>NC_083351.1:159294575-160544575 GCF_030254825.1 Meriones unguiculatus
CTTCTTCTTCTTCTTCTTCTTCTTCTTCTTCTCCGGGGGGGTGGTTGAGACAAGGCTTCTCTGTGTAGCCTTGGCTATCCCAAACTTCCTTTGTAGACCAGGTTGGCCACAAACTCACAGCAATACACATGCTTCTACCTCCCAGAGCACTGGAATTACAGGTATGTGTCACTGTACCTGGCTGTTGTCAACATTTTCTTAACTATGTTTTCTAACATTTTTACACAATTTTTAACAATTTTTTCACAATACATATTTCTGTTAATATTAGTATTATTATTTACAATTTATTAACTTTGTATCCAGGTTGTAGCCCCCCTACCTCATTTCCTCCTTGGCACACCTTCCCTCCCTCAGCCCACTGGTAGGGGAAGTCCTCCTCCCCTACTCTCTGACCCTAGCCTATCAGGTCCCATAAGGACCACCTGAATCCTCTTCCGCTGTGGCCTGGCTACTTCACCCCACCAGGGAGAAGTGATCAAGAAAGAGACAATCCAGTTCATGTCAGAGACTGTCTCTTCCTCCTTAACTAGGGAATCCTCATGGAGACTGTGCTCTTTATGGGCTACATCTGAGCAGGGAGTCTAGGTTGATTCTATGCATGGTCTTTTGTTGATGTATCAGTCTCTGCAGTCCACCTGGGCCCGGCTTTGTTTTTTGGCTTTGTTGGTTTCCTTGTGTGTCTCCTGCTCCTCCGAGTGCTTCTATATCCCACACCTTCCATAAGACTCCCTGTGCTCTGTCCAAAGTTAGGCTGTGAGTCTCTACATCTGTTTCGATCTCCTGCTTGGTGGAGACTTAGAGGATCCCTCTCTTGTACCGCTTCTGGTCTATCCTGTTTGCCCTTTTGAATGAGAAATAAGCATCTTCCCTAGCGTCATCCTTGCTGTTTAGCTTCTTTAGTTGTACAGATTTTAGTATGTTTATCCT
This sequence comes from Meriones unguiculatus, assembly GCF_030254825.1. Classification (NCBI taxonomy): domain Eukaryota; kingdom Metazoa; phylum Chordata; class Mammalia; order Rodentia; family Muridae; genus Meriones; species Meriones unguiculatus. The sequence goes on from NC_083351.1 coordinate 159,295,506, forward strand.
ATATTATATGGCTAATATCCACATATGTGTGAGCATAAACCATGCTTGTCTTTCTGCTACTGTTTACCTGACCCAGAATGATCTTTTCTAGTTCTATCCATTGCCTGAAATTTTCATTATTTCCTTGTTTTAAATATTCCATTGTGTAAATGTACCAAAATTTCTGTATCCATTCTTCAATTCGGGGACATCTGGGTTATTGCTAGATTCTGGCTATTCTGAATAAAGCTGCTATGAACATAGCTGAGCAAATGTCCTTTTTGTATGACGAGCCTTTTTTGGATTTATTCCCAGGAGTGGTATAGCTGGGTCTCGAGATAGTACTATTCACAGTTTTCTGAGAAAGCAGCAGATTGATTTCCAAAGTGGCTGTACAAGTTTACATTCCCACCAGTAATGGAGGAGGGTTACCCTTTCTCCAAAAACTCTCCAGCATGTGTTGTCACTTGAGTTTTTCATTTTAGCCATTCTGATGGGAGTGAAATGGAATCTCAGAAGCATTTTGATTTGTACTTCCCTAATTACTATGGACATTGAACATTTCTTTGTTTTTCCGCCGTTTGATATTCCTCTGTTGAGAATTCTCTACCCCACTTTTTTTTATTTATCCATGAAGAGCTTGTTTTATTAAAAGCAGAGTATGTTTACAGAATAAATTTAAAGGTTTTGTCTGTAGACAAATTTTTTTTCTTTCAATGCAGTTTATTCAGGAACCTTGAACAATCATCTGACCCTGGGGAAAGCCAGCCCACAGCTTAAATGGCCTCTGGGTAGCCAACCCCAGCATGCCACGTGGGCAATGCGGATAGGTCCACATACATGGAAGCAAGCCAGATCCTCAGCCTTAGCCAAATGTGTAATTGTTCGTGACAGAGAGCACTCACCATCGGGAAGGTGGAAGGCGGAAACCAGCTCCATCTTTAAGGCATAGCATTCCGCAGCTCTCTACAGTTCCCCCTTTTTGTTTTAGACGCATCAGGCAAGAGTAGAGGTCTGATCTCTGATATTAGAAATAAATTGGGACTTTGTACTGATGTTCATTTAGGTGTCATCCACCCAAAGGGCATCAGACCTGACCGATACCTTTTTCTCACAGGTGGGACCTGGGGCATCAACCCGCATGCAATCAGACATGCTCTTCTCTGGGTCCAAAGCGGCTGACCCTAAGTGCAGTGCTTAGCCTCGCATCCTGAGCTTAACATTTTACCTTTTGATGGTAGCCAACCATGCTTGGGGAGACTGTCCTGCTTCAATGGCTGTAAAGGTCTGAATGGTCATGGCTGCATTACGCTGTTGTGAGACTCTAATCTTGCATATACACCACAGGCAAACCAAGGAGACCAACACCAGAAGGCCTGCTAACGCTCCCATGCCCGCCCATTCCTTCAGATGATTCATGGCTGCAGCAATCCATGATGATAATCCTGTAGCTAGTCCTGCGTCCACTCTGGTAGAATTTACTGTGACAATGGCCACTCTCAGCTGCTCCATCGTAGTATCGAATTCTCCAGTCCAATTACCTAAAATATAGCTAGACAGTTGTTTAGACAGATTTGCAGCACAGGAAAAATTCTCATGTTGTATGCTAGTGACTCAAAGTCCAGCATATTTTCATTGACAGCCAAGTTGAGCAATTTGCCATAGGGTATCAATTTGCTCCTGCACGAGGTCAATCCTCTGATTGAACACCATCAAGCTTCCTTTTAGTTGAGCATTAATTCCTTTTTGTACAACTAAGGCATGAGCTACATTGGCTAAATGATTATTCAGGGTCTGAGCAGTCTGCCCAGTATGACTCATGGCTAATGCCCCGGTGGTAGCTCCAACAGCCACCCATGAGATGGCGGTAATAATGGTGGCTGTAGTTCCAAGATCTCTTTTCTGTCTGAAGAGAGTCATAGCGTGAGGGGCATCAACGAGCACAGGCACCCAGCGAGGCATGCGAGTAACCAGGGCATACTTAAATTTACTAGCATTCCAGCATTGGGCAAAAAAGCAAGTATCATTACCACAATTACTTGGCTCTATCTGGCTAATAATGAATAAAAATTGGGGATATAAACAAACAGGTGTGGGCTTATAGGAAATATTATGAGAAGCCTTAACCCCCTCATTGGAACATCCTGCATCAGTTCTAGAACTAGCAGTGGTGGTGTCCGAGGTCTGAGTAGGTTCAGGAGACCATTGCCCCCAGGGGCAAGACGTGCTCCATGCCAATTGACTAACTCCATGTTTTCCTCCACTTTTGAAAGTCATTTAAGGTTCTTAAATTATTTTTTTCCCTTTTTTTAAAATTTTTCATCAATTACACTTTATTCATTCTGCATTCCCCCATAAGCCCCTCCCTCCTCCCCTCCCAATCCCACCCTCCCTCCTCCCTCTGCTTGCATGCCACTCCCCAAGTCCACTGATAGGGGAGGTTCTCCTCTCCTTTCTGATCTTAGTCTATCAGTTCACATCAAAAGTGGCTGCATTGTCCTCTACTATGGCCTGGTAAGGCTACTCCCCCACAGGGGGAGGTGATCAAAGAGCAGGCCAATCAGATTGTGTCAGAGGCAGTCCCTCTTCACATTACTATGTAACCCAATTGGACTCTGAACTGTCCTGGGCTACATCTGTGCAGGGGTTCTGGGTTATCTCCATGAATAGTCCTTGGTTGGAGTATGAGTCTCTGGGCAGTTCCCTGTGTTTAAATTTTCTTGTTCTGTTGCTCTCCTTGTGGAGACCCTGTCCTCTCCAGCTCTTACTATTTCCCAGTTCTTACCTAAAATTCCGTTCACCTGCCCAACAGTTGCCCATCCGGCTCAGCATCTGCTTTGATAGTCTGAAGGGCAGAGGCTTTCAGAGGCCCTCTGTGGTAGGTTCCTAGGTTGTTTCCTGTTTTCTTCTTCTTCTGATGTCCATCCTCTTTGCCTTTCTTGATGGGGATTGGACATTTTAGTTAGGGTCCTCTCTTTTGCTTAGTTTGTTTAGATGTACCGATTTTAGTGGGTTTGTCCTATGTTGTATGTCTATATGAGTGAGTATATACCATGTGTGTCTTTTTGCTTCTGGGACAACTCACTCAGGATGATCCTTTCCAGATCCCACCATTTACCTGCAAATTTCATGATTTCCTTATTTTTCATTGCTGAGTAATATTCCATTGTGTAGATGTACCACAATTTCTGCATCCATTCTTCAGCTGAGGGGCATCTGGGTTGTTTCCAGCTTCTGGCTATTACAAATAAAGCTGCTACAAACATGGTTGAGCAAATGTGGGAATGTAAACTTATACAACCACTCTGGAAATGAATCTGGCGCTCTCTCAGACAACTAGGAATAGTGCTTCCTCAAGATCCAGCCATACCACTGCTGGGCATATATCCAAAAGAGGCTCAAGTACACAAAAAGGACATTTGCTCTACCCCACTTTTTAAATGGACTATTTGGTTTGTTGGTGCTAAATTTCATTAGTTCTTTACATATTCTGGAAATTAGTCTTCTGTCAGAGAGAGTTGATGAAGATCCTTTCCCAGTCTGTAGGTTGTCATTTTGTTCTGTTAACAATGTCTTTTGCTTTACAGAAACTTTTAGTTTCATGAGGTCTCATTTATTGGTTGTTAATCTTAGAGCCTGTGATGTTGGTGCTCTATTCAGAAAGTTGTTTCCTGTTCCAAGGGGGTCAAGACTCTACCCTCACTTTTTCTTCTAACTGATTTAGTGTGTCTGGTTTTATGTTGAGGTCTTTGATTCACTTGAAGTTGAGTTTTGTGCAGGGTGATAAGTATGGATCTATTTGCATTTTCCTACATGTAGACATCCAGTTAGACTAGTACCATTTGTTGAAGATGCTTTCTTTTTGCTGTTGTATGGTTTTGGCTTCTTTGTAAAATATTAAGTATCCATAACTATGTGAGTTTATTTCTGGGTCCTCGATTTGATTCCATTGATCCACCAGTCTGTTTTATGCCACTACTTAGCCATTTTTATTATTGTTACTCTGTAGTAGAGCTTGAGATCAGGGATGGAGATAACTTGAAGTTCTTTTATTGTACAGGATTATTTTAGCTATTCTGGGATTTTTGTTTTTCTATATGAAGTTGATAACTGTTTTTTTTTTAATCTGTAAAGAATTGTGTCAGTATTTTAATGGAAATTTCATTTAATCTGTAGATTGCTTATGGTAAGATGGCCACTTTTACTATGTTAATTCTACCAATCCAAGAGCATGGGAGATCTTTCCATCTTTGGTATGTTCTTCCATTTCTTTCTTCAGAGACCTGAAATACTTGTTTATACAAGTATTTCACTTACTTGGTTAGAGTTACACCAAGATGCTTTATCTTTTGTTTCCAGGAGTGCTACTGATTTCTTTTCTTTCTTTTTTTTTTTTTAGTTAATTTGTATCCAGCCACTTTTCTGAAGGTTTTTTTTTTGTTTGTTTGTTTTTTTTTTTTTTTTTTTTTAGCTGTAGGAGTTCTCTGGCAGAATTTTGGGGGTCACTTATGTGTACTATCATATTATCTGTGAATAATGATACTTTAACTTCTTCTTTTCAGATTTGTATCCCCTTTATCTCCTTTAGTAGTCTTAGAGGAGTATATGCCTGGAAATAATCAAACTCAGGTCTGAAATCAATAAATTAAAACAATGATTAAAACAATCAGCAAATCCAAGAGCTGGTTTTTTTGAGAAAATCAACAAGATAGACAAAGCCTTAACCAAACTAACTATGAGACAGAAACTATCCAAATCTCAAAATCAGAAATGAAAAAGGGGACATAACTATAGACATTGAGAAAATCCAAAGAATCATTAGGTTCCACTTCAAAACGCTATCTACCACAAAATTTGAAAATATAAATGAAATGGACAATTTTATTTATAGATTCCACTTACCAAATTTGAATCAAGGTCAGGTAAACAAAATAAATATTTCTGTATCCCTTAAGGAAATAGAAGCTGTCATCAAATTCTTCCATCTAAAAAATGCTGAGGTCAGATGGTTTCAACACAGAATTATACCAGACCTTCAGAAAAGAGCTAATTCCAGTACTCTTCAAGCTATTTCACAAAATTAAAAAAGAAGGAACTTTACCAAACTAATTCTAAAAGGCCATAGTCACCTTGATATCTAAACAGCACAAAGGCCCAAGAAAGAAAGAGAACTTTAGAACAACTCTCTTATGAACATTGACACAAAAATACTCAGTAAAATACTCACAAACAAAATCCAAGAATCCATGAAAGATATCATCCACCATGACCAAGTAGGCTTCATCCCAAGCATGCAGTAGTGGTTTAATATATGGAAATCCATCAATGTAATCCACCATGTAAACAAACTGAAAGAAGAAAAAAAAAAAAACAAACACATGATCACCTCCTAAGATTCTGAAAAAACATTTGACAAAATACATCAGACATTCACGTTTACAATTTTATAGAGATCAGAGATACAACACACATACCTAAACATAGTAAAGAAGATACAGCAAGTTTATAGCCAACATTAAACTACACGAAGAGAAACCTAAATCAATCCTACTGAAATCAGGGACAAGGCAAGGCTGCCCAGTCTCTCAGTATCTCTTCGATTTGTTAAGCTTTAAAAATAGTCAAGCCTTGTCTTTTGGAGGTATCAGCTGCTCAAAGATTAGACATTCTCTTTCACGTGCTTCCCACCTAAAACTGTCCGTTATCTCTAAGATTTTAATGTACCAAGTGGTTCCACTTCAAGTTGTCTCTGGATGATCTCTCTCTAGTCGTTTAGACTGGAGATATTTTCAAAGCTGTTAACTCTCTAGTCTAACTTAGGTAAATCAACTATCTGTTGAAAAGAGGGATGAGCTCCCAACATGTATACACTGTTGGGGTGGCTTCTCCAACCTAGTATCTGAAACTTGAAAACCCAAATTATGGCTTCAGTGCACTTTTGTTGTGTTCTTAGTGGCACCATTTTTTTATACTGAACTGAACACTGAGAAAGGCAGAAAAAAATGAAAATAATTCCTGCTTGCATGACACCTACAGCCCATCAGAGTCAGTCATGCAAACGAAATAAAATAAAATAAATAACAAAAATTTTTAAAATGCCTCAACTTATCCACACAAATATCTGAAAATTTAAACATTACCTAATAAAATGGTTTTGGGATTGAACATGGTGGTGGTTCATACCCTTAATTGTAGCACTTGGAAGGCCAAAGACAGCAGATCTCTGAGTCTGAGATTTTTTGGTCTACATGACAAGTTCTGGGACAGAAAACACTACTCAGTGATATTCTCTTTCAAAACAACAAATTTATTTGACATTTAAACTTCATAACTGTTTACTTATTAAAATTTTGTTAATATTTTAACAAATAATTAATATTTTAAATTAACATACATAAAAGATGAAAATAATTAGCTAGTGGTCAAATTGTTATATTTCATTATCACATTTTCATAGAAGTGCTGTATTTGTTGATTTATTCTCCCCTAATCCAGTCTACCCGTTTACCCATGTAGACCATTTACCATTTCCATTAATTCATATTAATTGCCAGTATTTTATATCTCAACTCCCTTTTTAAAAGAAGAGGTATTTGTCACTTCTTTCTTTTTTCTTTTTTTTTTTTAACTAACTACAAATTAATAAGATATATTTAGAATATAGATGAGAATTTTAAGATCAGCTCTGACATTAAGGAAGAATTATACTTCTTTATTTTGTTTATTTTTGAAGTAAATGATCGTCCATTTAAGAGTAAATAATAACCCATTATAAAATGGCACTACATTTAGTAAATTTGAGAAAACTTATACATTAAAATCAGACAAATGTTCCAAACTGTAGAATATAGAATTATCAGAAATTTTTCCATAAGCAGACAAACAGACACACACACACACACACACACACACACACATACACACACACTTTTGTGTGGAAAGAAGTTTCAGTGGTTGGAACTGAAAATTGTATCTCATGTTTTCAGTCATGGAGATGTTCATATTTTGACCTTGATTGACTCTGCCACTGTCTCTCCATTTGAGTTAATGAGAATTTGTATAAACTTTAAATCTGGAGTTTGGGCCCAAAAACCAAGTATAATTAGTTGATGTATTATTGTTCTACCTAGATGTGAATTGAACATTTCTACAATGGCTTATTTTGTCAAACCTTGGCAATGAAAATCCTACAGGAAATAAAGATCAGTTCAGTCCCAAGCCAAACTACATATTGTAAGGTAACATAGGCAATATAATATTCTGTGAGAGTCAAGCTTCTCAAGAGAAGAGTAGAAACAAATACACTTAAAGAATTAGGAACCAACATCACCATTACTGTCACAGATACCAAAGAAAAATACTAATAATAGAGCTAGATGGTAACAATTTAACTCAAACATTCAGCGTGTTACTAATGTATTATTAAAACTCCATTTAGCTAAATGTTAAATCTACAAAAGAAGAATATGTGAAATGCTGCCTTTGATTTATGCTTTATCTTAATATTTGTATCTTCCAATAATGAAAGTATTATTTTATGTAGGTCAGAAAAATAAATATGGTCATAAATATTAAAACACATAATTTAGTTAGATAAATGCAAGTCATCAATAACCTTGCTGTAAATAAAAAATTGAATTAACAATCACAAACACAGCTGTGAAATAGTATTACAAGTCAACTTTATAGGAAAATGAATGATAAATTTACTAATACATTCACATATTGCTATATCTAGCGCTAACTTTAACTTTATATAATAATATAGGCATGCATAGAATAAAATGTTGCTTCAAACATTGTATTTACTATAGGAAAAGTGTCTAAATAAATGAACAAGGAGCACCAGCATTATCCTAAAGCTAATGCAATGATAAAATTATAAACTAAAAAAAAAAAGTCCTGTAAGTGGGTTGTTCAAACCCCTTTGCGTGGAAAAAAATAAATATTCCATTCCACGTTAGATAACAAATATTAGCATATTTAAAATTGGTAAATCATGGAGTAAAAGCATTATACTAACAAAACACACCAAAAAGAAAATAAAGAAAAAAAAAAAGAAAACAAACCCTCTTCTTTTCTTCTTCAAATGATACTGTAAAGAGAAGAAATAGCAGTTGTGAGAGAAAAGGGCAGTATTTTTCTAGTTGAAGCATAATTTTTGATGTTATAATATATTAATAGAAGGAGACAAAATATTTACTAATTAGCTTCAATGTTCCTGATGATTTTTTTTAATTTGGATTAAATTGATTCTTATTGAGAATGCAGCCTGGAGGCATTAGCTGATTTTATACCTCTCAGAGGAGACTTATCACTTATTTAAAAATAAACTAATTTGTTTTGTAAATACTAATTTGGTTTACAGTGAAGTGTAGTTCATAAAAATGGTAGCAACTCTTTACCTGGAATTCAGAAAGGTAAATATCCTTCAGATCTACAATTTACCAATCTCAAGTCATGACTCTAGTTCATATATAAGTTTCTTAGAGTTCTATTTTTCTCAACTTCTTCTATAATTTATGTCTGTCTAGTGTCAGCTTTGACATAATGTTCAGTAGCATGACAAATATAAAGAGAATTCCCAAATATAGTGACTTCAAGAATTTATATTTTGCTAATGATTTGACAATACATGGCAGAAGATATGATATTGCCTCTTTTTTCACTATTGAAATAGTTCTGTTCAATTTTCTGTTCCCTTCCATTTCATTACTATCATGAAATGTAATAAATAGGTTTTCAGTGTTTTTGTCATGAATTTTATCTATCATAAAACAAATTAATCTTACTACAGATAATTTTATAGTACCAAGAAATAAGAATAAAATAATTAAGCATTCTATTTATTCTTAATTTGCCAACCCTCGTTTCCAAATATTTTTAAAAGTATTTTTTCTCTGTTCCTTTCTCTTTTCTCCTGGTATTCTGTCATTTTTATGTTTGTATGTATATATATATGGATGGATGGATATATTTATATGTATGTATGTGTGGATGGATGGATGGATGGATAGATGGATGGATGGTGTTTATTGGCAAGCGGTGAAGGTTAGGAAAGCACCCTCAACCCTATGATTAGGTCTTTCTTAAGGGACTGTGCTCCTAGTCTATAAAAGCAGACATGTTTACAATCCTTTCCAATTTACATGGGACAAAAAAACAAGAGGGGGGCAGGGTTTGAAAGTTTTATCTTTTGTCCAATCAGTTACAGTTTCTTTTGAAGGTGAAATTTGTTAAGAATAGAATGTTTATAAATGTTTCAAATGACTAATTTCCCTCTCTTCCTACAGCAAATACAGAATTATTTTTCTCTTACACATGTTTTGATAACTGGCTGTAGCTTCCATGGATGCAGCAAGCATAAGTTTTCATATATAAATTTCTTCTCATGGATGTCTATTCTGCTAAAGTCTGATAATTATGTTCACTTAACTCTCCAGTTTGGAGCAACAGTTTTCCCTTTGTTCTCCATTCTCTGATATATCCATGAATTGTTCACTTTCTAAAAAATCAGTGTTACGATTAAGAAAAAAAAATGTACTGATGATTTTCGGTTTTTATACATTGAACCAGAAAAGAATGGTCTCTCAAATCTGTCTTTTGCTGTTTTGTAGTACTATGAATTCTCAGTTCCTTTACTCTGAAGTACAAATCATCAATGAACTGAATTCTGTGTAGGTCCAGTCTCAACTAAATGCATTGGCAGAAGATGATAAGAATGTTTTCTTTTCTGTCTCTCTCCCACTTCTCTGCAATGTCCACGTTTTTATTACATAGGTGGTAGGAAGTCTTGGCCTTGGAGGGTTTTTTTCCCATTTTATTTTTTTCTTCAGACAGAGTCCCCTTTAAGCAAATGTATTCACATAACAAATTAATTACTTAGATAAATATTTGACATTCAACCTCTTAACATTTTTTCAATGTTTCATATACCTCAATCTATATATGACCCAAAGAGAATGTTTATTTTTCCTTTTTAATATTTCAATAGCTTCTCAATTTTAGATTTCTCCACTTTGACTTTAATTTTTTGATCAAACATTATTCATGAACTTGTAATACTGAATCTAAAACATGTATCATTTTCATCTCATTTTAAAGCCATTGACACCTTCCTCATCTAAATTACCACTAGTATTGAACTTAGTTTCAGCAAAGCCTTCTAATAAAGACCATATTTCTTATGCCTTTCATACTGATTTTTCACAAAGCAAAATTTTTAAAGATCCAAGAACTCAAACTAGATAATACTATGTTTTTAGTACATTTACTTTAAAAATAGAGTAAAATCCCAAAGCCTTCTTAATGGCCCGTAGACTAGCTATATTAATAACCTTCCAAATTCATTCTGTATTCATCTAGCTTATAACATTTCTTGTTCCATGGCTGCCTCATTCAGCTTCTCTCTGTTGTCCAAAAGCACCAATTTTTTTTAATCCCATAGTTTTTTTGTCCATGATGCTCCTTCTGCCAGAAATACCTTCTCATCTCTTTGCATAGCTTCACTTCACCAGTTAATATTATTTTAAATGTCACTTCCAAATCAGGTCTTACCTCTCTTTGTTTAAAATGAGAGCCAGGTGTTAAGAAATGAATTTTTTAAATTGTTTCTTCATTATCATCTATCATAATACAATATTTCTTTTCTGAGCCGTAACTGATTGCAATTTGCAATTCATGTTTTGTTTTCTTACATTACTGTGTATTTTCAATATAATGTAATTTTTCAAAATATAAAAAAGAATGTGTGTATATTTTTCAAATATTCAGTATGGAATGACTAGTTGTAAGAAGGATGAACTACTTTCAAGTGACTTTTTAGTAGTTAGAAACTCATTATCTCTGCTTTTCTTTGAACTGTGCTAGTATATTAATATTTCTCATGAAGTTAAAAAGCTTCCATTCATCACAGGAAGCAATCACCTGGGTAAAGAGGAAGCACACAGAGTGGGAGAACCTCTGCCAATGTCTACACCCAATCGTGGATTAATATGCAGAATATATCAAAAACTCAAAAAACAGAGAATCAAGAAAACAAATGACGCAGCTAAAAACTGAGCTGTGTACCTGAACAGTGTTATCAAAATATAAAAGTAAATAAGCATCAAAACTGACTAGATCATCTTCCTTTGTGGACTTGCAAGGGCACATGGCCAGGAAGAAGTGATCAAAGAGCAGGCAACAGAGTTCATAACAGAGGCAGCCCCGCGCCCCTTACTAGGACACCTACATGGAGACTGAGCTGCCTGTTGGTTACCTCTGATTAGGGTAAGGCAATTTAAAACCACTGTGAGATTTCGCCTCAGCCCAGTGAAAATCGTTAGGTTCAAGCAAATAACTAGAAGAAAATGCTGGTGAGAATGTGTGGAAAGGAGAACCCCACTCTCTGGGCAGCACTACAAGCTAGTGCGGGCATTGTACAAATTGGTGTGGAAAGTTTACGCAAACCTAAAAGCATATCTACAGTATGACCCAGAGATATCACTTCTTTGTATGCAACCAAAGGACTTGAGATCCTCCTACGGAGATCCTTCTCAGTCAGTTTTTTGCCACTTCATTCACAATTACTGGGAAATAGAAGCTCAGGTGTTCAACTGGATGAATGGATAAAAGAAAAGTGATATAAACGCAGCACGAACATATGGATTTATTCTTTCTTCTACTGCTCTCAGAGAATAGAGATAAGTACCTATGCTGAAGCAAAGGTCGGCTACATTTAAAAGTATAGAATAAAAATAACACCATTTTTTTCAATCTAACCAGGTTTACAAATTATATTGCTTAATAAGATCTTAAATATGTTCATGGTATAAAAAAGACCCAAGGGAATATACTGAAAAATCTTCAGTGGTTTTATTAGCATAGTTAAGCATAGTTATACATATTCCTTTGAGGATGTACATATTTACTTTAATGTTGGAATATAAATTATAGAACTGTTAACATATAACTAAATTAGATTATTAAATATTGATATCTTACATCTACCAAAAATTGGAAAGAGAAAAAATGTAGAAGCTTGGCGTTAGGGGTTTGGTCTATTTTCTGTTGATTTGTATTCATATGTATTGACTACTATTCTGTTACCAGATGATACTTCCTTGTCTTGTGGCGACATAATTCTGATATTCATTGGTATTCACATATTCCTGTGTTTTTTCATTTTACTTTTTATTTATTCATTTTACACCCCAGTCATAGCCTTCTCTCTCCTCCCGTCCAGATCTCACCCTCCCTTTCCTGTTTCTCTTATCCCCCCTTCCCTACTTCTCAGAGAAGGGGAGCAGCTCTTCCCACCCATGCTAGCATATCAACTTGCATCAGGACTGAGCCCATCCTCTTCCCCTGTGGCCTGGCACGGTAGCCCTTCCAGGAGAAAGTAAACAGAGTCCATATCAGAAACAGCCCCATTCCCCTTTTCAGGGAACCTATTCCAGGGCTGAGTGGCCCGTTGGCTATGTCTGTATAGGGGACCATGTGCTTCAGTCTCCACAGCCTCCCCGAAAACACTAGACCCTGATTATTTGGCTCTGTTGGTCTTCTTGTGGAGCTCCTGCCTACACTTGGACCTTCTGTCCTTCCTCCCACTCTTCTACAAGACTCACCGCATTCCACCCAATGATTGGTTGTGGATCTCTGTATCTGTTTCCATCAGGTGCTGGGTAGAGCAACTCATAAGACAGCTATGCTAGGCTCCTATCTGTAAGCATAGCAGAGTATCATTAATCATGCCAGCGACTGGCTGTCTTCCAAGGCATGGGTCTCAGGTTGGGCCAGTCATTGGTTAGGTATTCCTTCAATCTGTGCTATGTTTTTGTCCCTGCACATCTTGAAGGCAGGGTAAATTTCCTACGATATGATAGGCTCCTGGAAGGATATAAAGGTGACTCTAACTGAGACTCCTAGTAACAGGGGTCATAGAAAAAAGAGACTACCCTAGTGGAGGGAGAGGAAAACCAACTCACCCACAAAAACGTAAACCCAAAATTTAATCTGATATTCATGTGTAATTCTCCCTTTCTGTCTGTCTGTATGTCTCTATTTAATCTTTTTCTTCTGAGGAAAACAGTCATACTTGCTTAGGACCCAATAGATAATCTCATCTATTCAACTTTCATTCTTTATGTTAATTGTAAAGCAAGTTGATTTTTGCAGAGGCGGTATCTTACGTTTATGCCCTGGGAAGAAGTAGAAGGAAACTAGGGTACTCAAAGTCCCCCTCCCCTTCTTAGAACCGAGTCCCTACTCCTGTGCTTCAGCATCTTTGCTGGGAAACAGAGATGTTGGGATCCTGAAGTGTCAATCAAAAGTTTCTCAGGCTCCAGGGGGGCATAACAGATTTTCAAGGCCAAGAGACTTGTCAGAGCACAGCTGATGAAACATAAGAAGAGATCAGGCTGGAACTAAGGCAGCTTCAGCAAACTCTGGTGCAAATTTGCATTCATTGAAACCTGCTGCTTTTCCTTACTTACCTCCTATGCTCCATAAAGAAGCTAGACATATGACAACAGCCCTTGAAGACAAAGTTCTCTAACCTGAGAGTCTGTACAGACTCCATCTATGTATCCTTAGCTACTTGTGCCCACTCCTTACAGCCAGCATGCCCTGCACATGGGCCCGTGGTTTTTCAAGTTCCATCATCAGACTCCTATTGATCATTGGATGGTAGAAAACTTCTTGCACGCCCCACACCTGTAGGTGGTTGCTATCATCAATGCTTCCAGAAGGCAGGACCGTGGAAAAGGTGTCCCCAAATAGTGGACTTCTGTGGTGGACTCCACAGACCTGTAACTCCAGTCTGGACATTGGAGAGGTTTACAGAAACACTACATGGGGCCTTCCAGGCTTGCTTCCCCGCATTCCACAGCAACCACTGCCTTCCAATTTCATCTGTTTTTTATCATCTCCAAAACTGCACCTCAATTTAAATGTAGTAAAAATGTGGAGTTCAATAATTTGGAGTACATCATCACTTGGGGTTTAATGTCAAAAGAGTCAGAGGGATCCTAAAACTGTTTATTTCACAAAGCTAGAGTTAAGTACTGATGCTCCCAGCTGCAGACGTTTCTATGTGATCCACATGTGGTGGATCCTGAGACACTGTAGAAACTGTTGACAAAAATCACGTATCAACATCCTCCAGTCTCAATTAGTTACCCCAACTGAGTACACATGACAAGAGAAATAGATGAAATGAGTTAATTTAAATGTTCCTAAGGCCTTCTAATAATCAGTCTGCTGCAGTGATGGTTCTTTTCAAAAGTCTGCCCTTCTAAGCTTGTGGAATGCAGTCTCCTAGAGTACAAGAAGATATGGAGGTTATATTCCTATCCATGCCATTGTAGACCTTTAGAAGTCTATTTATGGGTGTTTTTTGTTTGTTTGTTTGTTTGTTGACAGTGTACCTTGTGGTACAGTATTAATTCTATTTTACATAAGAGTATGCAATGCGTAAATATACAGACTAAAAAGGCACATTCAAAACCTTTAACCAATCATACACCACAAACCCAGGCTTTGAGAGATTGTTGCTATCCAGGGTATTAAGGGAGCTACCATAGATGCCCTTTGAAAGACTCCACCCAGCAAGGGATTGAGGCAGGTGCTGAGACTCACATCCAAACGTTGGGCAGAGCAAAGGTAGTGTTATGGAAGAGTGGACAGATGAAAGGACCCAGAGGAGACAGAATCTCCACAAGGAGACCAACAAGGCCAACAAATCTGGTCCCAGGTTAACCTGCAGAGATTCATCCACCAAGGATTATGTATGGAGAAAATCTAGAACCTCGGCTCAGATGTAGCTGATAGGCAGCTTGGTCTCCATGTGGGTTTCCTAGTAAGGGGATCAGGGGCTGTCTCTGACAGGGACTCTATGGCCTGCTCTTTAATCACTTCCCCTGGCAGGGAAGCCTTGCCAGGCCACAGAGGAAGAGGATGCAGGCAGTCCTGGTGAGACTAGATAGGCTAGGGTCAGATGATAGAGTAGGAGGGTTTCCCCTTTCTGTGGCCTGGGTGGGTGGGGTGGGGGGCATGTGGGAAGAGGAAGGGAGTAAGGAACCTGGAGGAGATGAGGGAGGAGGCAACAATTGGGCTATAAAGTGAATAAATCATAAAAACAATTTAAAAGACAGATAATTGCCTCATCTACCCTAATACAGATACATACTAAAGGCAAATGTAAGAAATAAGTGTGAGAAGGATTCCTGCTGGACTTGTAATAATAAAAAATATATTTATTGTACATTGTAATAGGTAATGTTGTACTTATTATAAGGCCCTTAATTTGTACCACTAAAACATTATATAATGCAGACATTTATTGCTAAACAATGAGCAAGCTGCATGCATAAATTTGCTTACAGATAAATCTATGCTTCACTGCTATATTTTAATGTAGAAAAATGCATAGAGACAAGATTTTTTTAAAAAAACTTATCTTAAAATGAATTAAGAATATAGATTCAAAAGGCAAAAGACAACAGAAGTTAGAAATTCAGTAGTGTGATAACACTATATATAGCTAGAAGGAAGAGAGAAAGGGGAAGAAGGAAAATAGAGACAAAGAGATTTTTTTTTATGCAAGGAAAATAGAAAAAATTTAGGCATGAAATTAGTGGTAAAATACCTTTGCTATAAACAATATAGCCCTGCCAATTGTGCTGAGAAAGAATGGGGTGGATTGATTGTGCCAGAATTAGATAAAGCACTAGCTAAACAAAGAGCTTCTGGCATCCTGAGGCAGGAGCCAGAAAGTACAAAAAAGATCAGCTCAGTGGCATTCAGCCATTAGATACCAATGAAGCTAATCCACACGGCGGACTTGTGAGCAGAGTGGATTTGCCTTGTTGTCTGTTCTCACAGATAATCATTAATTTTAAGTGCAGCCTGTGCAGGTGCGGAGAGAGTCCCCACTGTTCTGACATTGTGCTGGAGTATTTCCAGACTTGCAAGCTGGTCTAGTCCTTGAGTCCCTTCCACCTCGCTGCCTCTCAAATTCACTTACACCTACAGCCAGGCAGTTAGGAGCGGATCAGTATTCCTGGCATCCAGGAAGGCTCATTTCTAAAAAGTATGCAATTAATATTGCATAAACTTATTCAACAAGTGACAGTACAAACACCCAGTCGCTTATATGAACTATGTAAGCTACCTGCTTCGTTGGCATGGCAGATGATCTTTCAGCTAACTGATCGCTACTCTAGACAGGATTTCTAATATTTGTATGCTGAAGGACAGGGGAGACGTGTGCTTTGTGCTCTAAAGAGATAGTCATTCTGTTTCACTCAGACCCAAACTTTCACTATTTTTCTTCCCATCCTGCATTCTACAGATATTTAAACACGGAGTTTAAATTCTTTGAAGTGAAAACTTGAGGAATTGTAGCTACAATTAGCCCTCTGAGTTAAAGACATTTGTGTCTTGAATTTTAATTCCAATTATACAGCTTGCAAGCAAATGCCGGATGGGCCTGTTTTCCTCTCTATTTAGAGGAGGGAGGGGGGAGGGGAGCCGCACATGGCGTCACTGGAGACAAGCCAAGTGGCAGAGTGTTGGGGAAGAACTGGCAGCCACACCATCTGAGAGATCAAACTGGCGACAACTTCCACTGCGTTTCAGAAATAAGATGTAGCATAGGATGACAAGGACAAACTTTCCAACAAAAGCCCTGAAAACCATTTTGTTCCCTACCCTTTTATGCAATCATCATCCCAGCTTCTCACTTTCTAAATGTTCCTACATGACTTCGGCTATGTATCTATGTTGCTAAAAATGTCAAGAAAGTCTTAAAGACTGTATTTTCCTAAGCCTGGAAGATGCTTCAAGGTCTTTGTGGTTGTTTTTGTTTGTTTGTTTGTTTGTTTTTTGTTTTTGGGGTTTTTTTTTTTCCTATTTTTAGAAAACTAGGTTCTAACAAACAAAGGAAATTAAGGGAATTTGGAGGTAACATGTTAAAAATGGAAAATATCAAAAGGAATCTGTACTAAAGAAAAGGGACCTGGTTATTAAAATGCTTTGCAAGCTACTAGGCCCATAATCAGGAGCAGGACAACTTGAACATAATGGCCCTTTTTATGTGACACCCTTGGAACATGTCCAAGGCAGTCATCTCTTTAATCTCTAAACTATCACCACACTACAGAGAAGTACAGTCTATCAAAGCTCCATTTTCCAGATAGTAAATTCTCAGTGCAAGAGATTTAAGTCTTATTTAATGGTCCAGAAGCAAGTGGGGTTTGTTCTGAAATGTATAAGCCTAGATTGTTGAGTATCTCTAAATCCATTTATGTTCATATTCTGGTGGATACAAGGAAGACACATTGCCTTGCCCAAGAGGAAGCCGTTATTGAGGAAATATACCTGGTTATTGGAGGATAAAGTGCTATGAACAGACATGGTTCTAAGGCTCAGCTCAACCTCCTTCAGGTATATGTCCAGTCTAACTTGTTTCTGGCCATAAAGACTTTTCTTTGATCCAGTAAAAAATATGTAATTGAAGGCTCCCCACAGAGAGAATAGGAAACTGGAATCACTGACATTTGGGGTTGATAAATTTGGTCAATGTGTTTGCTCCAGCTTCCCCAGTAGCTGGGATTATAGACCTAAACCATAAATCCTAAATTGGCATGCTGTGCTCATAAATCTTTCACTGTTTTTGTTTGGTGTGGTTTTTATTGGGATGGGCTATTGTAACTATTCTTAAAAATGAAGATACCTAACATTGCTGTTTCAAAAATTTATTAACAAATGCTATATATTAGACTTTTCAAAATAATTGAATAGAATGTATGTTTTATAGCCCTATTTTACAGAAGAGGCCTAAATATCTTCATATCTTGAAATGCTTGCTATCAAAAGCCTTTAAATTAAGCATTGGTCACTTTATAATGTCCCAGAAATTAAACTTTAGAAACACATGATCAGTCTGTACATAATTCAAATGTTAACAATATATTGATATTAACAATATATTGATAATTTTGTGTATTATTGTGCCACAAGTCATAATCATGAAGACATTTGCTTCTAGTGTATTAAAATCATAGTTTATAAAATTCAGGTAATTTTTAGAATAGGAGATTAATTTTCATTACTTGTCATTATGCAGAATACTAAGGATAAACTTACAGCACCCATTATGATCGAAGCATTCATCCTGAAAGGATTCCTGGCAAGAGACACACCCACTCTCACAGATAGGAGTCCCACAAAAACACCAAGCTAACAGCCACAACTCATCCACAGAGGACCTTGTGCAAACCCACGCTTGCAGCTTCAGTCTGTGTGAGTCCATGTGAGCCCTGCTTAGCTGATTCGGTACACCATATTCTCCTGGTAGCCTCCATCCCCTCTGACTTCTGTTTTACCTGGACCTCTCCCACGGGATACCAGGAGCTCAGAGGAGAGAGACCCACTGGAGAGCTTTACTGTAGATTCTATCAGCATATTGTCTGACTGTGGGTTTCTGCATCTGCTCCCATCCGCTGTCAGGGGAAGCCTCTCTGATGATGACTACAGAAGGCATCAGTCGATGAGTATAGCAGAATTTGACTCTTTTCCCTGGGACTCTTTTCTGTCTGTGGGGTTGCCCTGACCCACAGTGTGAGGGCTTTTCCCTTGTCCTGATGTATTTTCCTTTGTTGTGTTTGGTTGTTGTCTCTTGGATGCCTGCTTTTATCTGAAGGGAGGAAGGGAGTGGATATGGAGATATTGGAGGTGGAGAGATCTGGGAGGAGTGAAGGGAGGGAAAACTGTGGTCACAATGTATTTTATAAGAGAAGAATCCATTGCCAATAAGAGATGTAGAGAAAAAGAGAGAGTCTAAGATGTTTTCCTTGTTTTAAAAGGTGTGTGTGTGTGTGTGTGTGTGTGTGTGTGTGTGTGTGTGTGTGTGTGATACATGTAGGTGCAGGTGACAATGGGGTCTGGAAGAGGGTGTTGGATCCCTGGAGCTAGAATCACAGGTTGTGATGTGGCTGATGTGGCTGCTGGGAACAAAATTCCAGGCCTCTGTAAGAGCATCAAGCACTCTTAACTATTGAAATGCCTCCCAGCACCTTGTACATTTGCATTTAAGAAAACTACTGTTCAATTATTTACCAGAATAATTTTATTTACTCCAACTGTCATTAAAAAACCCATTTGCTCTTTCTAAAATAAATAATTTTCCACTTTCCTATTATTTTAGCACAGTTCTTTTAAATGGGCCATTCGATCTTTGGACAGTTCATTAACAACATCTAAAAGCCCTACCCATCATTAAACGACAAGATGAAATTACCAAAAATGAGACTCTGGAATAAAGCCAGTGAGGCTGACTGAAACTTGATAAGACACAGGTACTCTTCAGTATCTTGCACATAATTGGAACTTGCTAGATGTGGGCTGGCTCACTCATTGCCAAGTTGGAACTGTGGAGAGGATGGAAGTGCACAGGATGTTCAGGCAGCTTATGGATGGTGCGTGGAGTACGTTACCTACAGACAGGAAGGTTAGAAACAAGAGGTTTTTAAGGACGCCCAGAAGCATAACTTTAAATGCTCTAAATGGACCACTGGAAAACCTGCACAGCAGAGGGCAGAAGACAATGCTCAGTTAAAATGAAGTGGCTGCATTTTTAAAGATCCCAGCTGCCCCTACTCACCATAGGAAAGAGACAGAGTACAAAAAAAAAAAAAAGAAAAGAAAAAGAAAAAAGAAAAGAAAAAAGAAACAGGACAGGGTCTGTCTTTATTTGTATGTATGTTACAGAGAGGGCTTCGGTTTACAGAAAAGGTATTTGCAGCTCAAATGTATGAAAAATAAGTGAGTTCCCTAAAACATTTCTTTAATTAACTGGATTTAATGTGTTTATGTAAATTTGTTAGTATTCAAGCTATCAACAGTATCATATTAAATAATATACTAAAGCAAAATAGTTTTATAAATATTATTAAGTCAACAAGTTACAAATATTATTTCATAATTGTATCTGATAAGGCAACAAATAAACTCATGACTTTTGGCTTTATAAATATATATTTAGTTACTTATTTTATTTAACCATATTAAATAGTTATAGTTTTATGTTAAATAAGGTATTTCATAATTATAGGCTACACCTTACTCACAATAGAATTATCAAATTTTCATTTTTCAAATAGCTTATTACCTTCATTTCTTCTTGATATTTTTTTGCTTTTTTTTTCCTAGACAGGGTTTTTCTGTGTAGCCATGGCTGTTCTAGGTTTACTTTGTAGACTGGGCTAGCTTCAAACACACAGAGATCTGCCTGCCTCTGCTTCCCTGGGTGCTCGGATTACAAATGTGTTCTTCTTACTATTTAGTAAGTAGGAATATAGAGGGGCATTCTCATTAGAGGCTTTTAAGAGGAAAAGAATAAGCAAAGTAGAATGCAGCTGGAGAGGAGACACTAGGATCATGAGCAGGCGCATGGTTTATAAACAAACAGGAGTAGTTCTTGGTTCTTAGTGCACATATAGTACAAAGACACAGCTTTCTGGGTATCATTACATCCACACCAGACAGAAGCATATGGACTATTCCAAAGCATGACTGGTTCCTGGACTATCTAGTCTCAGGTTATTGGTTACCCAAGCGGTGTCACATATAGGCTCTATCTTCTACAGTAGGCCTGAAGTTATATCAGATACAGGTTGGTTCCTCCCACAAGTTTTGTGCCACCATTTGTAACTAGCCTATCCTGCAGGGAGGACACTACTGTACATCAAAGGGTCGAGGCTAATTTGGTGTTTACGTTTCTCATTTTGTGGTATCCAGACTGCCTTTCTGTACCAAAGAAACTAGAATATAGAAGTTCACAGTATGTGGGCACCAGCTTGACTTCCCCATGTCCAATGGATTGTGTAGCCATTATCTTCACCAACACAGCCTAGAAGTTGGCTCATGGAGAGGATCCTACAGTCCTGGCAACAGCCTGTTTTATTTGTGGGGGGGAGGTATTCCCTTGGGACCCCTTTGGCCAACACATTGATTATATATGACCCTTTTTGTTTTTAACTAAAACCTTCACTTCTTGACAAGAGAATTCCAGATGAGGTTCTACCTTCCCCCATTATTTGGCAATTTCATCCAAGTAAAAAAGTTGTTTTCCCAAGTAAAAATTTGAATCCTCAGTAAAAGTTGTTTAAACCAATGTTGGCGTGTCGTTCATAGCTTACAAGAAATCTGGAGATTAACAATGACTAGTATTGTTTAATCGTTTGTGCTCTTCCAACCGTCCACCCACAGTTATAGAACCTCATACCCAGCCTAACATTGACCTTACTTACTAAAATGTATTTAGATGCCAAAGAAGAACACAAGAATAGCTCTAGGTAGAGGGGCATAATAAGATGAACATGTGACATTACGTCAACAAACTCAAAGCATCCCTATTTGTTCCACAGCCACACATAATTTGCTGCACAGAAGGGAGGTGGTTGGGTTTGAGCAAGGAATAGATAAAAAGAAGGCACAAAGAAGAGCTCCATAGGCCAGAAAACATCACAGTGACAATTGTTAAAGCATTTACTTATTTCCTGGAATACTTACTGGACTATAAGTTTTAGTGAAGGGTGGTGTACTTTAAATATGATAAATTCATATTATATTCTCTTGAAATTCATCATTCCTACTAACATGAAACAAGCAGATATTGCCAAGATTAGAATCCTCTGTGATACCTAGTCATTTGCCTTTCCTTGCTGCTACCTCAATTTGATGTAGCTAGGTAGGAAAGCTGGCTTAGGTTCTACCACTAAAAGGTCCTACAAGTGGTATGTTCAAATCGAACATACCAGCTTATAATACTGCATTAGAGAAGATAAAAGAAACTACAACACTGACTTAAATCTTCTCCTTCTTATCTTAAATTTTTAACAGAATTTTTAATTTTTATTTTATGTGTATAGGTATTTCATCTGTATGTATGAAGCAAGCCTCAAAATTCTAAATGTGTAATGTCCACAATACAAGCAATCCCCTTCAAACCCCAGTTCCAAAAGATCAATTATATACATGAAGTAATTGGTCCCGTGAATGAATATATAAGTCTAACTTTGGGACCTCCTGCTTCAGTCTTCAGCAGCACAAAAAAAAAGAAAAACAAAAAACAAGATGTATGATGAAAAGTAGTATACTTTTCTTTTCCCTGTTCATGGAAATTATTAGGAGCAGGATTAGAACGCAACAGCAAGATGGTTAAAACCAAGATATATGACACCATCAGCAGGGGGCGCTTTAGGCTCCTTTTATTTCTCTCTAATGCTAACTGGCAGAGCGGCTGCAGAAGACAATTGATGGTGAGTCTCAGAGAAGGCACATTAATTCCAAATGACAGAAGGAGAAGGAGTTTGGAAGATAAAAGAAGAGGAAGAAGGTGATTTAAAAAACAAAAAACAAAAAAACACAAGAAAGTAGTGAAATGAGTAGATGGGACCACATCACCAGAGTCCCAAGATCCTGCATTTGTTCTGAATGCTTGGGGAGACTTTGAAGGATTATAGTAAGAATGTGCATTCTAACCTCTCTTAAAGATAACCTTTGCTGTTGGAACGAGTGAAACAAGTAAACATATGTTGTCCTCTCTTGTAAATTAATGATGACTCATCATTGTGTAGCCAAAATCAGTGAAAGACACACTGAGGTGTATCAGTTAAAAGATGTTTAAAAATGTAAACCTATATTTGTTGTTGCTATTTTTGTATGAGTAGGATATGAGGGGTATGAGAAGAAAACCCCCAAACCTTCCTTGACTTGACAGGGGGTAGGACACCTCGGTTACTGATTTCTCCATTTTTTAAAATGTAGGACTCTGGGAAATGTGTACATTTGGCAATAGAGGTAGTCATCATGAAAAAAAGACAGCACTTGAATTCTATTATACACATAATAAATGCACTGTGTCTATCACATAGCCAGATATGGACATCAAGGGGGAACATACAAGTCCAGAGCACACGGAAAGCTTGAGACTAGAGATAAACATATGGATGTCACCAGAGAGAGTCAGAGACAAAGACAAAGAGAGAAGTTTAGAGTAAAGGGACTTGATTCTATACTGTCAAAATGGAGACAGGAGCTAGAATGGGGTTGATGTAACAGGCAGTAGGTGCTTGTAGACTCAAAATGAAGGTAAAATATTCAAAGAATAAACGGAAGTAATTAGTTGTGTTAAAATACAATGTGGTCATGAAATAGAGTGGGAAGTCTTCAGTTTGAAAGATGGATGACTTTGGCAAAGGCACACAGTGTAATGTAGTGATGACACACGCCTCAAGGGAAGAAGCAAATAGGAAGATGATGACTGAAGACACTTTAAACATTTTGTGTAGTTAAAATTAGTTTTTTATATAGTCAGGGGCCATGGCCATAGAGATGTAAGAAATTTTTATACTTTTAAATTATTTTTGTTGTGTATTTGTATACAGATATTTTGGTAACAAAGAAAATATCCATTAGCCTGAGAGGAAGACAACAATAATTCATTTCCCACCCATGTGCTACCTTACATTGGGACTTTGACATTCTTCTCATTAAGGTGTGAGGTTTGTATTCCATCCTCATAAGTCTCTGCAGTTTATGATCCAGCCTAAATCAAAAGGACCAGAAAATAGACTCTGTGTGATGTATCTTGCTGTTCTGAGAAGAGGACAGGAATGGCAATGCAATTTGCTTCCTGGTTCCTGGGGCACTCCCACTGTGTAGTGCTAAACTGCTTTGTGAACAATGATACTGCCATGCAACCACTGTGCTTTGAGAAAGCCCAAAACAACCATGCAGAGGTTTAACAGAGGGAACTTCTGAGACCCTGTGATGGAAAAGAAACACTAGACTCCCCTTTGTTCCTTTTTTTTTCTTTTTCTTTTGAGCTCAGGAGATTATCTAACTACATCACATGAGGATCTTGAGTTAGCACCTGCCAGCAGATCATTTCCTGAACACCTGGATCATAGGGATGATGAAATTTGTTTTTAAAGATACACGTTTCAGAAAAGTTCATTATTGCAGCCACTGTACGTATGGCAAAAAGAGAAAGGGGGAATTTGCAGAGGGGCTTTTACATAACTTAGTAGGGCTATGCAATCCACAAAGGTAAGCTCATCCATGATAGAAAGTAAATAGGCCAGCTACCAATAGCTGGCGAACTTCATGATCAGCAGATGAGGCTTTGTCTTCCGGTTTCTGCTATTTTCTCATTGCTATGTAGAGTCATGAAAGAATGAGAAGGTAAAAGGATGCTAAACCTTCAATGAAAATAAGTTGTAAAATGATACTTGAAGGAGCTAGCCGGTAAGTTGAGTAGGGAATCAGCCTTGGATAGCCTAGTCACACTGAGGAACTGCATGAGGTTTCTCAGTATGCTTTTGAAATAGAGCAGTGAATGCACTTTTGAGATTTTAGGTTTTCCCTAGCTATTCTGAATGCTAAGATGCAAGTAAGACTAGAATAAAGGTATAACAAGCATTGATATACAACAAGGCAAGATACTTTAAATGATTTCAAGGGAACTGTGACAGCAAAACAAAGTAATGCAGTCTATCTGGAAAAGAAGAAAAGTGAAGATATATGTAGCTAATACTGGTATATGGAACATTGGTCAGGCCAAGAAAAAAAATGTGTATGATAAAGAATTAGAGAAACAGCTAGCATTTGTGAGTATTGCTTAACTCTCTTGGCAATTAGCAAGCATGACTGTGGCTTTGCAATGAGAGCTGAGATGTATAGAGCATATATACTTATTGCTTCAAATGAACTAGGAGTTCTGAAATACAAAAGTGAAATAGACAGACAAGACATCTTGAAAAACTGTAGGAAATAGTTATAATAGTCCATCTCTAAGTTGCCATGTTTAAAATAATAAAAGTTGTATTTAAGATGATATCTAAAATTCCTTTAGCACAAAAGGTAATGAAGGGTGGAGCAGATGGCTCAGTCGATAAGATGACTGAAGTTCTCCACGCAGAAGCACCTGAGTTTTGATCCTTGAGATTCATGTAAAAAACATGGTTCTACCTATATCCATTTGTAATCCTGGTGCTGGGGAAGCAGAAACAGAAGGATCCCTAGAGCTCACTGGCTCACTGAGCAGCCATTAGGTAAATAGGTGAGCTCCAGGTTCGGTGAGAGACTGTGCCTCAAAAAAAAAAAAAAAAAAAAGAAAGAAAAAAAAATAAGTGGAAAGCAAAGGAAAAGACATCTTATGTTGATCTCTGACCTACACACACACGAACACATGCATGAACACATCCACACACATCCACAAAAAAAAAAAGAAAAGTGAAATAAAGGAAGGTAGGAAGGAAGGAAGAAAAGAAGGATAAGGAAGAAGAAAAGAAGGAAGGAGGAAGGGAGGAAGGAAGGAAGGAAGGAAGGAAGGAAGGAAGGAAGGAAGGAAGGAAGGAAAGGAATGGAAGGAAGAGAATATTTTCCACTCCCAATATTGCTCCATCTCTGTTTCTATGTCACCTACATTCTGCTACCCTGATAACCACAAAGCAGTCTCAAGCCAATGCTCCTTTTCCAGCTCCTGAGATTCTGCAGGTGTTAAACACACAAACTTGAAGATTTGAATCTAGGTTCCACATACAAAAATTAGCATCTTTCTGAACCCAGGTTCCCACACCCTCTTTAAGACACAGGGATTATCATAGAGTAATGGGAAGAAAAAAAACTTAAGAGACTATAAACAAGGAAAAGGATGGTAAAATGCTATCTTTGGGGCAAAGCACAGCAAACGCAGTCATGTTCTAACCATATCTGCAGCTGCTAGCATTAGGCACACAGAAGAGCAAGCCTATCAATAGGTGATCATCACTCCAGAAGTGGGACTTACTCCTCCTCCTTGACTTGTGTCAAATTCTGGAGAAATAGTCATTATATTCAGAGTGTGCTACTCACTGAGGAACACAGTAGGCTCCAATGGGTAGTCAATACTTACAGTCACAGACTACCTGAATTAAACTCAATGGGGCTCATAACAAAACAAAAAGAGATGGAAAAAAATTGTAGAGAGGAGAGGCTGTAGTAGAAGTGGGAATGAGATGAGAGTGGGTGAAGCATTACAGAAACCAGAAGGATTCAAACAAAATTTACTTTAAAAGACAGAGAGAGAAGACCAAGTGGAAATGATATGTCAATTGAAAAGATACAGTACACATTATAGACAACATGGCATAAGGTGAGGACATGTGTGGAAGGCAGAGAGACTTTTCAGACTGGGAAACACACGATGTCTTGTGGAGGTAAAATCTTGCTATAGAGTCCAGGTAGTCTGAACCTCAGTTTGTGATCAAGATAAAACATTATGGCCCTAACACTAATGTTTCTTGTGCTATATATTTGATATATGGTATTTTTCTCATGTTTTAGGTGTTTTGTTGTTTTGTTTTGTTTTGTTTTGTTTTGTTTTGTTTTGTTTTGTTTTGAGGGGGTTTCAAGACAGGGTTTCTCAGTGCAGCCTTGACTGTCCTGAAACTCATTCTGTATGTAGACCAGGCTGGTTTCATACTCAAAGATCTGCCTGTCTGTGCCTCTAGAGTGCTAGGATTAAAGGCATGTGTTACCACTGCCACCACCACCTGGCTGCCTTTTTTTTGGTTTTACGATACTACAAAGAAAAGTAGTGATTCAGTTAATAAAGGCAGTAGGGGACAGTCTTATCAAAATCATGTGAAGTTATGGCTTTTCCTAAAATCCTCTTTTGGTCATTATTAACACTACAGACACAAAGTCTTACCAGAGGGACATTTATTTGGGACTGATGAAATGATAATGGAAGTGTTCCTATGGCAAGATGTTAAACAATCTTCCTACAGCCCAATGGAGCTTCAGGCCTAAAGCCAATCAGCAGAGACAGATGGCAGACAACAGTAGCCTTAAATAGGAAAAGGAGTCCTGTTTTTGTAGTAAAGCATTATTAAAATAAGACTTTGCTATTAAGAAGTGAAAATTCTTAGTCAGAAGATCTCACAAAAGTGCTGGTTAATTCTGCCTGAAACAATGTAGGGACAGAATATAAATCTGAGGGATTAAATAAAGGTTTGGAATTGCTGTGAGGTTTGTAACTGAATGAAAAAAAAAATGTCAAGTGTCCTGAAGAATCAAGCATGAATGTATAGATGGAATGTATAGTTTCCCTGGTACTGTGTGATAGACATAAAATCTGAACATGAAAAAAATTCTAATTTCTAGTTTTAAAAGACAATAACTAGTAGTTTATGTCTTTCATAAAACTATAAAACATGAGGTTGTCTTTTATCTTCTGGGCTTGCTGAGTTGAAAGGCATCTAATTATGTAGTATTACTCGCTGTGCTGTTTGATATTCTGGAATATGAGCTCCTAATGTCAGGAAGCCACCATGTCCATCCTAGGACAGAAGCACCTCAGGACATCATGCCTACTAAGCATATGAAAGTGCTGAGAGGCCTCATCCAGCAGCTGATAGAATCACCCACAGCCAAACAATAGGCAAAGCTCAGAGTGTCTTGTGGAAGGGAGGGAATTGAGGGAACCTGGGGTCAAAGACACCAGAAGAGACTTGGACCTATGGGGGCTCACACAGACTGAACCACCAACCAAAGAGCATGCATGGGCTTGATGTAGGACCCCTACACTTATGTAGCAGATGTGTAGCTTGTTCTTCATGTGGGTCCCCTAACAATTAGAGTGGGGGCTGTCTCTGACTCTGTTACCTGCATTTGTATCTCTTTCACATAGCTGGGCAGCCTTGTTTGGCCTCGGAGGGAAAGGATGAGCCTAGCCCTGCTGAGAATTGATGTACCAGGGTGGGTTATAACCCATAAGGTATCTTCCCCTTCTCTAAAGGCAGGGAGTACAGGGGGAGGGGTGTGAGGAATTAATTAATTAATTAATTAATACAGGATTAAAGATGCTGGGAAGAAAAATGGTATTTCTGACATTCTCTTAAAAAAGCAAAACTGTTACATTATAATATGTTAATTTAGAGGTATTGCATAAATGTGCTATAAATATGTATAGCAGACAATTTCAGGAAAAAAATCTATTTAATTTCCATGGTAACATCAGGGCCCCAATGTAGGGTTTAGGTTAAAAATGGATTCTTTTCATTAAGACCATGCAACAGGAGATGACAATTAACCAACTAAAGAGAAAGCTAATGAATTTAGCAAAATAATAATAATTTAAGAAATGCAATGAAGCTCCTTCTCAATTCTTACCATAAGCATTTAGGAAACAAATCTACAACTAAAATGCTCGATATACCCTTTTCAATCATAAGAGACAACACTCCAAGACCTTGATCTCAAATGTTCAAATTTTATTTCTTGACCAGATTGAATAGGAGAGGAACCGACAAAACCAAGAAATTTTGTTTTGATTGTTGAGGTCACTTAAACTCCATCTGGTAAACAAGACTGTGAATCTTAATCACTGTATGATAGAAAAGAACGTCAAAAATAAATAGGGAAAATTAGAATTTATGAAAACACAATAGAAGATTAACAATTATAAACATGAAAATCAACTTTGCCTACTCGACCAAGGGAGACAGTCGGATTGGACAAATTGTTTTTAAAGGCACATTTGCCTGATACTCTTGCTCATTTGCCTGATCTTCTGCCATTACATGGCATCAAGGCATGCAATTCAAGCTGAAAATTGTGTCAGTCATTCAGAGGTTTTGACTAAACAAGGATGAACATCTGCATATTTGGATGAGTGCCTGGCTTTCTAATTCACCAGCAGGAGATGCTCCATTAGCTGGTATCCTAAGCATCAAGAACACTGATTCATTATGCATATCAGATATCCTGTACTTGTTTGGTTTACATTTATCTTATAATCTAAGATTATGTTGATTTTATTTAGATTACATCCAAATAGAGGATAATTAAACTTGAATGTGACATGAAAGAATCTACTGTTAGACAATTCTGCAAAAATGGAATGAACTCCCTGGATAACCTTCAAGGAACAGGGGGAATTATAGGTGCAAGAGAAAGAGGGCTGTGTCAAACTTCTCTCACTAAATAACTTCCTGAGGAATGCTGTGCTATTTGACAAATGTGCCTCAGGTTCCTTGGCCATAAAATGAGTTTAAAATATCCTGTGTTATATCTTTCTAAATACATTGACCAGATCAATGGCTAACAATTGGTTACAAGTTCCAGCTCTGGGGTCAAATGCATCTGGCTTGCATTGTCATTAAAACAGACATTATAAATGTAGTCATAATTCAGTTTCCTCATCTGCAAATTGTTGCTATCACAACACCTGATTATTAAGTTAAACATGCACTGTATTTGCTTAAAAATGGTTGGCAAAGGATAAGCAGCAATAGGCAAACATTGGAGAAATTCATAGAAAATGTGATCAAAGTAACTTGGAAGACACAGACAATTGTAAACACCTCATTTCTCACATTTTAGATGTCAGAATATGGAAGTGTAAGTTGTACCCTATTTTCAAAGAATCCAAAGGTTATAATGAATAAACTGCCAATCAAAGTGGCATAAATGGCATGGAAACTTCAATTAAACATATATATGTTTATATATAATATAATATATACTTCTGCCTCTACTTACCTTTATATTATTTTCTCCCTTTTATTAAATTCTTTTAACAGATATACAGAAATTGGCTAAAATGATATTTGGGGACAAGTATCATCCAACTCTTCTATACCAGGGATCACACTTGAAGCAAAGTATCAATTGGCATACACTTCCTCTATTGCAGAGTGCTTGAAAAGTTCTTACAAAGTAGACCATTCAAAATTTTCAGGTAAAAGCAAGATTATAGTCATGATTTGAAATATTAGAAAAACCTCATAGTCCATGACACACATGGCACCAGCCTACTGAAATATAAGCCTTTGCAGAGTCTCCATAATCCTCACTGCTGTACAATGTGTAATATCAAGGCCCATGGCCAGTAACTTTTAATACTATTTTTTTCTTACAGCAAATAAGTAATTCTCTAGGCATAGTCTTCTATCAAAATCTGGCATAAGATCATTATGCCTTTAGGATATAAATGCCAGCATAAAAGGATGGACCAATTATTTTTTGCTAGATTTGAAGTATTTGAAGATATTAAAGGTAATATTCTTACGATTTCATAGTTCAATAAAAATTCAAAGATCAAACTCATCTGTGTCACTAGCACCCAGATCAAGAAGCAGAATGTTCCTAGCACCCCAGATGCTCCTCTGAGCTTTCTTCCAATAACTCTTCCCACAAGGGTTCTGTTAGTCTCAGTTCAAATGTCACTGCCTCATTCTGTCCCTCTGAATGTCATGAAATGGAATCACAGAATCCTTGTAAACTGCTTTCTTTCGCTTGATACTTGTTTGTGAGATCTGTCCATTTGGTTACATGCAGTTGTAAATCTATTGATACAGTCTGAGGAATAATCAGAGGTCGTTCGTATCCCTTTCAACTTCATCTTCCTGTCTGCGCCTTATAGACCAATGTGTGTGCACCCGTGAACTAGACATGAATCTTGCCTTAAGAAACAGTTCTATCTCCAGTTCTCCTAATACCTCAAGATCAAAAGTCTTTGAATTCACCACATAAAAAATTTAACATCTCAAATGAGCTTCTTCATTCACATATAGATAAGATTGTTAAGACCTTCCCTTTTGCCATTGCCAAATTCTTTCCTTTCCCAGTTTTTCTTCATTTTAAATATGTCCAAGATGTCTTGAATTGTCAAAAGAGAGAGAGAGAGAGAGAGAGAGAGAGAGAGAGAGAGAGAGAGAGAGAGAGAGAGAGAAGGGGCTTTGTGTGTCCTTTAGGAAAAGAGGACAGTGATCACTTTTCACAATGGCATGGTACAAAAGCCAAGTATTGGTAATTAATGAGAAAAAAGAACCCTTCTTGTCTACTTCAATAAGAAAATATTTTTACCAAATATGCAGCCATATTTAAGCAGCCAGCAGCACTTCGTTAATTAGCCAATTCTTTCAGTAGAGAATAAAATCAGAGCTTTCACACTACAAACCAATGAACAGCCAGTTAATAGATAACAAAAAACCTTGTACTTATGACTTCCATATATGATATATAGTGTATTCTAAGTGATCTTTGGGAAAAATTAAAATATTTTGATTCAAAGTATGATTTTTGACAACAAAGATTACATTTGCCCTCAACCAAGATTCATTTCTCTGGGAATTCTCTATTTCATGTTTTCTCTGGAGATTTTTTTCAACAAGCTTTTAAAACAGATGCTGAGCTAGAAACCAATCCAAGAAATAAAGAAAGCCGAGGGGAAAATAATAATAATAGACAGTCGTACTTGATTGTTTCCCTGATCAGGGTATCCTCCTGAGTGACAGGTAATTCATCTTCTGTCAGATTCCATTGCCTAGAGATCATTCCAAGCGTCATTATCAGCAAAACCTCCATAACGTGAAGGATTCTCAAACAGGAAACCAGATGTGATGAGGTCAGGTCTTGCATGTGATGGGGTATTTGGGTTAATGATGATTGATACCATATCACATTCCATAAAGCACATACTTGCCAAATCAGGTGTTTTTGCTGTTGCAGAGAAGCAGTTGCTGACTGCACTTACAGCAAAGCACCAAGGTCAAAGAGGAGGGAGTTGACAAAAAAAGCCCACTGTCCTTAGGAAGGTGGCAACATCAAACAAAGTAACAGTGTATGTATCGTAGAATTGTGTGAAAATCATTTCAGTTGTCTGTAATTTGTCTAGAATTTCTAAAGCAGTTTAAATTTCTCAAGCACATTCAGTGTGCCTGCTTGCTTTGGAGGTCTATTTTTAACTTTATTCTTGCAGATTAATACATAAACTTATCTTTACTCTAATGACATTATTGTAATCAACTAAAACAACTACCATTCTTTTAACACATTTAGATATTACTGGTGGGAAAAGGCATGCAAATGCAATTTTGTACCCAATTCTATACACTATATCTATATTGATCTTACATAAAAGATAGTGATTTACTTACCACTCCTGTGCAAGGAATATTTTTTTTCTTTTCTTTTACATGAGAATATATTTCCTGACTAGAAGAGGACAGTTGCCAAACCTAAGCTCTCACCGTTTCTTCTTAGAAATAATCTTTGAGGACCCTTACTTAGGCTGTTGTTTTTGGAGTTTGGTGTCTTGAAAGGAGAGATAATGAATACGTTAGCTTCCCTCAAATAATCCAGGAAAATTGTAACATTAACTTGTTGTGTTTATAAGACGATTAAAATGTCCAAGTGTTGCACAGAGACTGACATCGTCTCCAGAGGTGAAGAATATTCCACAGAAAGTCCCAGCTGAGCTAGCGTAAGAGGTTAGTATGTTAAAGTCCACAACTTCTTTCTTCTAACCAATTTGGATATACTCAAGGAGCTCCATAAACAACAGTGGTAGAGTGCTTTCAGAGCATGAGCAAAGCCTCTGTTCAATCCCTAGTACCATAAAAGGTAAAACAGTTGAGAACAGGACTTATTCAGAATGAGCTGGTGTAAGGTGAAAAACTAAACATCAGTGTCAAAAGGAGATTGGGAATTGTACATACAATAAAACATAGAGTATAATAGTGAATTCATGTGCCAACCTGACCCAGTCACTAGGCAGATTTTACTGAAATGTTCCTTCTGGGTCTGGATGAGAGGGAGATTAGAATTTGAATTGGAAGACGGAGTAGGCAAGGGTAGGCATCTTCCAGCCAACCAAAAACTAGAAATGGGGCAAATTCATCTCTCTTTCTAGTTATACACATGTATATTTGTTTTCACTTGTTCTGGCATACCTTTGAGTCTTTTGGTTCTTGCACCTCAACCTGTATCATCAGCTCAGTTGGACTGCCCACTGCACTTGGCTTGGCGAGCCACCACTCACTATCCTGGGAATTTAGCTTCCATAATCATGGGTATAGAGATTCCTTCTCCCTAAATCCATATCTTCCACCAATATTCTCCTGCTGTTGCTTGTGTTCTCTGAATAACTCTAAATAATATGAATTTGGGAGACTAAAAAAAATGTAGCTATCGATATAAATACATAAACTTCTGAAGTGTCCTTGTAAGTAGCTAACTGATAGTAGCTGAGAAAGTTGTGAGGTCAGTGTTAGAAATGTTACCATCATTGGAAGAAAATGAGCAGCATGTTATTGGATAAAAGAAAGGGGGGAATTCTTTTAGTAGAACAGCAAAACATTGACTGAACTGTAGCACAGCATCCTGTGGGAGGAAGAGCTTGAGAATCACAATATGCAACATTCCTGGAGGACACATGTAAATAACACACTGAAGAGAAATAGGTGGTGGTCTCATTCACAGTGACTAACATTAGTCAAGAAGAAGCAGACAAACAACAAGAGTTGAAGATGTTCTTCAGCTAAGAGAAATACCTGTTAAAATACTAGAAAATCTCTCACCCTGATGTTTGCAAGAACACATGGTTTAAGGAGAAACGATTCGCCCTCTGAAGATCCATATTTATCACCCTGCACAAAACTAAAGTCCAAGTGGATCAAAGACCTCAACATAAAACCAGATACTCTAAATCACTTAGAAAAAAAATGGGGAATAGCCTAGAACTCATTGGTACAGGAGACAACTTCCTGAATAGAACACCAACAGCACAGGCTCTAAGAGCAACAATCAATAAATGGGACCTCATGAAACTGAAAAGCTTCTGCAAAGCAAAGGACGAACGATTGCCCACATATTGGGAAAGAATCTTCACTAACCATTTATCTGACAGAGAACTAATATCCAGTATATATAAAGAACTAAAGAAGCTGAAAAACAACAAACCAAGTAATCCAATTAAAAAAATGGGGAACAGAGCTAAAAAGAGAATTCTCGACAGAGGAATATAGAATGGCAGAGAAACACTTAAAGAAATGCTTAATCTCATTTGCCATTAGGGAAATGTAAATCAAAATGACCCTGAGATTTCACCTTACACCCATCAGAATGGCCAAGATGAAAAACTCAAGAGACAACACATGCTGGAGAGGTTGTGTAGAGAGGGGAACCCTCCTCCATTGCTTGTGGGAATGTAAACAGGTACAACCTCTTTGGAAGTCAATCTGGCACTTACTCAGACAATTAGGAATAATGCTTCCTCAAGAGCCAGCTATACCACTGCTAGGTATATACCCAAACTTTGCTCAAGTACACAACAAGGACATTTGCTCAACCATGTTTGTATCAGCTTTATTTGTAATAGCCAGAACCTGGAAACAATCCAGATGTCCATCAACGGAGGAATGGGTACAGAAATTGTGGTATTTTTACACAATGGAATACTACTCAGCAATCAAAAATGAGGAAATCATGAAATTTGTACGCAAATGGTGGGACCTAGAAAAGATCCTTCTGAGTGAAGTATCCCAGAAGGAGAAAGACAAACATGGCATATAGTCGCTTATATAGACCTACAAGATATGATAAACATAATTAAGTCTATACACCTAAAGAAGATAAACAAGAAAGCAGACACAAGGTAAGATGATCAGTCCTCACTTAGAAAGACAAATGAGAAGTGCATTGGAGATATGACAGAAGTCTACCACAAAAGGCATCTGAAAGACCCTACCAAGCAGCGTTTCAAAACAGATACTAAGACTCATAACCAAACCTTCGGCAGAAGGGGAGTTAGTATGATGGAGAAAGGATAGGAGCCCCACAAGGACCATATATATCTGGGCACAGGGGTTTTTTCCTGAAACTGTTTCTCCAACTAAGGACCATGAATGGATATAACCTAGAACCTTTACTCGAAGGAAACTCATGGCAGCTCAATAACCAATTGGTTTCCCATAGTAGGGGGAACAGGGACTATCTCTGACAGGAACTCAATGGCAGGCTCTTTGACCTCCCCACCCCCCAAGGGAGGAGCAGTCCTGCTAGGCCACAGAGGAGGACTTTGCAGCCAGCCCTGAAGATACCTGATAAAACAGGGCCAGATGAAAGGGGAGGAGGTCCTCCCCAATCCGTGGACTTGGAAAGGGGCAGGGAGAAGCTGAGGGAGAGAGGGTGGGATAGGGAGGGAATAAGAGAATGGGATACAGCTGGGATACAGAGTTAATAAAATGTAATTAATAATAATAAACAATAAAAAATAAAAATAAAAACAAAGAAACAAAGATTTGAGAAAGCAGGAAGGAATAAAGGCCATGAATAGTATTTTCCCTCAAGAAAAGATACTAAGGGACTCCAAATGTGATTCAGAAATCAACACAACTGCCTTTCCCACCACAAACTCAGAACACACAGATGGCCTCCACCTGGCTCCAAAAGCTAGGGCTCACCTCACCTCATATACATTAAACAATTCATGTATTTGAAATCTTAAGACAGAGAATTCCAGGCCAGTTAAGAGGAACTGCAATAAAAATCAAGGAAATTATGAAATTTGCAGGTAAATGGTGGGAACTGGAAAAGATTATCTTGAGTGAGCTATCCCAGTAGCAGAAGGATGCACACAGTATATACTCATTCGTATAGACATATAATATAGGATAAACTTACTAAAATCTGCATTCCTAAAGAAACTAATCAAGAGGGAGAACTCTGGCTAAAATGATCAATCCGTATCCAGAAAGGCAAAGAGGATGGACATCAGAAGGAGGAGAAATGAGGGAACAAGTCAGAAGCCTGACACAGAGGACAAAGCAGATGCTGAGACTCATGGCCAACCTTTGGGCAGAGTGCAGGGAATCTTATGAAAGAAGTGGGAAATAGTAAGAGCTGGAGAGGACAGGAATTCCACAAGGAGAGCAACAGAACCAAAAAATCTGCACACAGGGGTCTTCCTGAGACTGATACTCCAATCAAGGACCATGCATGGAGATAACCTAGGACCCCTGCACAGATGTAGCCCATGGCAGTTTAGTGTCTAAGTGAGTTCCATAGTAATAGGAAGAGGGACTGTCTCTGACATGAACTGATTGGCCTGCTCTTTAATTACCTCCCCCTGAGGTGGGAGCAGCCTTACCAGGCCACAGAGGAAGACAATGCAGCCAATCCTGATGAGATCTGATAGACTAGGATCAGAAGGAAGGAGAGGAAAACCTCCCCCATCAGTGGACTTGGGAAGGGCTATGCATGCAGAGGGGGGAGGAAGGGAGGGATTGGGACCAACCAAAAGAGGGAAGAGTTTATGGGGGATACAAAGTGAATAAAGTGTAATTAATAAAGCATTTAAAAAAAGACATTGTGTTAAAAAAAAGTAAAAGAAAAAATAACCAAAAGTTCTGTATCCAACTTTGGGGGTATTGATTTTTACCCTATTGGAATCAATTTGGTACTACACGGAGTGTACAGAAAAATTTTTGGTCTTGGAGTTGGTTTAGTGTTTCAACTTCAGCAGGCTAATTGATAAATGTAACAAAAAAAAGTTGATTTTTACAGAAATTTATTTATTCTGTAGCACATCATATAGAAAACTCTGACAGAGACTCTTCTTCAACAAGATGTGTAGTTTTGGATGTTATCATCCCTCTCATTAGCAAAGTTACCCTTATACATATTTCTCATTCCCACATTTGAGTTTACTAGTGTTATTGAAAATTGTCCAAACTATCTTACTTGTTGGTTTCTATAGAAATAACCAGTGACATGGAATCATATGAAAGAAGTGGGAAATAGTAAGATCTGGAGAGGACAGGAGCTTCACAAGGAGAGCAACAGAACCAAAATATTTGAACACAGGGATCTTTCCAGAGACTCATACTCCAACCAAGGACCATGCATGGAGATAACCTAGAACCCCTGCACAGATGCAGCCCATGGCAGTTCAGTGTCCAAGTGCGTTCCAATGGGAAGAGGGACTGCCTCTGACATAAACTGATTGGCCTGCTCTTTGATCACCTCCCCCTGAGGAGAGAGCAGCCTCACCATGCCACAGAAGATGACAATGCAGCCATCCTGATGAGATCTGATAGACTAAGATCAGAAGGAAGAGGAGGACGACCTCCCCTATCAGTGGACTTGGGGAGGGGGCATACGTGAAGAAGAGGGAGAGAAGGTGAGATTAGGAAGGGAAGAGGCTGGGGCTTATGGGGGATACAAAGTGAATAAAGTGTAATTAATAAAAAAAAGAAATAACCAGTGAACACAGAGACCTCTGGAAATTTATTATGCTATGTAAGTACTAAAAACATCTTTTTCTATTTGATAAAATGTTCTTGTTCTATTCATTGCAATAAATTAATGTTTTTTTAAAAAAAGAGGAACTGCAATGAGAGAAATAAAACTGGGCCACTAAAGAGAACTGCTCACAGTCACTCAGCAAAGATTAGATTTCATATTTTCAGCTTCACAGTTTGAGGGCAGATGCAATGAAATATAATAAAATCCCACATACTTATTTATTCCTTGGGTCCTCTCACAGAACCAGGAGAAAACAATTGACAAGTTTATAAAGGGTTCCACTGGGGCAGGGACAAGCCACTTCTGTGCACTTGGTCTTGAGACAGCCAAGGTACACATCGGATCAGGATGACACTAAAGCAAAGAGGAATATTCTTGAGCCTTGAGATGAAATGACATGTGACCAGATAATTACTGATCTTGCTTGAAATTTGTTTAGTCCTTTCTACCCCAAAGGTCTCCCTGTCAGGCTGAGAGTGAGTATCTTTTCCTGTGTCTGCCCCACCATTTTGCTTGGAAGCCCTATAGCTACATGCTTTGAGAGGTAATTTAGGAAGAAGACCATAATCTGAGGCCTGTACCCTTGTAAGAAGAGGAGACAGGATGAGAGCTCCTTACTTTTAAGGACCCAGAGCCAGTATCCATCCGCAGGATGTGCTTCACCAAGAATCTGTTGGCTTCGCGTGGGACTGCTCATAGTCTCTAAATTATGAAAAATAAGCATGCTAAGCCATGTGGTCGATAGTATTTTGTTATATAGCAATCTAAGTGAAGACAAAAGAAGAATTCCACAAAGGCAATGGGAGAAAAGAGTGGTTATGCTGTTAACCACCTCCCTAAATAACTTTCATACATGAATACTGAAGACACTGGAGATGTATTAGTTCATAAATATCACATATAGTAACTGCCAATTCTCTTTCAGACATGAACTTTGGGCCCTTTTTTACAGTTTTAAAAATAATTCTTAAACAATTCATGAATTTGAGTCTTCGGATATGAGGACTATGGACAGGTAAGTCAAGAGGAACTTAAATGAGGGTACATGAGACAGTGTATGAAAAAGCTACATGCATTTATTCAGATAACAATTGATTATCTCGCTTTGGACTTCACGTTTTGGGTGCAAATGTATTAATAAAATCTTACTTACTAATTTCTATCTTGATATATGGAAGTACCTGTCTACCAACTTGAATAACAAAAGGTCAATATATATATATGTATATATCTTAATATATATTAAGATAATACATATTAAGATAATTAATATATTAATATAATAAAATTCTATCATAGTTACATTCTGCAGTACACTACTATTTTGATGACATGTAGTATTATTTTCTTCAGTTCATCTACAAAATTATAGATTTCCACACAT
The DNA here is from genome assembly GCF_030254825.1 of Meriones unguiculatus. Classification (NCBI taxonomy): domain Eukaryota; kingdom Metazoa; phylum Chordata; class Mammalia; order Rodentia; family Muridae; genus Meriones; species Meriones unguiculatus. Next base: position 159,333,991 of record NC_083351.1, read on the forward strand.
TTCAATACCTATGTATGATTGAGATATATATATCATTGAGTTTTAGATGTATTTCTTTGCATTACCTTCCCTTGTACTCCTGCCTCCTCATATTCATCCCTTTCCTAACCCTTAAATAATAATCCTTATGATTTCATGTTATTCATATATATCATATTTGTATGAATACATAATATATATCTATATCACAGAAAGAATTAAATTGTTAGCCTTACTCCAGCTTCCAATAGCCAGAGTATGTCCTCTGGAGAGGCTATATATATTTTAAAGGCTATATTCACAGCTATTACCAGAACTAAAAGTACAAAAAAAACAATGGCTTTTGAGTTTATGCTCAAAAATCTGATAGACAAGAATCCACAGTACAAAAGGAAAAAAAAAAAGCAGTGTTTATAGTTTTCTGCCAGAGGCATGTAGGAGAAGGGGAGAGACTCTTACTTTCTTATTGCTTAGGGTAAAATTGTTCCAACCTGAAGGTAACATGAAAAATAGTAGAAAGAGGTTAGCCTGGGAGAGTAGCCTGAGATCCATTCCCTTCTGAAGCTTTCTCTTCACAGTGACATCTTTGCTACAATAAAGCACCCATGTGTAATGTCTCCACAGGCCATATTTTCAGAGTATGTGTGGGTTTTTTTCTTCCTTCAAATGTATTCTAAGACATTAGTCTTTCTAAAGAAAAAGGATTCTGCATAACTGTACAAAATATAATGGTATAGTACTTACAGTGGAAACCTAAATCTAACACATATTGTACCTCAGCATTTGATTAGCACTCTGAAATAAAGAGCACATGATATGCCGTATCGAAGAAAATTGTTCACTGTTTCAGTAATGGGATCTATGCTAACATAAAGGGAGCTATCCATGAGATTCAGAGTCCAGGATGAAAGAGAAGAACGGGAAAGTAATCTACTTTCAACTGTTCACAAAAGATATTCCCAACAATATTCCAGAGAAAAGACTAATTTACATATATTTAAAATATATATGGACTATTTCATATCTAAAATAAGAGCCAGAAATATCTCATCACTTGTAGATGGTATTCAAATGTACATATTCAAGTAGGAATTTCAAATTAAAGTACCTAAAAGAAATTCACTTCCAAAGCAGTACCTTAATAAAAGCCCAATCAAGACACTAAAGCTTTTAACATTGTTTTATAAATTACAATTCCTTTTATTAAGTTAATGTACATAAATACATACACGAGCATGAATAACTTATGATTAAAACCATTAGTTCTAGTCCATTCTTCCCTAAAGCTTAATTAGATTTCTCAAATGAAACTTCTGTGGTCAGTGTCTCCAGTTTGCCCTGTGATACATACATGTGAGGAATATACTCAGGCAGCCATTTGCCAGGGGGTGCAAACTCCTGAATTTTTAGCCTCCAAAACTGTGAATTAAACGAATTCATTTTTATAAGATACTTAATATTCTGTGCATTGTTGTAATAACAGAAAACAAAGTAAAATAGAACATACTATCAAATTTCATTTTTATTAAAAAAAATAGTTTAGGTTGAAGAAATAGATTAGTAACTTATTAGTAACTTATCAGTAACCATAAAGCATTTAACACTATACTGATAAATGTTACTTAGTACTACCATGAGTAAAGGAAAGACGGAAGCAGAGACCTTGAGTTTAGCATTTAAAGGAGATTTGAAGAGGAAAGGGGTGTCGTGGAAATTAACCACTTCTACAGAGGAGTTATGTAAGAGAAACATGACTACTGAATCTGGCAATATTGGTGATTACAGCCAGAGGTGATCAACATAGAAGACACAATTCCTTGGTGCTAGTGGGCCAGGTCTTCTCAGACACACTTGATCCAACAAGTACTGTGTATACCACAGAACAGTAGTAGCATACCACATGGAGGGACAGTCTATGAATTCAAGGACAGCATTTTTGGATTCGGGTTTTGAACTTTGAAAAGGGTCACCTAATAAACTGAGGTGGCTTCGAGTGAAATTCAGTGGGGCAGATAACTATTGTGTGAAACCTTCTACGGTTTTCAATGCCTAAAGAACCACATGTAGATCTTCACTCTAATGCCTCCGTTACTGAGACTTGACACTGTTCCTTTCTGATATTAACCAACCCCTCGCCTGGTACTTTTCTTTATATGTCTCACATATGGCTGACATTGTTCCAAATGCTTTACAAATACTACCTCATTTAATCCCCATTCCAGACACTATAAAGTGAGTACACTGCAGTATTAATTTGAAACCAACACCACAAAATTCTCTCAGTAGAGCAGTCTGTTTTCGGGGCCCAAGGATTCAAGTTCTGCATTCATTGGTTTCTTTTATAGAAGAGTGCTTGTGTGTGTGAATAATGGTTGTTACATTGTCAGGTGGAGCGCATGTCATCCTATTTCCAGATGGATGATTCAGATCACGTGAAGAATCACCCATTCACTGGTTAATTTGGGCTCTTTGTTCCTTTCCTATTTCTGGTGTTAGAAGCAAGCAGCGCAGGCAATGTGCTGTTCACAGCCGTTTGTCTTTAAGCCGATATTAGATGCCACCATCTGCTGATGTTCCTTAGCTTATGATGGGGTTACATCCCAGTAAAGTCAAGGTAAATTGAAAATGTGGTCACAATTACATTATGCATGTGTGTAAAATATAATGAAATCCAGCATTTTGTATAATCTATTTTCAGCAAGGGGAAAAAACAAAAAGTGCACTTAGCATTCCCACACAATGGATTGACATAACTTAGCAGCCCTGCATGTTAGAGGAAGTTGCTTGCTTCACTAATCATAGTGTGACTAAGAATTGCAGCTGGCTGACATTGCAGAACTTAAGGGAAAATACTATTATTGCACTTAGCACAAGCCTAGGATATTATAACTTAATGGTAGTTTCTAATGAATGTGTATTTCTTTTTATCAGGATGCAGTTTTAAAAATGTGAGTTGAGACCCTGTATAGATTTCAAGCTTCAGATACTTGTATGTCTATAATTATTGAAGAACAAATTATTGTTTCAGCTCTACTTCACTTTAGTAGATTCTTTTCTGATGCCTGGTTTCTTTCCATAGCTTTCTTCCCAGAACTCTGGAAGGGGTATCTGTGAGAAACACAGTAGCAATGTGGTGAATGCAGTTCCTGTAGAAATGCCTTTCTAATGCTAAAGCTGCATGCTCAGCTTTTCCAGTGTAAGAAACTTACTCTTTCTCTCACTTCCACCACACTTGTTCTTTTATCTCAAAATACCTGGAGTATATTGATCCATTGTGTAACCCTTTCTAACACCTCATTTTCATCTCCTTCCTCTCTGAATCATGTGTATGTGATAGCCATCTTGCTGCAGTCCTCAATTTCTACTCATTTTGATGTTTTTAGTTATACATATTGAATTATGATCAGTTAAATAAATCCAGGCATAAGAAAATTCTTCTACTTAAAGCAGATTTTTTATGATTCAGCCATACAGATTATGAAAGTTATATGAACTGAAGGTACTATTAGGTTTGGGTATCATACATCAATCATTTTCTAATGGCCCATGGATCTCCCTCTCTCCTCATCTTCTCTCATTATGTCATGAGCTGAACTTTGCCTCTATCTAAGACTTACATTATGGAGAGGAATACTCTCTGTAAATGTACCTACTTTATGGCTTGAATGTGAACCATCTCCAGCTGGTGACACTTTTTTGGAAAGTTGTTCAATCTTTCGGATATAAGACCTAGCCGGCAGATATAGGTTCTTAGAAACAAAGCTAGCAGGTCAAAGCTTCCAGTCCAGGTCATGGTCTCTACCTCCTGATCCTGATCTCCTGAGATGTAACAGTCACACTGCAAGCTTTCCAACCCCACATTACAGCTGGAGCCATAGCCACTCAGAATATCCCACCTAACATGAAATAGTGCAAAAATAAACCCTTCCTCCTTAAATTGCTTCTTGTCAGGCATGTGGTTGCAGCAATGAGGAAAGACAGTAATAAATACAATCTTTTTATTCTCCAGCAAATACATTCTTCTTCATGTCGGAGGAAGAAGTTTGTTATTACTTCTAAGATATGTCTTTGGAATATGCGTCATCTTGTCTTCCCTGTTTCCTCCAGGCTCATACTGCATTTGTTATTCTACCTAACTTAGGTTAGCACCATCTCCCCTTCCACTGTTTACATCCCATACATATATCCCAAGTGTAATGAGATAGAAGAAACAAACTCAAGTAAAAAGACTTCCTCTTGCTTGTTAACCTTAAATCTACACAGTGTGTCTGCTATGCTCAAACTGCTGATGCTTGTTTGTGATCATTATCCCTTGGAAACTGTTCTAAGAACTCTACCATTCACTCTCCTAACACTCAAATGATCCTAATGGTAGACATATTCCTAGTCTCCTCATCTTATACATGAAAAACAAAATTGTTCAAAGTCATGTGGGGACATTTATGCAGATCTCTTTGTTTCTTTGGTCTATTACGAAATTATATTGGAAATATCTAAAGCAGTCATCTGCTTGCATTTAGTGTTTCCAAGTTTTAAAATATTAAGCAGATTTCCTCTGTGCTGATTTTTGAAAATTATTCCACTATTTAAATTGTTCTGAGCTTTCTTTTTGTATTTTCTGTTGCCATCACAGTTTCAATCTGTACTCATTCTTGGTGATTGAAATGATTAAAATAAAAGTTTATTCAAAATTGAAGTTCATGAAATCTGAATTTTTTCACTCATAATGTAAAAAGTATTTTTATGTTATCTTAATTTTTAAATATTCAATTTAACTTTTAGAAACAAAAATACCAGTTCTACATAAAATATCTGAGTCATTTGAGAACTTTAATTTTTGAGAAATTAATTACAACTTATTAAAATTTTTATGAAAATGCAAATTCATCACAACTTTGCACTTAACATTTCTCTAGTTGTCAAAGTGAAGTTTCATATCATATTCATGAAAGTTATGGCTAATTACATGCAAACACAAATTTTAGAGTAATAGGAATTGATTCTGCAAAGTAACTCAAGCTTTGCCACATATCTTGAATGCCTGCTCTTTAGAACTACATTTTCCAGCATCAAAGGCCATAATTATCCAACATTTAGGCATAGATAGTTGCCTTTTCAAAAGGTAAAAAGGTATATTGCCCTGGGGAATGTGTGACGGTTTTCAAAGAAAGAGATATTTTGCATGCAGAGGTGCAGGGGCCGGGTGATGAATACCCTCATACAAGTGCTTATGATAGTTCAGATATAGTGAACTACAGGATTTTGGATGATGACAACAGCCACTCATGCCTGAAATCAAGGAGTAGTTACAGTAGAATCTAAGTGTCATTTAGAAAAATGAAGACAAGTTTCTGCTGTAACAAAGCTCATGTCTGGAAAATACATCTGGCACACACTGTTTTAACTTATGCACACTTTACAGAAGTTTATTAACAATCCTGGGAGGAGTGTTCTGTTGTTTACCAAATGAAAAGCCTACTCATACTGGAATTAGGTCTCCACTAGTGACTGGCAGCTCACAGAGAGCCTATCTTCTATTAAATACCGGAAGCTATTGTTTCAAGAAACACATCAAATGTAAGACAACTCCAGGACCAAACACATGTAATAATAGACAGGTTCAGAGCAAGAATACTCCCAAGCAATTCAAAGGAGAGTATTTCAGAAGAAAATTGGATGTAAACAGCAAACTGGGGATTAGTATTAATGTAACATGCAAATTCTCTCTTTTAGTTTTTTGTTTTTCTTTTAATGCTTTAAACGAGTAATTCCCAACAGGAAAAAGAAAACCAGGAGCTCTTAACTACTAGATTTCCCGAAAGCTATTACTTGTATACAGCTGATATACAAGGAAAAATGTTGCCATTAAACTAAATTTTAAGTAAAAGCATATTATAGTAGAAATAAGACTCTCCAGAGAGTCATTTTATAGGACCATTATTGCACGGTAGCTTGGGCAGTTGAACTCACATGAAACAAATGGCTCTATAAAACAAGTCCCAAAGTGGTCTATTGCTTAATTAAATTCATATAGAAAATGTCCCTCTGCCTTGACACGTGTACATACATATATTAGACGTATTTTAAATTCCAGTCTGAAAAATATGACCTTATAAAGATGCAAAGGTTTAGACACCACTTCAAAGCTAAGGAGCTACTTGAAGCAATATTTTACATGGAACTGTGACTTAATTCCTTTTTTTTTTCCTTCCCCTAGTGAGAACTGTCTGTTTGATGCATATAATATGTTTAAGCTTCCTTTATGCCTGTAAGGACATGCCATAGTCTTGCAATGAATGCAAATACTTCTTTGTCCACTTTATCAAAGTAGAAGTGTTTCTGGAGAACCTGTGTATGAATAGACAGAAACACATTTGCAAGATCTACAGTCCAATCACTCAACTGCAAGGTGTCTACTTAGAAGAATGTTAATTTAATGAATGCAAATAAATTAAGACATGTTTTATGCCTTGAATACAAAATTGTTTTCCCACAATGTATAACTCTATTATCCTGTTTTGTGGACTACCTACATGTTAGTAACAGCCCTCAAGGAACAGACTGTGGTCCATTCTGTTCAATAGCCTAAAAGCATCCTAAAGCCATCTGGTATTAAATGTGCTCAAAGAAGATAAAAACGCGAATAAATGAGGCAGCATTAGTCAAAGCTTTAGTGATTGATTATGAGGTCTGGGGTTCCACAAATGTTCTGTCAGTTTCTAAATTGGAACCTGAAATGACTCATTTTAACTTCTGTATTTTTCACCTGCTCATTCCAAAAAGAATTTAGTAATGCCAATTCAACAATTACTCCAAGTAGAAAAGTGAATAGATATATGAAATCTAGAGAAATATAAGCAATTGCCAAATGTAGACAATAAATAAAAGCAATGGTGTGTAGGTAAAATGTTTTAACTTTGAGTGAAATCTCAGGTTTTCAAAATGGAAAGCTAAGGGTCCTGAGAATCCTTTCAGAGCAAACCCTGACCCTGAAGAGGACCCAAGTTCAGTTCTCAGTACCCACATCAGGACAATAACATCCACCTATAAAATATTATAAAGCCAGTAAATATTATAAAGCCAGTAAAGGCAGTACCCTCTTTTGGCCTCCGCAGATAGCTTCACTCAGATGCACATAACCCCACAAAGACATACATAAAAACAACAACAACAAAAAAAAAAACCCACAATTTTAATTTTAAAACAATCATTTAAAAAAAGGGAAAAAATAAGAGTTGCTTGTTGTTCTAATTTTTGCGACAAAAGATAAAAGTATCTTATGAAAAATATAAGGATGTAACAGTAATGCCTTCTTTTTGTGCATCTCGAGGGTCATGGCCAACTCCAAATACAAAACACATTCTTTTGATTTGTTTTTGTTTGGTTTGGTTTTGCTTAGCTTCTTTTTATTTTAATTTTTATTTCTTACACTTTATTCACTTTGTATCCCACCAGTAGCTTCCTCCCTCATCCCCTCCCAATCCCACCCTCTCTCTCCCTTCTCCACCCATGCCCCTCCCCAAGTCCACTGATAGGGGAGATCTTCCTCTCCTTCCTTCTGATCTTAGTCTATCAGGTCTCATCAGGAGTGGCTGCATTGTCTTCCTCTGTGGCCTGGTAAAGCTGCTCCACCTCAGGGGGAGGTGATCAAAGAGCAGGCCAATCAGTTCATGTCAGAGACAGTTCCTGTTTCCATTACTATGGAACCCACTTAGACATTGAACTGCCATGGGCTACATCTGTACAGGGGTTCTAGGTTATCTCCAAGAATGGTACGTCTTTGGAGTATCAGTCTCAGAAAAGAACCCTGTGCCCAGATTTTTGGTTCTGTTACTCTCCTTGTAGAGCTCCTGTCCTCTCCAGGTCTTATTTCCCACTTCTTTAATAAGATTCCCTGTACTCTACCTAAAAGTTGGCCATAAGTCTCAGCATCTGCTTTGATACCCTGCAGAGTGGAGTCTTTCAGAGGCCCTCTGTGGCAGGCTCCTGTCCTGTACCCTGTTTTCTCCCTCTTCTGATGTCCATCTTCTTTGCCTTTCTGAATGAGGATTGAGCATTTTAGCTTTTCTCAGACAATTAAGAATGGTGTTTCCTCAGCTATACCACTCCTAAGCATATATCCAAAAAATGTTCAAGTATACAACATTTGCTCACTCATGTTTGTAGTATCTTTATTTGTAATAGCCAGAAGCTGGCAACAACCCAGATGCCCCTCAACTGAGGAGTGGATACAGAAATTGTGGTACTTTTATACAAGGGGATATTACTCAGCAATTAAAAACAAGAAAATCATGAAATTTGCAGGTAAATGGTGCAAACTGGAAAAGATCATTCTGAGTGAGGTAAGACTGAATCTTAAAGACACACAGGGTATACTCACTTGTAAGTGGATATTAGAGATATAATATAAGGTAAACCTACTAAAGTCTGTACACCCAAAGAAACTAATCAAGAAGGAGGACTCTAGCTAAAATAAAGAACACATTCTAACAAGAGAAAAGAATAGCAAGTATCAATAAAGCTTTTCATACCACAGAGGTCTTCAAAAATGAAGACTAAAGATTAAGACACAGTGCATATTTTAATATTTATTTATTTATTTATTTGTATGTTTGTTTGTTTGTTTATAATTCTTTCATACAATACATCCTGACCGCAGCCTCTCCTTGCTCCCCTTCTCCCAGTTCCTCCATCACCTTTCTTTTCCCTTAGGTCCACTGCTCCTATGATTTGCTTTCAAAAAGAGCAGACTTTCCATGATATCAGTCAGTCAAGGCATAACAAGATGAAACAAGACTAGGCATTTACCCTCCTATGAAGCCTGGATGAAGCAAACCCAGGAGGAAAGAGTTTCCATGAGCAGGCAAAAGAGTCAGTGACACCCTCATCGTGCATATTTTTATACAGAGGTTTGTTGAAAAATGAGCATTTATACGAGAATTTTGTCAGGGAGTATAACCTATATACAGATAATAGCCTTACAAAGTTTGGTAAGGCCTGTTCCACATCTTCTTTGCCTCTTGGGTTCAGAGTACTGAAGAAGGATGTTCTCAATTGCTTACTTTCTTATAATGATGTTCAAACATTTCATTTATATCAGGTATCAGAAGAGAAAAACAGATATGCTAGAGTGAAGTTTTTATTGTGCCATCTTCTCCTTGCTAAGGGTTCAAAGTTTGGAAAATTATATCTTGAGCTCAACAAACCATAACAACAATCCTAAGAACTATTATATATGGAATTCACAGGAAGTCCTAAGTGCTGTGTTACATGCTTTATACAGACTCTTTCATTTGATGTTTATGATGAATTCTTAGTTAAGTATAGGCTGAGAGTTGGATGTGGTAGATTACACTTATGATCCCAGCACAGGGTCAGATGAAGCAGGAAGATTGCCATGAGTTAGAGGGCCAACCAACATGAAATAGTGAGTTCCAGGTCAACTGGAGCTAGCGTGAGACCTCGCAGCAAAGAACAAAACAGAACAAAAAAGATTAAATTGAGATACTGAGATATTTAAGTACACTTCAAATCACAGTGAATGACAGACTTAGTAACATGAAAGCCGGTGTTTCTCAGGCCCTCATCGAAGCAGCTGATTTTAACAGAAAACCATTTGCATCTTGTTCTGGGTCTGGGTAAAATCTTGATAAGGACAACCTAAGACCTAAATAAAGACAAGTCTAAATTTAGGCAACTGGCAGGAAGAACAAGTTAAGAAGCTGAATGGAATTATCTTGTATGAGTAGACAATGCCACTTTCAGAATTCATGGGTTATTAAATTAAAATCGAAGTGCCTATGTTCTTCCCAGAGGCCCCAGAGGTCTCCGTAACAACACAAGCAATTGTTATTTCCCTTAGCCACAAAAACTACAGGGTAAGACGCTCTTTATAAGATACCTTTTACTTTGGCTGCAAGACATAGAAAAAACAGTCTCAAGCTTACCCTGCTGGCTAGTATCCACAGAGGTAGAATGTTCTAAGAGGTCTGCTAGGGGAGGAATGATGTCAGTGGTTTTAGCCTGCACTGGATTATGCATGGTACAATAAAGACTTGCCACACAAGGTTTGCCTACTAGCACAATAGTGGCATGGCTGTTGTCGATTAGTTAACTGCTCTCTTACTGGATTTGAAGCCTGCTTCACAGGATGAAATTACATGACTGGTACTGTAGTCTTCATTAAAAGCCCAAAGCTAGAGAATTTAGGGCATTTACCCTAGGGTGGAACTTGTCATTTTTTTCCTACATGATCATGTTGTAAAATGCCCTCTAAATATTTAAGTTTATACCCATAAACTTAAATTGGTATTGTTCTCAACCTTGATTAAGGAGGCTTCATTTCCCACTGGGCAACAGTCAATGCAGAGGTATGTAACTGGCCAAAATGCTAAGAATAAGAAGCTGTGTTATTCCCTAATAAGACATTTTTACCAACCTGTTCCCTTCCCCAGTAAGGCTCAGAGAAGAGGAAAAGCACGGATGAGCAGGTAGAAATATTATTAGATGCAAAGGTATGAGGGATGTTGTGAATGCTGTCTTTGGAGATAGTATGGCTGGTGCACTCATGAGCTCACATACACTGTGGCAATTTATGCAAGACCTGCACGAGATAAAGCCAGACAAAAATTCTGTGTAGGTGGAGAAGGTGCTTTCAGAGCTCCACTCATCACTGTGGAACTACTGGCAGGTGATAATCATTGTTTGGGAGGATGTAGACTGGTAAGGCTACTGGCAGGTGATAAATGCTTGTAGGATAATCATTCTTTGGGGGGATGTAGGCTGGTAAGATGTTCATGCTTCAGTGGAAGGCTGCATACCCATGCACATACTGGCAACCTTAATCGGATGTAGTGAGTTATCAAAAGGGAGCCTATAAAAATGGAAGGAGGATGTATTGGGAATGCCATAGGGAGCTTCAGGATGGGGTGGGGATCACAGGTGGACATGATCATAGTTTGTTGTATGTGTGCATAAAATTCCCAACAATAAAAAGTTATCAATAATAGTTGTCCTGAAGGCTCACCTCACCAAAGGCAAACTGCATAGGTTAACCATGCCTTACACACATTTATTAATGAACTTTTACACGACAAAAGAGGTTTATGTTTGGAGACAGTGAGTAGTTGCCTGGATTCAGTATAGTTTCGAAGATAGGCACATGAACTTTTGTCTGAAGGTATGTGACAGTTAAAGAGGAGCTGCAGATATGAACCACCCGCAGGATCTAATGATGGAGGCTGGGTAGAAGTTGTGAAACTCCAAAAGCCGAAAGTCTGCGTGATACCAGGCCTGAAGAGCGAGCCTGTGTGAGCCAGCAGGGCTCTGTTTGTCCCACCTCCCACACTGCCACTGATGCCATAACTGAGACATAAGGGCAAGATCTGCAGTATCTCATGGAGTAATATCTGAGAGCAGATGTTATTATTGTCTTGCAAAAGAAAGGCAGCCATTCTCAAAATAGCAGCGTAGGGTTCAGGCTAATGCTTAGAAAAATGTGCAGGACTTTACAACAACTTCACAAGGGAATGATATGTTTACTTTGTCTGAATAAATAATCATAATGAGGCCAAGGAGTCTTCATTGTGGCCAGCATTAAAGGTCATACTCCAGCAATTACAGAAATTCAACTTGTTTTCTTGGTTATTATGAGAAACCCTGATGAAATGAAAAAAATTATAGTGATCTCTTCTTCCCAAAGCCTCCAAAAGTATGAATTCCACTTGAGGAGTCAGGGTGAGAGGTGGCAGATCCATCTTTCTTTGCTTCTGAAAACTGTTATTCAGAGTAATTATAACAGGAATACCAAAGAAGCGTATCTCCTGTGTTGTTATTATTAGACCTTCAATATTTATTTTGTCACTTTGGTTAGGAAGAGAAACCGTGTAAAATGATTTTACATTTCTGGAGTCTTCCCGTGTACTACAAAGGTTAAGTGAAGGATTGTAGCATAGATGCATGAAAGAACTCCATTGCACCCTGGCAATTCTCCAGCTCTCGTGCACCCTTCCTGAGAACCGAGTCAATAAGTCACCACTAGACTTGGCCTCCGTGAGAGACCTTACCACAGTCAGTCTCAGAACCTCGCACCACGCCTAAGTCTGTAACAAGTGTCTAATAAATGTGTATCAAATGTGGGTGGATGAGTACAAAGTGGGCCCGATGGGACCTGACTTACTGTTGTACAGGGCTGTGGGAAGCACAACTCTAGAGTTTAAACCTCTCTTGCATTACAGAAATAAAAGAAGCAATTTAAAATAACAACCATGTAAAAAAAGACGTGAAGTAAGGGTCCAAGGTTTTAATATTACAAAAAGAGCTCAGCTCTGTCACTGTTACACAGTGCGTAGATTTTTCAGGGTGTTTTGAATAGTTCAATAAAAATGTCTCCTCCCGTGTAGCACTTTTTAATTTTATTCCTTGACAATTTTGCAGAAGAGCATATTTTAAGATTCATATTTATTCAACAAATATTTATCAAATGCCCACAATATCCAAGTCACTTTGTGATGCCTCAGAAGGTTCACATGTCTCCAAGATGCAGGGATTCTTAAATTCAAAGAGAACTTACTCAGGCAACAAACGTAAAACAAGCAGGCAAAGCCATCCCAAGGAGATGCCAAGCACCCAAAGCGAGTGCTCTTCATTATAGGAACTAAACACCTGAGACAATTCCTGAGTTTCATTTTGACTTTAACATTATTGTTATTGCAAATATTATTATTAACTATAATTTATTCACTTTTCATCCCCTCCCTCTTCTCCTCCCAGTCCCACCTACCCTGCCTTCTCCCTTCCCCCTATGTTCCTCCCCTAGCCTACTGATAAAGGATGTCCTCCTCCTCTACTATCTGACCCCAGCTCATCAGGTCTCACCAGGACTGCCTGGATCCTCCCTTCTTTAGCGTGTTTAAGTGCTTTACAAACTCTTACCTGCAGCTGATCCCAAGGTACTTGAGACACAGAAGCCTCTTTGTTTTAAAGGTCCTCAAATGGAAACTGCTTGGTCACAGGACTACTGTGGGACTCTCTTGCTCAGTCTCTTTTCAGAAAATGAAAAGGACCAAGCAGTAAACTGTCGTGATTAAACAACTGAATTGATTACACTCAGTCCTACTGTCATTCTTTCCCAGAACTCGAAATTCCACTCAACATGAAAAATTCTCTCTTCTTTCAGGTTTTGCGAATTGAACAATATGAAGAATATCTTAGCTGAAGAAAAATTTTGAGTGCAGAAGTTTAATTTTACAAATGAGACCCTAAAGAAGTAAATCATAAGTAGAGGGTATTAAAATTCTATTTTTCTCTCTTAATTTGTTTTTGTTCCACCACACTATATTGATGATTATTAATTGCTCAAATTCATTTTGTCTTTAAAAGTATTGCCTTTAGATATTTTTGCTTTGATGACTTTTGAATCTCTCATTTACATTGTTTTAGAATTTGTGCTTTCATTTCTAGGACAAAAAGCCTTGAATATACAATTTTGAAAACAGGCAAAAGATAAAGAAGCTTGCAAAGAAAATTAATCTTCTTGGCTTATATTTCACATGTGCGCAACTGTCTTTAGTATAAGAATTGTTTGGTTTGTCTGTTTGCTTTTATTGTTTGTGTATTTGTTTGTTTATTTCTCAGGGTCTCATGTAGCCCAGACTGGCCTTTTCAGACTCACTATGGAGCTGAAGATGACTGAATTCCTAGTCATCCTGATTCTACTTCCCAAGTGCTGGGATTACGGTGCTGGGATTACAGTGCCGGGAATGATAAGAGTTGGCCTCATACAGTTATAAGGATTGAGCCCAGAATTCATGCATTCTAAGTAAGTGCTCAACAAACTATATCTCCAGCCCCAGAGTTGAAGTCTTACCATACTTTAGGTTTCAGGTGATGAAATCCATAGACTGACAGGGGCTTACTCAGCCTTTATTGTTAGCACCAATTCAGAGAGCCTCAGTTTCACACCTTGACTGTGAAACACCCCTAAAGTTCAGATTTCATTTTCAAAAGAGGAACGTATGCGGTATCCAGTAGACAGCCTATGGTTTGTGTCTCACGGCATCCCACCAAACATGTTGTGCTCTTGATAGTTTCTTGGTGGGGCGATTCCATGATTAGAAATTTCTTCCATGTGTCCATTAGTCTAATCTTTCATGTTTTATTGTGAATTCATGTCTTAATGTTTTTCCCTTGGTACTACATTGTAAGTTCTGTGGACAAAGAAATTAGTCAACTATGTATCAATCTCATTTTTATCAAGGTATCTACTGGCTGTTCAGCATCTAGTTTTGAATGAACAGATTTATAATTGCTGGGAAATATATTAAATTAAAAAAATGAATGCATGGTCCTAGATCATTGTTTCTCAACTTGCGGTTCACAAATCTGTAGGGGGAATCACACACCAGCTATACTCTATAGCAGAGATTTACATTACAATTCATAACATTAGCAAAATTATAATTATAAAGCAGAAGCAAAATAATCTTATGGCTGGGAGTCATCACAACATGAGGAACTGTATTAAAGGGTTGCAGCATTAGGAAGGTTGAGAACCACTATCCTAGAGCTTTTTTTATAAGTGTATCTGAAACTAAGCAATGTGTCCCCTCTCTTCTCCCAAGGTAGCCCTACCACACTACGTCCCATACGTCTTTGTCCTTCCTGAGCTTCCACAATAGCCCTCATTTGGATTTCCTGTTCTGCAATGCAGAGATGACCACTCATTACCTGTTTCTCTTCTAGTTTCATGACATAGGCTTTCAATTAGTCTCCTTCCTGAAAGCTATGACAAAACCCTAGTCAGTCAGCCAACATAGTTTCTACAGTGACAAATTCAAGATAATATGGTGTAAATCATTCCAATGGCATCTTGCTTAGCTCTGCCTGCACTCTTGGTGTTAAATTTTCCAATGTTTTCACCAGCCCTGCATAAGTTCACACATACTCCTTGACTCTGAATTGTTTTCCCCATCATGACCTGTTGGCTTTACTTTTCTTTTATATTTGCTGAAAGTACTACCTCCTCTAGATTTCCCTTTGTAAATTTTACCTCTGTACTCTGGACTGAACCCCATAGGCTTTTGATACTCTTACCATAAGAACCTCTCCACTCTGACATTATATAAAAATTGTCATTTACATACCTGTCTTTCTATATCAACCAAGTAAAAGGAGCTATGGAAACAAAACACAATATTTTACATTTAGTCCAGGAGTGTTGTTTTCTCATGCATATAACAGTCTTATCAAAGAAAAAACATTAAGTCTGGGACAAAATTAACACAAGCTATTTATTTATAAACTTGGGTAGGAGAACCCATCTGTCACCATCTTAATTTTGGCTGAGATTCAAAGATGTGAAAAAGTAAGTAATATAAATAGTAAAAAGAAGAAAGAAACATAGGCAATTCCCTTTGGCAAGTACTTTTTTATTTTAATTTTTTATTAATTACACTTTATTCATTTTGTATCCCCCCATAAGCCCCTCCCTCCTCCCCTCCTGATCCCACCCTCCCTCACCTTTCTGCATGCATGCCACTCTCCAAGTCCACTGATAGGGGAGGTTCTCCTCTCCTTTCTGATCTTAGTCTATCAGTTCACATCAAAAGTGGCTACATTGTCCTCTACTGTGGCCTGGTAAGGCTGCTCCCCCCACAGGGGGAGGTGATCAAAGAGCAGGCCAATCAGATTATGTCAGAGGCAGTCCCTGTTCCCATTACTATGTAACCCACTTGGACACTGAACTGCCATGGGCTACATCTGTGCAGGGGTTCTAGGTTATCTCCATGAATAGTCCTTGGTTGGGGTAAGAGTCTCTGGGAAGTTCCCTGTGTTCAAATTTTCTTGTTCTGTTGCTCTCCTTGTGGAGACCCTGTCCTCTCCAGCTCTTACTATTTCCCACTTCTTACATAAAATTCCATTCACTCTGCCCAACAGTTGCCCATCAGGCTCAACCTCTGCTCTGTAGGGCAGAGGCTTTCAGAGGCCCTCTGTGGTAGATTCCTAGTTTTTTTCCTGTTTTCTTCTTCTGGCTTTCAGAAGCTCTCTGTAGAAGGTTCCTAGGTTGTTTCCTGTTTTCTTCTTCTTCTGATGTCCATCCTCTTTGCCTTTCAGGATGGGGATTGAGCGTTTTAGTTAGGGTCCTCTCTCTTGCTTAGTTTCTTTAGATGCACAGATTTTAGTGGCAAGTACTTTCTTAAAGTGGTATTTTGAAAGTGAGGTAGGCTCTCTCATTGATCTTCAGACATATCAACAGTCTTTCTTTGGCTACAAGAATCAAGCAACCTGGGTAGCTGCGGCACAGGCAGAATTCTATAGCCCTAAAGAACCTAAACAACAAGAAGGACCCTAGGTAAGATGCTTGGTCCTCATTCACAAGGGCAAACAGGATAGACATTTGAAGTAAGAGAAGACAAGGAACAGGACAGGAGCCTACCACAGAGGACCTCTAAAAAACTACCCACCAGGGTATAGAAGGAGATTCTGAGACTCATAGCCAAACATTGGGCAGAATGCCGGAAGAGGGAGATAAAAAGACCTGTAGAGGACAGGAATTCCATAAGGAGAACAATAGAGCAAAAATACCAGGGCCCAGAGGACATGCAGAGACTGATACTCCAACTAACTACCATGCGCAGAGAGGACCTAGACCCTGTGTTCAAAGGAAGCCTATTGGCTGCTCAGTTTCCAAGTGGGTTCTCTAGTAAAGGATGCAGTGCCTGTCTCTGACATGAACTCAGTGGCCAGCTCTTTGATTACCCCCCCAACCCCAAGGGGTGCAGCCTTGCCAGGCCACAGAGGAAGATGATGCAGCCAGCCCTGATAAGACTTAATAAGCTAGGGTCAGATAGAAGGGGAGGAGGATCTCCCCTATCAGGGGACTAGGTAAAGGGCATAGGGGGAGAAGAGGGAAGGAAGGTGGGAATGGGAGGAGACAAGGAAAGCGCTGTAGCAGGGATACAGCTGCAATAAATAAATATATAAATAAAATTAAATCTAAAAAGAAAATAAAAGAATCAGCAGGATATTTGTGACATTTCAAAAGCAAATATTATTAAATATGTAGTCTTGGAGTTTGGGTGGGATTTTGTTTTTTGAGTGTTTTGTTTTTGTTTTTGTTTTTGTTTTCCTTTTGGTTGGTTAGTTGATTTAGTTTTGGATATTTGTTTTTGTTGTTGTGCTTTGAGGGTTTTTATTTGTTTTGTAAAGATTGTCTGTGTGTGCACATGCACACATGTACATATGTGTGTGGATGTGACTGGCCATCTTGTGTAACAAACAGAGCCATAGAGCACAGCATGCTTTCTGTGTTATAATGATTCTTAGAGATGTGGTTGACATGCCAGGAGGTTTCTCAGTTCAAGAACTGTGGCTTTATGGTGGCTCTCTTCCCAGTGATAATCTAGGGAACCACTCTCTTTCCCTTATAATTATAAAATCCTCTAGGTTTGTTAAAGAGATAAGGAAAGAAATGTCATTATACATTTTTTAGGAACACCAAAGAGATGTTCATAAGCATCATTTCATTTTTAGAATTCTGTACAATTTGAACAAATTGATGTTTATGGCCCTACTAGTCACAAAGAATCCTAAGAAACACACCTCAAATGAGGTAAGCAGCTTCTTGTGACAGAGGACCAACAATTAGAAATGAGCAGTTCACAGCTGCCATCTCTGCCACATGTCACCTCTAAATTCTTAGTTTTATAAAAAGAGACACTATCAATGTTCCCTTCATAGCAAGGGGGCAATGACACATGTTATAGATTTTCTGGAATGATTGATTGATTAGAGACATCTTTCACTGGCTCGATAGTCTCAAAACTCAATGAACATCACTAAATTGGGTTCTAAGCATGAATATACTGAATATGAAGTTTATAACGAAATTATGCCCTGCCATATATTGACTCTCCCACACATATAAAAATATGAAAGTGAATCTAAACAAAAGTACCACAGAAAGCTTTTATCAAATGATCCAATATATACAGTAAAATGGACAGTAAAATTTCATTTGTAAAAAAATTAAAGAGAATGTTAAATAATGCACTCGCCGCAGCAGCCACTTTGATATATCAAGATGGTAGCTCGTGGGAGTTACGGATTTTACTTTAATAATAAGGTACAAGTGTATTTTTATTTTGAATTCTGAGATAATTTTTGAGACATCAAGATCAGTCTTAATCATCTCTATTTGTCATTTGAAGGTACGGTGTTTCTAAAATAAAATTGTCAAAAATAGAGCATGCAATAAATATCAGCACATCACCCAATGAAAAATATAATAAACAACATTCCAATTAGTTTTTGAGATATTCAGGAATGAATTATCCTCTGCTTTCAGGTTTTCATGAATAATTCAAATTTCACTGTCAGTCGACCTAATTAGCAATTATCCAAACTATTTCTAAATTATCTGGTTTGAAGCTACCTGCATCACAACTAGATTTATTTCTGATGTAATTATTAACCCCATCTATGTTGATCTTGTCATCCTTCCTGTTTCTGGTAATGAAAGAGGAATCTGTTAAAGACAACACCAGCAGATTCAGCTTAATAATGGCCTATTATCAATCAGTCCCTAAGATCTGACAACATGTTCTACATAAGAAGATATTGTGAAAGCTTATAAATATATGTCCCAAATTTGACTAAACTGAATGATGTAGCAAAAGAAATAGGGATCTGACCTTAATGAAAGAGCTCACATTCTGAGCAAGCACAACTCAAGGGTAGTTAGGCAAAGGACTTAGTCAAAACAGTCAGAAGCATTGTGGAACTAAAAGGAAAATTAAGCTCAAGTTCACTAATTGATCACCATGCTACAGATTGTTTTATTTTAAGTCATAACACATGTCATCTTGCATACTCTTTAACCGCAAAATTCATATTTACAAATACCATCTCCATCTCCAGGCTCCAAGAAACTTACAAGATTAAAATATTTCTATCATCCTTGGAAAAAAACATAAATCATAAAACTTCCTACCAAGTCCTAAAATAACACATAAAATCATATAATAATTAGGGTATAATACATACTTCATAGATGGCTCTGCCTGCTTGATAAACTCTATGATAAAAAATAAATTATTTATAGTCTCTCATTTCATTCTATTTGTTACTAAATAAGGGCTGAGCTGAAGTGATATAACCTTTCTTTTCACTAGTATTTTTTTCATTAGTGGACAATTTTAGGAAATTATAAGCAGCTCTTTCAAAACTGTCAAAAACACTTAGTTTTAACCCCAGAAGCACATAAAATTTTATTTCATGGTTGCTGTTTCCCCCACAATGGTAGCTTTTGTCTGCTGGCTGTCATTAATAGCTTCTCCTATTTCCATACACATTCAAACACACATTTAGAAATGCCTCAATTCCTTGCTGTCTTTCTTTCCCAGACCTTACTGACAACTGAGAAGAAAAAAAAGATGGGATAGGATCTGGTCATTTCTTGAGTCTCAGGCTCAACGTTTTCCCCTTGCAGTGTTTTTTTTTTTTTTCTTTTTTTTTTCCATTTTGTTCTTTCTCCTGGATGTATTTTTAGAAACTTTTCTTATTTCCTTTGAGTCCCCTAGCTACATTATTTCATTTTGCTTTCCTGCCTCTCTTATTGTGTGCCTGCATTCCTTGATGGCTAGCTTATATCTATTCCTTTCAATCTCCCTCCCCTCTTTTCCATTTCCTATACAATTCTACTTTGTATTTCAGCACTTAGAGAGCCCACTGTCACCCACAGATTTTTTTTAATCTTCTCTGTATTTTTAACCTGTATTGGAATTGCTGCTGAGAATCCCATGCTGAGTTCATCCTAAAACTCATTTCTTCCCCTTTTTACAAGGCCCTAGCAGTCAGCTACTGACTTCATTTCAAGTGATTATTTTGCTCAATATACTAATAACTCCTCCTGTTTAGCGATGATGCCCTGTATCAGAGATGTTGAACTGGTATTTAAACACTATGAGAGGCATTCTCGTCTAAAATCAAAATGGGACATTTTAAACACAAATCTATGATGCTCAATGAATAAGAGTGTGTGTGACAGAATCATTGCCTACTAACCTTCTGAATCTCTACATCCTTGAGTTAAATAAACACAATTATATTCTAGGATTTATCTACAGGCTTGGATTCCAAGTGCTGGTTCCTCAGCTGGCTGCACAGTCTTGGAGACTTACGCCACTAGAGGTGAGCATTTTAAGGTTGCTCTTGTTCTCAATTCCAGCACCATTCTCTGATTCCTGGACAAAGGTAAAAATGACTCCCACCTGCAAGCTGCCATGGATCTGACCAAGGGTGTCTTTTGTTTTGTTTTGTTTGGTTTGGTTTGGTTTGGTTTGGTTTTTGCTATAATGTCCTGAAATCTCGAAAGTGTGATACTAAGTAAGCATTGCCTTCAGGCATTGTGCCTCAATGAGAAAAGTAACTAAGCCAAAGCTATTTTGGTTAGGTGACAATTCTGACCAATAAATCTGTGACAGTAGACACTACTGCCAAGACTAATGTCAGGCAATTTAATTAAGACCTACTCCGTCCAATTCCTCCAGCAACTCACAAGCACTTAATGTTTTGGTTTAAGTAACATCCACAACATTTCCTTTAATCCCGCATACCGTTTTTAAGAGTGTAAGAATTGAGGAAACAACTCATTCTGTAATGTTCTTGATACGTAAGCATGAGGGACTGAGTTTGACCCTCAAACTAAAAGAAAAAAATCTTCATTAGGCAGCATGGATGCGGTAGTAAAGACAGGAAGATCTCGGGGGCATGCTAGCCAGCCAGTCAAACCAAAACAGTAAACTCTAGGCTCAGTGAGATACCCTATCTCAAAAACACAAGGTAAGGAGCAACAGAAGAAGACACCTCTATCATCAACCTCTGCTCTCCACAGGTATGTGAACACAAACATACATGAATATGTATGCATATGTATCCCACACACACACATGCACAAAATGTGCAAATGCAGCTGTGGATCCCTAGAGATGATGTAATGATAACAGTTTAATGATAAAAAAAAAAAAAACAAGAAACAAAGAGGCTATGAATTTGAAAAAAAATGCAAAGATGGCTATACAGGCAGGTTTGATGAAAGAAAAGTTAAAGGATAACTTATATAACAAAAAAGAAACGATAAAAGCAGAGTACTCTCAGTTATCAGGAAAATGTTTTCTGATAACTGAGAATAAAATAAAATTCTCATTAAAAGATTTTTTTAATCTTCCATATATTAATAGGTAAAATTCTACCAAATGCTTATGATTGAAAATCTTAATAATGGCCAGACTTCTAAAAACCTAGGAAATTTTGGTAACCAAAATTTACCTTAGGATCCAGGCATGTTGTAAGCAAGATACTGAGTGATATCACTCCTGTTATAACCCCACAAGGAGAGCAACAGAACCAGAGAACTTAAACACAGGGAACTTCCCAGAGAGCCATACTCCAACCAAGGACTATTCATGGAGATAACCTAAAACCCCTGAACAGAAGTAGCACATGGCAGTTCAGTGCTTCCCCATGAGGGGGAGGTGATCAAAGAGCTAGCCACTGAGTTCAAGTCATGGACAGTCCCTGTTTTCATTGTTAGGGAACCCACTTGAATAATGAGCTCCCATCTGCAACATTTGTGCAGGGGTTCTTTGTTATCTCCATGCATGGACTTGGTTGGAGTATCAGTCTAAGAAAATGCACCTGGGCCCAGGTTACTTGGTTCTGTTGTTCTCCTTGTGGAGAACAATTTTTATTGTATTTTTATATATTTTATTTTATGTTACTTTATTTTGCCTTTTTATTGCTGGTGATGGTACTGGTGGTGGTTGGGTTTAGCTATTGCTTTTGTTTGCAACAGATCTAGCATTGTCTTCTAAATCTGGTCTTTAGTTTTCTATACAACCTTTAATGGTCTGAAAATATTTCATTCCTCAGGGTTCTAAGTGCTGAAATTATTGATGTGTACCATTACAACCTGTTTCCGAATAGTTGTTTTCAACAACAGAAAATTATTAAATTCTTAAATATAGAGACTACAGTATTAAGATTTAGATGTCATGCATGGGTCTTTCTCTAAGCTATATTTTTAAGTTGATCACAAGATATCTGTTGTTCACAAGATTTTCCACAAACTTCTAAGTCTCTCTCTCTCTCCTCTCTCTCTCTCTCTCTCTCTCTCTCTCTCTCTCTCTCTCTCAATCTGTGTGTGTGTGTACAATCTCCTTATACTTATACTCTTTTGCACAAATGACCAAAAACTTCTGAAGAGGTGAAAAACAAATCACAAACCATAGACTAAAACAGTCTATCTATCCTAGGAGATTATACATGCACACACACACACACACATACACACACACACATATATATATACATATACATATATATATATGTATATATAAAATTTTCCAGTTTAAAGTATCTCAGTGGGTACCCTAGTAAGGGGAACACGGACTATTTCTGACAGGAACTCAATGGTGGGCTCTTTGACCTCCCCCTTCCCCCTAGGGAGGGAGAAGCAGCCCTGCTAGGCCACAGAGGAGGACTTTGCAGACAGTCCTGAAGATACCTAATAAACCAGGGTCAGATGAAAGGGGAGGAGGTCCTCCCCTATCAGTGGACTTGGAAAGGGGCAGGAAGGAGATGAGGGAGCAGGATACAGCTAGGATACAAAGTTAATAAACTGTAACTAATATTAAAAAAATTAAAAGAAATTTAAAAAAAAAGAAAAAGTCTGGCTGGATGTTGAATCATTGCCCTACCCTTAACATACTCCACTGAAAAGCAGAACTTTTTACAGAGACATCTTTAAACAAATGCCTTCAAACGTGATCATGAATGAAAAAGAAGGAAAACTTTTATGCCAGAAAGAAAGGGTAAGAGTAAAATACCATCAACATTAAATGGATTCTTTTCTTTTTTATGGATTTTACATTTTAAACACATATGTCATGACATTTTAATGTAGCAGTTCTGAAATGAAGAAAAACCACATTGATTTTGTGCCCTAGAGAAAAATAAACAATAGCACTTTCCAAAAGGTTTTGGCCTGAAACTTCCTTGAACCATATAAAGGACATTCATTTCCTCCCTGAATGATGTTGGTAATGACTGTGAAGCTCTGACCACTCTTTCCATCTAAATATTCTCTTTGCTCCTATGCATGAGGTCACCATGATGCCATAGCTATAATGCCTTGTGCTGGCAAAAAGCTACCATGAGTCAGAATGACATTTAAAATAGCTATACCAACTCCAAAATAAACTGCATCAATATAGAATCAATAAATACTCACATATCTTTCCTGTATTTAACAAGAAAAATCAATAGCTTTGAAAAAAAAATTTACTGAGCTCAAAACAAAATAGTAAGATGTTTTGTCAGGTAACGTAAGTAATATTTTTCTACCTAGTATTTCTTCTGTTTTCATATTTGATTTTATTAGTTGCTCTAAAGAGAAAAGAAGAAAATACTTTTATTATGAAACATTTATTTTGAATCAATAGTCTACTTCAGATGCAGGTAAAAACCAATGAAATGAAAGCCTCGGAGAATTCTTTACCACAGAGCATTGCATACTTCTATGAAGATTCTTGATTACATGTGTCTTGTCTGAGGTTTTAGGGAGATAGAGAAAGTAAAATAGTAACCACATTCATAGTTAATGGAAAATACTCTACAACACCAGTAAAAGATATGCACTCCAATTGCATTAAAATAATTCATTAGATTTATGATGTAATGGCCATCAAGATGGATCAATCAGTAAAGGCATTTTTTTACCAAGCCTCAATTCCCAGGACCCCCGTGATGGGAGGAGAAAAACCAACTCCTGCAAGTTGTTGTTTGACCACATCATGTGTGCACTGTTGTACAAATAATCACCCCCCACACACACTTACACATACAATATATAAGAAAAGATTTTTAAAAGATTATATGATGGAAGACTATATTTTAGACAAAATTATATTACACTGGTATCATTTTGACAGTTAATATTGCAGATTAGCCTGTATTTTAGGTGGCCAATCTTGCAAAATAATGTAAAGTACATATACAAGAGTGTATGTGTGCATGTGTGTAAACAAATTGTTTTCCTTAGAAATATCATTAGCACAACAATCCCATTGACAATTAGAATCTTTATCTGCCATTAAACATTGAAAATAAAAGGGTTTTATTAATTTCTATATTGTTCTTTCAATAACAAGTGAATAAAGAGCTGCTTATTATACTTAGTGGGGTAACCCAGACTGAGAAAGATAAATGCTTAATATTTTCTTTAT
Organism: Meriones unguiculatus; assembly: GCF_030254825.1. Taxonomy (NCBI): domain Eukaryota; kingdom Metazoa; phylum Chordata; class Mammalia; order Rodentia; family Muridae; genus Meriones; species Meriones unguiculatus. The sequence continues at coordinate 159,358,254 of NC_083351.1, forward strand.
TTGTAGATGCGAGTTCCAAATGTTTAAATGTGATTATATAACCCAGGGTAACTCCATATGTCAGAAAAAATAAAAAGACACAACAGTCCTGAGTGGGGAGAGACAAAATTTCTTGATATGGGGAGAGAGTAAAACACATTTACAATGAAGAGAGATATGGAAAAAATGGGTAAGCTGCCTAAGGAAGGGAAGAAGAGAAAAACTAAGGGAGGTAAAGAGAAAAGAAAACACACATAAAAGCACTACAGATGATGATGATGATGATAATGATGATGATGATGATGATGATGAAAGAGACAGATGACAAATAGATACATGTTAATTGCAGTTATTCAATTAAGTTGACAATGTTCTCTAAATTCCATAAACTAATAAAACCCCAGTGCCAGGCATAAGAAACCTTCTGAGTTGCAAGCCAAGAGAATCCAAAAGACTTCCAAACCAATTAAGACTATTCCCAATGCCCTTTGTTAACTTCCAGGAAAAATTTAAAAAAGGAAGAATTTATTGCTGAAGACACCACACATTTCAGACACAGTACATGGAGGAACTCATGAGAATGAGAACAAAAGCCTCCTCTCTTAAATGCTACTTTTCAGAGCATTTTAAAGTGTTATACAAGATACCAAGAGGTATAGGCAATCAATAGACCTATCCAGCTATAATGTCTGCAAATTACAATGACTAGAATAGCAAGATGTTTTTAAAGGTACATTAGTGGCCCTTCTTTCCTGGGAGTGTTAAAAATAGCCACTTAATTGGACTTAGGGCTTATACGAAAAGGAGGAATTCATGCTTGGTACCTTAAATTTTCCTAAATTACCTGTGGCTGGCAAGGCCATGGATCTCACCAAATAACCTACTGCTGCCACATTCCTAAACCAACATAATTTCCAACCACAATCTAAATACATATTCTTAAGTTCACAGATATGTGTAGCTCTCACCACTGATCAAAGATGCTTCTTATGTGTCAGAAGGAGACGGCTGAGGAAATCCACAACTGGTCAAAATGCAAAGAACAACTGACCAAGGATGCATATCCCCAATTAATACATTTACAACACACCTCTACACTGCGGGCTCAGGGGACATCAACGAAGAGAAAGTAGAAGAGAGTAAGAGCCAGCGGATCAGGATGTATGATGCAAAATGATATCATCAAAAATAATTGGGGGAAGAAGCTGCCTAAAGGAGAGGAGAAGAGAAAAACAAAGGGAGATAAAGAGAAAAGAAAACACACACATAATAGCACTATAGATGATAATGATGACAGTAATGGTGATGTTCATATTGTATCACAGGAAGTCTTTAAGAATTTAAAAAATGTATTATTTTGGTAAAATAATTTCAGGCTAGCAGAATATTTTCACTTTTTAAAAATATCTGGGAATTTGAGTTGGCTCATTCCTACAAAGTATGGGCAGAGATGAACCAAATAAAGTGAAGAAAATTCCATTCAAGGTCATTAGGAAAATACAATGTTTGTGTACAGCATTTTTAAAATAAAAGCATGAGGATGTGATTTTTCACAGTTACCACCATCCTTGTTTGCTTTATACCCATCCGTTTTTATTGTATGATCTGTATAAACTAACATTTCCAAATGAATACTATGTCATAATCTGCTGCCTCCAAAAACAATTTTTATCTCCATTTTCAGTAAAACTACTTGGGGAAAGCTTAAATTATTTGATTTTTACTGAAAAATATTTATAAGACAATGTAAATTTAATTCAGATGTTATGATACCTAGCCAAAATAATTTTTAATCCATAGCTATCTTTTTTTAAAAAAGTAGGTAGATCAAGTATTTCTATCAAGGCTCTTTTTCACACTCAAAACACTAAACATCTCATAAACACCAGTACAAATCTGTAAAGGAATTTTAGTCAAGCAACATAGTTGTTCTGGCAAGGGATCACCTCCAAAATCTAGGTCTATGTGATCTGGCTAAAATGCAGATACACTCTGGATTACAGTATCATCTGGCTAGAATACAGATACACCCTTAGTACACAATTTAATCCCAAACAATGAAGGTAAAATTAGTTTATAGAAGGAAGCAACCATGTTTGAAAGTGATGTCTAATTGAGAAGCAGCCAAAGTGATGAATCAGAGAAAGATTTAGCAGAATGAGTCAGAGATAGGACACACCCAACCATTACAAGAACAGGAGAGGAAGGAGGGGCTACTTCAGTGCAGCACTGGGAGAGAGAAGGGGGGGGGGTTTACTAAAAGTTTCCTACCGGGACAGTTTTACAGACACAGGCTACAGAGAAAACAATCTTGTCACAGGAGAAGACAGAAGGAGCCAGAGAATGAGAAGGATCCAGAAGATTTAAACATATTGCCAGAATTAGTTTGAGGACAGGCAGAGCTATTGAGACAAAATGCAAAAGAAGTCAATTTAAACCAGTCAGCTTGGAAAGAAGTTTATGGCAGAACAGCTAAGTTGAACCAACCAGTAAGAGCTCAGAAAGAGCTAGAAAAGCTAGAGAATGGTTCTCATCTCGTCCCTTTTTCTGAGAAACATAAACAACATTTACACAAATCTTGCATTCAGGCAAATCAAATTCACTTACAATATAATCAAGTCATCTCCAAAAATCAAGGAATAAACAAACAAACAAACAAACAAACAAAAAACAGTTGTGTATAAAGGCTCACACCTCTAAATTCCAGCACTCTTTGGGAGGCAGAGGCAAGTAGATCTCTGTGAGTTTGAAGTCAGCATGGTCTATGCAGTGGACTGTAGGAGAGCCAGGTCTACAAAAAGAGACCCTATCTTAGACCCTGACCTCAAAACCAAGTAATTTAATGCCAGTACTTGTCTTTCAATTGACAAGAAACTAAATTTTGGCATTTAAAAAAAACATTGTTTATATTAATATTTTCTTTCATAATCAAGGCAATCAAAAAAACAAGAATAAGTGTAAATTAATTTTTTCAACACTTGGTATTTTGTACATGTTACTTTATAACTGTACTTGAGAAATTTTCCACATAAAAGAGAATGTGTGTAAATGTTGTATGTTGAATGTATACATAATTCTATGCTACATCATACTAAAATGACAGCAGGAAAGATTAAGAGGAGAAAGAATAAGCCTTGGGGAGACTAAGTAGCATAAGCATATAAGTGATCTTGTCAACAGTCTTTGGAAATGGAAACTAGGTGCATATAAGGTAATTAATTATTAAAACAAGAGAAATTATTTGTTTATTTTTATTTTTTATATTAATTACAGTTTATTTACTTTGTATCCCAACTTAGACCCCTTCCTCATTGCCTCCCAATCCCACCTTCCTCCCTCATCTCCTCCCTGCCCCTCTCTAAGTCTATTGATAAGGGAGGCCCTTCTCCCCTTCCATCTGACCTTACTTTATCAGGTCTCATCAGGACTGGCTGCAATGTCCTCCCCTGTGGTCTAGCAGGGCTGCTCCTCCCTCGTAGGGGAGGGGAGACCAAAGAGCCTGCCATTTTTAAAACCCTTTTTTAACCCCCACAAGAAGGATGCAAACTGGGCATAGTACATTTCTGCAAATGATATATGAGAAACTTTGAAAATGGGAGTAGCAAGCACTTTAAAACGTGAGGACTACCTAAAAAAAATTCCTCTCAACTTTAAACATCCACAAGACTACATATTAATACTATTTGATAGAATTAAAAAGTTAGAAAGAATTTAAACTTTGAACCTGCTGCAGGAGAGGGCACCAAATTCAGAATATAGGACTACAATTCAATAGCCACAGGGAAAATTTTACATACACAAAACTGCTATTTTTCCTTGATATCCCAGGAAGTAAGTCTTCACTGACCATGCCTAATAAAGGAGATAAAATGTAGCTCTAAAGAAGATATGTGCAAGTACTAAAGACTGGACATGCCTAAGAAAGAAGTTAAACTCTTCTTTATCACCTCCATGGAAGCCCACATGGGTAAATTGTGCCCATCCTCCAGGCATCAGTAATTCAGTTTGGAATGGGACAGTTCCAAACCAAAATAGTATAAGAAATTAGTAGTGACAAGCTAGATAGGGAAATGATTTACAAAGTTCAATTGTCAATTGTCAGAATTATCAGAAAATACAGTACAAAATAATGATGACACTAGAGAGATGGTTGAGTGGTTAAGAGCATTGCCTGTCCTTCAAAGGACTAGAATTTGATTTCCAGCACTCACATGGCAGCTCACAACCCTCTGTAACTCTAGTTCCAGGAGATCTGTTCTCCTCACACCAATGCACATAAAACAAAATTAAATAAATTATTAAGAAAAAAAAGAAAATGGGAAAAAATATAAAAAACATAAACTAAAAGACATTCTTTCAGGTTGGTTCTCATCACAACGAGTGACATCCTCACATGAGATATGGAACACGTGAGATATGGACATCATCCCCAAAGCTTCTAAGAGTGAGAAACATGTTTTAATAGATTATTAGAAAAGACTTTACAGCACACGGAGATGCAGCCCACGCAGGCAGTAAAAGATTTAAAATGTTTGCTTGCTTGATGAATAGAGGAACCAATCTGGTCAGTTCTGCAGATCCTTGGCAAATTTGGAAGGATCCTATTACCATCTTTCCTTCCATTTCACAGACCAGAAAAAAATCAACTTGTTTATAAACCTAATGCACTACTTCTGACATGAATTCAATGACTGGCTCCTTTATCTGCCCTGCCCTCCCCGAGGTAGGAACAGCCTTGCTAGGCCACAGAGGAGGACATGGCATCCAGTCCTGAAGATACCTGATAAGCTAGGGTCAGATGGAAGGGGAGGAGGACCTCCCCTAGCAGTTGACTTGGAAAGGGACAGGGAGGAGATGAGGGAGGGAGAGTGGGATGGGGAGGGAATGAAGGAGCAGGATACAGCTGAGACACAAAGTAAATAACCTGTGATTAATATTAAAAAAGTAAAATAAAAAATAAACCTAATGAAACATGATTGTACTGTGTAAGAGGCTTCTCCCGAGACACTGGGAAAGCCCTTTGATGACCAGTGGACAGAGAAAGCAGGCAATAATGACACTTACACAGTGATACTCAAACAGAAGTGTGGATACCTGGAGCACCAGCAATGTGCTATAGTTCTGTACACTGAGTTTCAGTAATAGCAGGGCACGCATTTGCTCACACAGTTACAATAAAAAGTGGGAAAGATACTCTATCCAACGTACTAAACTTGATGCCTACAAAGTAATCAGAAGTTAAAAAAGAAAGGTATATCTAGTGCTTGCATTTTCATTTACTTAGATAAACTTATATTACATAGCTCACTCGCTGATTTGTTTGTTCTTATAAATAAACGGAAGGAACATAAAACTTATATTCTGAGACCAAGTCACAGTGCGTAGTTGAGCTCAGCATCACCAAAGCTATAGAAAGAGAAAGTAGTAGGTCAAGCTCGGAATTGCTGGCTCTTTCTTTGTTCTTTTCATGCTATTCTAATTCTGATGCAACAGGGCAGAAGACACAAAAGACACAGATATGTAACATGATGAAATGTGATGGATTTTAAGATTTTTATAAGATCTGACACTAACAGGATACTAAATTCTTCAAATGTTTACTCATTGATTGATTGATTGAAAAATAAGCTAGATCTCTGTTATGGCATAGTGTAAGCCAAATTTTTCTCTTGTGTCTGGCCTAGAAATATTCGAAGATTGATTATGTAACATGCTATACTTATAGGATTTTATCAACTTGGATACTCACTGCAGGAAATGATCATTTTTGGTAACTAGGACCTTCTTTATAACAGACAATTGGACAAGCAGTCATTTATTCCCAGAGACCTGCTAAATCATGGTCATTAGCATTGATATTTCCAACTGGCTAGAGCTTAACTTTGCATTCTGGGAAATCATGGCTGTAAGTATTTAGAAACCTGCTTCTGGGTTGCCTAGCAACCTATGATGTCATCATCCTGTCGCTGCCAGCCAGGTGGCCACACCTGGAAGGCATGGTTACCTTGCCCCTTTAAGGAAGTGACCTGACACATGGTCCTTCTTGTGCCTTCTCTCTTGCTCCTCTTCTCTTGCCTTCTCTTGCCTTCTCTTGGTTCCCTGCCCTCTCCCCTTTCTCTATCTGGGCACCCTTCTCTCTTCCCCCCCATCATGTCCTGCTCTCCCTTCCCTCTCTCTCTCCATCTCCATTAATAAACCTCTTTCATATAAAATCTGTTGTGTGCCTAACCGTCATTATTTAATTGTCCCCAACAATGGCAAAACAAAGGTCAAACTGCATTGAAGCCAGAAACATTTGGCAAATAAAATCACTTCTATTTTGTAGCTTTGACATTACAGGAGTATGTACAGAAGCACAGACTCACTGAGTTGGGCTTAATTCCTCCCCACCCCACCCCCCCAAAAAAACTGTGTGATGCCCTGTGTCTATGTTGGGAGCTATATAAACTGAGTAAATGTTTTCAAACTCATTTAACATAGGATATGATCAGCAGGATATTGTTCATATCAATACCTTAATCATCTGGAGTTTGGATAAGTGTTGGCATGAATCGATTTGGGGAAAAAAGTTGTATTAACTCTCCATCTTTAAAATGTTTTGTTTGCTTTTATTTTTATGTCTATGAGTGTTTGGCTCTGTGTGTGTGTGTGTGTGTGTGCGTGCGTGTACCAGTTATTTGTCTTGTTTTGATAGAGCACAAAGAGTTTGTTGCTGCCCCTGGAGTTGCAAACTGTTGAACATTACCATTGTGGTTCTGGGAACAGAGCCTGTATCCTCTGCACACCAGAAAGTGTTCTTAATCACTGAGCCATATTTCTAGCCCTGCCTCCTTTATTTATTTGTTTGTTTGTTTGGATGGTTGGTTGGTTTTTCATGACAGCTGTTTTCTGTGTAGCCTTGACTATCCTTGACTTGCTTTGTAGACTAGGTTGGCCTTGAACTCACAGAGGTCCACCTGCCTCAGCCTTCCTGGGTGCTGCGTTACAGGCATGCACCACCACACACAGCTTTTAAATGTAAAACATTAAAAATATTTTGTTCCAAGGCACATAGGTAATAAAAAAAATCAATCAATAAACTATTATTTAAATTCATCATATGTCTATCTAAATCCAAAATGTTTTCCTATTAACAATTTATGAATAGAACTGAAACCAGGTCCCTGAATTCTACCTCGGTCTGTAGATATAAAGTCATAAACTGGGTACTAAAATATAAACTTCTATGCTTCCTTCCTTTCCTTCTTCTCTCCTTTTCTTCCATTTGTCATCAGCCAGTGGATACTTACGGTAATGGGAGTGGAAAGAATAATATTCACACATGGTTCTAACACAGCACATGCTCGCATTAAAAGATTCTCTTTTCTTCAGTCACTAATGGGAAAAGTATGATAAGAACCTGTGACTTGCTCTAGGGCAACAATATTTCACAATCTGCCAGTTGATTGAAGCCCCACAGTTGTCTGGAATTTGAATAGTGAAAACAGAAAGAAGAGAGGAGTTTGTGGCAGGTCAAGGGAAAAGGGTTGATGTAGTGGCCTGAAGCTAGGCCAGGGGCACATCGCTCAGCCAGAACAAGGAGCATTCTTTGCTTATCATCCCCAAATGCTGTGACTTAGTATGTTTGGTGTCATTTCATAGGTGCTTAAATGTATTCTCCAAAAGGTATATCATCATAGTTTTGAATGATAATCTATATATGTGTATTTTAACATACCACTCTTTAATGTGGAATGGATTCAGCTAGCTTATTTGATTATAATCTGGGGGAAAAAAAAAAGGACAGACTTTCAGATTCAATGAAAAGTTCTATTACTGTCCTGCCCAAAGAAAACTCCACTTTCCCAAACTCCAAAGGCAGTCCAAATATCCAGAAATAAGTTCAGCCTGGGTTATAGGAGGATTTCTGGCAGTTAGATAAAAGCCAGCATTCCTCATGTACTTGTGAAGCTGGTTCCCTCTACCAAAAGGAATCATTTCCCTTATCACTGGCAGAAGGAACTAATGGCTACCTTTAGTGCCTATTAGCATACCAAAGCACATGCTGGCCACCAGGCTGCTCAGTATCATAAGTACCTGTTACACATTTCAAAGTCCAGGCCAGCATTCTGGTCTTTCATACTTTCTCTCCTATCCTAAACTCTTTCCAGCTCAGGCTTCTCCCTTGATGCTCATTTCTCCTATAACTCTGTAATTTTTGCTATACTCCCCCTTCTCTCTCTGTCTCTCTATGTCTCTGTCTCTGCCTCTGACTCTCTCTCTTTCTCTCTCTGGAATCTTCCAGGTGCCTCTAGCTGTACTTTCTCTCATATCTAAAATGAAAACCTTCCCTTTAACCATACCATCGAGCGATCATGCCATCAGTTTTTATTTTACACTGACCACACAAGCTCGGAGCGGTTTGGCTAAATAAAGGTAAGTAATTTTTCTTCTCTCATTGTGAATTTTTTACACTCTAGAACTTCTATGAGCCTTTAGTATGCTAAACTGAATTATAAACTCTGACGAACATGATACAGATGGCCTCATTTTCCAAGCTTTTGTAATATGACAGTATATATTTAGTAACTGTCTTATCAGGTGGTTAAACAGTTGGGTAACCTAGGGGATTACACAAATATTTGTGTTTCAGAAATGAATTGATAAAGTTGATTTTTCTCAGGAATGAAGAGAAATGTGCATTTGAAGTAGGAGCAGGTCTCCTTGCCACAATGCACAGCAATGGGTACTTCTGCCTCATCACTGTGAGTATGAAAGACTTCTGAGATGTTAGTGCAGCTTAAAGAGCACCTGCTTCTATAAAAGCTAAGTCAGGTTATGTGCAAAAACAACATACTTGCTCATAGGAATGAAAATGCCACAGGTGAGAGTCAGAAATTAACAACTATTTATCTGAGCAACATTGCCTCATTTGGGAAGAAATGGGTGTCCTTTTTCATCACTGTCAGAAGCTTATGACTCCACTCAGTTATTGCGACCCCAGAGAAGAGGAGAAGAAAAAACTGTGGTAGTAAGAGAGAATGGAGGACAACAGGAAACACGGCCCACTGAATCAACTAAACCTTGCACACGTGAGTTCACAGCTACCGAAGCAGCAAGCACAGGGCCTGCATGGATCTGCACTAGGTCCTTTGTACATATGTTATGGCTGTTAGCCTGGTGTTTTTTATGGGACTCCTAATAGTGGGAGCAGGTGGATCTATGACTATTTCACCTGCTCTTGGGACTTTTTTCATCCTATTGGGTTGTCTTGTCCAGTCTTATAGGAAGGTTTTTGCCTTGTCTTATTGTATCTTGTTTTGTCCTATTTGACTGTTCTCTCTTTGGAGGCCTGCTCTTTTCTGAAAAGCAAACCAAGGGAGAGTGGATTTGTGGAAGTGGAGAGGCAGGGCTGGGAGGAGTGAAAGGAGAGGAAACTGTGGTAAGGATGTACTCTGTGACAGAAGAATAAATTTTCACTTAGATTGAAAAGAAAAAGAGAAAAGCTAATATGGTGAATAGTATAACGAGATTCCAAATGAACTATACATTACTTTCCTCCGAGGGACATATCAGTAATATATTGGTAACAACTTTTTTTTTTAAGTTCATGGTTTTACAAAGTCATCTGAGTAAAATCAACAGTAAAGGAAAAAAATAGTCATCACAACACAGAACACTGAAGATAAATACAGCAGGGTGATGAAATAAAAAGGCAGAGAAGATAACCATTTACTAATTAGGGTGAACAGGGGACGCCTATTGATAGAAAAGACCTGTAAGCTCACCCTGAAGAATAATATATTATATTATTCTTATTCTATTATATAAGAATAATATATTATATATATATATGAGAGAGAGAGAGAGATGGGCATGCTACTTGAACATCTGGATGAAACAGCTCTCACTGAATGGGACTTATTCTGCACCAACCTTAAAACTCAAAAAGAAAAGTAAAGATTAATAGCTTAAAAAAGCACGAGAATTTCAGGGAATTTTTTAAAATGCCAATCAAAGGTATTACAAGGCCGATTCTGAATCTAGATAGGGAGATGGAAAGCCAAAAGAAAGGAGAGGGAAATAGTGCCAAAGACAAGCACACCTGACAGAAAGCAACTCACAGGTAAGTAAGGTGAAAAAAGGGAAGGGAAGGCCTATCAGTTACACACCCAGGAGCTAGAGTGCTGCAGGAAAACAAAGCCAGGGGAAAATCAATACTGTCTTCTAAGAGCAAAAAAAAGCAGCTGCAGGGGGAGGATTTGGCATGGTGACATCTGCCTGAAATGGACAGAAGGAGATATGCCACTGACTGCTTGGGGGGCCATAAGAACATACATACCACGGCTTGTTAACACAGTAGAACTCCACCTTACAAAGACAGAAACTCCAAGACAGAAGGTATAAGATCAGAAGGCCAGAATGATAAGTTTCTAGGAAGACAGAGCTTCCAACTCACTGGCCGTCATCTCTCTCTTGTCTCTTTAGTGAAGACTGAACAGGGAGGGTCACTGCTAGCACCAACTGAAACTAGCATACTATTAGCTAATGAGTCAAACATGCTGTCTATTTAAGAAAAATGTGCTAAGGGATAGTGCCCCTTATGCTGTGTGTGTGTGTGTGTGTGTGTGTGTGTGTGTGTGTGTGTGTGTGTATGCATGTGTGTGCATATGTGTGTGTGCATGGGTGTGTGACTGTGTGTCTATATGTGTGTTTATTCTGTGTGCCATGCATGTGTATATTGTTACACCTATAGTCAAGGTTTGGGGGTAATATATTTTATTTACTTTATTCTACCATAATCAACCTTTTATTATCTTCAAATGATGTTAGATAAGACTCTGATAAAGAATTTTGGATAGTAATAGACTGAACAGAACACGAACTATAATCATTCATGCATTTCAATGGTTTGCATATCTTCGTAGCTATCCTTTGTCTACCACTAATCTCTAGTCTGTGTTCAGAAAAGCATCCCATATTTGACATGAGGTAGATAGCAAACTAATGTGTGTATATATATATACCTATATTTTCATACGTTGTTTGATGTTTAAGGAATTTGAAATCTTACAGTTCTGGTACATTAATCTCCTTTGTCCTCAGTCATAAATAGTGGCTACTCTGAAGAGAAATCAAAGTGAAATATCTTTTATCATGTCCAATTATCATCCCTTTACTTCTTAAACATATATCACATTACAGGTTTTTTTACTTGAACACCAACGAAGAGATATGTTTATCAGGGGTTCATGTGTGAGGATATTATTCAGGCCAAATTTACTAAAGTTGAAATTTATTTAAGAGATATATTTTTTATGACACTTCAATAAAAAATATTGCAGGTTTGATTGTATAAAAAATAGAAAATAATTTTCTCAGTTCTGTAGTCATCACTTCCAAAATGAAAGCATAGTCTGAATGCTTCTGACTAGTCTAATCCTTCTGGGTTAAATCCCCATATGACCTCCTCTCAGTGTGCCTATGGAGAATTGGAAAGTTTCTCCTCCTCTATAAGTCCTGTTTTATCAAGGGAACACACTTAGGTTCTCAGTTAACTGAAATGCCCTACAGACTTACAGCCTCCATGCTTGTTCCATGTCCATTCAAGATAAGCAAAGAAGATGCATATCTGAATCCTTCACAGGGATTAAATAAAGGAAGGATTATATATTCCCTGTTTCTTCTTAATCGTGTATGTGTCCATTAGCTAATACTACACAGTTACTGTATTACCAACATACTCCAAACACAGTATCTGAAAAGAATACTTTATTCTCACATGCCTATTGGCAGACTGACGGTAGTAACATAGGCTACATAAAGAGGTCCTGATAATGTCTCCTGTATTAGTCCCCATGTCCGGAGTGTTAGGGGACATCAGTTCTGTTCTTTGTAATTGCCTTTGCAGACCTGGAAAAAGGTGCTGTTTAGTTTTTCTTCTTGCAGAAAGTTCAAGAGATTATATCTCATCACATTAAAGGATTTGGCTTGTGTCAAATATATAAGCACCTTATTGACCAAACAAATTATATGGCAACATCCAGAATGAAGATGTGATGGCAAGTAAACAATTGTTACTGACAGGAAGTAAACAATTCTTACTGAATATATCATATGCAACCTTTCATTAACTTTAAATGCTAAAAAGTAAGACCCTGTATAGAATTTATGGTATAAATAGACTGAACAAAAGAGTAAGTATAACCAGGATTTTGACTCTAAAACTTTGAAGCAATGCCAGAATAAAGTATAGCTTATATAATCAAAAGCATATGTCAACAGCAGTTCATTTATCTTATATTAACATCTCCTAAACCTCTGCACATTCTATTTTCTCCTTACTCTAAGGTGGACTTAAGAAATTGGTCTTTATGTCTTTTGCTGTACAATTGTATCAAACTGTAGTTATATATATGAATCCTTGTGATCTCTCTATAGCATCTTGCCTAGAGCAGCAGTTCTCATGTTGTGGGTCATGGCCCCTTTTAGGGTCACCTATCATGTATCCTACATTTTGAATAACAGTAGCAAAAATATAGTAGCAATGAAATAATTGCACAACAAGAGGAACATTATTAAAGGGTTACAGCATTAGGAAGGTTAAAAACCACTTGTCTAGAGTTAACAATACTGTCTTGTGCACTTAAAATTGTGTTAGTTGAGTATATCTCATGTTCCTGCCTTGAAAAAATAAACTGGTGATTTCCAAGGATGCAAAAGTATTATTGAGATATATGACAACTATGAAGCAGCACATGTTACACCAAGCCATTAAGTGGATTCTCATAAAGGTTTTCCTCTTCCCACTGTATCTGGTCATTGCACAAAAAAGAAGTCTAGGTTCTCCAGTTTCTGGCTATTGCAAATAAAGCTACTTTTAACATAGTTGAGAAAATGTCATTGTTGTATGTTGCAAGAGCTCCACAAGAAGACCAACAGAGCCAACTAACCATGGCCCAGATGGGCCTGCAGAGTCTGAAGCACCAACCAAGGATTACACATGAACTGGACCTAGGTCCTCTACATATATGTAGCTCATAGGCAGCTCAGGCTTCATGTGATTCCATTAGTAAGGGGAGCAGGGGCTGTTTCTGACATAGACTCCATGTTGCCCGCTTTTTTTCTCATCTCCCCCTGATGGGATTGCCTTACCAGGACACAGGGGAAGAGGCTGAACTCAGTCCTCATGAGATTAGATAAGCTGGTGGGGGCTCCCCTATTCTGAGGAATAAGAGAGAAAGGATGTGGACTGGAGGGTGGGCTGGGAGGAAAGGAGACACGGTTTTATTACTCGGATGTAAAGTCAATAAATTAATTCTTTTAGAAAAGAATTCTAATAGACTCACAGGCAGAAAAATTCTTTTATTTATTTATTTCTTGATTATTACAATTTATTCACTTTGTATTTCAGATGTAGCTCCCTACCTTGTCCCCTCCCAATTCCCCCCTTCACCCTTTCTCCTCTCATGTTTCTTCCCCAGTCCACTGATAAGGGAGGTCCTCCTCCCTTTCCATCTGAACCTAGTCTATCAGGTCTCATAGGAATGGCTGCATTGTTTTCCTCTGTGGGCTGGTAAAGCTGCACTCCCCTCAGGTGGAGGTGATCAAAGAGCCAACCACTGAGATCCTGTCAAAGACAGCACCTGCTCCCACTTGGAGGCTGAGCTGCCATGGGCTACATCTGAGCAAGGGGTCTAGGTTATCTCCATGCATGGTCCTCGGTTGTAACCCAGAAGCAGAAAGACACATATGGTACATATTAACTTACAAGTGGATATTAGTCATACAATATAGTATAAAATTACTAAAATCTATACACCTAAAGAAGCTAAATAAGAAGAAGGACCCTGGGTAAGATGCTTAATCCTCATTCAGAAAGGCAAATGGAATAGACATCTGAAGAGGGTGAAAATAAGGAACAGGACAGAAGCATACCTACAAAGGGCCTCTGAAAGACTCTACCCAGCAGGGTATCAAAGCAGATGCTGAGACTCATAGCCAAACTTTGGGCAGAGTACAGGGAGCCTTATGAAAAAAGGGAGAGATATAAAGATCTGGAAGGGACAGGAGCTCCACAAGGAGAGCAAAAGAACCAAAAATCTGGGACCAGGGGTGTCCCAGAAAAAGACAGAAAAACTTCTTTTGCTTTAGTTTTCAGCATTTCAATTCACAAAACTCTGGATTTGGAAGAGAAATGCCTAAATACTGTTCAGTTTCACAGACAATGTCATTTTCATTTTAGTCTTATAAAAGAAAATAATCATCAATAAGTTTGCCAGATTCTGGGTTTTCCAGATCTTCATCATCAAACCAATACCTTCTGAGACAATCCCTAATATGAAGAGGCCAAACTGCAGTCTGTTTAATACAGCATATGCCATGGATTTGTAGCATTCACCAGGGAGATGTCAAAAGACCTTTGCAAACTCCCACATGCGTAAATGTCACTACAGCATATAATTTCTCACATAAATCTGCTGAATGTAATGATGCATTTAAATAACTTCTTAAGAGCTCTAATGAAGGTTTCTGCATACCCGATGACAAGCTGAGAGAAACAGAGCCATGGCGATGCCTGTGCAAAGCCCAGTTAAGGAGGCTCCCTCACAGTATCATGTCTTCACCTTTCACACCAGCCTCAAGGACACAGGACTCAAGCACAAGCCCCAACATACAAGCACCAGAAGCTGTGAACTTTAAAGGTTTCCTGTGAGTCAGAGTAAATCTAAGAAATATTAAATCTAAGGACTGTAAGGGTCCACTCAATCGTAAGAACAATTCAGATGACTATCAGAAGGCATTAGAGAGTATAGGAAAAGAAGCAAAGCACCCAAAACCCTGTGTGGGCATAAAAATGACTGCATATCTTCAGCTCAGTCTTTATGTGATCAGATAAGACCTGAAACAACTGGTATAAACAGTATTTTAAACACCTATTCAACTGGCTCTGCTGTAAGAAATATGCATCCCCATGCTCCCGTTCTGCAACAAACATCCATTAGCATATAACCTTCCATTTACAAGCACACATGGGAAACCTGCCAACAGGACACTATATGCTGAAGATGATTAAATCAGCATTATAGAGGGAAAAACACAAAAAGAAACCATCTGAGCAATTTAATTACGAGGGCCACATTTACTGGAAGGCAGACTTTGAAGTCTCTTATCGCCTACCAGCTACATGTAAGATGAAATTTTAGAGTAGTACAAGAAAGAAAATAAGCTTAATCGAAGTTAAGTGTATTTGCTCAAATCCACCTCACAGATCATCCAGCGATGCTGAAGCTGCCTTCGTTTGTGCAGATTCACTCTGTAACGGTGACACGGTGATGAAGCCTCCTAACAGTTTCTCAGCATGTACCTTCATCAGTAAGTGTCAAGGTTATACAGAGACAACAATGTCAAAACACAAAAAGGCTCCACAAAATGGAATTTTTTACTTCAACCAATATAGCCCTTCCTTTTCTCTTATTAAAATACACACATGTACAGAATTTTAGCTATCCTAGGTCTTGTTTTTTTGTTTTTTGTTTTGTTTTGTTTCCCCATATGAAGTTAATGGCTGCTCTTTCTAGGTCTGTAAAGAATTCTGTTGGTATTTTGATGGGAACTGTATTGAATCTGTAGATGGCTTTTGGCAGGATGGCCATTTTTTTTCGTTTTTTATTAATTATTTTTATTTTTATTAAGTATAGTTTATTCGCTTTCTATCTCCCCTGTAGCTCCCTCTCTCTTCCCCTCCCAATCCCATTCTCCCTCTTCCCCACCAGTGTCCCTTTCCCAGACCACTGATGAGGGAGGTCCTCCTCCCCTTCCCTCTGATCCTAGTCTACCAGGTCTCATCAGGAGTGGCTGAATTGTCTTCTCTGTGGCCTGGTAAGGCTGCTCCCCATCAAGGGGAGGTAATCAAAGAGCAGGGCAATCAGTTCATGTCAGAGATAGTCCCTGTTCCCATTACTATGGAGGCCACATGGACACTGAACTGCCATAGGCTACCTCCATGCAGATGGTTCTAGGCCATCTCCATGAGTGGTCCTTGGCTGGAATATCAGTTTCAAAAAAACCTCTGTGCCCAGACTTTTTGGATCTGTTGCCTTGTGGAATTCCTGCCCTCTCCAGGTCTTCTTTCATAAGATTCCCTGGCCATTTTTACTATGTTAATCCTACCTATCCACGAGCATGGGAAATTTTTCCATTTTCTAAAATATTCTTTAATTTCTTTCTTCAAAGGCTTGAAGTTCTTGTCATACAGGTCTTTCACTTGCTTGGTTAGAGTTACACACAATAAAAGAATTTCTGTTAGTTTCAAAATCTCTGATCTCAAACTATACTACAGAACAATAGTAATACAAACTGCACTGTATTGGCATAGAAACAGACAAGTTGGTAATGGAACCAAATTGAAGACCCAGAAATAAATACACACTTCTATGTGTACTTGATTTTTGACAAAGAAGCCAAAGCCATACAGTGGAGAAAAGGTAGTATCTTCAACAAATGGTGCTGGTCTAACTGGATGTCTGCATGTAGAAAACACAAATAGACCCGTACTTATCACCCTACACAAAACTCAAGCCCAAGTGGATCAAAGACCTTGAGATAAAACCAGAGACTCTAAACCTATTATAAGACAAAGTGGGGAAAAGTCTGGAACTCATTGGCATAGGAGACAACTTACAGATCAGTCACAGGCTCTGAGATCAATACTTAATAAATGGGATCTCATGAAACCAAGAAGCTTCTGTAAGTCAAAGGACACTGTCAATAGAAAAAAACAGCAGCTGACAGATTGGAAAAAAAAATCTTCACCAACCCTACAACAGACATAGGGCTAATACCTAAAATATACAAAGAACTTATTAAATACCAATAAATCAAATAATCCAATTTTTAAAATGGGGTACAGAGCCAAACAGTGAATTCACAACAGAAGCATATTGAATGGCTGAGAATCAAAAATGCTCAATGCCCTTAGCCATCAGAGAGGTGCAAATCAAAATGACTAGATTTCTTCTTACACCAAACAAAATGGCTAAGATAAAAAATACAAGCAACAACACATGCTGGAGAGGATGTGGAGAAAGTGGAACACTCCTCCATTGCTGGTAGGAATGCAAACTTGTACAAGCTCTCTGGAAATTTGTCTGACACTTTCTTAGAAAATTGGGAATACTTCTACCTTAAGACACAGCTATACCACTCCATGGCATATATCTCAAAGATGTTCAACCATACAACAAGGACATTTACTCAACTATGTTCATAGCAGCTTTATTTGTAATAGCCAGAAACAACTTAGATATCCCTCAACCTAAGAATGGATACAGAAATTGTGTACATTTACACAATGGAATACTACTTGGCTATCAAAACCAAATAAATCATGAAATTTTCAGGCAAATGAATGGAACTAGAAAAGATCATCTTAAGTGAGGTAACCCAGACCCAGAAATACATGGTATGTACTCACTCATAAGAGGATATTAGACCTCTAGTATAGGATAATCATACTACAATCCACAGACCCAAAGAAGCTAAGTATCAAGGAGGGCCCAAGAACAGGTGCTGGAATGCCACTCAAAAAGGGAACTAAAATAGACAGGTGAAGTGGATATAGAGAAGGAACTGGGCAAGATATGGAATGGGGAGGGATATAAGGTAGGGATCAGATGGGGGGAAAATAGGGGTTTGGATAAGAGGGCTGGGAACAAGAAGAGAACCTGGCAGAGACATCTCTAGGTCAAGCTGGAGATTTACTACAGGGTAGACACCTAGGAGGACATGGGTGTGACTCTAGCTGAGACTCCTAACAGGAGAGTGGAGAGGGGCATGAAGACTGAAGTGACCATCTCCTTGCCAGGCAGGACTAGTGGAAGGAGGGCATCAAAAACCAACAAAGCCTGTGAACCAAAAATTTCCCTTCCTACAAGAAGTGTAGGGATAATGAGGGAACAAAGATAGAGGGAACTTCCAAACAATAATTGGCCCAACCTGAGACTCACCCCATGGTTAGAGACCCAGCCCTGACACTACTCATAATGCTGTGCTAGGCTTACAGACAGGAGCCTAACTTGATTGTCATCTGGGAGGCTCCAGCCAACAGCGGATTGAGACAGATGCTGGAACTTTCAGCCAAGCATGGAGCAGAACTCTGGGGAGTCCTGCAGAAGTGTTGAGGGAAAGATGGAAGGACCTGGAGGGGAAAAAAAACCTCATAAGAAGACCAACAGAGACAACTAACACAGTCACATGGGGGCCTCCAGAGATTGAGACATCAACCAAGGAGCATGCATGATCTGAACCTAGGCCCCTTGCACACATGTAGCCTATGAGCAGCTTGGTCTTCATATGGGGTGCCTGGCAAGTTGAAGGGAGGGCTGTTTCTTTTTTTTTTTTTAAACCTCATTTTTTGGGGGAGGGAAAGAAAGGGTGTATTTTTCTCACAATTCCACATAACAATTTATTATTAAAAGCCTAGTAATGTGAACAAGGACTGTCTCTGACATGAACTGCTCTTTGATCACCTCCCTCTCAGGGAGTGCAGCCTTACCAGGCCACAGAGGAAGACAATGCAGCCACTCCTGATGAAACCTGATAGGCTAGGATCAGAAGGAAGGGGAGGAGGTCCTCCCCTATAGGTGGACTAGGGGTGGGGCATGGGTGGAGAAGAGGAAGGAAGGGTAGGTTTGGGAGGGGAGGGGGGAAGGAGCTACAGGTGGAATACAAAGTGAAAAAACTGTAATTAATAAAAATAAAAAATAAAAAAGTAATAAAGACAGGAATTCCGTAGAACAATTTATTATTAAAAGAAATAAAGGGCAGAAACCTGGAGGCAGGAGCTGAGCAGAGGTCATGTAGTAGCTCTACTTACAAGCTTGCTTTCCTTTGCTTGCTCAGCCTGCTTTCTCATAAAGAAACCCAAGGCCACCAGCCCAGAGGTGGCTCCACCCACAATGAACTGATCCCTCATCAGTTCATCACTAATTTAAAATATATTTTACAAGCTTGTCTATAATCCAATTTTATAGAGGCGTTTTAACTTTTAACTTCTTTAAATTAAATTTATTTATTAATTCAATTTACACCCCTATCACAGTGCCCTTCCTCCTCTCCTCCCAGTCCACCCTTTCATCTTCTTCCCCCTTGGAGGCATTTTTTAAATTGAGCTTCTCTCTTCTCACTTAACTTTAGCTTGTATCAAGTTGACATAAAGCTATCATTAGAAACAACTAAGGTGTCATCTAACAAGTTAATCTCACACTGCCTTAGAATTATAACTTTATTTTCAATGTAAAAACACGTCTTTACAAACTGTTTCTAATTATGACTAAGATAAGCTAATGAGCTATAAGAGTAAGGTAATACTAGCTCTGAAATATCAAAAAATCCAATGAATTCCAAAATGGTTATTAGGACAATAACATTAAATGATAGTTGCTTTTCTCTTTTTATTATTAATTACAATGTATTTACTTTGAATTCTGGCTGTGGCCCCTTCCCTAGTCTCTTCCCAGTCCCAACCTTCCTCCCTCTTCTCCTCCCATAACTCTACCCCAGTCCACTGATAGGGGAAGTCCTTCTCCCTTTCCATCTGACCCTAGCCTATCAGGTCTCATCAGGACTGGCTGCTTTGTCTTCCTCTGTGGCCTGGCAAGGCTGCACCCTGGGGGGGGGAAGGAGATTAGAGAGCCTGCCACTGAGTTCCTGCCAGCAACAGCCAGCTGGGGGTGGGAGGAGGGAGAGCTGTTTCTAAAATGGACTCTATTGCCTGCTTTTACATCACTTCCCCTTGCCTGGGCTATCTTGCCTGCCTCAGGGAATGGAAATATTCATAGTCCTGATGTGACTTGATGTGCGGGGGAAGGAAGGTTAATATGGGGGAGGGGAGTTCCTCTTTTTGGGGGGAGAGGGAAGGGAGAGAAGGAGAGGAAAGGAGGGAAAGTAGGGGGACTGAGAGGAGGGGAGGGAGGGGGCACCCACAGGATGTAAAGTAAATAAACCAATATAAAATTTAAAAAAAAAATGATAAAAATACAAAAACATGTGGGGGCTGGAGAGATGGCTCAGAGCACTGGCTGATTTTCCAGAGGTCTTGAGTTCAATTCCTAGCAACCACATGGTGTCTCCTAACCATCTATGAGATCTGGTCCTCTCTCCTGGCATGAAGATGTACATGCAGATAGAGTACTGTACACATAATAAATAAATCTTTAAAAAAATAAATAAAATAGAAACATGTATATACGTACATCTTGACTATATATCAAATATACCTATTGTTAGGACCAAATAAAATGATGATGCACACAGCAGATTTTATATGAAAGATGTTTATTGGATGGAGATGAAGGGAGAAAGAGAAAGAGAGATCAAGACATGACAGGAGGAAGGGAGGGTATGCCCCAACAGAGAAAGGGGAGAGGGTAAGACTAAGACAGTAAAAGGGGAAGAGACAAGTGGGCAGGAGAGGGACAAAGTAGCAGGTTGAACCTTTTAAGGTGACACATGATGACATCATAGGTTGCTAGGCAACCCAGAAGTAGGCTGACTAAATACTAGCACCTACAACACACAATGCTTAGCTCCACAACTTTAACTTTTAGTGTCAAATAAAATTTTAATTATTTCCAATAGTATCCATGACATGATATAATTTCAATAATTTAATATTTCTGTTGGAATTGAAATATTTACTTTTTTAACCTAGAAGTAAATTCTACATATTTGGTTTAAAAATTGATTACAAAGACATTTGATAATGATATAAATTCTTCCTATGGAAAGAAAAACTTTTCAATTGAGTAAAATAAGGATCTAAGAGTGTAAATAAAACCCCTATTAAGTCCTATGCCAAAAATCAAAGATAATCTCCCTGCCAGGGGAACACGAATTGCATTGTCATAGACTATGGGGGTTTTCATTACAAAGGCAACTCTAAAATTACTGCACCCTAAAAGCGTCCACTCTTTTCCCTGGAGAAAACAATTTTACCTATTCACAGAGTGTATTGGAGTTTTCCAGAGGAACGGAACCACCAGACATATACATAATCGTAGAAAAGAGGATTTATTCTGACACTATCAGAAGTTGTGTAATAACTGTCCGTATGGTAAAGAGCCAGAAAAATCAGGAGCTGCTTAGTCCAAGGAACTGGAATCAGGGCAAGAGGAAGCAATGACACAGTCTGGAGCTGGAGGTCTAGACGGTCCCTGGAGAGTCAACGGTCGAAGTTAACAACCAAAAGCTGCAAATCGGAGGACCCCAAACAAGGCAGCAACAAAGGATGCATCCACTCAAGAAGAAAGTCTCCACGAACGCTAACCCTTGCCACTTTCACTCCCGCAAGACCCTAACCCATTTGACCCTGACACACACATTCAGAGTGGGACTTACCCATACAGCACATGATGAACTGTGCCTTACCACTTCTCATTGTCTAAATCCAGTCAAGTTGGCAACCCAGGTTAACTATGACAGAGAGTGTGCTTAGCGACAGGACCTGTGTGTAGCCTTTAAGCTCTGCTACTGCGCAATAGGCATCCGCTATCTTCCAGCTGTGTTTAGTCATTTACCAGACATTTCGTTTCTCGGCTGCAAGGCGTAAAGTCTTGACAGACACAAGGCATGTGAATTTTGATAGAACACGCTTTCACTGTGAAGCAGCCCCAAACACCAGGAAACGAAAAGAAGCAGCTAGGCTGAAACTCACACCGGAATCTTAGAAACTAAAAGAATAAGTAACCAGTAGTGAAGATGTGTGTCCAGGGGTCAGGGAAGCAAAACGTAAAGAGGTATGGGCTCTGTAAGAACTGTCTCTTCCTCTCCAGTTTTACTATGAACTGGAAGCTGTTCTTTGAGGAAAGGATGGTATTTGGAAAAAACAAGACAAAACAAAACAAAAAAACGTACAGAAATCCTCAGGGCTGAGTTCTCCTCCGAACCATGCCCTTTGCCATCACTTCCCAAGCCACACCCTCTGGCACAGCAATATCTTTCTTTTAATTTGGCGTCAACATGCCTTCTGAGGTTTGTCTGCACCTTTCTATTTTTTGTTGAATATGTTGAAAAGAAACTTCTCTCTGTTGGCTGTGCTAAGCGATGTCCTTGTGGGTAAACTACCTGTCATTCTGATACAAGATGACTGGTAGACAGTCTTCTGCGAAAGGCGGTATGGATGTGTGACTTGGAACTTAAAAAGCGAAATGTAAAACTGAGCCTTCAGCAGTGCTTCCAGATAGGGGATTGTGTAAATAAGATATGTCAGTAAACATGAGTGAGGTTCAGATCTCTGTTAAAAAACGGTGTTGAGCTTATTGGTAAGAGCAACATATACATGCATGTATGTATATATATTTACAGTGTACTTTTACATAGGCATGTCTATATTAGACCCATGCATAGACAGTATATAAAGTGCACCTTGTATAAATATATTTACATGCACGCATTTGCTTTCTAAGAACAAAAGTTAAATACAAATCAAAGAATTCTGTAATCCAGAGTCTGTTGCAGTTAAGTTTTTCTCTCTGGCTGCAGCTATCCTTTCTTATTTCATGCCTTTGAAATGCATATTGTTGAACTGTTCAGATTATCTTCTAACTTCCAATAATAGCAACAAATCTAGCACTTTGAGTTTTTAATTTACAGTCCAGTTTCTGAGGGATATTTTTTCACTGTTTAAGGAATTTTTGTTAAATCAGAATTTTACAATCTAAATTATGTTAATGACACTCATTTTCATAATAAAAACATGCAGTAAAATTGTCAATATTCTTTAAAAATTTTTTAGATTTCATGTTGTAATGAAATTAGATTAATAAAACATGATTCTATATTAAGCAGAATAAGAAATAATGCAAGGTGTGGACATAAATGTGGTTCTTAAAAACAAGTTTGTATTTTCTTAAAGATTTGTTTTTAATTGTCTGTTTGTGGGCATGCGTGTATGTCTGTGTGTGTGCGTGTTTGTGTGTGTCTGTGCATAACCATGAATATGGGTGCCCATGGAGGCTAGAGATGTCATATGCCCTGGAGCTGGAGTTACAAGTGGTGGTGAGCCACCAATGTCAGTAGGTACTGGTAACTGAGTTCTAGCCTCCGGAAGAACAGTACTCACACTCAACCACACAGGCATCTCTCCAGCCTTTTTTAATTTTTTAACATAACATCTCTTTACTGTCATAATAAAAAATGTAAATAAAATATCTTTTTTTCCAAAAATCTTTTGAGCATTTACAACTAAGGAATTACTAGAAGGGATACAATAAAAATATGACACGCTTTTAAAACAACCTGTTGCAGGGACAATATCAGGCATATTTAAGCCCTTCATCAGCAAATTTTAATGCAGGCTTTAAAATAATAAGGGGGCTGTGATTATAATGACAGACATAGATACCAGTGGAATGGAATAGAGAACCCAGAGATAAATCCATGCATATAAAGTTAAATTGTTTTCAAATGAGGTAAAATTACAAGTGGTAAAAAGTAGTCCCTTCAATAAATGGTATTAGGTAACTGCATCTTGCCCTGGACACAAATAACTCAAATGGATGATGACTTGTGGAACCATAAAATAAGCCTGTGGTGTAAAAAAAAAAAAAATCTTTATAATATCACCTGGCAATTCTTTATTGTACATGATACCAAACTTACTCACAAAAATAGACAATTAGATTACCAACTAAAAAGTTGGTAGAATAAAGGAAATTGCTGATAGAAAAAAAGACAGAGTGGTAGAAATTATTCACAAACTATACATCTTGATGTGTGGTTAATATATAAAACATAAAGAACAAGCAAACACTACAAGTCAGTTCCAAGACAACAAATCACTCAGTTAAAAAAATGGCCAAAGGACTTATGACGTGTCTCCTAAAAGATGCATAGGTGTCCAACAGCTCTCGTATTACTAATGATACAAAAAGAAAAGCCAATCAAAGTTCAAAGGAACTATTTTGTCACATAATCTAGGTATGCCCATTATTCAGAAACAAAATATTAATGGTAAGGAATGTAGACAAGGTTGTAAAGGAAACATTTGTACTCAAAAGAAGAAAACATTGTAATAACAAATACATACCCCCTTACAAGAGATTTTATTAAAAAGAATATAAATTGAGATAAGAAATTGACATTTATATCCCCACATTCACCAGTTCATTTTTTTCTAAACAACAGTCAGAGGTAGAAATAATGTAAGTGTCCATGCCACGGATGAACCTTGAAATCATCATTCAAAGTGAAAAAGTCTGACAGAAAAAAATACCTGAATCCACTTAAAGTGTATAAGCTATTCAAACTCATGCAACCATAAAATATAATGATGGCTGCCAGGAGTGTGGAGATGGGAAAAGAGGGAAAGGTTGTTAAATGAATACGGAGTTTATGAAGCTAAATAGTTCTACAGATGTGCTTTGCAACTATGTCTATATAAGTTAACACTATGCTATACAGTTAAAAAGTGTATAAAACTGAGTTCTTGTGAGGGCTGTGTGTTGTGTGTGTGTGTGTGTGTGTGTGTGTGTGTGCTTACATGCACCCATATTTGATTGTTAAGTGATGTCTGGATTCAAAAGAGGCTTCCTTAAAGATATTAGCTATTGAAGCCAGGGGCAGTGGTACAGGAGGCAGAGGCAAGGAGGAAGAGGTAAGAGGATCCCTGTGATTTCGAGGCCAGCCTGATCTACAAAGTGAGAACAGGACAGCCAAGTCTACACAGAGAAACCTTGTCTCAAAAAAATAAATAGCAATTGTAAATTTCACTTAGAAATACTTAGAAGTATCTTATACACTAATACAATACCTATAGGAGCATAACATACAGCTTTGTCTCAAACAACCTCTTTAACAAGTTAAGAACATGAACCGAAATTGTGCAAAGCAGTTAGAAAGAATATAACTAGGTAATTCATGTCAGGGTCAAATGAATATTTAGTTTCAGTGAAGGAGAAAAAAACCTAAGGAGGGCTGACTTAACCAAACCAGGTTAGTCAGAGAGCCATTGCATATTAGTGGGTCAGGAAATTCGCTCCTGGATCTTAATGAACGGCAGTCAAATCCCTGCTGTGCTATTAATTGTGTTATCCTAGGTAAGTAACTCAATGTGTGGGATGTCCGCTACCCTTTAAAATGGAAAAGATTCTATGTTAATGTATATAAATATCTTAAATTATACCTAGTATACAGTGGAATTCAAGGTAGTGTGCTTCTCTTTCCTTTGCTCTTTCTTTCTCCAGGGACAAGGCAGAAAGCATCAGAACAAAAAAAAATAAAACATGATAAAAGCACACTAACAATTGTAAGCTAAAAGTAATAAATGTAATTTTAAGAAAATTTGAAAAAAGGCAGGAAAAGCAAAATAACAAGAAATACCACCTGTTATTCTATCTCACAGGATAAACACACTTGAGATTTTATTGTGTCTTTTCTCAGAGAGCATGACCTACCCAGAGGCAGAGCTGGTGCTTTATCATTTAATAATACACATTTTGCTTTTCTATGATGCCAAACACCATGGGATGCATTATCTTTAATGACTGCCCAATCGTCCACAACAAAGGACCAACATACCCTCATTTAACAAGAATCCTGTGATTATTTCCTGTGTTGAGCACCAAATACTAAAAATAGAACAAAAGAGAGACAAAATTTCAACTAATGGTTTCCAATAGTTTGAAACCACAATTTCTTCAATTTTCTTGCTATCAAAAACCTCGTAGCAACAAATGTCATTGTACAGAAAGTTTTGGAAACAATTTATGTTAATTTTCCTGACAATCCTGGAAATATAATGAAAATGTGTGAATGCTGGAGAGACTCCTAAGACACACAGCAGTATAAATTAATGACAAGCATAATTTCACTTCAATGAGCAATCTATTAGAATGTCATATTAATTTATTGATTAATTGATGAATATTTATTTTAACTTAACTCTGTCTGTAGCTTCCATTATCCTCAGATTTATTAGACAGAAATACCTATGCTTATATAATTATAATAACTATGTTAATCATGCTGCCAGGTAGGTCAGTGTTTTGCTATCCAGTGTTAGCTTTCTTGATATCCAGTGTTAGCTACCTGTTACTCAGCATTGTTCTAGAAGATCAGAGCTGGGGTGAGCAGATGATAATAGACTGATGACATGATCAATGAAATGACCTACAATGAAAGGAACAGGTCTAGAACATGGCCAGCTACTTAGAATATAAAATTGAAACAGAATTAATAACATTTCATGATTGAAATTAAATAAATATTTAGAAAGGGAACATAAGACTTTGTTTTTTTTTATTTTTTTTTCCTTTTTTTTTCTTTTATTTTTTTTTATCAGTTACATTTTATTAACTCTGTATCCCAGCCGTGTCCCGATCCCTCATTCCCTCCCAGTCCCTCCCTCCCTCCCTCCCTCATCTCCACCGTGCCCCTTTCCAAGTCCACTGATGGGGGGGACCTCCTCCCCATTCATCTGATCCTGTTTTATCAGGTATCTTCAGGACTGGCTGCAAAGCCCTCCTCTGTGGCCTAAAAGGACTGCTCCTCCCTTCGGGGGTGGGGAGACCAAAGAGCCAGTCATCGAGTTCCTGTTAGAAATAGTCCCTGTTCCCCTCACTTTGGGAAACCAATTGGTTACTGAGCTATCACAGGCTACATCTGAGTGGAGGTTCTAGGTTATATCCATACATGGTCCGTATGACAGGAGTCTACTGAGCGCATCTGAAAGACTCTAACTAGCAGTGTTTTCAAAGCAAAGACTCATGACCAAACCTTTGGCAGAGTACAGGGAATCATAAGAAAGAAGGGGAGTTAGTCTGATGGGGAAAGGATAGGAGCTCCACAGGGACCAAATATATCTGGGCACAGGGTCTTTTCTGAGACTGACATTCAACCAAGGAACATAAGACTTTGAACACAAAAGAATAAGCCTATCTAAGAAGCAATGCTTTTGAACCAGTAGAAGATATATAAAAAGTAAAAAGAAAATTGTTCAAACCATACCTCAACCTATGCAAAAAAAAAAAAAAAAAGTGGATTTGAGCACAAAACCAAATAGACATGCAGCATACTAGAGATGCCATCAAAGAAGAGATGTGCAAAACAGTAGCTAGAAATAGCTGGTCTCTGACAATCATATCAATGCCTAGACTGTGCCGTGAACTCTCCTTCTGGTACACTGCCCCCAAGACAGAGATAACTGGATTCCCCATACTGAAAATGACAGCATCCATAAAAGAAGCTTGAAGATGTGAGTGACAGCACAAGAAACAGTGAAAAAGAGGAAACGGCTGTGCAGACAGACTGATAAAAAGACTCAGCTGATCCCTGGAGCAGAACTGCCATGTAGACATTCTACAAACCTATCTTTTTAAAGCAACATGGACCAACCTTCCCTTTGCAGGAAATGAACTAAAGCAAAAATGTTTTGGCATTTATACAACATTTTCTCCTAGTTCTAAAGTCCCAGATGCTTATGAAATGTTCAGACCAATAATAACTCAATTTTATCTTTATTGTTTTCTATAGATCAGACTCAGAGGTAAAATAATACATTCCATTAACTCCTCTGATCCTAAATAATTTCAATTAAGAAAAAAAAAATCTGTCAATAAACTATAAAGAAGCAGAATTCACAGAGACCAGTATGAACTCAGGCACGTGTACATGCATGCACGCACACATACAGACATGAATGCACATACACACGCGCACACGCGCACACACATACACACACACACACACACACACTATACAAATACATAGTTCCTGATATCTAGACTCAAATTTTACTCAGAGAGACAAAGGGAGAGGCAATCAGTTATTGTGCAGTTAATTGCAACTGGACATGTGTAAATGATGTCAACTCTAGAGCAGATAATTTGGACCATATTTCTTTGTGTGACAGTGAATAGAAAGTGCCATTTGGTGCTCAGACATAAATGATGGGAATAGGAGTCATAGGGGAGAAATATTATTAATGACTAGTTAAGGGAAAGATAAGAGGTCTGGTCATTCATGGGTGGTAGGTCAGATATGACTGGATAAATAACTGAGCTGATAAAGACATTGAGGCATGGACAGCTGTTAGGTGAGTAGCTGAAAAGACAGTAGATTGTTTATTTTAAGGAGATAAAAAGACTGTAGATACTGAGAGAAAGTTTGGGTCATTTAATATTGCAAGAGAAGTAGGAGCATTAAGAGACTCTGAACATTATTATTATTTTTTTTATTTTTATTAATTACAGTTTCTTCCCTTTGTATCCTACTTGTAGCTTCCTCCCTTTTCCCCTCTCAATCTCACCCTCTCTCCTTCATTTCCTCCCATGCCCCTCCCCCAGTCCACTGATAGGGGAGGACCTCCTATCCATCCATCTGATCCTAGTCTATCAGGTCTCATGAGGAGTGGCTACATTGTCTTCCTCTGTAGCCTTCCTCTGTAAGCCTATATCCCCCTGAGGGCAAGGTGATCAAAGAGCAGGCCAATCAGTTTATGTCAGAGATAGTCCCTGTTCCCATTACTAGGGAACCCACTTAGACACTGAGCTACCATGGGTTACAACTGTGCAGGGGTTCTAAGTTATCTCCATGAATGGTCCATACTTGGAGTATCAGCCTCAGAAAACATCCCTGTGTCCAGATTTTTTTTTTATTATGTTGCTCTCCTTGTGGAGCTCCCATCCCCTCCAGGTCTTTCATCTTCTCCATCTTTCATAAGATTTCCTGCCCTCTGCCCAAAGTTTGGCTGTGAGTCTCAGCATCTGCACTGATACTCTGTAGGGTAGAGTCTTTCAGCTGCCCTTTGTGGTAGGCTCCTGTCCTGTTTCCTATTTTTCCCCTCTTCTGATGTACATCCTCTTTGCCTTTCTAAATGAGGATGGGGCATCTTACCTCCTTCTCGATTAGCTTCTTTAGGTGTACAGATTTTAGTATGTTTATCCCATATTATATGTCTAATATCCACTTATGAGTGCGTATATACTTGTGTGTCTTTTTGCTTCTGGAATTGCAGATGATATGATAATATACATGAGAGACCCCAAAAATTCTACAAGCTAACTCTTACAGCTGATAAACACCTCCAGCAAAGAAGCTGGATACAAAATTAACTCAAAAAAATCAGTTGTTTTCCTGTATACAAAAGTAAAAAGGGCTGAGAAAGAAATTACCGAAAAAATACCCTTCACAATAGCCTCAAAGGACATAAAGTACCATGGTGTAACTGTAACCAAGCAAGTCAAAGACTTGTATGAAAAAAATTTCCAGTCTCTGGAGAAAGAAATAGAAGATATCAAAAAATGGAAAGATCTCTCATGCTCATGGATTGGCAGGATTAACATAGTAAAAATGGCCATCTTACCAAAAGCAATCTACATATTCAATGCAATTCCTGTCAAATTACCAACACAATTCTTTACAGATCTTGAAAGAAAAATTCTCACCTTCATATGAAATAACAAGAAACCCAGAATTGCTAAAGCAATCCTCTACAATATAAGATCTTCTGAAGGTATCTGCATCCCTGATGTTAGGTATTATAGAACAACAGTAGTAAAAACTGCATGGTACTGGCATAGAAACTGACTGGTGGATCAATGGAATCAAATAAAAGACCCTGAAATAAACCCACACACTCATGGACACCTGATTTTGACAAAGATGCCAAAATCATACAACGGAAAAAAAGATAATATCTTCAACAATTGGTTCTGGTCTAACTGGATGTCTACAAGTAGAAAAATGCAAATAGATCCATATTTATCACCCTGCACAAAACTAAAGTTCAAGTGGATCAAAACTTTCAACATTAAACCAGACACACTAAACCTGTTAGAAGAAAAAGTGGGGAAGAGCCTTGAACTCATGATACAGGAAACAACTTCCTGAACAGAACACCAACAGCACAGGCTCTAAGAGCAACAATCAATAAATGGGACCTTGTGAAACTGAAAAGCTTCTGTAAAGCAAAAGACACTGTCATCAGAACAAAATGACAGCCTATAGATTGGGAAAGGATCTTCACCAACCCTGTATCTAACAAAGACCTAATATCCAGAATATGTAAAGAACTCAACAAGTTAAACAGAAAAAAAAAATCAAGCAATCCAGTTTAAAAATGGGGTATAGAGCTAAACAGAGAGTTCTCAATCAAGGAATGTGGAAAGGTAGAGAAACACTTAAAGAAATGCTCAAAGTCCTTAGTCATCAGGGAAATGCAAATCAAAATGACCCTAAGATTTCACCTTATACCCATCAGAAAGGCTAAGATCAAAAACTCAAGAGACAACACATGCTGGAGAGAATGTGGAGAAAGAGGAACCCTACTCCATTGCTGGTGGGAATGTAAACTCATACAACCACTTTGGAAATCAATCTGGTGCTTTTTTAGACTATTAGGAATAGTGCTACCTCAAGATCCAGCTATATCATTCCTAGGCATATATCCAAAAGATGCTCAAGTATACAACAAAGACCTTTGCTCAACCATATTTGTAGCAGCTTTATTTGTATTAGCCAGAACCTTAAAACAACAGAGATGTCCATCAGCAGAGGAATGGATACAGAAATTGTGGTATTTTTACACAATGGAATACTACTCAGCAATTAAAAACAAGGAAAACATGAAATTTGCAGGCAAATGGTGGGATCTAGAAAAGAGAATCTGAACTTTAAGAGGAGCTTGCATGCTGGCCTTCCCTTGCTACTTAGAGGAAATTAGAACTTCTCTTCATATCTTAGGCTAAGGAGGAGAGGCATTATCTATTTTCATTTTAGAAATGTGTCTAGAAGGCAGAAAGATGAACTAAAGAAAGACAATAGAGTGGGAAGGTGTGAAAGAAGTGTCTTATCATGGCAAAACATCAGATTTGTGGAATAAATATGACAGAGAGAGTCAAATTGAATCAGAGGGAACAAATGAACTCACCAACTTACTAGCTTAGAGCTCCCATCCAATGAGATTTACAGAATGGTAGATAGAAGAGATAATCTACTGACTTTGAGATCATTCCCACTATTTTCTGTATCTCCTAACAAAGTATTAAATGCAAAAATTATAGGTATTAAGAAGTAAAGAAAGATCATGGCTGCATCACACTGTTGTGAGACTCTAATCTTGCATATATACCACAGGCAAACCAAGGAGACCAACACCAGAAGGCCTGCTAACGCTCCCATGCCCGCCCATTCCTTCAGATGATTCATGGCTGCAGCAATCCATGTTGATAATCTGTCTCACAACAGTGTGATGCAGCCATGATCATTCAGGCCTTTACAGCCATTGAAGCAGGACATTCTCCCCAAGCATGGTTGGATACCATAAAAAGCTAAAATGATACACTCAGGATGCGAGGCTAAGTACTGCACTCAGGGGCAGCAGCTTTGGACCCAGAGAAGAGCATGTCTGATTGCATGCGGGTTGATGCCCCAGGTCCCGCCTCTGAGAAAAAGGTATCGGTCGGGTCTGATGCTCTTTGGATGGAGGACACCTAAATGAACATCGGTACAAAGTCCCAATTTATTTCTAATATCAGAGATCAGACCTCTACTCTTGCCTGATGCGTCTAAAACAAAAAGGGGGAACTGTAGAGAGCTGCGTAATGCTGCGCCTTAAAGATGGAGCTGGTCTCCGCCTTCCACCTTCCCGATGGTGAGTGCTCTCTGTCACGAACAATTCCACATTTGGCTAAGGCTGAGGATCTGGCTTGCTTCCATGTATGTGGACCTATCTGCATTGCCCACGTAGCACGCCTGGGTTGGCTACCCAGAGGCTATTTAAGCTGTGGGCTGGCTTTCCCCAGGGTCCGAGGATTGCTCAAGGTTCCTGAATAAACTGCATTGAAAAAAAAAAAAAAAGAAGTAAAGAAATAGGAAAAGAAGGAGTAATGCCAGAAGTTGAAAGAATATGAAGACAGGAATAACTATAATGTCAATGACAAAGTGTTGGGGAATAAATCAGGACCAATATGTATAGATGAGTTCTAGCAGATAGATCACTGGTGGCCTAAGCAACAGCTGTGTCAGCAGCGCAGTGCAGGCAGACGGCAGAGAGCATCTGGCAGAGGGAGTGAGAATGGGAATCAAGGGTAAGGTACCAAATGCCCAGAGACTTCTACCTTACACATTGTTAGCACTGTCTTGCAAAACATCACCATATTGGAAAACTGTTTTAAAATTTAAAATTCATCTGGTTACCTAAGTCTCACTCAGTTATAATGAGAGGAACATATGTACCATATTCAGAGTACTTCACTAGACGAAATGCATCACATTGGCAATACGAATCATTGGCTAGACTATGATTCCCAAAACATTAGAAAGTACAATTGGCTTGTCTCTCTTTGTCCTAATACGTGGCAGTGGCAGTCATTAAGGAAGAAATATATTGCATCTTTTATGAGCCTATTTTTATTCCTTTATCATACCAGTATAAATTCCATTCCTTTTCAAGGTCCACAGAAGAGTCAGAGAATTAAAATAATATATATATTATTTTATATATACGTATAAAATATATATATTATATATATAACCCTCAATTTTTAATCTATATCCCTTTCTTTTATTTGTGTGTACATATATATATATATAGTCATAGATACACATATATTTATGAATAAATATGGGATATATACATGTATATCTGAAGAAAATAAAAGAAATTTAAATGTACTTGGAAAAAAAAGTTAAAGAAGAAAGAACCCTCGACATGATAAAGTGTATTAGATTTGTTTGCACCTTGTCCTAAAGTTAATTATGTGTGTGTGTGAATAGAATATTTATCAGTATGTTCCATCAAAGCAGCATATCTTCTATAAGTAATATAAGATTTTATTCCAAGATTTCTTGTCTTTAGGTCACCTTTTACTTCTGAACTGTGCCAGCAATCAGAAAGGGAAGATTAATATGAACAGAGAGAAAGAAAGGGCAAAGTGGAATTCATGAGGATGAGATTAAATCCGCAGGGATACATGAACCCACATCTGTCTTTCACAGCAAGCAGCCTTGGTCTCATACCTCCTCCAATCCTTTAGCTTCTAACTTCAGTGACACAATTTTCCTGAAGGTCTGCTGAACTGTTAACCCATGATTTTAAGAGGGAGAGAAGACCCAGCAAAACTTGTAGCAGACCCCAGATATCTACAACTGTGTGCAAGGAGTGAGCTCTCTCTGGTACTGCAGCAACTTTCTGTCTGTAAGCCTGAAGACAGCTTCTCCATTACATCCACCTGTCAACACACATTTCTCTTGTTGATAGTACAAACACTGGACCACACAGGAAAAGGAATCCTGGAAAATTAGCTTCATGTAGCTATGTGAACACAACAAAGATCATTGCAATCCTTTCTCATTAATTTAATACCATGCATTATCTTCCAAAAAGAAGCAATATCAAAATCATGTGTTCAAGTAACATCATACCAAAGTTGCTTAAAATGGCCAAAAGTATTCCAACCCTCTACTCACAATTAAATAATAATGATGATGATGATGATGATGATGATGATGATGATGATGATGTCACTCTACCTACTTTCCAATGCTATTTGCTTGTCAGTTAGCTTCCACACTCTTCCAAGGTATCACAAATTTAAATACAATGATTAATTTAGCTATTATTATATTTTTAGGTCACATAATCAGGAATGAAAATAATAAAAATGATAAAAATATGCAATGATAAGTTAAACCCAAACTAATGGAAATAAGTGATTGTTGCAATCCTCATTTATGAAACAAAGCAGCTGATAAGTGCTGCTCTTCACAGTTTTTATCATCAATGCCATATTAGCATTAGCAAGCACCTTGATAGGCTGAGTGAGCCAAATTTTACTCCTGACATATTGGAAATATTAGTAACTCTGACTGTAATTACATAAGTTATGAAACTGGCAGGCAGTTAAGAATTGTTAAAAATTGAAACAGAGTAAAAAAGGTGGGCAGTCACTGAGGTACAACAGCTGATGTTGATCTCTGTCCTCCACGTCCCCCAACATAGGAGCACCCACTTACATGTTATGTAAAAACACACACATGCACATATATGAACATACATCTTCACACGCGTACACACAAAGTAGTTGTGAGAGAAGTCACTCACATCATGCCTTAATTTTCACACCTGTAAACACTATTGAAGAAGCACCACTGTAAACCAACTTAGTGTATATATGGCTTCTTTATGGCTATTATCTCAGCCTGAACAATGGTGCCCAGATGAGTATTTAAACTGAGTCTTCAAAGTGGCATTCTATAGCCTATCAAACTAGATGCCTTAAAATGACAGGGAACAACAACAAAAAAAAAAAAAAAAAAAAAAAAAAAACTATGAATTCCACAAAACCTGACCTATCTAAACCGTGTTTATAAAGGGAGTTGAAATACACTGTGAAGAATGCCGTCACATTGACTAAGTGATCTTTGGCACCACATATGTGGGTTTTGAAACACAATTGAGAAGAATAGAGGCAGATTTACATCTATGAGAGAGCTGTTTCACAGAGAACAAATTCTGGCCCTTTCTAGGAGGGAAGTGATCCAACACAACCAATCTGCTAGAGTTGGTTGGCCAGCTTACACAGAAAATGGGGCCATATTGAGCACTGCGTGTTGGTTCTGCTTTTAATAAACTGGGCATTTAGTTGTGGCCATATATATTCATTCCTAGTAATGAGAAATCATTCACAACCATTCTCACTACCAAAGGCAATGCACAAATCCATGAGTCCAAGCCAAGAAAGGTGGAGAATAAAATGTATCACCTTACTCATCTTCATTAGGCTCTGTGACTGAGGTCGCATTCATCTGAAACAGAACCGGTTTCCAATCCTGTGCCTGCTCAGAGAAGTTAGGTTTAATTTCTTTTATCTCTTTGCTCTTTGCACCAATATCCTGATTATGTTTCTCTGTGTTCTTAGAAATCAATACCTCTGACCATTTCTCCTTTGAGGTTTTTAGTTCTGCTTACAAGAAGGCTCCTTTCTGCTCTTTTGACACAACAAAATGGTGTACTATTGCTATAGCTCTCTTCTCTAGGTAATATCACCACAGGATTTAGATTCATCTACAAACCAGGGTAAAACATTTTAAACTCCTTCAAGGCACATATTATGATCCAGAACTTTATTTTGTGAACAGAAGTTCCTCAACAAATAGCCCTCAAGAAATAGCATTAATTTAAATCACATTATAATATAGTTTTATGCAAATTTTATAAAATATTTTATACCACATTCTTTTCGCTTTCCCAAGTCCTTTAAGGTCCTCCACACTTCTCCTTGCCTACCCAGTTTCATCGTTCTTTCTCTCTCTGAAGAATAAAACAAAACAAAAACATAAAAAGGAAAAAAAAAAACCAACAACACCAAACCATAACAATAGCAACAACAAAAGAATAACACAGATAAAAAAAAAAAGGTCTGTTTTGTGTTGGTCATCTACTCCTGAGTCTTAAGCCATTTGGTGTGGTTAATGTACCCAATATCACTTCTTTGGAGAAAACTAATTTTACCCCTTGCAGGAGATATCAATTACAAATAGCTTCTTGGTTAGGGGTGCGACTTTGTGCCCTCTTCTCCATGCTAGAATTTTCTCTGTTTTGAACTTGTCCAGATCTCGTTATAGAATTTTAACTGCTTTGTACTTGTCCAGACCTAGGTTTGGGGTAGGACTTTGTGCTCACGTCCCCTTCTGCATGCTAGAATATTGTCAGTGTTGAACTTGTCGCAGAGACCAGAACTTGTTTCAGTTCCTGTGAGTTCATTTGTGCATCAGCCCTGCTGTGTCTGTGAGATGCTCTTTCCTTACAGTCATACAGAATATCTGGCTCTTAAAATTGTTTCACTTTCTGTTCCTTCTAGATCCCTGAGCCTCTAAAGGAGGGGTTTTACATATGCACTTAATTTAGGAGTGAGTACTGTGAAGTCTCTTTTTGTCTGCACATTATACAGTTGTAAGTCTCAATAAAGCATATTTTTTTTTCAATGCAGTTTATTCAGGAACATTGAACAATCCTCGGACCCCGGGGAAAGCCAGCCCACAGCTTAAATAGCCTCTGGGTAGCCAACCCAGGCGTGCCACGGGGGCAATGCAGATAGGTCCACATACATGGAAGCAAGCCAGATCCTCAGCCTTAGCCAAATGTGGAGTTGTTCGTGACAGAGAGCACTCACCATCGGGAAGGTGGAAGGCGGAAACCAGCTCCATCTTTAAGGCATAGCATTCTGCAGCTCTCTACAGTTCCCCCTTTTTGTTTTAGACGCATATATTTTTAATTAACAATTTTGGTTGCTTCTTGGGCTAAAAGAAAACCAGATAGAGGATAGGGTTAAGAGAAAAATGCCTTCCCATCCACTTTCTCTCTGCATTTGATCTTAGAACTATTTGAATATGTTGTCTATTTTTAATTATTTGCTTATTTTAAGTTTGAACTAGATTAAGCGTAATAGATTCAGCAGTTGCTATGCATTTTTTTTAAAAAAGGAAATTCTATTGACCATAGTTTAAAATTTTAAATATATTTTGCTTTTACTTCAACTTTTTACATTAGATCATTTAGATTCCATTTAGGGGAGTGGAGGCTGACTTTCTTTCTATCTCTCAGAAAGTTTGCAGAGCTTTAAAGTAAGCCATGCTTACATAATCCATGCATTAACCTTTTGAAAATGTCATTATGTATGCATGTTCACACAGTGCCAGTGAACATCGGATGTTACTCAAATCCACTCTGCTGTGTAGTCATGTCAAACATACTTCTTCTGATTTCTTTTCCTCGGCAATTATTTGTTTTGAAGGAACTCTCACTAAAGCATCAGAGTGAAACTACATCCTAAGGGTTAGAAGTAATAGCTGTCTTCTTACAGCAGAAAATGTGCAGGTTAAGTCTCTCACAAATAGCAGGGATAGGCATGATTTCCGTTCATGTCGTCCTTTGATGAAGATTTTTCTAAATGCTCAAGAACAGACATGAATATTTATGTACTTTTTGATTAACTAGTGGGTTCCTTGTGTATTCACTGCTTTTTCACATGTTATTCAGTTTCCACATTGTTTCTCAGATGCTTAAAATTGAAGTTTATTTAGAGCTCTCATTATGACATTATTGATAAACTTGACATATGTGACTTCTGACTTAAACTCTCTTTCAGTCACCTGTATTATTGTCCTTTTCATCTCTTCTCTTTTATTGGATGTTCCTCATCACTGCATCACTCAACACTGCCCTACCTGAGCCCTGCTCCTTTCTTCTTCATTTACACATATTCCTAGGTATTCTCTTACCTGTGGTTCTTAAGCATCTTCATTACACTGATCTCAAAATGTATCACCTCTTAGATATCTACCATAAATTTGGGACTAATATATTTAGCTACTAATGGAATCTCTGGGTTTCACATGGAGGAGTGTATAGTGTGTGTGTATGTGTGTGTAGATTATAAAGTCACATGCTTTGTAGCCACACAAAGAAGTCTCATAGTCTCAGTCATGTAAAGCCACTTGAATAGTTTAAACACCAGATGAGTGTAACACTGGTTTAGTAATGAGTATATTGATAAAAGGGGCATAGTTAGCTAACTGTTGAAATTGTTTTGATACTCATAAGAGAGATAGGCCTAAAGTTCTCTTTTTTTGTTGGCAGAGTACAGGGAATCATAAGAAAGAAGGGGAGTTAGTCTGATGGGGAAAGGATAGGAGCTCCACAAGGACCAAATATATCTGGGCACAGGGTCTTTTCTGAGACTGACATTCAACCAAGGACCATGTATGGATATAACCTAGAACCTCCACTCAGATGTAGCCTGTGGTAGCTCAGTAACCAATTGGTTTCCCAAAGTGAGGGGAACAGGGACTATTTCTAACAGGAACTCGATGACTGGCTCTTTGGTCTCCCCACCCCCGAAGGGAGGAGCAGTCCTGTTAGGCCACAGAGGAGGGCTTTGCAGCCAGTCCTGAAGATACCTGATAAAACATTATCAGATGAATGGGGAGGAGGTCCCCCCTATCAGTGGACTTGGAAAGGGGCACGGTGGAGATGAGGGAGGGAGGGAGGGACTGGGAGGGAATGAGGGATCGGGACAGGGCTGGGATACAGAGTTAATAAAATGTAACTGATAAAAAAAAATAAATAAAAAAAAAAAAAAGAAATTGTTTTGATACAAAAGAACAACATAACAAGAAAATGAAGTAACAAAAACTACAGGTGCCAGGCAGTGGTAGAGCACACCTTTAATCCCAGCACCTGGAAGAAAGAAAGGAAGGAAGGAAGGAAGGAAGGAAGGAAGGAAGGAAGGAAGAAAGAAAGAAAGAAAGAAAGAAAGAAAGAAAGAAAGAAAGAAAGAAAGGAGGGAAGGAAGGAGGGAGGGAAGGAGGGAGGGACGGAAGGATGGAGGGAGGGAAGGAGGGGGGAGGAAGAAAGGAAGGGAACAAGGAAGAAAGGGAGGAAACAAGGAAGGAAGGAAGGGAGGGAGGAAAGAGGCAACAGAGAAGTAATAGAGAAAACAATAAGAATTTAGAATGATTCCCAAGGTTTCTCAGGAGATTGGGGTCAGGGTTCCTCAATCACTAAAATACAGGGAAACTCAAATCCTTTAAAATAAAACAAGTTGCTTGCATTTTGCCAGTGCACACTCTCCTGTACAATTGCTTTCAATTAGATCCAAATTCTTTGTAATACATGATACACTCCAAATGCTGTAGAAATTCCTGTTACACTAAGATATTTAGGGAACGAATATAAGTAAAAGACTTGTGCACATATAACAGAAGCACACTTTCAGTTGAATTATTTTTCCTAGTTGTTTGAACTCATGGATCCAGAACCTATAGCCAAAGCAAGCTACTATATATTATTTCTACCATAAAGATACTGTATTTAATGTGCATAATATCAAATATCTTAAGAAATCTCTAAGATAAAGTAATCATAATATATACATAGTGGGAACTAGAAAAGATTACACTAATTGAGGTATCCCACAAGAAGAAAAACACACATAGTACATACTCACTTATAAGTGGATATTAGACATATAATACAGGATAAACATTCTAAAATCTGTACACCTAAAGAAGCTGAGCTAGAAGGAGGACACTGGGTAAGATGCTCAATCCTCATTCAGAAAGGCAAACAGGATGGACAATGGAAAAGGGAGAAAAAAGGGAACAGGACAAGAGCCTAACACAGAGGGCCTCTTAAAAAGTCTACCCAGGAGGGTGTCGAAGCAGATGGAGATACTGAGACTCATAACCAAACTTTGGGCAGAGTTCAGGGAATTTTTTTTTTTTGAAAGAAGAAAGAGATAGAAAAATCTGGATGGGACAGGACCTCCACAAGGAGAGCAACCGAACCAAAATATCTGGTCACAGGGGTCTTTTCTGAAACTAATACTCCAACCAAGGACCATGCATGGAGATAACTTAGAACCTCTGCACAGATGTACCCATGGCAACTCAGTGTCCAAGTGTGTTTCCTAGTAAGAGGAACAGGGACTGTCTCTGACATGAACTCAGTGGCTACCTCTTTGATCCTGTCCTCCTGATGGGGGAACAGCCTTGCCATGCCATAGAGGAGGACAATGCAGCCAGTCCTGATAGGCTAGGGTCAGATGTAAGGGGAAGAGGACCTCCCTTATCAGTGGCTTTGGGGAGGGGAATGGGAGGAGAAGAGGGAGGAAGGGTGGAATAAGGAGGGAATGAGGGAGGGGCCTCAGCTGAGATACAATGTGAATAAACTGTAATTAATATTAAAAAATAAAAGTTAAAAAAATAATAAAAGAACTATAAACTTCAGATAGAATTTAGAGATCATAAATATGTATGTTCCAGTAAAACTATGAATATCAGTGAGCAAGTAAAATTAAAAGTCTGAAATATATGAGTCTATGAAAATCATATAGCCCAGTTTGAGTATAAGCAAAAAGACAGTGTTCATACCAAGATTAAAACACCTACATTTTAAAACCAAATCATTGAATCACCAACCAAGGACCATGCATACACTGGACCTAGGACCTCTATACATATGTACCCAATGAGCAGCTTGGTCTCCATGTGGGTCCCTAGAAAGGGGAACAGGGGTTGTCTCTGATATGGTCAATGTTGTATGCTTTCAATCACTTACCCTGGCAGGCTGCTTTGCCAGGACACCGTGAAGGAGGAAGTGCTCAGTCCTGAGGTTACTGAATGTGATGAGTTGGGGTAGTTGAGTGCAGGGAGGGGGGAAAGAGAGAGGGAGGGAAGAGAGGAACTAGCAGGAGAGGAGGGAGGGGACTAAGATTAAGATGTGAAATGAATAATGAAATTAAAATAATAAATCATAAAACAAATTTTAAAATATCAGAAAACACACTTAGAAAGTCAGGAGGAAAAGCAAAAGCAAGAAGTCCTGAAGAGAGAAAGAAGGAAAGGGAAGATGTAATTGATCGGCAACATCACACCCTATGAAAAGCAAAGAGGGTGAACAATAAAATAGAAAAGCTGGTAATCTGGTAGCTATTACAACTACTTTACAGACCCCACTATTAGGTGGGGATTGACTTTCTTTAGATGCCAATGAGAAACCAATTTTCTTTCCACTTATTCAATAAACACTTCCATGACAGTAATTTCATGGCTAACATAGCCTTTTGAATTAAAATACATTAAGCAAAGTAAAGTCATTTTTCTTTATCATTAAAACATGTGGGATCTGTTGAGTGTCTTCCCATTTCCTTTTGTCAATGTTTATCCCACAACTCATCAACTATGACAAAAATCTCAAGTATTAAATTTAATTGTCTTTAATTGGACATATTTATTAGCCTTAAATATGCTTTCATCTTTTTCGCAGAAGTTGCAGCACCTTTGTGTTTTTACCTGGCAACCCCCATCAAAAGACTTGAAAAGCCGCAGAAACTTCCATTGGCCACCATCTGAGCCATGGCCTTTCCCCTCCTTGCTTGCAGCTTACTCATTTTATCAGGCAAAGAGAAAGCACAAGATGAAAGTGAGCAAGATAAAAGAGGATAATAAAAGAAGTGAAGCTGAAAAGAGGTGGCATCCAGCACTCCTGTGAACAATAAGAGGTCCTCATTCATAATAAGGAGACACTTTGCTGGAAGCCTTCTTTCATGAATGCGGTAAAGTGCATAACCTTGGAAAGAAAAGGTGGAGTCAAACTGCTACAGAGAGCACTTATTTTTCCTGCAGTGCCAATACAGAAACTTAAACATTCTTACAACACTCAGTGATGGTATGACAACATATGTTCCAAACAAATACAAAATTTCTACCATAAAACTAAAAATACAAGCAATTTGAATTAAAACAAAACAGGGCAACCACGTAAGAACCAGGCTCATAAAGCAGGTATCAACCAGAATTATGCTCCCTTTTAAACCTAAGAACAGCATCAACTTCAATTCCACCTAAAGCACATTGGCCTTACACTGAACATCTGGAAAGTTTTGGTTCAAATTCCCAAAAGTTTTCACACTTATTAAATTCTTATTAAAATTAATAGCAGGCTTCCAAAGTATGACAGCATTATAACATCCTTTTATTAAGAAAATGTGACCCAACTGAAATAATAATACCATTTTCTACTATGTAAAAATCAAGGACAAATATTATATAGAGAAAACTATTCCTGAGAAAATGCCATTTATTTTCATGCAGTTCGGGTGCACCGATGAGTTACTCATAAGGGAAAATCCTGGACATTAAAGAGAAATGTCTTTATGTCACAATAGTCTCATAATTCCAAAATTCCAAATATAGCCATTCATATATCTTCTTATTCCATAATTAAGTGCATTAAGTGACTGAAATGTTATTTTGTATATTGAGTCATTGCCTCAGTTTAATAAATAGCTGTATACAGCCTAGATCTGCTTTAGAGATGTCTCAATTCCTCTTATTTATATAGTTTATTGGTTATAGTGATGTCATTATCTTCCTCTATAGATTTACACCCCACCTAGATTTTGATGTCTGTGTATTTGCTGTTTCCCTGCTTCTTTTTACCTGTGAGCCTGTGGGTGGGATTCACTCTGTCTCTGTCTCTCTTTGTCTCTGACTCTCTCTTTCTATCTCTCACAAGCACACACAGACATACACAAACACACACACACACACACACATTCTCTGTGAATTTTTCTTTTTAAATGTTTGTTTGTATATATGAGTGATATTTTCCTTCTTGTTATGCTGTGTGTAGCTATTATATTTATGTCTTTTTTTTTTCAGTTCGGATGTATGTATCTTGTAATTTGGGTTTCTGTTTCTTGATACAAAACTTCTGTAGTCTAAAAATTCACCGTATTAACCACTTTAGAGTGCATGCCTCAGTGGTTCGTAGTATACTCACAATGTTGTTCATCCATCAGAACTAAGTCCAGGACATCTTTATCATCCTACAAAGAAAAATGGTCTCCATTAAGCTGCTATGCCCCATTTCTCCCTCCGCTGCTGCCTGAGCCCACTAATCTTTCTCTGTGGTTTTTCTTAAACTAGAGATTTGATACAAATGGAATCGCAGAATAAGAAGTATTTATACCTGGCTCCTTTGGTTAGGACATTGTCAAGTTTCACTCATGCTGTAGCATGTGTCAGAAGCATTCCTTTTTTATTTTTGAAGAAATACCGGACTGGCTTCTTGTATTTCCAGGTCTAATACCAGGTATGTGTGAGCCCCTCCGAGTGAGGTTCTTATGAGTACATTTTTGTTCAGTACTCCTTTTGTCTTTCTCAGTTTGTTCCCTATTAGAGCCATACTGGCTAGGCTCTTCTGAACTTATTTATGTCTGTCAATCCACGGACTCCCATGCACAGGTGGATGCTAGAAATTGGCACAATAAATGTTATAAATGTATTTACAGAAAGCTCGTCTTTCCTAGTTTTGGTTCTTTCCTACACACACCTTGAGTGACTATAAAGGGTAAACGGAGGGTCCCCATAGTGTTAGAAAAAGCAAAGGAGCTGCACTTTGCATCCAGATTTCCTCCAACAAAGACAATTCAAAATAGCTATACTACAAATTTCTACACATTATCAAGTAAAAAGGTACTTGGAGAAAGAAATATGAAATTCAAGTAATATGTAACAGAAAAGAGATATGACGTGTGATTATTTGCAAATTGTCATGTTAAATTATATTCCGCAAAATGTGTCAGAATTCCTTTCAAAACAAATTGTAAGCTCCAGGTCATATAATATCACACCCTCTCTCTCCCAAACACAATATACTCCCACCAGCATATCCTTTTGGACACATTGGCTACAAAAAGGGGGTGAATATTTTCCTATGACTTTCCTACAGAGCCACTCTTAGAGCCTTGAGATCATGTCTTGCTGTCTTCCATTTCACCTGAGCAGCTACCTTGAACTCAGCATGTCTGCTGCTGACTAGTCCCTTTACATAGGGTACCTGGCGATCTGCATGAAGTCCCTCAAGTATTCTATCAAATGCAGTTGCTGCTTTTTTTTGTTGTTGTTGTTTTGTTTTTATTGATTCCTCCAAATCATTTTATCACACAATGAACTTACTCGCTCTCACTGACACACCCACATCTTAGAAGAAACTGTATTACAGCACTGACTGTATTTTTATTATACTTGTATATTTACATTTCTAAACACCTTCTAGAAATTGAGGCTTGCTCTACTCAATTGTGTATATGCAGTTCTGAACATTAAGCCTTGACACATAGCAGTTTCTTAATAAATCTTGGTGTAATTAAAAAATTCAGAATTTGTGGATGCTGCTCCATCATTTTCTTGCTAGTAGATCAGGCAGGCACAGAGCTTGTACGAGTCATTGGTGAACAAGGCCATAATAGTGATGACTGTGTGTGGTGTGTGTGTGTGTGTGTGTGTGTGTGTGTTCAGGAGAGAGTACTTTGGGAAAGTTGCTGAATAGTGTGGATCACAGAAGTAGCGATTTGCCTCAAATCAATTTCATGTTCTCAGCAGCTGAGTGTAGTGATGTTTCAAAGTAATCCTCAGAGCTGCGCTCCAGCAGCAGCAAGGTTTCAAGTTTCTGCAGTAGCTGTGCAGATGATCCTGAACTCAAATATGGGTATCAAATATGGGCAATGTTTTATCAGCCTTTGGGGGAAACAGAGAAGAAGAAAAAGAACTTCAAGGAAATGCAAATCCACACTTGTTGGACACAAACAATTTTTCCATGGTTACACTTCTATCTCCTACAGCCTGCCACCCCATAGTCAATGGTAGTTAGGCAAACAATCTCAAACTGAGTGCATCTAATTAGGAGACAGTTTGGTGTTATTATATTCAGTATTTCTGGGCACACGGGTTAAATAATTGTAGGGGATTTTTTTTAGAGAGTTAAACAAATATAGCTTTCCCTTCAGC
This sequence comes from Meriones unguiculatus, assembly GCF_030254825.1. Lineage (NCBI taxonomy): Eukaryota > Metazoa > Chordata > Mammalia > Rodentia > Muridae > Meriones > Meriones unguiculatus. The sequence continues at coordinate 159,402,567 of NC_083351.1, forward strand.
TGAGATAGAATATAAAACAATATAATTCTTTATGTTATCTTGTGTCTTCTCTTTCCTGCCATTACACTGATTTGTGTAAATCAGTGAAAAAACTGTGCCAGGTTCATGAGAGTGGGAGACCTGGCCATGTCCCTAACGGCTGCAACACTGGGGAAAATGAGTCTTGTACTTTACGTGGGCAACAGGGTAGGGCTGGCCCTGGTTGTGAAGTTTGCTGGTGACCTGGCTCTAAGGTGTGAGAGCAGCAGAACGAGTGGGCTCAGCTCAGATGCCTCTGAGGCCCAGAATCAAGGCCTTGAATTGGCCCACGCCAACATCTGCATGACTGATGAGCTACTGGCATACATGAAGGGGCTGGTCTTGCAGATCCAAAACTACAAGATCCCCTTAAGACAGGGCAACAACAGGATACCCAAGAGGAGCACCAGTGAGGTCCCTGTAATGATGGATTAGCAGGAGCAAGAGGCCCCCATCCAGAATGAACATTTGCAAGCAAAGAAGTGTGGACAAAGGGTGTACCGTGGGATACACTGTGACACTCTACAGTGTCCACAAGATCTTTCCTTCCTCCGTTAGGGGGTTGGTTGCAAGGGTGGAAGGTGGGTATGAGAGGAGGGGGATATGAGTGGGATTGAAGTGCATGATGTGAAATTCACAAAGAACCACAAAAACAAATGTTTAAAAAAAAAATGTGTTTCATGAAGTGAACTCTTGAAACAAAGGATATGTGAACACATTAAATAGGCCAAAGAGAAAAACTGAAACACATAAGAGGAAATTTAGAAAAAGGAAGAACTAAACTGAACCTAGTTAAAAACAAAAACAAGAATGATAATAATAACTTTCCCAAACGATGGACAAAGGAAAACCACAACAAAAACATTTTGTTACCCGAAAGAGCACTCACTTTAAAATCACTTGAGATATAGCCACTCTAAACTAAGATGTTCTATAAACTTAAAACTGAACACAGAATATCCAAAATGTATGAAAAAGGATATTAAAAATAGTTTATTGGTAACTTTTACACTAACCGCATGTTGATAATAGTTTAATAAAGTGAAACAAAATAAATGATTGAAGTTAATTCCTACACTATAATTTAATACTACTAGAAATTATTAAATTGAATATATGGACTTGATTACTTTTCTGACAGATTGCAGTTTTAAAATACTGGGTTTAGGTAAAAGACTTTATCTGAAAGGACTATTATCATTTTAAGGAATTATTTTAGTAGAAGGAAGATATTGTAGTAAAAAGAACACTGGCCATCTGTAAGAACCTCTGCTTCCTTAAATAAAATAGAATTTTCTTTTACAATGAAGAGTAAACAAAACTACAGAGTATGAGAAGTTATTGTGGTAGGACAGATGATCAAGAAATGGACTTCCTTCCAGCCAGTTAATTCTCAGGAGGTTCAATGAAAGTAAAGATGTTTGCTGGTTTAAATTACAAATATTCTTTTTTTAATTCTTTATTAATTACACTTTATTCACTTTGTATCCCCCCTGTGGTTCCCTCCCTCCTCCCGTCCCAATCCCTCTCTTCCTCCACCCTCTGCATGCATGAACCTCCCTAAGTCCACTGATAGGGGAGGTCTGCTTTTCCTTCCTTCTGATCCTAGTTTATCTGGTCTCATCAGGAGTGGCTGCATTGTCTTCTTCTGTGGCCTGGTAATGCTGCTTCCTCCTCAGGGGGAGGTAATTAAAAAACAGGCCAATCAGTTCATGTCAGAGACAGTCCCTGTTCCTATTACCCACTTGGATACTGAACTGCCATGGAACCCACTTGGATACTGATCTGCCATGGGCTGCATCTGTGCAGGGGTCTTAGGTCATCTCCATGCATAGCCCTTGGCTGGAGTATCAGTCTCAGAAAAGACCCCTGTGCTCAGATTTTTTTGTTTCTGTTGCTTTCCTTGTGGAACTGTCCTCTCCAGATCTTACTGTTTCCCACTTCTTCAGTAGTTTAGGAAAGAGAGGGAAGTTTAACTAATTGTCAAGCTAACTTAACAGCATTGTCTTTCGATTTATCAATGTGACCAATAAGTTAACTAATCTTTTATGAGGCAGAGATAAACAGGGAGCGAGTCTTACCTATATAGAATAGCAATAGGTGGGTAATTCAAAGCAAGCCATCATTTCAAACACAAAGTATACAGGGATTTCTTTAGCTGTCCTTGATTTCCTGAATTATGGGGCTCCAATAAATTTCAACTTTATCAAAGTCAAAACAGTTACAGAACCTAGATGTTGAACGTGTGAGAATGGTGGTTCATGTATAATGGGTTCTGATCCGAGGCATGCCAATATCTACACTGACCCTCAACAAATTTTATGTGGTTCTTTTTTGGCTCCTTTTTATTTTTTATTTTTTTCCATTTGTCAAAAGTAGTTCATAGGCTCTTACATTTGTCGAAATAAATATATGACAACTCAAATGAGAAAACTGGCTTTTTATTAGTTTCTTGTAGAAATAAGTTGGACATTCAAACACATCCCTTGTGTTTGAATACTTAAGAGACTACAGGATGAAAGTCTTTATAAAGAAAAACACAAACAACTAAGAATATCATTTGAATGCAGTTTGTTGACAGGAGAAGGCTGTTGGTTACTGCAGTGTTGGGTTTATAGTAAGATCAAAATGTAGTCGAACTCCATCTTCTCTAAACGGATAACACATAGCTACCTAGAGGTCAGTTTTCTTAAGATAATGAAATAGGAGTTCAATAAAGCCAATGCTCCAAGCATAAGTACATCCTGTTCCGAGGCAGCTCAAGTATCACTGACTATGCACAGGAAGGCTCTTTGCACAGTTTTGAAAGGATTTAATAGAGGTGGGGCTAGCAGATTCAGAATTTATTGAGAATCAAAAACTTTGCGCAGCCTCCTCATGCTGATTGAGTACCAATTTAGGACTGGATAAAAATGTTTTATTGCTTGCTTTTTAAAGAGAGAAAAAAAGGGGCATTGAGCTAGTTATACTCAATTAATGGTGGAGAGTTAATAAGGATTGGGAAGGGGTTTGGAGAGGGGAAAAGTGTGATCAGAGCATATTTAATGAAAAATTTTTCATTAAAAAAGATAATCATGATACAATTATTTCAGGTTTGGTAATATGGCAAAGTAAGACTTTTAAGTGATTTAAAGACTTATAGGACACAAACGATCAGCAGGTTGACATTATCCATTGAAAAACTGGTGAATCTTGGAAAGCCACTTTATTTATTTTTCAATGCAGTTTATTCAGGAACCTTGAACAATCCTCGGACCCTGGGGAAAGCCAGCCTACAGCTTAAATAGCCTCTGGGTAGCCACCCCAGGCGTGCCACGTGGGCAATGCAGATAGGTCCACATACATGGAAGCAAGCCAGATCCTCAGCCTTAGGCAAATGTGGAATTGTTCCTGACAGAGAGCACTCACCAGTGGGAAGGTGGAAGGCAGAAACCAGCTCCATCTTTAAGGCATAGCATTCCGCAGCTCTCTACAGTTCCCCCTTTTTGTTTTAGACACATCAGGCAAGAGTAGAGGTCTGATCTCTGATATTAGAAATAAATTGGGACGTTGTACCGATGTTCATTTAGGTGTCATCCACCCAAAGAGCATCAGACCCGTCCGATACCTTTTTCTCAGAGGCGGGAGCTGGGGCATCAACCCGCATGCAACCAGATATGCTCTTCTCTGGGTCCAAAGCGGCTGACCCTGAGTGCAGTGCTTAGCCTCGCATCCTGAGCATAACATTTTAGCTTTTTATGGTAGCCAACCATGCTTGGGGAGAATGTCCTGCTTCAATGGCTGTAAAGGCCTGAATGACCATGGCTGCATCACACTGTTGTGAGACTCTAATCTTGCATATATACCACAGGCAAACCAAGGAGACCAACACCAGAAGGCCTGCTAACGCTCCCATGCCCGCCCATTCCTTCAGATGATTCATGGCTGCAGCAATCCATGATGATAATCCTGTTGCTAGTCCTGCGTCCACTCTGGTAGAACTTACTGTGACAATGGCCACTGTCAGCTGCTCCATCGTAGTATCGAATTCTCCAGTCCAATTACCTAAAATATAGCTTGACAATTGTTTAGACAGATTTGAAGAACAGGAAAAATTCTCATGTTATATGCTAGTGACTCAAAGTCCAGCATATTTTCATTGACAGCCAAGTTGAGCAATTTGCCATAGGGTATCAATTTGCTCCTGCACGAGGTCAATCCTCTGATTGAACACCATCAAGCTTCCTTTTAGTTGAGCATTAATTCCTTTATGTACAACTAAGGCATGAGCTACATTGGCTAAATGATTTTTCAGGGTCTGAGCAGTCTGCCCAGTATGACTCATGGCTAATGCCCCGGTGGTACCTCCAACAGCCGCCAATGAGATGGTAGTAACAATGGTGGCTGTAGTTCCAAGATCCCTTTTCTGTCTGAAGAGAGTCATAGCATGAGGGGCATCAACGGGCACGGGCACCCAGTGAAGCATGCGAGTAACCAGGGCATACCTAAATTTACTAGCATTCCAGCATTGGGCAAAAAAGCAAGTATCATTACCACAATTACTTGGCTCTATCTGGCTAATAATGAATAAAAATGGGGGATATAGACAAACAGGTGTGGGCTTATAGGAAATATTATGAGAAGCCTTAACCCCCTCGTTGGAACATCCTGCATCAGTTCTAGAACTAGCAGTGGTGGTGTCCGAGGTCTGAGTAGGTTCAGGAGACCATTGCCCCCAGGGGCGAGATGTGCTCCATGCCAATTGACTAACTCCATGTTTTCCTCCACTTTTGAAAGTCATTTAAGGTTCTTAAATTATTTTTTTCCCTTTTTTTTTAATTTTTCATCAATTACACTTTATTCATTCTGCATCCCCCCATAAGCCCCTCCCTCTTCCCCTCCCAATCCCACCCTCCCTCCTCCCTCTGCTTGCATGCCACTCCCCAAGTCCACTAATGGGGGAGGTTCTCCTCTCCTTTCTGATCTTAGTCTATCAGTTCACATCAAAAGTGGCTGCATTGTCCTCTACTATGGCCTGGTAAGGCTGCTCCCCCCCAGAGGGAGGTGATCAAAGAGCAGGCCAATCAGATTATGTCAGAGGCAGTCCCTCTTCACATTACTATGTAACCCAATTGGACTCTGAACTGCCCTGGGCTACATCTGTGCAGGGGTTCTGGGTTATCTCCATGAATAGTCCTTGGTTGGAGTATGAGTCTCTGGGAAGTTCCCTATGTTCAAATTTTCTTGTTCTGTTGCTCTCCTTGTGGAGACTCTGTCCTCTCCAGCTCTTACTATTTCCCAGTTCTTACCTAAAATTCCATTCACTCTGCCCAACAGTTGCCCATCAGGCTCAGCATCTGGGAAAGCCACTTTAATAAGCAATCATGCTACATGTCTGGAGAGGTGAAGAAGCAATCATACCACATTACCCTAGACAGTACAGTATGGTTTTGGTCAGCAGTATAGGGAAAGAAAATACTGGTTCTTATAAACTCACTGTCTATTCATGTTAACATGCATTTAAAAGACATAATTGAATAAGTTGACAAATTCTTTTGATTTTTCTTTTAATGTTCAATGTAGACAACATAATGAAAATGCTTACAAGTACACAGCTTCACAATTTGTTTTCACTCTGCAGTTTTGTGTGTAGGCTGATGAGAGTCAGTCCTAAGCACAACGGAATGGTGAAGTGATCAGAGGAAATCCGGTACTGTTAGTGCAAAGGAGCAGGCTGCTACTGAAATGCCACGAACTCGGTGCTACTCTGAACTTGGAAAAAAATGAGAAAATAGTCTCCATTGTCCTACATAAGGTAGTTGTAATTTACAGGAGTTTGTGCTTAAATTCCCACCCACCATTGGATGAGAGTAATTATTCCATCAGTTACCAGACAGAGAGACACAGGACTTAAAAAACGATATCATCAAAATGTGCCTTTGCCACAACAGTGAGCGCTGCTGCCACAGGCGGAACTGAAGGAGATATGCTGAGGGTTCCAACTGCATCTACTACAATCTGTCACGGGCAGTCCTCAAAGTTCCATTTACCCCATCACTGCTTCTTCAAGTTGATGGTCCATAAAAATTTCTTTAAAAACACGGAAGACTTACAAGAAAAATAATGAGTACTTCCAACAGAAAGTGTAATGGGGCAAGCTATAGTTCTCACTGTTGTGGTTGATATGGAGGCTGTAATTGACATTGTATATTTCCTCCTGCCTACCAGTCACTCTATTGACTGTAACTACCTTAGGCAGTACTTGTGCTTGTCTCTGAGAATTACAAGCCATGGTTATTGCAACTTTGTGTTGGCTTCAGAAGCCCATTGGCATTTACTACTAAATACAAAAGAATTGGGAATTCACAGGGATTTATAATCCCTAAGCAGTCACCTTTCTGTGTTTTTCATACACTTCATCTCCTTTTTAAAAGGAGTTAAGTCTTTATCAGTATAGAAACTCATTTCATTGCTAATTAATCTAATACACAAGAACCCAGAATAATTGGATAATTTACTGAGAATGTTACTGTGGCTCATGGTAGAAATGCCCAATGTCACAACCTAAAATAAAAATTAAAACAGAGACAGGACTTTTAAACTAGTATGGAACACTGTTTTGGTTAGGGCTGCTATTTCTTTGGTAAAATACCTGACCAAAGAGCAAGTTGAAGAGGAAAGGGTTTTCTTTCTTTGTTTGTTTGTTTTTGCTTACACTTTCAGATCATGGTCCATCACTGGGAGAAGTTAGGAGGGGAACTCAAGCAGGAGGCAGGAGCTCATACAGAAGCCACTGGAGGGATGCTGCTTACTGGCTTGCTTCCCCTTGCTTGTTCAGCCTGCCTTTTAATAGAACCCATAACTGCTAGCCCAGGGATGACACCATCTAAAGTGGGCTGGGCCCTCCTTCCAATGATTACCAATTTAGAAAGTGTCTTACAGATGGATCTCATGGAAACATTTCTTCAGTTGAGGCTACTTTTTCTCTGATGACTGTAGATTTGGTCAAAACCAGCCGGTACAAGAAAGCAAAGTTTCCCCAAATAGGTCATTGAGAAAAGTGGACAAGCCCACAGTGATTTCCATCCTCACTTCTGGACCATGTATTCTGACTGTCCTAAATATTCATCCCATAATGCTCACTGGTTCAAAGTCATGCCATAGCTTACAGGATGGTATTCAAACATTCCAGAGCTATATTTTGCAAGGTTTAAAAAAGGCAACCCAGGCTTTTGTCATGCCCCTCTCCCAAGGATAACAGTGCAGTGAATCTCATGACAGTATGCCTCTCTGGAATGTTCAATTCCCTAGACCAAAGTAGCTTCACAGGAGTGTTAGCAGCATTCTGACTCAAAATGAAAATAAAGGGGTCAGGGATGGAGATACAGCTCAGAAGTGAAATGCAGAACTAGAAAAAAAAAGGCTAGGCCTTAACATACAATCCTCAGCAGAGAAAAGGGAAAAAGAGTGAAGAAAAGAGAGAGAAAAAGGGAGTTTGGGGGAGAAGAAATGCACCCCCGTTACATTCAGAGAGCATATAAAACAGAGAAAATAAACCTGCCCTCCAAATTCTCTGCCACCCCTCTGTTGTGTTTATTCCTATATTGGCCTTAAAGTTTCTCCATAGATAGTTTCTTAAACTGTAACCTTACCCTGAAAGGGCTCCAGGGAGTTGATCATGACATTTATGCATTTAAGCCTTTTGCAAAATGCTTCTTTATCTTGGTTGATGGCCTGAGTGACCCTTGACCTATTGTGCCTTTTACAGGAAACTTCTTTATAATCACAGACAAGCTTGTGGCTCTTGTCTGCCCTTTATTTACCTCATTGGTACCAAAGTAGCCTCCCAATAAGAGAGCCTGACCAAGAGAAACGTTCTAGTATGTCAGGTGGGAAACACAAGAAAACACATAAGAGATGCGATTATTATTGACAGACACAAGAGTGAAAAGGAGTGTTGGTGAGGTACGGTGGGAGAATCACAGAAGCATGGCTGCAGAGCCAGCAGATGTGGAGGAGGGGGGGGGAGACAGGCCTGGAGGCTGCCTTCTCTACTGGAGTACCAGCGTGGGATTGCTAAGAATACTTTCCATTCTCCATTCATGGGTAGACAGCAATGAGGCAACTATGTCATGAGGTCATACTATGACTGGAAAGTTATCCCTGGGGCAAGCCTGTGCAGGCCATGATGATTGTGGAAATCAGTACGGTAAATCTAGTAGACTCTGATTGTCCCAAAGTGAGATGAGTTCCTTGAAGGAACTACAGAAGGTAAACATCTGAGTCCTTCATACTGAGGAACTAATACTCTGTCAACGGTTGGTAAAGGCTGCTTATGAGGTGATAGGAGAAAGTGAAATCTACATTCAGAATGGAACCCAAGTCAAGAAAAATGATGATGCTCACCTTACCTTGATTTTTCTCCCCCCTGTTTATTGAATGACTGCAAGAAGCAATGAAGGTGAAAGGTGATTTGGGACAGAAAAGGAAGTGTGCTCCTGAGCAAACAGACATTATGGACAACAAAGTGGAACATCAAGCTGAACACCATTGTAACCTTCACTGGTAGAGCGTGAAAAATGCCTCTTAGCTTGTCCACTCAGGGGATGAGAACATGAGGTTTATGTATGTAATTCCCATTTATTGTTATTAAGTGCATGTCATCACTTCTCCAGCATTCTCTACCTGTCTTGTGCAGCATCTAAAGCCATTATTAGATAGACTATGGGAAACATTGGCATTTAATGAAATGTTGGTGGTTACATATTTTTTCATCTTTTTATTTATTTATTTGTTATTATTTGTTCTTTGTATTCCAGCTGTAGCTATAGCACCCTTCCTTGACCCCTCCCAATCCTGCTCTTCCTCCTGCCCTCTTCACCTCTCATATTCCTCCCCAAGTCCACTGATAGGGGAGGTCCTCCTCCCCTTCCATCTGACCCTAGCCTATCAGGTCTCATCAGGACTGGCTACATTGTCTTTCTCTGTGGCCTGGTAAAGCTGTCTCCCCTCAGGTGACAAAGAGCCAGCCACTGAGTTCATGTCAGAAACAGCCCCTATTCCCCTTACTAGGACACCCACTTGAAGACTGAGTTGCCATGGGCTACATCTGTGCAGGGGTCTTAGGTTATCTCCATGCATGGTCCTTGGTTGAAGTATCAGTCTCAGAAAAGACCCCTATGCCCAGATTTTTTGGTTCTGCTGTTCTCCTTGTTGAGCTTCTTTACCCTCCAGGTCTTTCTCTCTCCCCCTTCTTTCATAAGATTCCCTGAACTCTGCCCAAAGTTTGGCTATGACTCTCAGCATCTGCTTTGATACCCTGCTGGGTAGAGTCTTTCAGAGATCCTCTGTGGTAGACTCCTGTCCTGTTCACTGTTTTCTCCTTCTTCAGACGTCTATCCCCTTTGGAGGGATAGCTCAGAGGTTGAGAGCAGGCGGTTAAATATTATGTCACCCTACATAAGTGTGTATAGTGGCTCCTTAATTATTGGAAGGAGAGAAATTCGGTGTATGAGGCTAGCCATTTTTCACAACCCAATGGTGCAGGAAGAGCCCCTAGCTCAATCAACACTAACAGTTGCCAACAAACTGAACACATTGTAACCAACATCAATTTATATAGCTGTCAATGATGATTTCAAGCAGAAAGCATGAGTTTTTCAAGGAAAATGAGACCAAATTTGCTGCAGAGCAGAAATAATTCTTGTAGTTGGAGATGGCATACCTATAATATGGATTTATTTTTTAAGTTCAAGTCAGTGGAGTGGCTTGTTATCAACCCCTGTTTTAGGGCTGTATGCTTTGCCAGTGTCTGAAGGAAAGCCCTTAAATGTAGCTCTTTTAAAAGCCCAAATTAGTTTTTTCTACTATAAGGTAAATATAATCCTTGTATTAAAATTCAAGTACACTGGAAAAGTGTACAATAAATGCACAAAACCATCCGTGCTTTTAGAACACAATTTTTGTCCAGAGATTATGAGCTCTATAATTTAAAACTTGTCCATAGCAAAGATTATTTTGAATCATTTTCAGAAGGGCAAACTTAACATGAAACTCAAGCCAATACCATATGGAACTGAGAATAAAATGAATTAGCATATTATTAATCTCATATCATTAATTTTCAAGGACAACTACAAATTAGAATAACTCATTCATTTATAAAAATGGACCTTTTGTATAGGGAATATCTTCGTGTCTCAGACAGGTTATCCATTTATTACTGTTAAAATATTTTCTTGCACTCTCAGTTCTCTGAAGGGTGCCATAAAACAGGGACAGATGTTGAATGGGAAGACTGAGAGTATGTGAGCTACAAGCCTAATACTATAAATCAGGGAGAAAAATAGCAATCAAGAAGGAGAAAAGATTGAGGAAATCCATTCTGCAATGGCCCAAGCACCCAGTTCAGATACATGTAAGAGAGGAAAAATAAGCTTAATGGTATCAGTCAGGAGAAAGTAAGAATATTATAACAGGAATCTATTTTCATCCCTTCAATTGCCTTCATTATTCAGCAGATGTCAGTTAGGCAAGATTCTCTGCAAAGTTTTATTCCTGAATTGTTTGCAACATGCAGACAATGTGCTTTGCTCTGTATTGACTCAGAAGATGACTTGATCTCTGCCTAGGGCTCTTACAATCTGGTTGAAATAGTCAAAGCAATTCAAACATAAAAACGTCAGCCAAAGAGGATATTGAATCTCAAGAGACACAAGGGTGCATGTAATGTTATTAGCTATACCCCTCTATTTATGGTAATTAAGCAGCAGAAACTTCCATTTTGTCTCTGCTGGCAGTGCAAATCGAAAGGGCACTATCTAAACTATGTTGATCTGTGACCTTGACATGACATACGATGTGATAAACTTGTAAGGCTGCCTATCAGTAATTCAAATAAGTTTAAATAATCAGAATTGTATGCGGTTAGCCGATGAAAGCTCTCAGTACTTGAGAACAGAAGTACGTGGTGCTTTTCAGATTGTGAGAATATCATGCCTGCCCCAGATATAGGACACCTATCAAACGCAAATCTGACATGTCCATTAACTACGTTTCACCTCCATGGGTGACTTTTTGAATACCATTTGAAAAAATTAACAATGAATTCATAAGATGGTGAAACTACAGCAGAGTGTATCTGTGCATATATATATATATATATGTATATGTATATATACGTATATATGTATATATATATACATATATTAGTAAAGTTAATTTAGCTCTGTTCAAGTCAAATAAAATCAGTGGTGATTATTTTTAAAATAACATATGTATTCCACATCACAAAACATAGCTAAAAGGATCCCTCAACTCAACAATGTTCTCAGTCAGGTTCTGTTACTTTTATGTTCTATAGTACACACACACAAACACACTTTAATGAAGTTGCTATATCTTAAGGTGATGAAAGGCTGATTCTTTTCCCCAAAATCATTACATTTTGAGCATTTCCTCAAATTTACAATATACACACACATATATATGTATATATATATATAAATGTTATGTTATTAAAGTAATATACTAATTTTTAGGATTTGTTATAATAGTATGTGATAACACTGTTTCATGAGTGCAGAGACTATTCAGGGAGGTCTTACACAAACTGAAATTATGACAGAACACTACTACACTACTACAGTCCCTAGAACCAAAGAAACATAAACTGGAGAAACATAAAACTCAGAGACATGCCAGGGTCATGGGGAAGAAATCCCTTGACAAAAACTGAAAAAAGAGAACCAACCACTCACAGAATTATGGCAGAAAGAGAAGCTAGTATTTCAGGGTACTCATCTTGGTCTTCTAAGCTCCTTCTAATTCCTCCCATTGACTGAAACCAACCAGAAGACCAAAAAAAAAAAAAAAAAAAAAAACTGTGATATTCTTTTCCTGGAACCCAGAAGTGAAGTCAATGTACAATACCACAGTTAGATAGAAATAACTAGACAAATGCTCAATGTTGTATGTTATCATCAAATGCTTCTTTATTAAATATATGGTTTCTGGTCTCATGTAATAAAATTATAAATCTAATTTCTATTTAAAGTCTGTCTATATTCTTGTAATATTGTGTTTCCATTGTAACAGTGAATGACTCAAGAACCAAATTTAACATGTAACTAATTATATGTAAAAAATGCTGTTCATCTTGAAGGACTTATCTCTAAAGTGTTTGATGTGCTTTACAACTGTTTTGTTATCTACTAAAGGCAAGCTCAACTACAACCTTGCCCCTAGCATCCCATTGTCGATAAGCACTGAAGAGAATTTAAAAATATCGTTGACACCATAGGACAAATTGGCCAAAAATCTCTTTTGGTTAGTTCTATAAACAAATGTATGAATATATTATTTACAATCTGAGAACCTTTAACCATTTATGATTTCAGGTTAATTCAGGTGAGATCTGTAGCTTCATTCTTTTTTATTTTTTTTATTTAAAATTACTATTTTCATTTTTTAAATTATTTTTTTATTTTTTATATTAATTACAGTTTATTCACTTTGTATCCCAGCTGTAGCCCCTCCCCTCTCCCCTCCCAATCCCACTGTCCTCCCTCACTTCCTCCCATGCCCCTCTCCAAATCCATGGACAGGGGAGGTCCTTCTCCCCTTCCTTCTGACCCTAGCTTATCAGGTCTCATCAGAACTGGCTGCATTGTCCTCCTCTGTGGCCTGGAAAGGCCATGCCCCCATCAGGGGGTGTCAGTCAAAGAGCCAGCCATGTTTCCCTTACTAGGAAACCCACTTGGATACTCAGCTGCCATGGGCTACATAACCTGTGTTAAGTCTGTTTATAAAACTTAAGGACAATGCTGTTTTTCATAACTATTTCCTTTAGTCTATAAGCATGGTATATCTCTTCAGTACTTAGGTCTTCTTTTTATTTCTCTAGCAATGTTTTATATATATTTTTATCCCACAGGGGGGTACAAAGTGAATAAAGTGTAATTAATAAAGAATTTTTTTATTTATTACAGTTTGTTCACGTTGGATCCCTCCTGTAGACCCCACCTCATCCCCTCCCAGTCCCACCCTCTCCTCTTCTCCTCCCTTGCTCCTTCCCCAGTCCACTGAGAGGGGCGGTCCTCCTCCCCTTCCATCTGACCCTATCCTATCAGGTCTCATGATAACTGGATGCATGATAACTGGATCCTCCTCTGTAGCCTGGCAAGGTTTCTCCCCACTCGGTGGTTGGGGGTGGTCAAAGAACCAGCCACTGAGTTCATGTCAGAGACAGCCCTTGTTCCTCTTACTAGAGAACCCACTTGGAGCCTGAGCTGCCATGGGCTACATCTGAACAGGGGTTCTAAGTTATCTCCATGCACGTTCCTTGGTTGTAATACTGGTCTCAGAATTAAAAACAAGGAAATCATGAAATTTGCAGGCAAATGGTGGGAACTAGAAATGATCATTCTGAGTGAGGTATCCCAGATGCAGAAAGACACACATGGTATATACTCACTTATAAGTGAATGTTAGAAATATAATATAGGATAAACATGGTAAAATCTGAACACCTAAAGAAGCTAAGCAAGAAGGAGGACCCTGGGTAAGATGATCAATCCTCATTCAGAAAGGCAAACAGGATAGACATCAGAAGAAGGAGAAAACAGGGAACAGAACAAAAGCCTACCACAGAGGGCCTCTGAAAGACTCTACCCAGCAGGGTATCAAGGCAGATGATGAGACTCATAGCTAAACTTTGGGCAGAGTGCTGGGAATCTTATGAAAGAAGGGGGAGATGAAAGACCTGGAGGGGATAGGCACTCCACAAGGAGAGCAACAGAAGCAAAAAATCTGTAGCTTGATTCTTACAGGTCAACAATTTGTGGAACATTGAACATGGAGTCAAATGTGTACATTGTTTTCAAAAATAGATGCTGTTCATCTTGAAGGACTTATATAACATATTTAACATATTTATATATGTTAAATATATATATTTATATTTCACTATATAATATGTACTACTACCAAAGCCAGAAACAGCTTTAACTAAACAGAATTCTCCAGGAAGGTATGGAGATGGTCAAGGAGTCCAACCCGAGGAACACAGACTAATAAGAAAGAAGATAATTGAAGAAACTCTGGACAGAGGAAGGTTAGAAGATTCTGCATCTTGGAGATGGACTGAGTTGAAATGAGTAGTTTCGTGGTGTTGTTTTGTCGAGATGGAGTACAAATTCAGGTTTGTGGTTAAAGGAAGGAGAAGAATTATTCAATTAAAAGACTCAATGAGCCATCGGCAAGAAAAAAAATGGGAGTAAGTTACAAAGAGAAACATGCCTCCTTTGATTTTTTTCTAAAACAGTCAATACCATAATTTTGATTTTACTCATTCATTAGCCTCTATTTTTATATATCAGAGTATAGTTTGTAGATGTATGTAGGTATGTTGATTTCTCCAGTTATGTAATACACAGTCCAATAAACTGTATAATGAATAGATTTCTGTACTTAGACAGTTGGCCTAGCATAAACATCATAATTCCTCAAAATTATTAGTTATCTGGCATATTTCTATCCAAGAGGGAGAAAATCACACTTGTCCTGTATTTCAAGCAAGTTCTATTTTTAAGTTATTATTTTGGATTAATATTATTTTCATGACATCATTGTGTTTCTATTTATAATCCTGAGTCCTGTTTTCCAAATTAAGTTGCCAACTGCTTAGGCATAACATTCTTAACTGCATGTAGCTTACTGGGCTAAGAAAATTGTTATAACATGACACATTTTGCCAGGATTTGATTTGGTCCATTTTCCTTCCTACCAGTTTTTACAACTGAAGAATCATGCCTTTTTACCTTTTATTCTCTTTACATGTACAGCTTAAAGCAGAGTACAATCCAAATTCACAGTGCCTATTCACTCTGCCATATAATTGCTAAAAGTCAGCCATTCAAATCGAAAGTGTGTTTAATCTCCTTCCCGGCACCTATTTGAAGGGTGACTATAAATTGGGATTATCACATAAACCAATAAATAATACTGAACAAAGGAAAAAATTGTTGCAGATTATCTTGATCCACATTCTCTGAGCTTGTTAGGCTTCAAATGGGATTTAAGCTACTCAGGTAGTCATAGTTAAATTTTGTGCTAGGATTTCGGACACAGCATATATTCACCATAATTTTTATTTTTGCAAAAAATCAAGTTCCTTATATGTGTTACCATGCCACAGCTGTTCTCCATGTGTGTACAATCAAAACTAAAGTTAACCACCCTCTTCCCTACCATTGTAACAGCCGACCCTTAACTTAAAGTAGAGATGTCTCTAATGAACTCAACATTCCCCTAAAGACAAACTGAAAAACCAAATCTTGGGATCATGAAAAATACTGAAACACTCAAGAAGGTTTTTTTTCAATCCCCTTCATTTCTTTTCTTCTGTGCTTCTATTTCTTCTCTAGAATGGGTCCAGAATGGGCCAAAGTTCTGTCATTCATGTAACAAGCAAGAGTTTTATATCTATTTTCACAAAGAGATTTTACAGCCTTGTAATACTTTCAGAACTTTTGCTGTGATTTCTCTGTTATATGTTAACCTTAGTGTTTCCATATAGTTCATGCTCTGTCCTAGCCCTTCTTATTTTTAAATCCTTAAGCATGCAATATAAACACTGAAGAAATAAGCTTTCATGTAGTGGTATTCCTTAATTCTATTTTAATTTTATTAGTTTTCTTTATTTTTGAGAATTTCATGCACGTACAGAACAAAATGTAATTGAACCTACACTCATATCTCCCCTCTGACTCCCCATAAATCTTCCAACTTAAGTCTTTTTTATTTTCAATAACCCACTAAATCCTTAAGTCTCTAATTGCATAGGTGTGGGACAAATCACTGGAGCCCAGAAAGCCTTTCAGAAACCATATCATCCATGGTCAATGATTCTCCCTCCCCAAGCAACAGCTCCTGAGAACGAGGGGGGTCTGGAAACTATCTACCTTGCCTATGCTGGGATTTGTGTTAGCCCGATCTTGAGAAGGTCTTGTTCAAACAACTACTGGTGCTGTGAATCCATTTCTGTGCATTTCACAGCACTCCAACCCATCCTTTAGCTCCTGTCATCCTTCTGCCTCCTCTGCCACATGGCTCCCTGCACCTTTGTGGTAGTTGGGAGTTTAATACAGATATTCTATTTGTGGCTGAGCACAGTTTCTTATTTACAGGAGACTTGCTTCCTTTTGTAACAAACCATTGCCTTGTGTCTGTTAATCTTAATTCTCAGCCTAACTAGACTAGAACCACCTAGGAAATAACACATGCACTCACACAGACATGCATACACGTGTGTTTCCATGGAGAAGTTTGACTGAGAGGGAACGACATCCTGAATGCGGCTAGTGTGATCCCATGGACTGACTTCCTGAGCAGAATATGAAAGTGAAAGCATGATGAGCACAAGTAGCCCTTCTGTTTTCTGGATACAGACACAATGCAACCAGCATCTTCACGCCCTAAATGTTCACCTTCCCTATGAGGTGTTATATTCTCTCTTAAAAAGTGAGGCCAAATAAACACTTGTCTGCTTGAGACACCCCCATCTAATATCTGCCAAACAGCTGTGAGAAGAATAACTAGCAGAGCCCATAGCATAAACTTTCAAAAAACCAAAGGTAACAAATGTGTTCTCATGAGATGATGTTATATTGTTCCCTAAACAAGGGAGCTTGCAGGTTTAAGATTGCCTAAATCTATGTTTTCTTTTTAAAATCTTCTTTCTTCATGCCCTAATTATCCCATACAGTGTTCTTTGTCTGATCTAGAATCTGAAGTTGTTTCTGCATAAAATAATTGGGATACTTTGAGGGCTTTTGTCTTGTCTTCTTGTATCTTGTTTTGTCCTATCTTGCTGGCTGTGTCTTCAAGGCCTTCTGTTTTCTGAAGAGGAAATGAAGAGGGAGTGGATCTGGGAGAGAGGGGAGGTGACAGGCATGGTGGGAAATGAATGAAAGGAGTGGAGTGAGGATTGGAGGGGAAACTGTTGTGGGGATGTATAATAAAAGACGTATTTTTAAGTGAAGTTTTTTAATAAATGCATTGACCCCAACATTTCTTAAATCTTATTAATTATTCACCAACTCATATTTATAAAGCTTCTTAAGTCCACTCTTTCAATCTCAACATTCTTTACATATAACAAACATTCTACGCCTGGAACTATCCTTTAAAATAAAAGGTACTTCTTTTGCCAGTCTTAAATTTAATCTTGGAAAGTTTTGCAGTCCCTCAACTCTAGTTTACCAGAATGCAGTGGACAAAGCCAACATTTTTGACTGTTTTACTATCTTCTCTTTTCAAGATTGTAGCCTGATCTTTCTTACATGCTTTATAATATCTGGCTGCTTTTATCCATCCCCCTTAGTCTATTTCTTCCTAGTAACTCATCTGGAGTGTGCCTTAATGTGAATTTTCTCAAGGTCCATGGTTATGACTTACTTTGTGAAGCATATAGAATAAATACTTCAGTTGAGATCACTTTGTATTCTCTGTGAAGGAGTTAGCCATTCAAAGTATTGCTGAATATCGAGCTGTGAAAGCAAAAGGCAGGTTACTGGATTAAGAGGCATTAGTTTGAATTGCAGGTTTGATAGAATCTATGATGACTCAGAGGGATGCTCCATAGTCTCTTGTAGAAAATAAATATTGCTAATAATTTTTATTATTAAAAGCCTATAACTATTACAGTGGTTATTATTAACCCACTACCATATCAATAAAAGGCACAGACATGTGTTGGATTTAAGGAGGCTTGTTTCAACTGAGATGATATAACTCCCTAATCTACCTTGTGACCTCTCAGCCCCACAATCCATGTCATTTGTTTTAATCATTCCTGTCTGGACTACTTCCCATCCAATATCCCCATAAACACTTGCAATGCTTTCCATCTGGGGGTGCTTCTCTCCCTGCCTTTCCTCCTCCCACCCCATGTGGTCCTTTTCCTATCCCACGGCAACTTTGCTTCCTTATCCTCCTTCTGTCCTCCAAGCCTGTAAACTATAGCCACACCTCCTTCATTTCTGTCCTGCCAAGGTCTGTAGTAGGTATTTATTTAGTCAATCAGAGGTAATTTTGGAGGCAAGGTTTATGAACATCCTTGTGGGGTATGTGAGTGTCTCCTCATAAAAAAGACAGCTAGCACACCTGAGAGAGCAAAGTAATTAACAGTCAAATGCAAAACACCAGACCTTGCCGTTACAAGAGTCTAAAGTCATATTTTCATTCAGCAAAATGACCTTTGTACCAAAGTCTTGCTCTGTCATTGTCCTGGAGACACCACTAGGGAAAGGTAAAAAATGAAGAGCTGGAGAAGTGGGTCCTCCATGAACCATATCCTCTTAGCTCAGCAAAGAACCTTTCTTGAGTAAGAACCTAAACACTGTACCTCTGTGGCTGCAACCATCTATCCTTGTGCCATCTGGACCCACTTCAAAGTCCTGGAGATGCAAAGAGACAACCTTCTAAAGATGAAATTTAAGGAGATGAAATTTAGACACTGGTACAACAATTTACTGTAAGATTGAAACTGTTCCCCTCTGTAATCATCTATTCTAAATTGTATTTACTCTCAACTATTACTTCTAGTAATCATAGTATCTCCTCTGAAGGTCAGACCCTGAAAGCAGTGTAATCATACTTTTCTTATATAAAATCATACTTCTCTTATATAAGCATTCTTAAACTTGTCTAAAACCATAGTTTGATGAGGAAAAAAATGCTCATAGGTATCCAAGTAAGTTTAGAGCTCTTACATGTTATTTCTTTCCTCCATTAGAACAACTCTGATTCCTCTTAATTATTAGGTCAGTTATCCCTGATCTCATTTTTCTTGACTTCTGTTTCCTGGACACAGGGTGTCTAATGTATTTAAATAGCAATTACAGTTTCCATATCCAAGAGACCTTAGCTGAATCTTCTGACAAGAAAAACCCTTTGAGGACCGAAATCTCTAATTTACAGAACTAAGAGTTATAAACACATTATAAATGGTTATAAATGGCCCTCCAGTGGTCACTGTGAACGACACTAAGTGGGAACACCCCTACTTCTACTCTTTTCTTTGAAGACCAAGCCTTCCTACAGGGAGCACTGTGGATTCTTGGAGTTAGGGAGCATAGTACATCCTTGTTTGTAAAGTCCTCCTCTGAAAATATTGCCTTTGACCTCTGCTTCAGCTGTGGCTTTAGTAACTGTTATGACGATTTATGAGGCTAGACACTGAGATGCTTATAGAAAATATAGGTTATATATTCCACCAAATGATTGTTTGGCCTTGGGCTCATGTCCTTACTTATTTCATTGTTATGTAGGTCCTTTGATCAAGTGCAATCTTATTTAGATCATTGGCCAGGAACTAAGCCTTACCTATGCTCCTGTATAACATTGATACCTTGGGATGGAAGGACAATACCTAGAATAAGTATCTATTATTATGGGGAAAATGTTTATGTTTTCATGACAGAAGAGGACTAAGCTTCTAAATTGCTGCCAAGAGTCTGGTTGATTATATATCTGGTTGATCTGAAAGAAAAGTGTCAATATAGGCTTTCTCATAATCCACTGCAGTTAAGTTTTATATGACATGATGATTGTGAATGAGGAAATATTCTACATCATTTTGGCCAATATTAAGAAATATTATATTATAGTTTTCATGTGTCTGGAACAGAATTTTTGAATGTGTAGTTTCCTCTGTTTTGTATGAATGCAAACTAAGATACTCTTTCTCTATTGGAAGAAAAATAATGCACTCACCAAATCACCTTGTGCCTTTAGCATTGTGTAGCAACAATATGTATAATACAGGAATTATAATTAATATTCTAATGTATGTGGAGATTTAAGTAATCTGTAGCAATTTCTCAGGATCTATCTGTTTTTTAACAGAGGTTAAGATTGGTAAGTTAAAAAGGCGATGGTAGGGCTCTGTTTGGGCTTTAATGTATCTTTAACCAATCTCTCTGTATCTTTAACCAATGAGAGACAGTTTTAGTAGCTTTGTTTGACAGTTACAGCAAATCAAGGACCCAGTATAAAGATCTCCTAAATACTAAGTATATAAATCTCAATTGTACTGTATGGACTGACCTAATAAGGCCAACTTAGGCTTATAGACTTATGATACCAACCCTAAGCCATCTGAACATTGGTTAAGACCACAATTCAAAATATGATCACTCTATGACCTAATTCTAATGACAGTGCTGCAATAATGATGTTTCAGCTCACTTTGCATCAGTTACAAATGATTCCTTATGTCCATATGTACAGGTGTTCTTTATTCTCAAAATGTATGGGTATTTTTTTACCCAGTAGACAGTCTCTTAGGTAAGTGGCATGTGACTCACTGGGAAACCGTTAGGGAAACCATTTGATGTTATATATGCTGTACTGTTAAATCAGTTCTTTTTACTGGCAGAAATGTGCTTCTCATAAAATGAGAGGAAATAGATTCCAATGAGTTCTAGATCCAAAAGTTGGACAAAAGAAGCTACATTTTATTGTAATTATATGTTCATTAGCCTTGCCATCGTTCTTGATTTCTTTTGATCATATCTATCTATATGGGCATAGCAGCTCATATATTTTGTTCCTTAAGCTGTGGCATTATATTAACCATTACCACATATTGCCATGTGTCAGTCCCCATAAGATGCTGCCCAGTCAAAATAATTGTGTCATCACCCAATCCCAGTTATTTCAGAGCTGTATGTTCCTGGTTGCCATCAAAAAGGCAATGTATAAAATAAAAATAAAAATAATAAAGTAATGTGTGTGTGTGTGTGTGTGTGTGTGTGTGTGTCAGACAAGCACAGGAGATAATTTTAATAATTTAGACTGGGGCTTTTCCACACAACTCACACACTCTCTCTCTTTCTGTGTCTCTGTCTCTGTGTCTCTGTCTCTGTGACTGTCTTTCTCTGTTTCTCTGTCTCTCTCTGTATCTCTCTATGTCTCTGTCTCTCTGTCTCTCTTTCACGCACATACACAAACACACACACACAATTCTCTTTTATGGAGAATCCCCTATTTACCATATCTTCAATCTATGCACGATTGGATATGCAAATGACTATAGTCAGATGAATTATGAGCAGGTAAATGCAAAGTAGGAAAACTGAATTTTGACCTAAACTATCAGTCAGATATAGAGAACCACCTAAACTATGCTGCTTAGCAGCCGCACCCTTATCCTCTTGCACCTAATAAAAGGAAACCCCAAAATCTCAAGCCTTGAGTATCTTCAGTCTTGTGGCCTGCTTTCTTGTAGTGTATCATTATCTATCACTTTGCTGGCTATTTTTACAAATCTGTGTGAGCATTTCTTTCATGTATTAGCCTTTCTTTTTTTATCTGTTTATCTTTCTCTCATAAAATACATCCCAGATGCAATTTCTCCCCCTCCATCTCTCTCCTTCCTCCCCTATCTCCTCTCTTCCCCAGATCCATTCCTCCTACTTTGCTCTTCAGTAAAGAGCGGGCCTCTCAGGGCTATCAAGTGAACACAGCATAACATGATACTATCAGACTAGTCACAAACATTCATATCAGGGCTGAACAAGGCATCGTAGTAAGAGGAAAAAGGACGCAAGAACATGTGAAAGGGTCAGAAACATTCCTACTCCCACTGTTAAGATTCCCACAAAAACACCAAGCTGACAAACATAACATATATGCAGAGGACCTAGCACAGACCCACACAGTCTCCTTGATTGCTGCTTCAATCTCATTGATTCCTTGTAAGCCCTGCTTAGTTGATTTTGTGGGCCTTGTTTACCTAGTATCCTAGATACCTTTGGCTTCTACAATTCTTCCTACTTCTCTTCCTTAGGATTCCCCAAGAGGAAGTGAGCTGATGTAGCTCTCTAAATTGAGTTCCCTGAGTAATGTTCCCTGCATCTGCTCCCATTAGCTGCTGGAGGAAGGCAATTGGACTAGGCACCAAATTATGAGCATAACAGAATATAATAGGAATATAGTAGGAATGATTGTATTGATATTTTTCTATCCTAGGTCTCTGGGCTATCCAGCCTCTGGTTTCTGGTCATCTAGGCAGTGTTGGGCATGAGATCCCTCTCATGCAATGGACTCAAATTTGACTAGTCATTGGTTGGCCACAAGTTCTGTGCCTTCTTTGCCCTAGCACACGTGGAAGGCAGGGTAGATTTTAGGTCAAAGGTTTTGTGGCTGGGCTGATGTCCCAGTCCCACCACAGGAAGTGGCCTGGTTATAGGAATGGCCAGTTCAGGTTTATATCCCCCAGGACTAGGTGTTCTCACTAGGGCCATCTTTATAGAATTCTGGGGTTTCTGCTGCACTAGGTTTCCATATCATCCCCAAGGGACCTGCTATCCCAGTTGTCTCTCCCTCCATCCCCCACCTCCCCCTCTCCCATTTCCACCTGCCCCAGTCCACCTGCAAAATCTATTCTATTTCCCCTTTCCGAGGAGATTCATGTGCCCTCCCCCTTACATCACTCCTTGATATTTAGCCTTACTGGGTCTGTGGGCTGTAGCATGATTATCACTTAATAGCTAATATTCACTTATAAGTGAGTACATACCATATTTGTCTTTCTGACTATGCGAAATCTCACCCAGATTGATTTTTTTCTAGTTCCATTCATTTGCTTGCAAATTTCACAATGTCTTTTTTTTTTGATCAGCTGAGCAATTGTCCGTTGTGTAATACCACATTTTTTTTATCTCTTCTTCAATTGAGTGAGATGTAAATGATTTTTAATTTCTGGCTATCATCAATTAGGCCACTATGACCATAGTTGAGGTAGTGTCTTTGTGGTAGAATGGAGCATCCTTTGGATATAGGCCCAAGACAACCACTATGAAAATCAATATGGTGGTTCCTCAGAAAACTGGAAATCGATCCATCCTAAGACCCAGCTATACCACTCTAGCCTTTATTTTCAACTCTTTGGATAGAGGAAAAGAAATAGCTGGAAAGAAAAGGAATGAAGGAAGAGAGGAGGAAGGGGAGATAGAAAGAGAGAGAGAGAGAGAGACAGAGAGAATGTATATTCACATACCTCCTGAAGTACACACCACTGCCACGTTTATTTTCTCTGTGACTTCCACAAAAGCATTCAAGGTTTTTAATGTTGAACCCCATAGGATATCGACTTGATGTCAGAGTAATGATATTACTAAAATAACCTCTGCTGAAGGTCAAATCCTTAGGTAAAATAAAATGTACTTCATGACCAGCTTGTTCCTCTATTATAGGTAAAGGTGGCTGGTATTTTTCTTAGCAAAGTGTGCTGATTGTTTCTCAGAAAGCAGATTTCATGAAGGTGCTTGCAAATTGATTTTCTCAAAGTTGTTCTTGATGCCACTTTTGCAGCAAGTCTTATCTGAGTTAATCTATTACCTTCTATGTTGCTATGACCATAACTCAGATAAAGCATAACACATTTTTATTTTGTCTTTCCATTATTTTTGCAGTAAGTCAATATAATCTGAGGCGAAGCATGCTTTGCTCAGCATTTATTGATCTGTCAGTTTGCTCATTGTTTACATCAAAACACCACTTGTCAGTTTGGCCCTATTACAATTATCTTTTCATATAGAAAATGACAGCTTCAAAGCACAGCTATGAGTCAATTCCAGAGCAAGTTACTCTTAAGATGCCGGTACAACATGTGAACCCCACTTCCTCTCTCTAAGCATGGATGATGGATGGCTTTCATATTCTATCATAAGCTGAGAAACGCATACATCTATCCTAACTAGAAACCGCTTTCTCCAGTACAAGAAAAACATATTTTAATTTGTATCACAGTGTATGCATACACAGTAGATGGTCAATAAATGGTAATCATTATTAATATTAATTCAAGCACTTGTCCACATGTTCTGGTAGTTAACAGGAATCGATTCCATGTGGTGGGATAAAAAAAAATGAGAAAATAATACAGCTTAGAGCAATGTTTTTTGATTCTCATGGAAATAAAATTTATTTGGCCTTTGATTCTTCTCACTATGCAGACAAAAGAAAACCCCTTTCACTCAAGGCTAATCTTGATTTCTTAGGTTAATTCTCTGATTACTGTAAAGTTTGTGGAGCCCTATTAACTCTTAAGAAACATGAACATGAAAGAGTTTACTCACCTCTTCACTAACGTCTATCTTTTGAAGCTTTTAATTTAGTCCTCGTTTCTTATTTCTTGACAGTTTAATCTCTAATTCATATTAGCACCTCACTGACAGACGTGTGCGTTAACTGCATTTCTAATACTCGATAATGTTCCTCCTGACATCCTCTTTAATGCAAATGTCCTTCACTTTCACCATGGCAGATGAAAGCAGCATTAAACCACACCTACACTCAGCTCAAAATTCTGTTTTCTTCGTGGACCTTTTCCATGTAAGGACCACCTCCACGCACTTTCATCTCCTATAACATTTTTACTATTTCACCTATTTTGGCACCTGAAATAGATTTGATTTTTATGTCACTCTCATTCACTCAGCCACTCTCATAGTGCAGTGCTGGGCACATACAGTGTGGCTTCTGAGGGATACAGGCTTGTGTCATCTCGGTAAATTCCTACAATTTCTTCTGCCTTGGTTTGGAAATTCTAAATATATATATCGCATGTTAATATATTATATACCAAGCTCTAAAATTCAGAAAATAGATTTTGCTTTATATTTATAGGAGTATTACTTAGATACATACGTTTTAGTATGTCTCATGGACAACCAAAATAGCAAATTTATTCTACATAGATGCACAATCAGGACAAGCTGAAAAACTGAATTGGTGATGGGTGAGTAGCAGAAAGGAAACACGGATTCACCAGTTTAAAAGACTTCCTATAGAATACACAGTGTTAATTGTGTGTGTTATTGGGAGCCATGGCCATTCTTCTGCTTCAGTTAGAAAATAACCCACTAATTTCTAAAAAGTCCCAGTAAAGAGTTTCTATTAAACAGCATGGCTGTTGAGGCATCCACCTTGAAGTCTGACTGATAGTTTTATGAGCAAAAGTTTTTAGATAACATAATCATTTGAACTTTTCCTTTTAAACATTTTTACTAGACATATTATTGTAAAGGCAATTCCTATCAAGTGTGTTCAAAGCCGTTAGAAACGTGGAAGCTGCTCAAAGCACGCATATATGTACATTATTGAAAATAACTGAAAAGGAAACAAATGATAGCCTGAATTTGTTCAGATTTCCAAATGGAATTTTCTGCTCTTTTGAAGTGTCTGTATGAAAATGAAATGGAATTTATGTTAAGGAAAAAGGGCTAAGTCTGATTAAACTGTTCTAGGATGTGATGTTTGTTGTTATTTTGTGAGAATCGAGATGGACTTATCAATTACCCAACTGTGATGCAATCTGTTAATCTCACATGCTTAGCCCATAGAAGAAGGATGTCAGACACCATGCTGGACCCACAAAAGTTTCACTTAGAGGAGAGTGACCCAATAGGACCCGCGAAGGGTCCTGGTGCATGAAGTGTTCCTGGTTCCTGCAGCAAGTTGGGCTTGCTTGGCTTGAATGAGTCTGTAGTCTGGCAGTGAATGAAGTCCACTCAGCTAAGGTCTGGGTGGAATGTAGCTTTCCCAGCTGACAGAGGAGCTGGTGAATAGGGACTTTCTGGTTAGTGGGGAAGTATTGATGAGAACAGAGAATTCACATGTGTCAAGGCCACATTTGGAACTGTAGCTTTTACAATACTCCCGGTCATTACAGGACCCAAGTCAGTTTATATGAAAGGAAATAGAAAGTCACACAGTTATAATATAAAGAATAACTCGATTAGTCCTCTGTGCCGTATTTAACGTATGTACTTAGCCACCTATACATACATGCAGTGATGGCTAATAATATATGAAAATAAACTGAATAATCAGTACTGAAATACATAATGAAATCAACTTTTAAAGAAAATTGTATTAATATATGGACAATGTAGTCCTTACAGTTGCCTACATTAAATGATAGCTAATGGATGACTTGAAAATGACTTTCAAAAGTGGAGGAAAACATGGAGTTAGTCAATTTACATGGAGCATGTCTCGCCCCTGGGGGCAATGGTCTCCTGAACCTACTCAGACCTCGGACACCACCACTGCTAGTTCTAGAACTGACGCAGGATGTTTCAACGAGGCGGTTAAGGCTTCTCATAATATTTCCTATAAGCCCACACCTGTTTGGCTATATCCCCCATTTTTATTCATTATTAGCCAGATAGAGCCAAGTAATTGTGGTAATGATACTTGCTTTTTTGCCCAATGCTGGAATGCTAGTAAATTTAGGTATGCCCTGGTTACTCGCATGCCTCACTGGGTACCTGTGCCCATTGATGCCCCTCACACTATGACTCTCTTCAGACAGAAAAGGGATCTTGGAACTACAGCCACCATTATTACTACCATCTCATTGGCGGCTGTTGGAGCTACCACCGGGGCATTAGCCATGAGTCATACTGGGCAGACTGCTCAGACCCTGAATAATCATTTAGCCAATGTAGCTCATGCCTTAGTTGTACATAAAGTTGAATTAATGCTCAACTAAAAGGAAGCTTGATGGTCTTCAATCAGAGGACTGACCTCTTGCAGGAGCAAATTGATACCCTATGGCAAATCGTTCAACTTGGCTGTCAATGAAAATATGCTGGGCTTTGAGTCACTAGCATATAACATGAGAATTTTTCCTGTGCTGCAAATCTGTCTAAACAATTGTCTAGCTATATTTTAGGTAATTGGACTGGAGAATTCGATACTACGATGGAGCAGCTGACAGTGGCCATTGTCACAGTAAATTCTACCAGAGTGGACGCAGGACTAGCCACAGGATTATCATCATGGATTGCTGCAGCCATGAATCATCTGAAGGAATGGGCGGGCATGGGAGCGTTAGCAGGTCTTCTGGTGTTGGTCTCCTTGGTTTGCCTGTGGTATATATGCAAGATTAGAGTCTCACAACAGTGTGATGCAGCCATGATCATTCAGGCCTTTACAGCCATTGAAGCAGGACATTCGCCCCAAGCATGGTTGGATACCATCAAAAGCTAAAATGTTATGCTCAGGATGCGAGGCTAAACACTGCACTCAGGGTCAGCCGCTTTGGACCCAGAGAAGAGCATGTCTGATTGCATGCGGGTTGATACCCCAGGTCCCGCCTCTGAGAAAAAGGTATCGGACGGTCTGATGCTCTTTGGGTGGATGACACCTAAATGAACATTAGTACAAAGTCCCAATTTATTTCTAATATCAGAGATCAGACCTCTACCCTTGCCTGATGCGTCTAAAACAAAAAGGGGGAACTGTAGAGAGCTGCGGAATGCCGTGCCTGAAAGATGGAGCTGGTTTCCGCCTTCCACCTTCCCGATGGTGAGTGCTCTCTGTCAGGAACAATTCCACATTTGGCTAAGGCTGAGGATCTGGCTTGCTTCCATGTATGTGGACCTATCTGCATTGCCCACATGGCACGCCTGGGTTGGCTACCCAGAGGCTATTTAAGCTGTGGGCTGGCTTTCCCCAGGGTCAGATTATTGTTCAAGGTTCCTGAATAAACTGCATTGAAAAAAAATAAAATAAAATAAAAAGAAAATGAATAAATAGAAAAAAAGGATGTGAATAGAGACAATGAAGCAAAGAAGGAGAGAAAGAAAGAGGAGGAGAAATGGGTGAGAGGTGACAAAGTTTGTTGTGATTTGAGAAATTCAGAAACATTACAATGAGATAGTGATAGTTATCCAAATAGTATAGTGTGAAGATAAATAATGTTTAAAATGATCTTAATTTTGAAATTTCTGAAAATTCCTAGGTTCACTGGTTTAATGTTCCTGAATCTCACAGAGTAACTTGCCATGTATTTGAAAACACTGAGAAAGTTGCTTTTTTTCCACTCTCTGTTATAATGCTAAAAGGCGGCATTGTTGCTGAATAATCATTCTTTAAATATGAAGATGTGGTCGAGCTAACAGGAATCCCAGTTTGTTTTAAGAAATATTCCCTATAAGCTATTTTCAGGTTCGAGAACCTTTTCAGTTGATGGGAAGTTTTCCTCACTTTAAGTTTTCACTGACAATGTAGAAGAACAGGCCATAAACTACAGCAATAAACAGTGGCGGGTTGTGTGGCATCCTCCTAGTTTAGGGCTTTCAACTTTCATTCAGCAGCCTGAAATGCTGTGTTTCACAATGAAGGTAATAATGAAAGAGTCTGAAAGACTCTTGAAGTTTGAAAAACATCTTAAATGTATATGGTTAATTTTTCACAGTTTTTTTTTTTCAATGCAGTTTATTCAGGAACCTTGAACAATCATCTGACCCTGGGGAAAGCCAGCCCACAGCTTAAATAGCCTCTGGGTAGCCAACCCCAGCGTGCCACGTGGGCAATGCAGATAGGTCCACATACATGGAAGCAAGCCAGATCTCAGCCTTAGCCAAATGTGGAATTGTTCGTGACAGAGAGCACTCACCATCGGAAAGGTGGAAGGTGGAAACCAGCTCCATCTTTAAGGCGCGGCATTACGCAGCTCTCTACAGTTCCCCCTTTTTGTTTTAGACGCATCAGGCAAGAGTAGAGGTCTGATCTCTGATATTAGAAATAAATTGGGACTTTGTACTGATGTTCATTTAGGTGTCATCCACCCAAAGAGCATCAGACCCGCCCGATACTGATACTTTTTTCTCAGAGGCGGGACCTGGGGCATCAACCCTCATGCAATCAGACATGCTCTTCTCTGAGTCCCTTGGACTAAATACAAATCATCTTAATCATTTTAATCTGAATAAACATTTAGATCTAAAGCAACACAGAACAGGAACAAGTATGATTCTTTGCCATCAGACCATTAACACAAGAGTGTAGAAAGGTCCCTCTGGTCCTCCATGACACTCTCTCCCACAAAATAAATAGGGACTTCACCAGTTTTCAACATAGGAATATAGACAAAGTACATACTACAAATAAAATTGAAGTGAATAAGAACTTTGGAAACTACAATTAACATTATAAAAACAAAGTAATTAAGAATCCACCAGTGTAGCTCAAATGTAGCCTCAGAGCCTTCAGAGAAATGAAACAAGCCTTTCTTCTGGCTTCCTGCTGGATGTACTTCAGACTCCAAACACCAGGCTTTCCCCCTGGGAATTGGATTTGCCATTCAATAAGCCTTGGGGAAACATTTTAGACAGATGCTGTCTGTATACCTTCAACATGACACTGGGCCAGGAACAAATCCTAACAATCACACTGCACTTATGAAACCTCCCCAAATTCTTCTAGAAAATAAATCATTTCGTACCCATCCATTTTTATCATGTGGGCAATATTGTTTATTCACTAGAAAACACATTACAACCACATTGCCACCAGTGCTAAGAATGTCTTCTTTACCTGTCCCCACAGCCAAGAAGGCTATTAAGCTGTTATGGGGATTCTAGAAATGTTTGTGGATGGGAGGAACAGGAGAGACTGTGGGGATTAGAGGCAGAGAGCAAGGCTGGCCGTGTATAAATGACTATCACTTGAAACACTGTACCAATAACATGTGTGATGCCCAAAGATGAGACCCTGTCAGCACCTGATGGTTTTAACTTGTGTTTCTGTAAATAATATTATAAATTCAAGTCAAATGACCATAAATCTGAATGAACTGAATAAAATCCAAGAGGTGTTTTTTTTTTTTTTTTTTAATTTTTTGAGGGGATAGGGAGATGACAAAATGTCATAGTTTTAGGATGAAAGTTTACTTAAGCGACTGTGTCTGATCCGTTCACTCTAAAATAGAACTCTACACTGAGTGGAAATTTCATTCCTAAAATGTTATTTAAAAGAAGAAAAGACATTTGCCTTTGTTTGGAATTGCATATTCTCCCAACACTGCCTGTGCCTCCTTCCCTTCCTGTTGATTCCAGTTTTCTGGACCTATTTTCTCCAAACTCTTTCCTTGGATTGTTCAATGACAGTCTTGCCCCCTCACTCCTGCACCATCAGCTTCTGCTTTTCCCAATGGATAGTTCTTCCCCAGCGCTTTATTGTGCATAACTTCCACTTGAGTCTCTAAAAGATAAAGATGCTTCTTTTGCTCATCGCCATCATGGAGTATCTTGGTAACTCCTACTCACCTTTTGTTATAGTTTTGCTCTGGAAGTTCTCTCAAAGGGACATAAGCTGGAGGTGTGCTGCTGTTGTCGTGATATTGGGAAGTGGTAGAGCCTTCAAGAGGTGATGTCTAGTAGGAGGAAGTTAAGTCATAAATAATGAGCCATTGAAAGCCACGCTATGATCGTGGACTCTTCCTGTCTTTCTCTTTGCTTCCCAGTACAATGAGACAAAGAAAGTTCTCTGCTATATGCTATGACCCTTGCCTCCACAGACCCAAAGGCACAGGGATAAGGAACATCAGAAACCATAAGCCAAAACCTTTTTTCCTTTTAATTTGATAGCTTAGGTATCTTATCAGAAGTAACAGTAAGCAACTCTCTATTTGAACTCTAGATCATCTCATAAGAGATATACCTGATAAAACAGGATCAGATGAATGGGGAGGAGGTCTCCCCCAACAGTGGACTTGGAAAGGGGCACGGTGGAGATGAGGGAGGGAGGGAGGGACTGGGAGGGAATGAGGGATCGGGACACGGCTGGGACACAGAGCTAATAAAATGTAACTGATAAAAAAATAATAACAATAAAATAAAAAAAGAGATATTCCTTGGAAATTCATACCAGTGCTTGTTTTAACTCTTCCATAGTCTTGATTACACCATGTTTTAAACACTGGGCATTAAATTACTTTCCTAGGTCTTCTGCAACAAAGTGTCATATAAAATCAGTACAACATGGGCGTCCTTTAGCCTCTCCTTGAAGGATGCAGGGGAGGAGTCGTCAGGTAGTTGCTGGCAATCTTTGATGTTTCTTTACTTATAGGTAAACTCTCAAGGCTTTGTTTCTGTCTTTGGTAGTCCACACAATTGTCTCATCTCATCTTTTCAATGTTCCTGCTTCTTTCCCAAAATCATCTTCCTTTTAAGAATACTAGTAATTGAATTAGGAGCTCAGAGTGGTTTAAAAGCAATAGTCCTACAGTTAGGTTTGGCATAATGTAACATTCCTCATTATTTAACTTATCTGTGTATTTACAAAAAAAAGTGAAACTTTAATTAAAAATATATAGTTAACTTCTTTTAATTTTTGTTTACAAGTTTGTTGTGCAGTTTTGTTTTGATTTTACTTTTTATATATATTCTTTATTAATTGAAATTTATTCAATTTATATCCCAGCTGGAGTACCCTCCCTCATCCCCTCCCAATCCCACAAATGACATGAGAATATAAGTGTCCAGCTCTTATAATAAGTAACTTCAGTCAGTAGTTACTTATTATAACTGTAAGTAGTAAAGGTATATTTCTTTTGAAATATATTGTAAGTCAGATTTTACATCAAGTCAGAATGACCTTCCTTTCAGTTAGATGGAGGTAATGGGGATTTAAACTTTTTTTATAGTTTAGATGCTATACAGTAATTTCCTTGGACCAACAGCCATCTTCCAAGTAAAGAATTAGATGCCAGAAGGCTCTAGAGAGAAAATTACTTTTATTGTAGCATCTTTGAACAGCTTGGATTTTAACGTAAGTATAAATTACATTTTTATTTTAAATAATCCTGGCAAATAATACCATTCTGTACTATGATTATACTTCATAATTATATTGTACAAGCTCCATTATAAACTTTCATAACTATATCCACCCAGCTTTTATTAGCCTTGTACTGAAAAATATATTTGCTATGCATAGTTGACCACTGTTTATGACATGTTAATGAATGTAAAGCATTCAGGTGTAAAATAATAATTGGTAATAAATAAGATAGTTTCTCTTGACAGTGTTAAATAGATAAAAAATTAAAAGTTCACTGATTCTCAATAAAAATAAATTCAATCAATAGACCCACACTTATGGTCAGTACACAATTGCTTCAGAGAGTCTTTGGAAGCCTGACAAAAATACAATGAGCAGTTCTATCAAATGCCATAAGTCCTTCACATTGTCTAAATAATGCTGAAAATGACATCTACAGTAGCGAAATAAAGTAGATGCCCTTGATATTTTTGCATGCTTTCTCATTCTGTCAATGAAACAAGAACATTGTCTTGTAGACTCTGCTAGCTCCCTCTGATTTACATTGTGAATTACAGAAAATTAAATGCATTATGTAACTGTGCTTCTCTCGTGGGAAAGGCCAGAAAGTACCATCTCCCCAGTCCTACTTCAGCCTCTGGTGGATGCTAAGGCTTTACCCTTCAGTTTCCTGAGCCTGTACAGCACTGGGTTCTGTGCTGGTAGATCAGAACAACTGGTTCTCAGGTAGAAAGCCTGTAAATAAGTTCCACTCTGGAAGACTGACACTCTAAACAGAAAAGTCTATTTTAATTTTACCTGTTTCTCTCCATGTCACTTTAGAGTCTGTTCTTTCCCATAGCTAAGAAGGAGATTATTCTCACTCTATATAGTCCTTAGGAGCCCTCAATTGAAACTCTGTCCTCAGTATGAATTTCCATAATTGGAAGAGTATTACATATCAGTCCATTACTGATATGTCATTTTAATGCATTTTTATCAAAGACCCAGTGAAATTTTTCTAGAGGTATAGAAAAAGATTATCTTAAAATGTATCGAAGTCAAAAAAGGGACTAAATGTTTTTAGTCCCTCACATGAGAGCTATATCCAAGCTGTAAAAATACACAGCTATGACTGAGCCCAGGGCATTTTTAATTATCCCTAGTACTGGGCCTGGAAGCTTCTAGCCTCCCTACAATCTAATCATCACCTTCCAGCATCCATTTGCTAACCTAGGTCTAGAATATTTTCAGCCTCCAAGACTTACTGCTTGAATAAGCTCATCCTTTCTCATTCTTTCTGAACTCTGATTAGCTGGTTTAATTCAGCAGTTCTGGCTCAAAACTCCTCTCCAAGCTGACTTATTCAAACTGGTTTCTCTCTCCTTCTCACTGAATTTCTCTGCTTAGAAAAAAAAAATGCCTCTAAGAAAAACTTGACAAACTGAACTGCACTTCATGAATGGAACTAAACAGAACTACACAAACTCAACTGAACTCAACTGAATTCAATTGAACTACATCCAACTGAATCCCCCCCCCCTCTGCACTGCTCTTAAGGAATTTCTCTTTCCTGTCTGCTCTCATGAGAATTGGGCATATCCTCTCTCTGACTCATTCTGTCAAATCTTTTTCTGACTCGTCACGTTTTCTGCCCCTCAATGAGACATCACTTTCAAACACGCCTGATTTCATTTATACTAATTTTACTTTCATTGTTTGCAATTAAAAGTATGTAGTCAGTGTGTGTCTGTGTTCCAGACATACTGTGTTCCAGACAGCCAGATCATACTGTAATCCAGAGTGTATCTGCATTCCAGCTGGATCACATAAATCTATAAGGTCATTAGATGTGATCTTTTGCCAGAGCAGCCATGCTGATGCCACCGTTACTGCCATCTCATCGGCAGCTTTTGGAGCTACCACCGTGGCATTAGCCATGAGTCATACTGTGTAGACTGCTCAGACCCTGAATAATCTTTTAGCCAATGTAGCTCATGCCTTAGATGTACAAAAAGGAATTAATGCTCAACTAAAAGGAAGCTTGATGGTGTTCAATCAGAGGATTGACCTCTTGCAGGAGCAAATTGATACCCTATGGCAAATCGCTCAATCTGGCTGTCAATGAAAGTATGCTGGACTTTGTGTCACTAGCATATAACATGAGAATTTTTCCTGTGCTGCAAATCTGTCTAAACAATTGTCTAGCTATATTTTAGGTAATTGGACTGGAGAATTCGATACTACGATGGAGCAGCTGAGAGTGGCCATTATCACAGTAAATTCTACCAGAGTGGACGCAGGACTAGCCACAGGATTACCACCATGGATTGCTGCAGCCATGAATCATCTGAAGGAATGGGCAGGCATGGGAGCGTTAGCAGGCCTTCTGGTGTTGGTCTCCTTGGTTTGCCTGTGGTGTATATGCAAGATTAGAGTCTCACAACAGTGTGATGCAGCCATGATCATTCAGGCCTTTACAGCCATTGAAGCAGGACATTCGCCCCAAGCATGGTTGGATACCATCAAAAGCTAAAATGTTATGCTCAGGATGCGAGGCTAAGCACTGCACTCAGGGTCAGCCACTTTGGACCCAGAGAAGAGCATGTCTGATTGCATGCGGGTTGATGCCCCAGGTCCCGCCTCTGAGAAAAAAGTATCGGAGGGGTCTGATGCTCTTTGGGTGGATGACACCTAAATGAACATCGGTACAAAGTCCCAATTTATTTCTAATATCAGAGATCAGACCTCTACTCTTGCCTGATGTGTCTAAAACAAAAAGGGGGAACTGTAGAGAGCTGCTTAATGCCGCGCCTTAAAGATGGAGCTGGTTTCCGCCTTCCACCTTCCCGATGGTGAGTGCTCTCTGTTACAAACAACTCCATATTTGGCTAAGGCTGAGGATCTGGCTTGCTTCCAAGCATGTGGACCTATCTGCATTGTCCACGAGGCACGCTGGGATTGGCTACCCAGAGGCTATTTAAGCTGTGGGCTGGCTTTCCCCAGGGTCAGAAGATTGTTCAAGGTTCCTGAATAAACTGCATTGAAAAAAAAAATTCCTCTACAAAAAGGACACATAAAACCATTTTGAAAAATAAAAATAAGATGGGAGATAACTTATACTATAGTAGTTACAGTGGTTAAAATTATATGATACTAGTAGAGGAATATACATAAATATGCATATAGATTAATACAGACAAAATAATGGAGTGTGTAACAGAAAAGTTCAGCAGTGCCAGGACAAGCACTGAAAAGCCGAGCACCAGCAGGGGACATAGGACATGGACGGAGTATGAGGGCAAGTAGGACATAGAGGAGTAATAGAAAGATAGTAAACCCACTGGGACCATGCCAACTACTCTCACGTGGCTTACAAAATATTCTATGTTTACTGTCATTTCTCACTTCAACTTTGCAAAGGAGCTGTCTAAAATTCAAAAATCTAAAAACAAAGTTTCATTTTATGTGCATGTTAAATCACATTACTTGTTTCCTTTTTAATCTTTGGGGTGGTAGGAATCTCTTTAGTCGAGGTTTGATATTATCTTAGCCATTTTATTATATACAAGCTTTGCCACTTAAATCCTTTCAATTATTGTACCAATTAGTCCTGCAATGAGGAATGAAAGCCTTTAATATTATCTCCAAGGCCACAAATCATCAGGCTTCTACTTTTCCCTGATCCAATTATCCAGTATCCTCTTCCTTGTTCTTGTCTCTTGGTGTCTCTGTCTGTTCTTATCTTGGTCTAGAAAGCTTTCTCCTGTTTGTCAGTTAAAAACCACCTTCACAGAAATTTTTCTGATGGTGATTATAGGACAACCAACCATTCAAGGTGATAATGCAAACAGAAAGATTCACAACAATGCCAGCACCAATCACAATAACATGCCTGGGTGCAATCTTTTAATAGAAAAAATTCTACTCATATTTATTAGTGTATCTTGACATTTACACTAAATAAACAGGTAATAGGAATAATTCAGTCGCTATGGCAGTTGACTTGCAGGCATGAGGACCAAAGTGCCGATCATCAATACTCTCATTAATAGGGTGATGAATCCTGGCAGTGGTAAAATGGAGGCAGAAACAGATAGGCATTTGGAGCTTGATGTACAACTAACCTTGTGTATTTACTAGGTTCTAGCCCAATAAAAGACTTCTCAAAGATGGAAGGTATTTGGGAAATTACAATTGATGTTATCCAATTAGCCCACATGCTTGCACACACATGTATATACACATACCGTCACATAGGAACATGAACACATGAGCACATATGCATACAAGTAGAGGCACAAATAGGAACAATAAGGATCTCACTTAGTAATAGTAATAAAGCAGAGGCCAATGAAGTCACCTCAGTTGCCTTGCTAGGAGCTAGCTGAGTTAATGAGCTTCTTCTATAGGGGGCCTTATCCCAGGGCCCATGCTTTCAAGCAGTTGTGTCCATCATGTCCATCTCACTGAGTGAGAAGAAAAAAAAATCATTTCAATGTGTGTGGGAAATTTAAGGATGTCCAGAGATAATAACCAATTTAACGGTCCACGCATTCTTTAGACCTGGCAAATAAAATATTAACTACAACCCTATTCACACTGCTTCCCACTTCTATCTTAACCATAAATCTCCAGTTGCCTGTTTTCATGTATTACCTTGTAGGCATCATTTACTATTTATTTCTCAGGCCACAGAGAGGCTCTGAGGCTTTGCCAATGCTTTCAGCTAAAGAAAGAGAAGATTGGGCAGGCTACATTTTGGGTCAAAGTTTTTGTGGGTGGCTTGGTGTCCCTCTTCCTCCACTGGGACTCCTGATAAGCAGCAGCCATTTCAGTCTCCATGTCCCCTGCTGCTAAGAATCTTGGATAAAGTCACCATTCTATCCTCCCAGAAGCCTGCCCTGTCCCAGATCACCAGCCTGTCCCACAGATGCCACCTTAGTTTCTCTTCTGTCTCCCAGCCCTCTAACCTCTCACCCCTGCTCTCACCATGTGTGATCTCCATCCTTGTTTCCTCCTCATTCCCTCTCCCGGTTCCATCACTTCATCCACTTCTGCTGTCTATTCTGTCTCCCCTTATGAGTGAGATTCAAGCATCCTCCCTTGGGCCCTTCTTGCTACTTAGCTTCTTTGGGTCTGTGGATTGTAGTTTGATTATCCCATATCATATGGCTAATATCCCCTTTTAAGTGAGAGCATACCATGTGTGTCTTTTTGGGTCTGGGTTACCTCGCTCACGATAATATTTTCTAGTTCCATCCATTTGCCTGCAAACGTCATGATTTCCTTGTTTTTAATAGCTGAATGTGTTCCATTATGTAAATGTACCAGTTTCTTTAATGGGTTGAGGGAAATTTAGGTTGTTTCTAGTTTCTTGCTAGTATGAAAAAAGCTGCTATGAATATAGTTGAGCAAGTGTCCTTGTGGTATGGTGGAGCATCTTTTGGATATATATATATATATATATATATATATATATATATATATATATATATATATTGAGGAGCTGCATAGCTGGGTCTTAAAGTAAAACTATTCCCAATTTTCTGAGGAAGCACCAGGTTGATTTCCAAAGTGCTATATAACATTGCACTCCCATTGGCAAAGGAAGAGTGCTCCCCTTGCTCTACATTCTCTTCACCATGCCAGTTGAGGTTTTGATCTTAGCCATTCTGACTGATGGGTGTAAGATGTGCAGGGATAAAGATGGGTCCAAGATTGAGTGAACGGCCAAAGAACCCAACCTGAGACGCACAGCATAGGAGAGGATCAATCACCAACACTATTTGTATTCTTCTATACTTCCAGACAGGAGCCTAGCATAACTGCGCTCTGAGAGGCTCCACCCAGCAGATGATCAAAGAAGACCAACAGAGTCAACTAACCGAGGCCCATGGGGGCTCTCAGAGACTGAGGCACCAACCAAAGAACATGGCATTGACTGCATCTAACACATATGTAACTGATGGACAGCTTGCTCTTTATATGGGTCCCCTAACAAATGGTGCTGGGGCTCTCTCTGACATGGATTCTGACATGTTGCCTGCTTTTGGGACCCCTAGCTGGGCTGACTTGTCTGGTCTCGGTGGAAGAGGATGCACTTAGTCTTGATGCAACTTTATGTGCTGCCTGGGGAGGGGCTTTCCTTCTCTGAGGAGAAGGGGGGGAAGAGAAACAAAGAGTGTGGTAGGGTGGTGTCAGGAGGAGAGAAGAGACAGGGCTGCAATTTGGATACAACGTGAATAAATAAAAAAATTTTATAAAAGGGAGAGAAGATTATGAAGATTATATTCCTTAAAGTAGAAATTGTGAGCTAAATTTAAAATCCAATTGAAAAACATTTGTGGGGAAGGCTAGTTGAGATATACAAGAACAAGTTTCTTTCAATTTATTATGAATCCAGAAAGGCAAGCAAGCAGGATTTTATACTTGTTTTCTGCAAACTGGCTTTAAGCAGACGGGAATATTGCAAATGCTACTTTTTTTCCTTTTCAGTGTTGATACCCAAAGGTTGCAGCCATGCTCACATGTCTTATTTTAAGACCATGGCAATTATACATTAGTATCATTTAGTCTCCTCTGATGGAAAGATACTTTTACATCTGTGTCTGCTATTTCAAATCCATTTGAAGAATTTCCTAAGAATGCCCTGCTGTGCTCTGCACTTTACTTCCTAGGTGTCCTTCCTCACATTTCAGTTCTATCACACCTTTCTTTTATTCCCTGTTCTACACACAGTCTTGGTTTTGTTTGTTTGTTTGTTTGTTTTTGTGCTTTTCTTCTGTATTTTTCCTTTTGTATTTTATTTTCTTTCCTACTAACTTATGAAGGCAGAGATTATTCAGTCTTTTCACACTATATTCTTTGTACTTTGGACCAGAAAAGGTGGAAACTGGCTGGCTGCATTATGTATTGAGTGATTCAACATTCATTCATTCAATAAATATTTTCTAATATATAATAAGATAGAAAAAAGAAGCTGAAAACACATTGACCTTGTCAAAGCTCTTAGTAGTCTAACAAAGGAAAATGGAGGTCACAGGCAGTTTCCGAAGTTTCATGCTGGACTAGATGTGGGAGATGCTATGAGAATACTCAAGAGAGAAACTCACCATACTGAGGAGATACAAGACAGTGTCCAACAGAAAAGATGACGGACTTGATAAGTGAACGGTGTGAAGCAAAGGAAGGAGTGGGAGTATGTAACCATGAAAAAACTCAGAGTCTAGAGCAGGGTGGCTCGTGGACCTGAAAATGGCTGAAAGAGTAGGAACACATTATTCTGAGGGCAGTGGACAACTGAGGAATGATTTTCAAATATATATATATATATATATATATATATGTATATATATATATATATATATATAATTTTTTTAAGCACAGATGCACTGCACAATAGCTCTTTAGCTACACAAGACAAGTTAGAGGAAAGGCTGACAGCTGTGGAGAGTTTGATCATTTCGCATCACCCAGTTGAGGAGCTTGATGCCCCAATCTAAAGGCACTTCAGGGAAGGGAACCAACAGTATTTCTAAGAACTGTTGAAGGCATGGAATTAACAGAACTTGGGACTAATCCATGTGGTAGATGAGTGAATGACCCCAAGGTTTCCAAGACCCTTCTGTCCTTCAGTCACCATCCATGTAAATTCACATGCAGAATTTGGATGGTGTGTAGACCTACATACTCAACCATTCTCTATGATCCCTTTCCAATTTCATTGTATTTTACTTTTTTCTTTATTTTTTCTTATTTTTATTTATTTTACTTAATTTTTATAGTAATTACAGTTTATTCATTTTGTATCCCAGGTGTAGCTCCCTCCCTCATTTCCTTCCAACCCTCCCTCATCTCCTCTCATGTCCCTCTC
This sequence comes from Meriones unguiculatus, assembly GCF_030254825.1. Taxonomy (NCBI): domain Eukaryota; kingdom Metazoa; phylum Chordata; class Mammalia; order Rodentia; family Muridae; genus Meriones; species Meriones unguiculatus. The sequence continues at coordinate 159,442,063 of NC_083351.1, forward strand.
CAAGTCCACTGATAGGGGAGGAGTTCCTCCCTTTCCATCTGACCCTAGCTTATCAGGTTTCAACAGGACTGGCTGCATTGTCTTCCTCTGTAGTATGGCAATGATGCTCCAAGAGCCAGCCACTAAGTTCATGTCAGAGACAGTCTCTGTTCCCCTTACTAGGAACTCACTTTGATACTGAGCTGCCATGGATCGTAATTTAAATTACCCACATCAGAAAACATGTTTTTGTACTTTTAGAACATCTGTGAATACCTCAGAGATCATTACCCAAAGATGGTTTCAAAATACTACATACCTTTCTCTCTTTCTCAATTTGCATCAAGTTCTTACAAGAATTTGGGAATTTGTACTGTTACAGCCCTCAGAAAATATTTCATGGGTGTGTGTTTTATTTGGTACATTCTAATGATCCATGATGTTAGTTACTGAGCTAAGATTTGGCTCCTTCATGCTGGCCTACTATATTTTAGGTGGCTTTGTCTTCCTTTTTATGAAGTTGGAACCCTGTTCCTGTCTACCTGAAAATGTGCATCAAAATAAAAGGAAGTCATTTGATGTTAAGTTTTAATCATTATTATTCATTTTTGTCTTTTCTCTGGCTGTCAACATCAAATATGTGTTTCAAAAAGGTTTTCTACTTGCTTCTTTTTTAATTTCATGCTCCACTGTTTTATAAGATAATGGTAGGTGCTCCATAAACCAAATGGCTACAGAGGGAAATTGACCAGAATTCAGACTTATGTGCATGACTGCTGAAGCCAATGTGAGGCAGTTTAGTAGCTCGAAGACCTGTCCTTTGTGCGTTCTGAGGCATAAACCAGGATTAGGTAAGGTGGGATTCCACTAGTCCCATGAAGAACACTGCCATGCCCTATAATGTTAACACACGTGAATCCTGAAATGTATGGGATTCTGAATTATCACTAATGAAACTGCTAGAAGGAAGAATGGCCCTGTGGGATCTGAATTTCTGCTCTCGTCTACCTGTGTTTTGTACACTTACAAGAGTTCTCAAGCACAAGGCATGAAAACCAAATCTGACTAGTAAATGGCTCCTTATGAGTTCCCTGAACAGCATTTCTACTGATTCCTCTTATAAGCATTTGATTTCCATGTACAACATGTTTCAGGACACACGTTTTACAGAATAGTGAATTTCATATCATGCTTTTTATATGATAATTTTTCAGAAACCAGTGTGCTATTAATTATTTTGTTAACCTTATTGCACTGTCAACCATGCTGACTGCATGAGGGCCAGCAGCTAAAACCCTAGAGTGTTTTTAATTGCAGTAGACAGATCATTCTTCAGACAGGGACAGTTCACAACCACTGTTGTACAGCTACTTCGTTACTCACCTGAAAAGACTTTGAGTCTTCACAGAGTTTTGTCACATGGTAAGGCACAAAGTAAAGGTAATTACTTGGCAAATTATTATGCCATTCATCATGCCTATGTTATTAGACCATGTGAAAATATGTTGCCTCATGTTTTAGAAAAATGTTCAAATAGAACAGAGTCTACCAAAAAATTGCACTTAAATATATACTGTAATTGTTTAGGGCAAAGACAGTACAAAATTAGTCTCAGCTTTTAGGAATTTCTGGTCTATTCACAATACGTAGAAAATTAAACCAACCTAGATGTCTATCCATAGATAAAGAAAGAAAACGTGTTACACATACACAATGGAATAATGTTCAGTCACAAAGAAAAAATGCAATCATCATATATGCAGAAAAATGGAACCAGAAATCACTATGTAAAGTAAAATAAGCCAATTACCCAAAGATAAATGTACCATATTTTTCATATTCAAAACTTAGATTTCAATGTGAGGTATGTGTGTATCTATGTGTGTGTGTGTGTGTCTCTGGGTGTGTGTGTCTTTGTGTCTGATCAAACTGAAAAGGGATCAGGAGCAGTGAGGAAAGCAGTAGGAATAAGAAAGCCTAAGGAAATACATGTGACCTATAAGGAGTGACTTTAGCTGAGGAATGAAGTCAGGATTGGGGATAAAGGTCAGGGAGAAAGAGAGTCTTAGAGGAGATGAATCAGAACAAAGTATAATGACACAACTCTATGAATTACCATGAAACACACTACTTTATACATTAACTTAACAAAAATAATTTTAAAGAAGTTATACTCAATTTTAAAATTTTCATTTTCTTAATTTTTTTTCTGTGCAGTTTCATTGCTTTGGTTGGATATAAAACTTTAGAAAAAATCTCATTACATAGAATATAAATTTTAAGAGAAAAGCTTTTATGGTTCTCATGATACTGGATCTGAAATAGTTAACTAAACATCACAAATCTTGAAAGCCACAAGACTACATCAAACTGATAAAAACCAAGAGGGAAAGGTCAATGGTTTAATCTGGAAATACTGTGGAAACTACACTTTGGTGGCGGATGAGAGACTAGCAGGGGAAAATCAGTTCTCTGCATGAAATTCTTAAATAGGAATTCACTCATTCCCTCCCTGAGTATGTGAAGGACTCCTCTGTTTGTTATAACACAGGAGAACAAAGGAGCAGGACTCAGAGGAGACCAGCTCCTTACTTTAAAACACCGGGCAGAACTGGTAAATTAAAGAAAGTCTACAAACTAAAGACCCTGGGAAGGCACATACTCAGAGAAGGCAACCTTCCTCTTTAACATAATTATAAACACCTTTCTTCAGGGAACAGTAGGCATACCTAAAAGGAAAAGCCCAGTTTTAATTAGGACTTTAATCTAAATTGCTTAACAAATTCGTTCAGGTCAGTTTATTTAATAACCACTTACAGGCGTTAGAGGATCTTAACAATTAAAGAATATTTAAAACATCAATAGTTATAGACATAAAACTGATCTTTTTTATTTTTTTGAAGATTTTCTATTTTCTAGATAAATACTTTGCTAAATACTTAATGTCCAAAGTATTATTTAATCTTCACAATACATTGAGACAAGTACTTATCTAAACTGCTCTTTTATAGATGAAGGAATAAACATTTGTGGTAGTAAAGGAACTTGCCAAAGAAAGGGAGTAAAGCCAGTTTCTTAGGCATTCCGAGGGCTTGATGTCATCCTGTTCTTAAGCACTAAATAAAAGACACAGCGTAAGCAAATTGTCCTCATGATGGCTTCCCCGAGGTCCTTCTTAAGAATGAATTAAATAAACTACTAAAAGGAATTGAAAAGATTCAAATCTACCTTGGAATATCAAAATGTAACACTTGAAAATTTTGTGCTCAACTTTCTAAAAACTGTCATTTTTATTGGTGGTAAAGTTTCATATGCTTTAAAGCAACTTTAATAATTTATATCAATTTTTCTAGGTACTATTTGCATATTGTGGCAAATTTACTTACCTATAATTTTATCCCAAAGACCAATCTGCCTATATGGATAAATATTTTTTCATGCCTCACATACATGCCAGTGAGCACACAGCAAAAGACTATTTTTTTTTTTCAGGGCCATTATGGCTGAGCAGCTATTTGATGGCTTGGCAGTTATATTCATGCAGCGTCAGCAACAGCCCAGACAGTGATGATATAAGGGCACTAATGATATTATATTCACTGAGCTGCCATAATAAGTTTCCAGAGAAAGATAACTTAATTGGCAGCCTATTATCAGTAGGTGTATGGGTGCTCTGGCGTGCAGAATGCGCTCATTGAAGCCAAGGTAATTGAGGCATCAGGTGATTTGAGTAACAGTGATTAGAATCATCTGTGTGCAATGTGCAGTGAGGAAGAACATGTGTAGGAAAGAATCCTTTTTATGAGACATTTAACTGTTGAGACCCCTGGGTAACCTTGCATTCTTCTAAACCCCCTGCTTGCTTCCAAATCGTCTATTATAGTATAAGCAAGGAATAGTTCAGACTCTTCCTGAGATCTATTTTGTTTTTGTTTTTGTTTTGTGTTTACAGGTTTTTTTTAATACATATAACTTCTCTTTTCTTTCTTTTTATTCTTTTTTTATTAATTACACTTTATTCACTTTGTATGCCCCCATAAACCCCTCTCTCCTCCCCAGCCAATCCCACCTTCCTTCCCCCTTCTCCACGCATGCCTCTACCCAAGTCCACTGATAGGGGAGGTCTTTCCTTCCTTCTGATCCTAGTCTATCAGATCTTATCAGGAGTGGCTGCATTGTCTTCCTCTGTGATGTGGTAAGGCTAGTCACTCAGGGCGAGGTGATCAAAGAGCAGGTCAATCAGTTCATGTCAGAGGCAAACCCTGTTCCCATTACTATGGAACCCACCTGGACACTGAACTGCCATGGGCTACATCTGTGCAGGGGTTCTAGGTTATCTCTAAGCACGGTACTTGGTTGGAGTATGAGTCTCAGGAAAGATCCCTGTGCTCAGATTTTTTGGTTCTGTTGCTCTCCTTGTGGAGTTCCTGTCCTCTCCAGATCTTACTATTTCCCACTTCTTTCATAAAATTCCATATACTCTAAGGGTTTTTTTTTTTAAGTATGTTTATTTCTAAGGTGAATAAATATTTTTTCAGTGTATACTTCTATTTAATTATCATCTGTACCTAAAAGAAAATCACAAAGTACCTAGAATCTTTCAAAATACAGCATATTGGTAACTTTCAAAGGACCTCAAAAAGGATTGTGTTAATTCTTTTATTTATTTATCACAATGTATGCACTTTGTATCCCAGCTGTAGCCCCTCCTTCCTCCCACCCCCAATCCCACTCTCTGTCCCTCAAATCCTCCCATGCCCCTCCCCATATTCACTAATAAGGAAATTCTCCTCCCCTTCCATCTGACCCTAGCCTATCAGGTCTCATCAAGACTGGCTGCATTGTCTTTCTCTGTGGCCTGGTAAGGCTGTTCTCCCCTCAGAGGGAGGTGATCAAAGAGCCAGCCACTGAGTTCATGTCAGAGACAGTCCCTGTTTCCTTTACTAGGGAACCAACTTGGAGAAACATATTAATATAGAAGACTTTGTAAAATATGTGGGGAATTCACTAAACTATAATGAATAAAAAATATAGGCATCTGACAAAATAAAAATAATCCTGATTATAAATGCTAAAAATAATGCTAATTTTTAAACATTGTTCTAACTCTCATTATATCCAAAATGACTAAGGTGTTTGAGGAAAAAAATTCAAAGTATACAAGGAAAACATAAACCTTTATGGCTTGCTAAATAAACTATGTTACAATAAAAAAATCTATTTTAATCCGAAAATGCTAGAGATCAAATTTTATTTCATGTCCTTTACTTTCCCAGAAGTGTTCATATTTGTTGAATGAATGAATGCTAACAGATGGGATTTTAGTTATGTGACTACAGAGTTACAGGGATTTCCTTTGTACCATTTTCCAACAGCAAACTATTTACCAGAAAATAGCAGTGAGTGATAAACACTATTCTATAATTTTAAATGTAAAATATTGTCATACAACTAGAGGTAATGGTAGTTCTGGTTAGAGTCTCAAAGCAAGACAAAAAGACATAAATATGAGTGTGTAAAGGACTTGTAGAGAAGAACAGATTTGCCAAAAGTGGGAGGAGATATGTCAGGGTGGGTGGTGAATAAGAGTGGCCAGAATGCACAAGACACAAGCATGAAGTTATCAATTAGCAAATTTAATAACAATTGTCAGTTTAAAAAGTGGAGGGAATTTTTTAAGACACATTTGACCCAAATATTGATTGATGAATTCTATTGAATAAGAATCATTGTGAATTTTATTCAATAGAAATAGTTTGAGTGTTTCTACATCAGACTGTTCCCTACTCTTAAGAGAATAGGACAAATGAGCAGCCGTTTTAACAGAATGATAATGAAGCCTCGAGAGGGCCATCACCTCTGTGTGAGAGCATCCAAACATTGCTGTTACATGGGATGGACCAGGACCTGCCTCTTGCCCTCTAGTCTAACATGAGGATGTCAAGGCATGTTGGTGCTAGTATCTGTGCTAATGTGTGTGCTTTTCTAGTGTGATATGGAAATCTTACCTCTCCTTTTACAGGAAATATTTGTTTACGTGGTATGTGTATATTCACACCTTCATGCTTTACACACATGTAATCACATGCGAGTGGAGACCCTCTTATTTCAAGACCCTTGTGGTAGAACAGTTACAAATGATTCTGATAAAATTGTCCTAAATAGCCTTGTCCATAGCCTTTTGATACAATTTTCTCTTTTAAAAACTGTGCCTGTAATTTTTAATTGTTTAACAACAACAACAACAACAAAAGGCCTGGTCAACACTTAGTGTTATCTATTGATTACTAAAAGAATTAAACTTGGGGATAATCTTTCTTTCAGTCAATCTCTATTATTCTTGTGTCAAGAGTTACCTCCAGAGGAAACTAACCTAGGCCCATGTGGACTCAGAGAGACTGAACCCCAACAAAGGAGCATGAAGGAGCTGGACCTAGGCGTCCTACACATGTGTGTGAAGAACAAGCATATGTGCAGCTTGTTCTTCATGTGGGTCCCATGACAGTTGGAACAAGGGCTATCTCTGACTCTGTTGCCTGCTTTTGGGTCACTTTCCTCTAGATGGGCTGCCGTCGCTGGCCCCAGCGGTAGAGGACTCGTTCCGTCCTGCTCTGACTTGATGTGCCAGGGTGGGTCGGTACCCTTCCCTAAGCGGTGGGACAATCAGTAGGAAGAAGGTGTGAGGATGAGACTTAGAGGAGATAAGAGAGGGGTACTGAGATCAGGCTGTAAATAAATAATCTAATTTAAATAAATAATCTAATGAAGGAAAAAGGCTTCCATGCTGCCTGATTCTAATTGGACGCTGGCATGGAGGTGAGTGCTGAGGACTGGTCATTTGGATAAGGAGACCAAGAGGTCAAATCTACTGGGCAAATCTCAGTGCAGGATAATCCTTAATGTTTCCTAATAGAGCGACATTACAATAACCTGCCTAATAGGTTAATTGGTACTGCCAATTATGAAAGAAAACACCATCCTTACCTAAAATGACTTCTTTCAACTATTGGGTCTGTTTAAAAAGGAGAGAGAGGGGGGAAAAAGTGAAAAGTTCAAGAACCCACTGATTTCATAGGAAGACCTGCTCTCCTGCGCAGTCTTACATATCACTAATAATCTACAACGCTTTTTATTAAATTACAATAAATAGACACGGAACTAGAATTTATCAGACTCACAGCTGGAGCAAAGTTCTTTATAATTTTTTTAACTGTTCACATTTATTTTTAATCCTCATCTCCATGAGGTCAGCTTGCTTTCTGGTTTCTCCTGATTGTGCTGACGTTATTATTCCTCTAGTCACCTGGGAGGGAAAAAAAAATCTACATACAACAACTGTACATCTGCAGCCCTCAAACTTTTCCACAGTTTCTTTCATCATACTTGTCAGACCCAGGGTCTTCCTTTGAATTTTTACTGTAATCAAAAATAGTGTGGTTCAAACCAGAAATTCTGGGACTCAAAGGTTACACAAATAGTAGTGAATGAGGAAAAAAATATTAGGTAATATGCTTTATTTTGGATGCTTAAAACCCACTTTAGTATCATACCTTTAGTATCTGTTTCAGTAGTAGATATGGTACTTCCTGACTTTTATAATGTTGTGGAATTGTTGATTTTTATCTTGATAAGAGGTCATGGGAGGCTTCCCCAAATAATTGACTCTGAAGCTGACCTAAGAAAGGTACCTAAGAACAAACTGAGACACTGGTTTCTGTAGTCTTCCCTGGGGAAGACCACCTCACCCACTGTGAGCTTTTTTTTTCCGGTTACTTATAGTTCTTTCTGCATGACTTGTCCCCATCCACTTTAGCATGTCCATAGGTGGTGTCCTTGTACCACGTGGCCAGCCATGATGATACACATACAAGTAATGTACAAACTGAGCAAGTTGTTCTCAGATATATACACAAATGCGTATATGCGTGCAATAACAATTAGTGAATTAAGAGGCCGTGAATATGAAGAAGAGTAAAAAGGGATATAGGGGAGAAATTCAAAGACGGAAAGGGATGTTATAATTATATTATAATCTCACAAACAAAATAATAAATGAGGAATCGAGGAAAGGAAAAGCATTCCAGACTGCGTGCTGGTGGACAGGAAGAATGACCTGACAGCAATGGAAAACAGTAGACGTGGATAGTGATGGTGTGCAAGAGAGGGGCAAGACAATGATGGCTTGAGAGTCATATTAAAGAATGTTATGAGAAAATGTTGCATCTTCAAAGTATTGCTGGAAAAACAAAAGTAGTCTCCCTTTACTCTGTACTCTAATTCCTCCTCTCTTTTTAATTTCTTTATTTCTTTTCTGTGACTATCATCTACTCAGGGTGTGAAATAGGAGGAACGAGGTTTCCATCTCTCACATTTCACCAGTATTCTTTGTATGTACACCTCATGCTTACATCATATCTCTCACTGCTGTTTAATTCACAACCAGTCCTTTCGTTCTTGACTTACTTTCATCAGAATCTCTCTGTAAAATGGCTCAGGCTCCTTCAAACCTATCATCTTTGTTGCTCAGAATTGATATTAATCCCTTACTGATAGTTCTTTATAAATATTATTTCAATTTAGATTGGTTTGCTGCTTAAGCTACTACTCATATCTTTAGGATTGTCATATAAATTTCTTGAATGCTTTGATGATTTCAAAACTGAAATCCTCTAAACATGACTGAGGCATTCTCTCATACCTATATTCTTTTCACATAATATTTTTCCAATTTGGGTTTCCAATCATCCTTGACAAAAAAAAAAAACAGACTTCAATACTAAACTAAAAACTTACTTTCTCAAGAAAGATTCCATGAATAGTCCTTGGTTGGAGTATGAGTCTCTGGGAAGTTCCCTGTGTTCAAATTTTCTTGTTCTGTTGCTCTCCTTGTGGAGACCCTGTCCTCTCCAGCTCTTACTATTTTCCAGTTCTTACCTAAAATTCCATTCACTCTGCCCAACAGTTGCCCATCAGGCTCAGCATCTGCTTTGATAGTCTGAAGGGCAGAGGCTTTCAGAGGCCCTCTGTGGTAGGTTCCTAGGTTGTTTCCCGTTTTCTTCTTCTTCTGATGTCCCTCCTCTTTGCCTTTCCGGATGGGGATTGGACATTTTAGTTAGGGTCCTCTCTCTTGCTTAGTTTCTTTAGATGCACAGGTTTTAGTGGGTGTGTCCTATATTGTATGTCTATATGAGTGAGTATATACCATGTGTGTCTTTTTGCTTCTGGGACAACTCACTCAGGATGATCCTTTCCAGATCCCACCATTTACCTGCAAATTTCATGATTTCCTTATTTTTCATTGCTGAGTACTATTCCATTGTGTAGGTGTACCACAATTTCTGCATCCATTCTTCAGTTGAGGGGCATCTGTGTTGTTTCCAGCTTCTGGCTATTACAAATAAAGCTGCTACAAACATGGTTGAGCAAATGTCCTTTTTGTGTACTTGAGCCTCTTTTGGATATATGCCCAGTAGTGGTATGGCTGGATCTTGAGGAAGCGCTATTCCTAGTTGTCTGAGAAAGCGTCAGATTGATTTCCAGAGTGGTTGTAAAAGTTTACATTCCCACCAGCAGTGGAGAAGGGTTCCCCTTTCTCCACAACCTCTCCAGCATGTGTTGTCACTTGAGTTTTTGATCTTGGCCATTCTCATGGGTGTAAGGTGAAATCTCAGGGTTGTTTTCATGGAGATAACCCAGAACCCCTGCACAGATGTAGCCCAGGGCAGTTCAGAGTCCAATTGGGTTACATAGTAATGTGAAGAGGGACTGCCTCTGACATAATCTGATTGGCCTGCTCTTTGATCACCTCCCTCTGGGGGGGAGCAGCCTTACCAGGCCATAGTAGAGGACAATGCAGCCACTTTTGATGTGAACTGACAGACTAAGATCAGAAAGGAGAGGAGAACCTCCCCTATTAGTGGACTTGGGGAGTGGCATGCAAGCAGAGGGAGGAGGGAGGGTGGGATTGGGAGGGGAGGAGGGAGGGGCTTATGGGGGGATGTAGAATGAATAAAGTGTAATTGATGAAAAAGTTTTAAAAAAAGGGGAAAAAATAATTTAAGAACCTTAAATGACTTTCAAAAGTGGAGGAAAACATGGAGTTAGTCAATTGGCATGGAGCACGTCTCGCCCCTGGGGGCAATGGTCTCCTGAACCTACTCAGACTTCGGACACCACCACTGCTAGTTCTAGAACTGACGCAGGATGTTCCAACGAGGGGGTTAAGGCTTCTCATAATAATTCCTATAAACCCACACCTGTTTGTCTATATCCCCCATTTTTATTCATTATTAGCCAGATAGAGCCAAGTAATTGTGGTAATGATACTTGCTTTTTTGCCCAATGCTGGAATGCTAGTAAATTTAGGTATGCCCTGGTTACTCGCATGCCTCACTGGGTGCCTGTGCCCGTTGATGCCCCTCACGCTATGACTCTCTTCAGACAGAAAAGGGATCTTGGAACTACAGCCACCAATGTTACTACCATCTCATTGGCGGCTGTTGGAGCTACCACCGGGGCATTAGCCATGAGTCATACTGGGCAGACTGCTCAGACCCTGAATAATCATTTAGCCAATGTAGCTCATGCCTTAGTTGTACATAAAGGAATTAATGCTCAACTAAAAGGAAGCTTGATGGTGTTCAATCAGAGGATTGACCTCGTGCAGGAGCAAATTGATACCCTATGGCAAATCGCTCAACTTGGCTGTCAATGAAAATATGCTGGGCTTTGAGTCACTAGCATATAACATGAGAATTTTTCCTGTGCTGCAAATCTGTCTAAACAATTGTCGAGCTATATTTTAGGTAATTGGACTGGAGAATTCGATACTATGATGGAGCAGCTGACAGTGGCCATTGTCACAGTAAATTCTACCAGAGTGGACGCAGGACTAGCCACAGGATTATCATCATGGATTGCTGCAGCCATGAATCATCTGAAGGAATGGGCGGGCATGGGAGCGTTAGCAGGCCTTCTGGTGTTGGTCTCCTTGGTTTGCCTGTGGTATATATGCAAGATTAGAGTCTCACAACAGTGTGATGCAGCCATGATCATTCAGGCCTTTACAGCCATTGAAGCAAGACATTCTCCCCAAGCATGGTTGGATACCATAAAAAGCTAAAATGTTATGCTCAGGATGCGAGGCTAAGTACTGCACTCAGGGGCAGCAGCTTTGGACCCAGAGAAGAGCATGTCTGATTGCATGCGGGTTGATGTCCCAGGTCCCGCCTCTGAGAAAAAGGTATCGGTCGAGTCTGATGCTCTTTGGATGGAGGACACCTAAATGAACATCGGTACAAAGTCCCAATTTATTTCTAATATCAGAGATCAGACCTCTACTCTTGCCTGATGCGTCTAAAACAAAAAGGGGGAACTGTAGAGAGCTGCGGAATGCTATGCCTTAAAGATGGAGCTGGTTTCCGCCTTCCACCTTCCCGATGGTGAGTGCTCTCTGTCACGAACAATTCCACATTTGGCTAAGGCTGAGGATCTGGCTTGCTTCCATGTATGTGGACCTATCTGCATTGCCCACGTAGCACGCCTGGGTTGGCTACCCAGAGGCTATTTAAGCTGTGGGCTGGCTTTCCCCAGGGTCCGAGGATTGCTCAAGGTTCCTGAATAAACTGCATTGAAAAAGAAAAAAAAAAAAAGAACAAGCAGAGAGAGAGCAGGAGAGTTCCTGGATACAGTACAGTACAGTGGAGGAGAGTACAAAACAGGAGTGCAGAGTTTGTGGAAACGGTACAGTCGGGTTCGCAGGAGGAGAGCCCAGGTCCGTGCAGTCCAGTTATGTGCGGCTGAGTTCATGCCGTCAGGGCAGTGCAGCTCACGGAGCTCAAAGGCACTTTTTTCCAAGCAGATCTATTCAGTGAGAATTTGAGAAAAGCCAGTTCAAACCAGTCAGCTTGGAGAGTGGTTTTGAGCCAGAACAGCTGAGCTGCACCATCTAGCCAGAGTTCAGAGAGAACTAGAAAGGCTTGGGTATGGCTATAATCTCATCCACTCATCAATGGGACCCACTCAGCCAACAACCCAAAGAAATGTAACCAGTCCCACTACAGGAAGCCTTGCCTGGGGACCAAAGTTAAGCCTCATCTGCAGTGTTGACTTGGTGGCCATGACATGTCATAGTTGATTTTTGTCTTGAAATATCCTCAATTTCCAGTAAATTTGAAGAGATTTAGTGTGTATAGCAATGAAAGCTATGACTTTCAGAGATTGGTATATATTGCTCCATGTTTTCCATACTTTTAGGATTGCTGAAGTGGGGGTTGATGTTATATTTATGTGTTTGCTTTTATAGGTGAATTTGTATTTTTTGTTATGGTTTCCATCATGTTTTTTTGCTTTTATTTTTGGCATCTACTAGATGTCACAGACAGTTTTTCCCTCTTCTGATGGAGTTTAATAAATATTTTTCTTAATTGGAAATATTAAAAAAAAGAAAGATTCCAACGCATTTATTCCTTCTACAGTACTATCAACTTTTAATCATTTACTAAAAAAATAGAATGTTCAGATTACAGCTTAACCTAGTTAAGGGATATCTTGCCCATCACTGTAGCTTTAAAAATCTTTTTTGAATTATAATATATAATATAATCTTTCTTGAAATATAATATATAATTCTCCCACTTCTCTTTTTTCTTCCAAACCATCCCACTCAATTTGTATAGATTAATATTACTACTAGAATTTCACTAATTGTTATTACATGTCAATACCAATTTTTAAAGATGACTTTTTAATGCCTGAGATACTAAATCATTGCTTATTATATCCTCTATAAACATTATTAGAGTTAAACACAGTTCAATCAAGACACTGCTGTTGATGATTCACAATGATGAGTCTTCATTTATTAAATATGCAGCATATCACATTAAAGCTCTAATATTCCAATATTAATAACAATAGCAGCTTAATAAATACCACAAGCATAGAATTCTTTGCTCTTTTTTCAAATTCATGTTCCTCCTTTTCACTAACTGTTTATGAACACTATGCATTATATTATACATATTGTATGTTACATATTCTTAAATACATAAGTAATACTGCTCATTCTGTACAACGACACTTACTTGTGTGTGTTCAGGCCTGACCGTTTGGTGTTGGATAACTAATTGGTGTTCTCTTCCCAGGTTTTCTCAGGATGCCTCAGTGCCTGTCATTTTTTTTTTTGTAAGGTTGAGGCCTCCTGGTACTCACTTTACTACAGTAAACATTTTATTAAACCAACATAATTCTTCACTACATTCTACATGTTTGTCCAAAGAAGTGTAATCCTCACACTTCATCAAGGAAACTTATTGCAACAGAGACCATTATATAGAAAACTGCAGCCAATCACATGCAAATGGTCAGCGCTGAAAACATACATACAGGTAACAATATACAGACTGAACAAGTTATACTTAGTAATACATGTATATATGAATGCATATATGCAAGCACTAAAACTAATGAACACACTAAGACCATGAATTTAGAGAAAAATGGAAGAGTTTGGAGGGAAGAAGGGGAAGGGAGAAATGTTATTAAATTACTATGACAAAAATAAACATAATTCAAAGTTCCAGAATCCAACCCCAAATGACACATCTGCAATTCAATTCCCGTATTTTAGGCTCAGGAATCATTGTGGAAGATAAGGCAAAAAAGACTGTAAGAACCAGAACAGTGAATTTGCTGTGAGATTGTGTCTACTATGAATGTCAGAGTACACAGCCATAAATTCTCACCAAAATGACTGCCTCCACATGAGTTGAGCAAGGACAAGACATGCTAATGAAAAACAATGTTTTAATCATAAAGAACCTTAACATTATGGATCAGATTTTATATTATATCTCATTTAATTTTGTAATAATTATGCAGTAAGTGGTCTTCAAGCAATTACCGTATGACTCAAGAAATAAAATGTATTGTACAGGCATTAAGTCTCCTATCCTGAAGGCATTCCCTATGCAATGGAAAGGCCATTTGTAGAGAGAGCTCTTTAATACCTAAGAAAAGATAACACCGCATTATCATCTACTCTATAACCATTAATAGAGTTAAACACAGCTCAATCAAGGCACTGCAGTTGATGTTTTATAGTAATTAGTCCTCATATATTAAATACGTAACATTTTGCTTTATAAATACAGTATTCCAGTAGTAACAGTAATAATAGTAATTCAAGAAATTCCACAGGTATGGGATAAAGTAATGTCTCTTATAATGCAGGCCTCTGGAAAGTGGGAAATAAACTTTATTAGCATTCTAGAAAGCTACAGGGAAAGTGCATATTGTAATTTTGTATAATTTATCCCTTATTTGAGTAAACACCTGAGAAAATGAAGTCTCTTCATAGATGAAAAAGATAAATCAGACAAGTAGAAAATACCATACCAAGATAAATAGATACACACACATAGTAGGGGACAGAGAGATGGAGTGTCAAAAGAAGTCAAAAAGAAGTGGACAGCAATAAATGACACAAAATCATTGTAGAAGATCCAGGATGAGAAACACAGGCTGTCATAATTTATTAAAAGCTGTTTGGAAGTGTTCAAGGCAAATAAAAACAATAACAAAGCCAGAACAGAACAGAAACCTTGAATGCAGTAAAATTGTTAAGAAAAGCAATGGTTGATTAAATGCACACATTAGATGAACAGTAAGTATCTGTGTGTGTGTGTGTGTGTGTGTGTGTGTGTGTGTGTAGTTTGTGTGTGTGTGTTGATGAAAGTCAGATAAAGGTAGGGTGCTGAAGACACAGGAAATTAATAATAGAAAAAATCCCCACAACGGCAAGAAAATATTAATTTGATAAAATAGGGTTTGAAAAGTGTATACTGCCTCATAACCATATATATTATCAAAAACTCAAATGTAGAAAAGAAGGAATATTAACAGTGATTAGAAATTGTAACTGCTGTTTAATGTTGGTGGGAATGTAAAATGGTGCACATTAGAAGTGAAAGTTCATCAAGAATTTCACAATATAATTAACAAATGGTCCATAAAGTACATCATTAGTATACATCAAATAATTAAGTGTAAGATTTTTAAGAGATATTGGTATATATTTGTTCACAGCCCCAATGGTCATACTGAAATAAAGAAACAACCCAGATGTTCAGTGAGGGATGAAAGAGAAAGAAAAACGGGTGTGTTCATACATGAAAATTTATTCTGTTTTATCGTGAATGGAAATCTGGCATCTCTAAAGCACAGATGAACCTTGAAGACATTATGTTGTTAAATAAGCCAGTTACAAAATGATACAAACTTTATGACTCCACTTACTGGGTAGTTGATCAGAATCATGGAGAAAGAAGACAGAAGACAGAGGTCAGGTCATGGATGGTCATGACAGTTCAGAAGAATTTCTGGTGAATATAACACCACTGAACTCTTAGCTTAAAATAGTTAAATTCATGAGATGTATGTTATAAGAATTATGCTACAATGAAAATGAGAAAAGTCTCATAGACTATGCTTATGTTTAGTGGGCATCATTTTTTTCTTTTAACAATTTCTCAGAATTAGACTTTGATGTAAAAAGTAAGATAAAAAAATTTGCTGTATATCTAAAGGATTGGTGATATTTTCATGAAAATAAACTTTGTTGTATAAAATAGCACTGTGCTATTATCTTAAGAATTCTAGTAACTATCACCTGATAGTCTTATAACTGCTGTAAATATGCAATATATAATTTCTACAAAAAAATATTTTTATTAAGAATTTAGGAAAGATATACTCCAAACCATCTCATAATCCAAACCGAGAATGAAGCTTTGCTTGTGAAAATGATCAACACATTTTGAGAAATATTTTTCAGGTTAATGGAAGATTAAAGAGGAGCTATTGTCATCCCATCTGGATCTGAGAATAGCACAAATTAACGTACAAGATAAAGTAAAAATGGTTTTTGTTGGGTTTTTTTTTTTCCTGTCTTGGAAATAAAATCAAAGAAAAACTCAAACACCACATCAAACAAAAAATTCCCAACCACTTTTTTCAGGACTAGCGTGCCTCATTAACGCTGACAACCTGTTAGGAAGAGACTGTAGTGGAGTTCAAACCCTTGGCATCAGATTTGGCTCTTCTTTTGCCTCCCATTTCCATTTTCCCAAACATATATTGAGAACTGCACAACATTCCTCTGAATGTCTACAGCACCTCTCTAATACCACCCCCAATGCCCCATGGCACTATTTGTCTTGGGGACCACGACAGCTGACTCCCCACCAACTCTTGCTTTTCTTCCCTTGGTTTTAAGTGATTGCATCCAACACTCTCAGTGACTGACTCCAGATTCTGTGAACAACGGAATGTTCTATGGAGGTTCAGAAAGCAGCCCCACATGTAGTACACCCCACAAGGGTCATCAGAACCACAAATTCCTCTTAAGTGATGCCAATTCTAAGCACCACAGAAAATCTCTCTAAGTTCGGTTAAAATAATTTATAAAGTACAAAGGTCACTTAATCACTCATTTCTAAGTAAAATCATGATATTTTATGAGAGACTGCATATCACTATGCATGTCTTCTTAAACACACATGCATATGGATTTGCATATTTGGGACATCTGTACCCCAGAACTGCTTTTCATCAGCGCTCTCACAAAGCAGCGCTCTCATACATACTTTCCTTTACAAAGTAGCTTCATCCCCAAACTAAAACTAAGGCAGGGACAACAGATCCAGCCATTGCATCCAAACGTAACTATCGAAATTTTCCGGAAGTGTCTTTAATATTTGGTGCACACTGGATTTTATGTTCCACACAAATAATTATGTGGAAATACTAGCCCTCACAGTTATTAGCAGGTTACTAATATATGATGGCTTCCTTGTCCTGACTGGTACCAGTGTCTTTATAGAAGGGACAAATGAAGCTGACTCTACAAGAACTTTGCAGTCCCCAGCTTCTTAGAGGTATTTAGTAGAGTTCAATTCTGCTAAAACCCTGACCTTAGACCTCCACCCTCCAGAATGGTGATCAATGAATTTCTACTGCCTATCAGCTGCCCACTCTATGATGCTTTGCTACAGTAGCTCAAATGTTCTAAGACATCACACATGCCCCATTCACTATTCTCCACAGCCTCAGATACGGTTATTTTTTATTGCCTACTTATGTGCTGTTGCGTATAGAACATTGCAAACAATGTTTCTATATGCAAATATATGACATGAGGACTATACCTGCATGTAATTTATATTCCTTGCTTTTTAGGAACTACACAGTACCCTGAAGATCTTCTCTATAAATACACTGGATAGTCTTGCACATTTTCTATGCCTTTGCCATGCTCTCAGATTCAGCTACACAGTTGCTTTCCAGTCAGAGAACAACCATTTCTTAATGATCATGCTGCCTTTCAGTACTGGCCCTGAATCAACTGACTAAACAGCAGCAGTCATGATCATTCTACACCTTAATCCGTTCCTGTCACTTTATTGGAGAGAATCTGATGGTCACATTCAGACAGGACTAACTACACAATTTTTAGGCCCAACACAAAATGAAACTTTAGGAGACATTGTTCCAAAATGCTTAATAATTTCAAGATAGTAATGTGAAAACAAGCATGGCATACTTCCAAACAAGGAGCGAGTGTAAGTGCACACAGATTCTCCCACCAGGTGCCATGCTATTTATACACCACCCTTGATCTAGACCTAAATTCCTTTGCTATATTGCTTTTTGAAGGAAAATAATTTATCATATAATATATCCCAATCATGGTTCCCCTCCTTCTTCCATATCCTCCCCACCTTCCCACTGATCTAATCCCTTGCCTTTTTTTCTCTTTTTAGAAAATAGACTGGCAAATAAGAAAACAGAAATTTTCCCATCTTTATTTTTGTTTTGTGTTGTTTTAGTGGTTTTTATTTACATACAAAATAAAATTGTGCATGTTTTAATTTCATTTAATTCATTTTTTATATTTTTATAAATTACAGTTTATTCACTTTGTATCCCCACTGTAGCCCCCTCCTTCATCCCTTCCCAATTCTACCCTCCCTTCCTCATCAATTCCCATGCCCTTCCCTAAGTCCACTGATAGGGGAGGTTTTCTTCCCTTTCCCTCTGACCCTAGCCTATCAGGGCTCATCAGGACTGGCTGCATTGTCTTCCTTTGTGGCCTGGTACACCTGCACTCCACCCCAGGGGGAGATAATAAAAGAGCCAGCCTCTGAGTTCATGTCAGGGACAGGCCCTGTTCCCATTACTAGGGAACCTGCTTGGAGACTGAGCTGCCATGGCCTACATCTGTGCAGAGAAAAAAAAAAATTAAAGAAAAACAATCATGAGAAGCACACATAGAGCATAAAAAAACACAAAGAAAAACCATAACATACAAGTGGAAGACCAGTAAGATTTTTAAAAAGGGCCCAAAGAAACAGTATGAGACCATTTATGTCCTCTTTCATGCTCAATGTGTGCTTTTATCTGCATTCCATCCTTCCTTATCCCCTAATATTACACATTTTCATCTCCTTTTTAAATGTTGTACTATTCCCACATATAGCCATTTGTGTATGGGAAAAAAAAACATGCAGTTCTAATTTGTTTTTCTGAATTTGAGTCACCTTACTTAACACCATACTTTCCAAGTCCACCCATTTTCTTACAAATTTCATGATCCAATTTTTCTTTGCACCTGAATATCTCATTTTGTGTATGTATCACACTTTTATTATCTATTCTGTGGATGGATATCTATGGTGGGTCCCAATTTCTTGCTGTCACAAATAAGGCAGGAACAAACCTGGATGGGAAATGTCTCCGTAGTAGGATATGGAGGTTTTATAGTATATGCCCAGGGATGGAAGACCTGCATCTGATTGTAGGTCTATCTATATTTAATTTTGGAAGGACTCTATACTGATTGCCATATTGGTTGTATTAATTTGTTTTTGTATTTTGGGCGATTGTTTCAATATTTTTTAAACTAATCATAAAATAGGGAAAGGACAAATGCCTCCACCTGCGGCTTTTACTTGAGGAAATAGAAATACAAATAGGCTTTGTAATTTAACACAGATAGCTGAGAAATCTGCATTATATGTTTAGTATTGCATACAAATTTTCAGTATGACTAGCTGTGAACCTGAAGTGGATTTTTTTAAAAAAGGTTTGTTTTTTGTTTTGTTTGTTTGTTTATTGAGATAAAGGAGCACATGTGGCCATCTTGAAGTAAGAGGTTACACAGGGAAACTGGGGCACATAGCAAAATATAAATTCTATGAACTATTTGCACAGTAATTTTCTAAGGAATAGGTTTCTAATACTCCACATTTACTGTATATATTGAGATGTTTATGCTCATTTACATAGAAATAAACTGAAAATCAATATTTTACAATTATGTGATGAAAATAAAATTCATACCCAAGTATATAGATTACAAGATTCTTCTTATTTTGTTATAAAATTCAGAAACAGTCACCTGCAATATTTTTTGTAGTCACTGGAATTTATAGATTGCAGCAAATAAAAACACTCTAATGCATTTAACAATTATTTATATCTTACTATGAGTAAGTTAAAAAAACATAAAACTTAAGAGAATTGAATCTAATAAACTGAGCTTTAAATATTTATCTATTTGTTTTTATATGTAGATTAATAGAAGTGCATATTTTTTTGTTTTATTTTTTTTTTCAATGCAGTTTATTCAGGAACCTTGAACAATCATCTGACCCTGGGGAAAGCCAGCACACAGCTTAAATAGCCTCTGGGTAGCCAAACCCAGTGTGCCATGTGGGCAATGCAGATAGGTCCACATACATGGAAACAAGCCAGATCTTCGGCCTTAGCCAAATGTGGAATTTTTCCTGACAGAGAGCACTCACCATCGGGAAGGTGGAAGGCGGAAACCAGCTCCATCCTTAAGGCACAGCATTCCGCAGCTCTCTACAGTTCCCCCTTTTTGTTTTAGAGAAGTGCATATTTATTCAGTCAAATGTGTTTGTCAGACATACTCTAAATTGTGCAACTTTTGGTATGTGAATGCTTATAAACCAATTTTAAAAGCTCATGGTGAATAATTATAAAGAAAACAGTGCAAATTTTAATGTGTCTCAGAGAACTAAAATTGAAAAAAAGCTCAGGCAGCTGTGTTTGACCTGGAAGATGTTAACACTGAGACTCAAGGAGTCCGGTTTGGGCATGAAGAATACAGCAAGTCATGCAAATGCTCACCACCATGAAGCCTCCATGTTAAGAGCACTGCAAGCATTCATCTGTGGTCATTTCATAGATGTGCCCATCACAGAAGGATCGGAACAGTACATTGAAAGAGGAAAAATGGAGACATTAATCATTGCCATGGACCAGCCCAGTCAGGTCCCACAATCGCTGGGAATCAGAGGTTCGGATATCAGGTTAGATACACGTAGGCAGATTGACAGTCAGAGACCACACCAAATAGTGCTGGAATCTGCTTCGATTTACTGAAGTCAAGCTAACACTTATATAGTGATTACATAAAGAAGCACCTTGAAGTTGACATACTTCCCGGAACATTCAGACTTTTACCAACAATACAAAGTTTACATTTTAACTGAAAGGGCAACCTGATATAAAGCAGTGTCTACAAAAAATCTCAGCCTAAAAGATTTAATCAAAGCAAATACAAAACTTTAAACTATTTACACAGTTCTATTGATGTTAATTAGTGAGGAAAAGGCCAGGGGCTGTCATTGCCCTCTGAGCCAAGTCGGCTAAAGATTTACAACCCTCCCTAGAGATAAGCATCTGGAGAATTCCTCCTGTTTGTCTCCCTAAGGATTTACAGCCTTCCTTTAGAGTTAGGATGCTTGAGCTAAAACACTTAGTATAATATAAAACCTTCTGACCTCACGCATTTGCCTATCTTCTTTCTGCCTCATCATAAACATCTGTGTTTGGTAATGGTTTTGTAGTAGCTTTACAGCAGTGGCAATACCCAGAGCATTCATCTTGACAGATCTTGATTAAATATTTTCTTTAGAAAGACCTAAAACTCTTGCCCCTTTATTACCTACAATGTTTGGTTTTTCCACAAGCAATTCCTGATACTGATCCTGATTTATTACCTCTCTTAAAATTTTACTTTGCTTCTACTCTTATTTGCTAAAGCTTTTAGTAGTCTATCAGAAATGTGTTTCCTTGAATAGTTAATTGTGCTGTTCCAAGAATCATAGAGAAACAGCAAAAAAGCTCATCAATCCAACCCTGCAACCAAGGAAGCGTGGGACTCTCAGAATACGTCTTTTTGGCTTAGGTGGCCATGTTGGGGTTACTTTTGCCGGTGACCTCCAGGGAGCCTATTCCCGAGGGAAACGTATCTCCCATCTAGTAGTACAATCTATTGATATGCTACACAGACGACACTGGAGCGGGTGCAGCAAATCATCACAGGTCTTGCTCTCTTCTATAATCCATGCTTCAGTCACCCCTCAAAAACTTAGCTGATTCCGTTTGAGTTGCATTCTACAATGTAGCAAACTCTTGAGAAGCATAATTCCATGTCCCATGATTCAGACTCAAGCGTGTCGACCATGACAGCAGCTGCAGATAAACAGGAGGATAAGAAGCATGGGAAACAGCTGTAACTAAAAGAATCTGAGGAAACACCCGAGAGCTGAGTCTAGTAAAGACAAGATTCTGCATTCAAGTGAATATATTTGTATAAACCACTCTATTTGCTTTTCTTAATTTAACTATATATATATATGTATAAACATATACATGTATAGTGACTATATATGTATATGTGTGTGTGTGCACGCTCATGCTTTTCCCTCCCCAACTCCTTACAGATTCTCTTCACTTTTTTTCTCCCCCTTTGGAAAACAAACAAGCAAGAAAACAGGCAATGCATACACACAATAATAATAATTATTATTATTATATGAAAGCACAAAAAAGACACACAACCAATCCTATAAAATATAAAATCAAAAGTTATAATACACAAGCAGAAGACCAGTAAGCCATAAAATGCCCAATATGAGATATGATATGTTGACAAAAATACTATTGAGTTCATTTGAGTTGACCATCACTGCTGGACATTGGGCTTACCTTTAAGTGTGGTTTATACCCACAGTGATACCCCACTGCAAGAATTATTTTTTCCTTTACAATCAGATGTCAATTGTAGATAGTTTTTTGATTAGAGATAGAAGCTCCTATCCACTTCCCCTTCAGCACTGGGACCAGGTCTGACTTAAACCTATGCAGGCTTTGTACATGCGCTACAGTCTCTGTGAGTTCATATGTATATCAGTCCTGGTATATCTAGGTGTCATTCATCACTTCCGGGTCTTACAAATTTTAGTCTTTCTTTTCGGCATAGCTCCCTGAGCCCTATAGAAGGGATTTCATAAAGATATCCAATTTAGAACTGACTGTTCCAAACTCTCTTACTCTCTGCACCATTGTCTATTTGTGAGTTTCTGTGTCAGTGCTCGTATACTGCAAGAGGAAGTTTCTCTGCTAATGACTGAGAGAGGAAATACTGATCTATGAGTATAGCAGAATACCTTTAGGAGTGAGTGATTTTTTTTTCTGTGTTCCTTTAGCAAAATGATAGTATTTGGTTTTGCCCAAGGCCCATGGCCTATTTAATCTCAGGTTCTTGGCCACCCAGGCAGAATCAGGCATGGGTTCTATCTCACAGAATCAAATCAGAAAATGGTTGCTTATTCCTATAACATTTGTGACACTACTACACTAGCGCAAGCAGATTCCCTTTGTAGATGGCAGGATATGTAGCCTGATTAGTGTTTAACTTTCTTCTCAGGTAGCATGTTGGATTTTATGTGTTATATCTATATTTTATATTTTATAAGTGGTTTCAATACTCTCTCTAAAATCCATCTTGCAGATTTTTGCTATATTCCAATATCTTCATTAGACCAAACTATGAACCAGTTAAAATTTTTGGTTGATTTACTTCCCAACAATTTTTATGGCGAGTCTTCCCCCATTGATATCTGTATTTCCCTGTGTCAGCCTATTGAGATTTCCTCTTTAAGCCTCTTCCAGCTGTTCACTCTGGTAATATTTCTATTTCAAACTATTCATTATACCATTGCTTCCTTTTTGTTAATTTTCTTTTTAAATTTATTTACTTATTAATTAATTACAGTTTATTCACTTTGTATTCAGTTGTAGCTCTCTCTCTTGTCCCCTCCCAATCCCATCCTCCCTTCCTAAACTCCTCTCATGCACTCCCCAAGTCCACTGATAGAGGAGGTCCTCCTCCCCTTCCATCTTACCCTAGCCTATCAGGTCTCATCAGAACTGGCTGAATCATCTTCCTCTGTGGCCTGGTAAGGCTGCTCCCTCCTCACAGGGAGGTGATCAAAGAGCCAGCCAGTAAGTTTATATCAGAGATAGTCCCTGTTCCCATTACTAGGGAACCCACTTGGAGACTTGTAGCCATGGGCTACATCTGTGCAGGGGTTTTAGGTTATCTCCATGCATGGTCCTTGTTTGGAGTATCAGTCTCAGAAAATACCCCTGGAACCAGAATTTTTTATTTTGTTGCTCTCCTTGTGGAGCTCCTGTCCCCTCCAGGTCTTTCATCTTTCTCTTCTTTCATAAGATTCCCTGAGATCTGCCCAAATTTGGGTATGGGTCTCAGCATCTGCTTTGATACCCTGCTGGATACAGTCGTTCAGAGGCCTTCTGTGATAGGTTCCTGTCCTGTTCCCTGTTTTCTCCCTCTTCCAATGCCCATACCATATGGTGCTGGTCTAACTGAATGTCTACATGTAGAAAATGCAAATAGATTCATATTTATCACTCTGCACCAAATTAAAGTCCAAGAGGATCAAAGACCTCAACATAAAACTAAACTCACTAAATTGGTTAGAAGAAAAAGTGGGGAATACCCTAGAACTCATTGGCACAGGAGACAACTTCCTGAACAGAACACCAACAGCACAGGCTCTAAGAGCAACAATCAATAAATGGGACCTTGTGAAACTGAAAAGCTTCTGTAAAGCAAAGGACACTGTCATCAGAATAAAACAACAGCCTATGGACTGGGAAGGAATCTTTACCAACCCTATATCTGATGGAGAGCTAATATCCAGAAAACATGTTTTTGAGTAATTTGTAGGATATCTGAAAGTACTGAATTCTGGTAGACAACGTTCAATTCATAATAGACATGATGAGAATTATTAGAATGATTGAGATGGCATGTGCCTAGAGAACATTCAAATCAAATATACAGTATATAAATTTATTTTAATAGCTTAAATTAAAAATACAGTCAGAAGATTGAGTGATTGCTGTACATAAGAGACCATGGTAGGTTGAATTCAAGAATTCTTGCCTACAGTAGTCAGTACCATATTCCATTCAATAACAAATATATAATTTAAGGAAAGTGTCACATGACCCCTTACACCATGAGGGTCCTGGGGTTCAAACATGGGTAGCTGGACTAGGTGCCTTTACCTGTTGAACCATATCACCAGATAGAGACACTAATTTTAATTAATTTTTCTGTTTAGCTAACATTTAAACTTATTCCATTTTATAATAAAGATTTGAGTCATAAGATTTTTAATTACGGGAATTTATACTGGATTACAGTTTAACCTATTTATGTAGAATTAACTATGATTTGTTGTTGTTGTTGTTGTTGTTGTTTTCCCTGTTTTGAAAATAGATATTTTCCTCACATAATCCTGATTATAGGATTACATACTCTCTACATCTCCCAGTTCCTCCCCACTTCCCATCCTACTTAGACCCACCCTTTTCTGTCTCTCATTAGAAAAGTGCCTACATAAAGATAAAGAAATTGGAGAGATCTCATACTAGCTACTTAACATCATACCTGAAAGCTCAAGAATAAAAATAAAACATGCAGAGACTCACAGCCAAACAATAGTCCAAGCTCAGGAAGTTTTATGGAAAAGTAGGAAAAATGATTGAGAGGTCTGAATGAATGAAGACCTACAGAGTAAACTAACCTGGGCCCATGGAGGCTCACACAGAGACTGAGGCACCAACCAAAGAGTTAGCATGGGCCATACCTAGACACGCTACATATAAGTCACCAATGTGAAGCATGATCAACATGTGGCTCCTCTAACAATGAGAGTTGGGGTTGGTTCTGGCTCTCTTGCCTGTCTTTGGATCACTTCTCCCTAGCTGGGCTGCCTTCTCTGAACTCAGTGGGAGAGGATGTGCTTAGTACTGCTATTATGTGAGGGGTCATGATGGGTTAGTACCCTGAAGGCCCCCCCTTCTCTGAGAAGGAGAAGGAAGGATGGAAAGAGGGGCTCATGAGGGCAGGACTGGGAAGTGATGGGGAGGGGCCTGGAACCAGGTTTTAAACTATTTTTTTAAAGGAAAGAAATGGGGGAGATCATATACTAGTAATGTAATGTCACACCTGAAAACTCAAGAATAAAAAGAAGAAATCTATCCAAAAACAGTAGATAGCAAGAAATAGTCAAACTCAGGGCTTAAAACAATAAATGGAAACAAGCAACAAGAAAAAAAATACAAAATAAAAATGAAACAAAGAGTTGCTTCTTTGAGAAAAATCAATAAGATTGACAAACCCTTAGTCAAACTAGTCAAACTAATTAAAACGCAAAGAATATCCAAATTAAAATTAGAGAGATAACAACAGACATCAGTGAAATTCAGAGAATAATAAAGACATACTTTTAAAAACAAGTATTTCACCCAGTTGAAAAATATAAATGAAACAGATAATTTCTTCAGTGAACACCACTTATCAAAGTTAATTCAAGATCAGATAAGCAATTTAAACAAACCTATAACTCCTACTGAAATAGAAGCAGGAACTAAGTATGGTTTGTACCCACAATGGAAAAAAACATCACCATTTCAGATGTGATGTGTTGATATATAGTGCATCAGTGTGAATTTTCTCAAAGCAGTGCTCTATTTATGCCATTCTCTGATAAGAAAGAAGAGAGAGAGAGAGAGAGAGAGAGAGAGAGAGAGAGAGAGAAAGAAAGAAAGAAAGAAAGAAAGAAAGAAAGAAAGAAAGAAAGAAAATGCTCCTCTCTACAAAATTACATTTTAATTCGTGAGTCTCACATTGCTATTGATAGGCAGACCAGTAAGTCATTGTTTCCTAAACTTGGCATGAGCACATAATATTTACTTATCACATTTTGTGGTACAAGTGCTGGTGGCCATTAAAAATTTACATGTTGCATTACGACTCCCCAAAGTGATGGTGTACGGAGACAGGGATAACTAGTTCACAAGGACTGTGCCTTGGTGAACAGGAGTGATGCCTTTGTAAAGAACTCAGGTACCTACCTGGCTAGAATCTTCCATGATGAGAGTACAAAACAAGGAGGTGTCATCTGTAAGCTACACAGTGAGGCCTCACTGGACATGAAGTCTGCCTTCATCTTAGATTTGTACAGCCTCCAGAAATTGGATTCTGCTGTTTATAAACTCCACCCTATGAGGTTCTGTTGCAGCAGTTTAAACGGCCTGAAACCCTTGTCTTCATTTGTATTTCTCTTTGCTAAAATCTTCTCATGAGCAATCCTATACATGCACTAAGTTCCACAGGGCTCTGCGGTCATTGAAGTACATGGAAATCCTTACTCCATTGGAGTCCTGTGGTGTGTGTGTGCATGCGTCTGTGTGCATATGTGTGTGAGAGATAGAGAGAGAGATACCATTGTTATAGCATTTAGTTTTTGACTGCTTTGTAGTTTTGGCTACTTACATACACACCTTAGCAAAAGCATCTTGTCTTCATCTGGATATCCCATAGCTTCATATTTTATACAGGTTATCTGTTCAATAAGTACTCAGTAAGCTAATACAAGGCATAAAACAAGATGTATCTGGTCATGTGTTTGAAAATGCCTATGTTACTGTGAAGATAATCACCATGCAATTATTGATAACTGAATATGAGGCAAATAAGGAATGCTCCATAGGAACAAATTTATGTATAATCTGTTGAACATCTAGCAAATAATGACATTTCTACAAGGTAATGGCAAGCACTGAAAGTCAGGACTCTGCTTTGGTATTGACTAAGATCACTAATGGATTTAAAAAATAGCAAATAAAAGCCAAAATAGTTCTTTGTGGGATACCAATTAACTGCTAATCTGTTTGCTCTAATAGGCCACTATTAGAGGAAATGATAAAATTAGCTATGCACATAAGAAACATTTATTGCCTACATATTACATTTGCCCTGGGACCAGTACAACTCAGCAAACTTGTACAATGAAATTGGCCCCAAAACAGCTTAAAGTAACATAAGCTTTTATCCCTACTGGTTTGAAACAAGGTTTCTTACAACTCAAGTCCTAAGCATTCAAAGAAAGTGAGAAAATCTGTTTCTTCGAATGATTTTAGAACAGAAAACTTCTGAATTGCTTTCTGTATCTCAAGTCTATCTAAATCCCTGCTGATGTGGCCTTCCACTTTCAGCAGGATTCCATTGCTCCTGGGCATCAGACAGTCCTGTTAATAATGGCAAATCCTTTCGGTCACTGGTTGGTGCTGTTGGAGCTTTGATTGACAAGGTAATAAAAGTGTTAATGAGTCTGAGCGGTACAGTCAGGGATCAATAGCTGCCAATAACAAGAAACAATTCTGATACTTAAGTTTACAGAATTCCCCCAAACCAGTTAACTATTTCACATCAAAATAGAAGCATTCCATTTCATAACTGTTTTTTTTTTTTTTCAGACCTTGGAAAAACTGTTTCTAGGCATTGTAGAGAAGCAGGACCATGGGTATTGTTCACTCAGTCATTCCTGCTGGCTGACTGTAGTTTGCCCTTCACAGTCCTGGTGATCTTAAGATGGTGTCTTGCTGGGAAAGATTACATTGAGAACAGACCTTTATAGCTTGACTGTCCAAGACAACGTTATGATTTTTTTTTTCTTAGCCTCAGATTTCACAACTGTGAAAGTACACCAATTCCTTTGCAAAATAGTTAGCAGGCTAAATGGTATGAAAAATGCAGAAAGCAAAGAGTGTCTTGAACATAAGGGGCATTTCAGGGATGGTGCATGTGCTACAATTTAAACAAAGGTTGCTCATCTTTGTGCTGGTGTTCTGCTTCATTTGGGGTATCAAATTGTTATGCCTGCTACCTGGATCTGTGAGGTATAAATGGGAATTTATAATTTATTTGTGATGCTTTATTTTTGTTTTGTTTTGTTTTTGGTGTTTGTATATGTTCCTGACATGATCTCACTATGTAATCCTATTCAGCCTTAAAAACATTATGTAGATAGACCAAGACAGCATCAAACTCACAGGAATTTTCTTTTGGTGGTGGTTCTATCTTGATTTCTTTTAAAGATCCCTTTGAATTACCATTTGCTTCATAACAAAATATCTCTAAAATTAGTGGCTTACTTAGAGCCATTATTGTCACTCATATTCTTATGAGTGACCAGGATGTACTTCTGGTCCGGGCCAGCACAATTAGGGGACTGATATAGGATGATCTATAGCATGTCATGGGAGGTGACAGAAATAATTTTACCTCTTGTATCTTACCATCTAACAAACTAGTCCTAGTCTTTGTAAATGTCCTAGTCACCAGACACTAAGGAAGAGCCGGTAAGGCAAGAGCTGCTCTAGCAAGCACTTGCCAATCAATCAGTTTCAACCATATCCACTAGCATGTTATTGACCTAAGTAAGACACACTATCATGGTCCAAGGAATTAGTGATGTAAATTTCAGAGGGAATCATTAGGAAAGTAAATCATCGAGGCCATTTCCTCAACAGAAAAGCATTCTCACATTTTATTCATGTAAAGACCATAAAGAAACACATGGTGGGTGGCAAAAGAAGTCATCTGGTAAAATGCTCTTGCCACCAAACCTGGCAACATGAGTTCCATCTCTGACCCACAGAGTGGAAGGTAAGAAACACCCCCTACAAGTTGTCCTCTAACTTCCATAATCACATACCACGACATGTTAATTCAAGCACACACATGTGGATGCACACACGAACACATAAATGAAATATGACTTTTAAAAGCTATAAGAGAAAGCTAGATTTTTTTTCTATAGAACAATAGTTCTTCTCAAAGATAATACAGTCAGGGTTAAATACGTCCAAACCCATAAATGTGTTCTATTTTATATTTCCACTGAGTGTCTGATTAGCTTTAAATTATAGAGCATGCTGAGAAATAGGTTTGAAACAAATAGACTGATTATACCACATGACCTTTGGATTGGAAGCTCTGATCTGTAGGAAAATGTTATTTTTATCACTCCAGTTGAGAAAGCACAGTATTTCTTCTGCTATAGTTGTTTTTCACTAAAATAAATTGTTCTTCAGTTAATTGTACTTTTCAGTTTCAGAAAGAAAGCAATGTATCTTAGGACTTGATTTGTTCATATTTCTGTGTCTGGTACCTTCCATTTATTTGTCAATTTTATTCCTCGTGATATGATCTCAGAACAAAAGAAATCCCTTTAAAAATGACAAGAGGGGCAGAAGAATTGTCTTAGCTCAGGCTGTCATAACAGGCTATCATAAAGCAAGCAGTGCGGGGAGGGGGTGTGCTTGGAATCAGAAATGTATTTTCTCACAGTTCTGGTGCCCAGGAATTCCAAGATCAAGGTCCTACCTAGTGTGATTTGTGGGGAGGATTGTTTTCTTCGCCTCTAGCTAGCCAATTTCTCACTCTGTGCCTACAATGGATAGAGATGGAACTCCATCATATCACTTCCTAAAAGCCCTTAAATATATTGTATTGTCACATGATAGTCCCAGAATTACAACCTCCCTCATCCGATTCATATGCCGAGGACATAGCCTTCAATGGGACTGTTTCTGAAGACATGGCCTATAAGGTTAGGGCTGCAGTATACGAAATTGTTGAATGAACTGACATAATTCAGTCCATAGCTAGAATACTGGAAAGTTAAGGACACATGCCTACAACTTTATATACCTCTTCAGTTCAATTAAGGCTGTGTGGATATAGTGTGGAGGCTATAAGAGTTTCCTCAAATCTCCATGTATCATTGCTAAACGCAATACAGCTTAAAGATGCAAACTAAATAAAACTGAGAAATATTCTCTGAGGCATATGTGACTAAAAGTACTGTTTAGTGTAATAAGACCTGAAGTAGTAGCTAGAAAATCCTGTCCAAAAAAACAAATGAAAATACCTCAATATTTATTTCTTTTAAGAAAAACATAGATATCTTACTGAACTTTCCCCTATGAAACTCTCTCCTTATTATCTTGTAACTACGGCTTCACCAAAAATAATGTGACCAAGAGGCAAGCATAAACTCGACTCCTAAAACAAATTTTTTCGGAATAGTCATTGTTTAAAAATTTGACCCACAAAAACTTTACCTTGCCTACAAGATGTGCAGAGATACAGACAGAGTAGACAGAGCAGAGATGGAGGGAGTACCCAACCAATGCCTGGCCAGATCAAACACCCATCCTATTGGAGAGTGCCAACCCCTGACACTATTAATGATACTCTGCTAAGCTTGCAGACAGGAGCCTGACAAAGTTATCTTCTGAGAACCTCTATCCAGCAGTACTTCAAAGCAGATGGTGATACAGCCAAACATTGGGCGATGCATGAAGATTCTTGTGGAAAGGTGTGAGGAAAGAGAAAAGGATTTGGGGTTGACAGGAGCTCCACAAGAATAGCAAAGGGCCAACTCACCAGGGCCCAGAGGGGATTGCTGAGAGTGAAGCACCAATGAAGGATCATTCATGAACTAGAACTAGACTCCCTACAAAGATGTAGCAGATGGACAGCTTAGGCTCCATGTGGGTCCTCTAGTAAGCAAAGGGGTGACTGCATTGGACAAGGACTCACTTGTTAGCTTTTTGATCATTTTCCCCTGGCAGGACTGCCTTGTTGGGCCACAGGGGAAAAGGACATACTCAGTCCTGGTGAAACTTGATGAGCTGGGGTGGATGGGAAAGAAAGCGCCCCTATTCTAAGGAATAGGTAAGGGTAGAAGGGCAGAGGGAGGGAGGGACTGGGAGAGGAGAATTGATGGGGCTACAGCTAGGACATAATGTGAATAAAAAATAAATTTTAAAAAGTTGAAAAATAAAGGTTTTGATTTATAAGTAGTCATTTCTGAGAAACAGAATAAACTTAATTAAAAATGTGTGAGGATTTTTTTTCTTTAAAAATATGTCACATCTTCCTCAAAAACTATTTACAAAATTATCTAGTGAATATATTTAAGAATTATTAAAGTTTCTGTCATCATTAATCTTCCTATTTTCTCTGACCACAGAGAAATATGAGGAATATTTTATTTACTGCTGCTCTTGGAAGCTATAACTTGTGTATTACTGCTGAATTTCAAAAAGAAATTTAAAAGGCTAGGAATAATCTGTCCAATGTAATAGAAACACTAAATGCTATTACATTCATTGACTTCTGTATTGAACACATTATAAAGAAATGTTGTAGTTAGACTCTCAGCAATATATGTTAGTGTGTTCTTACAGTTCTTTTTTTTTTTTTCTAAATACATCCTGAGGTATTTAGAAAAAGTTAGATTGCTAAGAAGTTGTGCTAGTCAACCGTGGGTTGATATGTGGAACTGGAAGGATAGCAGAAGTTATTCTCTCACAGGTCTCCAGATGGGGAACCCTAAGATCAAGGCTCGTTCAGATCTTTGATGAGGATGAGTTTTTAGCTCTCATGGCTCTTGTCTTTGTATCACTGAGTGGAGGGGAAGGAGAAAGCAAGAGAGCAGAGGCAGAGACAAAGGGCACTTTACCATTTTTCTTTTAACTTGGGATCTTTTCTATCACTCTGACAAAATAATGAAGGTTACTAATTTATGAAGTGGGAAAATTTGGTTTGGCTCACAGTTTCAGAGGTTGCAATTCGCGGTCTACTCTGAGCCTGTAATGAGCAGTACATAATAGCGGAACTTCATGGTTAAGGGAACAACATAGATCATGTACTACAGGATGCAAAGACACAGAAAAGAAGAAGCCAGAGTTTCAATATCCTGCTCAAGAACACATCAGTTATAAACTAACTTTCTTACACCACACTCCAACGCCTAGAGGTTTCATCACACCCTAAGAGGACCACAAGATAGAAAACAAGCCTTTAATACATGCTCATTTTGGAATAATCCAATACTCAAACTATTGTAAACATCAATTCTATGATATTATGGCTCTGTCAGTATGATATTTAATTACATTTAATCTTTATCTCCCCATACATACCTATCTACAAATAAAGCTACAAAAAAAAAAAAACTAAAGCATTAAGATATGAACTTGGAGAGGAAATGCAAGTCAGCCCACAGCAAAAGGCAACTGCTGTATTCAGAAGTCACATTTCAAGGCTAATTTATCACACTGAAACTTCCTATTAGATTAAAAAAAGAAGCTGGCAGTTCTTGCATTATCAGTTAGTCTATAGTTTGCCAATTATGGTGGACCTAATGATTTGAAAACCACCTAGGGCAGATACTGCTTCAAAGAGCATCCCTAAGAAAAGACGTGAGTGGGTAACATCAGCCCATCATCTCACCTTGAAGAAAGGCTAAATGACTGCTGAATCTTTTTCATTGTTTATTGCTCATCATGGGGGCCATCAGCATACTATCTAACATGAAATCAAATGCAGAATTTAAAAGTTTTCAATTATAACTTCAGTTATCATTTTATCCATCAAACATTTATTGAGTATTCCTTAGCATCTAATCTTATGTGTTGTAGACTAGGAGGTAAATAACACCCATGTCTTCCTTCAGAAAATATTTATCCAATGCCTACAATGCACCAAGTATTATTTTAAATATCAATAAATGAAATCAAAACAATATTTCCCTCTTAGAGCTTATATTCTAAGTAAGAGCAGCAACAGACAATCCATTAAAAATAAAGATAATGATACATTAGCAGATAATAAGCACTGATACACTAGAATAGGAATGAATGAATGAGATGAGTGTTTTCTAAGACTAAACAAGAAAGTCTGGGGAGGCTCAAAGGGAAGACTGTGAGTTATCAAAATGAAACCTGGGCAGTAGGATAACCCAAGCAGAGGGACAAGGTCCCATTGATACTGCTGTGTGTCAGGATAGATGCTGGAACGCAAAGAAGCTTGTGAACCACAAAAGTGAGAACAGAGAAAACATTCGCATCCTGGGAGAATGTCAGTCTTAACTCTGTGCAGCTTGGTGAGGCATCACAGCATACAAAACATTAAATGAATATTTTGGACATAGTTTAAATTTCTTAAAAAAAAACTTAAACCTAAATTCAACCTGATCATCTGTCTTGGGCTAAAATGTTTCACTCGACTTGATTGCAAATTTGGCCTCATTTCTACTTTGCATTATTTGTTTGTATTGTTCTTTCCTAAAATCTTTTGTTCTGGTGTCATCTCTCCCTCCCTCTTTCTTACATTAACATGGTCACATCAATCCCCAATTGATTTTTTTTCTTCTGTTATTGTTTAAGTATACTGTCTACTTTTATTCATTTACCTATTACATGTTTATTTATCTAAAATATGTTTTAGAGACATTAGATAAATGAATAAACTATATAAGTGAATAAAAATCTCTATAACGTCAGTATGTTGATTTAACTTTTCTTTTTTTTTTCTTTTTTTTTTTTATCAGTTACATTTTATTAACTCTGTATCCCAGCCGTGTCCCGATCCCTCATTCCCTCCCAGTCCCTCCCTCCCTCCCTCCCTCATCTCCACCGTACCCCTTTCCAAGTCCACTGATGGGGGGGACCTCCTCCCCATTCATCTGATCCTGTTTTATCAGGTATCTTCAGGACTGGCTGCAAAGCCCTCCTCTGTGGCCTAACAGGACTGCTCCTCCCTTCGGGGGTGGGGAGACCAAAGAGCCAGTCATCGAGTTCCTGTTAGAAATAGTGCCTGTTCCCCTCACTTTGGGAAACCAATTGGTTACTGAGCTACCACAGGCTACATCTGAGTGGAGGTTCTAGGTTATATCCATACATGGTCCTTGGTTGAATGTCAGTCTCAGAAAAGACCCTGTGCCCAGATATATTTGGTCCTTGTGGAGCTCCTATCCTTTCCCCATCAGACTAACTCCCCTTCTTTCTTATGATTCCCTGTACTCTGCCAAAGGTTTGGTCATGAGTCTTTGCTTTGAAAACACTGCTAGTTAGAGTCTTTCAGATGCGCTCAGTAGACTCCTGTCATACGTTCAATGCACATCCCATCTGTCTTTCTAAACGAGGATTGATCATCTTACCCCATGTCCGCTCAATTGATTATCTTTTTTAGGTGTATAGATTTCATTATGTTTATCATATCTTATAGGTCTATATAAGTGAGTATATCCCATGTTTGTCTTTCTCCTTCTGGGATATTTCACTCAGAATGATCTTTTCTAGATCCCACCATTTGCCTGCAAATTTCATGATTTCCTCCTTTTTGATTGCTGAGTAGTATTCCATTGTATAAAAATACCACAATTTCTGTACCCATTCCACCATTGATGGACATCTGGGTTGTTTCCAGGTTCTGGCTATTACAAATAGAGCTGCTATAAACATGGTTGAGCAAGTGTCCTTTTTGTGTACTTGAACAAACTTTGGGTATATACCTAGCAGTGGTATAGCTGGGTCTGGAGGAAGCACTATTCCTATTTGTCTTAGAAAGCGCCAGATAGCTTTCCAGAGTGGTTGTACCAGTTTACATTCCCACCAGCAGTGGAGCAGGGTTCCCCTTTCTCCACAACCTCTCCAGCATGTGTTATCGCTTGAGTTTTTCATCTTGGCCATTTTGATGGGTGTAAGGTGATATCTCAGGGTCGTTTTGATTTGCATTTCCCTGATGGCTAATGAGGATGAGCATTTCTTTAAGTGTTTTTCTGCCATTTGATATTCCTCTGTCGAGAATTCTCTGTTTAGCTCTGTTCCCCATTTTTTAATTGGATTACTTGGATCGCTGCTTTTCAGCTTCTTTAGTTCTTTGTATATACTGGATATTAGTCCTCTGTCAGATAAAGGGTTAGTGAAGATTCTTTCCCAATCTGTAGGCAGTCGTTTTGTTTTGATGACGGTATCCTTTGCTTTACAGAAACTTTTCAGTTTCATGAGGTCCCATTTATTGATTGTTGCTCTTAGAGCCTGTGCTGTTGGTGTTCTGTTCAGGAAGTTGTCTCCTGTGCCAATGAGTTCTAGGCTGCTCCCCACTTTTTTTTCCAATTGATTTAGGGTATCTGGTTTTATGTTGAGGTCCTTGATCCACTTTGACTTTAGTTTTGTGCAGGGTGATAAATATGGATCTAT
Source organism: Meriones unguiculatus (assembly GCF_030254825.1). Classification (NCBI taxonomy): domain Eukaryota; kingdom Metazoa; phylum Chordata; class Mammalia; order Rodentia; family Muridae; genus Meriones; species Meriones unguiculatus. Next base: position 159,477,352 of record NC_083351.1, read on the forward strand.
TTTCATTTTTCTGCATGTAGACATCCAGTTGGTCCAGCACCATTTGTTGAAGATGCTGTCTTTTTTCCATTGAATGGAATTGGCTTCTTTGTCGAATATCGAGTATTCATAGGTGTGTGGATTTATTTCTGGGTCTTCTATGCGGTTCCATTGATCCTCCTTTCTGTTTCTATGCCAATACCATGCAGTTTTTATTACTGTTGCCCTGTAGTACAGCCTGAGATCAGGGATGGACATACCTCCAGATGATCTGTTGTTGTACAGGATCGTTTTGGAGATTCTGGGTTTTTTGTTTCTCCATATGAAGCTGAGAATCTTTTTTTCAAGGTCTGTAAAGAATTGAGTTGGTATTTTGATGGGAATTGCATTGAATCTGTAGATTGCTTTTGGCAGTATGGCCATTTTCACAATGTTAATCCTACCAATCCATGAGCACGGGAGATCTTTCCATCTTCTGATATCTTCTTCGATTTCTTTCTTCAGAGACTTGAAGTTTTTCTCAAACAGGTCTTTCACTTGCTTGGTTAGAGTCACACCAAGGTACTTTATGTTATTAGTGGCTATTGTGAAGGGTGTTGTTTCCCTAATTTCTTTCTCAGCCTTTTTGTCTTTGGTATATAGGAGGGCTTCTGATTTTTTTGAGTTGATTTTGTATCCTGCCACTTTGCTGAAGGTGTTTATCAGCTGAAGGAGTTCTCTGGTTGAATTTTTGGGGTCGCTCATGTATACTATCATATCATCTGCAAATAGTGACACTTTGACCTCTTCCTTTCCGATTTGTATCCCCTTGATCTCCTTTAGTTGTCTTATTGCTCTGGCTAGGACTTCAAGTACTATGTTGAAGAGATATGGGGACAATGGACAGCCTTGTCTTGTCCCTGATTTCAGTGGGATTGATTTAAGTTTCTCTCCATTGAGTTTGATGTTAGCTATAGGCTTGCTATATATTGCCTTTACTATGTTTAGGTATGTGCCTTGTATCCCTGATCTCTCCAAGACTTTAAACATGAATGGGTGTTGGACTTTGTCAAATGCTTTTTCGGCATCTAAGGAGATGATCATGTGGTTTTTCTCCTTCAGTTTGTTTATGTAGTGGATTACATTGATGGATTTCCGTATGTTGAACCACCCTTGCATGCCTGGGATGAAGCCTACTTGGTCATGGTGGATGATATCTTTGATGTGTTCTTGGATTCGGTTTGCAAGTATTTTATTGAGTATTTTTGCGTCAATGTTCATAAGAGAGATAGGCCTAAAGTTCTCTTTTTTTGTTGGGTCTTTGTGTGGTTTAGGTATTAAGGTGACTGTGGCTTCATAGAATGAGTTTGGTAGTGTTCCTTCTGTTTCTATTTTGTGGAATAGCTTGAGGAGAATTGGAGTTAGCACTTCTTTGAAGGTCTTGTAGAATTCTGCGCTGAAGCCATCTGGTCCAGGGCTTTTTTGGAGGGGAGACTATTAATGACTGCTTCGATTTCCTTGGGAGATATAGGGCTATTCAGTCTTTCTACCTGATCTTGACTTAGTTTTGGTAGATGGAATCTTTCAAGAAAATTATCCATTTCATTTAGATTCTCAAATTTTGTGGCATATAGGCTTTTGTAGTATGACCTAATAATTGTTTGGATTTCCTCAATGTCTGTGGTTATGTCCCCATTTTCATTTCTGATTTTGCTGATCTGGATAGTTTCTCTCTGCTTTTTAGTTAGTTTGGCTAAGGGTTTGTCTATCTTGTTGATTTTCTCAAAGAACCAGCTTTTTGTTTCATTGATTCTTTGGATAGTTTTATTTGTTTCTAGTTGATTGATTTCAGCCCTTAGTTTGATTATTTCCAGCCGTCTGCTCCTTTTGGGTGTCTCTGCTTCTTTTTGTTCTAGGGTTTTCAGTTGGGCCATTAAGTTGTTTGTATGTGATGTTACGAATTTCTTCTTGCAGGCACTTAGTGCTATAAATTTTCCTCTGAGCACTTCTTTCAGTGTGTCCCATAAATTTGGGTATGTTGTGCCTTCCTTTTCATTGAATTCTAGGAAGTCTTTAATTTCTTTCTTTATTTCTTCCTTAACCCAGCTGTCATTGAGTAGTAAGTTGTTTAGTTTCCATGTGCGTGTCGGCTTTTTGTTGTTTCTGTTGCTGTTGAGGTCAAGCTTTAGTCCATGGTGGTCAGATAGTATACAAGGGATTATTTCAATCCTTTTGTATCTGTTGAGGCTTGCTTTGTGGCCCACTATATGGTCTATTTTGGAAAAGGTTCCATGGGGTGCTGAAAAGAAGGTGTACTCTTTTGAGTTTGGGTGAAATGATCTGTAGACGTCTATTAGGTCCATTTGATTTAGGGATTCTGTGAGTGCTTTTATTTCCCTATTTGGTGTCTGTCTAGTTGATCTGTCCCTTGGTGAGAGTGGAGTGTTGAAGTCTCCCACTAGTAAGGTATTGGGATCAATGTATGATTTAAGCTTTAATAATGTTTCATTTACGAATGTCGGTGCTCTTGTATTTGGGGCATAGATATTCAAGATTGTGATGTCCTCTTGGTAGATTTTTCCTTTGATGAGAATATAGTGGCCCTCCTTATCTTTTTTGATTAACTTGGGTTGAAAGTCTATTTTATTAGATATTAGGATGGCTACTCCAGCTTGTTTTCTGGAACCGTTTGCTTGAAAAACAGTTTTCCAGCCCTTTACTCTGAGGTAGTGTTTGTCTTTGTTGCATAGGTGTGTTTCTTGGATGCAACAGAATGTTGGATCCTGTTTCCTTAACCATTCTGTTAGCCTGTGTCTTTTTATTGGTGAGTTGAGTCCATTGATATTGATAGATAATAGTGACCAATGCATGTTAGTTCCTTTTGTAATGGAGTCGATGATCTAACCCTGATTCATTGCTTGTTTTCTTTTCATTTTTGTTGGGACATTATCTGTATGCCCTGTTTTCTTGGGTGAATTTGTTTTCATTGGATTGGAGTTTTCCTTCTAGTATCTTCTGTAGGGATGGTTTGCTGTGTAGATATTGTATAAATTTAGTTTTGTCATGGAATATTTTGTTTTCTCCATCTATGTTGATTGAAAGCTTTGCAGGGTATAGTAGTCTGGGTTGACATTTGTGATCTCTTAGAGTCTCCATGATACTTGCCCAGGCCCTTCTGGCTTTCATAGTTTCTGATGAGAAGTCCGGCGTGATTCTGATAGGTCTACCTTCATATGTTACTTGGCCTTTTTCCCTTGCTGCTTTTAATATCTTTTCTTTGTTCTGTAGATTTAGTGTTTTGACTATGATGTGACGTGATGTGTTTCTTTTCTGGTCTAGTCTATTTGGAGTTCTGTAGGCCTCTTGTATATTTATGGACATCTCTTTCTTTAAGTTGGGAAAATTTTCTTCTATGATTTTCTTGAAAATATTTTCTGGACCTTGGAGTCTGGAGTCTTCTTTTTCGTGAATTCCTATTATTCTTAGATTTTGTCTTTTCATAGCATCCTTGATTTCTTGGATATTTTGTGATTGGAACTTTTCTGATTTTACTTTTTCTTTGAGAGAAGTATCCATTTCTGCAAGTGTGTCTTCAGCTCCAGAGATTCTCTCTTCCATCTCTTGTATTCTGTTGGTGATGCTTACTTTTGTGGTTCCTGATCTTTTCTCCAAGTTCTCTAGCTCAAGGGTTTTCTCATTTTGTGTTTTCTTTATTGATTCTAATTCTGTTTTCATGCCTTGCACCATTTCTTTCATGTGTTTGAATTTGGATTCCTGTCTCTCTACGATGGCCTCCATTTCTTTTTTCATTTCCTTCTTATATGCCACTATATTTTCCTCTACTTGTGTATCTATTTGTTTGGCTATGTTTGCCTGTGTTTCTTTAAGGATATTGTCTATTTCTTCTTTCTTTGCCTCCAATTGACTGGTCATCTCTTTGAAAGACTTGTTCATTTCCTCCTTATGAGCCTCAAATAATTGGGCAAGCATGGCTTTAAAATCATTTTCCTGTGCTTCTGCTGAATTGGTGTATCCATCGATTTTGGGGTTTGCTGGTGAAGTCATGATGTCCTGATTTATGTTGGAAGTGTTCTTTCGCCTACCTCTGGCCATTGGCTTATCTGAAACCTTCCCTGTTTGTTTTTGGATTCTGCAGATCAGACTGGTGCTGTCTCTCTCTGGTGTCTGGAGAGTTCTTCAGGAAGCTGAGCACTCTCAGCGTGTGCTGAGGACTAGCTGTACCTGTGGGAGGAAAGTACGCAGGCGCAAACGGGGCAAATGCAAGCGTGTGTGTGTGTGCGCGCGCGCGCGTGTGTGTCTGTGTGTGTAAGTGTGCGTGGATGAGTTTCTCGAGGGACAGAGTGATGGCTAATGTTGAACCCTTCAGTGTGTGGGAGGGGCTCTGTACTGTATATGTCGCAGGCGCTAATGATGATCGCAGCGCAATTTCTGGCATTAACTGTCTTAGCTCCTCAATCAGGCCCACAGGGCAGGAACTTCAATGTCCCTAGTGCCCCTCTGTTTCCCAAAGTGGGTATGTGGGTGGGAGGGGGGTTCGATGCCTGGCTTCTGATTTAGAAGGACCCAGGATCTGGGGAACTGCAGATTCTCAAGGGTGCACTCACTTACAGGCAGGTCTCTTGGCAGAGATCGTGGTATCCGGGGCTCTCTGCTCTCTGGTTTGGCCCTGCTTCTTTGATGTGTTCCGCCAGTTCTGTGCTGCTGTCACTGCCAGGTTCTGAGGTCTTGCTGCAGCTGGAGATTTCAGGGTGGTCACTTCAGCAGGGATGGGGTAATCAGGCTCTCTGTTCTCTGGTTTGGCCCTGGTTAGTCTTAAACTGGAGGGCTGTGGTGCCCCGCCAGTTCAGTACTGCTCCGCTGCCATGTCCTGCTGTAACTGGAGACTGGCTTGCTAGTCCCAATGCTTTCTGGGAAGTCCTGGGATCTCTTCGTTGTGCTCTCCAAGCTTGGGAGGCCCAGTGCCTGGTGTGTCCAGGTTGTATGACGTTTCTGCCTGGTTTCGGTGAGTATATAGCGTATTCTCTGTCACTGTGGGATTGGGCGGGTCGTACCGTCAGTGATGGCGATCCTGCGGAGCTAGTATGGTGTCTAGCAGATTCGCGACCTGGGAGGATGGTGCAGCCGCTGCGCGAATCTGGGACTCCGGGGTACGTACTGCTGGCTTTTGTCTGCTGCTAAAGTGGTTGGGGCTCCGTCTCAGCGGTTGTATACCCCAGGCAGTTAGGTCTGCGCTGAGAAAGCTGAGTCCGCTGTGCCGCTGTGCCGAGGAGGAAGGAGGTCTGGGGGAAGGGAGTGCAGCAAGAACAAAAGATCTTTTCTCTCCCTCCCCAAGCAAGTCTCCGGGTGACCGGAGGCCAAAGTTTTCACCTCCTGCGATGTTCTCTGGTGTTCAGAAAGCCTCGCTGTGGTTTTCCTGGGTTGGGGGTCCTTCCATTCTCCAACTCAGAAGATCAGGTATCCCACTGCTCAGAAACTGTGTGTGCTAGTCGCCATCTTGGCTCCGCCCCACTCGATTTAACTTTTCTATTCATAAACTAAATGTCTTTCTTGAGCTTTGAGTAATACAGTGGTCTTAAAACATTTAATTCCAATAACCATACTCATTCACAGTTTGTGTAATACTGTCAAAATTTCTTTTTCTTGTGACTTTTTTCTTTTGTAAATCAAAAGTGGCTGTGTTATTTGATAACTAGTGGCTTTTTAGAAATTTTTGCATACTTGCCATTGTTTGGGTTATCATAAGTTCGTGGACTTCAAACTTCTCCACTGTGATTATTTTTCTTTCTTCGTAGAGATTATAGATTCTTTTAACTAAATTTTATTTGAAATTTCATATTTTGCTAACAGGAAAATCATGAAATTTGCAGGTAAATGGTGGGATCTGGAAAGGATCATCCTGAGTGAGTTGTCCCAGAAGCAAAAAGACACACATGGTATATACTCACTCATATAGACATACAACATAGGACAACCCCACTAAAACCTGTGCATCTAAAGAAACTAAGCAAGAGAGAGGACCCTAACTAAAATGTCCAATCCCCATCCGGAAAGGCAAAGAGGATGGACATCAGAAGAAAAAGAAAACAGGAAACAACCTAGGAACCTACCACAGAGGGCCTCTGAAAGCCTCTGCCCTACAGACTATTAAAGCAGATGCTGAGCCTGATGGGCAACTGTTGGGCAGAGTGAATGGAATTTTATGTAAGAACTGGGAAATAGTAAGAGCTGGAGAGGACAGGGTCTCCACAAGGAGAGCAACAGAACAAGAAAATTTGAAGACAGGGAACTTCCCAGAGACTCATACTCCAACCAAGGACTATTCATAGAGATAACCCAGAACCCCTGCACAGATGTAGCCCAGGGCAGTTCAGAGTCCAATTGGGTTACATAGTAATGTGAAGAGGGACTGCCTCTGACATAATCTGATGGGCCTGCTCTTTGATCACCTCCCCCTGGGGGGGAGCAGCCTTACCAGGCCATAGTAGAGGACAATGCAGCCACTTTTGATGTGAACTGATAGACTAAGATCAGAAAGGAGAGGAGAACCTCCTCTATCAATGGACTTAGGGAGTGGCATGCATGCAGAGGGAGGAGGGAGGGTAGGATTGGGAGGGGAGGAGGGAGGGGCTTATGGGGGGATGCAGAATGAATAAAGTGTAATTGATGAAAAATTAAAAAAAAAGAAAGATCTCTCTATTTATCTTTACCTCCATTTAGCTATGTATATTTGTATGAGCACATATAAAAATAAAGAAAATAATATTTTTTCAGTACAAAAATCTTGGTTAGCAGATATTTTCTTTTGTGTCTTAATTGAATATATATATGATGTTTCTAATATAAAGCAAAAATTATTTAAGTAGAATGATTTTATTTCTCCATAAAATAAAAATGCTTGTACATTCAAATAATCCAATAGATTTTGTTGTGATGTATAAGCAGTTTCATTCTTGTATCAGGCTACCCTAGAACTTACCATGTAGCCCAGGCTAACCTGGAACCAGCAGTAATATTCCTGTTTTCTGAATGATGAACTGGTGATGTACTTGTAGGTGTGAGCCGTCAAAATCTATTTTGTTTATATTTATGTAAAAGAATATGGATATAGTGCTGTAAGAGGTATAAGGGTATTTCAGATTATTATAGCATTGCCCTAAAGTTTTCTGTATGAACAAGGGCTACAGCATAGAGGTGAAGCAATTTCCTAGCACAGAGAAGACCCCAGATTCAAGAGATTCAGTTTCCCAGAACCACAGAAAAATCAGTAAAAATTTCATCAGGAATTTCATCAACCAACATCTGATCTATTAGCTAATAATAAGTAAATAAATAAACAAATAAATAAATAGATACCTGAAAAGAATCAACCTTTTTTTTTCTACTCTCAGAAATATACTTTTTTTTTTTTCAATGCAGTTTATTCAGGAACCTTGAACAATCATCTGATCCTGGGGAAAGCCAGCCCACAGCTTAAATAGCCTCTGGGTAGCCAACCCAGGCGTGCCATGTGGGCAATGCAGATAGATCCACATACATGGAAGCAAGCCAGATCCTCAGCCTTAGCCAAATGTGGAGTTGTTTGTGACAGAGAGCACTCACCATTGGGAAGGTGGAAGGCGGAGACCAGCTCCATCTTTAAGGCACAGCATTACGCAGCTCTCTACCATAAAAAGCTAAAATGTTAGGCTCAGGATGCGAGGCTAAGCACTGCACTCAGGGTCAGCCGCTTTGGACCCAGAGAAGAGCATGTCTGGTTGCATGCGGGTTGATGCCCCAGGTCCCACCTCTGAGAAAAAGGTATTGGCTGGGTCTGATGCTCTTTGGGTGAATGACACCTAAATGAACATCAGTACAAAGTCCCAATTTATTTCTAATATCAGAGATCAGACCTCTACTCTTGCCTGATGCGTCTAAAACAAAAAGGGGGAACTGTAGAGAGCTGCGTAATGCCGCACCTTAAAGAAATATACTTTTAGTCTTTTGTCTGTTAAAATATAAGACATAGATCTTCTGGCTTTTATTACACTTCTCCTAAACTTCGTTCATACCTCTAAATATGCCCACATATCTGCACTTCCTTCCTCATGTAATTGTCACATCAGAAGATCTCAGGTACCAGAATGGACATCTTCACAGTTAAATACAGGGAGCGGTGAAGTTTTACTTTTGGAAAACCCTGTGCTTGGCTCACCAACAAAGCATTGTCCGCATCTCCTATCAGTGTGAATAGCCAAACAATGAATGCGGACCACAGGAGAACTTAACCGTCATATTGGCTCAGAACAAGCCGTAAAGAAAAGGTACCCATAAAAGGAAAGTCTATATAACTGAATTTCATGGGAAACAAGAATATATTCTTTTTTATAAGAAATTCTCGTGCCTTGCAGCCCGGTTGTGAGGCACCACAGCTCAACTCTCTGAATTCTTTTTTTTTTTTTCCTGGAATAAAAATAAAAAAAGATGGATCGCTCTCTGAACTAACGAAATGGCTAGCAGATTGAGTTCTGATACCTTTGCTCCGCTTTCTGAAAAATCTGCAATGCAAATATCCGTTCAAGATTCCTTTGGCTACACTAACGTTTATGTGTGTTGTGCCAAATAAAAGAGCTATTTGTGTGTTTAAAGGAGAGTACTCCTTGCTCTGTCTGTGCACACCTGGGCTCGTGTCCCTTGAGGAGCTGCCTCAACCGTGCCAGTATAACAAGACAATAACAGCGGCATAATAGAGATTTATAGTGATTGTCCAGAAGTCAACAGGGGATGGCTCGCACAGTAAGCGGAACCATAACAAGTGTCAGTTTTCTGAAGCAGAAAACAAAAGCAGAACCGTTTGATGCAAGCTAATGTCTGAACCACAAAGCCACACTGAATCTGCAGGCTAATCATGTTATGTCCTTCTTTCCAACATAAAAGACTGAGGAGGAAAGGTCATAAAATATTAAACTGCAAATCCTACAATCCAAATTATCTGGGAAACGTTCACTTTGCAACGAAAATACCAATGTTTGTATTGCCAAAGATGCTTCTTAAAAAGGCCCAAACCAGGGCACATATGTGTTTTTCACAGTAATGAGGAAAGCTTACCTCCACACTTAGAACTCCGGTTTTGAACTTTATGGAATTAGCAAAAGCGACAGCAAATTCAATATGACATACAGGTATGTTCATAGGATGGCTCGGATGGCAGCTGTCCCTTTAGCTAGGTATAGTTACATTCCCCATGTTCCGATAGTGTTTCTTTTCCTATTTCTTTACTGGTATGGAAAGTCATTGCTTGCCTGCCCTCTGCTAACATTTGAGTCTGAATCTCCAATGCAAATGAGTCCTTCTCTGTTATCTCTGGCTCTATCATATATGACTTCAATCCTAGGAAAATCTGAGAAACACATAAGGTTGTAAAAGAATGTATGATGCAAAGGACCTGAAGCTTAGGAATTTTAAAATGACTCCTTAGAAGTTAAGACACTCACCAGTGGCAGTAGTGAATGCCAGCCATCAGGAAGCAGAGGCAAGCGAATCTCTTGAGTTTAAGAACAGCCTGGTCTACAGAGTGAGTTCCAGGACAGCCAGGACTATACAAAGCAACCCTATCTCAAAATAAATAAACAAACAAACAAACAAAAAAGAAATTCAGACATGCCTTTGACTTCCAGTGATGGAACTAGGACACCAACCCAGCCACAAAACCTTTGATCTATAACCTTTCCTGCCTACAAGATGTGCTGGGGCAACAGTGGCTCAGAGCTTGTGAAAGTGGCCAGCCAAAGTCTGTTCTAACTTCACGCCCATGCCACAAGAGGGGGACAATGACCAACAGTGCCTAGATGGCCAGAACTGGAATTTGGATTGCCCAGAGACCTAGGGTAGAACCAAACACTACCTGCCAAAGAAGAGGAAAAAGAACTGTAGGATCCAGAATGGTTGAAGACAGCAGGAAAACATGACCCACAGAATCAATTAAGCAGGACTCACAGGGGCTCACAGAGGCTGAGGAGGCAATCATGGAGCTTGCATGGGTCTCTGCAGTATCTTCTGCATATATGTTGTGGTGTTTTAGCTTGGTGTTCTTAAGGAACTCCTAACAGTGGGAGTAGGGTTGTCTCTAGCTCTTTTGCCTACTGTTGGGACCTGTTCCTCTTACTGGGTTGCCTCCTCCAGCCTTAATATGAGGTATGTGCCTGGTCTTATAACTTGTCATGTCAAGTTTGGTTGATATCCCTGGGAGACCTGCTCTTTTCTGAAGGGAAACTAGGAGCAATGGATCTGGGGGAGATGGGAGGTAGTGGGAATGGGAGGCATGAACGAGAAATTTAGAAAGAGAGAAAGAAAGAGAGAGAGAGAAAGAAAGAAAGAAAGAAAGAAAGAGAGAGAGAGAGAGAGAGAGAGAAAGAAAGAAAGAAAGAAAGAAAGAAAGAAAGAAAGAAAGAAAGAAAGAAAGAAAAGAAATATATTGAAAGAAAAACTACAAGATGGATAAGTCAGCTTCATTCTTCCTAAGATTCAGAGTCTGTCTTTAAAATACAATCGTATAGATAATATAGCAGAGAGAAGGCAGCTTGTGCCACACCAGCACAATAATTCCAATTTTCTCACTGTTACAGCAACTGAGTCTGATAATAACAAAGCCTTTACAATCCTTGATTTCTAGATGAATCTCAAGCTAAGAGAAAAGACTCTCCCTGTCCCTAGTCCTTCTGATCTCTAGAGAATATGTATAGGAGAAAATGGATTCATATCTACCTTCTAGTTATTTGATAGCCCTTAAGAGTGGGAACTTATTTTTATAGCTATTTTTGAAGAAAATAAGTATATTGTCAATTTCCAGAATAATCTTGAATCTTCATCATCCAATACAATACAATATACTGATGGTCTGAAAGACAGTCCCAAACGTGTCTGCATGTCTGAGGTGTTTCTGATGAATTATAGATACTCTAAACATGGCTCTCTGACAACCAGGATGACAGTTATTGCCTATTGACTTTTTCCTAGGGTTTCTGCTAAGCATTCCACATGTATGATTTTTTTTTAATGCAGTTTATTCAGGGACCTTGAACAATCATCTGACCCTGGGGAAAGCTAGCCCACAGCTTAAATAGCCTCTGGGTAGTCAACCCCAGCGTGCCACGTGGGCAAAGCAGATAGGTCCACATACCACATGTATGATCTTATTTAATTCCTGATGCTATTTCACAAACACAGGAATCACTCATTCCTAATCCTCCCTTTCTGATCCTTCTCAAATGTATTTGCCTGAAGGAAGTTTAATCACAGAGCCTCAGCAATGAGGAAATACAATTCAATCCTGGAAGAAGTCTTCTTACAGCACAGAGCATCTAAGCACGAAACGGTAGTCAGTGCTTGTGGATTCTAAGAACTTCTATCAGTCCATCCTGCCACTGTTATATGTCTCATAGTCTCTAGCCATAGAAATAGTCTAGAAATAGTTGTCAATATGCACTATGTTTTTCTTTTTTTTTTTTTGCACTATGTTTTTCTTGCTCTATACACACACAAAAATGTAATTACTGACTTAAAAGTACATTTTATCTCTATGTCCAACTTGTTTCTACATGTATGCATATTCAATAATTCATGATAAGATTCCAATTTTCCTCTGAGAAGGGAAACCAACCACCCCTCCCCCTTGGGTACCAACCCACAGTGGTTCACAAGAGCTACAAAAATAGTAAATATCTTGAGGTAACTTTAGCCAATCAAGTGAAAGCCCTGTATGACAAGCAGTTCAAGTCTCTGAAGAAAGAAATTGAAGAAGACCTCAGAAGATGGAAAGATCTCCCACGCTCATGGATCAGTAGAATTAACATAGTAAAAATGGCCATCCTACCAAAAGCAATCTACAGATTCAGTGCAATTGCCATCAAAATTCCAACACAATTCTTTACAGACCTTGAAAGAACAGTTCTCAATTTCATATGTTTTTGTTTTAATCCCAGGTTTGCGACATGGGGCTGTTTCAGATTTTCCACAGAAGCTACTATGATTTGCCTCATGCTCTATGAGGGGCATAATTTTGCCAGCTGAGGATAGCTTATGGTTGGAATTCTGGGAACTCTTATAAATGCCAGTACCCCATAAGGGGCCAGAGACACTCTGAAGAGGTGTCTGTGGCACCCCCTGCTGCTGTGATTGGTTACAATTGGTCAAGTGGTCCTGCAAAAAGCGATGAGTAGAAAAATTAGATATCATGTCAGCTAAAAGTAATTTTTCCCAAGGAACTCAGTTCCTCTAATCAGCATAAAGTAGTCTAAAGAGATCTATGCCCCCTTTCCCCTCTGTCCTTTCCTTCCTGCCTAGTGTTGGGGATTGGAAGGGACTGGGGTAGAGAAGAGTAGTAGGTAAAAGAACCCAATAAATTAACTAAAAAGCCCAGTTACAGAGGAGAGGATTCTGGAGGTTGGTAAGTCTGATACTGTGGGATATGGGATAGCTCAGCAATTTGGAAATCCCAGGTGAAGGTGGTGCTGTAAGTTAATTATGAAGGCCATTGCAGATAAAACTACTTCATCCTGAGACAAACTCCATCTTTGTTCTACCTCCAAATAACTGAATGAGGAGCAGAATCTACTTTGTTCAAAGTCCACTGATTTAAATGATAACCTCATTAGACAAAACAAAAGTAAAAACATTTCAGAATGTGAATAATATGATTTGTCCACTACCTGGGCACCATAGCCTTGTCAAGTTGACACATCCCTCAATATAATTTAAAATAATAAAATATAGGCAACTTGCTGGCTAAGAAAATTGCATCAAATCATATTTTTTGTCATATCTAATCAGGCCTTTCTGAAAGCTGAATTCAAATCTTCATGTAATAGTCTAAGCAGGACCTAGAAACAACTGGGTTAAAAAGAGTTAAGCAAATTGTTTTCAGTTGCGAGGGGACTTTAGGTTATAACAAGACACCAGGAATAAGGACGCCCAATGGCAGTATGATGATTTTTTTTAAGCACAGAATCATGAGACATAGTTTAGTAATCTTCAGTCAGTTGGAGAACACTCAAGTACTCTAAATATCCAATGACAAATGGTGAAACCAATTCCAGAAACTTGATGCCTCAAAAAGTCTGAGTGCTGCCTCAGATAAAAAAAAAAAGTATTTAGCAAACAGGGTCAAAAAATATACAACAGGTTTGTTTAAAAATAAGAGTCTGTCCTGGTGTACCTGGCCAAACTGGGAATGGACGGATACTTGCTGGACCTGGGACACTAATGATTTCCCAAAATATTTACAAAAAATTGTTCCATCTTTTGCATCCACGTTTCCTTTTCAAGATAGATTTTGATAGGGGCCATGGCCACATTACCAGTTTTACCGGTGTAAAACTGACACCAGCAATCATGTCTTACTGCTTGTGAGATTTGTTCAACTTGCCATAAAAAGAAAAACAAGAGAGTTTTTCCTACATTCCCAGTGTAAATTGTCCAATTCAGTAAATGTAAAACTCTGAAGTATTCCTTTCTGCAATCTATCCCTCGAATCCTGTAATTAACATGTTTTTTTTCTCCTATATCACCTGCCTCAAGTTATTTTAATGATGTTTTCTGAAAAATATAGTGTATATTTGGTTACTTATAGCTGAATCTTAATAATAAGTAGAAATCAGCATATTGTTTCCTATGTTTTGAATTCTCTTTTTTCTTCTTTTTCTTTTTTTAATATTAATTGCAGTTTATTAAATTGTAGCCCAGCTCCCTCATTCTTTCCCAATCTCACCCCCCCCTCCCTTATTTCCTACCTGTCCCTTTCCAAGTCCACTGATTGGGGAGGACCTCCTCCCCTTCCATCTGACCCTGGTTTATCAGGTATCTTCAGGACTGGCTGCAAACTCCTCCTCTGTGGCCTAGCAGGACTGCTCCTCCCTTAGGGGGTGGGGAGGCCAAAGAGCCAGCCATTGAGTTCATATCAGAAGTAGTCCCTGTTCCCCTTACTAGGGTACCCACTTGGATACTGAGCTACCATGGGCTACATCTAAGCAGGGGTTCTAGGTTATATCTATGCATGGTCCTTGGCTGGAGAAACAGTCTCATAAAAGACCCCTGTGCCCAGATAAATTTGGTCTTTGTGGAGCTCCTGTCCTCTCCAGATCATACTAACTCCCCTTCTTTCATATGATTCCCTGCACTCTGCTGAAAGGTTTGGTCATGAGTCTCAGCATCGGCTTTGATACACTGCTAGGTAGAGTCTTTCAGAGGTCCTCTGTGGTAGGCTCCTGTTCTGTTACCTGTTTTCTCCAACTTCTAATGTCCATCCTATTTGTCTCTCAATCAATGCGCTTTTTCCATCTATCAATTTCTTTAAGACTATCTATAAATACATAAGGAAATAATATAAATATATGTAGAGGGAGACAATAGAATGGGGTATACCTTTAACAGTTCAGATATCAAGAGGGACTTCAAAATCCACCATTGTTAGAGTATAAAACAGAGAGTGTGACTATTTAACATGAACCTAAACACAAAAGAAGGCAAATTGAACCTGGGCAGACCAAAATGTCCTAAGAATTTTTAAAGTAATTTTTATGTCTCTGTTGAGTAACTAGTTTGTCACATTGTATTCAAGTGATTTGTGGAGAAAATAACACGTATTGTGATGACAACTTTAAAACTGTTAGGAAGGGTCAGAAGAGATGAATAAAGTTCTGCCTTCTGTCAAAAAAATGGTTCCAAGTTGGTGACTGTGGATACCATTACATATAAAATCTCTGTCATAGCAAACCCAAGATTTTCCCTTCTTTCTCCATAAGTTTTGCAGTGAAGATTCTAGTAACTACAGTAAGGTTCAGGAGACACAAAACATGCCACATAAATGCCTACTTAATGTAGCCTGTGGCTTGGACAACATCCCCACAATAACCATCAGTTATTATCTATCATGCTGCAACATTAACATACATGTCTTTTTGTCCCTCCTAAGGCTGTAACCTCTTTCAAAGAATTATCCAGTCTCTTCCATTTTGGATTTATTTAAACAAAGCAAGATGACTATCAGGTGTCCAAAATTCTCAGTATAAATTAATAAAAAAATACATAGACTCATATATATGACTGTATAAAATCTTTGATGGCAAGAACATCTTTCTTATCTTTTCACCAACTGTTACCATGAGCAATGAGGCCTAACTACTAGAGCTTTGCTGCACTGTTAACATTAATAAAAGTAACCCCCAGCCTAAGAGAAGCCTTTAGAAAGAAGAGAACCATTGAGCTGTAGACCAGTCACTCCCTGGTGGTATTTGGAATCCAAACTCTTGTAAGTAATATCTTCTCCTCTTTGTAACCCTGTGCACCTGAGCACGTGCTAAGTATCCCTGATAAGGCTAAAGCTAAGTATCCCTGATGATGGAACAACTTTCTGAACCTCAGGTGTAGATGTCACCCGATATTGGAGTAAGCATAAACACTTTACTACTCTACCTCTCAGAACAATGTGATTAACTTTGATGGAAACAGTGAATGTTCAACCCTGGAGCCATGTCCACTTTCCAGTCCTGTGAGAATTATTGGAACAAAGGAAAAAAATAGCCCAGGAGCCTTTTAAGCGTCCTTATTTTTCTCTGTCACATCATTAAAGGTTCAATGAATCTCCAATTAAGTCTCCCTGGCTGCTGTCACCAATTTGATTGATAGATGTCCTTGGCTCACCCTCCACAGGACATGCCAGTACAACAGGCCCCCACCTGCCACCATCAATTATCGCTCTCTTGTCATCAGTGCCCTCGCTTGTCAATTTATTTGCCACAAATCCAGTGAAGTCCTTTAATCAGAAAGAAAAGAAAAGAAAAAGCCATTCTTCCTTACTTTTAGTGGTAAGATAGAAAAAAAAATCATCTTAACAAACCACATACCATTTCGTCTTCAAGAACAGTTTGCCATAGGGTTTTTATTTTCTTTCTCCTACTATTCTTGAAACTGGCACACAACGGGGTATCACAAGGGCTAATTTGTATATGCATGATTTAATTAATTGAAGGGAAGAGGAAAAATTGGAAAGCATATGCACACAGACAAACATGCACACACATCTGAAACTTTCAGAAACGAAGAATTTTTGCCAGAGTGAAAAGAGGGAGGAAATATTCTATTTCATTAGGAAATTGATAGTAATAAGCACCGATTATAACCGTTTTAGAAAGCTAAGGCATTCATTTGCTGTTGGAAAACCTAGCAAATACAGAAGGTTTAACTTGGCTTCTGCATAATCTGTTCAAAATTTAAACAAGGGATGACTGTGGTACCTCCTTACTGATTACCTGTACAGAACACTGCAGTTTTCAGTCTATTGACAGAAAAATCTAGTTTTCCCCAGAGTGCCAATATCCACTCCTGTCACTGACCATGAACCATTCTGCACAAACCCCGGAGAGGCTCAGGTGCACCCAACAGGATCTTGAGAAACAGATTGATTGCATTCAGAGGCATGTTAGATAATGACCTTTCCCCTTATAATGAATGTGACAACAACAAAAAATGCCAACTCTTACACATTTCATATCTAGGAAAGGTGGTTTATTTTTCTGAAAACACCTCAGAAAGCTTTTGTGGTTTTTTGTTTTGTGGTTTTCTTTTGTTTCCTTTTTCTTTTTCTATTTGGACATAAGAAAAAGCGAGGGAGAGGAAAAGTAGAGAATATTCCAGCGCATGAGGAAAAATATCATCTTGTGCACATGGAGATGCCAGGAGCTTTGCCTTGGGAATGAATGATGATCTCCTAGGTCCACCTATTTTGCCAGTTAGGGAATGTGTTCTTTCTTACATCTAAATACTTATTCTGAAATGATGAATTCTGTCCATGAAGGCATGTGATGAGTCAAGGAGAAAGGGGGATAGATACACTTGTCCTTTCCTTCTGTGATCAATTCACAGAAAACACGTAAGCATCTGCACCATCAACATGTTTAAGTCCTACTGCTAACGGCCCACATGAGTTAAGGAGATATTAAGCTGGTATTTATAGAACAATAGCCTACAGATTAATACTGTTCTTTTCACTGTTAGTGCATCAGTACCTACAAGGTTCTCTTCTCTAAAGAGTGACAATGGCCAATTAAATAGGTCATCGTCTTTTTCACTTTTGTTTTTAATTTACATTTTCCCTATTAATGACAAAACCAGTGACTTTTCAGAATTTTTAAATCATTTTTGGCTTATAGCCACTTTTAAAGTATTGTACCTTTAAGAAAAGGGAATTTAAAAATATTACCTATAAGTGAAACCAAATTGTGAAGTTCCTTAAATATTTATTGCTGAATTTATCACAGTAGCCAATATTCCAATCCTACTTTTAAGTTATGAAATTAGGTTAGGAACAGATGACCATAAAGTCCTTAGCAATTACAACCCTGACCCATAAAGCTCATATTTCATTCCTCTTGTTGAAGTCTCTGGCCAACAGAGGTAAATGGATCAGTGTTTCAGTCAAAGCTGAATCTGGATAATTTAGCTGCACACTCACCAATAATAGAATTGCTCAGTTCATGAAATCTCAGAAGCTACGAAATGGAATACAATTTCCTTATGAGAACACATTTAGTTCCTATTCATATATTGCAAGAAAATGAGTTTCCAGTTTATATTTACATATTTCTAAAAGGTCTTTCTACCTTTCTTGACTGGTTCTTTGTTTCGAAAAATAATAATGATGTAAATCTCTGTTGATAGCAATGTCATCTTACCTATTCTTATTACATATTGAATATTAAAAGTTTTGAGATATTAAAATATTAATAATTTTTGAGACAGGGCTTCTTTATGTAGCCTTGGCTGTCCTGGACTTGCTTTGTATATCATGCTGGCCTTAAACTCACAGAGATCCATCCATCTGCCTCTGCCTCTTTTAGTGCTAGGTTTAGAGGCATGCACCATTGCACCTAGCATTTTGAAAACTTTTTAACTTACAATATTTCATCTCTAAGTCTTCTGCTTGTGACATAAAGCCAGATAATAATGACAATAATAATATAATAATAATAATAATGTAAAAGCTATCATAGC
Organism: Meriones unguiculatus; assembly: GCF_030254825.1. NCBI lineage: Eukaryota > Metazoa > Chordata > Mammalia > Rodentia > Muridae > Meriones > Meriones unguiculatus. The sequence goes on from NC_083351.1 coordinate 159,495,352, forward strand.
TATCAATAGCTAGCAGTTATTGGCATCACTGTGTAGCTATTTCTGCCAAATAGAAACATTCAGTCTGGAAGATGAGGAAGCCTCATGAGACTCAGAAACAAAATTAAAACTTCATTGATCAGAAAGTGCCCTTCCTCAAGATTATGTAAGCAGTAAAGTTTTCAGGGGAGAGGACAGGAGGGGTACAAGCCATACATAGATCTGCCTAGAAGTCTGGCAGGGAGCTCTCTGGCTGGAGTTTTCATGAGTCAAAACCAAGGCTGGGTGGGGGTCGGAAGAGGGGAAGTTTGGTGAAGCAGCTGCCTTTAAGTCACCCATGCTCCCAAAAGTAACTCTTCACCTATGGTTTTGGAAGTAACGTGAAGAAACTCACTTTCCCGGAGCTATATTTGTGTGGCATCATTTCCGTGGTCTGTTATCAAATTACTATTGAAGTAAATAGAAATTAGCTCACATCACCCAGAAAACGTGATACAGCTGACATAAGTACAGTGACTCCATCATTTCCCTCCCCTTAACAAGTTTACAAATCACCAAGACACTCTTACCATCTGTGGTTCCTCTCTGCTTAATACAGAGCATCTTCTGTAGAGTCCACAACAGGACAGAGAGCTCTAAAGTAAAATTCATTAAAAATTAATAAGGAACCATGCAAGTGGCCGTCAGGATTCTACAAAATCTCTGTTGATTCTGCTCAACACTTTTCTAATTTACCCGGCAACTGCAGCATTCCATCTTTGTACGCCACATAAGAAGCATTTTAACTTTCAAGGACCGGCTGGCTGCCTTTTCGTTACTGAAAATACTATTTCTTGCAAATATACATTTTTTTTTTAATTACAATGAGAAATGCTCAAGTCTTGAGTAGAGAAACAGTCTTGAAAATATTTTTAAGCTACCCTTTTCTAAGAACTAATAACATGGGAGTCACCCAGACATCTTGTTAAACACATATTCTAATCAGTAGATGGGGGTTGCATGAGAATTTTTGCATTGCTAAAAAGCTCTTATGCTACTGGTCCATGGAGACACTTTCAGGCATGACCTGCTGGAACGTAACAATACAGTTCTTTACTGTTTTTCAAGTAGCTCGGCATTCCCTTCTGATGGGATGGTTTACTGACTTTCTAGATGAACAAAACACCTTAAGTTTCCTTTTTAATTCTAGATTTTAAAAAAATTAGTAAATATACTTTTAATGGAGTATGAAACCAAATTGTAAACATCTTTAAATATTTATTGCTGAATATTACATAGCAGCCAGTATTCCAATCTAGTTATTAAATCATAAAATTAGGTCAAGGATGAAGATCATAGAGTAGTTTGAGCTTAGTAATTATGGGCTCTTAAGATACACTAAAATTTTACATGCCAGTAGAACAGCAGTTGCTAAATCTAAACTAAACCCTAAAAAATTGCAAGTCAGGCGGGCATAGTGGCACACAGCTTTTCTCCCAGCACTTGGGAGACAGAGGCAGGGAGATCTCTGTGAGTTGGAAGCTAGCCTGGTCTACAAAGTGAGTTCCAGGACAGCCAAGACTACACACAGGAAAAGTCTGTCTCAAAAGAAACCAAAACAAACAAAAAAACAAATGCAAATAGATTATAGCTGCTAAGTATCTCTTGGTAAACTAAATTTGTCTTTTTTATACTGTTATTTATAAAATGTCTCTCAAATATCATTTTTACACAATAATCTCATGGAGACTTTGTTGAATGGGGAATTATAAGACCCCAAATCCCCGTACGGATTCCAGAGAGAAATGGTCATCTCTAAGAACTTTAATTCTGACAAACTATTATGGTGATTACAGCACACTCAGTAAACAGGCTTGGAAAAAGTTCTACACTGTCATAAAGCGCTCTTGGCCTGCCTGGGAGTGGTGACATGTGCCTTTAATCCTAGAACTCTGTAGATAGACACAGTTGTATTCCTGTGAGTTCAAGTCCAGTCTGGTATTCACAGAGAGTTCCAGGCCAGTCAGGGCCACTTAGTGATATGATATTAAGGTGGGGAGGAAGGGAGGAAGGGAGGAAGGAAGGAAGGAAGGAAGGAGGGAAGGAAGGAAGGAAGGAAGGAAGGAAGGAAGGAAGGAAGGAAGGAAGGAAGGAAGGAAGGAAGGAAGGAAGGAAGGAAGGGAAAGATGGAAAATCACTCAACCTATCTGGAAGACATTTGACATTTTATAATTGGCACACAATTTTACATATATGTGGTAAAGTGAGAGTTGAGTATATCTCTCTGAGTGTGCATATATATGTACACAGGGACCTGTGTTTGTATATGTGGAGGCCAGAGGTTCCTGTGTATGTGCCTGTGTGCACAGGTGTCTGTGTATACATGTATGGAAGTTACAAGTGCCTTTGAGTGTGCATATGTATGTGCACACAGGTGTCTTTCTGAGCAGTTGTGGAAGCTGGTGGTGCCTGTGTATGTCCATGTGTACACAGGTGTCTATTTGTACATGTGTGCACAGGTGTCAATGTGTGCATTTGTGGAGGCCACAGGTGACTGTGTGTGCACGCGTAAGTGTGTACAGGTGCTCGTCTGAGCATGTGTGAAAGCCAGTGATGCCTTTGTGTGTGCATGTGAAGGCCAGAGTCAACTTTGTTGCTCAGAAGCTGCCTCCATCTGTTTTTGCAACAAGGTCCCCCAATGGGACCTGGGGCTCGCTGAGGAGTCTACACTGTCTGGCCAGCAAGTTTTAGGACTCTGTCTGTCTGTCTCCAGCACTGAGGTTACAAACACACATACACATACACACACACACACACACACACACACACACACACGCACTCACTCTCTCTGTCACACAGACACCCAGAAACACACACACACACACACACACACACACACACACACTTCTGGCTTTTTATTTGGAGGCTGGAGATCAGACTCAGGTCCCTGTGCTTACACAAGTGCTTGACCTGCAGAAATCTCCCAGCAGCTTTACTATGTTTTACTACATATAAACATGTTTACTATGTTTTACTACATATAAATATGTTTTACTACAGTAAAAACATCCCATTGGGATAAATGGCATGTCTGTCACATTGACTTTTATCAGTTTTCTGCAGGATGGGGTATTTAAAATTCCCTCCATTAGCTATTAATAATACAGATCCATTTAATTGCTGATAACCATAGTCATGTTAGGGTGCTGAAGAACATGAAATATTATCTCTAACATACATCTGCCACTCTGTACCCACTAACTAGCCACAGCATGCATTCCCCTTCTTGCAGAAAGGCATTTTAATTCGCACTGGAACAGACTCACCCATATCACTTTTGGTCTGTAAGATTTAGAGCTTATGTGTTGCTTATCCTAAGGAAATACTCAGTCCTGAAGAATCCCTTTGTTAGCATGAGTTTGTTTTGTGTTTTTTTTTTAATGTCATTAATGTACATTTAACTGTCATGCATTGGAAATGTAATGCTCCTTTTTAAAGGCAACAGGGTTGCTTGAGAGCACAATCCACTCTTTATTTGGCCTAGCAACTAATTCTTAACAATTGTTACTGATTTAGGCTCAGGTTTTTTTTTTCTTTCTTTCTGATATTGGCAAGGCTCATAAGAGCCAATTAGCTGAAGGCACTACAAGACTCTTCTAAAAGTCTTGTTTTAATTAGAAAAGTGTAGTCAGAGTTTGCATTGAAGGATAAACAGCACTTCTAAGCTGGACGTTTTCAACTTGTAATTTCTTCTAACTTGATTTTAAGAATTATACACACAAGGGCCCAAATGCTACCAATGGCATCCTTCGGTTTGCTAAATGAGACCGATGTAGCCAAAAGTCATTTGTAGCGGTCTTTTTCTTAACTCTACTTTATTTGGTGTGTTTAGGCCACTATCTCCTTTCCACCAACCCTTCAAACTAAAGAAGGAGAGAAAAAAGCTTAGTGGGGAGAGGGGTCCCAGACCTCTTTACTTCTTCCAGCTATTTAGGGTCAAGGGGTTCTTTTAGGGCTCTATGCCAATCTCAGTCAACCTCGGACAGCTAGTAGTCTCCTCCATGCTGCTGCACCCTGATACATTTATCTCCATTTGTCTGTTCCAAACTGCCACACCAACCATCTCTCAGGTCTCTTCAGACTGTTACTACCACACACCAACAGTAAACACCACACAGAATGCCACCACACAGAAATGACCACATGCTCTATATCTCTGCCTCATATTTATCTCTCAGAGTCCTAGACCTAGCCCCTCTCCCTGTGGCACATGGAAGGCCGTTACTAGCTGGAGAAAATCCTACCCCACAAGTGACAATTAACAGGTGTGGACAAAGTATAGCCCAACTAAAATCCTACACTTGGAATTAAAACAGAAGCATATTTTCATAACATACTAAGAAACCAAAACCAAAACAGACTGAGAATAGAATAAATAGAGCCTTTATTTTGTTTAGATATGTGCCTTGTATCCCTGATCTCTCCAGTACCTTAAACATGAATGGAATTCTTTACAGACCTTGAAAGAAAAATTCTCAACTTCATATGGAATAACAACAAACCCAGAAAAGCTAAAACAATCCTCTACAATAAAAGATCTTCTAGAGGTATCTGTTATCTCCATCCTTGATCTCAAGCTGTACTATAGAGCAATAATACTAAAAACTGCATGGTACTGTCATAGAAACCAACTGGTGGATCAATGGAATCAAATAGAAGACCCTGAAATAAACCCATACACTTATGGACACATGATTTTTGACAAAGATGGCAAAACCATTCAATGGAAAAAAGATAGCATCTTCAACAAATGGTGCTGGTCCAACTGGATGTCTACATGTAGAAAAATGCAAATAGATCCATACTTATCACCTTGCACAAAACTGAAGTCAAAGTGGATCAAAGACCTCAACATAAAACCAGATATATTAAATTGGTTAGATGAAAAAGTGTGGAAGAGCCTTGAACTCATTGGTACAGGAGAAAACTTCCTGAAGAGAATAACAACAGCACAGGCTCTAAGAGCAACAATCAATAAATGGGACCTCATGAAACTGAAAAGCTTCTGTAAATCAAAGGACACTGTCATCAAAACAAAATGAATGCCTACAGATTGGAAAAGAATCTTTACCAACCTTCTATCTGACAGAGGGCTAATATCCAGTATATATAAAGAACTAAAGAAGTTGAAAAGCAACAAATCAAGTAATCCAATTAAAAAATGGGGAACAGAGCTAAATAGAGAATTCTCAACAGAGGGATATTGAATGGCAGAGAAACACTTAAAGAAATGCTCAACCTCATTAGCCATCAGGAAAATGCAAATCAAAATTACCCTGAGATTTCACCTCACACCCATCAGAATGGCCAAGATCAAAAACTTAAGTGACAACACATGCTGGAGAGGATGTGGAGAAAGGGGAACCCTCCTCCTCTGCTGCTGGGAATGTAAACTGCTATAACCACTCTGGAAATCAATATGATGCTTTCTCAGACAACTAGGAATAGCGCTTCCTCAAGATCCAGCCATACCACTCCTAGGCATATGAGGCTCAAGTACACAATAAGGACATTTGTTCAACCATGTTTGTAGCAGCTTTATTTGTAATAGCCAGAAGCTGGAAACAATCAAGATGCCCCTCAGCTGAAGAATGGATACAGAAATTATGGTACATCTACACAATGGAATATTACTCATCAATAACAAACAAGAAAATCATGAAATTTGCAGGTAAATGGTGGTAACTGGAAAAGATCATCCTGAGTGAGCTATCCCAGAAGCAGAAAGACACACAGGGTATATACTCACTCATATAGACATATAATATAAGATAAACCTACTACAATCTGTACACCTAAAGAAACTAATCTAGAGGGAGGACTCTGGCTAAAATGCTCAATCCCCGTCCTTAAAGGCAAAGAGGATGGACATCAGAAGAAGGAGAAAAGAGGGAACAAGTTAGGAACCTGCCACAGAGGGCCTCTGAAAGGATCTGCCCTGCAGGCTATCAAAGCAGATGCTGAGACTTATGGCCAACTGTTGGGCAGAGTGCATGAAATCTTATGAAAGAAGTGGGGAATAGTAAGATTTGGAGAGGACAGGAGCTCCACAAGGAGAACAACAGAACCAAAAAATTTGAAGACAGGGGTCTTTCCAGAGACTCATACTCCAACCGAGTACCATGCATGGAGATAACCCAGAACCCCTGCACAGATATAGCCCATGGCAGTTCAGTGTCCAAGTGGGTTACATAGTAATGGGAACAGGGACTGCCTCTGACATGAACTGATTGGCCTGCTCTTGATCACCTCCCCGTGAGGAGGGAGCAGCCTTACCAGGCCACAGAGAAAGACAATGCAGCCACTCCTGATGAGAGCTGATAGACTAGGATCAGAAGGAAGGAGAGGAAGACCTCCCCTATCAGTGGACTTGAGAATGGGCATGCATGGAGAAGGGGGAGAAAAAGTGGGATTGGGAGGGAAGGAGGGAGGGGTTTATGGGGGGATACAAAGTGAATAAAGTGTAATTAATAAAAATTAAAATAAAAAATATTTTAAAAAAGAATAAATAGACCCAACGTCTATTTATGTTGTGTGATAAAATTTTAAGTAAAAGGGAAATATACCTGAGGACTTGCACCATGGGGAAAGTCAAGAAATAAAGCTGTAAAATAACTATAGCAATATTCCATACGTCCAGACATCACTGAACTTAATTAAATACAGTCTGAAACAACTGAAAAGAGTAGTGGGCTGTGGTCCTTTTGTATCACCTGCATGACTTTAGATAACCTAGGGCCAAAAAATTACAAAGACCCATTGATTATGACAACGTAAAAACACAAATCTTACCTCACAGAACTAAGAACTACACTATTGTGGAACCAAATAAATAATCAGATTCAAGCTATCCCAAATTTCATTACCTGCCATGGTGATAGTTTCATGGAGTTTTTATAGTAATAGAACAAAGAAAGTCATAAACTACGGTGTTTTTCATGCATACTGGATGAAGAATTAGGTAGACAGGTTAAAGCAAAGGGGAGAAAGAATCTGCTATAGTCCTCAGATATTGGCTGACAACACGTGTCTTTTTGGCTGGTGGAAGCTAATGGTTTGCTGGGTTGATATATTCCAGAGCTTTTTTTTTATTTGCTGGTCATATGCATGTTAGGTCAGAATAGGGGTAGGCAAGAGTAAAGCTAGCCCAAGATAGATTGTTATTAGACTCTGGGGCTGTAATATTTCAACCTCTCCACAGTCTTGAAAACCCCAGTCAGTTAATTAACCTTGCAGAAGTTTCAAAGAAACGTCAATGAAATTCCTTCCAGGGATTTCCATTCACACAAAGTTCTCTTCCTTTTGATAGGGTTGAATGTATTATTATCTTTAGTCTCTATCATGACTTTAAGAGAAACACCCCCCACATACACACACACATACCTATCATTACTGTGTGACTCTTTGATTGTATACCCCTAGGGAGAGAGAATACTTTCTTCTCCACTGTCACAAGCTAAGCCTCTGTTTGGTTGATCAACAGGATATGAGGCCAAGGTATAGAAACTCAGCTATGTCACTTCTCCTGCCTGTGCATATCCCAATTGGAAAATGCTCTCTTCTGTCCCAAAATATAGACCTAAGGAGCATGCCAGGACTCTAGCACATGGCCGGCAACATGTGTGAGAAGCCAGCCTTTGCTGTACTAATCCATTGAGATGGTATTGTTGGTGCTGCATGACAACAGGAACTCTGGCTACTTCAACCCTCTATCCAAATAAAGCCATTTCAAATGTCCTACTTGTACTGAACTTGCCCTCTCTTCTTGGTATTTGAGCTTCCATTTCCTTTGGCTGAAATTAATCTTGTTCCCCATTTTCAATGGTGTTAGCTCTCATGCCTTCCAGATCTCTTTAGACTGTGGTAAGTGCCCTTCAGCAAGCTCCCTAGCAACCAGGATGTCCTCTTTCCACATATACTGTTGTGAATTGCAAATGCCTGTTTTTTGGTCTGTATCCCCCTTGAGGCCGCTTGCTTCACGGGTGTAGGGACAGTACCTGTTGTTGTCTCTTGTTCCCTCACTACCAAGCCTCGTACTTGGTTTATCACAAACATACAGTCAAATTTACCAAGTGAATAAATAAGTAAAAATAACAAGCAAATATAATGAGAGGCATGATGCTAAACATACTAAGAATGTAACCTTCATGCTCTGAGCCTTTGAACTTCTCTTCCTGGTTCTCTATTTCTATATAGCTATTTAATTTGTGGATTTCAAAGCAAATGAAAGTGATCTTCCTTTGTCCAAAATTATTTTAAAACTTCTATATTGTTGTTAAAAATGTTTTTCAGACAATATAGTTTATCATTTTTCTTCTCCCCCAACTTTTCCCAGGTCTTCCCCATCTCCCTACCTACCCAACCCAACTTCTGGTTCTCTCTCTCTCTCTCTCCCTCTCCCTCTCTCTTTCTCCCTCTCTCTCTTTCACTCTTTCTCCATCTCCCCAAAAAATAAAAACTCAAACATGCAAAAAATAACAGTAAGACAGGACTGATGCATATATGAACTTACGGAGACCAATGATATACATAGGTTCAAGGCCAACAGGACCCAGCACTGAGAGGGTGCAGTGGACCCTAAAAAGCAATTTGAAATTAACACCTGCTAGTAATGGGACAATCAGCTTTCTTCGACAGAGTGCCACTGAGCGTATCAACTGCACTCCAGAACAGAGCCCGTGCCCAAAAGTAGTTGGCCAACACAAAAGAAGCTCTATGTTGTTTTGGCATGTGTTTCTTGTGTTATTAGAATTTCTATATTTTAATAGAGCATTCAAGCAAGGACGGGCCCTTCTAAATATTGGATACAGTGAAACTGCATGGTTTATATTGTCATAAAGCCAGTTCTGTTTCTTAGATGTATAAAGTTAGGCAAGTAAACAAAGCAATCTGTATTTCTGTCTTCTTGTGCATAAAATGAGATTAAAGGAACATTAGTTCTGTGTCCTTGTCCAGGAGTGGACTTGGCAAGGCTGATCTAGGGCTGAAGCCAGTGCCTCGAAGGACGCAAAGTTGTAGCTTTTAAGACCCAACTCTGTCCTCTTGACTGTTGTTATCAGTCCTTGTGCATCTGTATCTGAGGTATCCTATGTTCTCTTTGCCAGCATTGTCTGTTGACCTTGGCCATTTTTATTACTGCAAATAGTATGTATGTATGTATATATATGATGCTGTACTTCTTAATAAGTTTGCTTGATTGGCATAAGTCATCAACTTATGCAAGACTTCCTGGTCTATCTACTGCTTTCACCTTCTTTATTTTCTTGTCTTCTCCATTTCTCTTCCTCAGTCCTCCCACTCAACTGTTGGGGAATGGAGAGACGGCTCAACCATTAAGAGTACTTGCTGTTCTTCTGGAGGACATCCATCCAATTTGCAGCATCCAGGTGGCAGCTCACTAACTTTCTGTAACTCCAATCACAGGGGATCTAATGCCTTCTCCTGGCCTCTGTGTTTGATAATAACCTTAGGCATAAGAAATTGAGTCGGACTGTACTGGGCAATAGTCCCTAGCCATAAAGAACAGCTTAGCTCCATGCTGATCTTTTTGCCAGGGTATGAAAAACAAAACACCCTGCTTCCTGTCAAATCACAAGAAAACAGTTGTAACTTCCTGGTAGCTGTCCATGCATAAGGTCATGTATACATACCTGTCTCTCAGCCTCTCTATGTGTGTTCTGAGTTCATCCTGTGAAAAAGATGGAGCCCCTCGCTGCTCCAGTAAAACAGTCTCAGCTTGTTGAGGTCAAGTCTGTCTGCTTCTCTGACTTGTTTTTCTTAACACTCCGTAGGCATTGAATAGACACGTGGCACACAGACATACACGTGAACAAAACATTCATACAATAACTTTTATAAAAAATTAGATTAAATAGAATTACTGTGAGAATCAAGAAGGAAATAGATATAAAAATGTTACGATGTTAAATTCTGTGTAAGCACTGATACTACACAGAAGAGGCTGTAGAAGCCAAACACAAATTTGGGTTATTTCAAGTTTCGCTGAAGGTTTTCTTCAGGCTACAGGAATTTGTCTAGGCTGACTTATATAGATCAATGTCTCTAAATTGGAGGTGACTTTGCTGCTCCAAGACATTTGACACCGTCTGGAGACGTGTTGGTTGTCACAGCTGGGGGCATTCTTGGCATCTACTGGTTGCAGAAAAGATGCTGCTGATGCTGCACAGTGGGAAGATCACCCCACCCCCAGGCCAAGAATTAACAGGTCAAAATGTCAATATCCCCAAGGTTGAGAAGCCCAGCTCTACGTGGATGCCTGTGCTTTCAAGGACAAATAACTGAATTTTTTTTTCAGCTTCTTGGATTCTCTATCCATAAAAGAGAGCTAATAACACCTGGGCCCCACTACTTTGCAGGGATGTTGTAAAGATAAATTTAGGAGGAAAATCCCAGCTCTCGGAGGGGAAAGGGTACTATTATAGCCTGAGGTGTTATTATCAAGCTGTGCCGACACTTTTGCTCTCAGGAAGCCAAATGTTCTACTTGGAAATGATAATTTCCTCCACTAAATGAGCATTTTATTTCCCAGAGGGACTCATTTTGTTCACCTTTTGCCATCATTGGAGTGGGCCCATTACAGCTGTTGTTCTTCCTTTATGCGAAATTTCTTAGCATACATCACAACAGAGCCTCTCCGAGAGGAATGTGCACTCTACAGTAATAAGCCAAACGCATGTAGCAGTCTGTGAACAATTTGTAGCACAACTGGCCTCGATATTTATAAGCATGGACCCCAAACTCAGATGTTTCACATTATTCAATAGAGAATAAAAAACAATAATATACTTAGGAGTCAAGGTACACCACAAGCCACACTTCCAAACTCTGATGTGATTTAACAGATTAATAGTAAAGCATAACTTTCATCTGTTATTTATAAACTGAAAGCCTTAAAAACTATTTAAAACTTTTTGCAATGGAGAGGAGAACAAGTTAAAAAAACAAAAAAAAAAAAAACAAGGAAAATAAGAAAAAAAAATCAGAGAATACCACAAATTAATTCAATCCATATTAATTCAAACACCTTAAGTGTATAATTAATCAATAACTTGTGCATGAAGATTGTTCTCCTTGCATAAAATTAAAATGCAACGACATCATTGTGATTAGAAGGAGTGATTGTCAGTGCATGCGCCTCCAGATGTTCAAAGCAGTTGTTTTCTGATAAAATCTGTGTTCACCAAATCATGCCAGGATAGAAAGCACTGGCTAGGGAAGGGTTTCCCTGTCGTGAATGTTGTGTCACTGTTTGACAGCTGCATGGTGGAGCTGAGGCAGGCACACCATACAGGGCACTGAAGGGGAAAGCTGCAATAACAAGGAGTAGCGTGATTAGGTTTATCAGATTCTGCCAGTGCCTGCCTAGGGAAATGCATGCGTATGAGGCAAGTTGCTGTGGCTTCCTCTGTGGCCAAGGGAGGTGGAGTGGGCTGACAAGAAAGAGCAATGTTGATAGCAAGTGTGGTGGGAGAAGCAAAATACCACCAAAACAGGCTCAGTGTCCTACATGCTGGTGGTGGCAATGCTTGTTTTGGATGTCACGGGGACAGACAAAATCTGTGGCAATGGAAACAGAAGCATGAAAGAACAAACACATGGTTTCTAATTTCTGTCTCTCTAGATATTGACCCAGTCACCGGATAGCTGCATGTTGGCTTCCTCTTCTGTGAAATGAAGCTAATGGTCCTTCTATAATAAAACAGTTGCAAAGACTTAAAGAGTTGGTGACTAGAAAAATCTCATTACACTTAATGTTCGGTTGCAATTCAGTGAATGCATATTTATTTGTTTATAGGAAAACAATTTTTTGTGCTTAGGATTGTCAAACTTTCTGTGAAGCCTCATTCCGAAGCTTCCTCAAAGCACTCTTTGGTTCGGAGCTGCTGCAGCCCTCTTCTATCAAAACACCACATGGCTCCCTCGACTACCCCATCAAAGGCACTGTCCTTCACGTTAATTGGTGGCTTATCCATCTATCATGGATTCTGTCGTTCTCATTCCCACATTCATGCTCAGAGTTGGTCTTTCTCCATACTAAAACAAAAGGCAGGAGGTTGTGAGTGAACTATGTCAATTGTTCAATTCAGTGACATTTTTGGCAGAGTCCTACTATGTAGCACAGGCTACCCTCATACTCTACAACCTCCTGCCGCAGCCCCATTGGTTACAGAAACTATAGATTTGTGACATTATGCCTGCCTTAGGTATCCCTTTACATGACTTTACTACTTAGTTTGGTTCGAAGAAATGTAAAAGTAAGATTCAAACTGTCCTTTCTCATCACAGACTTTTTTGTGTGCACTTCAGAATCTCAGGCCTAAGGCCAGACTGGTTGGAGGTGAGAGTCCGGAGAAAGTAAAGTTTGAGAGATGGAGCCAGTTTTGTCTTCCCTTTCTTGTATAGGTACAAGAATGTGAGACAAAGTTAGTCAAGGCCTTGTAAAAAAAAATTTATTTTCTTAGAAGAGGGGATGATATGACAGTCATTCCAAAGCCTGGTCAGCTCTTTCTGAACTCTTGGTGGCTGGTTGAACTCAGCTCTTCCCACCTAAACTCCCCTCCAAGCTGATTGTTTCAAACTGGCTTCTCTATTGGCTTTTAACCAAATTGCTCTGCCTGGCATCAAACTACTTCTGGCAATCAGTTTAAGTCTTCTCATTCTCTGGCTCATTCCTTCTTCACCTGTTGCTAGCTTGTTCTCTCTGCCAACTGTCTCTGCAAAAATATCTCAACAAAGAAAACTTCCTTCTCTCTCTGTTACTGATCTTAAATAGCTTCTTTTTCCTATCCTGTTCTTGTGAAAGTTGGGATTATCTATCACTGACTCATACTGTCAAATCTTCCTCTGAGTCATCACTTTGTCTGCCCCTCAATTAGACATCACTTTCTTTTTGTAATATTTTTGTTTATTTATGTTTATTTTATGTGCATTAGCGTGAAGGTGTCAAATCCCTTGGAACTTGAGTTACAGACAGTTGTGAGCTGCCATGTGGATGCTGGGGATTGAACCCATGCTTTAGAAAGAGCAGACAGTGCTCTTAAACACTGAGCCATCTCTCCAGGCCCTAGATGTCACTTTCAAATGTGGCTGCATCCTTCTATAAACTGACCTTACCTTCACTGTTTGGGATTAAAGGTATGTTCAAAGGGCATGTCTGCATTCCAACCAGATCACACTGTAATCCGGAATCTGCATTCTAGGTCTTTCTTTGGATGTGATCCCTTGTCACAGCAGCCGTGCTGCTGGATTAAAATTCCTCTACATGGACCTCCTGTCCTCCCCAGATCTTACTATTATTTCCCACTTCTTTCATAAGATTCCCTGCATTCTGCCCAAAGTTTGGCCATAACTCTCAACATCTGCTTTGATAGCCTACAGGGCAGAGCCTTTCAGAGGCCCTCTGTGGGAAGCTCCTAACTTGTTTCCTGTGTGGAGGTCCACAAGGAGAACAACAGAAGCAAAAAATTTGAGCACAGGGGTCTTTCCTGAGACTCATACTCCGACCAAGTACCATGCATGGAGATAACCTAGAACCCCTGCACAGATGTAGCCCATGGCAGTTCAGTGTCCAAGTGGGTTCCATAGTAATGGGAACAGGGACTGCTTCTGACATGAACTGATTGGCCTGTTCTTTGATCACCTCCCCCTGAGGGGGTGCAGCCTTACCAGGCCACAGAGGAAGACAATGCAGCCACTCTTGATGAGACCTAACAGACTAGGATCAGAAGGAAGAAAAAGAACCCCCCCACACCAGTGGACTTGGGATGTGGAGAAGAAGGAGGAAGGGAGGGATTGGGAGGGGAGGAGGAAGGGAACTAGAGGGGGATACAAAGTAAATAAAGTGTAATTAAAAATAAAATTAAATTTAAAAAAAATCCTCTACGTGGCCCTGGATTATTGATCCTCCAGCTGCAATGTACTCAGTGCTAAGATTAAGGACAAAGAACACCTACCTAGTTGACACATCTTTACCTTTTTCTTATCAAATAGCATGTTAAATTCCACAGTAACTTTGAGGTTTTCATCCTGAATAATGATTCACTCACCCTACACTCACTAATTAAAGGCAGATTATTCTGCAAAGTGATATAAATATACAATATGAAAACAGTAGAGCACCTGTTATTTTTTTTAAATAACTGAGGTTACTGCTTTTGCCCCATCACATAAACTAAATCACTATGTGGTATTCAAAGTCTAAATGGCTGAACAGACGATATTGCAGCTTGTCCATGTAGACTTAAAAACAGTCATCGAGACCAGCGAAGGAGTTCACCTCACCAGACATTTACTTCATGTTAGATCCTCCCGGCAGTGCCAGCCAGTACTAGGCTCTCAGTCCCTGAAAACAGACTGCTGCAGTTGTTTTTGATGGTTCAATGCTATTATTGGACTTAAATCTTCAAAAAAAATATGAAAGCATATGAAAAGAATATATTGTCCTACATATGGATTCTGGTCAGCTGTCCTGTTTTGTTAGAGTCTTGTTTTGGAGCCTCCTTGTTCAATGTCTTCTGTGTTTAGATTCCTCTGTATTCAGATATAAAGCTGGACAGAACTGTGGCCAAAAAAAGCAACTGCATTAGCAACAATTAACCCCTAGAGGGATCCAACAAAGCCTTCTACTTGATTTTGCCTACAGTTCCCAAGCATTCAGTCAGAATGTGTAATACCAAAAGGGGCTAAAAAGAGGACTGCCAACTGACATGAGACAGCAATAAAGGAGCAAACTTAGGCTTGATTCAAGGCTTACTCCAGTTGTTTTGAAAATGTTCCCATCCATTGTTAATAAAAGTGAAGCTTCAGTGACTTTCCTGGATCAGCTGTCAAACGACAAGATTAAAAGGCAAAGATTGCATGGTTATAAAGAAGAGTTGGTGTTTTTATCTGTCTGCCTTGTCACATTGATCATAAATGACCAAGTCATCTGTGACTAATGCTGGACAAGAGAGGCAGGTCCTCCGGCTCCCAGGCAATGCTTCGAGTTTGTTCACCTGGCTTCACAAGAGATAACAGCAGCCTCCCCTTCCAGCTTCTACCTCTCTTACACGTAACCAGAAGTACGGGTGCATGAAAAAAAATAAAATAAAAAAAGCCCCAGTCCTATCAGCAGAGCCTAGGCCAAGTGGCCAGATGGTGGGTTTTGCTGCAGGGGAAGCTAATGGCCTCATGTGATAGTGAGCTCATCCTCTTGCCTTTCGGGAGAGGAGACAGAGCTATTGAATTAGCTTTGCAAAGGATCCTCTTTCAGCTTAATCAACATTTGCAGAAGGAGAAATTAGATTGTACAGTCTGTAAATGAGGCTAGCCACCTCTGTGGCCAGACGCTGCTGCTTGTGCTCACCATGGAGAATGGGCTCTATTTGTACAGCCAGGTCAGGCTTGAGTGCCTATTTACCAGCAATGATAGTTCATTTCAAACTCTTAGCCTGTTTGCCTCTAGAAAGAAAAACCAGGTCCGAAACCTAAAATTTAAGCCGTGAGATCTTCCCAGTTTAGACTAAACAGCCGCAAGACAAATATAGCTGCTTTCCTGGCTGGCCTCGAAATTACTGATTGTTAAAATCTGCAGAACCTTTAAATTTGTTAGAACTGCTGTATTTGTTACTCTTCTAGGCAAACAACACCTGTCTTGAAGGCCTGCAATTGTTTAGCTCAGTTGTTTACGTCAGTTGTATCAATATAAGTCTTTATGCCAAAACTGCCTTTGTTCAATTTCATGTCATCCTACACCTAGCTGGGGAAATTCCCAATGCTGGTCAGAGGAGTTTGAATGAAGCAGATCAAACCTACTGTTTTAGAAGACAATGCTAATGATGATGATGATGATGATGATGTTGGCACATCCAAAGACAACTTTGTGTAAAAAGGACTGAATCTATTTGAGGTCTCTGAAAGATTAAGTTTTCAGAAGTGAATATTTTATTTCAAGTACACACTGTGAACAGTCAGTGTTTAATAATGCATGCTGAATAACTGAGTATAACAGAATTGTTTGGCTCTGTTTGAGGTGTATTTTATTTAAATACAATGCAACTAACTGAATCACATGGTATTGAACCCAGATATTTAAAAGCATTTTCAGGTTTCTAAGTTTTAAAGAGAAGTACTGTGTATGGACTTCTCTGCAGCAGGATAGCCAAGTTTTACTGTTGGAAAGTAGAAATTTAAATCAACATTACATCTCTATCTCTGCTTTTCAGTTGTCTGTTTTCACCAACTACAGTCTGGGACGCAGGAACGAGAGGATTCCGACAGCACAGGCGTACCGTGAGCGGGTGCTCTGAGCACAAGCTCCTCCAGCCTTTGCTTTTTCCTTCAGGTCTAGCCTAGTCTATTCGCCTCCTCCTCATTTAAAGGGTTGCAGGTAAATAAACATTCATTCTTAAGAACATGTCTAAAAACTTAAGAGTTGTCATTGTAAGAGGGATTTCAAAAGTTTCAGACCCCAGAACATGTAAGCTGTGTTACATCATAGGTACAAAGGATTTTTCAAGATGAGAAAGACTTTAGTCTAGTAATTCCAATATCCCATTACAGAATCTATAGTATCCAATACAAAGTCACCATATAGTGTAAAAAGGCAAAAATGTACACATGAAACTCATAAAGTAGCCAAAACTAAAATCATGGTTCATATTTTAAATAGTCATCAAGTAAAATTTAAAATGTCATGTTAAAATAAACTAAAAACTCCTTATCGCATACAATCACTTCTTTTTCAAATATAGAAAAGACAAAATTTTAAGAAACACTATTACATTCTTAAAATCTAGATTAGTACAAATTACAAGGCTGTGGTTATTTTAAACTGTGCTTTAGAAACAACATGTTTACATCAGGCTCTCCTGTCAAAGGAAATAAGTTGACTCGTGTTTGCAAAGTAGATATATTTCTGCTGCTTTTTTTATCTTTTTGTTAATCGTATTGGTTTGTTGTCTTTCATCATGCGTGATGGTACATTGAAAAGAGAAGTATAACATTACACCATCATTGTCACCTTGTCATCACAGCTGTCATCAATAATTATCAGTGTCCTCAGAGAAGGCTAACATTTGAATATTTTCTAAGCTCCAAAAGCTATTCTTATAAAATTTGGGAAAAATTAATAGTAATTATTAGCAGGGCTGGAGAGATAGCTCAGCAATTAAGGTCACTGTCTGCTCTTTCAGAGGTCCTGAATTCAATTCCTAGCAACCTCATGGTGACTCATAAACATCTATACTGGGATCTGATGCCCTCTTCTGAAATGCAGATGCACTCATTACATATAAGAGAAATATATAAATCTTTGAAAAAATAATAATTAGCATTACTGCAAAAACAGAGGACAATGAAAAAAACTACATAACTGTTATTCCATAGAAATGTCTCATGGACAGTGCTGGAGAGAAGTAGGGATTGTTAGGAACTAGGGAGAGTCTGGATAACTTTATAAGGAAGCAATCAGAGCACATAGCACCTACTATCCAGTATCACCAGGGGAGAGTAATTTTGATAAGAAGGGTTTGCATATTAGACAATTGTTATGCAAGGGAGACTCTTAGCATACCCACAAACAACAGGTACTAGAAATATTTGCTTTAAAGAAGTCTGCAGGCTCTGCACCTATTTTGTGTCACTGCCGGAAGACCCAGAACGTTTCATTACCCTCACTATTAAAAGCCTTATGTTATGTTACCTAATAGGTCACAATACTACATTAAAACTCCACCCAGTTGAAGCTTCAGGAAGTTGTCAGGTTCACCTGCCCACCTTCCTGCCGTCCTACAAAGCAGTTGAGAATCTTCTTGTTTTTTGTTTTGGGTTGAGTTGGTTTGGGTTGGTTTTCAAGACAGGGTTTCTCTGTGTAGCCTTGGCAGTCCTAGACTCGTTTTGTAGACCAGGTTGGCCTTGAACTCACAGAGATCCACCTGCCTCTGCCTACTGCTGGGATTATAGGTGTGTGCCACCATGCCAGGCTGCAGTTGAGGATTTTGGGCAGCACACTGTAAGCAACTTCCCTAAAGAGTCCTAGGGAAACAGCTGGGCAGAATCATCTGAATGACTTAGTTCATTGAGTTCCTGCAAAGATCTCCACACTAGTGAGCAAACCCTCTGGTCCTGCTAATGCAGGCTGGTTTCCAAGCATGAAAGGAGAGTTCCACTCTGCCCACCCAGAAATGCTAGAGAATCCTAACCCAATTACAGCTCAAAGACATTGACAAGCATCTTGTACTGGCAGCCATGCCCAGACCTGTTAACCAACCTCCCTTCCTAGGAGCTGCATCCTAACTGGTGGGGAAAGCTCACAAATTCCTGCAGAATGGGCTGTTGCAACAACTACAGGAATCACAGATATTAATGACATTGGTTAACTGAGAACACCATAAATACTCTATTAGCACAGTGCTAGCCTAGCACAAAGCATGGCCTTCTCAACCATCAACTTGAAACACATCTCAGGAAAAAAGAATTTCATCACAAAAGCCCTCCAACTGAAACTGATACCGGCAATTCATCTGATAGATGCCCAGATACAAATATAGGGATCAAAGAAGCATGAAAATGAAAATATGTCTCCTAAGGCATATTCTCTAGCAAGAGACTCAAATAATTAAATAATAATTTAATTAAACATATAACTATTTAAAATACATTTTTATCTTAAAGAAAACTCCACAAGATACAAAACAATACACACAGACAATTTTTTTTTCAAAATTGAGGAAGATCTGAATAAGAAATTTATAAAATATAATAAATGAAGTGTTCAAATGTAGTAGAAACCAAATAGTAGACAAATCACGGCAGATATTTTTATACTGTACTTGCATTTGTATGTGTGAGCATGCGGTGACGCAGTGTGTACATGGGGCCAAAGATCACAATGTTGAGTGTCTTCCACAATTGCTCTCCACTATATCTTTTACTATAGGGTATCTCAATGAACCTAAGTTGGCAACACTTGCTGGCCAGGAAGCTCCAGAGATCCTCATGTATCTGCATCTCTAATTCTATGTTACAGACATAAGTCATCTTTTAAAATAAGGATTAAACGCTGGCCCAAATATTGGCATAGCATTTGCAGTCAGCCTCTAGTCATGTCAAGAAATATCATTAAGGCTTACTACGAAAGCCATTGGAAAACCATATGCTTTTTCTTCAGGGAAAAAATAAGGCAAACAAGTAATAATAATAATGATAATAATAATAATAATAATAATAATAAAGTTTTAAAACAGAGTGACAACTTTTGTTTCTAATTTTAAGTCTCCAATCCAACTGGAGGACTATATTTGTGGTATTAATTGTATCTCTATTTCTTTGCACTTAGCAAGAGGGCTGTCCCTACAACATGCATTAAACTATCCACATTTTACATCTTATTTTAGAACATTAAAGATTAAGATGTTCTATCCTGGTACTCTCAGAAAAGATTTAAAAAAATTACAAAAACTACTGGGCTTGCTCATTACTTCAATGAACACATTTCAATAAAGCCTTCATTTATAGGTGCAAGTATAGATGCATGTTCAATGATACAGAAAGTTAAAAGGAAAGCAATGTGATATCAGAAGTTATGAAACAATATTGCCAAAAGAATATTTTAAGGCATTTACTTCTTTATTCAAAAATTCTTGCTAAAAAATATTTTATATAAAGTCTCCCAGGTGAAACTTTTTAAAAGTTCTGTAACTAATCCAGAATGAAAGAAATATGTTGGATTAAAATATTTACACCCCCATTTGTACTTCTATATCCGAGGAGTTTTTGTACTTTCGAGAACTTATTGAGTACCTTCTGTTAGATCATGAAGACACAAAAGGCTTCTCCTTGAGTGCAGAGTCTGTTGTGGAGACACTTAGGACTCCATAGTAACTGCAGAATAGCACACTTGCACATGTCTCTCAAAACACTGAGGAGAATACCCAGTGTAGCTTATAATAGTTTACCAAATGGCAGAAGGAAGGAAAGCCATGCAACCGTTTACAAAGATTTATAGTCACAGAAGATTTGAAGGGCAAGGACAACAAAATGAGAGACATGGAAAATTCACAGGAGAAAATATAGCTATATATATTAAATGCAGCATGTTCAAAAAAATACAGCATGTTCAAAATACCCAACACACAAGTATTCACTTTCCCTTTAGAAATCAGCACAGTCTGAAACAATGTTTCTCACTTCATATAGCACAATTGGAGAGTTTGGCTTGATATATGAACCTTAGATATCTATTTAACAAAGAAATAAAGGGATTCGGAAGTAGGACTGGGCGTGATGGAAAACACGCCAAGTATTTTATGCACTGCTAAATAAATTATCCCTTGTTATATTTAAGAATCAGGAATTAAATTTTAAAAAGTGCTAAGAAATGGATTAAACTTGAAGACATACTGAAATCTCAGACCCATGAGAGGGAAAGCTATAAACCAGTACAGGAAACATGAAATAATAGAGATGACTGGAGAGCTGTGCCTCAGAATGAGACTATTGTAATTTGCACCTTGCAAATTTTGGTCATAAAACATTGACTAAAAACATCCTGAAGAGGAAAGGGTTTATTTGATTTACAGGTTAGAGTCCATCACTGAAGAAAAATATGGCAGGAACTCAAAGATGAACTGAAAAAGAAACCATGAAAGAACACAGCTTACTCATTTATTTTCCCTCTCTCACATTCAGTTACCTTTCTTATATAGCCCAGCGATGGGACTGCCAAGAGTGGGTTAGGCCCACTGACATCATTTAGAAGTCAAGAAAACTACCTGATAGACATGTCTACAGGCCAATCTGATAGAGGCAATTCTTCAATGGAGGCTCCTCTCTTCCCAGATGTGACAAGTTGACAAACAAGATTAGCTAACACCGTTTCAGATGTAGTGGGTATAAACCTTTAATAGACTTGAGCCTAGTGTCTTCAGGTGGAACTCAAGAGTGGGTGGAAAGGAGCAGATTCTCCAGCAACAGAAATGGTGAAAGTATGTCAGAAAGTGTTCAATTATATCTGTTTTAGAATCTTTAAACGGTGGCAGTAGAACCCGCTTCCATAGATAAGGAAGAATAGAGAGCGAACAATAGTTACATGCAGTATCAGAGCTCTATTCTAGAGAATAAGGTTTACTGGGAGAAGTAAAAAGAAAGTCAACCGAGAAGCCTGGTCTTAAAAACTGAGAAAATATAGTGAGGTTTTAGAAAGCTTGATTGTCGGCAACCGCAGAAACCTAGGAAAACTTTGCATACGGTAAGCACCAAGCTTAGGTCAGCATGAGGAATATGAGGTCTTTTGGAGCTGGTCATAAGGTCCACAAAGAATCACATGACTTGAGAATTGTTAAGTCCTCAGGCAGAAGAAAGTCAGACTGTAAGTATAAGGACAGGCAGAGCTAGGTAACAAGGTACAAATATAACAACTTCTTCAATGGAAATATCTGGAAATAATCAGGAAGTTTCTTACCTGAGTACACAAATAAAATAAACTTGAAATGTATATCAGCGTAGGTCATATGTTTCTAAACATGTATGGTGGTGGTTGACCAGTGACAGAAGTCAGGGCTACCCTTTTCTGTTGGGAACCATAGCAACAGACCCACACAATGTATGCTGCATAATTGGGACACAGCTATACAGACTGTCATTCCCAAATGATATTCAAGTAACACCGCCCCCCCAGTGAAATTCAAGCTACACATGGAGGAGTAAAATTGTTCACCATCTACTCATGGAAATTCATTTTCAATTACCTTAAAGTGCTTTTACTCTGTAACATCATTTTTGACAGCGAGTGAAATCAGAATGCCAGGATTGTTTTAAAAAGTAAATGTATCACTCATCAAAGGCAATTCTGATGTAATCAGCATTGACTTTCTAGGAAGACATTTTACCCATTTAAAAATCCACGTCATGTCCCATTTCCAACACTCCAGAAGGATACACACAATTTGAAAACGACAAAACCACTCCTCAGAAAATCTCCTTTAGAATACTTGTTCTATAGGCTGCTACTCATTGCGTTACTAAAAGGAAAGCTAAGAGTACAATTACCATGACTTGTGGAAAGAGGATTCTGAGACCAGTTTAGTTAGTTCATTGAATATACTTGAATATATTTCTCTTTATCTGATCTTTGTCATAAAGAGACTTAATAACATTACAAAAATAGGATTCATGAAAAATATTTAGGGGATAAAGGATAATACATGCTCTCTTTTAAAGGGGAGTTTTGATAAGAACACAAATACAGATTTAAAGAACTATTAAAACTCTAGCTACAAAGGAAATGAAAAACGTGCATTGTCTGTATTCCCGTCATCTCCTCAGCTGCCCATCTCATAATACCCTTATTGCAACTGACATGGGGTGATGAATGCAGAAATGTCAGACAAAAAAGAACACATAAAGATAAAAGGCTATAGGGTAAAGAAAAAAAAAAAAATCCACAGAACAAAGACCAGACTGCATGCTACTTTTGTTACCGTTTTGTTTCCAAAAGCTGCCTAGGTAATAGCTAAAAGCCAGAATTCCACAGAGAAGGGAGCAATCAACAAAGGATCCTGCTGTGTTTAACAAATTATCATGCAGAAAACGATGGATAAAGCTACTACTAAAAATGTACTCAGTGTTCCCCTTCTCTGTCTCTATAAATACCTACCTACCCACCTATCTATCTACTTACCAATCTATTCTCTTTTTTCCTTCTTTCCCTAAACTTCAGCTCCAAATTCACACACTGAACAGCTTTAAAGAAGGTTGAAGGACTTGCCAGTGAGTAGTTCCCCCAACATTTCCTATTATATCAACAGCAAGCTTGGAAACCTTGAGAGTCCAGTTCAGCAGGACTTCCTATTGTGCTGCAATACAGACTGTAACTTAGTGAGCTGAGAACCACGAATATCAGCAAGGCTCACTGCTTCCCCACTTTAATCAACTCTGTCTCTGTCTCTCTTCTCTGTCTGTCTGTCTGTCTCTCTCTCCCCCAAAAGGAAGGAAGGAAGGAAGGAAGGAAGGAAGGAAGGGAGGAAGGAAGGAAGGAAGGAAGGAAGGAAGGAAGGAAGAAGGAAAGCAGGAAGCAGGGAAACAAGGAAGCAAGAAAGGAAGGAAACTGCTTACTGCAATCTACCAAAGAAAGAAAATCACATCCAAATAAGTTCACTCTGTTGAGGCATTAATAACACATCTCAGATACATTTCTTTTTGTCATCTGTAGAATACATTTTAGTTACACCAAATTTCACAGAGCAGGGTTTCCTCCCTTAAGAACCCTAAATGCCATCATCATTTATTTAGAAGTATTCTACTTCTCACAGTTTTTTTCAGTTGAGCCATGACACAAATGTTCACTTGCTTTTATTCTCTAATTTTGTTCTACCTTGCATAAAAATTACTCTAAGTAAAAAAAAAAATCTGATAAAAATTCCACCAGTACTTTCAAAAAACCTTTAGAAAAAAAAGTCCTTAATTTATGATAACAACTACAGAGTTGTCCTCAAGAGAGTTAGCATCCATCATTAGCTGAACTGAAGAGTAATCATCTCTGAAAAATGGAAGGGATTTGGAAGGTTGTGGAGAACATCAAAAGTGTAGAAGAAAAGAAAGAAAGAAGGAAGGAAAGAAAGAAAGGCAGTGAGTCTCAGCATCTACTTCAATCAAACTTTGGCCAGAGCATTCAGGGAGTCTTATGGAAGAAGGAGTGATAGAAGGACACTGGGGACATAGGAGCCCCACAAGGAGACTCGACAAAGACAAAGGATCTGAGCCCAGAGAGTCCTGCAGAGATTGATGCACCAACCAAGAACCATGGGTGGAGAGGACCTAGACCCCTGCTCAGATATAGCCCTTAGGCAGCTCATTCTCCATGTGGGTTCTAGAGTAAGGAGAGCAAAGACTACCTCTTTCATGAACTTAGTTGCCTGCTCTTTGATCACTTGCCCTTCAAGATGAGGACATGCCAGGCCACAGAGGAAGAGGATCCAGGCAGTCCTAATGAGACTTGATAAGCTAGGATCAGATGGCAGGGGAAGAGAACTTCCCCTTTCAGTGGACTAGGGGAAGGGGATGGGAGAAAGAGGGAGAGTGGGACTGGGAGGAGCTGAGGGAGGGGGCTACAATTGAGACATAAATTGAGTAAATTGTAAAATAATTAAATTAAATTAAAAGTAATAAATTTCTAAAAAGAAAGGAAGGAGGGAAGGCAGGCAGGCAAAGATAAAATGGAATGAACTATGTTCTCAGTACATATTATAAACCCCTATGCATTCCTGATGTCACCCTGGAAAGGGGGATGGAAACTCAATCAAATTCAGTTAAACACTTTCCAATGGATGTTAAACAAAACTCTTATAGCAAATGCCTTCTTCACCAACCCTTCAAAATACAATAACCAAATAAAAGTCAGGCAGCAGGAAGAACTGAATGGAATTTTAAAAGGAAATAATATGAAACTGTGTTTTATAATGCTAGCAAAATAAATACAACTGTGGGTCTTAATTAGTTATATACTGAACAGATGGATAAAAATAAGTTGTATTATTTGCAAGCAAGGAACCAGAATATAAAATCTGAGTTAATTTTTTGTTTCCAATTAAAAGTAGGAACAAAAAGAATAAAACATAAAATATATGAATGCCAAATAAAGTCTTATAAATAAGTTCCTTTTCATATTAGTGATAAAAGAATTGACCTAGCACATAAATTCTTAAAAATAACTGCAATTTATTATTGGAATCAGGAAATCAGGAAAAGAAAGGGTTGAGGGAAGAAAAAAGAAGGAAAGCAATGAGATTAAAGACATTTTTTTAAGCAATTGGTACCAGACAAAATATAGCTTAAGATGATAAATACTATAGACAAAACATGGCAGCTTCATACTGGTAAGGAAAATAGAAGAGTAACAAAATAGAGTTGTCATGAATGTAGAGTCCCAATTAGGTAATACATGAGTCAAAATTAAATAATTACGAAGAGAAAAAAATATGTGTGCATTGATCTAAAGAAAGACCAAGCAAAGAAAATAATATAGAGGACAAAAACTGCACTTTTAACAAATTTGACCTAATACATAAAAAAATATATGTTTTGTAAGCATAGCATGTGCTTTCTAATTATTAACATACACATAGAGAAACTGAAGTCTTCATTTGAATCAGTTTAAAAATACAATCTAAATAAAATACAATTTATTAACTCATAAATTATATTATAATCTTGTAGATTTCAATTGATACACAAATTATGAATTTTGTGTATATTTGTATATTATAGGGTAGTGGGTGCTATTTTAATGCATGTATAAAATGTGTAGTCATTACAGCGGAGCAATTGTACCCATCACCTCAATTATCTATTATTCTTTGTGTTGGGAATATCAAAATCCTTTACACTATTTCAAATTTCCAATTAGTTTTTCAGATCATATTCTCTAATCCCAATACAAAAACAAAGTTGTAATTAAAGGGGTGGGATGTAAATCAATTCTAAAATCACTGCAAGACCCTGAGTTGGGTCTTCTGCACCTTAAAAAATAAGAATCAAAAGATAACAAAATAAAATCTATGCATCTAACTGAAAGCTAATAATACTGCTTACAAAAACCAATTACTCAAAGAGGACAAAGATAAAATTATGAAATAACTAAAGCTCTAGATGATGAAATGACCATGTAAAGCAGTGGTTCTCAACCTGTGGATTGTGACCCCTTTGTGGGTCAAATGACCCTTTTGTGGTGTCCCATATCAAATATCTTTCATATCAGGTATTTACAGTACTATTCATAAAAGCAGCAAAATTATAGTTATGAATTATAAACAAAAATAATTATAGTTGGTGGTCACCACAACATGAAAAACTGTATTAATGGGTGGCAGCATTAGGAAGGTTGAAAATCACTAACATAATGTCATATTGTAAATGGGTAAAGAGGTGGCAAAAGTCTACAACTGGGCAGCCCTCTGGCCCGAAGGGAGAATCTGTAACTGTTGTTTTGATAAATGGACGTATAGCTAGCTTCCTTGTAAATATTCATGTTTATATTCTGAGACTTGTGCTGCTTGCAGTCATGAACAAGGAAACTTTTTCTGCAATTAATGTGGAGACTTCTAACTAGTCAAAGTTTGAAGAGTAAGTGACTGCTCTGGAAACAACCTAGATGTCACTCAACCAAAGAATGGATAAAGAAACTGTGGCACATTTACACAGTGGAAAACTGCTCATCTATTTAAAAACAAACAAACAAACAAACATGAAATTTGAAGGTAAATGAATGGAACTAGAAAAAAAATCATCCAAAGTGAGGTAATCCAGACCCGGAAAGACACACATAGTATGTACTCACTTATAAGTAGATTTTCTCCATATAGTACAGGATAAGCATATTACAAAGCACAGACTCAGAGAAGATAAGTAACAAGAAGGATCCAAGGGAGCATACATAAAACTCACTCAGAAGGAGCAATAGAATAGACAGTGGTAGTGGCTGAAGAGAGGAAACAAGGTAGGAGAGGGGTGGAGAGAGATAAGAGGGTGGAGATCAGACCTGGAGAGAGCATGAGTGAGACGACAGAAGGCCTGTAGAGAGGGTGGGGGTATCTCTGACAAGCTGGAGACCTAAGTAGGGGTAGGCTCCTGGGAGGATATGAAGTGGGACTCCTTGTAGCAGAGACCATAATGACTGAAGAGGACACTCTAACTAGACTACTTTTTTTTTCTTTTTTTTTAATTTTTATTTTTTTTCTTATTAGTTATATTTTATTAACTCTGTATCCCAGCTGTATCCCGCTCCCTCATTCCCTCCCAATCCCACCCTTCCTCCCTCATCTCCACCCTGCCCCTTTCCAGGTCCACTGATAGGGGGGACCTCCTCCCCATTCATCTGACCCTGTTTTATCAGGTCTGCAAAGTCCTCCTCTGTGGCCTAACAGGACTGCTCCTCGCTTGGGGGGTGGGGAAGTCAAAGAGCCAGCCACTGAGTTCCTGTTAGAAATAGTCCTTGTTCCCCTTACTATGGGAAACCAATTGGTTACTGAGCTACCACGGGCTACATCCGAGCAGAGGTTCTAGGTTATATCCATACATGGTCCTTGGTTGAATGTCAGTCTCAGAAAAGACCCTGTGCCCAGATATATTAGACAACTTTTCTAACCGAGGGAATGGAACACCAACCCCCCCATACAAACTTTGTGAAGTGGAAGTTTCTGTTTTCTTTGAAGACTCAGTTGAATCGTGACGTTTTGCTGGAGGCTGGCTTGGGAGAGGGCACATGATGTTTTTGCTGTGAACTCTCTCGTACACGGGGCATGACTTTAGCCAGCTGAGAACATCTGTGGGTGGACTCTGAAAAGGGGAGACATATAGAAGCCCACAGACATTTTGACATTGCTTTTTGGATCGGCATCTCTGTGCTGATCTTTGTGCTTCGACACTTGACTTTGCAGAGAGAAATGCTCCAAAGAACTTCTCAGGGCAATCCAACTGAGTCTTTTGGCTTTTGCTGATTCATGTTGGCCTCTGGACTGGACTGCTGGTATCCTGAGGACTGTCTCATTGACCCTAATCAGCAGGAAGTAGATAAAAGATAACTACAGCTCTTTTCCCTTTTTCCCTACTCATCTCTTACCTAAACTTTCCGGGGAGCGATGGAAGGGGAAGTAAAGGTGCTTAAGAACCCTAATTAAAGTAAGTTTGGTGAAAAATGTAAGCTTACAACCTTCTTTCTTTCCTACTCCATCTTTCAAATTTATTTACCTTTTAAACTTCCAAAGTCTCATCATTAGGGTTTCCCCTTACGAAATGACATTCTGTCTAGTCTCGGCCTCAAGGACTCCTGACGTTGTATATATTTTTGGTCAGAGATGCAGCTCAAGTTGTTCTGCATGTACAACACTGCTCTCCTTGAGATAAGTTGTGAGACTGTTTTAAAGAAGTAACAGGGAAAAACTATTCGCTGTTCTTAGTAGTAAATTGGTAATCAAATCTCATGCTTCAAGAAATAAAGTAATTACTGCAGGATTTAGAAAACAGAGCCTACTTCATCCATAAACAGCAGTGTCTAAGTCACTGGGGGCTTTGTGTATAAATGTGGGTATGCATTTAAGTATGATTGATGTGTTTGTGAGAAAGAGAGGAGTATGTCTATTAATAGAGACATTGGTAGGGGGGGAAAAAAGCTTTTTCCTCTTAAAGTTTTGATACCATTCAGAAAAGGAAAAAAAAAAGGGCCTAGATTACATAGGGTTGTATCAAATTTGTTCAGGAATAAAAAAACCTAGATTTTCATTCTTTATTCATATCTATTTTTCTCACTAGAAAATAATCTCTCTTGAAGCTATGCTAAGTTCACAATTGCCAGCCAACATTCATAAAAAGATGGCTTCTAGACTTCTTCCAAAACACACTTATTTCTCCCTTTATGAATTAGATACATTTGACAGTTTGGGGACAACTCTTAACGTTTTTTCACTGTATTGCCACTTCATAAGAAACTCTTCACAAGATATATATATATATAAAATCTCCTCATATTCTCCCTCTCTAAGTTGGGATGGGCAGAAGGGCTTCTATAAAGGAGGATGAAAGGAAGGGCCAGTCTGTCAGCCAAAACCTGGTGACATGAGACTACACCAACAATAGTCACAAGCACATTTGTGGAGTGGACTTCAAGAAGTGTGATCCTTGAGCACTCAAAGGGATTTGGAGAGCTGTCATAAAGGAGATGTGTAGATTTATGCATTCTGTTCTAAGTATTCTTAGGAACGCCCCCAACACAGTATCCTACACAGCTAGAAAACATAATGAGCACGACAATTTACTAAACAAGTTCTATACACTGGTAACCTGTGAAACTGTTACTAAAACAAATTTACATTCAGTATGGATGAAAACTGAATATTATCAATGATATATATAAAACTTTCAAAAGCCACCACTGCCAGTATTTTTCTCATAGTGAAAACAAGCTTTTAATACTGGTTTTAATTCAGCTACATACAGAATCATTTAAAAAGCACAAGTCTTTTTTTGGTAGAGTTCTTGTCTGAGTTGTAACCTCAAAGCTGTCAGTGTCTTTCCCCATACAATTACCTACTTCAAAATTGCATTAAGTTGTATTTTGTAACGGAATCAGATTGGTGTATCAAAACTTAGGTAGGAATTTTTTTTTTTTTTTTTTTTAGTTTGGAATGAGGCCAGATGGTACGGTGATTTGAATGAGAATGGCCCCCATGGTTCAAGTGTTTAAATGCTTAGTTTTATCAGGAAGCAGCACTACTTCAAAAAGCTTACACTGATTAGGATGTGTGGCTTTGTTGAAGAAAGTATGTCCCTAGGGGTGGACTTTGAGGTTTCAAAAGCCAATGCTAGGCCCAGTCTCTCTCTCTCTCTCTCTCTCTCTCTCTCTCTCTCTCTCTCTCTCTCTCTCTTCTGTGTGTGTGTGTCTGCAGATCAGAAAGTAGCTATCACCTATTGTTCTAGCACCATGCTTCTTGCTACCATTCTTCCTGCCATTATGACAATGGACTGATCCTCTGAAACTGCAAGTAAGCCCCTATTAAATATTTTCATTTATAAAAGTTGATAAGGAGAATTAAGAATCCCCCAATTATTCTCTTTGTTATTTAGCTTTTTTAGGTCTGTGGATTTTAGTATGGTTAGCCTATATTATATGGATAATACCTGTGTATAATGGGTATATACCTTGTGTGTCTTTCTGCTTCTGGATTACCTCACACAGAATGATCTTTTCTAGTTCCATCCATTTGCCTACAAATTTCATCATTTCCTTGTTTTTGTATTCCATTGTGTAAATGTATTATGATTTCTGTATCCATTCTTCGGTTGAGGGACATCTAGGCTGTTTTCAGTTTCTGGCCATTACAAGTAAAACTCCTGTGAACATAGTTGAACCATTCATATGTCCTTGTTGTATGGTAGAACATCTTTAGGATATATGCCCAGGCCTGGTATAACTGGGTTTTGATGTAGAGCTATTCCCAATTTTCTGAGAAAGAACCAGATTAATATTTCAAAGTAGCTGTACAAGTTTGCACTCCCACCAGCTGTTGTGCCTAGATCGTGAGACCTCAAAAGACTACCAGGAGTCGTGTCCGTTGCAAAACACATGAGGATCTTTTTATTACAATCCTAGCTTGGGCTCACACCTTCACCGCTGCAGTGGTTGAGCACAGAGAGCCTCTTGCTTAGGATAGGTGGTTGATTTAAAGACTCCAGTCCCTCTCAGCTTGCCCAAAGAAGGGGAATTCCTGCCTGGCAAGTGCAGATTGGTTGAAACACAAAAGGGTTTTATTTTTGAACTGATTGGCTATAGGAAGACCCCCAAACCATTAATGGTCTGGCTTCCTTTGTTTGGCTATCCTAGGGAAGACGGGCAATCTGGGCCAGTTTCCTAGCAATTGTACCTCTAGTGGGCAGGAAAAGAATGCAGTAAGGTTGGTTCCTCCCCGCAGGTGGCTGGACATGTCTCCACCTGTCTGGCCTTTGTTCAGGCTTGTGGTTTAAACTTTAATTCAATAACTCAAAAAAACTAATTTTAAATTTTTTGGTCTCTCACACAATGGAGATGGATTCCCCTTTCTCCACATCCTCTCCAGCATGTGTTGTCACTTGAGTTTTTTATCTTAGCCATTCTGATTGGTGTAAGATGGAATCTCAGAGCCATTTTCATTTGCATTTCTCTAACTAAAGACACTTAGTATTTCTTTAAGTGTTTCTACACCATTTGATATTCTTCTGTTGAAAATTCTGTTTACCTCTGTACCCCACTTTTCAATAGAACAGTGACTAAGACAGATGAGAACAATGTATATTGATATACATCTTCCCTACTAGACTGTAACTACTTAAAGGCCAGGGCTACACTCTAATTCCTTTTCAAATACTGAGTGATAGGCCTGTGACATAGACAGTCAATAAAATAAAGTGCTAATAACTTCAACTAGTGGCATTAATAACAATCTCTGGTTGTTAGTTATTAATAAAGATAGGTTGAGTCCAAGGAACATTGAGCTCATTTTTAGCTGGGAATCATGTAATTATGCTGACCATTGTGGCTCCTCCACTTTGTATTGCACTAATGTGAAAGAGGAAAGTTAACTGTCAATGCCACAAAAAAATAAAATATATGAAATGAAATGAAAGATAAACTTAATAGGAGATCTATAAAAAAGATATTTTCACAAATAGGTACTCATGTTTTCTTGTTAATTTAGTTTAAGGCAACTCTTCATGGGGATTATTTACCAAAAAAAAACCAAAAACAAACAAACACAAAACACAGAATTCTGGCCAGCACTAAATGCATAAATACTTTAACAGCAATTAATTTTGTCTTGTTAACATTTCCAAGGTAGTACTGTTTTTTTTTTTAATTGCTATTAAAAATGCGAGTCACATTCAGTAAAATGTGAACAACGTTGTAAATTAGATGAAATGGAAATAACATAGAATACACAGGAGTCTATTTCATAAATGATCAGAAAAATAATACAATTTAATATACCAAAATAATTCACTCCTTAATTCACCAAGGGCAACTTGCAGAGTAGATTCTAAATGTGTAGAATAGTCAATACCCTTGCTAAAAGATAGCTGATAGATAGATGGATAGATAGATAGATAGATAGATAGATATCAAATGATGTCCCCATAATTCCTTATACATATGTAATTTTTACATAAATATAGCTCCAATTTTATTTATTGCTGGCATATAATATTCCAGTTTGGTCATAGTTAGAAAAATAGAATTCAAATGAGTGAGGGGAGAAAAATATTAATTTGCTAATCTTTGCTGATAAACATTTAAAAACTGTCAAGAGCAGCAACCAAGTATCCAAAACATCTGGCTTATCTGTCTTCTAAAATACAGAATAAAATAAATGCATATTAAAAACAAGTCAGCTAATATTTACTAAGGAACTTCTCTCTTTCTCTCTTTATTTTTCTCTCTCTCTTCTCTCTCTCTCTTTCTCATTGTCTTACTTTATTAAGTTAAAAGTAAAATTAACATAGCTTTTGACAAATGGAGAGGCAAATCCTGGGGTAGGGTATGCATGGATGAAAAAGAGGAAGTCCCTACATCATAAACCATGGCTTCCTCTCTCTTCTGCTTTCTCTCAGAAAATTCCATCCAGAAAAAGTTGGTCCAAGCTGACATTTTCATATTTAAAATACATTCAGTAAATAATATCTCCAGATACCATATTTTAGTTCCTGAGGGGGAAAAAAAAGAATAGTAAACCACATTTTAGTATATCTCAGATGTCTCCTTCATATTGATGTTTTTGTGGAAAAATATTTGAGGATCTGGAAAGATGGCTCAGTGGTTAAGATCAGTTGTTGCTCTTGCAGAACACTGAAGTTCAGTTGCCAGCGCCCACATCCTGGCTCACAGCTAACTTCAGTCCCAGGGATCTAGCACCCTCTTCCGGCATCTGCAGGTACCAGACATTCAGTGCTCTTGCATACATGCAGACAAAACAATCATATACATAGAATTGTATGTATATGATAACTTGTAAAAATCTTTGAGATTCCTTTGTTAAGATGTAAATTATGTGGCTTACCCTTATTCCTGGAACCAACTCAATAAACAGGAAATGAAGAAAAGTATGAATAGAGTAGACATTCAATAAATATTTCCAGTTAACTATAGAAGGATGAAAAAGTTGATCGTAACCAGTACACGTTTTTAAACTCCTAATCGTGATGGTGTGATACAAACTTATACTCTTATTATAAAGTTATACTGACTGGCTAAATAAAGCGCTCACAACCTATACAAGGGTAGAGTGACATAAGTTGTAAGACTCATACCTTTCATGAGCTTACAGACCATAATATGCTTATAAAACAATCAATGCACAGTTGACTCAAGAATCCTATGCAGCTGCCAGGTAGACTAGGCAGCATACAGAAAACACTATTGGGATGCCTCAGATATTTATTTCAGTGATTTGTGAAATTACAGAGAGAAGCTGGTACAGTCCCTGAAAGGCAGAATGAGGCCTGCTCTGTGACTGTGGAGAACTACAAAGTTGGGAGCCAGGGCAAAGGCCAACAAAAGAAAGGGGGGACATATGAGTCATACGTTGCTGAAAAAAGTCTTATTTTGGAGAACTTTAGAACATGAAAGACCTCTAACATACCCCGCAAAAGTATTACTTAGCGAACCGTAACCAAATCAGTTACTGAATTATCTTCAATTTGGTATAAACAGGCAGGACAGATTTTTATCTCAGAACACTAATATTCTTTACAGGGAAAGCATTTTTCAAACTAACATGCTAAAGCAAGTTTATCAAACAAAAGAAAATAGCTACTGACAAATATAAACTGATTAAAAGTTAAGACAAGAATTACAATATTTACACAATCCCAAACAAAATATAACCCTTCTCTCTGTGTATTTCTTTTCTAGAAAACAAAAATAAATAATAGCAAAAAGGGAAAATCCTAAAGGAAGTTACCGTATCAGGCTCACTGTGTATGAGCAACCAAGAGTCAGTGGCTGTCAATGTCATTTCAGTCACTTTGCCCATGTAGACCCACTCTACCTCACACTGATTGGAAGGGTTTCTAATTTCAGCTGCCGGTTACTGTGCTCACTCAGGCATCCTCCTTCTATACATGAATTCTTCCTTATTCCAAGGTCACTTTCCCCTTCCATCCCTGCCTTCTATTTGGCTGTGAAATATCCAGGTGTTCTGGATTATTAAAACGCGCACACCACAGCCTACACTGCTTGAGAAAGATGATATTCATTTTTCAAGGGGTTTTACATCCCACAATAAGCTACTTGTGTGATGATCCATTTTCATTTTTAATTATGATGTCCTCTGAATTCCCTTTTTGCTCTTGCAGATGAGAAAAAAAATTAATCAAGAAATGTTTTGTGCACTCGGAAACAATCAAATCGCAATTCTTGTAAGGCTGTTATCGAAAGGTAAGGATCTGGAATTCATGGTTAGGTTTTAAGATTATCAAAGGCAAATTCTCACTCTAAATGTAAAACATGCCCGATAAGCCTTATTATATGAAGTTGAAATAGTGATTTTTTTTTTCTTTTTAAGAAAGGAGATGGATTCCTTGGTTCTGGTTATAAGAATCTGGTATCAACTTAACAGGGTGTCCATTATCAAGAGTGATTATGATAAGTGCTGCCTTGGAAGCAAGCAAATCCTGAGACATAATTGGATTTGCTAAATCCAGACTGACTTTAGCTTTGGTCCTGGCACCTGCAACAAGAAAAGACAGCTGTTCTGGACAACCACCAAGCAAATACTATTAAGCTCATTTCCACAAACCTTTTGGCTATGATCAAGTGAAGTATCAGTTTAATCCATTCTATTTCTTCTGTCAAGAGACTTCCTCTGCCTTGCCCTGCTACTTAGAGAGGTTATAGGGTTGGATTTGGCAAGCCAGACATCTCTTCAATCTTACACAGCTCTGCGTTTTATTTATGATCCGGGTGAAATGATATGATAATGACAGTAATACCTGGGGTGGATGGATACCTCAACCCTAAGGAGCTCAGGGGCTTCACTGATTCTTATCTAATTGATCCTCACCACATGCTTGGTGAGGAGGCAAGTGGCATTATCCCTGGTATACAAACAAGAAAAATGAGGCAAACATGGTGAACCCGAGACCACTTAGGAAGCTGTTTTGGAGGAAATATTATAGCCAGGACTTCTCATCCTCGATATGATGCTGTGATTAAAATAAATAATGGTCTGATAAAATTGTCATCATTGCAAGATTTCTGATAAAACTGTGAAACATCAGTATTTGGCAATTGCCTGAGATTGCTGAGGGAGCATAAATCAACTAGAGGGGAATAATAAACAGGGCAATTAGGTATGTGACTGTATGCCACCCTCAAATGATCTATAAATTCTTTTTATTTGCATGTGTTCACCCCTGTTTTGGATGAAGTTCCAACTGAATTGAAAAGGAGAAATGTGTCGGTAACTTATGGATTCTTTTATGCATCACTCAAAAGATGTCACAGACGACTTTGCCTGCATAAGACCACACATTCCATAAACAGATTAGTGCTTATTGTTTAAGCCTCAAGATTTTTACATCTTTAAAAAGTACTTGGAGCAAAGAAATCGTTTTCCCATATTATGGAAATAAAACAACCTAATAGATGCTTTTAATGAGCTTTAGATTATTATGAAAGGAAAAAAATTACATGATTGAAATGTTAGCCAGGGTTAAGGTAAATTAACTATTCATTAGCATTTGCTACACATGGTTAGGCATTTCCAGAAAGATGACACAAGAGACAGGTACATTGTAAGTGAGCAAGATAGTCAAGAAGTAACCTTTTTATGCCAAGGATAAAGCCATTTGGGCAAATTGTAAATACACTAGGAGTTTGTCAAGGAATGAGCAAAAACCCGAGAAGAATGGAGACAGTTAAAAGTCAACTTATTTCCAGATTCCACTTATTACCAATAAAGCTGCTATGAACATCGTTGAGCAAATGTCCTTATTGAATGGTGGGGCATCCTTTTGGTATATGCCCAGAGTGATATGGCTGGATCTTGAGGTAATACTATTCCTAATTTTCTGAGAAAGTGCCAGATTGATTTCCAAAATGGTTGTATAAGTTTGTACTCCCACCAACAACGAAGGAGAGTTCCCCTTTGCTCCACATCCTCTCCAGCATGTGTTGTCACTTGAGTTTTTTATCTTAGCCATTGTAATGGGTATAAGATGGAATCTCAGAGTTGTTTTGATTTGCATTTCCCTCATGACTAAGGATGTTGATCATTTCTTTAAGTGTTTCTCCGCCATTCGATATTCCTCTGTTGAGAATTCTACGCCTAGCTCTATATCCCATTTTTAATTGGATTATTTAGTTTGTTGGTGTCTAATTTAATGAGTTCTTTATATATTCTGGATGTTAACCCTCTATTGGATATAGAATTGGTGAAGATCTTTTTCCAGTCTGTAGGCTGTTGTTTTGTTTTTATATCAGTGTCCTTGCTTTATAGCTTTTCAGTTTCACGAGGTCCCACTTATTGATTGTTGATCTTAGAGCCTGTGCTGTTGATATTCTGTTGAGGAAGTTGCCTCCTGTGACAATGAGTTCAAGGCTCTTCCCCACGTTTTCTTTCAACAGATTTAGTGTATCTGATTTTATGTTGAGATCTTTGATCCACTTGGACTTCAGATATTCCTCAAGAGAGAAATGGTTACAAAAATTGTGGTACATCTACACAATGGAATTCTACTCAGCTATTAAAAACAAGAAAACTATGAAATTTGCCAGCAAATGGATGGAACAAGAATTGATCATCCTGAGTGAGGTAACCCAGAAAGAGAAAGACAGGCATGGTATACACTCACTTCTAAGTGTATATTAGACAAATAATATAGGATAGCTATCTACAGCACTAAAGAAGCTAAACACTAAGGAGGACCCTAGGGAGGATGCTTAAACTCAGTCAGAATGGCAAATAGGATAGACACCAAAAGTGGTGGAAGAGAGGAAACAGGGTGGGAACTTACTATAGAGGGTCCTCTGAAAGGATCCACCCATCAGATGATCAAAGCAGATGCTAAGACTCAGAGCCTAACTGTGGGCAGAGCGCAGGGAATCTTATGGAAGAAGACAGAGGTGGGGATAGAGAGATATGGAGGGGACAGGAGCCCCACAATGAGACAGACAAGGGTAAAGGATCCGAGCCCAGGAGGTCCTGCAGAGACTGATGCACCAACAGAGGACCATGCACTGAGAGGACCTAGACCCCTGCTCAGATGTGGCCGATTGACAGCCCAGTCTCCATGTGGATCTCTGAGTGAGGGGAGAGAGGCTGCCTCTATCATAAACTCAGTTGACTGTTTCTGATCACTCGCCCCTGATGATGCAGCCTTGCCAGGCCATGAGGATCCAGGCAGTCCTGATTAGACTTAACAAGCTTTGGGCAGATGGCAATGGTGGAGAACTCCCCCTTTCAGTGGACTAGGGGAAGGGAATAGAGGAAAGAGGAACGGAGAGTGGGATCGGCAGGAGTTGAGGGAGGGGGCTTCAAATGGGATATATAAGGAATAAATTGTGAGGAAAAGGATTAAATTTTTTTAAATGATGTCAACTTATTTGCTTACTCTCAAATGTTGCCTAGATTTAGTCAAAACCAACTACTTTTAATGGTGAGGCCAGTAGACCAAAGAGTAAATGAACACTCATAAATAGTTCAGCATTTTAAGAACGTCTTCATCTAATATATCCTGAAATGTGATAAAGATAGCCCTATCTTAAACATGAAGGCACCAAGATCTCAATACCAGGAACCACTTATTGCCCTCCTGGACAAGTGGACTAGCCTCTTGATCATTGGTATATTTTTCTGTAAATTGCAGATAATTATGGCCCTCTTGTCTTTCTCACAGTTATTAATAAAGAGGTAATAATATAAATAAATCCATCAATAACTTATAAAACTCCATATCATTATGCCATTCTAACAGCTCCTACGGTACAACCTAAATATTTTCATTTGATACCATCGCTCACACTCCATGCATTTAAGAACTTTCAATTGGCATGGGAAAAGAAAGCACCTTGAACAGAACTATGCACACATTTCAGCTCCAAGTGTTCCCTTCTGCAGTCTGTGTACTAGTTGACCTGCACCTTCTACAATGGCTCCAGAAAAAAATATCCTAAGACTCAATTCAGTGTGTCTTCTCAGATGAATACAGCCCACAGCTATCCCATTTACTTTATATGAACTCTGTATTCATATATGAACCCTGTGTTCATATAAAGTATTATATTAACTTAGCCATGAATAATATTCTAAAGTTGGTTTTGTTTTAGGTTTTGTTGTTATTGCTGCTACCACTTTGGTGGTTTCGGTGTTTTTATTTTTGCTTCTTTTTTGTTTGTTTGTTTTTGTTTTGAGTCACGGTGTAGCTGAGGTGAGCCTTGAACTCAAGATGATCCTCCCACCTCAATTTCCCATGTGCTAGTAAAGACATGAGCCATGACGCCTGGCAGTGTTCTTGGTATTCCTGTTCTGTTTAGCATTGTTCTACTGCTGCTATGCTCTTTTACTTATACATAATTAAAATATCCTCTTGTTCATGTCTCATTTTCCCATAATAGATTATATGTAAATTGCGGATAGCAGGAATTATGCCCTCCAGCTCTTTGTTTCTCCCTTGTCACTGAAGTAGGAGGCCTAGCCGAATCTATTTTCACTGCCACACTGATTCTGTTGCATAGCTATCAACTTACCCCACACTGTGTGGACTCTGGCCTCAAGCCACAAACCACTGCAGTTGAGGCCTGCCTACCCTGTGCAAGAAATCAGTCACTTTTGTATACAGGAGGGCTACTGATTTTATTTTTAAGTTAATTTTGTATAGAGTCACTTTGCTGAAGGTGTTTATCAGCTGAAGGAGTTCTCTGGTTGAATTTTTGGGGTCGCTCATGTATACTATCATATCATCTGAGAATGGTGATACTTTGACTTCTTCCTTTCCATTTTGTGTCCCCTTGATCTCCTTTAATTGTCTTATTGATCTAGCTAGGACTTCAAGTACAATGTTGAAGAGATATGGAGAGAGTGGGCAGCCTCGCCTTGTCCCTGACTTCAGTGAGATTGATTTAAGTTTCTCTCCATTTAGTTTGATGTTGGTTATAGGCTTGCTGTATATTGCCTTTACTATGTTTAAGTATGTGCCTTGTATCCCTGATTTCTCCAAGACTTTAAATATGAATGGGTGTTAGATTTTGTCAAATGCTATTTTGACATCTAAAGAGATGATCATGTGGTTTTTCTCCTTCAATTTGTTTATATGGTGGATTACACTGATGGATTTCCGTATACTGAACCACCCCTGCATGCCTAGGATGAAGCCTACTTGGTCATGATGAATGATATCTTTTATGTGTTCTTTGGTTTGCAAGTATTTTGAGTATTTTTGCATCAACATTCATAAGAGAGATAAGCCTGAAGTTCTCTTTTTTTGTTGGGTCTTTGTGTGGTTTAGGTATCAAGGTGACTGTGGCTTCATAAAATGAGTTTGGTAATGTTCCTTCTGTTTCTATTTTGTGGAATAGTTTGAAGAGAATTGGAATTAGCTCTTCTTTGAAAGTCTGGTAGAATTTTGTGCTGAAACCATCTGGCCCTGGGCTTTTTTTTTTTTTTTTTTTTTTTTTTTTTTTTTTTTTTGGATCAATCCTCATTCAGAAAAAAACAGGATAGACATTAAAAGAGGGAGAAAACAGGAAATAGATTAAGAGCTTACCACAGAGGGCCTCTGAAAGACTCTATCCATCAGGGTATTGAAGCAGATGCTGAGACTCATAGCCAAACTTTGGGCAGAGGGCAGGGAATCTTATGAAAGAAGGGGGAGATGAAATACATGGAGGGGCAGGAGCTCCATAAGGAGAGCAACAGAACCAAAATATCTGGGCCAAAGGGTCTTTTCTGGGCCTGATACTCCAACCAAGGACCATGCATGAAGATAACCTAAAACCCCTGAACAGATGTTGCCTTTGGCACCTCAGTGTCCAACTGGCTTCCTTTGTAATGGGAACAGGGACTGTCTCTGACATGAACTCAGTGGCTGGCTCTTTGATCACCTCCCCATGAGGAGGGAGTGGCCTTAAAAAGTGAATAAACTGTAATTAATATAAAAAATTAAAATTAAAAAAATAATTAATTTTTAAAAATCAGTCATAATAAACTCTCCCTTGGTTTGGTCGCACCATGCCTTCCCTCACCATGATTATGCTTGATGGTGGTCCTCTACACTTTACACAGATTGTAGAATTACATGGCACCACTTTCACTTTCTAGCATCACCAATGGACCTGATAAGCAGGTAGCCTGTCTGACATGATAAAAATAGCCACAAAGCTCAACATACATTTTCACTATCTCTTCCAGTATTTACTTACTCCAGATCAAGAAACAATAACTCACTGTCCACTCTTCTCTGTCCCATGACACAAGAAAAAAAAAAAACCTAAGGTTTTGACAAGACTAAACATAGAGTGTCTACAACCCCATAGAGTTTGTTACTATCTGCATATATTACATGTAAATATATTCCTAATATAAGCTGCTTGATCTGTATAATGTTCTGTGTATCTATTTTGAGGACTAACCATTTGGAACTGAATAACCAATCTGTGTGCTTTTCCCTGGGTAAGACTATTTTTCCCAATCTCAGAATTCCTAAGTTGCCTATAGTTCTTTTTATTATTAGAATTAATTCAATATTTTCTTTTTACTTTTTAAATAGCCACTAGAAAACCTAGTGTTAAATACATCGTGTAAAGTTTATCTTAAATTGGTGTTGCAGCTCTAACCAAATTTGTATCATGTCTAACTCATTACCTTCATTTTGCTGTTTCATGCTCCCCTAGATTCTTGAGCAACTGTTCTTGTTTAAAGATGAGGAAATCAAAGGATTGCAAAGTTAATTGAGTGATTAACTTAATATCACATAACTGTTTTATTTGTCTCTCACCATAGCCCATGTTGAACAATTGGTTGACTGGTTGATTGATATGAATATTTGCTTCTCCAATTATCTGCCCAATTAAAGATAGTAGGGAATTTAGGCAGAAGTTGTACAAGAACCAATTTTGGTTGTCTTTAAGACAAGATCTAAATTGGGACAATCAGTAATACGGCAAAGCTATGAAAAACACAAATTTAGTCACAGAGTAATGGGAACTCAACATGGATACAGATATTAAAACTACCCAAAGCACTGGATCCCAAACATAGAACAATTATTTATTACAAAATTGTGGATACAATTATTTATTGAATGCTCTAGAAGGGATTTTTCCAACTGACTCAAGGTCCTGGCCAAATATCCTCTATTAGAATAACAGAACCAAAGTATCTGGGCACAGGGGTCTTTTCTGAGACTGATTCTCCAACCAAGGACCATTCATGGATATTTTAACCTAGAACCCCTACTCAGATGTAGCCCATGGCAGATCGGTATCCAAGTGAGTTCCCTAGTAAGGGAAACAGGGGCTGTCTCTGAACCAAACTCAGTGGCTGGCTCTTTGACTCTCCCTCCCACCAAGGGAGGAGCAGCCTTGCCAGGCCACAGAGGAGGACAATGTAGCCAGTCCTGATGAGACCTGATAAGCTCGGGTAAGATGGAAGGGGTAGAGGACCTCCCTTATCAGTGGACTTAGAGAGGGGCAGGGAGGAAATGAGGGAGGGAGGGTGGGGTTGGGAGGGAATGAGAGAGAGAGGGCTACAGTTGGTATACAATGCAATAAAATGTAATTAATGTTAAAAAATAAAAATTTAATTAAAAAAAGAATAATGGGAAGAATATGAAGATACAATCTGTACATGAATATCTACTCCACTGGGTGGTCCTGCCATCCACTTTAGAAGAATAAATTTATCTACAACTATAAAATGACAAGAGTAAGACCAATAAATGAGACTTCTTGAATCATGTCATTCAAGGAAAACCTGTTATGAAAAAATTCCCTGAGTAAATAATCTTCTGGTGTATGAAATTCTATAACTGAATTACTGGTCAAAGTTAATAACAAGCTCAAAGAAATTCCTGGAACTTAACTTTTCCCCAAATACGAAATTTCCCAGACTCTCTGTATGACTGCTAGAGAGTGCTCTGTCTCTCTGTCTCTGTCTCTGTCTCTGTCTGTCTGTCTCTCTCTCTCTCTCTCTCTCTCTCTCTCTCTCTCTCTCTCTCTCTCATACACACACAATTGCTTTTGGGAGACAGATTTCTATGGGATGAATTAATGAATGAATGGGTGA
This sequence comes from Meriones unguiculatus, assembly GCF_030254825.1. NCBI lineage: Eukaryota > Metazoa > Chordata > Mammalia > Rodentia > Muridae > Meriones > Meriones unguiculatus. The sequence goes on from NC_083351.1 coordinate 159,537,171, forward strand.
GTGAAAAATCAGACTACATATCATTCCATGGAGTAATGCTGGTTGAGATTCTCTTTGATAGTACTATCTGTGTCCAGAAGTGTAAAAATAGAAGAGAACTTGGTACTTTTGAGTGCAGTGGAATCATTTCTTTCCTGAGTAATCCAGACAAGATTTCTGGGATGTGTCCTCTTCCAACAAGACCTTACTCTTAGCTAACTTTTAGTTAAAACATAAGTAAATATAGTTAAGATGCATTTTTCACAAAAGTTATTTATAGTTTCATAAAAAAAAACCTCCCAAAGTCTATAAAGATTCATGAGACTTGGGAATGAATTTCAGACTAGGCAGTTATTGTTCTGAAAATATGGACACAGAGACTACTCATCCTCAGGTGGTGCCATTGTGGCTACTGCCCATTCACACTGCAAAGCTTGCTCTTCTTCTTATTTATTGAGAGGAAAGATTCATGCCAAGAAAGTCAGAGGACAAATTGCAAGTCAATTCTTCCTATTCACTGTATACGTTCCTGGAATGGAACTTGGGTCATTGGGCTTGGCAGCAGGAGCCGTTACCTAATGAGCCGTCTTCCTGGCTTAATCAACAAATATTTGTGGTAGATGTCATGTATTTATGGCTGTGCCAAACCTAAGTAAGCATGCTCTCTTTAGGTGTTTTTAAGTGCTCTATGTAAATTTAAGGAATAGTCAAAGTAGGTTAACATTATACCCTTCAAAAGATGATGGCAAATACAGAAAATAAATTACCAACCCCGTATCATCTCTGAGAGCTTCACAAACATCACTGACCTGAGGCTTGAATCTTTCAGCTGTCTTTGAAGCCACTGATGCTTTTTTTTTTCTCTCTCTCTCTCTCTCCTGAAGCTTTCTCCAGCTGCTGTCGCATCTGTCTGGGATCACAGCAAGCTTGACTGCTTTAATAGCTGGTGTCTGTTATGTTAACTCATGCTGGAGCCTGGCACCTCAACTCTTCTATCAGCTCAGATCATCATCATTGCTACCCAGTCTGACCTCAGTCCTAACCAGCAGCTTCCATGTGCACTCCTTGCATGAGGCACAGCTCAGGCAGTAGACAGTCCCAAACTACTCCCTGTGGTGGTGGGAAGAGATTGTGAGCTGCTAAACTCAGTCATATTTTATCAAAGCTTTTGATCTCAGGATTGATCTTTGCCAAGATCCATGACACAAACAGGTCTCTGCTCACATGGCAACTGGTGCTTACTAACTCGATTGATTTTTTTTTCACATTTAGCCTCATGCTGCTAATACATTAATACCACATAATACAAAACAAAAGGTCAAAGTATATATAGGTGTCTTGTACTAGAGGGCATTTTTTCCATTCCCCCTATTGGCTCAATCCAGAGCTCTACACATTATGAGAATTTCCTTTGTACCTGGCTGAAGGATATCTTTAGATGAGTTTGGGCTTAATATAGGTACCTTTTAGGGAAGCCAAAGGAATAAAGAATAATTCCATGTGCACTGGCCATTAAATTCATTAAACAGTACCCAATATTATAAAATAGAACATGTGTAATTGAGCCAGATTTCAATAGGAAGGTATCCCAAAAGTTCATGTTTTTCTTCTGTGTTAAATAGGTCTTCTAAGGCAAATGGTTTGGCTTGCAGGAGTAGTTGAAACAGTTCTAAGAAGAGAATTCTGGAAACCTAAAAGAAGTAGAAAAGAAAATCAGACACATTGAATGAAACTAGGAGAACAAAATCATTTAGAACCTGGACACCTAACATTGGTAGGGATCATGAACTTGACTCTTTAGAAAACACCAAGCCCATGTGGTATTGAAGGGTAAGAATGGAAATGCTGGAAACAGGACAGAGCATTTGGACCTGTCAAGTAGGCAGAAATGAAAGAGATGAACTGCTTTAAGGCAAAGGGTCTTGATGAAGACAATCACTCAGGTAAAGTCTAGGGCAGCAGTGGAGGGAGAGAGAGATCACTGCAAATTTAAAGTGAAGCAATGAGATATGGCAATCAATGGGAAAGTAAAGAGCAGAGATATATAAAGCTACTACAGGGGTTCACAGTTGATGTCAAAGGGAAAGGCTGCAACGGAAGCTATCAGACCCTGGAAAATGCTATTAAGAAGATAATTACAGTGGGAAGAACATGTACAAGAAAAACATAATCACATCTTGCGCTGGCTTCAAATATCTGCCAGCCTGACCATCACCAGGAATGTTTAGAAAGGACCAAAAGGAGGTCTAAACTCAAGAACTTTATAGTCTCAATTACATGAGAAAAATAATGGTCAAATAATAATTTAAATCCAAATAAACACTATTGGGATGAGGAGTCAAGCATAAAAATAAGTTAAAGATTTTTTTGTTTTGTTTTTTTGTATTGTTTTGCAGTAACAAGAATTAGGAAGAGGAATGTGGGAACATTTCAAGAAGGTCTTTCTAAGAGCTGGCTAACCTGGGATTACATGTCCTTTCAGCAATTACTCACAGACCAACTGGTCCCACTGATATATTCACCTGTCTTTCTTTGCCTAAGTGGCTACTGACGCTTAGGCTTTATTCTTGCCCACTGTGTTTTCTGGGAATTTAATAATCAGCAAAGTTGTGCAAGTACAGTATAATGTTTGTGCAACAACATTGTCATGACAATGCATTTTTCATAGCTGTCGCCATCATTTACCAAAATGTAACCATATGATTGGCCTGAAAAGTGATCTTCATCATTCCAGAATTAGCTTTTCTAAAACTACATGTCAAATCGTAATTCTTATACCACTTATATGAATGGACCTATGAGCTATATCTAACATATGGTATACATGAAGGTAAAAATTTTGCATCAAATTTAGAATATAAAGTTACTGAGACCCCAAAACCCTCCATGTACTGGCTCTTCTCACTTCTTCAAACTTATCTGGTGATGATGGTGACTCAAGACTCTCCTTCAACACAGGTCTTATTTTTTTTTTCTGCAGGCCAACGATTGTTATATTGGCTATCTCTCTGTTTGAAATGTGTGTCAACAAAAACTGAACACACATGGGACAAACATAACTGGCACTTGCCTGGCCAGTTCTACAACTGCCAACTTCACTGCTCATAGGCGTCATCTCCTCTGATTAGTCCATCTCCATTTCCTACGAGTACTAAATAGTTTGACTCACACATTATCCAATCAAAGCTACGTCTAAATATGCCAATTCCCAGAGCCATAAAATAAGACCTCAGTTAAGAACTTCCAGATAATACTGTTTACACTAATAAATAATATATAACAATAATATAAGAGATTTGCTATTCTAAATCAAGGACCAAAAACAGCAAATACATAATATTGGCCACATTTGTTCATAACATGATAAAATCTGGACATGGTATTTTTTTTCAAAGTTCTTTGATTCCTCATTGACTAGATTGGAGACTAGAGGTATTTTTGCTGTTTTATTTGTTTGTGTTTCTCTGAACTGAGGTTTAATGAGACCACTCTGCCTCCTGAAAACTCTTTACTTATTACACATTCAGTGGTAAAACGTGTATTCATCAGAACCACAGCTGAGATGCATCAGAGAAAGTGATTTAACAACATTATTGCTGCCTTTGTCTGTGAATTTATTAAAGAAAGCCTGGGCATTATGTAGATGTCTGCCACATCAAGAAGTACTTTGTCTTTCAAAAGTTCAAATGACATTGCTGCATAATGGCCATTTCTGTGATCTGTTCTCAGTCTCCTCACAAGATACTGAAAATAAATAAAATCTAATTAGAACAAAAAGATCAAGCAACACTTAGGCTCAGCATTTCAGTTCAGCAACGACTCAGCTTTATAATTATTTTAAACCATGAGAGTAATTTGTCTTTATTTTATTATAATAACTTACCCACTAATTAGTGTTCATTGGCCATTTTCCACCTGTCTAAAAATCCCATCGTAAGAGGGTTTCATCATGAAATCTCTTCTTAAATGTCTTGACTGAAAACTAAAACAAAGTAGATATTTAAAATAGAACTTTTCTATTTTGTAAATTAAGTTTGGTGCACTAAATATACTACTACTACCCAAGCGACTTAACACATTAAAATAATTTCAAAATCATTCATGGTTTCTTTTCTACGTTTTTCATGGTGAACAGCAAACATATAGAGTATCACCTCCACTATAATGATTTTTCTGTCTGTATCCGTCATTCAGACTGAGAAGAACTTGTTTCTTATGCTCCCTGTATCCTACACATTACATGTGATAGGCATTTAATTTGAATTAAAGTGTGAATCTCACAATACTCTCCTTTTATTTATGAAAAATTAATGAGGCTACTTCAGCTAATTTTATTTTGTTTTCATCTTTGACATTAAAGGCCAGACAACCTTCCTCCATTAATCTGTGTTTATTTTCACATTTTTCACATTTCTCTGAACTGTTGATGTTATAAGCAGCAGTAACTTCAGAAATGACAGAAATAAATTATAACAAAGCTGAACAGCCAAGTTCAGGTGAGAGGCATCAATTCACAGCTTTTTCTTGAAAAAAAAATACACCTTCCTACTCTCAAACATCTCCCATTAGTAATAGTAAAAATAAACAAAGAATAAAATGTAACAAAATATATAGTATCACATAAATATAGCCAACTGATCTATGTCAAAGAAGCAAACACAAGACAATGGAGAAAACAAGTGATACTACCTAAGACAAGGAGATGTCCACATATAAGGAAATAAAGAATATAGACACTCTTTACAAAGCAAACTCAATGGGTCATAGACCTTAGTGTAAACTGTTAAATTACTACAACAACAAAAGCCAAGATAACCTTAGGTGAAGCAATGACTTTCAAAATACACTCCAAAGGCATGATCCATGAAAGAATTACTTGATATGCTGAAGTACCTTAAGACCAAAGGTTTCCTAAAGAAAGGGAAGATGTCAAAAGAAAGAATACAAACCACAGACTAAAAGATTTTTTTTCAAAATATATTGACTATATAGAAAAAAACTCTTAAAACTCAAGGATGATAAAGTCAAGGGATTAAGAAGATAGCCAGTTGGTAAAAAGCTTATGTATAAGCGTGAATATCTGCGATCAGAACCCCAGACCTGTGGTTGGGGGAGGGGAGCATATGCAGCAATGTATACACCTGTAATCTGAGCACTGGGAGAATGAAGACAAGAGGAGATCTTGGCCAGTTAGTCTAAGCAAATGGGTAAGCTCCAGGTTCAGTGAGAAACCTTGCCAGAAAAATAAAGCAGAGAACGATAGAGGAAGAACTCAATATTGACATCCAGCCTCCAGCTTACAGATATGTGCACACATGTGCTTTCATAGAAACACACACATGAGAACATATACACAAATACATCACACACACACACACGATACTGAGCAATTCCGTTTTAAAATGGATCAAAGGCCTTAACCAAAGTCTCAATGTATTAGTCTTCTTTTGCTGTGATAAAACACCATGACCAAGGTGACTTGCAGAAGGAAGGGTTCATTTTAGTTTACAATACTAGGGGTATCCAAGTCCATCATGAAAGGGAATCATTATCGATACAACAGGCAGCAGCCATGGCATCAGGAAACAATTGAGAACTCCCACTGCAAACCACAAGCAGAAAGCAAAAAGAGCTCACAGGCAATGATACAATGCTTTTAAGCCTCAAATCTCACCCCCAGTAATATACTTTCTCTAGCAAGTTCATACCTCCTAAGCCTATGCAAACAGCCCAAGTGAGGACCAAGCCTTCAAGTATCTGAGCCCTATGGGAAACATTCACATTCAAACCACCATGTTCAGCTAACAATATCATCAAATGGTAAAGCCTGCTCTTTGATCACCTCCCCCTGAGGGGGGAGCAGCCTTACCAGGCCACAGAAGATGACAATGCAGCCACTTCTGATGAGAACTGATAGACTAAGATCAGAAAGGAGAGGAGAACCTCCCCTATCAGTGGACCTGGGGAGGGGCATGCATGCAGAGAGGGGAGGGAGGAAAGGATCAGGAGGGGAGGAGGGAGGGGCTTATGGGGGGATACAAAATGAATAAAGTGTAATTAATAAAAGTTAAATAAAAAAAAGATTTAAAAAAAAAGAAGTATAAGTAAAGACCTTCATGTCAAATGTCACCAGTAACACACATAATAACAGTAAAATACCAAAACACAGCTGTTATAGTCACCCAAATCCAGAACACTGGCCAACTAACAAATGGAGCAACACTAACTACCCTTTATTCCTGACAGGCATACCAAAAGTCACAGCCACTTCGGAAGACAGTTAGGTCCTTTTATCAAAACGAAAGAAAGTCCTCACAATTCTGAAATTTTATGATTTTTTTGTTTATACAAAGTTCTGAATGTATATCCAAAAAGAAACAAGTGTACCAGTAGTTCATAGAAGTTTTATGCATAGTTGAAATTTAAAAAGTAAAATAAATAAATCAGAACATTCTCTGATAGGCAAAGGCTCATCAAACAGTATAGGGACAATGGAATATTATTAAATATACAAAAGAATGAAGCGTTCAGGACACAGAAAGATGTAAAGGAGAGTCAACTACTTATCACTAAGTAAAAGAGGCCAATTTTGCAACACTAATAATATTCTTAATAAGCCAAAGCTGTGGAGATGGTAAATGATCAATACTTGCTGGAGACTGTGGACCCAGAGAGAGAAGAATGAGTAGGCAGAGCACAGAGAAGATTTAGCACATTAAGGTTACTGTTTATGATATATACTTACATCATTATATAATTTTTCTTAGCACATGGATGTATACTAGCAAGAATTAGCTTTAATATAAACTTTGGGTGTCTATCCGTTACAATCAATATATACCACTCAGATAGAGAATGCTGAAAAAAAAAAAAAGAAAGAAAGACTCTTTATGTAGGAGGGTGGAAAATAATTTAAAAATCACTGCACCTTCTCAGTTTTTCCTTTAAAACTAAACTGCTCTGAGTCTTAAGTCTTTTTGTAAGAGTAAATATTTAATCAAAAATATAAAGTTAAAATATTTAAAGCATCTATTCTTTTAATGAGAGGACAAACATACACCTATAATTATATAATAGAGTAAGATTAAAGAGCAAATAGAATTATTACTTACCTCTACAGTCAATAATCTCCGTTTGTTGAGTATTCTGCACAAATAGAACATTCACATATCACTTAAAAAAACGGAAAGCAATGTAGTCACTCTGGAAACGTCTCAGGTTTATAGTTACCACAAAACCCAGTAATCTCACTCCTAAAAATTAAAACATCTTTACTGTTTGTTGCCATGATGTGAACAAGCACCTTAGGCTTCCACCACCTCTGAGAACGGGAAACAGCCTCATCTTTTTGTCTTCTCCACCATGATGGATCATACTCCCAGAACTTTGAGAAAATAAATAAATAACTCTTTCCTCACTGATGTTGCTTCTATAAAATATTTTGTCTCAGTGATGAGGAAAAAAATAATTTTAAAGAAAAAAATAGATACCAAGAAATGAGTTTGTTGCTGTGATATACCTGACCCTGTGGTTTATGTGTCCTTAGCAATGGTTTGAAGAAGGAATGCAGAAGAGCTTGTAGCTGTGACTAGAGAACCCCTAGAATACTGTAATCATAGTTTAATGGGGCACTCTTGTGGTAGTCCTGAAAACCTGACTACGAATAGAAAGATGGATAGTGAAGTTTGTTGTTAGGAGGTTTCAGAAGAGAACAAAGAGTATGCTATTCATGCTACACTCCAACCAAGAATATGGATATATATATACACACACTCTTCCTTTGTCCTAAGATCTCAGAATTTGAATAAGGCTAAATTTGAGTGTAATGCACTAATTCATTTGGTGGAGGAAAATTAAAGACAGTACAAAATTCAGGCTAGGGATATTTACTGCTTCCTGTGTTTATTGAGATTCATATTGATATTCAAATGAACAAACACAGCAAAAATTAGTTTATACTAAGGCAGGTACAGACAAATCAGCTACCATTGTTAAAGAGATTAGTGAAATAAAAAGGAGGAAGAGCACTGTGCAACACAATAGGCTTTGTTCCTGTGTAAAAATGTAAACTCATTTGAAGAATTTCATTCAGAGGAGACTGAATTTTAAAAAAGAGTGAGTGTACAGAAAATGTCACACAAAGGTTCCCTGCTTGGACCATACCACGTGAGGAAATTCCTTTGCCATGTCAAGGAAAGTTCTACCCAGTCAATTGTAGGACTAATGCATCTGTAGTAAAGGAGTCCCAGGCTATCTATTCAGATGGCAGCAGCACTTGGCATCATCCTTCTGGTGATGATTTTGCCAAGATGCAGACTGCAAAAATTATAAGGTTATGGAGGTTTAAGACAAGACTCTAGACAAAGAGTCAATGAGATGAAACGATATGTAGAGAGCAGAAAAGACTCTGAAGAAAGACTGTGAGAGACAAATATTGAATGGAGAGTCAAAGAATATGGCTCACCAACCAAGGAAAGCTGAGCAAGTTGCCCCAGTATGGAAGACGTGTTGCTGTAGGCCATAGAGCTGTAGAAGCAGGAGTACCCAATCCCTTCAGGACCCAGATGGTACTATCATGTGTCCTGGATGCTAGGCCTGGAGCTGCAGCATTTGAAACTCTGTCTTTCTTGAATGTCTTCAATTTTTATACACTTACATACTCTATTATTCCACATTGGAAGTATAAACTTGGACATTTGAGGCTCACAGCTAAGAGTTTGCCTAATGTCTTAGAAGAGACTACAATTTGGACTTTTGAACAATATGGGGACTGTTAAAAGTGTAAGGACTTTTGAAGTCATATTGTATTCACTTTGCTTTATGATATGGCTAAGATCCTATAAGGGCCAGTGGTAGAATGTTATGGTTTGAATGTGGAATGTGCTTGATCCCCAAGTGGTGGTAACATAACACAAGGCTGTAGAACCTATGACACATAGGCCTGACATAGCTACTGGGGGCAGCTTTGAGCATCAGAGAATTGCCACACCTCTGATCCCATCATTTTGCTTGCTGACTGATATCATCAGATCAGTTGCTTCACACTCCTGTCATGAATAAGAACCAGCCCCTCCTCCTCCCAAGTCAGGTACACTAAAATAAGTCCTTCCCTAGTAGCTCTGCCCCATATTTGGACATAGAGATAAGAACAGCAAAAAATATATAGCCTTTTGGAATAGAGTGAAAAGACAAGCAACTTATGGTGAAAGATAAAAGACTTTTCTAGGAAGAGAGAAGTGTCATATCTCAATGATATGGCATTTCATTACTTGTCTTATTTTTTCAAAAATTATCATGTATTATGATTAAAATGTTTGAAGACTAGGTGTAAATCACACCTAAATAAAACTGATAAAAATGTTTTTGAAATTAATTAATTTATATGACTTAAAGGCCAGCCAAGGCTACACAGTAAGACCTGGTTTAAATGTATATTTGTATATTTACTTAGATTGATAAATACATAGATAAAATGATATATCTAACATTACAGACTAGTAAATGAAAACTTTAATTTACTTTTCTAGAAAGAAATAAGGCCTAAGTTTTTCTAACTTAAATCAAGATTAATAAAATAAACATTAATCAGATTCTTACATATACGAAGATTAGAAGTGGAACAACACAGTGCCAATAATGGGTTTTAAATGAGGGGGTTGTCTCCTACAAAAATAACCAGCTGCTTTTGATGGCTGAGCAGTCAAACAGAGAAAAGTCAAAAAGCAAAATTAGCCATCATTTGAATGTACTTAAAACTCTACAGTGTGATGAAGCTTATAAGAAAGTGAAGTATACAGTGAAAAATAAAAGTGCATATCTCTGATGAGTATGAAATATTTATTAGTTTAATCATGATTTCATGGCATGAACTCTACTGGGGAAGAAGCGAGAAGGTGAGTTCATTATCACTGACCATCATATCAAGTCCACCAATTAAACAAGCATCTCTAAAGCACATAAAAGGAAATCCTTGGTCTACTTGTAGTTAAACGTTATTAAGGTGATAATGATGGGCATGCTAATTGTCCATAACAAGAGGAGCCCAGAACACTCTTTGTTCAGTCTCCAGCATCTCATTACCCAGAATTCACAGACTTCTATAAAAAGCAGTCAGAAGAGCTGAGGGCTAAAGTGATTAATTCATATGAAAAGGTCAAAAGAACTTCAAAGACAATGCACAATTAATTCTCATTAATCTAGTGTCAGAGTATTCAAAATTAGAGCCTTGTTGAAGTAGGGGCAAACCTAGACATTGACATAACCTAGGCACCAATCTATTGTCCTAAATGACAACAGGTATGATTGTTAAGAGGTAGTGTGCAGTGTATAATTTAGAGAAAAAAATCATAAATAATGTACAATGATGGGTTTATTCCTCAATTGTGTGCAAACACAAAAGGATGCTAGTCAAGAATGATTCAGTTTCAATAAAACTGACTAATATATACAACACAATGCTAAGATCACTCATTTCCAATAAGAAAAACATTCTTCAAATAGTTAAAATATGTACTGCTTCTACTCATGAACTAGAAAATCTGATTTAGGGTTTGACAACTGCTAGGTGAAAAAATTTAAACAAAGGTAAGATTGTGTTTCTTGCATATAAGGCTAATCTGACCTGAATTATAAAAAGTTGAGTTACCATTAGTTCATCCATTAGGTACTGATTATTGCTCTCCTCAGATAAGGTCATTTTCTCACCTTGATCCTTGATAATGAGATGCAGAGTTTAGTTGCAGGTCATATTATATCATCACCTATTCAAATATTACAATGAAGAATAGTATCCTTTAAACAACAAAATTCCTCATGAAAATATGAACACCAAAGAGTCTGGTGGCACCGTATATTATTTTCTTCTGTAAAGTTATATATGGAATTGGATGACTTTCAAGTATTGCACATTAATTCCTGGAAAAGAATAACAAGGTTATTGTTATTATTTAGATTTTTAAAGAAGCAGTAGTTGCTCTATTTTCATATTGAACCATTAGTTTATGCTTTTAAGTCAATTACATGTCTGGCGCTATGTAGGCACAGGGATCTTACAGTAAGAAGAAATCCTTAGTTTTTTGAGAGACCAGCAGCTACAGGTGGAAGACAAGAGTTAACATTTATTTAAACATGCTCTCTGTGACATTCCCCTATTTAGGGAATTTCTCTAAATACCCGGTACAGCTCATAAGGTTAAACCTGCAAGTCTTATAAAGTCAATAAAAGCTCCAAAAGAAATGAAAGTTGCATAATGTGATTTAATATGCAGGGCAGCTAAAGAACATGTTAATTAATAGTCCATTTGATTATTTTCTTGCTATGTTACAGAATAAATGCCCCAGATTGTTCATTGTCAGTAGCAGGGAGTTCTTTGAAATGGATATCAGTTGTTCATTATTGTGCCTTGAGCACAAATAATTTGGTTAGAACATTTCTATGAAATTATAATAAAAGTGATTGGAGAAATAAAATTTTATAATTGATTTCTAGTATCTCTCTAACAATCAAAAAAAGCATATCTCAGAGCTATGGGACTTTGCTAAAGGGAAGATGAAGGTAGCAAGAATTAAACAAAGCAAAAATCAAAATCAAAATAAAATAATGGCAGAGACAAGAAGGGGATCACACAGTTATGAGCAGCTGAGAAAATTAGGTCTGATTTCAATTCACATTAAGCAACATTTTGCATAGCTATGCTAGGTCTGAAGGAAATATTGAAATAAATAAGAAGTTGCCATGTTCCCAGAGCTACACAATTTTACAGGGATTTGGTTTCTTCTTGTTCTACTTTCCCTAACTCAAGATGCATAAGAATGTCTAACTTTAGCCGGGCATGGTGGTACACGGCTGTAATCCCAACACCCAGGGACACAGAGGCAGGCAGATCTCTGTGATCTCCAGCCAGCCTGATCTACAAAACACCAACCACTGAGTTCGTGTCAGAGACAGCCTCTGTTCTTCTCACTGGGAATCCACTTGGAGACTGAGCAGCCATGGGCTACATCTGAGCAGGGGGTCTAGGCCCTCTGCATGCATGGTCCCTGGTTGGAGTATTGGTTTCTGCAGACTCCCCTGGGCCCAGGTGTTTTGGCTGTGTTGGTCTCCTTGTGCAGCTCCTGTCCCCTCCAGGTCCTTCTATCTCCCCATTCTTCCACAAGGTTCCCTACACACTTCCCAAAGTTTGGCTGAGTCTCATCATCTCCTTTGATACCCTGATGGGTAAAGTCTGTCAGAGGGTGCCTGTGGAAGGCTCCTGTCCCGTTTCTTGTCTTCTCTGATGTCTACCCTGTTTGCCCTTCTGAATGAGGTTTCAGACTCTTCCCTAGGGTTTTTCCTTGTTGTTTATCTTCCTTGCTCTGTAAATTTTAGTATGTTTATCCTATATTATATGGCTAATATTCCTTTATAAGTGAGTATATACCATACAGGTCTTTCTGCTTCTGGGATACCTCACTCAGGATGATCTTTTCTAGTTCCTACCATTGGCCTGAAATTTTCATGATTTTCTTGTTCTTAATTGCTGAGTAGTCTTCCATTGTTTAAATGTACCACACTTTCTGTATCCATTCTTCATTTGAGGGGCATCTAGGTTGTTTCCAGATTCAGAGTATTATGAATAAAGCTGCTATGAACATAGTTGAGCAAGGGGAAAGAAAAATTGTCGGGGGTTGTTCTGATGCTAGCCCTCAAGATCTAGGTTATTTATATAACCTATCCTTGTTATATAAACTTGCCTAAGTCATTATATCTGATGGCGTATTAAAAAGCCTATACCTGGAGGGGAGACTGTGAATGACTGCTTCAATTTCCTTGGGGGATATAGGGCTATTCAGTCTTTCTATCTGATCTTGACTTAATGTTGGTAAATGGAATCTATCAAGAAAATTGTCTATTTCGTTTAAATTTTCAAATTTTGTGGCATATAGGCTTTTGTAGTATGACCTAATGATTGTTTGGATTTCTTCAGTGTCTGTAGTTATGTCTCCCTTTTCATTTCTGATTTTGCTGATTTGGATAGATTCTCTCTGCTTTTTAGTTTGTTTGGCTAAGGGTTTGTCTATCTTGTTGATTTTCTCAAAGAACCAGCTTTTTGTTTCATTGATTCTTTGAATAGTTTTATTTGTTTCTAATTGATTGATTTCAGCCCTGAGTTTGATTATTTCCAGCCTTCTGCTCCTCTTGGGTGTATCTGTTTCTTTTTTTTCTAGGGTTTTCAGTTGGGCCATTAAGTTACTTGTATGTGATGTTATAAATTTCTTCTTGAAGGCACTTAGTGCTATAAATTTTCCTCTGAGTACTGCTTTCAATGTGTCCCATAAATTTGGGTATGTTGTGCCTTCATTTTCATTGAATTCTAGGAAGTCTTTAATTTCTTTCTTTATTTCCTAGAAGGAGAAAGACAAACATGGAATATACTTGAATATACTTGCTTATATAGACCTAAAAGATATGATAAACATAATGAAATCTATACACCTAAAGAAGATAATCAAGAAAGCAGACACGGGGTATGATGATCTATCCTCATTTAGAAAGACAAATGGGATATGCATTTAATTTATGACAGGAGTCTACCGCAGAAAGCATCTGAAAGACTCTACCTAGCAGTGCTCCAAAGTAGATACTAAGATGCATTATCAAACCTTCAGCAGAGTGCAAGGAATCATATGAAAGAAGGGGAGCTTGATGTGGAAAGGATAGGAGCTCCACAAGGACCAAACATATCTGGGCACAGGGTCTTTTCTGAGATGGACACTCAACCAAAGACCATGAGAGGATAAAACCTAGAACCTCTGCTCGGATGTGACCGGTGATAGCTCAGTAATCAATTGGTTTCCCATAGTAAGGGGAACAAGGACTATTTCTAACAGGAACTCAATGACTGGCTCTTTGACCTCCCCACCTCCCAAGGGAGGAGCAGTACTGTTAGGCCACAGAGGAGGATTTTGCAGCCAGTCCTGAAAATACCTGACAAAAGGGAGTCATATGAAAGGGGAGGAGGTCCTCCCCTATCAGTGGACTTGGAAAGGGGCAGGGAGGAGATGAGGGAGGGAGGGTGGGATTGGGGAGGGAATGAGGGATACAGCTGGGATACAGAATTAACAAAATGTAACTAATGAGAAAAATAAAATTAAAAAAAAAATGCCTATACCTGGACAGTGCAGAATGGGGTAGGCATGGCTAAGGTTCCCAGGCTTTGGATTCAGGAGAATTACAGGAGGGAGATAGACAGGAAGAAAGGAGGAAGGAAAATGCCACAATGGGTTACTATGGAGAAAAAAACATGTGGGCAGAGAGGAAGGACTCCAATAATGGTGTGGAAAGGCCCAGATGAAGAATACAAGCAATTACCATAGGATTATGGATGGAAAGTAGACCAGATAAGGAATATTAACATGGATGTCACTGGACGGGAGCTGGGAGCTGGGCGGTGAGCTTATTGATCCAGCATAGATAAAAATATCTGCCCAGTCCAAAGTAAATAAGGCAATTATTAAAAGAAGAAAATCTCATGATTTCCTTGTTTTTAATTGCTGAGTAGTATTCCATAATGTAAATGTACTGCAATTTCTGTATCCATTCCTCGACTGAGGGGCATCTGGGTTGTTTCCAGCTTCTGGCTATTACAAATAAAGCTGCTACAAACACTGTTGAGCAAATGTTCTTGTTGTATAATTGAGCAAATTTTGGATATATGCCTAGCAGTGGTATAGCTGGATCTTGAGGTAGAACTATTCCTAATTTTCTGAGAAAGCATCAGATTGATTTCAAGAGTGGTTGTACAAGTTTACATTCCCCTTTCTCCACATTCTCTCCAGCATGTGTTGTCACTTGAGTTTTTTATCTTAGTCATTCTTATGGGTGTAAGGTGAAATATCAGGGTCATTTTGATTTGCATTTCCCTGATGACTAAGGACGTTGAGCATTACTTTAAGTGTTTCTCTGCCATTCCATGTTCCTCTATTGAGAATTCTCTGCTTAGCTCTGTACTCCATTTTTAATTGGATTATTTGATTTGCTGCTGTTTAATTTCTTGAGTTCTTTATACATTCTGAATATTAGCCCTTTGTCAGATATAGGGTTGGTGAAGATCCTTTCCCAGTCTATAGGCAGTCATTTTGTTCTGACGACAGTGTCCTTTGCTTTACAGAAGCTTTTCAATTTCATGAGGTCTCATTTATTGATTGTTGGTCTTAGAACCTGTGCTGTTGGTGTTCTGAACCTCTGCACAGATATAGCCCATGGCAGTTCTGTGTCCAAGTGGGTTCCCTAGTAATGGGAACAGGGACTGTCTCTGACATGAACTGATTGGCCTGCTTTTTTTATCACCTTTCCCTGAGGGGGAAGCAGCCTTACCAGGCCACAGAGCAAGGCCATGCAGCCACTCCTGATGAGACCTAATAGACTAGGATCAGAAGGAAGGGGTGGAGGACCTCCCCTATCAGTGGACTGAGAGAGTGGCATGGGTAGAGAAGAGGGAGGGAAAATGGGATTGGGAAGAGAAGAGGGATGGAACTACAAGTAGGATACAAAGTGAATAAAGTGTAATTAATAAAAAAAAGAAGAAAAATGTCTAACTTTAAATAAGTCCAGCCCTCCCCACACATTACAGAATTGTTTGAGAGTTACTAAGAAGCTTAAGAGAAATTAAAATATTCACAAAAGTCATCCCTTCCTCAAACACTCTTGCATAGGGACTATGATTTTCTTTTGCATTTTCAAGGCAGCACCTCTCCAATGTTTGTGCATCTGTCTCCTCAGAGGGAAGAATCTCATTGTGCCACCCACCACGCATGCACTTGATAATCACTGTTAATTGCCTACAATTGAGATCAGTAGACTGTTCGCTGAGTACAGCATGGACACTTAACTCTCTGGCATTGTGGCTTCCTGTGTGCCCAGTTCCACTAATGCATCATTTGTCCTGGAAATTAAAAGTCCCAGCATCAATCACATAAACCAGACTCAGTAGGCAGAAGTGTTTACCTTCCTCTTCACCTCCAGAGGAGGGGCAGCAGGCAAGCACGCTTTGCCAGAAGGAGAGGAGCTTTCTTGGAAAGCCAAAGTCCTTCACTTCGCTAAGACTGTTCATAAAAAATGGATTCTCAGAGAGTCAAAAACATTGTGAGGCAGAGAGGAGGGTAAGAGGCACACAGCTCACTATCATCCTTTTGTTTTAGAATCCCTGCCAGCCAGCAGGCCACAGCACTCCAGGAAAACTTGAGAGCACAGTCTGGAGAGTGCTGAAGTGGCAGGAGTTCTTCCTAAGTGCCTCAGAAGCTGCTGCCTCTGAAGAGGCCACTATCATTGCAAACAGGAAGACAAAATCGCCCATACTCCGAGGCTGGCTGTTGGCAGCACATGGCCTATAACCAGTCATCATGCCTACGGGTCCTCCTCCAGGGTTCAGATTTGATTCTGTTTGATGGGGTTCACATTTCGTGTCATAGCTTATACATCTTTCAGGAACTCTTTAGAAGAAAGAAGCAGTTCCTGGGAGTTTGTTTAGCTCTTTTGCATACAATGAGTGTATAACCTTATTCTTAACATCCCAAGTCTCCCTACCTTCACCTCTCTTGATGACTCTTTATCATTGAAGGTCATTTGAAACACTTGTTCTTGCATTGCTCTACTGCAATGGTGCTGAGACTCTCCCAACTGGGGCGGCAGATGCTTGTAGGCAATGAACAGAATCCAGACCATCTCTGAATTATTATTAAGAGAAGCCATCCAGTGTTGAAATGGCTTACTCTTTCTGTAGGCTGGCAGGATGAGCAGAGGTCAATGATGGAGCTTAGTATACCAACTGCTTCCATTACTTTTCTTGTTGCTGTAACCAAATGCAGGCAAACCCAACAAAATGGAGCAGAGGTGTGTTCTGGCCCGTGGTCTGAAAGCTACAGTCCATCACAGTGGGGAAATCATAGCTGAAAAAGCATGAGGCAATTGTGTATGATAGGTCCACAAGCCAAGAATCAGAGAACAGATAAGAAGTGACAGTAAGCTGTAAAACCTCTAGACTTGCCTCCAGTGACCTAGTTCCTCACATCAGGTTCCTCCTCCTAAAGGCTCTAGGATCTTCCAAAACAGAACCACTAGCTGAAAATCAAGTGTTCAAATATATGTTTCTCTGGGACATTTCCCATTTAGTCCACAACACTTACACAATTTTTGCTAAAGTTGGACTCAGAGAAACTTCAGAGAAAACCTGAGGTCAAGTTCAAGTTCAAAGAAAGTTTAAGGATGGTTTATTTCACAACAATTCACTCGGTTTCCAGTGACTTGTTAGGTTCCTAAACCAAAATCAACATAAAAGGGAAGAAAAGCTCACTCAGCTTTGGCTACAACTTCAGTATACTAATTTTCATAAATTATATTTATACAGCTCTTCCTGCATTAACATCATTTGCTCTATGCAAACATTTTCTATATCCCTCCAATTCTTGCTACCACTCTCTCCTTCATAATCTAGCCTGTTTCTTTTTGTTCCCATTTGTCATTTTCTTCATTCCAAATGTGTTTTTTTCATGATCTACACAACATGGTGTAGGCATAAGGTTACTGTATAATTCAAATGCCGATTTCTGTATTCCCCATATCTGGTTGCAAACTTTGTTCTGAGAATCTCTTGTCTTAATGTTGTATAAACTCTGCTTCCCTGCTACAGCAATAAATCAGCTAACAGCCAATCACTGAGCAGGGGAGAATATAGGGCTGGACTTCCTACCAGCCAGGGGAGGAGGAGTTAGAGAAGAGGAAATAGGAGATTCAGCAAGGGGACAGAGACACCAGGAGAGAGCACTCAGCAGGAAAGCTACAAGGTGCAAGTATCTCTGGAAATGCACACTGGGAGGAAACCAAATTAGCATAAAGGTTATGATTATAGTAATATCTGCTCAGTTCTTGTGTTGTGAAGCTTATTATAAACAAATATGAAGAGTCTCAATTATTTATATGGTAGTCAGGTTAAGAGTCAAACTAAGAGAAACAAACACACTTTTATAAGAATAACTGCAACACCATGTCTTGTACCTATCTTGCCCTAACCACTGAGTTGTCATTTTAAAACAATTTGTAAACAGTTCTCCATCCTGTTTGGTCTTTGTACCTTGGACCTAAAATATTATTCTAACTAATACGAAAGTATCAGAAATCTTCTATTTACACATCCTTCCTCAAGATAAAGTCTGCCAAGACCATCTCTGGGATATCGTTCTTCTGTTTTTCTGATTCAAAACATCTAAGAGCTTTGAAATTCTGGCTAAGTTTACATGGTTGGAGAGGTTATAGAAATAATAGAAATCCTTCCTAAATTAAGACCACAGGGTCTGAAAATTCATGTAGACAAGAGGTTTTTATAAGAGTTCTTCTTCGCCTCTTTAGCTTAAAAATATCACTCTGACATTTCAAAAACTGGCATTTTCAATTGTATGCTAAGATTTTCAGTTATCATAGAACATCCTCATTTTTATGCTTTTATGCCCTTCATTTCCACAATGCTAATATCTAATTGTATTCTTTTCTTCCATAAGCCTTTACTCAAATAGCATTATACTATATCTATAATCCTGCTCATTTTTTCCAGAAACATTAGGCATTTAGATTTGTCTACATTCATGTTTGTGTACATACAGTTTCTGTTTTCTAACTGTAAGATATCATGCTATTCTGTGTGTGTGTATATATATATATATATATATATATATATATATATATATATATATATATCGTGTATATTTAACTACTTTTGGTGACAAAAAAGAGCTAGGTATCATCTATATAGGGTCCTTCTATATAAGTAAGAGCCTTAAAAATATGTATCTTAGTACTACATGTGTGCTATATCCCATCACTGAGACAGTCTACTCCAAACCTTACTTGCAAGAATCTTGGCCAGGCAGTAGAGGTACATAGCTTTAATCCAATCCAAGTACTTGGGAGGCAGAGGCATACAGATCACCGTGATTTGGAGGACAGACTGTTCTACAGAATGAGTTCTGAGACAGCCAAAGCAACACAGAGAAAAACAAAAACAAACAAAAGCAAAACCTTGGCCATGCAGTCAGTACTCACCTCCTTAGTTCCCTAGACAC
The DNA here is from genome assembly GCF_030254825.1 of Meriones unguiculatus. Lineage (NCBI taxonomy): Eukaryota > Metazoa > Chordata > Mammalia > Rodentia > Muridae > Meriones > Meriones unguiculatus. The sequence continues at coordinate 159,556,241 of NC_083351.1, forward strand.
ACTGCTTTTTAAAGATAAAAACATGCTTGCAAAGTCAGTCTCCCTAGAGTTCTTTCTAGCTATTTGGTTTTAACTTCCTGGCCTTCCTTTGTTTGTTGGTTGGTTGGTTTTTAGCCTAGGTACCAAGTTTGAGTAAAATGTTCTCAAAAATGCCTCAACTCATCATAAATTATATTATCATAAATGATTTTATATGCACAGTGACTTAAATATTCAATGTTATCAAATATTTTCCTACTTCCCACATAATCATCAAAGATAAAGAATTTTAACCAGTATTTCCTTTGCATGCATTTTGAAAGCCATATAGCTTTCTGCCTCTCTTATGAATGTACATAAAATGTTTCCAACATCAACTCATCTTGCATTGCCTTTTTGTTCCAGATCTCTCTTGTTCTTAATGTAATATGCCACTAGGCCTTTACTATTAGATATTTATTTATTCATTCATTTATTTATGTTTTATTAGATTTGATATATTGATATATATATATATTGATATATATATATATATATAGAGAGAGAGAGAGAGAGAGAGAGAGAGAGAGAAGATTTCTCCTTGTAGCCTGGCTGTCCTGGACTCACTTTGTAGACCAGGCTGACCTCAAACTCACAGCAATCTGACTGTCTCTGCCTCTCTGAGTGCTGGTATTATAGGTGTATACCACCACTCCTGGGTAGATTTGCTATGTCTTGATTAATAAGAATAACCAATAATTCTCCCATTTCAGTTTTCTCCATGTTTTGGTATTAAGGTTAGATAACTTTTGAAAATAATTTTTTGTATTACCTGCTGGCTTTCTGTATTTTTTTAAATACCAGCTTATTTGTTCGTGTTGTCTTTTATATAACAATGTTGATTTTTGTCAGCCAGCCTTGCCAGGAATCTCTCTATCTTAATAGTCTTCTTACCTTAATAGTTATTGGTTTTGCTCATTGTCTATTTTAGTGTTCTCTAAAGTCATTTCTGTCACTTATTATTTTCTTAATTTTAATTCTTTTGTTTTATACTAATCATCTTTGTCTGACTTTTTTGAGAGAAAAATTGCATATCACATCTTTATTTCTGCTGATAGCATGAAAAACACGCTGAGCCATAAATTTCTGCATTGCATGAATCTTGCTGTGCAATACATTATAATCAGTGCCACATGTTTCTTTCACAGCTTAAAGGTCAGTGGTTATTTAATGTATTTTTCCCATGATTATTTGTGTTTCCAAAGACTCTAAGCTAAGTATATAAAGTAATACAATGACAACATATACATAGATGCTTAACAATGACTTATTATTGCTTAACTCAACATTTTAGATTACCCTAAGATTGTATTAAATGTGTTAAATCATAATCTAGGGTATTGTCTCTCTGAAAACTGAAAAGGTGATAATTCCATAAATCAATCAAGTTGACATCAAAGGTTACTTTTCCTTTTCTCAAAGAAACTCCATAGATAAAAAAAACAATGGCCGCTTCTGTAGAGAGAATATTTTGTATATTGTATGGATGCATTGCCTGTCAATTAAAAAAAAAAACAACTATGACCTATAGGAAAGGGTAGAATAAAAAGCAGAACATCTGGGAGGCAGAAAAGATTCTGAGATAAAGCCAAGCCTGGAGATTTGCCTGGGAAGATGTGAGGAGGACAGATGCATGGTACCTGAGCAGAGGTAACCAGCCACGTGGCAGAATGTAGATTAGTATACATGGGTTATTTTAAGTTATACGCTAGGCAGAACACTATATAATTAATAAATAAACAAACAAATAAATAAACCTTAAAATAAATAAATAAGTTATATAATTTAGAGAATCAGCATAGATGTTTTAGTTAATTAAAAGCACACTGTTCTAAAAAGTGTGTCCTGGGGTTAAATAATGGGCAGAGCGTGGAGGGGGTTGTCCTCAAGATGTTCTCTTCATATATGAACACCTAAATTCCCCTTTCTTTCCTCTTTGAGTACATGCTTTTGCTGCTGCCATCATCATTGTTTGTTTGTTTTAATCAATTCAAACCTCTTAGTTTAGATATCTGTTGAATTATGGCTTGTTTGGTTGATGAGGAGTCAATACATCATTATACAAGTTTGCCACACACATAAGGACAAAAAATAAAATAGACAATAATGTATGTATTTTAAAACCATGGCAATAAAAAAAAGTATGATGTTTTAAAAATGCTTCTTTGCACTGTTCCTTAACCAACATTATTTATCCTAAAATTTTACCTGTAGAACTTTTTAAAACTGTAGCAGTAACTTTATAGAAATATCACAGATTAAGATTATAGTTGTCTAGTATGTAGGAGGCCCTGCGTTCCAGTTGCAGTACCTCATAATCTGGACTTTGCGGTGTAGAGGCAGGAGGATCAGAACTCAAGGTGATCAAGAGATGTAGTGAACTTGAGGCTGGCATGGTGGTCTACCTAAGAGAGTCTCAAAAAGAAAAGAGAGAGACAAAGATAAAGGCAGAGACAGAGATGAGACAGAGATGGAATGAGAAACAAAGAGAAGAAGAAGAAGAAGAAGAAGAAGAAGAAGAAGAAGAAGAAGAAGAAGAAGAAGACGAAGAAGAAGAAAAGTGTTGGGATCAGTAAGCAGACATCTCTACGGCCAGCCCCAAGGGACCTGACAAATATGTTATCAGGCGTTCGGAAGCCACCAAGAAGACCACCCGCTGATCACCTGGAACCACCTGCGCACTCCTGGGTCACCTTATAAGAGAACTCCTGGAGCCCCTCCTCTCTCTCTTTCTCTTCTGCCTCGTCTCTCTGCGACTCTCTTTCCCTTCCCCTAATAAACCTCCTATGTGGAACTAGTCTCATGGTGTGATTTGGGAACCCACCGTGTAACCTTCACGTTTCCTAACAAGAAGTACAAATGGGGATAAGCAGATTGCCCCTTCCGTAAGTGACATGCAGCACAAGCATAAGGCCCTGGGTTAGCACATGGGCATTTCAAAGGTATTTGTTAATGTTACCTGGGGTGAGGTTAGGGACGTTTCTGAGACAGACAGTGCCATAGAGCTGATTGACCAGCCAGCATACCAGTCTGATAGCAATGTATTCTATGACAGATTCTGTCCCAAAAGGGAGAAAGTGTTGGAGAAAGTCACTTGAGGTTAGCCTCTAGCCTCTACACATACACGTGCACACATAAAATTACACACACACATACACAGTACATACCTACATCACACACACACACACACACACACACACATTATATATATATATATATATATATATATATATATATATATATACTTATACACACACACTATACATAAGCATATACACACTATGCATACATACATATACCCCTATATATACACATACTCACACACACAGAAACACAAAATAAATCATACATGAAATAATTTGAACTAAGTATTTCTTAGGGCTCGAATAAAAGCAAGATATATATGGCATTTGTAAACTTCCCTGGGTAATAGTGATTTAAAGATGCTGATTATGGCTTTGGAAGGGTTTTAAATGCCATTCTCCAGCCCAACTACTTATCCAATGTTTGATCCAATCAAAAATACCCTCTCAAGTTTTCTACTACACAACTAAAATACCTCTATGACAGTGAACTAACATTCTAAGCCAATCTTTCCAACTTCACAAGGTTTAGAGTCCCAACACTGATCATAGGGCAACTTATAGAAGTTATATCCCCATTTCTCCAGTAAATCAATTCCAACAGAGTCTCTCTCTCCCTTTATACAAGATGTAATTTCAAGTCCCTCAATAAGATTCCCCTCTGAGGCACTCTTTCCTACATTATAATTTCTTCAGCTTCTCCTTGGTGACTGATTGCCCTGTCAACATGTAGTTTGAACATGCTCATATCTTTAAAGCAGGTGTGCTGATACATGATGTAATCCCAGCACTCAGGAGGATGAGCAAGAGGATCACAAACCCAGTTCAAATCCAGTTCAAACCCAGCCTAGGCTGCTGAATGAGACCCTGCCTCAAAAAACAAACAAGCAAATCAAGATATGCCTGCAACAGATCACTGTTTCACACGAAAACCTCAAAGTTGGGGAGATGTAAATTGTTTTCCTTCTGACTCTAGATTTTGTTTCAATGAATATGTATTATCATTTTATTTGTATTCTTTCTTTGTGGCAGCCATGTCACATAAATAGCTCATATCCAATTGAGTAACAGAAATTCCTAAGTTGATAATCTGCTTTCCTCAAATCAGTCCTTGCTTTGACCTTTTCATCCCCAGAGAAATTCAAGAGTATTAGAAATATGTGTCCTGCTAGAGTCGAACTGCTGTTACCAATTATCACATTTTTATTTTGATTATCACAATTCATGGTCATTGTTTCTCTCTGTAGTCATAAGATCTTGAAAGTCATTCTCTTTATCAGTAAAAGTGTCCTAGAAGGGCAAGACAAAGATTGAACTCTTGTCATCGACCAAGTAGCTGCACTCCTACAAATCTAACCAATAGGTTCATTGATTAAGGAGTACTGAGGGATGGCCCTTGAGCGTGTTTCTTCTACCAGCATTTAATGGCTTCACTCTTAGTAGATTCCAATCCACTTCTGTTTTCAATGGACAGAGCAACAACTTCCTTCTAAGCTTTTGGTCCAGATATTCTGAGCTTCCATATTACCCTCAACATTTTTTCTGTGGGAGAGGGGGAAGGCAAGTTAAGCAGATCTAACTTGGTCTGCTAATCCTTGATGATTTTTCAGTAAACACTGTTTTTCCATTTACAGAATACCAAACTATCTGCATGGGAATCTCTTCTAGACTCTTAGTCAGATTAAATGACAACCAACCCAAGAAGGTCAGGTACTCTTCCGTAGGCTCTCTCCATGCTTCTGCCAGAGCTTACTATGCTATGTTTTATTACAGTGGATTGATAAGTCCACTACTGAAGGCAGGAACTGCTTATAAGGACAGTGCTAATTGTGTGAAATATTTTTGAATGAATAAAGAAAAGCCCTTTACTTATTTTTATCATCAAAACTAAGGACATTGAAAGGTTTTTAGATAACAGGTATGTTTCCTCTAAATTAGCCCTCATGGTTCCTGCTTCCTAGTACTTAACATACTAAAGCATTTTTCCTGTCTTGAATATGCACACTGTTACTTGTTTCTACCTTATTGAATATAGGAACGGTGGCAAACCATGTATAGTTACAAGTATACGGACATTTCCTAAAAATGTAATGCTGCTCTTGCAAAAATAAACAAACAAACAAACAAAGACTTTCTTCTTTCTGGCTTTGAGAAAATGAGAAGTCATGTTGGGAAGACCAGAATGGCAAGCAATTGAAGCAGCCTCTAAGCAATGGTCAGCAAGAAGTGAGACTCTTGGGTCGCAGAGCCTTAAGGAACTGAATGCAGACAGTATAAGCTTGAAAGCAAATCTTTTCCCAGCCAAGTCTCAAATGAGACCATAGACTAAGCCTTGGAAAGATAATGAGCAAAGTCATGTCTGAACTTCTGAAGCACGAGAACTACATACTAACTGTATCTAGGAAGTTATATGTATATGTATGTGTTCTGACCTGAAACTTTAACTATTTTGAAAGAGGAAGAAGAGGAGGAGGAGGGAAAAAAAAAAGCCCAAGGTCAATCACACATTCCTGTAATGTATAAGTAACAAATTTTAATATAAAATGTAAAAACAATCATGCAACTGTGTCTTTATTATTACCCTGGAACTAATGGCTCTAATAAGCAACTAAGGAACTAATAAGCAACCGGAACTCTTTTTTTCTCTTTTTCTCTAATAGCCAGGTGTCTTACCTTCATTGCCTTGGGGAATCCCTGTGAGCAGAGGCTGCAGCAGTGCAAGAAAAGAGACCTGAGCACACCTGGCAATCCACTGAAGACACACTGCAGCTGATATTCCTGTTGGTATAATTTTTCCTTCAGTTCACAGAGTACCAAGCATTATATTTAAGTGACAGTTGGTAGGAATCATTAATTCTGTTCTTGGTAATACCACAAGGATTGGAAGTGGGGATGGATATTTAATTTAAGATTATAACCTCATGCCTCCACAGGCAGGCAGAAGCCAGGGGAACAAGGACTGCCCAATGAATAATATACTTTAAATGAACAGAAAGGGCAGAAAAAATTCTGATTCCAAAACTGTCCTTGGAGGGTGCTCCAGGTCTGATTTATTCCCAGCCAATTGTCCATTCAGTGTCTGCTCTTCCCTGAAGACCCTTCTGCAAGTAGTGTTGAAGCTTGCCTATCAGTATTCCACTGACAGACACACATATCCACAATTTTGCCATTTTGTTCACATTTATCTTAAGAATCTTGGTCTCCTAAGGGCTATCTGTGACCTTTTGGACTTGATTCCAGAGGCACCTTTCTTATCTGAGATTATAGATTTCGAGTGCACCCGGGTCATCCCTGCTTATCATATAATATCCTTGCCTCCGGCGTGCACCTTCCTTTCTTGTAAAACAATCTTTTCTGCACCTTCTCTCAGGTCCTTCTTACATGGCCCCAATCTTAAACAAACTCATGCCAGGAATGCTAACTCCCTCTCCCTACCACAGCTCATAGCCTTGAATTAACAGCCTTTCTTATCTTTAAATAAGAGCCTCAGAAGTTACCAAGGTGGAGCAGGGGCAGATCTATCCTATCAAAATCTGTTCTATCAGTGTCTGTTGCTGCAGGGACTCATTCTTCAACTAATCTCCCTGCTATCGGTTCCCTCCGCTACCCCGAAAGAGATAAGCTCTTCTGTTAACAGCCAGGGCAGTCTGTTTCTACCCTCCACCCCCAGCTATCTGTATGATGAGCTATATTTCCACTAATTAAATGGATCCCCACAATTTGAGAACCAAAGCATGAGCCTCAGCTATCTTCTGAACTTGTAACTGCCGATTCTCATTAAATGAACCCAAGAGATGACCTTAAAGCTAAGCGTTCCTGTAGGATTCTGCTTTCTCTCTTCATTCCTAAAATTATATGTGCCTATAAATTTGATATTTGCCTCTAAATTTGATGGAAGCCAAGTTTATCTAATACTCCAAAGGAACATCACCTATGTTCAGTATTTTTAGCTGTCCTTTAGTTAGCCATTAGATGCTTGTTCATCTCTGTCTTCTACATTATTATTATTATTAGTATTATTAGTATTATTATTATTACTATTGGTTATTTGAGGCAGGGTTTCTTTGTGTAGCCCTGGACATCCTGAAACTTGATTTGTAGGCAGGCTGGCCTTGAACTCAAAGGGATCCACCTGCCTCTGCCTCTGCCTCCCAAGTGCTAGTTTTAAAGCCTGGCACTTCTAATCTTAAAGGAAAACAGAGACTGGCTTCCATTGATGACAACTTTAAAAGCTCTTAGTTGATAATTTTTTATTAAAAGAAGTCTAGGACAGCCATAAAGAACATGTTTCAGTGTATTCCAGAGGCTGGAGAGATGGCTCAGTGGTTAAGAGCACTGACTGTTCTTCCAGAGTTCCCAGCACCCACAGGGCACTCACATCCCCAGTTCCAGGGGATGAATGCCCTCATCTGACTTCCACAGTCCCTAGGCATATACGTACTTCATTAACATGCATATAGACAAAATACCCACACAGAATAAAGTAAATAAATAGCAAAATAGAACACCATGCCAGCTGAAGTATATAAAACAATTTTAGGGAAAGGTAAGTAACAGACTCAAATAAGATGCATGTCTTTTGTGTGCTTATGGGAGTTTTGTTGCTGCTATTTTCATTTTATTTTGTTTTCTTTCTCCTTGGTTTGATTTGGATTGAGGTTTAAGTTTTTGGTTTTGATTTTGGTTTTCTTTTTTTTTTTCCTACAAGGTCTCCATGTATAGTCCTGGCTAGTCTCAAACTCACAATCCTACTGCCTCAGCCTCCAAAATATTGGGATTACAGATAGGTCCCACTATGCCTAATTTAGGATTTCCATTTTAAAGAAAGTCATTTCATATGTTCGAGCTTCCTAGTTTAAGAACCATGAGAAGTTTTGTTTCTAAATTTAGTGGTAGAAAATGCCATAGGCCAACACAAGTATTTTAACAGCTAGCATGCCCATTGACCCAGCCATCTGAAAGTGCCACACTATGGGTACAGCAGGAAAGGAAAAATTTTGCATCCTTCTCTCTCCTTCCCTATCCTTAAGGTGACTAAAAGTCATCACACTGGTAACATATTTCATCCAGATAAAAATCTGTTGGTTCTTCTTGTATGTGGAAAACATGGGAAAGTTTGCATATCTGCACCCTAAGAACCAACAAATCCAATTATGTAGAGTGATTTTAATGTGCTTCCAAGACTGAAGAAGCTCACCAAACCTCAGACAGTAAAGATCCAAGGAACATGTTTATTTATTTATACCATGCCTACCTCCAAGTAGGATTTGAGGCAGCTCAGTGAGCATGTTAATAATGTGTATTCTCAAGCTCCTGGTTATTGTGCTGTGCTCCAGGAGATATCATTACCTCGTATGCTCTTAGAAAAAAAAAAAATCTCACTTTTGGCAGGTGGTTTGTTTATTTGTGGAATTTTCTGAAATTAAGAAAGAACCTTCTTGTATTCCCACAGGATGCATGGAATAGAAAAAAGAAAAAAAGAAAAACCCAAACTCAGGAATAGATCTACCCTGAGAAGAAGGGACGGGAGAGCAGAGATGTCTAGGACATGAAGGGTAGTGTGGATATTGGTGGCCAGCAAAGCCAAGAGAAAGAAGGCTGTGGTCTACAAATGGACACAGAATCATTGAACAATTATGCTTCTGATGTTAGGGGATGAATATGTCAGTTAGATTGTATTTTCTGATGTTTTAAAAGAATATGTGTGTGTGTGTGTGTGTGTGTGTGAGAGAGAGAGAGAGAGAGAGAGAGAGAGGCAGCAAGAGAGAGAGTTAACTTATGGCAGCTGATTCTCTCCCACCATGTGGATTCTGAGATGAAACTTAACTCACCAGGCTTTGTGAGAACCACCTTTACTGCTGAGCCATCTCAGTGGCCCCTGGACATTTTTTTTCCTCTCTTGATACTTATGACTAGCATACTGTAGAGTTTAGAAACGCCTAATGATTCAAAACAAACATATCCCATGTTTCTAGGTGGGGATTCAGGCCAACAGGGTATAAAAGGGGCATTCTGGGGGCTCAGTGGGCTTTGAGTACCATCTCTGGCACCTTATTTATAAAGTGACCACAATGTTACACAACCTGAAATGTTACACTATTGTTCCCTTCATAAGTGACTAAACAGAAGGGTTAGAAGGAAGCTTTGTGACACATGAACTGAAGACGGGACCTGAGTCTCTTTTGGACTGCAAACTTTTCTATTTGTGATACAGAGAAGCCTCTAACTAATCCCATATGTGATACTTAGCATGTGAAGCACTAGACTAATGCCTGCTTGCCCACACGACAACAAATAAAACCCATTTGGCAGATATTGATTGAATTCCTACTGTGTGCCAGGCATTATGAATCAACACAAGATAAATTCTAAATTTAAATTACAATTAGAATGTAAATCAGCTTTAATCTATGAAAATGAAATTAGGCCAGCAGGGAGGCCATAAAATGAACCTATTAAAATACATCCCATAAGAGGAAGAGAAGCAGGAAAAATGAGGTGAAGGGACAATGAGATAATGCAATTTTAAAATTGGCTCCTGCTCTCCTGAAATACTTTTAAGATTTTACTGCAAAATTACACAGTCATCAGGAATATGCCATTTTTAAGGAGACTTTTCTCACTTGGGTCAGTGCATAAATAATAATACACGTTTAAAAATGCATGACTATTCATTAAACCATTGACCACTTCCAGCCTATTGAGTACATAAGTATTTTAAAAATTACTTTAATACATATTTACCCAATAGACCAGAAAAGCTCCTTTGGTACATGATGTACATTTTAAAAGCTGCCTACATAAGAAGTTATCGGATCTGAGCCAGAGCGTGCTGCCAACTACATAATATGCATTTTAAAGAACAACCTAATTATGTGCTTACCCAAGAGAACAAAGTTAATACCAAGGGTCAATAATTACTGCCTCCCCTTACTACCTTTTATTCTTTTCTGCCAAACAGAATAGAAGGAGGAAGTTTATATATGCCCTTTTATCTATCTCCTCTTGACAGCTAGTAACTGAAAGTTTTCCTACCCATGCTTCAAAAATAAAAACAGAAAGGCAAAAAGAAAGTGGTGGGGGAGAAGGAAAGAAAGTAGAGGAGGGAGAAAAGGAGGAAGGGAGAGAGGGAGGGACTATAGGAAGAAGTGGGAGCAAAGAAGATAAAAATATGAAAAATTTGAAATGGAAATTAAGTGTGTGGTTCCTCGTTGACACAGATTGTCCTTATCTTCACTCTTCTATTTATTTATGATTTAACCTTTAACTCCTTTGCTTCACTTATAGAAATAGGAATAATTTCCAGCATGGTGGCACAGGCTTAGAAGCGCAGCACTAGGAGGCTGAAGCAAGAAGCCTGGATACTTTTGATAGATTTGTTAATTATCTACCTAACAAAATCAAGAAGTACATGGGAAATAAACCTCTGTGCCTATAAGGGATTGTGATGATTGCATGCCTTGATGTGAAAAGGCCCATCTTGACCATGGGTGGAGCCATTTTCAGGTGAGGGAAGCAAGCTGAGCACTTCCATGCGCGCACTGCTCTCTTCCAACTATAGATATAGAGCCAAAGCCGCTTCAAGACCCTGCTGTCTGGACTGAGCTGTGAGTATAAATAAGCCCTTTCTCCCTTAGGTTGCTTTTTTTTCAGAATATTTTATCAAAGCAACAGGAAATCAAACTAGAATAATGCTGAAATCCAGCTTGTGCTACATGGGGAGACCCTGTCTCAAGAGCAAAACAAAACAACAATAAAAGGAAATACGAATAAATGCCTTTCCCGTTTCCTTTTTTAACTAAATTTTTATTTTTATATTACTTAAAGTTTATTCATTTTGCATTCCAGCTGTAGCCCCCTCTCTCGTTCCCTCCCAATCCCACCGTCCCCCTCTCATCTCCTCCCATGCCCCTCTCCAAGTCCACTGATAAGGGAGGTCCTCCTCCCTTTCCCTCTGACCCAGCATATCAGGTCTCATCAGGACTGGCTGCATTGTCCTCCTCTGTGGCCTGGCAAGGCTGTTCCCCCATCAGGGAATGGGGGGTTCATGTCAGAGACAGTTCCTGTTTCCCTTACTAGGGAAGCCACTTGGAGACTGAGCTGCCCATGGGCTACATCTGAGCAGAGATTCTAGGTTATGTCCATTCTCAGAAAAGACCCCTATCCCCAGATTTTTTTGGTTCTGTTCCTCTATTTGTAGAACTCCTGTCCCCTCCAGGTGTTTCTGTCTCTGCCTTCTTTCATAAGATTCCCTGCATTATGCCTAAAATTTGGCTATGAGTCTCAGCATCTGCTTTGATACACTTCTGGATAGACTCTTTCAAAGGCCCTCTGTGATAGGCTCCTATCCTTTTTCCTGTTTTCTCCTTCTTCCAAAGTCCATCCCATTTGTCTTTCTGAGTGAGGATTGAGCATCTTACCCAGGGTCCTTCTTGATTAGCTTCTTTAGGTGTACAGATTTTAGTATGTTTATCCTATATTATATGACTAGTATCCACTTATAAGTGACTATATACCATGTGTGTCTTTCTGCTTCTGGAATACCTCACTCAGGATGATCTTTTCTAGATCCCACCATTTGCCTGCAAATTTCATGATTTCCTTGTTTTTAATTGCTGAGTAGTATTCCATTGTGTAAATATACCACAATTTCTGTATCCATTCCTCAATGGAGGAATATCTGGGTTCTTTTCAGGTTCTGGCTCTTATGAATAAAGCTGCTACAAACATGGTTGAACAAAATGTCTTTGCTGTATACCTGAGCATATTTTGGATATATGCTTAGGAGTGGTAATCCAAACAATCATTAGGTCTTACTACAAAAGCCTACATGTCACAAAATTTGAAAATCTAAATGAAATGGACAGTTTTCTTCATAGATTCCATTTACCCAAATTAAATCAAGATCAGGTAAATAGATTGAATAATCTTATATCCCCCAAAGAGATAGAAGCAGTCATCAAAAGTCTCCCCTCCAAAAAAAGTCCAGGGCCAGATGATTTCAGCACAGGATTCTACCAGACCTTCAGGGAAGAGCTAACTCCAATTCTCTTCAAACTATTCCACAAAATAGAATCAGAAGGAACATTACCAAACTCTTTCTATGAAGCCACGGTCACTTTGATACCTAAACCATACAAAGACCCAACAAAAAAAGAGAACTTCAGACCTATCTACCTTATGAATATTGATGCAAAAATACCCAATAAAAAGCTTGCAAACCAAATCCAAGAACACATAAAAGACCATGACCAAGTAGGCTTCATCCCGTTTCTACATGGTGAGACATAATAAGACAAGTTCCTTTTGACATTTGCACAAACCATAAAGGTCCTGTTATTTTAGTTACTGAGTCTGTCCATTAACAAGATTCAGGGGATTTTTCAGCAAAATTATCTGTTCCTGTTCACACAAATAGGAAATAAAAAGCAGCAATTTCAGCAGTTCAAATGGATCACTAATTTCTCTGTCCTCGCTTGGTCAGGATGTCAGACCTGAAACATTCTATTTGAGAGGAGTAACTGATATGTCAAGAGAGCAATTTTGACTGTCCCTCTACGGCATGACTCCTTCTACATTTGTGGTGCTGTGTGTCTATCTGTTCCACTCTAGTAAACACAGTCCAATGGGACTACCATTTAGACTTAAGTGTCAGGTGCCAGCTCCCTCTGAAAATGTGGGTGATATGTCTGTGAACAACGATGCCTCCCACTAGTGCTATTCACTATCCCCAACAGTGAGAGTGTGCTTAATGGTGTTGCTTGTTTTTATTTAAAGCATTCACCTACCTCTTTTTACCACTACTCCCACATTGCTAAGTCAATTACATTCTCTTTATAAAAACAGAACAAAAACAGAAATCAAAGAAATTTATCATAAGGTCTAATCGAGTCTCATGACTTGCTGCATTCCATCTGTTTTCCTTTCAGCCAATCTAACAAGATGAATTGAGATTTATTAGGATTGGGTTATTAATAACAGAATCAAGTGAAAACAGAAGGACATCCTAGAACCGCCCTCTGGTTTGAGTACATGGCAAGTGCGCACACATGCACATACCCAGAAATAGATCAGACATACTAGAGGAGAGATTAAAAGCCTCTGGCCCTTTAATATCTTTGGTCCTTTTACAGATTCTGAGAAATAGACTAATACCTGTTGGTACAAAAACTTTGTTTTTATTTTTTATTAAATTTTTATTTTTCATATTAATTACAGTTTATTCACTTTGTATCCCAGCTGTAGCCCCCTCCCTCATTCCCTCCCAATTCCACCCTCCCTCCCTTTTTTCCTCCCATACCCCTCCCCAAGTCCACTGATAGGGGAGGTCCTCTTCCTCATCCATCCGACCCTAGCTTATCAGGTCACACCTGAACTGGCTGCATTGTCCTCCTCTGTCGCCTGGCAAGGCTGCTCCCCCATCCAGGGGAGGTGATCAAAGAGCCAACCACTGAGTTCAGGTCAGAGACAGTCCCTGTTCCCCTTACTAGGGAACCCACTTGGATACACTGATAACTTTAAAGCTAAAGTTTTTGTTCTTATAAAATTAACATTGAGAATGACTGGATTAAGTCAGCAAAAGAAATACATGATTTTTCTGTCATTGTTGAGTTGGTATTGTGATAAACTTTTATTTTCCTGCATACCCCACTCAAATGATCTAGTTCGATCCATTTGCCTCAAATTTTTATTATTTCATTTTTCTTTGCAGCTGAATAGTGTTCCATTGTGTATATATACCATATTTTCATCATCCATTCATCTGTTGAAAGGAATTTACATTGTTTCTGTTTCCTGGTTATTGTAAGTAGGGCAGCTATGAACATTACTGAACACATATCTGTGGAGCAGGATGTCAAGTCCTTTGGGCATATTGCCTAAAAATGGTATAGCTGGGTCATATGATGATTTTTCCCCCATTTTTTGAGGGTTTTGTTTTTGCTTTGTGGCTATAGTAATTTGCAAAGTGGCTATAGTAATTTGTATTCCCACCAACAGTAAATGAATGTTCTTCTTTCTCTACAACATTTCTAAAATTTGCTGTCAGTTGCTCTGGTGGTCTTAGACTACTGCCACGTTGCTAGCCCAGCATGCTTGCTTACTCCATTCTAAGTCTTATCCTTATACCCAACAGATAAGTGTAACCACCAGCCCTCATCAAAGAAGCTTCACAACTGGACACGATGCAGAGATCAGTGGGCCGTGGGGAATCTAACCTAATGGATGTATCTACATCATAGTTCCCGCATCTCTGGCTCAGGGAAGATGGTGCAGGAATATTGTAAGAGTAAGAATGGTTTCTAGGCAGGGCAGTGAACCACAAAGAGATAAGAATGAAAACTCGGTTCAGATTGACACCATCAACCTGAGTCAAGACTTCTAAAGAGTCTAATCTTAGAAAGTTTATTCCTAACAAAGTCAAACAGTAAAATTTGGGAAAGAATTTTCTGGTGTAATACAATCCCCCGTGCACAAGAAAGCATAATTACAAGACTCTGAGTAAATGCCATTTCTTCCGAGAAGATGGGTTCTAGAGATAGGATTACCTGCACTAGCTGCAACAAGCCCCAGGGAAGGGTCTGAGCCTGGTCTCAGTCATACAGTGCAGAAGTCATTTTGGCTATTGCCACCTCTGGTCCTGGTTGTTGGAGTTTGGGAAGCCTCTGGCTACACTAATATTCTAAGGGTCACTTAGACTATTAGGTATTTCCAGCACTGGTTGCAGGACCTTGGGGAAGCCCTAACTGTAAGGGTCAATTACATTGCTAGCCACCTCTGGTCCTGGTTGTGGGAGCCTGATGCATCCTGGCCCAACAGATAACAGATTCCCAGGCTGTCAATCACTTTCAATTCCCAGATTTCTAGATGGAAGAACAGGTATTTTACATCTTTCCCATTGGAAGATCCTGTGTGTGTGACATTCCAGGTCTCTCCAGAGATCTTCAGGTGCAAGGACCTTCATGCTATGCTCCCAACACAGAATACCAGGAAGCTTGCTGTGAAACAGTCTTTTCTAGAAATGGCTGCAAAACAAGACTGGAACAATGGCAGTATCTATCAATGGGCACATTATTGTAGAAGTGGGGAAATTTAGATAAATGACTCCTGGGAGAATTAAGCCTCACCCAGGGATGAGCCCTCTTACTGCTTGTCCAATGCAGTGGTTAGCCTTGACACCATCTACACAAATAACAAAAACTGACTCAGCATACATTTGTTCATACACATACGTGTGTGTGTGTGTGTGTGTGTGTGTGTGTGTGTGTGTGTGTGTGTATGTGTATGTGGCAAATACAACCAGGGCTGGGGAGATGACTCAGAGGTTAAGTAGACTGGCTGTTCTTCCAAAGGTCCTGAGTTCAATTTTCAGCAACCACATAACCACATTGTGGCTCACAACCATCTATAATGAGACGCCCTCTTCTGGCCTGCTATCTCACATGAGGGAGGATAATGTATAAAGAAAAAGAAACTATCAATTTGAGGATGACATTGGAGTTCAAAAGAGGGTAACTAGGAGGGGCTAGAGGGAGGAGAGGAGAGCAAGGGGAAAATGATATAATTCTTTCTAAAGTTAAAACATTAAAAAATAATAAAAGAAATGGATTGCATTCTTAACATAAAACAAGAATTATAAAAAAAAAAAAAAAGAAAAAATTAGATTCAGTTAATGGAAATTCTTAGGCCCACACTCGACTTCTTGCCTTCCCCTCTTGCCTTCTCTGCATAGGCTAACCTACTATATAAAATAGAGGTAAGACACGAGTCACCCTTTTAATATGATCAGACTGATCAGACATTTTAAACGGGCTTCAAGATAAAGACCTGATGAAGATGCAAAATTCAGCGTCTGTCTGGCTACAGATTTTACAGACAAATGACCTACTGACTAGCTCTTTGACAAATCCAGTCAATAGTTTCAAATTCCACACAACCTCAAAGGATCTAAGTCCAGTCATTTCTGTTTTGTTTAGCACAGTAGATGAAGCAGGATTGTGAAAAACAGTTTGCTGAGTGGTGGTAGATTGTAAAATCAGCTGCTACTTGGGCAACAATTAAAGTCTGAAAATTAATAGGATTAATAGGATTAATAGGATCCTTCATGGAAATTCAAATTTCTATAGGATTCTGTTTGACCATGGGTACAGCCACTTGCTTCACAGACTACATAAGCTTCCATGCATGGCTTTCTAAAATTACACCTGATTTTTTTCTATATAGCACCTATTAGCATTTATTCACTGTTTCTCATCCATATTCCCAAACCTACTCAGAAATCTAATCAGTCAAAACCTAGTCGGGAAGGAAAAGAGAACAAAGAATGTTTTGAGTTTTTATTGGAGGCAAGGGAGTTGAAGATGACCCATACTGAGTTAATTGCTTCTGAGGATTTCTGGAAGTGCCACTTGCGCATTTTCTTCCTACTGACAGAATTTGCAACACTGACAACTGGAATTGTCTTAAGCATGACTCTGTAATTTATTATCTCTCTATCCCTTTCTCCAGACTTATAAATCTTTCAGTAATTGATTTCCTTAAGAGAAGATAGTGAGGTAAAATTTACAGGTTAGTGGCCTTGAATTTGAAGCCTCATGAAAGGGTGGGGAGGGAACAGGATGACAAGAGCTGTTCAACATGTCATATATCCAAGAAACTCTAGAAGAGTCAAGGAAATTAAAAGTACACACACACACACACACACACACACAAAAAAAAAAAAAAAAAAAAAAAAAAAAAAAAAAAAAGAGGAATTAGGCTCCAGGTTCCAAAACATGGAAGAAGAGTTGCTAAAAACTTGACAACAAAGAATTCTGGCAGTCTTAAAATGAGAAGGGCTCTACTCTGGTCATTATAACCCTGTAGCATGAGGAAGAACTTTTGTGACCTGCAAAGTGAAGGCGTCAAAGCTCTTGGCCTCTAAGGGTCAATCCATCTATCAAATTCTCTCTTGTTTCTGAAAGAGACCCCGCCACCTCCCTGTCAGTCCAGAGTTCCTCCTTCTTCATACATTTCCCCATGAATTTTCTCCAATTTCCTGATCTAACCCTGGGTAAATATTTTCTCTCCTCGGACATTCAAACTGCTTGGTAATTAATGTACTATAATTGGTTAATAATAAAAATGTTCACAGATAGTAGTCAAATGATGACCCTTGCCACAAGTAATAGCATTTTAAGCATAAATGGATTCCCAAAGACGAAAGCATTATGAGCTAAAAGATTGAAATTATAATGATGAGATGAGAGGAAGTAGACTTAATCTTTAATGCACAAGTAATAGTCTACCCTGCTCCTCATAAAACTGTCCCAGATGATTTGTCTGAAGTAAGAAGTTCAAAGTAGAAAGAGCTAAAACAATGCCACAGTGTCAGCATTATTAGCATAGCTTGAAAGTAGACTCAGATTTAAGTGCCTTTTGCTACAAAGTGCTTGGCAGATTCACTGGGGGCAGGTTACAGTCCTCGTCCAGTTTTCTGTGTTCTTAGCTAAACTGTCCCACAGTTATGTCAAAGACTGAAGGAAACAAGACATCAGTCACATGGTATACAATGTTTGCCATGTACAATGTTTACCTTTTACCATGGTATACAATGTGACAATGTTTCCTACCTTTATTACTGTTAACTCTTTTCTGAAGAATCAGCAGTGATCCCAAATCTCATGACCTGATGCTATTATTTATCCTGTACTGGGAACTATTAGAGATTTGATTCTTCTATAAAATGAATTTATACTTTAAGATCACTAGCGATAAAACACACTGGATTAGCCTAAAAATGTAGTTGCATTTGCATAAATAAGTGGTAGAATACTGCTTTTCACCCTATTTCTTTTCAGTGATTTGTAACCCACATCAGTGAAAATTTTTCCTAAGTCATGAAAATCACCAGTTTATTCAGAAAAATTCTAAATGCCAGACATAGATTTAACAAAATGGAAAAGGACTGAACCTGGGCTCTGAGTCAAATTAGGACACATAAGAAACTAATCTAAACCACTAGATTCATACACGTCATTAGCCCTTGGACCTTACGTCTTTGGACTATTCTATATATCACTATGATAGCACTACTTTACTATTTTAATGTTCCATTCAAAGCTATAGCTTTTATCTTTAAGTTTTTATACCTTATCTTTGATGAAATACTAATTATAGGACAATGAACTCAAGAGAGTTTCCTCTACCATCAAAACCCAAGAGCAAGCCTCACACAGAGGAACTTAAGTGTACAAAGCAAGAAGGCCTTATGCCTTCTCCAAACATTCATCTTCAGGGTCGAAAGGGTTCCCCATTGCTAACTCTAAGAAGTCCACCTTTTTAAGTAAGACCTAATGAATGTTTGGATTTCCTCAGTGTCTGTTGTTATGTCCCCCTTATCTGTTTTGAATTTGCTGATTTGGATAGTTTCTCTCTGCCTTTTAGTCTGCTAAGGGTTTGTCGGCCCTCAGGTGAGCCCTTAAGTTGCTTGTATAAGATGTCTTGAATTTCTTTATGAAGGCACTTAGTGCTATGAACTTTCCTCTTAGCACTGCTCAGATGTGACCTATTGGCAGCTCAGTCTCCATATGGATCTCTGAGTGAGGGGAGCATGGGCTGTCTGTATCATGAACTCAGTTGACTGCTCGCTCAGTTGATCACTTGCTCCTGAAGATGCAGCCTTGCCAGGCCAGAGAGGAAGAGGATGCAAGCAGTCCTGTTGAGACTTAACAATCTATGGAGAAATGGCAATAGTGGAGAACTCCCCCTTTCAGCGGACTAGGGGAAGGGGATGGAGGTAATAGGGAAGGAGTCTGGGACTGGGGGGAGTTGAGGGAGGGGCTTCAATCAGGATATATAATGAATAAATTGTGAAGAAAAATAATAATGTTGAAAAAAGAAGTCAACATAACCTTATGCTAGCTATAACTCCATTGCCAAGTGAGAAGTAAAAATGACAAAAATAAAACTGGAGTGTCATAGAACACCCCTACCCCTTCCTCTAGCCTCAGCACTGATGGCCAAAGATAACCTTGGGACCATCAAAACAATTTCTTTTTTTTCTTCTTCTTCTTTTTTCTTTTTTATTTTTTGAGGAAGCTTCTATGTCAGGACATATGCCTGAAAGTATACCCATAACTGCAATAACCTTTGTGAGAGTATAACATGTTTGGAATATGTGTGGACATGGGAAAAGGGGGGAAAGGCAGAGGGCAGCAGCTGAAATTCTGTGAGGAGAGAATTTTGTTCTAAAGAATAAGAAGAAATTAATATCGTAATATAATATTTTGTTTTTATTTATTATTTGAGAATTTTATACATGTATACAATGTATTTCAATCATTTGTTCTTTACTTTCTTGCTCCATTGCCTCTAGGTTCTCCTCACTCCCAGAACATCTCCTGACTTCATAACTCTTATTTTTTTATATAACCCATTGAACCCAGTTAGTGCTGTCTTTATACTCATGAGTCTGAGCCACCCATGAGCATGGATCAACCTAACACACACACACAGACACACACAGAGAGAGAGAGAGACAGAGACAGAGACAGAGACAGAGACAGAGACAGAAAGCCTGTCTTATCAAACAATAAATCTTAGCATGTTTCTATCCAAAATGTATGCAGTGGGAAACTACGCTTTAAACACTTCCAGGACCAAATCCTTCCAATACTGCTCTAGTCCATGCCATCATTACACCGTGTCTAGATGACTAAAACATTTTCCAGGGTGGTCTTCTTGCTCTTGTGACTTCTCAACACTGCAGCAGCAAAGAGTCTATGAAAACTTACAAGTCAAATAAATTCACTTTTTGTTTCAAATCCCTTCAATATCTTTCATCTCAGTTTAAGACCCAAAGTTTGTGTAATCTTTCTACCTCCCTCCCTTACCTCTTTTCCTATAAACTTATTTCCTTACCTTCTTACTTTCTGAGTGTCTCACATCAATGGTTCGCTATGGTCAGGTATGTTCTTCTCCCACATATGCACATGACTTTTTCTTTCAGTACCTCATGCACTATCTTTGTCAGATAATCACATCCTATGTAAGTTTCCCCTGATCACCATATTTTGACAATTAGAAACCACAAAGCACTTGTTTAGGCACAGGCCTTTAATCTCGGCACTTAGAAAGCTGTCACAAGATCATCAGTTCAACCTGTGGAAGAGTGGAAAGAGGAATTATAAGAGCCAGAGGAGCCAAGGATACCAGGAGAACAGAGTCAACTAAGTGGGGCTCACAGAAACTGAAGCAGCAATCAAGGAGCCTGCATGGGTCTGCACTAGGCCCTCTGCATATATGGTTACTTAGCTTGGAGTGCTTGTGTGACTCCTAACCATGAGAGTAGGGTTGGCTCATACTCGTTTGCCTGCCCCTGGGACATTTGTCTTCTTACTGGTTGCCTCATCCATCCTGGAAATGAGTGTTTGTGGCTACTACAAAACTGTACATCAAGGTAGTGGTGAAGAATTTCCCCTTTCAGTGGACTAGGGGAAGGGAATGCGGGGAAAACGGAGTGAGGGTAGAACTGAAGGAAGTTGAGGGAGGGAGCTTCAATTGGGGTACATAATGAATAAATTGTGAAAAATAATAAAAATTAAAATTTTAAAAAGTTAAAAAATCTATACATCAAGATATTTAGTGGCTTTCTATGTAGCTGTCTATTCACATAATTAACAAATTTAATTTCCATAATGAACCTAATAAATAGATTACATTATGTCTGCATTTTCTAGACAAATAAATTAAGATCCAGAGAGGTTAATGAGGTTTTGATCATGCTATATCAAAATACACAACCTTAATGTGTGAAAAAATTAAATGAAGAAAACCTTTCTCTCCTTCCCCAAAACCCCCATCCACAGTACATGTGATTAAACTCAGAAAGAGTTCTCTACATGGAAGCAGGCCATAAAACTAAACTGGCATTACCCACTACCCATAAGACCCTTACATGAGAGGTACACAATCTAAAGACATGGGCATACAGAAAAAGCTTACAGATGAAGGCCTCGCTAAGGTTCCCCTCATTGTCCTACCAACACGTCCTTCTTTCTTTGTCCATTGCTACCTCTCCACAAATGTCACCTTTATCAACTGGCATAAACATACACACAGAACCCTTTCATCCCTTTGGCTATTTTTTTTTTCAATGCAGTTTATTCAGGAACCTTGAACAATCATCTGACCCTGGGGAAAGCCAGCCCACAGCTTAAATAGCCTCTGGGTAGCCAACCCCAGCGTGCCATGTGGGCAATGCAGATAGGTCCACATACATGGAAGCAAGCCAGATCCTCAGCCTTAGCCAAATGTGGAATTGTTCGTGACAGAGAGCACTCACCATCTGGAAGGTGGAAGGCGGAAACCAGCTCCATCTTTCAGGCGCGGCATTACGCAGCTCTCTACAGTTCCCCCTTTTTGTTTTAGACGCATCAGGCAAGAGTAGAGGTCTGATCTCTGATATTAGAAATAAATTGGGACTTTGTACCGATGCTCATTTAGGTGTCATCCACCCAAAGAGCATCAGACCCATCCGATACCTTTTTCTCAGAGGCGGGACCTGGGGTATCAACCCGCATGCAATCAGACATGCTCTTCTCTGGGTCCAAAGCGGCTGACCCTGAGTGCAGTGCTTAAAGGCAACCACGTTGCAAAAAGTTAGATACATTTGCATGCTTTTCTCTTAAAAATATGTGTTTTGTGACACAGATCTCAACCATGAACTTAATGATGAAAATGAAAGATTAATTTCTCTCTAAGTTATTGAACATTCTCACCATTACACTAGGGGTAGAGAACATACAAAATTATATTTATCTTCTATAGGATCTGTTTATTCTCTGACATTTAGAGAAAAAAAATCATTTTTTTCAAGATTGGGATAAGAATTGTAATTCACATATACAAAGTCTAAGGTTTAGTCTAGTGTAGACTTCCCATATCCCTCAAGAACTGATACATTAAAGGTTTGGGTCTCTTACTGTGGCACCACTGAGAAATGGTGGCACATTTAGGAGGTGAGATCCAGTTGAAGAAAGCCAGATCCTAGGAATATTGCTGAAAGAAAGATATTACAAACACAGCTCCTGCTCTCTCATTCAGGCCGTGTTCCAGCCTCCAAGAAGTGTACCACTTTGTTCAGTCATAAGTCCTCTCTCCAGAAGGCACTGCTTCACACAAGGTCCAAAAGCTAGGGGACCCGGTGAACAAGGACTGAAACTATGAGCCAAAATTATTCTCCTCTAATTTGATCTCCTGGGTTATGCTGCCGCACTCAGGAAACGCTGACTGGCGTGTGGCACTCTTTCTAACTCTGGTATGTCGGTTCAGGGCGGCAACAGTTAGGTTCTGACTGCCGAACATCTAGAGTAAAATGTGATACAAGAACTATGAAAGCTTCTTTCTAAGTCAAGTGCTCCGCTATGCAGTCCCCCATCTGTGCTTTGATTGGCAGCATCACATTTAAAAGCGACCTTCAAATACTTACCTGGCAGGATAGGTTCCGTGATCACAAAGGTGGTTTTCCCAGGGTGAGACTTATCCACTGCATTTCAGTTGTGCTGAGCCCTGTGATTTCCCCAAATGTTGAAAACTCAACTGCATAATTTTGTGGTAGTGGGGGGCCTACGTTCATGCTCTCCCCTGAGAAGAAAAAAAAAATAAGCAAGTTAAAAAAAAAACCTTCACAGATGAAAATTAATCTTTTCTGTCTATGGAAAAAATAATTTTAGTTTGTTTCTATTGTTGGCTTCTCGGCTTAGCAGTCACATTGTGCAAGCCTGTTTCAATGACCCTGTAGTCTAACAATGTGCACATATTTGTTTTCCAAGTCAAAGGGGGAAGGCATTATAAACCACTCAATATTTGCTTTATTTGTCCAAGATTCTAACCTCCTCATTTAAGCTGGGAAACTTCACTATGGAGAAATCTTTACGCCCCGGGCCTGCTGACTGCCATAAGCTCTGCATGGGTACCACGGAGGAACCAGCAATTAGGCTCCACACAGCGACTCTCAAACGAAGAGGGTAGATTGATGTCCCCATTTGTGTTCCAGTGCCCCAAAATACTATCACAGCATGAGCAGCTGCCTGAGAGCTCCACCGAATTTGTATTCAGGAAAACAAGCTAAAAGGTCACCATGCAACGTGCATATATATTTATAATGGAATTGGTATTTGCTAATCGATAAGGAGAAATGCTTCTTCCTTATAGTAACTTTACAAACTTTTCTGCAGAGAGCCTACAGTCAGCCCTGGAAAACCTTTACAGACTGCGCTTCAATATTTTCTTGGATGCTTAAGATAAAGGCTGTTCAAACTGCTCATCTATCTATTGACTTTACAATTTCCATGCTAAGATTAAGATGTCATATCAAAGTACTAAGTTTTCATACCAATTAAGGAGGAAAATGGTCACGTCATTAGCAAAGCATCATTTTTGCAACACCCCATCAGCTTCTCAACAAACCTCTGCTTGGCCTTAGGAAGGTTGAGAACCACTGATGTCAGTGGTTCTTTGATGCGGTTCTCAACCTTGCTAAGGCTGTGACCCTTTAATACCGTTCCTCATGTTGTGGTGACCCCCAACCATAACATTATTTTGTTGCTACTTCAGCTACTTCGTAACTGCTGTTTTGCTGCTGTTATGAATCATAATGTAAATATATGATATGCAGGATATCTGATATGGAACTTTCAAAGGGATCTCAGCCCACAGGGTGAGAAACACTGCACCGTGTCGTCTGATAGGACCGCTTCACAGAATCCACATCCTTCCAGTCAAGTGTCTCCTGTCACCAAGTACAGCTCCTGTACCTGACGAACATTCTGGACCATATACTTTCTCCCACTTTGTCCATACCACTGCTGTCTGCTGCTTTCATTTCATCCTCTCTCTCCTTCAGCAACCCACTCTCATAGTCCTTTTTAGAGAGTATTTGCATGGAGCACATCTCCAATTTTTCGAGTTCTCACAACGGAGAACATAGTCTCTTAATGTCATTAGTCACATAATCTAAGCCATACTCCCACTTCCAGGAACACGACATCCTTGACTGATATTGCTTTACAAAGCTCAGCCACTCCCTCCCCTGGCCTCAGCCCCACTCATTTATTTTTCCACAAATAGAGCTCTCTTAGCACTCACTCTCTTCTGCTCCTTATAAACAGTTATTAGTAAATACCAGCTGGATTAAATTTGGTTTTATTCTTTTCCTAATTAGGTTTTTAGTTACTTTGGGTTGTTAATGCATTTCTCAGTATCAAATGGGATTTAGTTTCAGAGATGAGTGCCTTTGGAAAGTATTGGTGTGGTAATGTATGACATATTAAGTTAGTGGATGGGAAAAATTAGAATGAATGAATAGTAGACAAAGATTTAAAGGTGTTATAACAGCACCCAGTTAGCATAAAACTATGGGAAATCTATCTCTAGCATGAGTCCAAGAACATCAAACGAGTATAAGAAGAAAAATACCTAATTAGCCTACATTATGTGCAAAATGTGAATTGCTGTGAGGAATGGTGGCTACAATAATGAAATACATGGGATGGCTGTGGAGTGCGGGCAAAAGAAAGGGGTTGTTAAGAAGCCATTGTGCCTTTAGCACAATTATCAGGCAGTAACATTCTACCCATGAGGAAGAGATGATTAAGTTGAAAATTTTGTCACTTCATAAGATGTTTTGGTTTAATTAGCAAAAATGTCTTGTAGTGAGGAATGATGGCTTAACATTCCATATACAATTGAAATAACTTTTTAATAAATAATTTCAATTAATTATTCTGACAAAGTTCAAGAACTCCTTATTCTGTCTCATAGATTGATAAAAATTATAATAGAACAAAACATTCTGAGAATTTTTGAACAGCACTTTAGGTGATTACAATGATAATAATCTATGTACATCTTAATTATAACCCTATTGGGAAATACATTGGCGCTGTGTATAAAGGCACAAGTTTTGCTCTCAGGGTAGCATGTCACAATCACTGACCTGCCATTCATTGTCTATGTGTCTTTGGGTTAGAGCCATAGTGTCTTTATGGGACTCTCATTGCTTATATATAAGATACACCACACAGGTTTTGTACATTTAATAATACGGTGTGCGTAAATTAACTGTTCCATAAGTTAAATTGTTAAAACCATTAAGAAAAATGATGTCAGAATCATTCTAAGAGTAATCTGGTCTCTTAAGATGATTCATTCAGTAAAAGTACTTGCCTCACACACACACACGCGCACACACGCACACACGCGCACACACACACACACACACACACAAGCACACACAGAGACACACACACAAGCACACACAGAGACACACACAGGTTCATGAGTGTGTACACATAAGTGTGTGTGTGTGTGTGTGTGTGTGTGTGTGTGTGTATACACACACCAAGACACAGTGGACAAGATTGGCATTCAACAGAAAACTGACCACAAGAGAAAACTCTCTGCTCCTCCCATTCCCCTTTTTTTAAAAATCTCCCCCACTTTCTAAGCTAGCTGGCAAAAGGTACTATCCAAAATGATGAAGCCCCTCATCTAGGAATGTGGCCAAATGCAGAAAACTGAGCAGCACACGGTGGGCTATTAATCACACACGGTTTTGCAGAGTTGAATGCAATATTATGAATTACCCATTAAGTATTAACAGCAGAATGAATTAAGGAAATTGTCCATAATATCTAACATTTTCATTATAGCATAATGAAAACTAGTGTCTCTAAATTCTGTTTCTAGGAAAAAAAAAAAACTGTCCAGTATAGCGTGGTTACTTTTAAAAATAGAAATGCTCTTTACTTTTTTAAGAAACAAATACAATATTAACATATCCCAGACTTACTCTAAAACACTGTTCCCTGTTTCCCACCCAAGAGATCTAAAAGTACCATAAAAACAAACAAACAAACAAACAATAAGGTGCTTCTAGAACGCTTCGAGCTATGATGACCCTAACCTGGAAACTCAAGATTGTGAATAACAAACAGGTTTGCCAGGACAAGTGTGACGCCCATCACAGCAAAAGGCCCGTGGCATCAAAAACTAATGGTAGAACACCACATCCTTGCCTGGGGTGCAGCAGCAGCTGTCAGGCCAGCATGGTGTATAAGCGCGAGCCACGGAAAGCCTGTGTTCGAGTGTAGTCAACGGGCCCACTGTGCTCCTAGGAGCTGTGGCAGGCACTTCAGATAGCATCCCTAATTATTATTTAAATGAAGGCAAGGTGATTAATGATATCCTCTCTCATTTTTTTAAGTACCAAATATGAAGCCAACCCCACATAAATTTCTTTACCTTGCAGACTGAGCAACACTGTCTCATTATAATACATTTCCATAAATCACACAGGATTGCATGGGGAAAGCAGCAGTCTCTCCCTCTACGCTTCATGTTCTCACACTGTTTTTCGATCTCTCTGATACCTAGCTTACTTTATAAAGTCCTTCTAATTAAAAGTGACTGTCATAAATGTTTCATGACGCAGCTTATTCTTCAGAAATAGATATAGTGTCCATAGGCTACCATAAGGTCTAGTAAAGAGTATTTGGACAATAAATAACTGTTTAAGAATGATAGGAGAAGGTAAAAAGGCAGGAAAGACTAAAGAAGGAGGAAGAAAGCAAGAGAAACTATCAGAACTGTGTCCAATCACATATATTATGTGTGATTGACACATCATCCTGCTGCCGCATGATTTCCCAGTGAGACTGAGAGACGGCCGCAGTCCCCCACCAGGTCAGGGGCAGAGCTGTAACTGAATTCCAAGTATTCTCTCTCAATGACTCTGTGGCACTCGAGTGGATGCTGATGCATTGCTCACTACCAGATCCTTTCCAACGGCCTCACTAGGTTGAGGTGGTATGAGGGCGAGGAGGCAGTTGTTAATTCTAATTGTTTCCCTTAAGTAGTCATACTGAGCTGGTTTTAAATCAAAATAATAATAATAACTTAAACAACTCTTCTTTGATTGATTTCCACCACTTGACTCTTGTAGTTTAAGAAACATTCTGTGTACATAGTCTTCATATTCTCATAGGTGGGAACCATTTCTGTGTTTCGGTGGAGTAGTTAAAAATAGCTGCCTGCATCCTTGGCTTCACCATTCGCCACTAATCATAATGTTATTCCCAATTGGCATGTCTCTTTAATGTGTTGAACTCTTCGGGTGACTGATATGAGTTACAGAGTAGTGGAATAAAGTGGATCTAGAAAAAAAAAATGAGTGTCACAAGTCACTTGCCTCTGTTATTCCTAATGGCTTTTAAAACAATGAAATTATTTTTGATCAATGCATATTGAAAGTTTGTACAGCTTAGAAGCCATTTGACTTTCACATAGTCTATATTTTAACATTTAACAGTGTGACAGCCACAAAAAACGGCACATTGTCAAGCTGAAAATCACTTAAAATTTTCCGAGGTACTAAACTAAGTGCAGGGTAGACCATATGCAATTATCTTCAGAATTATAGGGCAATGTTGGATCTCAAGGACTTTGATGACAATATCATGATCATATGACCTATATAACTTTCATGTTACTTTTCTTAAAGTACAAACTTTTATGAAATGTATTTCATTCAAACCAAAAATTTAATAATGAGGCTGTTTTTTTTACAAATAATCACAGCTTGTGATCTAAATTCTTAGTATCCAGCTGTTTACATGATTCAAATCTTTATTTTCTTGTGTCTTTCTTCAAACTAAAATGACTCTAATTCTTTATTTTTAATTCTTTTTAAAATTAATTTATTTTTTATTAATTACAGTTTATTCACTCTGTATCACCCTGTAGACCCCTCCCTTTTCCCTTCCCAATTCCACCCCCCTTCTCCTCCCATATCCCTCCCCTAGTCCACTGATAGGGGAGATCCAACTCCCCTTCCCTTTGATCCTAGCTTATCAGGTCTCATCAGGACTGGCTGCATTGTCTCTCTCTGTGGCCTGGAAGGCTGCTCCTCTCTCAGGGGGAGGTGATCAATGAGCCAGGCACTGAGTTCATGTCAGAGACAGTCCCTCTTCCCCTTACTAGGAGACCCAGTTGGATACTAAGCTGCCATGGGCTACATCTGAGCAGGAAATCTAGGTTATATCCATGAATGGTCGTAAGTTGGAGTATTAGTCTCAGAAAAGACCCCTGAGCCCAGATTTTTTGTCCCCTCCAGGAGACAGAAGCTCCTCCTGTCTTACTATATCCCCCTTCTTTCATAAGATTCCCTGCACTCTGCCCAAAGTCAATTTTTTTAAGTCTAAGAAATACATTCTTCTAGGAAGGAGGAACAAGTGATACAAGGACCCTCAAGAATATTTGGAAAAAAGAACAATATTTCTAGATAATGATCAAGACACATTGTATCCATATATAAAATTTTCAAAGTATAAAAAATAATATTGAAAAGATTAGGTCAATTGAAATAAAATAGAAAAATACAGGTTATGAATAAGAGTGATGCAAGTAAAAGACTGAATTTGAAAATAAAATATTCAAAATAAAGCAATGTTAGCATGTGATAAAATGGAGATGCAGAAATGAGTTAGAAAAAATAAAGGCATGGAAAAACACAATTAAGATCATTGTGAAGACAATGGCCTCATCACTTTTGTAAACAAGAATCCTCATATCAAAATGTACTCATGACAATGTTTGCTAGGGGCCTATCTATCCTCACGCAAAGCACAAAGCATGTACTTGAAAGAATAGAATCTTCAATCAAAGGCAGAATTATGGGTGGATCCAAATGGTGGCCACCAGCGCCCACCGTATCTGAGGGGCATAGGATCCAAAACTCCAAAATTGCTGAGTGGAGGGGCAGCTGAAACCAGAACATCAACATTGAGGCTTCCTGGGTAAGAGGGGACAACCTGGGAGCTGAGACCTTTTGGATCCAGGTCACTCATGGACTTCTCCAGGGACTGAAAGTGGCGATTATTCAACCCCACCCTGCATTTCCCCTTGACCTCCCTCCCTTCTCCCTCCTTGGTGGAAGCAGCTGCAGTGCTTGCTGCTCCAAGCTGGCTAGGTAACTGAGACAGCAGAGACAGACAGTGCAAAAGCTATACAAGGCTCCCAAGTACACACGCAGGTAAAGGGCCTCCCAGAAAGTGTCTGTACTGGCTTCCCAGTTCTGTAGCTGTGGTAGGCATCAGTGTGGGCCTCCCAGAGGGCCACCTTACCTCCCAGTTCTGTGGGGCGGTTTGCAGGCTCCCCTGGGCCTCCCAGGAGTAACTATACTGGCCTCCCAGGTCTGCAGCAGTGGCAGCTAGCCCTAACAGGAGCCTCCAGGTTCCGTGACTGAGACAACAGATGGCTAGAGGTCTCCATAAGAACACATCCAAAAAAAATCAGGACATCATGGCTTCACCAGCAACCCCCAAAACCAATTGATATACCAATTCATCGGAAACACAGGAAAGTTACTTTAAAGCTATGATTATCCAGTTGTTAGAGACACATAAAGAGGAAACAAATCTCTTAAAGAAATAGCCATACAAATGGAAGCAAATAAAGAGGAAATGAATGAAGCTGTCAAAGAAATACAGGCAAATACAGTCAAACAAATGGAGGAATGGATAGAGGCACAATTAGTGGCATATAGAGAGGAAATGAACAAAAAAATAGAGGCCATCATGGAAAGACAGGAATCCACATTCAAACAGATGAAGGAAATAGTGCAAGACATGAAAACAGAACTAGAATTTATAAAGAAAACACAAACAGAGAAAGCCCTGGAGCTGGAGAACTTAGAGAAAAGATCAGGAACCACAAAGTTAAGCATCACCAAGAGAATATAAGAGACGGACAAGAGAATCTCAGGTGCTGAAGATAAAATTGCAGAAACTGATACTTCTCTCAAAGAAAAAGTAAAATCAGAAAAGTCCCAAACACAAAACATCCAAGAAATTAAGGACAGCATGGAAAGACAAATTCTAAGAATAATAGAAATAGATAAAAAAGAAGATTCCAGGCTCCAAGGTCCAGAAAATATTTTCAAGAAAATCATAGAAGAAAATTTTCCCAACTTAAAGAAAGAGGTGTCCATAAACATGCAAGAGGCCTACAGAACACCAAATAGACTAGACCAGAAAAGAAACTCCTCACACCACATCATAGTCAAAACACTAAATCTACAGAACAAAGAAAAAAATATTAAAAGCAGCAAGGGAAAAAGATCAAGTAGCATATAAAGGTAGACCTATCAGAATGACACCGGCCTTCTCATCAGAAACTGAAAACCAGAAGGGCCTGGGCAGATGTCATACAGATTCTAAAGGACTGCAGATGCCAACCCAGACTACTATACCCAGCAAAGCTTTTAATCAACATAGATGGAAAAAGCAAAATATTCCATGACAAAACTAAACTTAAACAATATCTACATAGCAATCCAGCCCTACAGAAGATACTAGAAGGAAAACTCCAGTCCAACTAAGACAACCACACCCAAGAACACACAGGATATAGATAACTTCACAACAAAGATAGAATTATGATGAGCCCATCCTCATCCTTTCATGCCTATACCATTATTCTTCAGCCAACACTCAATCTGTAGTCTCCAGTCTACAGTGCTCCAACTGACAGCCTTTTTAACATATTTGATGGTAAGAAAGTAATACACAGTGAATAAGATACATACTTTGAAATGTATATTTCAGTCTTTTCCCAAGAGAGTGATGGACATTCCAGGTCTTTCAATGCTAGTAGTGAAGCAATGAGACATAGCTTTCCATCAGTTATGCCATCATGAGATTAAACAGCAGGATCTCTACAGTGCACTGTATTGTTAAGCTATGGTATTCATAAATTAGGCTTATCAAATAGTTTTCCCACTTACAATACCAGTTACAAAAAAATTTAATGCCTTACAGCCTTATCAAAAGTCAAGGAAATTTCATGATTTCCTTGTTTGCAAATTTGCAGACAAATGGTGGGATCTAAAAAGATGATCCTGAGTGAGGTATCCCAGAAGCAGAAAGACACACATGGTATATACTCACTTATAAGTGGATACTAAACATATAACATAGGATAAACATACTAAAATCTGTACACCTAAAGAAGTTAAGCAAGGAGTACCCTGGGTAAGATGATCAGTCCTCACTCAGAAAAACAAATGGGATGGATATTGGAAAAAGGAGAAAACAGGAAAGAGGACAGGAGCTTACCACAGAGGGTCTCTGAAAGACTCTACCAAACAGTGCATCAAAGCAGACTCATAACCAAACCTTGGGCAGAGTACAGGGAATCTTATGAAAGAAGGGGGAGATAGTAAGACCTGGAGAGGACAGGAGCTCCACAAGGAGAGCAACAGAACCAAAAAATCTGGGCCCAGGGGTCTTTTCTGAGACTGATTCTCCAACTAACGACCATGCATGGAGATAACCTAGAACCCCTGCTCAGATGTAGTCCATGGCAATTCAGTATCCAACTGGGTTTCCTAGTAAGGAGAAGAGGGACTGTCTCTGACATGAACTCAGTGCCTGGCTCTTTGATCAACTCCCCCAAGGGGTGAGCAGCCTTGCCAGGCCACAGTGGAGGACATTTTAGCCAGTCCTGATAAGACCTGATAAGTTAGGGTCAAAGGGAAGGGGAGTTAGACCCCCCCTTATCAGTGGATTTGGAGAGGGCCATGGGAGGAGATGTGGGAGGGAGAGTAGGATTGGGAGGAAATGAGGAAGGGGGCTATAGCTGGGATACAAAGTGAATATACTGTAATTAATATTAAAAAATTAAAATTAAAAAATTCAAGGAAAGACTAGAAGAACAGCTCAGCAAATAAGAGGATTTGTTGCTCTTGCATAAGACCAAGGCTATACCTGTATTATACCTATATAATGGTTCATCACTACCTGATATGCCATTTACAGTGAATTTGAAGCCCTCTTCTGGATTCTGCAGGCACAAGGACTGTAAATGGTATATAAACATACATGTAGTCCAAATACCTGAACATGTTTAAAAAGAGAAAGAAAAATAAACAAAGTCAGGAAATGTGTGTATAAGTTTCTATCCATCCATATTCCCCACAATTCATTTTCTTTCATATAGTTTCTTATCAATTGTGATTTTTTTCTTTTGTACAATATGAAGTTAAGCTGTTACTGGTAAAACCCTTAGACCTGTTTCTAGCTTCTGGCTATTACAAATGAAGCTGCTACAAACATGGTTGAGCAAATGTCCTTATTGTGTACTTGAGCCTCTTTTGGATATATGCCTAGATGTGGTATGGCTGGATCTTGAGGAAGCGCTATTCCTAGTTTTCTGAGAAAGCCCCAGATTGATTTCCAGAGTGGTTGTACAAATTTACATTCCCACCAGCAGTGAAGGATGGTTCCCCTTTCTCCGCAACCTCTCCAGCATGTGTTGTCACTTGAGTTTTTCATCTTGGCCATTCTGATGGGTGTACCAGGCATGGAAATAACCTAGAACCCCTGCACAGATGTACCCCATGGCAGTTTAGTGTCCAAGAGGGTTACATAGTAATGGGAAGAGGGACTGCCTCTGACATAATTTGATTGGCCTGCTCTTTGATCACCTCCCCCTGAGGGGGGAGCAGCCTTACCAGGCCACAGAAGATGACAATGCAGCCACTCCTGATGTGAACTGATATTCTAAGATCAGAAGGAAGGAGAGGAGGACCTCCCTTATCAGTAGACTTGGGGAGGGGCATAAGTGAAAAAGGGGGAGGGGAGGGTAGAACCGGGAGGGGAGGAGGGAGAGGCTTATGGGGGGATACAAAGTGAATAAAGTATAATTAATAAAATTAAATTATAAAGGAAAAACCCTTAGACCTAAATCCTATTTAATTCATAGCTGTTCCTGACCAATATGCTTGTCTTACTGAGTTCTCTGAAGAGCAGTGCATTTATCTTTCAGAGTCTGGATTCTAAGTCAGTTATCACTTCTCCCCTTTTGATAGACTGATTTCAGAATTATGCCTTTTGATGACATAACCTGAATAATTTTTCTTTTATGTTCATTGAAATGAACTTGGTTGCCTTTATCATTCAAGGGTAAGATCAGTTCCCTGCACTATCCATTAATTACTTTACTTTCTCACATCAGTGGTTTTGTCACCTCTTCAGCCCCACATTCCCCAGGTGTCATGCATTTGTTCATCACCTAGATTAGTTTTTTTTTCTGAAATATGGCAGTCACTCATATAACTTCTTATACACAGGACCTTGTCCTCCAAGTGTGTCAGATTATCCATTATCTTCAATACTGATTGTGACCTCATCAGATCCTATAAGCCATTGACCTTCCTACTTTATAATTTTTATCAGAATGACTATTGATCTGAAAGGATCTGTTTTGACCCTTGGGTATTTTAAGCCTTAATGATTCCATACCCTTTTGTCTAACGCTAGTACTTTCCTTAACTTTCATTCCCTGAACTCAAAAGTACCTTAATTTGCATGAGCAAAAATATGATTTCTCTACTTTTTTTTTCTCCATAAGATATTCTAAACTATGCAGACTGATTCAACTGTAAATTTGTGTTCATGAAAAACAAATGGATCTCTCCAGTACTGACTGGACAAATTAATTGCATTTAACTTATTTCACACTTCACAAAGGTTCCCTGTTATCCTAAAATTTAAACTTGACTCATTTTTGCCTTGTATTGACTTATTTTTCTTAGAAATAATAAGAATCCCTTTGAATTCTCAACCACAAAAGCTACAAACTAGAAGCATCCATGTCTATTTTTGTCTTTTTTTTACTCTTGTTCTTTCCCATACTTTATAATATCTCCAAAATCTTTCATTTCATTTTGTTATTATATATCTGTGTCCTAATTCTTCTTTAATTGTCCAACCAATAAAATAATTGCTCACAACACCAACAAAAACACGTTCATCATGTTTGACAATGACTTACATGATGATAAATGCCTTTAATTTATATTCATTCTCTTTTTTTCAACATCTAATAGAATCTTTACATGGGTGGCCATATTTTCATTTTTGATTTCTGTTGCCTTACTGGTTCTTAAATTTTAAATTATACTCCTGTATGAGTAATCTCAACAGAATTTCTAGAAACTTCTTCTACATCTGGTTCTTTAGCTATCAGCATACATCTAGATATCATTCTTTGTTCACATGTGTCTTCTTATGCTATACACTCTCCCTTGGTGGTTGCATATACAGCAATATCCTCAACTATCTCATAGACCATATGTTAATAATTAACAAATGTTTATCTACAGAACAGACCTCACTCCTGCACTTCTAATAAAGCTAAGGAATTATTACACATTACTGCAATGTAGCTATCGCATAGCAAAATGTTCTTTTAATTAATTCTTAGTGAATTTTATAAACTGAATTTTTGTGATAGTCACTTTTTTTTTCCAATTTCTTCCAGATCCATCTTTCCTTTCCTGTCTCTACCAAATTTCATGCTTTCTTTTATTTTTAACCTGTCAGGTCAAATATGTGCTATCCATATACTCTGAGGTGTATGTCTATCTACTGAAACATGGTTGACTTAGCAGAGGTCACACAGTTACAGAAAACTAACTCTCCTTTTCCCAGAAGCTATCAATTGCCAATAGCTCCTCAGCTAGGGGTAAGACTTTATGCACACCCTCCTGCTCTCTGCTGGGATTTTGACTGGCTTGAACTTTTGACA
The DNA here is from genome assembly GCF_030254825.1 of Meriones unguiculatus. Classification (NCBI taxonomy): domain Eukaryota; kingdom Metazoa; phylum Chordata; class Mammalia; order Rodentia; family Muridae; genus Meriones; species Meriones unguiculatus. Next base: position 159,590,971 of record NC_083351.1, read on the forward strand.
TGAAGAACTTGTGCATGCTTTTACAACTGCTGTGAGTTCATGTGTGCGGCTGCCCTGAGTAGTGTCTGCTATTTCTTCATAGTTATTCTGTCTCTGGGTCTTACAATCTTTCCGAACCCTCTTCTGTATATATCCCTGTAAGGATATATATATCCACTATTTAAGGCTGAACAGTCTTTGCAGTCTCTCACTCTGCACTTTGCCCAGTTGTTGATCTCTGTGTTAATTGTCATCTATATCAAAGGAAAGTTTCTCTGATGATGACTGAGAGAGGCATAAATCTTTGAGTATAATAAGACATCAGGAGTTAGTTTAATATTATGACCATTCGGCAGAGTAATAGTGGCAGGTTCTCCCCTAGGGGCTATGGCTTGTCTATCCCTAGAATTTTGGCACAGATAATCATATCAGGTATGGATTTCAGCCTATGGGCTGGGCTTTAAAGGCAATTATAAAGTGGTTGGTTACTCCCATGATGTTTGAATCACTATTGAACCAGTGCACATGTCATGAAAGGTGTTAGTTTTTGTAGCTTATAATGTTCACAGCTAAGTATTTTTTGTTTCTAGTAGCACACAAAGTACCTTATAGAACTATGAAAGCTAGCTCGTAGGATTGAAGCTTCCAGATCAGAGCCAGTTTGATTTCTCTACCTCCTATGACCCAAGTTTATGGTGTCTTCAATAACTATACAGTAACGCCTCAAAATATACATCAAGACTCACAGCCAAACATTGGGTGTTGCTTAGGGATCTTGTGGAAAAGTTAGAAGAAAAAGAAAAAGACCTGGAGGAGATAGGAGCTCCAAAAGAAGATCAACAGAGCCAACTAACCAGGGTCCAGTGAGGCTTGCTGAGACTAAAGCATCAATCAAGGACCAAGAATGAACTGGACCTAGGCTCCCTACAAAGATGTAGCAGATGGGCAGCTTAGGCTTCATGTGGGTCCTTTAGAAAGGGAAGTGGGGACTGCAGCTGACATGGACTCACATGCCAGCTTTTTGATCACTTTTCTCTGGCAGGACTGCCTTGCCAGGCCACAGTGGTAGAGGAAATGCTCAATCGTGATGCAACTTGATGCGCTGGGGTGGATGGGAAAAGGAGTTCTCTTTTTCCTCACAAAAGGGGAAGAAAAATGGGAGATGGAGACATGGTGAGGCTGGGAGAGAAGGAGGGATGAGGCTACAATCAGGATGTAATGTGAATAAAAAACATAAAAAAATAAATTATATATTGTCTCAAAATTAAAGTTTTGAAATAAATCAAAAGTGATCCCCCAAACAAGAGCACACATAAGGTATAAAGGATTTATAGTTTGATTGTCAAATAAATACACAGTGGGGATACACATGTCAGACAGAGAGATTAGCCATTTTTCATATAAATACAAGGTAGAGGCTCAGGAAAGCCTTCAAGATTAAAACAAAGCTGGTAGGATGTATACAGTGTCCAAAAAATCCTATGGAAGAGATTTCTATAAATAGAGTAGAGATTATTAGCAATAGGAACATAGAAAACAGGGCAAATGACAACATATGCTATTAACAGCTGTTAAATTCAGGAAAGTAAAAAAAAAAAACTATAATGAGTATAATCATTAAACACTTCTTGAACCAGGTATAAATATTTTTATAAAAATACAAATACTGAATGCTGAACTAAGCAAAAGTTATAATGGGTTTTAAAAAATAAGAGGCAGAGGGCGGAGCCAAGATGGCGACTAGCACACACAGTTTCTGAGCAGTGGGATACCTGATCTTCTGAGTTGGAGAATGGAAGGACCCCCAACCCAGGAAAACTACAGCGAGGCTTTCTGAACACCAGAGAACATCTCAGGAGGTGAAAACTTTGGCCTCCAGTCACCCGGAGACTTGCTTGGGGAGGGAGAGAAAAGATCCTTTGTTCTTGCTGCACTCCCTTCCCCCAGACCTCCTTCCTCCTCGGCACAGCGGCACAGCTGACTCATCTTTCTCAGTGCAGACCTAACTGCCTGGGGTATACAACCGCTGAGACGGAGCCCCAACCACTTTAGCGGCAGACAAAAGCCAGCAGTACGTACCCCGGAGTCCCAGATTCGCGCAGCGGCTGCACCATCCTCCCAGGGCGCGAATCTGCTAGACACCATACAAGCTCCACAGGATCGCCATCACTGACGTACGACCCGCCCAATCCCACAGTGACAGAGAATACGCTATATACTCACCGAAACCAGGCAGAAACGTCATACAACCTGGACACACCAGGCACTGGGCCTCCCAAGCTTGGAGAGCACAACGAAAAGATCCCAGGACTTCCCAGAAAGCATTGGGACTAGCAAGCCAGTCTCCAGTTACAGCAGGACGTGGCAGCGGAGCAATACTGAACTGGCGGGGCACCACAGCCCTCCAGTTTAAGACTAAACAGGGCCAAACCAGAGAACAGAGAGCCTGATTACCCCATCCCTGCTGAAGTGACCACCCTGAAATCTCCAGCTGCAGCAAGACCTCAGAACCTGGCAGTGACAGCAGCACAGAACTGGCGGAACACATCAAAGAAGCAGGGCCAAACCAGAGAGCAGAGAGCCCCGGATACCACGATCTCAGCCAAGTGACCTGCCTGTAAGTGAGTGCACCCTTGAGAATCTGCAGTTCCCCAGATCTTGGGTCCTTCTAAATCAGAAGCCAGGCATCGAACCCCCCTCCCACCCACATACCCACTTTGGGAAACAGAGGGGCACTAGGGACATTGAAGTTCCTGCCCTGTGGGCCTGATTGAGGAGCTAAGACAGTTAATACCAGAAATTGCGCTGCGATCATCATTAGCGCCTGCGACATATACAGTACAGAGCCCCTCCCACACACTCAAGGGTTCAACATTAGCCATCACTCTGTCCCTCGAGAAACTCATCCACGCACACTTACACACACAGTCACACACGCGCGCGCGCACACACACACACACACACACACACACACGCTTGCATTTGCCCCGTTTGCGCCTGCGTACTTTCCTCCCACAGGTACAGCTAGTCCTCAGCACACGCTGAGAGTGCTCAGCTTCCTGAAGAACTCTCCAGACACCAGAGAGAGACAGCACCAGTCTGATCTGCAGAATCCAAAAACAAACAGGGAAGGTTTCAGATAAGCCAATGGCCAGAGGTAGGCGAAAGAACACTTCCAACATAAATCAGGACATCATGACTTCACCAGCAAACCCCAAAATCGATGGATACACCAATTCAGCAGAAGCACAGGAAAATGATTTTAAAGCCATGCTTGCCCAATTATTTGAGGCTCATAAGGAGGAAATGAACAAGTCTTTCAAAGAGATGGCCAGTCAATTGGAGGCAAAGAAAGAAGAAATAGACAATATCCTTAAAGAAACACAGGCAAACATAGCCAAACAAATAGATACACAAGTAGAGGAAAAATTAGTGGCATATAAGAAGGAAATGAAAAAAGAAATAGAGGCCATCGTAGAGAGACAGGAATCCAAATTCAAACACATGAAAGAAATGGTGCAAGGCATGAAAACAGAATTAGAATCAATAAAGAAAACACAAAATGAGAAAACCCTTGAGCTGGAGAACTTGGAGAAAAGATCAGGAACCACAAAAGTAAGCATCACCAACAGAATACAAGAGATGGAAGAGAGAATCTCTGGAGCTGAAGACACACTTGCAGAAATGGATACTTCTCTCAAAGAAAAAGTAAAATCAGAAAAGTTCCAATCACAAAATATCCAAGAAATCAAGGATGCTATGAAAAGACAAAATCTAAGAATAATAGGAATTCACGAAAAAGAAGACTCCAGACTCCAAGGTCCAGAAAATATTTTCAAGAAAATCATAGAAGAAAATTTTCCCAACTTAAAGAAAGAGATGTCCATAAATATACAAGAGGCCTACAGAACTCCAAATAGACTAGACCAGAAAAGAAACACATCACGTCACATCATAGTCAAAACACTAAATCTACAGAACAAAGAAAAGATATTAAAAGCAGCAAGGGAAAAAGGCCAAGTAACATATGAAGGTAAACCTATCAGAATCACGCCGGACTTCTCATCAGAAACTATGAAAGCCAGAAGGGCCTGGGCAAGTATCAAGGAGACTCTAAGAGATCACAAATGTCAACCCAGACTACTATACCCTGCAAAGCTTTCAATCAACATAGATGGAGAAAACAAAATATTCCATGACAAAACTAAATTTATACAATATCTACACAGCAAACCATCCCTACAGAAGATACTAGAAGGAAAACTCCAATCCAATGAAAACAAATTCACCCAAGAAAACAGGGCATACAGATAATGTCCCAACAAAAATCAAAAGAAAACAAGCAATGAATCAGGGTTAGATCATCGACTCCATTACAAAAGGAACTAACATGCATTGGTCACTATTATCAATCAATATCAATGGACTCAACTCACCAATAAAAAGACACAGGCTAACAGAATGGTTAAGGAAACAGGATCCAACATTCTGTTGCATCCAAGAAACACACCTATGCAACAAAGACAAACACTACCTCAGAGTAAAGGGCTGGAAAACTGTTTTTCAAGCAAACGGTTCCAGAAAACAAGCTGGAGTAGCCATCCTAATATCTAATAAAATAGACTTTCAACCCAAGTTAATCAAAAAAGATAAGGAGGGTCACTATATTCTCATTAAAGGAAAAATCCACCAAGAGGACATCACAATCTTGAATATCTATGCCCCAAATACAAGAGCACCGACATTCGTAAATGAAACATTATTAAAGCTTAAATCATACATTGATCCTAATACCTTAATAGTGGGAGACTTCAACACTCCACTCTCACCAAGGGACAGATCAACTAGACAGACACCAAATAGGGAAATAAAAGCACTCACAGAATCCCTAAATCAAATGGACCTAATAGACGTCTACAGATCATTTCACCCAAACTCAAAAGAGTACACCTTCTTTTCAGCACCCCATGGAACCTTTTCCAAAATAGACCATATAGTGGGCCACAAAGCAAGCCTCAACAGATACAAAAGGACTGAAATAATCCCTTGTATACTATCTGACCACCATGGACTAAAGCTCGACCTCAACAACAACAGAAACAACAAAAAGCCGACACGCACATGGAAACTAAACAACTTACTACTCAATGACAGCTGGGTTAAGGAAGAAATAAAGAAAGAAATTGAAGACTTCCTAGAATTCAATGAAAAGGAAGGCACAACATACCCAAATTTATGGGACACACTGAAAGCAGTGCTCAGAGGAAAATTTATAGCACTAAGTGCCTGCAAGAAGAAATTCGTAACATCACATACAAACAACTTAATGGCCCAACTGAAAACCCTAGAACAAAAAGAAGCAGATACACCCAAAAGGAGCAGACGGCTGGAAATAATCAAACTAAGGGCTGAAATCAATCAACTAGAAACAAATAAAACTATCCAAAGAATCAATGAAACAAAAAGCTGGTTCTTTGAGAAAATCAACAAGATAGACAAACCCTTAGCCAAACTAACTAAAAAGCAGAGAGAAACTATCCAGATCAGCAAAATCAGAAATGAAAATGGGGACATAACCACAGACATTGAGGAAATCCAAACAATTATTAGGTCATACTACAAAAGCCTATATGCCACAAAATTTGAGAATCTAAATGAAATGGATAATTTTCTTGAAAGATTCCATCTACCAAAACTAAGTCAAGATCAGGTAGAAAGACTGAATAGCCCTATATCTCCCAAGGAAATCGAAGCAGTCATTAACAGTCTCCCCTCCAAAAAAAGCCCTGGACCAGATGGCTTCAGCGCAGAATTCTACAAGACCTTCAAAGAAGTGCTAACTCCAATTCTCCTCAAGCTATTCCACAAAATAGAAACAGAAGGAACACTACCAAACTCATTCTATGAAGCCACAGTCACCTTAATACCTAAACCACACAAAGACCCAACAAAAAAAGAGAACTTTAGGCCTATCTCTCTTATGAACATTGACGCAAAAATACTCAATAAAATACTTGCAAACCGAATCCAAGAACACATCAAAGATATCATCCACCATGACCAAGTAGGCTTCATCCCAGGCATGCAAGGGTGGTTCAACATACGGAAATCCATCAATGTAATCCACTACATAAACAAACTGAAGGAGAAAAACCACATGATCATCTCCTTAGACGCCGAAAAAGCATTTGACAAAGTCCAACACCCATTCATGTTTAAAGTCTTGGAGAGATCAGGGATACAAGGCACATACCTAAACATAGTAAAGGCAATATATAGCAAGCCTATAGCTAACATCAAACTCAATGGAGAGAAACTTAAATCAATTCCACTGAAATCAGGGACAAGACAAGGCTGTCCATTGTCCCCATATCTCTTCAACATAGTACTTGAAGTCCTAGCCAGAGCAATAAGACAACTAAAGGAGATCAAGGGGATACAAATCGGAAAGGAAGAGGTCAAAGTGTCACTATTTGCAGATGATATGATAGTATACATGAGCGACCCCAAAAATTCAACCAGAGAACTCCTTCAGCTGATAAACACCTTCAGCAAAGTGGCAGGATACAAAATCAACTCAAAAAAATCAGAAGCCCTCCTATATACCAAAGACAAAAAGGCTGAGAAAGAAATTAGGGAAACAACACCCTTCACAATAGCCACTAATAACATAAAGTACCTTGGTGTGACCCTAACCAAGCAAGTGAAAGACCTGTTTGAGAAAAACTTCAAGTCTCTGAAGAAAGAAATCGAAGAAGATATCAGAAGATGGAAAGATCTCCCGTGCTCATGGATTGGTAGGATTAACATTGTGAAAATGGCCATACTGCCAAAAGCAATCTACAGATTCAATGCAATTCCCATCAAAATACCATCTCAATTCTTTACAGACCTTGAAAAAAAGATTCTCAGCTTCATATGGAGAAACAAAAACCCAGAATCTCCAAAATGATCCTGTACAACAACAGATCATCTGGAGGTATCTCCATTCCTGATCTCAAGCTGTACTACAGGGCAACAGTAATAAAAACTGCATGGTACTGGCATAGAAACAGAAAGGAGGATCAATGGAACCGCATAGAAGACCCAGAAATAAATCCACACACCTATGAATACTCAATATTCGACAAAGAAGCCAATTCCATTCAATGGAAAAAAGACAGCATCTTCAACAAATGGTGCTGGACCAACTGGATGTCTACATGCAGAAAAATGAAAATAGATCCATATTTATCACCCTGCACAAAACTAAAGTCAAAGTGGATCAAGGACCTCAACATAAAACCAGATACCCTAAATCAATTGGAAAAAAAAGTGGGGAACAGCCTAGAACTCATTGGCACAGGAGACAACTTCCTGAACAGAACACCAACAGCACAGGCTCTAAGAGCAACAATCAATAAATGGGACCTCATGAAACTGAAAAGTTTCTGTAAAGCAAAGGATACCATCATCAAAACAAAACGACTGCCTACAGATTGGGAAAGAATCTTCACTAACCCTTTATCTGACAGAGGACTAATATCCAGTATATACAAAGAACTAAAGAAGCTGAAAAGCAGCAATCCAAGTAATCCAATTAAAAAATGGGGAACAGAGCTAAACAGAGAATTCTCGACAGAGGAATATCGAATGGCAGAAAAACACTTAAAGAAATGCTCATCCTCATTAGCCATCAGGGAAATGCAAATCAAAACGACCCTGAGATATCACCTTACACCCATCAGAATGGCCAAGATGAAAAACTCAAGCAATAACACATGCTGGAGAGGTTGTGGAGAAAGGGGAACCCTCCTCCACTGCTGGTGGGAATGTAAACTGGTACAACCACTCTGGAAAGCTATCTGGCACTTTCTAAGACAAATAGGAATAGTGCTTCCTCCGGACCCAGCTATACCACTGCTAGGTATATACCCAAAGTTTGTTCAAGTACACAAAAAGGACACTTGCTCAACCATGTTTATAGCAGCTCTATTTGTAATAGCCAGAACCTGGAAACAACCCAGATGTCCATCAACGGTGGAATGGGTACAGAAATTGTGGTATTTTTATACAATGGAATACTACTCAGCAATCAAAAAGGAGGAAATCATGAAATTTGCAGGCAAATGGTGGGATCTAGAAAAGATCATTCTGAGTGAAATATCCCAGAAGGAGAAAGACAAACATGGGATATACTCACTTATATAGACCTATAAGATATGATAAACATAATGAAATCTATACACCTAAAAAAGATAATCAATTGAGCGGACATGGGGTAAGATGATCAATCCTCATTTAGAAAGACAGATGGGATGTGCATTGAACGTATGACAGGAGTCTACTGAGTGCATCTGAAAGACTCTAACTAGCAGTGTTTTCAAAGCAAAGACTCATGACCAAACCTTTGGCAGAGTACAGGGAATCATAAGAAAGAAGGGGAGTTAGTCTGATGGGGAAAGGATAGGAGCTCCACAAGGACCAAATATATCTGGGCACAGGGTCTTTTCTGAGATTGACATTCAACCAAGGACCATGTATGGACATAACCTAGAACCTCCACTCAGATGTAGCCTGTGGTAGCTCAGTAACCAATTGGTTTCCCAAAGTGAGGGGAACAGGGACTATTTCTAACAGGAACTCGATGACTGGCTCTTTGGTCTCCCGAGCCCCGAATGGAGGAGCAGTCCTGTTAGGCCACAGAGGAGGGCTTTGCAGCCAGTCCTGAAGATACCTGATAAAACAGGATCAGATGAATGGGGAGGAGGTCCCCCCCATCAGGGGACTTGGAAAGGGGCACGGTGGAGATGAGGGAGGGAGGGAGGGAGGGACTGGGAGGGAATGAGGGATCGGGACACGGCTGGGATACAGAGTTAATAAAATGTAACTGATAAAAAAAATAAAAATAAAAAAAAAGGAAAAAAAAAAAAAAAGCTGGTTCTTTGAGAAAATCAACAAGATAGACAAACCCTTAGCCAAACTAACTAAAAAGCAGAGAGAAACTATCCAGATCAGCAAAATCAGAAATGAAAATGGGGACATAACCACAGACATTGAGGAAATCCAAACAATTATTAGGTCATACTACAAAAGCCTATATGCCACAAAATTTGAGAATCTAAATGAAATGGATAATTTTCTTGAAAGATTCCATCTACCAAAACTAAGTCAAGATCAGGTAGAAAGACTGAATAGCCCTGTATCTCCCAAGGAAATCGAAGCAGTCATTAACAGTCTCCCCTCCAAAAAAAGCCCTGGACCAGATGGCTTCAGCACAGAATTCTACAAGACCTTCAAAGAAGTGCTAACTCCAATTCTCCTCAAGCTATTCCACAAAATAGAAACAGAAGGAACACTACTAAACTCATTCTATGAAGCCACAGTCACCTTAATACGTAAACCACACAAAGACCCAACAAAAAAAGAGAACTTTAGGCCTATCTCTCTTATGAACATTGACGCAAAAATACTCAATAAAATACTTGCAAACCGAATCCAAGAACACATCAAAGATATCATCCACCATGACCAAGTAGGCTTCATCCCAGGCATGCAAGGGTGGTTCAACATACGGAAATCCATCAATGTAATCCACTACATAAACAAACTGAAGGAGAAAAACCACATGATCATCTCCTTAGATGCCGAAAAAGCATTTGACAAAGTCCAACACCCATTCATGTTTAAAGTCTTGGAGAGATCAGGGATACAAGGCACATACCTAAACATAGTAAAGGCAATACATAGCAAGCCTATAGCTAACATCAAACTCAATGGAGAGAAACTTAAATCAATCCCACTGAAATCAGGGACAAGACAAGGCTGTCCATTGTCCCCATATCTCTTCAACATAGTACTTGAAGTCCTAGCCAGAGCAATAAGACAACTAAAGGAGATCAAGGGGATACAAATCGGAAAGGAAGAGGTCAAAGTGTCACTATTTGCAGATGATATGATAGTATACATGAGCGACCCCAAAAATTCAACCAGAGAACTCCTTCAGCTGATAAACACCTTCAGCAAAGTGGCAGGATACAAAATCAACTCAAAAAAATCAGAAGCCCTCCTATATACCAAAGACAAAAAGGCTGAGAAAGAAATTAGGGAAACAACACCCTTCACAATAGCCACTAATAACATAAAGTACCTTGGTGTGACCCTAACCAAGCAAGTGAAAGACCTGTTTGAGAAAAACTTCAAGTCTCTGAAGAAAGAAATCGAAGAAGATATCAGAAGATGGAAAGATCTCCCGTGCTCATGGATTGGTAGGATTAACATTGTGAAAATGGCCATACTGCCAAAAGCAATCTACAGATTCAATGCAATTCCCATCAAAATACCAACTCAATTCTTTACAGACCTTGAAAAAAAGATTCTCAGCTTCATATGGAGAAACAAAAACCCAGAATCTCCAAAACGATCCTGTACAACAACAGATCATCTGGAGGTATCTCCATTCCTGATCTCAAGCTGTACTACAGGGCAACAGTAATAAAAACTGCATGGTACTGGCATAGAAACAGAAAGGAGGATCAATGGAACCGCATAGAAGACCCAGAAATAAATCCACACATCTATGAATACTCGATATTCGACAAAGAAGCCAATTCCATTCAATGGAAAAAAGACAGCATCTTCAACAAATGGTGCTGGACCAACTGGATGTCTACATGCAGAAAAATGAAAATAGATCCATATTTATCACCCTGCACAAAACTAAAGTCAAAGTGGATCAAGGACCTCAACATAAAACCAGATACCCTAAATCAATTGGAAAAAAAAGTGGGGAACAGCCTAGAACTCATTGGCACAGGAGACAACTTCCTGAACAGAACACCAACAGCACAGGCTCTAAGAGCAACAATCAATAAATGGGACCTCATGAAACTGAAAAGTTTCTGTAAAGCAAAGGATACCGTCATCAAAACAAAACGACTGCCTACAGATTGGGAAAGAATCTTCACCAACCCTTTATCTGACAGAGGACTCATATCCAGTATATACAAAGAACTAAAGAAGCTGAAAAGCAGCAATCCAAGTAATCCAATTAAAAAATGGGGAACAGAGCTAAACAGAGAATTCTCGACAGAGGAATATTGAATGGCAGAAAAACACTTAAAGAAATGCTCATCCTCATTAGCCATCAGGGAAATGCAAATCAAAACGACCCTGAGATATCACCTTACACCCATCAGAATGGCCAAGATGAAAAACTCAAGCGATAACACATGCTGGAGAGGTTGTGGAGAAAGGGGAACCCTGCTCCACTGCTGGTGGGAATGTAAACTGGTACAACCACTCTGGAAAGCTATCTGGCGCTTTCTAAGACAAATAGGAATAGTGCTTCCTCCAGACCCAGCTATACCACTGCTAGGTATATACCCAAAGTTTGTTCAAGTACACAAAAAGGACACTTGCTCAACCATGTTTATAGCAGCTCTATTTGTAATAGCCAGAACCTGGAAACAACCCAGATGTCCATCAACGGTGAAGGGTACAGAAATTGTGGTATTTTTATACAATGGAATACTACTCAGCAATCAAAAAGGAGGAAATCATGAAATTTGCAGGCAAATGGTGGGATCTAGAAAAGATCATTCTGAGTGAAATATCCCAGAAGGAGAAAGACAAACATGGGATATACTCACTTATATAGACCTATAAGATATGATAAACATAATTAAATCTATACACCTAAAAAAGATAATCAATTGAGCGGACATGGGGTAAGATGATCAATCCTCATTTAGAAAGACAGATGGGATGTGCATTGAACGTATGACAGGAGTCTACTGAGCGCATCTGAAAGACTCTAACTAGCAGTGTTTTCAAAGCAAAGACTCATGACCAAACCTTTGGCAGAGTACAGGGAATCATAAGAAAGAAGGGGAGTTAGTCTGCTGGGGAAAGGATAGGAGCTCCACAAGGACCAAATATATCTGGGCACAGGGTCTTTTCTGAGACTGACATTCAACCAAGGACCATGTATGGATATAACCTAGAACCTCCACTCAGATGTAGCCTGTGGTAGCTCAGTAACCAATTGGTTTCCCAAAGTGAGGGGAACAGGGATTATTTCTAACAGGAACTCGATGACTGGCTCTTTGGTCTCCCCACCCCCGAAGGGAGGAGCAGTCCTGTTAGGCCACAGAGGAGGGCTTTGCAGCCAGTCCTGAAGATACCTGATAAAACAGGATCAGATGAATGGGGAGGAGGTCCCCCCCATCAGTGGACTTGGAAAGGGGCACGGTGGAGATGAGGGAGGGAGGGAGGGAGGGACTGGGAGGGAATGAGGGATCCGGACACGACTGGGATACAGAGTTAATAAAATGTAACTGATTAAAAAAAATAAATAAATAAATGTTAAAGTTGTAAAAAATAAAAATAAAAAAAAAATAAAAAATAAGAGGCTAAAACACTAATCAATATTATAAAAACTAAAAAAAATGGAGAAATAGCAGTATTAGTAGAGTATTGTTAGAATAGTAATCAACCAAAAAGATGTGAACAAATCTATTTGAACCTAGTAGAAACCAAGAGAAGATGCATCAATGATTGTCAGTATTTTACTAACGTACTGTAATTAAGGCTGTAATAAACACTAAAAAGTGTTCAAATGTAAGTATCTTAATTTTGCATAGGTATTGGAATTATGAAATATAGTATATCACTGGCTAGTAGGAAATTTGAAATACTAGAAAAACTAGGGATTTGTTGATAAACAAAAAATATAGCGCGTTGGAACATGTGAACTAAGCATAGGAGGTTAATCAGGAAAACTAGGGGACAAGAAACAATAGAAACAGCTGCCACACATTTTTTAGGGTAGAGAGCATGCATAATTTGCTCTGGATATAGTTATTTAAATTTATTATAGAAATAACACTTTGGCTAAATACATGACAAGCTGATGAGAAGACATTTAGCGCAAAGTAATAATGATGATAACACCCTAGGCTGCGGTATGTTTTCTACGTATCAAGGTGGGAGATTAAATGCCATCTTCAATCTGAATTCCAAATAAATAATGAACTTTAATATATTAGTGCCCCAAATACTGCATGAAACTCACCTATAATAATAAAAATATGTCATTGTTTAGATGAAATTCAGATTTAACATGGAATACTGTATTTTTATTTGCTACAATCTAACAGCCTAAGAATAAGAGATATTAAGACCAAAAAAAAAAAAAAAAAAAAAAAAAACTCCGCAAATATAAATACTCAGATTAAAATTAATAAATTATCGGGCCTGGCAGCTGCCATGGTGCCATGACAATGGACAAATGTGTGATGGAGTGGTGGGAAAGATGGAGTACACGGTAGAGAGATGGAAGAGAAAGCAAAGCCAAGGGGTTCAAAAACTTTGGAAGAAAGTAGAACTGGAGAGTCAACAGCAGTGAGGAACAGAAAGATACGAAGAGGCCATGGTGAGGTCCTGGCCCAGGCCAAGATCATGTCTGCCCAGGGGTCATGTCTTTGTCCATGGACCTGCTACAACTGCCATCTGTGTTGATGTCTGTGGTCCAAGTTACCACCAAAGACCAAGGGGATATATGTCGTATAGGCTGCCACCAGAGACCATGTGGATATCTGAATGCCATCCTGCTTCGGGTGGACATGTTGATCTTAGTGGCCTACACTGCCACCTGAGGCCATTGTAAAATCTGGGCCCATGCTGCTTCCAGGGGCGATGTCTGATTTCATGGTCCTATGGTCTGGGTCTATGTTCATGTCCCAGGCCCATGTTACCACCAAAGGCCAGGCACATGTCCCTGATCTGGACTGTTGCCTCAGGTGTTGCACTGAGCTGGCCCCATCTCCTCACCAGCTGCAACACTCAGGACAGCTGGCCCTGCACCTCACCTGGGAAGCAGTAGAGCTGGCCCTGGTGGCAAAGGTGCAGGTGAGCCAGACCTGAAGACAGGAGCTGACCTTGTCCCTTATGAGCTGTGGCACTGGATGAGCTACCAGGCAGTGCTGGAGAGCTCACCCTGGTAGTGCGGGCACAGCAGAGCCTGGCAGGCTGACCAACTTAGCCACCTCTCAGGCACAGATCCAGGGCTTTCAGTTAACCCACCCCAACATTTACCCCATCCATGATCTGCTGGATCATGTGAAAGGGGCCAGTCCTGCAGATCCAAAGCTGCAGGATCTCCATGACATGGGGCAACAACAGAATATCTGAGAGGAGTCCCTGTGAGGATCCTGTATTGACAGGGTAGCAGAAGCCAGAGGCCTTGAAACTGACCAATGGCTAAGTGCAATGAACATTGTCAAGTAAAGATGTGTGGACAAAAGGGTCTACTGTATGACACACTGTGACGCACTAAAGCTTTCATGACAAGGCTTTTGCTATTGCTGCTGTTGTTTATTCTAGCTTATTTTGTTTTCTCTTGGGAAGGAAGTTGCAAGGGTGGAAGGCAGATACAAAGGTACAGGAATTTGAGTGGGATTGGGATGTATAATGTGAAAATCATAAGGAATTAATAAAAAGTTAATAATAATAACAAGTTGTTATCATTTGTAACCTCTCAGGTCCAGTCAGTGTCAACCATATGCGCATGGGTGTTGAGGTATCCACTGGAGGACAGGCAACCTACTGTTGGCCACATCCCCAAAGAAAGATGACTCTTCCCCTCTCAGCAGCCATCTACTTACTTCCCCTAGATCCACAGCTAGGATGGGATCCCTGGAATCGCTTACGCACACCCCATACTGGAATTCTATCTTAATCTTGGTGCTTTGGGTTGATGTGTAACTCAGGATTTATTAATAATAATAATAATAACAATAACAATAATAAAATTTAAAAGAGGACATAAAGTTGAAGGGGAAAAAGGTTGGAGGCTTCTGTGGGTGTTGGGAGGAGGTAATGTGGAGGTGCATATAATCAAAATATGTTCATACATATATGAAAAAATAAAGAATAATACAGAATATTAGTACAAACTTACATAAGAAACTGAAAGAGCACAGCATTCCGCAGCTCTCTACAGTTCCCCCTTTTTGTTTTAGATGCATCAGGCAAGAGTAGAGGTCTGATCTCTGATATTAGAAATAAATTGGGACTTTGTACCGATGTTCATTTAGGTGTCATCCACCCAAAGAGCATCAGACCCATCCGATACCTTTTTCTCAGAGGCGGGACCTGGGGTATCAACCCGCATGCAATCAGACATGCTCTTCTCTGGGTCCAAAGCGGCTGACCCTGAGTGCAGTGCTTAGCCTCGCATCCTGAGCGTAACAATTTAGCTTTTTATGGTATCCAACCATGCTTGGGGCAAATGTCCTGCTTCAGTGGCTGAAAAGGCCTGGATGATCATGGCTGCATCACACTGTTGTGAGACTCTAATCTTGCATATATACCACAGGCAAACCAAGGAGACCAACACCAGAAGGCCTGCTAACGCTCCCATGCCCGCCCATTCCTTCAGATGATTCATGGCTGCAGCAATCCATGATGATAATCCTTTGGCTAGTCCTGCGTCCACTCTGGTAGAATTTACTGTGACAATGGCCACTCTCAGCTGCTCTGGAGCTGGTTTCCGCCTTCCACCTTCCCGATGGTGAGTGCTCGCTGTCACGAACAATTCCACATTTGGCTAAGGCTGAGGATCTGGCTTGCTTCCATGTATGTGGATCTATCTGCATTGCCCACGTGGCACGCCTGGGTTGGCTACCCAGAGGCTATTTAAGCTGTGGGCTGGCTTTCCCCAGGGTCAGATGATTGTTCAAGGTTCCTGAATAAACTGCATTGAAAAAAAAAAAAAAAGAAGACTAACAAAAATGTAAAAATGTAAAAAAAAAAAAATAGTGAACCAAAAATAAACTCAACAATAATAAATATTGTATCTGGGGAAAAAAAAGAAGAAACTGAAAGAGAAAAATAAGTAAAAATAATAAAGTATAGTACTATTTTTCAATTTATTTAAGAACCTGAAAACACAGTAACAAAGGTTCCAAATTTAAAAACCTAATATAATAGATTGAACCCAGATTTTCTTTGAGATGACCAGTGTATGGAATAATGACACATGGAGACCTCTTACATTTATTACAAGCATATGGCACTGTAGCTGGGCTATTTAATGCAACTATACTCTCCTGGCCTACAACCTGCCACATGTCCCTTTAACTGTCCATCTTAGTCTCTAGTACCCACTTCTGCTTCTTCTAACTTTAGGAGAAGTTAGAACTTTAGGTGACTGTCAGCCGCCAGCGATTCCAAGAGTCTCTCTCTCCCTCTCTTTCTCTCTCACTCTCTCTCTGCTTCCCTCTCTTGCCTCAGCCATTGATTATTCAGCTCTTTGTTTAACCAATCAGAAAGTGAGGGAAGTGCTTGTTTACAAAATACGATGCCCTCAAAGAATAGCAATACCAAAGTTGGGCCTGTAATTAAATCTTCGTTGTAAAGAAATCAGCATTTGAATAACATAAAAACAATCTTTACATGGTGCACAAAACATCATTCCAACAATAGTTCTCCTTTTATTTGTAAGTAAAATTAAACACTTCTGTAAAACAAAAATATTAGCTTTCCTAGCTAGATAAATATCCCAAAGTCACTCTCCTATCCCATATTTAAAGAAATCACCTACTTAGAAGATGTGCAGAGATAAAGACATAGAGTAAGGGAATGGCCAACCAATGCCTGATCCAACCCGACACCCACCCCACAGGAGACAGCCAACCCTGACACTATTAAAGAGACCCTGCTATGCTTGCAGACAGGAGCCTAACTGAACCTTTCTTTAAGAGCCCCTCCCTCTCCCCCACCCCTTTTCATACCCAGCATCTGATCTAATCTAATCAGATGCTAAGACTCACAGGCAAGCATTAGGGAGAACTCGTGGAGTTCTGTGGAAGAGTGAGAGGAAAGAAAAGAAGGACCCAGAGGGGACAAGAAGACCAACAACACTGCAAGAAGACCAAGAGAGTCAACTCACCTATGGGAACTTACAGAGACGGAAGCACCAACCAAAGAGGATGCGTGGACTAGACTTAGACCCCTCACACATAGGTAACAAATGGGCAGTCTGATCTTCATGTCCTAGTAAGTTGAGCAGTCATGTCGATGACAAGGACTCTGTTGCTTGCTTTCGATCACTTTGCCCTATCTAGGCGGCCTTGCCTGGCCTCGGTGGATGACAGGAGCCAAGTCCTGATGCGAATTGAAGTGCTGGGGTGGGTTGGGGAGGTTCTCCCCTTTTCTGAGGACAAAGGAGGGTGGAATAGGGTGAAAAGGATCGGAGAGAGGGATGGGACAGGACTGGGAGGAGGGGAGGAGAGGAGAGGGGAGCTACAATCGAGATGTAGAGTCTATAAGTTAAAAATAAGTTAATAAATAAAAGAAAAAGAAATTAACTGTTCCTTTATGGACCTTTCTATGCTCCCCACCGAGGGAAACTTAGAACACGAAGGAATCCTGTTTTTAAAGAAAGTTAAATTCTAAAGCTGAGATAGGCAAACTTTGGTCTGCTGGCCTGATTTATTAAAAACTTTATTTAAAAACATATATTCTCAACCCTTTACTCTTGTCTTTGGCTGTTTTTGTACTGTAGTGGCAGAGATGAGTAATTACCATAAAGATCTCATGGCTCACAAAACCAAAAATATTTACTAACAGGTCCTTCACTGGAAACGTTTTCTATTTTGAGGACCCTTTTACTAGCAGGATACAGAAAGGTCAGGCAAGTAGATACTCTGAATCTAACACTGAACCAATAGCCTCAATCAGAATAAGTGCAGACTGGACCTTGGCTGAACATTTAGTAGATGGTCAAATAAACTCAATGGCATTTTTGAAGCTTTTTTATCTTGAAATGTTTTTCTCTTTCTTTTTTTTTTTTTTGTCTTAATATTTTGTTGTTGTTTGGTTGTTTTGTTTGTTTGTTTTGAGTTGAAAGAATTGTTATTTTGTTTGGTTTGGTTGTTTTGTTTGTTTTTGTTTAGGCTTTGACCCTACAGGTCTCTTACTTACACATTATAGTTTCCAATTTTGTGTGAGATTTCTGTGTGTGTGAATGTGTGAGTGTCTGCATCTATATGTTTCTCATGCTTTTTCTTTGGCTCTGTTTTTTAATTTTTTGTTTTTTGGCTTTTGGAGTGTTGTGCTGCTGCTTATTTGTTTTCTTCTATTTAAGTTTGTTTGCTTTCATTTCATCTCCTTTTTATGATGCCTATTTGTTTTCTAATAAGAAAGAGATAGAAAGGGTGGGAATTTGAGTGGGTGAGGAAATAGGGACAAGTAGGAGGAGGAAAAACTGCAATCAGAATGTATTACATGAAAAAAAATTTCAATAAAAAAAGAAAAGAAATTAAGAAAAAAATCCAAACTGAAGAAGGTTAATTTTTTTATCATCTTTCTTCAAACACTGTTGTCAAAAAATAATTAATCAAAAACTTTTTAAAATGCCGGGATTTTATTCAGAATGTAATCAATGGGCTAATATATAATGTCTTCCCATCTTCAGCTGGTCTTATCTGGGGAAGATGAACCTACAGCCATCACTTTCTCTGAACCACAGTGGCTGACACAGAAATGGCCAAGCAGTTTTGAACACAAAAAAAGATAATATTTTGAGAATTTCCTTTACAAGTGAAACAACATCTATATAACAGCATCATGTCATATCAAATTTATATTTTAACTGTTTCACTACTTAAACTTTTCTTAAATGCAACCTTGAAACTTAAAGTTATAAAGCTATGTATAGACTAAAAATTACTCGTTTATAAATTCAACCAAGGACCATGTATGGATATAACCTAGAACCTCTGCTCAGATGTAGCCTGTGGTAGCTCAGTAACCAATTGGTTTCCCAAAGTGAGGGGAACAAGGACTATTTCTAACAGGAACTCAATGACTGGCTCTTTGACCTTCCCACCCACCAAGGGAGGAGCAGTCCTGTTAGGCCACAGAGGAGGGCTTTGCAGCCAGTCCTGAAAATACCTGATAAAACAGGATCAGATGAATGGGGAGAAAGTCCCCCTATCAGTGGACTTGGAAAGGGGCAGGAAGGAGATGAGGGAGGGAGGGTGGGATTGGGAGGGAATGAGGGAGCGGGATTCAGCTGAGATACAGAGTTAATAAAATGTAACTAATAAGAAAAATAAAATAAAATGAAAAAAATTTAAAAAAGCAAGTTGAAGAAGTCTGTTAATTAAAATGTCACAGGTAATGAAAACTGTCTTCTACCAAGTAGCACAGATGTAGATGCGTTTCAAATTTTTCTATATAATAAAAATAGATTTTTACAGTTATCTCAGCTCACTTTCTCATTAAAATATAAAATATACTAAAAGAGAGCTGCTAGCTTTTAAATTAACTTCCTTAGTTTATGTAGCTTAATATCATTTTTATGATGTTCTTTTATTTTTTATTTTTTTATTTTATTTTTAATTACACTTTATTTACTTTGTATCCCCCTTCTAGTTCCCTCCCTCTTCCCCTCCCAACCCCTTCCTTCCTCCGCCTTCTCCATGCATGCCCTTCCCCAAGTCCACTAGTAGAGGAGGGTTTCTTTTTCTTCCTTCTGATCCTAGTCTGTTAGGTCTCATCAGGAGTGGCTACATTGTCTTCCTCTGTGGCCTGGTAAGGCTGCTCCCCACTCAGGGGGAGGTGATCAAAGAGCAGGCCAATCAGTTCATGTCAGAAGCAGTCCCTCTTCCCATTACTATGGAACCCACTTGGACACTTAACTGCCATGGGCTACATCTGTGCAGGGGTTCTAGGTTATCTCCATGCATAGTACTTGGTTGGAGTATGAGTCTCGGGCAAGACCCCTGTGTTCAAATTTTTTGGTCCTGTTGCTCTCCTTGTGGACCTCCTGTCCTCTCCAAATCTTACTATTTCCCACTTCTTTCATAACGTTCCCTGCATTCTGCCCAAAGTTTGGCCATAAGTCTCAACATCTGCGTTGACAGTCTGCAGGGCAGAGCCTTTCAGAGGCCCTCTGTGGGAGGCTCCTAACTTGGTTCCTGTTTTCTTCTTCCTCTGATGTCCATCCTCTTTGCCTTTCTAAATGGGGATTGAGCATTTTAGCCAGAGACCTCCTTCTAGATTAATTTTTTTAATCTAGAAATTGTAGTAGGTCTGAAAATATCATTTTTCTCTTTTTTTTTTCCTTTTTGTGGGCATTGGTTATTTATTTTATTTATCTATCTATCTTTGAGATAAGATCTGGACTCAAATTTTCTACATAGCCAAGAGGATGGACTGCAATTCCTGATAATACCACAGCTGCTTTTCTGGTGCTCAGATTACAGACATGCCACTTTGCCCATCTTTAATTTATTTTATGTAAAAAAAAATAGATGAAACTTTTCTTCTTCTGAACAAAATAAATATAATCCTCCAAAATGATATGAATAGGGCTTGAAAGAGGGCTTGATTGGCAAAGTGCTGGCCATTCAACATAAGGACTTGAGCTCTGACCTCTACAACCCATGTAAAGTCAAACTCAGCAGCACTAGTTGTAATTCCAGTGCTCAAAGATGAACAAAGGTGAATCTCCGCAGCTCATTGTCCAGCTAGCTCTGTATGACTTCATACAATTTAAAGACTTTATGTGTTGATAATTTTTTATAATTTTTACTAGTTGAATCAATGTTTTCCAAGAAAAAGTTCTAAGTTTCTTATTTTGTCAAAATTCCCTTCCCCACTTTCTATAAACTTTAAAAAAGTCTAGTTATTAAAAACCTATTACAACATCACTGCAAATTGAAGCATATCAGATTATTTTCATTTTCAAGGACAAAGGGGTTAAATATAGTAATGGTCCCTTTGAGAATGGAAAGTAGGAACATATATATCCCGATCAACTGATTTTATCAGTTCAAGTTGCTTCTGTGTTGGAATTAGCTGGAAGAAAAAGTTCAGTGAGCTTAACATGCCATCTAAAATGCAATGATTCTCTGATACTGTGTATTTTAAAAACCAATTTTCATGTTACTTTCAAGGACAGGCCAACCCTGTGAAATATAAATATATAGCCAAATGACAGTAAGTATCTATAGTAGAAAGTCTTTCTTAATAGAGAATATGCCAGAAAAAAAAAAAAGAACAAACAAATTTCTGGTAACAAAAATGAAAAAAAAAAAAAAAAACTCAAAGGTTTCCAAAGAATTTCTGTTGTGTTGTATTATACAAAGTAAAGAAAATAAATGATTATAAAACCACAATACACACAGAAATTCAACCTAAAATAAATAAGGTTAACCCCAACTTTTCTATTTTTCTGTACATTTTTCCATTACTCTAGCAAAAATCCCATCTCACAGCTGCAAGAATATGATGGGTTTGCACTTTTCTTTGTTATCTCAAAACCTGCTTTATGGCTATTTTTGATGTTATCATGGTACCGATTTAAGTGTTCTGCATCTTTACTTAGATTTCAGATAAAGACAACAATTTAATCACCTGTGTAATTTTAGGCATCTTTCAGGGAGTAAGAAAGATATTTTTTAGAATACAGGAAGGCTCTCTGAAATCACTCACATGTACGTGGTTTTCTATTCTACTTACACATACAGATTGATGTACAAGAGAGGTACGATTTATACTAGTATAACAGAATCATTCTCCTGACTTTATAGCTTCAACCATTCTATCAGTCATTGTGACAGCACTTCCCACCATTTCAGCACGAGAGATTGACAGCAAAGACAACTGGTCTACCCCAAAGTCAAATGTTATTAGAGCTCTGCACCTCAATGTTTTGACTACAAGGCAGTGTATATTATCATTTTCACAATATAGAACTGGATGCACTATTCACTGATCTTTGTTATTTATGGAAAGCCTAGAGAACACAACATCAGCCATATTATGTGTTGTCTTTCTTTCACTGAAAATTAAATTTAGAGAGCAAAAATGAAAATTAAGTATTTGAAAAAGATTAAAACTCACTTAACTTGCAGTTAAACATCAGAGACCTTCCATTTTTGTTTTACTTATACAAATATAAGAGCTAGCTTATATTTTTATGGGCATGAGGGACCAGTTTGGGAGGGAGGGGGACACCAACCCTCCAGCAAAACCTTTGACCCAAAATATACCTTGCCTGTAATATTGCAGAAATAAAGATGGAGCAGAGATTGACAGAATGGCCAACCAATGACTGGCCCAATTAGGGACCCACTCCATGGAGATAGAGTTTTCCTTGTTGGTTGGGTTTATTCCTAGATTCTTTATTTTCTTTGAAGTTATTCTGACTGTAAGTGTGCCCATCTTTTTTCTATGTATGTTTATTGGTAGTGAACAGAAAAAAAAATACTACTTTCTGATTGAATTTTTGAGGTTTCTTATGTACAGTATGTAATGTGCAAATAAGGATAGTTTGACTTCTTTTCTTTTCTTTCTATCTGTAGCCCCTTAATTTACTTTCCTTGCTAGTGCTT
Source organism: Meriones unguiculatus (assembly GCF_030254825.1). NCBI lineage: Eukaryota > Metazoa > Chordata > Mammalia > Rodentia > Muridae > Meriones > Meriones unguiculatus. The sequence continues at coordinate 159,613,338 of NC_083351.1, forward strand.
TGAGCAGAATAGTGAGAATGAGGAAAGTTAACATTTCTGTATTTTTTTCTGCTTTCAATGGGATTACATCATTTTTCCCATTTTAGAACAATGTTGACTACATTTCTCATATATAACATTTATTACATTGAAGTAATAAATGTAGAAGGACATTGTTCTTCCTAGTCCTATCCTCTCTAGGATTTTTTATCTTGAAGGCATGTTGGAGGTTGCCAGAGGCTCTTATTATATATTGAGATGATCATGTAATCTTTGTCTTTAAGTCCGTTTGTGTGATTTATTACATTTTTTGACTACAGTTTGTTGAACCATCCCTGCACATCTAGCCAATGTGGTCATATTCTTTTTGGTGTATATCTGTATTTGATTTGTAAGTATTTTATTGTAAATTTTAAAATCCGTTTTCTTTTTTGTTGGATCTTTAACCAGTTTTGGTATTAGAGTGATAGTGCCTTTATAGAAGTTTAGAAGTGGTCCTTCTTTTCCTACATTTTAAAATAATTTAAGGAGGGTTCTTTAAAAGTCTGGAAGAATTCTTCTGTGAATCTATCCAGTCCTGAAATTTTAGTCAGAAGTCTTTTTTGTCAATCTTTTTTTTTCTTTTTATTAATTATAGTTTATTCACTTTGTATCCCAGCTGTAGCCCCTCCCCCATCCCTTCCAATCCCACTGTCCCTCCCTCTTCTTCTCCTATGCCCCTCTCCCAGTCCAATGATGCGGGAGGTCCTCCTCCCCTTCCATCTGACCCTAGTCTATCAGGTCTCATCAGGACTGGCTTCTTTGTCTTCCTCTGTGGTCTGGAAGAGCTGCTCTCCCCTCATGGGGAGGATCAAAGAGCCAGCCCATTAGTGCATGTCAGAGACAGTCCCTGTTCCTATTATTAGGGAACTCTCTTGGACACTGAGCTGTCATGGGCTCCTTCTGTGCAGGGGTTCTAGATTATCTCCATGCATGGTTCCTGTTTGGAGTATCAGTCTCAGAAAAGACCCCTGTGCCCAGATTTTTTTGGTTCTGTTGCTCTTCTTGTGGAGCTCTTGTTCCTTCTATGTCTTTCTATCTCCCCCTTTTATAAGATACCAATTTAAAGAGAGAGAGAGAGAGAGAGAGAGAGAGAGAGAGAGAGAGAGAGAACTTTATTTAAAAAACTAACTAATGAGTCATTCTCAGGCATAGGTGGTGACCTTTATCAGAATTCTGGGGACTTTAGAGCACTGAGGATGAGAAGACACCAATGTCCCTGCTCATGGAGTTAGGAGTCAGGTGTGAGGAAAGTCCTTCCTCCTTCTACGCTTGTTCTTTCTGGACTTCCAGGACAGAATGATACCCACACACCCTGGGGAGAGTCTTCTCATTTATTCACCCCACAGCTTCAAATTCTATACTTTCTTAGAAGCACTGTCACAGACCATACTCCAGCCCCTGAAATAGCATTTAATCAAGTATTTCAGAAATCCAATGGTCTGGTCAAGTTAACACACAAAATCATCCATTGTATTAGGTACTAAAAAATACATGGGAAATGAGAATTCCCTATATTTTATCTAGTGGGAATGAATAATGTCATGATATCAAGTAATGCAAAGTTCTTCATACTAATCAGCATTTGACTGAATGAGAACTTTTTCAGAATGATTAAATTGTAACTGATTATTTTATTTAAGTTAATTGACTTTACATTCCAAGGGTGCCCCCTTGCCCCTTTCCTCCCACACCCTCGTTCTTATCCTTCCCCCTTCCCATCTCCTTCCCCCCCCAAAAAAAAGGGAGGTCCCCCACCCACCCATTAAACCTCTCAAAACATCAGGTCACATCAGGACTGAGCATATCCTCATCTACTGAGGGCAGGCAAGGCAGCCCTGCCAGGGGGAAGAGATCCAAAAGCAGGCAACAGAGTCCATGTTAGAAACAGCCCCTTACCTCCACTCACCGGATGACTCACATGAAGACTTACTTGTCCATAGGCCACATATGTGCATGGGGCTAAGTCCAAACCATGCATGATGTCTTAGTAGATGTCTCAGTCTCTGTAAGCTCCCACTTGACTGGGTTGGTCTTCTTGTGGGGTTCCTATCCCCTTCAGGTTCTTTCATCTTTCTTCCAATACTTCCACAAGATCCCTCAAGCTTCACCCCATGCTCAAGTCCCAGAATCTGTCTCCTACCTCTGCTGGGTGGAGCCTCCCAGACAACAGACATATTAGACTCCTGTCTGCAAGCATAGCAGAGTATCATTAATAGTGTCAGATACTGGGGTGGTTCTCAGGTTGGGCCAATCATTGGTTGGACTTTCCCTCAATCTTTTCCCACTTTATCCCTGCACTTCTTACAGGCAGGGTAATTTTTGGATCAAAGGTTTTCTCAGTGAGGTGTTTTCTCCCTCCTTCCACTAGTCCTGCCTGCTAGGAGGTGGTCACTTCAGTCTCCATGACCCCCTTCTGTTAGAAGTCTCAGCTAGAGTCATACCCATATCCTCCCAGAAGCCTGTCCTGTTACAGGCCTCCAGCTTGTCAAAGAGATGACTCCATCAGTTTCCCTTCCTTCTCTATACCTTCTCATCTCCCACCCCCATTCTCCCACATCTGACCCTCACCCTTACTTTCCTCCATAGACCATCTCCTGCCCAGTTCTCTATCCCCATCCCCTTCTGCTGCCTATTCTATTTCCCCTCTGAGTGACATTTGGCACTCTCCCTTGGACCCTCCTTGTTATATAATGTCTCTGGATCTGTGGATTGTATTATTGTTATCCTGTAATATGTGGATAATATCTGCCTTATAAGTGAGTACATACCATGTATGTCTTTCTGGGTCTGGGTTACCTCATTCGGGATGATCTTTTCTAGTTCCATCCATTTTCCTGAAAATATCATGAGTTCCTTGTTTTTAATAGCTGAGTAGTACCATTGTGTAAATGTGCCACAGTTGCTTCATCCATTCTTCAATTAAGGGACATCTAGGTTATTTCCAATTTGTGACTATTACAAATAAAGCTGCTATAAACATAGTTGAGCAAATGTCCTGTGGTGTGGTAGAGCATCTTTTCAGTATATACCTAGAAGTGGTAGAGCTAGGTCTTGAGGTAACACTATTCCCAATATTCTAAGAAAGGGCCAGATTGATTTCCAGAGAGGCTGTACAAGTTTGCACTCCCACCAGCAATGGAGGAGGGCTCCCATTTCTCCACAACCTCTCCAGTGTGTGTTGTCATTTGAGTTTTTGATCTTAGCCGTTCTGGTGAAAGATGGAATCAGAGTCTTTTTGATTTGTATTTCTCTAATGGCTAAGGACATTGAGCATTTGTTTAAGTGATTCTAAGCCATTAAAGATTCCTCTGCTGTGAATTCTCATTTTAATTGTTCCCTATTTTTCATTGGATTATTTGATTTGTAGGTGTTTAATTTTTTAAGGTCTCTGTGTATTTTGGATATAACCCTCTGTCTGCTGTAGGGTTGGTGTATATCTTTTCCAACCAATTTGTAGGCTCTCATTTTGTTCTATAGATGGTGTCCTTTGACTTACAGAAGCTTATCGGTTTCGTGAGATCCATTTATTGATTGTTGCTCTTAGAGCCTGTGCTGTTGGTGTTCTGTTCAGGAATTATGACCTGTGCCAATGAGTTGCAGGTATTCCCGACTTTGTCTTCTAATACATATAGAGTCTCCAGTTCTACATCTAGGTCTTTGATTCACTTGGACTTGAGATTTTTGCAGGTTGATAAATATGGCTCTATTTGCATTTTTCTACATGCACACACCCACTTAGACCAGCACCATTTGTTAAAGATGCTTTCTATTTTCCATTGTATGGTTTTGGCTTCTTTGTTGAAAATCAAGTGCCTGTAAAAGTGAGGGTTTATTTCTGGGTCTTCAATTTGGTTCTATTGATTAACCTGTTTCTATGCTAGTACCATGCTGTTTTTATTACTGTTGCTCTGTAGTATAGCTTGAAATAAGGGATCTTGATAATGCCAGAAGTTCTTTTTTGTACAGAATTGTTTTGGCTATCGTGGGTTCTTTTATTTTTCCATATAAAGTCAATGGTTGCTCTTTCTAGGTCTGTAAAGAATTGTGTTGGAATTTTGATGAGAATTGCATTGAATCTGTACATGCTTTTGGCAGGATGTACACTATCATATCATCTGTGAATAGAGATACTTCTCTTCCAGTTTGTATACCCTTGACTTCCTTTACCTGTCTTATTGCTCTAACAAGAACTTCAAGTACTATATTGAAGCTATATCATGAGACTGAGTAGCCTTATCTTGTCCCTTGTCTTGTCCCAGATACACTTTAAGTTTCTCTCCATTTAACTTGATGTTGACTATTGGTTTTCTGTAATTTGCCTTTGTTGTGTTTAGGTGTGCCTTGTATCTCTGATCTCCCCAAAACTTTAAACATGAAGAGAAGTAAGATTTTGTCAAAAGTCTTCTCAGCATCTAATGAAATGATCACGTGGTTTGTTTGTTTGTTTGTTTGTTTCTTTCAAATTGTTTATATGGTGGATTACATTGATGGATTTTCATATGTTGAACCCTCCCTGAATTCCTGGGATGAAACCTACTTGATCATGGTGGATGATATTTTTTGATGTGGTCCTGAATTCAGTTTGTAAGTATTTTATCGAGTGTTTTGCATCAATATTCAGAAGGGAGATTGGTCTGAAATTCTCTTTCATTGTTGTGTGTCTTTCTGCAGTTTAGGTAATAAGATGGCTGTGACCTCATAAAATGAGTTTGGCAATGTTCCTCTGTTTCTAATTTGTGGAAAAGTTTGAGGAGTATTTGGTATTAGTTTTTCTTTGAAAGTCTGGTAGAATTCTGTACTAAAACCATCTGGCCGAGAGCTCTTTTTGGTTGGGAAGTTTTTGATGACTGCTTCTATTTCATTAGAGGTTATAGTTCTATTTAAATTGTTACCCTGATCTTGATTTAACTTTGGTAAGTGTTATCTATCAAGAAAATTATCCAATTCATTTAGATTTTCCAATTTTGTGGCATATAGGTTTTTGAAGTATAATCTAATGATTCTCTGGATTTCCTCAGTGTCTGTTCTTACAGCCCCCTTTCACTTCTGATTTCATTAATTTGGATACTCTCCCTCTGTCTTTTAGTTAGTTTGGCTAATGGTTTGTCCTTCTTGTTGAATTTTTTTTTTTAATTTGTTGACCTCTGTATTGTTCTTTTTGTTTCTTGTTTATTGTTTCTTGTTTATCTTGTTTAGCTCTGAGTTTGATTATTTTCTACTTTCAACTCCTTGGGTGTGTTTGCTTCCTTAAAAAAAAAAAGGCCTTCAGGTAAGCTGTTAAGTTGCTAGTATGAGCTCTCTCCACTTTCTTTAAAAAGGCACTTAGTGCTAGGAACTTTTCTCTTACCACTGTTTTCATTGTGTCCCATAGTTTTGGTATGTTGTGCCTTCATTTTCATTGAATTCTTTAGTTTTTAAATTCATTTCCTCCCTGACCCAGTTCTCATTAAATACAGAGTTGGTCAGTTTCCATGAATTTTAGGCCTTCTGGTGTTACTGTTGTTGTTGAAATGTAACTTTAATCCATGGTGGTCTAATGGAATACAAGGTGTTATTTTTTTTAACTTGTTGAGGCTTGCTTTTTGTACACGTATGTGGTCATTTTGGAGAAGGTTCCATGAGGTGCTGAGAAGAAGAAGGTTCCATGAGTTATAGATAACTATAAGGTCCATCTGACACATAAGATCAGTTAGTTTCATTAATTCTCTGTTTAGATTCTGTCTTCATTATCTGTCCATTAGTGAGAGAAGTGTGTTGAAGGCTCCTACTATTAATTTTTGCAACCAATGCATGATTTAAGCTTTAGTAATGTTTCTTTTAAAATATGGGTACCGTTGCCTTTGGGGTACATATTTTCACAATTGAGACATCATCTTGGTCAGTTTTTTCTTTGATGAGTATGAGGTGCCCTTTCTCAATTTTTATTTTTATATTAGTTACAGTTTATTTACTTTGTATCCCAGCTGTAGCCTCTTCTCTCATTCCCTCCCATTCCCACGCTCCCTCCCTCATCTCCTCCCTGCCCCTCTCTAAGTCCACTGATAAGGGAGGGCCTCCTCCCCTTCCATCTGACCCGCGCTTATCAGGTCTCTTCAGGACTGGCTGCTATGTCCTCCTCTGTGGCCTAGCAAGGCTGTTCCACCCTCAGGGGTGAGGGAGAGGTCAAAGAGCCAGCCATTGAGTTCACGTCAGAAACAGTCCCTGTTCCCCTTACAAGGGAACCCACTTGGATACTGAGCTGACATGGGCTACATCTGAGCAGGGTTTCTTTTCTGGGTATATTAGTCAGGGCTGACATCTGTGGTCTCTTAGTGTCTATAACATATCTGCCCTAGCCTTTCTTGCTTTTAGACTTTCTGATGAGAAGTCAGATGTAATTCTGATAGGTCTGCCTTTATATGTGAGTTGGCCTTTTTCCATTGCAACTTTTAATATTCTTTCTTTGTTACATAGATTTAGTGTTTTGATTCTTATGTGATGGGGGGATTTTCTTTTCTGATCCAATCTATTTGGTGTTCTGTAGGCTTCTTATATGTTTATAGACATCTCTTTCTTTAAGTTGGGAAAGTTTTCCTCGAAGATTTTGTTGAAAATAGTTTCTGGGCCTTGGTGCTTGGAGTCTTTTTTTTAATCCTATTATTCTTAGGTTTGGTTTATTCATATTGTCCCAGATTTCTTGGATGTCTTGTGTCAGGAACTTTTAGCTTTAATGTTTTGTTTGATTGATATATTGATTTCTCAATCATATCTTCCATCTCTTGTTTCTGATACTTTTGCCTGAAGTTCCTGTCTTCCTCCCTAGGTTTTTCATCTCCAGGATTGCCTCAGATTGTCTTTTCTTTATTGCTTCTATTTCCATTTTTAGGTCCAGGACAGTTTTATTCATTTCCTTCTCCCACTTGGTTGTATTTTCCTGTATATTTTTAAAGAATTTATTCAATTCCTTTACCTGTTTGATTGTGTTTTCCTGTATTTCTTTAAAGGATTTATTCAATTCTTTCACCTGTTTGATTGTATTTCTCTGCATTTCTTTTCTGCACTTTCTTCTTTTAAGGCCTCTGTACTTTTCATAACCTCAGATTAAAAATTTTCTTGTGCTTCCAGTATGATAGTATCCTCGGAGCTTGCTGTGGTAGGATAGCTGGAATTTGATGGTATCATATGGCTCTAGGTTTTGTTGCTTGTGTTCTTGCACTGATGTTTGGCCATTTGGTTGACTCTGGTATTAACAGGCATGGTCATCCCTGATGATAGATCTCTGAGTAGGTCTCTGGGGTTGTAGGTAGAGCTGGTGGTCCGATGGCTGCATGCAGTCCTCTGGTTTTCCTGCTACTTCCTAATCCGTGCTGGTCTTCCTGTCTGCAGATCTGGATGGGTCCTGGGAAATGGTTTAGGCCCAGAAACTGGGGTGTGGGGCACACACTATAACTGATCATTTAAATAACAAACATAATATTGAAAAAAGATGATTTTTCTTTTTTTAACTTTTAATCTTTTTCTTTTTAACTTTCTTTTATTTTTTATTAGATTATAATATCATTCTGTCATTTACCTTTTTCTTCCATTTCTCCAATGCTTCCCATATACCCCACTTTAAATGATCATTTTCCATTTGGAATGACATTTAATTTTTTTTAAATTGTCAAGATTAGATGTTACCTCTAAAACTTGTGAGTATATCCTTAGCACCCCCTTTAAAGTTAACTATTCAAACAATCCTATTGTTAGGTCTTTTTCTTAATATGCAATGAATATTTATTAGAAATGTAAACATCACTTTTAATCTACAGCATAAATAAGTTACGCATCCTGAAAATATCTTTATCATGCATTACTTACTTAAGAAAATCATTTGAAGAATAGTGGGACTTCCATTACAGGAAAAATAATCCTTTGTTAGAATTAAACAGAAATTACTTAAAGTCTATTTCATGCCATTTGGGAATAAAATGTTTAACACAAGTTTTATAGATTAGGTACCTTTTAAAATGTCTATTTTAGAGACCTCCTTCCTCCCCGGCACAGAGGCACAGCGGACTCATCTTTCTCAGCGCAGACCTAACTGCCTGGGGTATACAACCGCTGAGACGGAGCCCCAAGCACTTTAGCGGCAGACAAAAGCCAGCAGTATGTGCCCCTGAGTCCCAGATTCACGCAGCGGATGCACCATCCTCCCAGGGCGCGAATCTGCTAGACACCATACTAGCTCCTCAGGATCGCCATCACTGACAGTACAGCCCGCCCAATCCCACAGTGACAGAGAATACGCTATATACTCACCGAAACCAGGCAGAAACGTCATACAACCTGGACACACCAGGCACTGGGCCTCCCAAGCTTGGAGAGCACAACGAAGAGATCCCAGGACTTCCCAGAAAGCATTGGGACTAGCAAGCCAGTCTCCAGTTACAGTGGGACATTGCAGCGGAGCAGTACTGAACTGGCGGGGCACCACAGCCCTCCAGTTTAAGACTAAACAGGGCCAAACCAGAGAACAGAGAGCCTGGTTACCCCATCCCTGCTGAAGTGACCACCCTGAAATCTCCAGCTGCAGCAAGACCTCAGAACCTGGCAGTGACAGCAGCACAGAACTGGCGGAACACATCAAAGAAGCAGGGCCAAACCAGAGAGCCGAGAGCCCCGGATACCATGATCTCAGCCAAGAGACCTGCCTGTAAGTGAGTGCACCCTTGAGAATCTGCAGTTCCCCAGATCCTGGGTCCTTCTAAATCAGAAGCCAGGCATCGAACCCCCCTCCCACCCACATACCCACTTTGGGAAACAGAGGGGCACTAGGGACATTGAAGTTCCTGCCCTGTGGGCCTGATTGAGGAGCTAAGACAGTTAATGCCAGAAATTGCGCTGCGATCATCATTAGCGCCTGCGACATATACAGTGCAGAGCCCCTCCCACACACTCAAGGGTTCAACATTAGCCATCACTCTGTCCCTCGAGAAACTCATCCACGCACACTTACACACACACACACACACACACACACGCTTGCATTTGCCCCGTTTGCGTCTGCGTACTTTCCTCCCACAGGTACAGCTAGTCCTCAGCACACGCTGAGAGTGCTCAGCTTCCTGAAGAACTCTCCAGACACCAGAGAGAGACAGCACCAGTCTGATCTGCAGAATCCAAAAACAAACAGGGAAGGTTTCAGATAAGCCAATGGCCAGAGGTAGGCGAAAGAACACTTCCAACATAAATCAGGACATCATGACTTCACCAGCAAACCCCAAAATCGATGGATACACCAATTCAGCAGAAGCACAGGAAAATGATTTTAAAGCCATGCTTGCCCAATTATTTGAGGCTCATAAGGAGGAAATGAACAAGTCTTTCAAAGAGATGGCCAGTCAATTGGAGGCAAAGAAAGAAGAAATAGACAATATCCTTAAAGAAACACAGGCAAACATAGCCAAACAAATAGATACACAAGTAGAGGAAAAATTAGTGGCATATAAGAAGGAAATGAAAAAAGAAATAGAGGCCATCGTAGAGAGACAGGAATCCAAATTCAAACACATGAAAGAAATGGTGCAAGGCATGAAAACAGAATTAGAATCAATAAAGAAAACACAAAATGAGAAAACCCTTGAGCTGGAGAACTTGGAGAAAAGATCAGGAACCACAAAAGTAAGCATCACCAACAGAATACAAGAGATGGAAGAGAGAATCTCTGGAGCTGAAGACACACTTGCAGAAATGGATACTTCTCTCAAAGAAAAAGTAAAATCAGAAAAGTTCCAATCACAAAATATCCAAGAAATCAAGGATGCTATAAAAAGACAAAATCTAAGAATAATAGGAATTCACGAAAAAGAAGACTCCAGACTCCAAGGTCCAGAAAATATTTTCAAGAAAATCATAGAAGAAAATTTTCCCAACTTAAAGAAAGAGATGTCCATAAATATACAAGAGGCCTACAGAACTCCAAATAGACTAGACCAGAAAAGAAACACATCACGTCACATGAAAACAGAATTAGAATCAAAACACTAAATCTACAGAACAAAGAAAAGATATTAAAAGCAGCAAGGGAAAAAGGCCAAGTAACATATAAAGGCAGACCTATCAGAATCACGCCGGACTTCTCATCAGAAACTATGAAAGCCAGAAGGGCCTGGGCAAGTATCAAGGAGACTCTAAGAGATCACAAATGTCAACCCAGACTACAAACCCTGCAAACCCTGCAAACCCTGCAAAGCTTTCAATCAGCATAGATGGAGAAAACAAAATATTCCATGACAAAACTAAATTTATACAATATCTACACAGCAAACCATCCCTACAGAAGATACTAGAAGGAAAACTCCAATCCAATGAAAACAAATTCACCCAAGAAAACAGGGCATACAGATAATGTCCCAACAAAAATGAAAAGAAAACAAGCAATGAAACAGGGTTAGATCATCGACTCCATTACAAAAGGAACTAACATGCATTGGTCACTATTATCTATCAATATCAATGGACTCAACTCACCAATAAAAAGACACAGGCTAACAGAATGGTTAAGGAAACAGGATCCAACATTCTGTTGCATCCAAGAAACACACCTATGCAACAAAGACAAACACTACCTCAGAGTAAAGGGCTGGAAAACTGTTTTTCAAGCAAACGGTTCCAGAAAACAAGCTGGAGTAGCCATCCTAATATCTAATAAAATAGACTTTCAACCCAAGTTAATAAAAAAAGATAAGGAGGGCCACTATATTCTCATTAAAGGAAAAATCCACCAAGAGGACATCACAATCTTGAATATCTATGCCCCAAATACAAGAGCACCGACATTCGTAAATGAAACATTATTAAAGCTTAAATCATACATTGATCCTAATACCTTAATAGTGGGAGACTTCAACACTCCACTCTCACCAAGGGACAGATCAACTAGACAGACACCAAATAGGGAAATAAAAGCACTCACAGAATCCCTAAATCAAATGGACCTAATAGATGTCTACAGATCATTTCACCCAAACTCAAAAGAGTACACCTTCTTTTCAGCACCCCATGGAACCTTTTCCAAAATAGACCATATAGTGGGCCACAAAGCAAGCCTCAACAGATACAAAAGGATTGAAATAATCCCTTGTATACTATCTGACCACCATGGACTAAAGCTTGACCTCAACAACAACAGAAACAACAAAAAGCCGACACGCACATGGAAACTGAACAACTTACTACTCAATGACAGCTGGGTTAAGGAAGAAATAAAGAAAGAAATTAAAGACTTCCTAGAATTCAATGAAAAGGAAGGCACAACATACCCAAATTTATGGGACACATTGAAAGCAGTGCTCAGAGGAAAATTTATAGCACTAAGTGCCTGCAAGAAGAAATTTGTAACATCACATACAAACAACTTAATGGCCCAACTGAAAACCCTAGAAAAAAAAGAAGCAGATACACCCAAGAGGAGCAGACCGCTGGAAATAATCAAACTAAGGGCTGAAATCAATCAACTAGAAACAAATAAAACTATCCAAAGAATCAATGAAACAAAAAGCTGGTTCTTTGAGAAAATCAACAAGATAGACAAACCCTTAGCCAAACTAACTAAAAAGCAGAGAGAAACTATCCAGATCAGCAAAATCAGAAATGAAAATGGGGACATAACCACAGACATTGAGGAAATCCAAACAATTATTAGGTCATACTACAAAAGCCTATATGCCACAAAATTTGAGAATCTAAATGAAATGGATAATTTTCTTGAAAGATTCCATCTACCAAAACTAAGTCAAGATCAGGTAGAAAGACTGAATAGCCCTATATCTCCCAAGGAAATCGAAGCAGTCATTAACAGTCTCCCCTCCAAAAAAAGCCCTGGACCAGATGGCTTCAGCGCAGAATTCTACAAGACCTTCAAAGAAGTGCTAACTCCAATTCTCCTCAAGCTATTCCACAAAATAGAAACAGAAGGAACACTACCAAACTCATTCTATGAAGCCACAGTCACCTTAATACCTAAACCACACAAAGACCCAACAAAAAAAGAGAACTTTAGGCCTATCTCTCTTATGAACATTGACGCAAAAATACTCAATAAAATACTTGCAAACCGAATCCAAGAACACATCAAAGATATCATCCACCATGACCAAGTAGGCTTCATCCCAGGCATGCAAGGGTGGTTCAACATACGGAAATCCATCAATGTAATCCACTACATAAACAAACTGAAGGAGAAATATCACATGATCATCTCCTTAGACGCCGAAAAAGCATTTGACAAAGTCCAACACCCATTCATGTTTAAAGTCTTGGAGAGATCAGGGATACAAGGCACATACCTAAACATAGTAAAGGCAATACATAGCAAGCCTACAGCTAACATCAAACTCAATGGAGAGAAACTTAAATCAATCCCACTGAAATCAGGGACAAGACAAGGCTGTCCATTGTCCCCATATCTCTTCAACATAGTACTTGAAGTCCTAGCCAGAGCAATAAGACAGCTAAAGGAGATCAAGGGGATACAAATCAGAAAGGAAGAGGTCGAAGTGTCACTATTTGCAGATGATATGATAGTATACATGAGCGACTCCAAAAATTCAACCAGAGAACTCCTTCAGCTGATAAACACCTTCAGCAAAGTGGCAGGATACAAAATCAACTCAAAAAAATCAGAAGCCCTCCTATATACCAAAGACAAAAAGGCTGAGGAAGAAATTAGGGAAACAACACCCTTCACAATAGCCACTAATAACATAAAGTATCTTGGTGTGACCCTAACCAAGCAAGTGAAAGACCTGTTTGAGAAAAACTTCAAGTCTCTGAAGAAAGAAATCGAAGAAGATATCAGAAGATGGAAAGATCTCCCGTGCTCATGGATTGGTAGGATTAACATTGTGAAAATGGCCATACTGCCAAAAGCAATCTACAGATTCAATGCAATTCCCATCAAAATACCAACTCAATTCTTTACAGACCTTGAAAAAAAGATTCTCAGCTTCATATGGAGAAACAAAAAACCCAGAATCTCCAAAACGATCCTGTACAACAACAGATCATCTGGAGGTATCTCCATTCCTGATCTCAAGCTGTACTACAGGGCAACAGTAATAAAAACTTCATGGTATTGGCATAGAAACAGAAAGGAGGATCAATGGAACCGCATAGAAGACCCAGAAATAAATCCACACACCTATGAATACTCGATATTCGACAAAGAAGCCAATTCCATTCAATGGAAAAAAGACAGCATCTTCAACAAATGGTGCTGGACCAACTGGATGTCTACATTCAGAAAAATGAAAATAGATCCATATTTATCACCCTGCACAAAACTAAAGTCAAAGTGGATCAAGGACCTCAACATAAAACCAGATACCCTAAATCAATTGGAAAAAAAAGTGGGGAACAGCCTAGAACTCATTGGCACAGGAGACAACTTCCTGAACAGAACACCAACAGCACAGGCCCTAAGAGCAACAATCAATAAATGGGACCTCATGAAACTGAAAAGTTTCTGTAAAGCAAAGGATACCGTCATCAAAACAAAACGACTGCCTACAGATTGGGAAAGAATCTTCACTAACCCTTTATCTGACAGAGGACTAATATCCAGTATATACAAAGAACTAAAGAAGCTGAAAAGCAGCAAACCAAGTAATCCAATTAAAAAATGGGGAACAGAGCTAAACAGAGAATTCTCGACAGAGTAATATCAAATGGCAGAAAAACACTTAAAGAAATGCTCATCCTCATTAGCCATCAGGGAAATGCAAATCAAAACGACCCTGAGATATCACCTTACACCCATCAGAATGGCCAAGATGAAAAACTCAAGCGATAACACATGCTGGAGAGGTTGTGGAGAAAGGGAAACCCTCCTCCACTGCTGGTGGGAATGTAAACTGGTACAACCACTCTGGAAAGCTATCTGGCGCTTTCTAAGACAAATAGGAATAGTGCTTCCTCCAGACCCAGCTATACCACTGCTAGGTATATACCCAAAGTTTGTTCAAGTACACAAAAAGGACACTTGCTCAACCATGTTTATAGCAGCTCTATTTGTAATAGCCAGAACCTGGAAACAACCCAGATGTCCATCAACGGAGGAATGGGTACAGAAATTGTGGTATTTTTATACAATGGAATACTACTCAGCAATCAAAAAGGAGGAAATCATGAAATTTGCAGGCAAATGGTGGGATCTAGAAAAGATCATTCTGAGTGAAATATCCCAGAAGGAGAAAGATAAACATGGGATATACTCACTTATATAGACCTATAAGATATGATAAACATAATGAAATCTATACACCTAAAAAAGATAATCAATTGAGCGGACATGGGGTAAGATGATCAATCCTCATTTAGAAAGACAGATGGGATGTGCATTGAACGTATGACAGGAGTCTACTGAGCGCATCTGAAAGACTCTAACTAGCAGTGTTTTCAAAGCAAAGACTCATGACCAAACCTTTGGCAGAGTACAGGGAATCATAAGAAAGAAGGGGAGTTAGTCTGATGGGGAAAGGATAGGAGCTCCACAAGGACCAAATATATCTGGGCACAGGGTCTTTTCTGAGACTGACATTCAACCAAGGACCATGTATGGATATAACCTAGAACCTCCACTCAGATGTAGCCTGTGGTAGCTCAGTAACCAATTGGTTTCCCAAAGTGAGGGGAACGGGGACTATTTCTAACAGGAACTCAATGACTGGCTCTTTGGTCTCCCCACCCCCGAAGGGAGGAGCAGTCCTGTTAGGCCACAGAGGAGGGCTTTGCAGCCAGTCCTGAAGATACCTGATAAAACAGGATCAGATGAATGGGGAGGAGGTCCCCGCTATCAGTGGGCTTGGAAAGGGGCACGGTGGAGATGAGGGAGGGAGGGAGGGAGGGAGGGAGGGAGGGACTGGGAGGGAATGAGGGATCAGGACACGGCTGGGATACAGAGTTAATAAAATGTAACTGATAAAAAAAATAAATAAATAAAAAATAAAAGAAAAAAAATAAAAAAATGTCTATTTTATATCATTAAGGTAAACTCTACTTATGCTACGTAGATATAACTTTGTTCCCACTAACATTTTAAGATTAAAATTGTTAATTTGAAAGAGATATTTTCTTTAAAAAATAACTTTAAGTGTATAATATTTCCTATAATAAATAACAATCATTCTAGAGCTGATAAGAGCAGACGAGATTTAGTGACACTCAGTCCACCTTAACCTAAAGTTGCTGTCTGTCCAGTCCTAAGGCTGTCTGTGACAGCAAACATAACTAAAGCCATCACAAGAAAAATCACCACTTGTTCTGAATCAGTGAAACTTGACAACCAAGAAAATAATGCAAAGATTTTTTTCGTCCCAAGTACTGATTCCACCCTGATTTCTCCTTCTTTCTTTGTCATCCTCGAGAGCAGATATAACTACAGAACAAGCAGGAATCAATAGAAAATAGACTGGAGAAATAAAGAACAATGTAGGGGATTTGTTGAAGTTTTCATAAATTCACAACCATCCAGCAAGCATGAAAGTCCTCAAGCATGAAAGCTCTGCCTCCCTCTTCTTGTCAGCCCAATGCATTTTTGTCTCACTCCATTGTACAAAGTGAACATCAGTTAGAAAAGGTAGAGTGATTGGAGAGACAATGAGAAGACAAGAAGACACTGAACTAATTCCACTCTTCATTATTCAATAGACACTCCCACCAGAATGTTCTATGAAGTAATTTTGAACCAAATCCTCTCATTAACTAGTATGCTTCTGACACACTTGCATGACCTCTCTTTGAGTAAAAAATATTTTAAGGTAGCACCTTTTTTAATTCTCTCACAATTTCATACATATATGGAACATACTTTGATCATATTCACCCCCGTTGTCATCTCTTATCCCCCTTCTACTCTCAACAAATCCTTTTAAAGGAATTAAAAGAACTGTCACAGGTAACTCACTGCCTTTTCACTTGTTGCTGTTCAGAATATAATATGAGTGTTTGAGGTACCTGTGGAGACTGGGGTTTTCCTGAGATGGTTTTACCTGCTGCCTGAACAATGCCTTGGCAGCCAGTTCTTTTGAAAGCAACCCAGAAACCATTAATGGGACTCTGCAGTGTGTCTTAGCTCAAAGGTGGGCTGTAGGCTGATGCTCCTCCCTTCAGATGGTCGGGCAGGCACAGGGGGTTGGCTTGAAGTCCTGCTTCTCCTACTGCTCACACACCAGTAGAACTGACTATTTTGATCCTTAAACATAGTTTACTCACAATGTCATGCCACTTTGTTACTTTTTCTACTTTAAAAAGACATGTTCAGAACACACTACAGAAATTCTGAGTGTTCCATGAAACAGCAATTAGACATGTAAAAACTAAAATTAGACTATTCTTAAATTTTTCATTCTTTAAAGATGTGAAAGGCTATAAATATTTTTTCCACACGCACATGATATTAATCCCAAATGTCTCTTTGTTTACATGTTTCAATAATAATTTGTTTCATTCGATTTATTTTATTTTGTTATGTTGTATTTCTGATGGACTGAAGAATGGGGAAGATTTAACTTCTATGCTTCTATCTTTCACTTACCATGCAACGTTCACAAATCACTCATCTTGGGTTTACTCTCTCTCTTTAAAACGTAAATAGAAGCCATTATCCTACCTACTACATAGAATATGAAACTATCAGTTTTAGATATATGTGTGTTGTTTTTCACTGAGTTAACATATATACAATCAATGTGTCCTTATGAAATACAAATTCTTATGGTGTATATGTTAGTTTAGCAAGAAAGCTGATATACAAAGTCTCAAGTTTCAAATAGCCAGTATCATGATTTTGAGAAAGACCTCTTATAGAAACTGCATCCTTTATGTAATAGTCACTTCTTTATGTTAGATTGTGTAGCTCATAATGCCCAGATACTTGACTGAATGCTATTCTGAATGTTAACATGATGGTGCATTTTTGGATGAGATTAACCTTTAAATCCATGGAATATGAGTGAACTCTGTATAATCAGACAAAGGCTTCAAGATTGAAAGAGAAAAAGAATAACCAAATGAAATTGTGCCAGGCATGGGGTTTTCAGACTCCCATACAACTTTTCTTTAGAACTCCATCTTGAAAGTCTGTCCACACAGCTTTGGGACTAGGATCTCCATAATTTGATGAGCTGGTTTTTTTTTGTTTGTTTTTTTTTTTTTGTGTGTTTTCTTTTAATTTTTAAATAATTTTATAAATTCACTTGTATCCCAGCTGTAGCCCACTCCTTCTTTTCCTCCCATTCCTCCCCTCTCTCTCTCATCTCCTCCCTGCCCCCTTCTGAGTCCACTGAGAGGGGGTGTTCTCCTCTCCTTCCATCTGGCCCTAGCTTATCAGGTATCTTCAGGATGGTTGCCATGTGCTTATCTGTGGCCTAGTAAGGTTGCTCCTCCCTCAGGGGAGAGGGAAAGCTCATGAGTTCATGTCAGAAACAATTCCTGTCCCCATTACTAGGGAACCCACTTGGATACTGAGCTACAATGGGCTATGTCTGAGAAGAGGTTGTAGGTTATATCCAGGCATAGTCCTTGGTTGGATAAACAGTCTCAGAGAAGACCCCTGTGGTCATATATATTTGGACCTTGTGGGACTCCCCATCCCCTCTAGGATATACTAATTCCTCCTTCCTTCATGTGATTCCATACACTCTGCCGAAGGTTTGGTTATGGGTCGCAACATCTGCTTTGATACACTGCTAGGTAGAGTCTTTCAGGTGCCTTCTGTGGTAGGCTCCTGTCCTGTTGTTTTCTCCTATGTCCAATGTCCATCTCCTTTGTTCTTCTAGATGGGGATTGATCATCTTACCCCTGGACCTCTTTCTTGTTTATATTTTTTAAGTGTACTATTTTAGTATGTTTATCCTATCCTATAGGTCTATATAAGTGAGTATATACCATGTGTGTCTTTCTGCTTCTGGGATACCTCACTCAGGATGATTTTTTCTAGATCCCACCATTTGCCTGCAAATTTCATGATTTCCTTGTTTTTAATTGCTGAGTAATATTCTATTGTGTAAAAGTACCACAGCTTCTGTATCCATTCCTCTGTTGATGGACATCTGGGTTGTTTCCAGGTTCTGGCTATTACGAATAAGGCTGTTACAAACGTGGTTGAGCAAATGTCCTTATTGTGTACTTGAGCTTCTTTTGGATATATGCCTAGGAGAGTATAGCTGGATCTTAAAGTAACACTATTCCTAATTGTGTGAGAAAGCGCCAGATTGATTTCCATAGTGGATGTACCAGTTGACATTCCCACCAGCAATGGAAGAGGGTTCTCCTTTCTCCACAGCCTCTCCAGCATGTGTTATCTCTTGAGTTTTTTATCTTAGCCATTCTGATGAGTGTAAGGTGAAATCTCAGGGTCGTTTTGATTTGTATCTCTCTGATGGCTAGGGATGTTGAACATCTCCTTATGTGTTTCTCTGCCATTCTATATTCTTCTACAAAGAATTCTCTGCTTAGCTCCATACCCCATTTTTTAAATGGGTTACTTGGATTATTGCCTTTTAACTTTTTTAGTTCTTTATATATTCTAGATCTCAGCCCTCTGTCAGATGTTGGGTTGGTGAAGATCCTTTCCCAAGCTGTAGGCTGTCATTTTGTTCTAACGACAGTGTCTTTTGCTTTACAGAAGCGTTTCAGTTTCATGAGATGAGCTGTTTTTTAAAATAAGTCTGTCTCTTTGTGTCTGTTTCTCTTCATACATTGTGTTCTTTTCCACATATTCTCCAACCACAAATGATACATCCACAACATAACCTCATCACCTAAGGCTCAGGGAACAACATAAGAAAGAGGGTGGAAATTTTGTAAGAGGCAGAGGATGAGAAAGTCTACTGAGAGACTGTGCCTCCTAGAAGGACAAGGAAGCTATACCCACAATAACTAAATAAGATCTAAGGAATGACAGCACCAAATGAACATGCTAATGTGCAGAGAGAAATCTTACAGGGCCCCACTGCTAGGCAAAGAACTATGGTATCAGGGCTGAACGTATTCTCTTCCTCTATGGACTGTCAAGGCAGTCCTGCCAGGGAAAACTCATCTAAAAGCTGGTGAGTGAGTCCATGTCCAATGCAATGGCCACTTCCTTTACTAGAGTAACCACTTGAAACCTAAGCTTCCCATCTGCTACATCATTGTATGGGGCCTAGGTCCAGTTCATGAATGGTCCTTAGTTGATGCTTCAGTCTCAACAAACCCCTCTGCACCCTGGATAGTTGGCTCTGTTGTTTTTCTTGTGGAGCTCCTTTCACTTCCGGGCTTTTTCTCTTTCCTCCCACTTTTCTTCAAGACTTCTTATGTGTCCACCAAAGTTTGGCTGTGAGTCTCAGTGTCTGTTTTGAGGTGCTGCTGGATATAGCCTCTCGAAGGACAACTCTGTCAGGTTCCTGTCTGCAAGCTTAGCAGAGTATCCTTCATAGTGTCAACATCCTTTGGACATTCTCTCAGTCTCTGCTCTAACTGCTCTGTCTTTATCCCTGCATATCTCATAGGCAGGGTAAATTTTGGATTGAAGCTTTTTTGTGGGCAGGTTGGTGCCCTTTACTAGAAGACTAGTCTAGTTAGAGGATATTCTCTTCAGTCTCTATGGTCTCTGCTACTAGGGTCTCTCCTTGAATCCACCTCCAGGAACCTACTCTGACGTAGGTTTCCTACTTGTCACAGAGATATCCCCACCTTCAGTTTTTCTTTTGTCTACAGTCCTTCTGTTCTCTTACCCTTGTTCTCCTCAAGTCTAATCGCCATCCACCCTCTTAACTCTGTGCCCCTTCTCCTACCATGTTCCCTCTCTTTAGTCACTACCTCTGTCTATTCTATCTCCCCTTCCTAGTGAGATTTATGAATCCTCACTTGGGTTCTCTTTAGTTCTGTGCCTCGTAGTATGCTTATCCTGTAGTGTATGGCTAAAATTCATGTATAAGTAAGTACATACCATATGCATCTTTTAGGGGGTGGGGACAAAGAGGGTGAGACTGGAAGGGGAAGAGGGAAGAGCTACAAGTATGTAAAGTGAATAAAATAAATAAATTTTAAAATAGAGATTAAAATATAATAATCATTATATCCACTGATTCATCTTCTTAATATATACAAATGAGTCAAAATCAGGATCCTGTGTTTATGTTAGCAGTTTTCCCAAAAAACAACAACAAGGAAAAATGACAATACATGTAGGTCAGAACATTATCCAAAAATGAAGACCTGTGAGAATCCTGAGTTCTTATGAGAACATTTCAAGAAAACAATACAGAGTCTTGTGACCTCAGCTTCTTCAAAACACAGAATTGTTCTTGAAATGAGTTTTCGTGTTTCTCCCAGGTGTGGTGGATAGAAGTGAATTTACTTCAGATTACTCATTGTTTCTTGCTGCTGTTATTTAATTAAATGTTTAAACTATACTTTATATGCCTCTATGGACAAGCATGTTTTGCCAGGTATGTTTTGTCCTTGTGATTCTATACAGCTTGAACTCATGACCTTACACAGGTGACCGCTCTTAGCCCTCAGAGAATAAATTGTCTGAGGCTCTGAATAAAGTTGGTTATAGCCTGAAAAAAAAAAATCCTACTATTGACAAAGGAAGAATTAGCCTTCTGTAGGAATGAGCTCCTGGTCTATCAAATACCAAGTGGTAGCCCTAAAATCACATACATACAAACAACACAAAAACAACTTAGTAGATTGTTTTATTAAGTCATATACTTTCTATGTCCCCCTTCTTCTGTAAGATTCCCTCCACTCTACCCAAAGTTTGGCTATGTGGCCTGCTCTCTGGGCTCTTTGATCACCTCCCTCTGGGAAGTGCAGCCTTGCCAGTCCACAGAGGAAGACAATGCAGACAGTCCTGATGAGACCTGATAGACTAGGGTCAGATAGAAAGGAAGGAAGTCCTCCCCTATCTGTGGAGTAGGGGAGGGGCATAGGGGGAGAAGAGGGAAGGGGAGTAGGACTTGGAACTGGGAGGAGACAAAGGAGAGAGCTACAGCCAGGATACAAAGTGAATCAATTATAATAAATAATAAATAAATAAAAATTAAAAAATAAATCTACATACTTATGTGTGTATGTATAACCAGAGAAAAACAGACCATATGTTTGAGAAGGAAGCATATGTGAGGGATTCCAGGAGGAGAGGGAAGGGAACAATGATGCAATTAAACTCTAGTTTTTTAAAAATTGCAAAAACTAAACAATAATTTGGATGAGGAAAAAAGAATATTGTAAGATACACATTAGTGTATGAATATCAGGAATCCAAACCCATTATCTTTCAAATGTATTCATAGATAAAGTATATACAGAGGGAAACTAAAAGAGAAAATTGCATGCGTATATCTGCATATATATGTATACATATATATGGGGCATGTGATAACATATATACATAAACATACACACAAACACACATCCACACCTCCTCTTGCACCTTCTCTGTAGAGCCTTAATGGAATTCCTTACTTCTGTGTGGGATGGTGTGTCAGAATGTGTCCTGTGGAACATAAGGAATTACAATGTGGTTTTTAACTCTATAATGTGCTTTTTCCACTCTCTGTTCTCCTGTGCAAAATCTGGAAGACACATGTTGTACCTCAAAAGATGAAGCCCAAATATGATTCAAAAAAAAAACCCTATATTGTTTTTTGTGTTCATGACAAAAAAAATTATCATGATGGGAAATGAGAATTTTATAAGTTTTTTATTATGCAGCTAGAAGTTTGTTTACCCTGAAAATAGTTATACTCATGTTTGAATTAAACAAAAGGGGGAAATGGTGTATTTTGGGGGTAGAAGAATACAATCGAACACCAAGACACTTTTCCTGGTCCTCCAATTGAGGCCATTGGGTTCTCCTGTTGAAATAGACTTCCCCATGTAGCAACTTCAGAAAATGCTACATGGACCTATGACAGATCATGACAAAAAAGGTCAATACCTTGCTGTAGGTTTCTAAAAACCGACAACAAAGTATGCATTGTCCAAGCCAGGAGAACAATCAAGTGTTCTAGCTTGGATAATAAAATTGAACGCTGATATAACTTTAGCTTTGCTCTAATTTTGTCTCCTAGAACCACTGTATTATGATAACTAATACTGGAATTACTTCACTCTCTGATAATTCCCAATCTAGAAAAACACCCATCCGGTTAAATTCCCCCAAAGCATCTAACACAAACCTAAATCCTATAGCAAGCCCTTTCTTATACTATTAATGTGATATCCCATGACCAAGGATGTGATCGGTCTAGCTTCTTCATCATAAACTGCATAAAACCAAATCATTCACTACAGATACTTTCCTGATTCGTCTGGATAGTGTTGATGCAGGCATCAACATTGGAAAAGCCAAGAGTTAGACAGAATTATTTATTTCTATTTGTTCTAACTGCCCTTGGTGTCACGCTGGTTTTTAGAGCCGACAGATAAAATCCAGCTGTGCTCTAAATCACCTACATAGTATCTATAAACATCAACATCAGGTACCTGTATTTTTTTTTAAAAAACTTGCTTGTTCCACTATTTTATTTTGCATGCAGAAAGGGGGGAGAGGGTGGGACCAGGAGGGGAGGAGGAGGGGCTTATGGGGGGATACAAAATGAATAAAGTGTAGTTAATAAAAGTTAAATAAAAATTTTTTTAAAAATGGAATTATTTTGGAAAGTTTCTAGATGGTTATTAAAAGTTATTTTAGTATTTAATCTTCTTTATTAAAACTTTGTAGTAGAACATAAAAAATTAAGATTTATATTTTGTCAAACATGCTTTTTAAATGTTATTTGAGAGAACGAGGAAATAATACTCTCTAGGAAACTTTGAATTGTCATGTCCAACATGAGAGATGGAGGGAAGCTAGAAATGTTTCAAAGATAATGAATTTGTTCTACAGATAAATACATATAAATGTTTATCGCAAAAGCATCCTTCTTCGTTAGGACCAAGAGGGATGCGCTGGTGTAAGGGAAAGGGAATATGGCTTGAATCATACTCTGTCACCCTTCATCCATACCATGTTTTCTATTTTGCGGCTTTATAGGAAGAACTGGAAAAGGTAGCTGTAGCACGTGTCTTGCATGGGTGTAACTAAATATACGTTAGTGCCACAGACTGCACCAAACCACACCAAATATAGGTACACATATAGAATTTTTCTACTTTTGTATGTCAACTTACTTCCACATCTGGAATGTATATCTAAATATATAAGAGTATAAGCGTATTTTGTTCTTTTTCTAAAAAGAACTGTAGTGTAGCTAAAAATTACTAGTCAGCTTCTGAATTGTATCTAGACAAGTAGAAAGCTTGTTGACTGAAGATAAAATTGAAGGTCCACTTCACATGTACCAGAATAAAATGCAATATGATTAAATATAAATAAGAAAATTTTATTTTATCTGGAAAAAACAAAGATAAATACCTTTTTAATCTGTGTTCTTGAAAATGAGCCTAACTACTCAATTGCAACTCAGGGGAAGGAGAGAACAACTGGTTGATAATTTTATAATGCTATATTTACAACCAAAATATGAATTTCAAACTGGAAAAATTATTTATAACTGATATCGTAACACAAAAAAAACAAATGTCAGCTTTAAAAAGAAGTAGTGTACTAAAAAGCATGCAAATTAAGAAATACAAAATATTAATCATAATCCAACAGAACCTGGAAAAACATCAGGAAAAGGTAGAACACAGGACAAGCTTCCTAACTGGGCTATTAAAAAGGGGTGGGGGAATCAGCCTTGTGGCCCATGCATGGAAACTCTGCACTTAGATTTTTGAGATGAGATGCTCTCAAGTTCCACAGCTGCCTGACTGCATAAGACCCTCCCTGTCTTGGGAGGGGAGAGGCAAGGAGAGAAAAGATGAACCGATGGAAAAGAGAACAGAGCAAAAGGAAACCAACCTCGCTGGATGAGAGAAATTCAAAATAAAGTTTTAATAAAGCATTTATCACCCACTATATAAAAATCTAAAAATCCAACAATATAACATATTAGAGAGGATGCTAGTGAAGAAACTTCATCAGATTTCGGGTCACCAAGCTAACTAAAATAACAAAAATGAGTGGTCTATATAAGAAATTGAGACATATATTTCCTTTGAAGTTTCTATCTTTTGGAATTCATTTCATGCATGTATATACAGGAAAATTATAACAATTATAAAAATTATAATTGTGAGCATGAATAGTTACTATGAAATTATTGTAAAGAAAAAGTTTATAATCAAAAATTTGCAGGGACCAGTTGAATAAAGTATGATCCATTCATAAATAGAATACCAGGTAAAAAATAATAATAAAATTGATTCCTACACATAGATATGATGTTATCTCCCAGACATTAAATGAAAACAACAGCAATAAAGTACATAATAGTAAATTATCTAAGCTTCCTTCTATATGACATGTTTATTTTCTTTTAGAGAAATACAAAAGAAAGAAAAACTGAACTCATAGTGACAAGGTAATAACCACAAAGAAGGAAAGGACAGGAGCAGTATTTTCTGAAGGTGTATTACAGGGCAATTTTTATTTGGAATAATATAATTGTGCTGCTACGTGTTCAAAACTAGAAAGAGAGTCTGATTCTCATTGTTAATGGAACCTGGCAAGGTCTTCCTCAGACCCGACTAATAAGCTCAAAGGCTCTCTCCTCTGCAGCCTCATGTGTTACTGTCCTTGTACAATTAAATTCTCTTATTTCTGCTGCTCATCCTTTCTCGCATTTGAGTTTATCTTCTAGAAAGTGGCAATAATGAACAACAGTTTCTAATCAGGTAATGGAGTAGTCTTGATGACCCAGTTCGTAAATTTTACAATTTGTAAACTGTAAAACCACTTAAATAAAGTTAGGCAACTAAATACTGTAGAAATAAAGTAAGTCAAGCAATCACCATGTGCTAGAGTTGGCAACAAATATTCATGAAAAAAAAATGGCTGAATTAAATATTTTAGAAATTGATAACATTTGGACAATAAGAAAAGTGAATAATAATTGGGCAAAATTAAAAAAAAAAACCAAGAATGTCATGAAGAGTAGGCTCTTATACTCACACCACTGACTGTTGTGTCATGAAGGCCTTCTTCTAGCAAAGTGTGTATAACGAGGCATGAAGAAATTCTCTGGTTTAGACAGGAAAACACATGCACAGTAATGCAGCACAGAGTCATCAGCCTTCAGGAGACCAGGAGGCTCTCAGCAGTTAAAATAGCATCACGTTGAGCCTATAATCGTCTGTCAGCTCCATGCACATAGGAATGTATAAATATGCCTTTTAAAGCATTTACTCAGTGTCAACAATCAAAACATCTTGATTTTCCCCACCAGAACATGATTTTAAAACAAAAAAAAATCTTCATATTAACAATATATATTTGTCAATAATAAAATTTGCAGTGGGACTGAAGACATGGCTCAATGGTTAGGTATACACACTGCTCTTTCAGGGGACCTGAATTCAGTTTCCAGAAACCATTTTAGGGAGTTCATAACCACCTGAAACTCCAGCTGGAGGTGGTCCAACACAAACTCTAGCCTTGAGGGTACCAACTTCATGTCCTCTTTCCACAGTCCGCTGACTCCAAAGACTGGCATCATCACGTACATGAGTGCAGGGCCATCCATTGGAAGCACAACAGGAACCAAGTCCCTGAAGAAAACTAACTCTTCCTGTCCTAGAAGCCTTCAACTACCCAATCTCCTTGGCTGTGAAATGAATTTCATGAACCTCTCTGCCATCTATGCTGGAATTTAGGCTGGACTGATCTTGTGCAGGTAATCATTGCCACCATGACTTCATATCCAGATGTAAAGGAGAGAAACTAAATTATTCTATCATTCCCTATACAAAATTCAAGTTCAAATGCATCGAGAACCTCCATTCTTCCTCAGCCTTAGTTTGAGGAAAAGAACAGAATATAACTAACTTATAGGCACAGGTAAGGATTTGTTTAATAGGAATCTGTTAGTACACTAAATAAAACCAGCAATCAGCAAGTGGGATCTCATTTTTCAGATTTACTTTTATCATTTTTAAGTGTATCTGTGTGTGCTTGTGCTGCGGTGTGTGCATGTGTGTGCATGTGCGTGTATACCTGAGCATGCCCATGTACCCATGGAGGTCAGAGGCATCCCATTCCCCTGTAGCTAGAGTTGCAAGAAGTTGTGCATCACCTGATGTAGGTGCTGGAAAGAGAACTCGAGTTCTCCAGAAGAGCGATATATATATATATATATATATATATATATATATATATATATATATGTTATTTTTAAGATGGAAAGGCCCTTTCACTGAAAATAATTTCTTCAGAGACCTAGGGTAAAATCACACACTACCGGTCTTTAAAAAAAAATGGAATAAAATGACTCTGCTATACTCATAGATTCAGTCATCATCAGAGATGATTCTTCCTGCCACAAATGGGAACTAATACAAAGACCCACATCCAGACAATGCACACACACACACACACACACACACAGAGAGAAGAGAGAGAGAGAGAGAGAGAGAGAGAGAGAGAGAGAGAGAAGAAGAAGAAGAAGAAGAAGAAGAAGAAGAAGAAGAAGAAGAAGAAGGAGAAGAAGGAGAAGAAGAAGAAGAAGAAGAAGAAGAAGAAGAAGAAGAAGAAGAAGAAGAAGAAGAAGAAGAAGAAGAAGAAGAAGAAGAAGAAGAAGAAGAAGAAGAAGAAGAAGAAGTTAGCTTGGAACACACAGTTCAAAAGTGATGTCTTCATCAAATCCCTTCCCTTAGAGCTGAGGGGAGCCCTCAAAAAAAAAAAGGCAGGAGAAGAGAGGAAACATGGAGTACACCAGGAGAATGAGGCCCTCTGAGTCATCTGAATAAAGCTAATGTGAACTCACAGAGACTGAAGCAGTGAGCACAGGCCCTCCATATGTATGTATGTATATATATATATATATATATATATATATATATATATATATATATACATGCACCAGGTCCTCCACATATATATTACAGCTTTCAGTTTCTTGTTTTTATGGGAGTCTTGAGTGTGTGAATGAGTAGGTCACTGATTCTTGTGCTTTCTCTTGGGGCTCTTTTCCTTCTGTTGGTTTGCCTTGCCCAACATCAATGTGATGTGTTTTGTTTTATTTTATTCTGTGTTATTTTGTTATGTTTTGCTATTATCTCCTAGAAGCCTGTTCTTTTCTAATGAGACACAGAAAGGGAGTGGATCCAGATGAGAGGAGTGGTGAAAGGAAACTGGAGTATAGGGAGTGCTAACTGTAATCTTAGTGATCACTGATTCGTCCCTAGACATTTACCTGGTATTGTTTTCAACTGTGTAAAACATTTGCAATCTTGTTTTAGTTTCTAATAGTTATCTATGGTATTATACATTAAATCTGACATGACTATTTTGAAAAACTTCTCAACTAGCCTCTATCCCCAAATATGCTAAATATTAGTACCTACTTACATGGTTTTCTCTGTATTTGTGATTAAATAAGGAAGCTCAAATAAACAGGCAAATGGGAAAAAAATATGGAGACCTTTTCCACTTAGACGGTAATTAAAGCTTAGCAATTTCACAATGTGCACTTACTACACCAATGCCTGAAGATACCTGAATACATTTCACTGTTACACCACATACCGCTCTTCCATTGAACCAGAGTAACGACACATTGCTCCGCAGAACACAGGAGTCAATGTGTGGTTTCAGCTCTGTCGAAATTCCTGCTAAGAAATTAAAACGACTCGCTTATTTTGTAGGGAAAGGTGCCATAAATCTAATTCTAAGGATAACATTAGCAAGAAGTTGTCCTGGAGAATAAATTGTTTACTATTAATAGATCATCACTTTACGGGTAAGAAAATTGAAATTAAACATCTTACCTTCTGCAACCTGCCTGTTTAGTTGATACGTCAGAACATGGTTCATTATCGCCTATCACACGATACCAGACACCTGGAAAATCAGGCAACAGCAACCAAAACTGTTCCAATACCCACAACTCCACTCCAGGAATGGAGCTGTGTGCCCTCCTTACCTCTCTTCATGGATAAGCTCTAGGAAACTGAGTTCCCAAATTTGAGTAAATAGGATATGTAGTTGGTTATGGAATATGTAGAAAATGACAATCTAACTGGATATGAAAAATAACATAACAATGGATAAAAATGTTTTCTACTCTGATTATGATTCTACTAATATACATTAAACATTTAGAGACCTTAAGAAGGTACCATATTTTTTTAATTATTTGATAATAGAAAGAGCATTAAAAAAAGGATTTAGAGATTGTGTTTGGTAATTTTCATTATTTTACCTGCATCATCTTATGAAACTTTCCAGTATTAAATTAAACCCTTACCAACCCACAGCTTGACTCACCTTTTAACATCTTGGTCTGTCTGGACTGTCTGATAGCTGTATGCCAGGCAGAGTCTACAGCACCCAGCTCACTGCTCCATCAGATTGTCTTACCTCCACTTGAACAGAAAGGGTCTGACCCCCACTTCCCAGTGTAGGTACAAACCAGTGGAGCACCTGGCTTAACCTAAATACTAAACAGATTCGCCAATGAATGAATAAATAAACAGCAAAAGAAATAGACAGCAAGGTAGTGAGAGAAAACAATTTTCAAAGTCAAGAGTTTGCTAAAATGACACCATCCGATTTGGAGTTATTTGTTTTTTCCATTTCTTCACCAACAGATTTCTAAAATACAGATATGTTATCGTAAATGGCCTCTGCAGGTGAGGGCCTAAGAGTAGAGTAGGACAGGAGGAGGGAGAGAATGCTGATACCCTCTTTAACGTCGCTAAAATGTTTTTTGAGTCACAACCTGCCTGAAAGCCTGCCATTTAGCTAATGTGGCTTCTGCTATTCACTGGGAACACAGTTTGGGTACATTTGGGGCTGTGGCTGTTTACATTAGCTTGCCTTATCAGCCATACAGAGCGCCCAGAATAGAAGAGAGATGGCAAAGATTATCTTCTTCCTATGACTTTGTAAACCTCCCATAAGAGCTCGGAGGTCAGGCACGTGACATAAGGACTTTTATCTTCCACAAGATAACCACAGGCATAGTTAAGCCAACTGCACTCTGGAGGTCCATCCTGAAGCATAATGGGGAGCAGTCACGCGACTCTGGTGAGAAGGAGTCTTCTTCAGTCCCAAGACAGTCGCTAATCTGTGAAAATAATTTTGGTTCCATTTAGGCTAGAACAAAATGGTAACAGGGATGAAGATTATAGCTAATTCCAAATTTCTACATCAAATAAATGGTACTATTTGCCCCCCTTCCTCTCCGGTCCCCTCCATCCCTCTCCCTGTTTAAACTCTCCTAGGAATCATCTGTCATTCCTGAAAGCCCGAAAAGCTGACTTTAAAAATATCTGTTTATAAAATACTCTTGCGATGCTGTGCCTCTTAGAGCCTTTTGAAATAAAGCAGCCATAATATGTGTGACAGCGCCACCATTAACGCTGATCATAAAAGCCAGAGAGGGGCCAGGACGCTTATTTACCGCGCACTGTTGGGAAATCGCTGCTTTATGAAAGCCGGGCATCCAGCATTCTTACTGCAGACCTTTTCGGCTGTGAGGTTTCAGTGCCCCATGCTATTTTTTTCTTCTTCCCAAGGAGCCGGCGATGTAAATGTGCCACACTTGAGTTCCATGGCATAGTGAGCTAAAGAGCGTATGTCCTACATCTAGAGTGGAAAATTTGGTGTTTAGGGAGCAATGAAGCGAGCTATAACTCAGGCTTAGAGATAAATGCTCTTTGAGACCACTGTTCCATTTATAGATATAATATAACTTGAAAAGCTTAGGTGTCTTTCTGGTGAGGATTTTTCCG
Source organism: Meriones unguiculatus (assembly GCF_030254825.1). Lineage (NCBI taxonomy): Eukaryota > Metazoa > Chordata > Mammalia > Rodentia > Muridae > Meriones > Meriones unguiculatus. The sequence goes on from NC_083351.1 coordinate 159,643,212, forward strand.
TGCAAGCTTTTGATTTTAAAAAGTGATACCACTTTTGATAAAAACAATATCATATTGTCTCTTTCTCTTTTGTTTTTTATTTTACATATTAAAATAATTTAAGGAGCACTAAAAGTGGATAGAAGCACAGTGCACAAAATGTTGAAATAGATCAAATTTATTGTCTATAAAAACCAAGATTTGCAAAATGAGCTTTGTCCTGCTTGTATTATCAATTATAAAACTGATTTCTATTATACCATGTATTTGTGTAACAGAAGTGGCACCTGGGCCTAAAGTGTAGGTTTATATGATGGTCTCTGGCCACTGGCAACTCTTACTGGTTTAGAGTGTGCTCTTACTCAGCCTTAAATAAGATGTCTCTAACACACACACACACACACACACACACACACACACACACACCATCAAGGCTCAGGAATCTACACAGATCAGAAAGTAAGAGCGAAAAGTGGCAAATCACTCCAAGGAAGCAGCATCTTCCAGACACAAGGAGGAATACACAGATGAACTCTCAGCAACAAAAATCCCCAACACAGAGAAAGGCAAGTAGACACAAAATCCCACCCTTAACCAAGAGTTTATTTGCAGCTGATACCTGCTATAAAATAATTTTCCAAAGTTTTCTCCAATGGAGTGTCATTTGGGTATATCAGCTACCCTCCAGGGTAGGGCCCTCTGCTTGGAAATATTTAGCTATCATAAAATAGACGCCATGTATTTTGTATGTGCTTTTTCCTTCATTTTTTTTTGTTTTGCTAATTTTTGTCTTACTGGCTTTTGTTTATTTTGATTTTCTATTTTGATTATTGGTGGCGGGATAGGTTTGCTTGTTTGTTTGCTTTAGTTTCAGGGGTGGTTTGAGAGAGAGGGTTTGGTGGGTGGGAAGGCTAATGTTATCTGGAAGAAGTTGAGAGAGGAAAAGGATATAGTCACAATATATTGTCTGAATAAACTGAAGAATGCTCTGACATGCAAAAGGCTTTCTCCATACTGTATTCTCCAAATTCAAATTCACTGCCTAGAATGGATGTATAAAAAACATGGAATGAATATCTAACCAATACACTGTAAAGTAGCTCTGTGATGAGTGGGACACAGCCCTGTGAGCATAATAATCTAATGTAAATGAACTAGCAATAACCCAGGTCCAGGACGAACACTTGAAATGCACAGACATTTTAGATGACAGAACCCTGGCATTATTTTATCGTGGTTATACTTATAACAAACATAAAGGACAATAGAACACTAAAACCACTAAGATTTCTTTAACCAGTCTGTGTTGGTCTACAAGGAGACCCACTGAAATGAAACATATGAGCCTCTTCTGCCACTGCATTCTCCCTTTACTTTGTAAGAGATGCTGTAAATCATTCATGACACTTGTTTCCTCAGAGCATGAACTCCTTGTACCATCATCCTCAGCATGACATTCTCTCAGTCACCAGAGCTGACAGAGGCTTCATTATCCGTAAGTACTCACGTGTCACGCCTGCCCTGGACCCAGTCACAGAAAATGTATGCCAGCTCACCGCTTACCATTGTTTTTACTTTTGAGATTTTTACCAATTCCCTCTTCCCTTTCCTCCCTCCAAGCTTTCCTGTAGACTCTTCCCTGCTCTCTTTTAAACTGGCTTTTCTTAAATGTTATTAGATTTATATATGTATATACATATTATATTCCTAAATGCAATTGGCTCGGTCTAAGTAAAGTTACTAGTACGTATGTTTTCAGGGATGATCATTTCATATTGCATAACCATTTGGGATACTCTCCTCTAGAAAAGACTGTTTCTCCCATTCTCAGCATTCCTCCTTTGCCTGTAGGTCTTTGTGTACATCTGAAGCCCTGTGGGCTTTCCCCTGTCCACTTTGGCATGTCCATTCCTGTTCTCTTTGTTCAACTCGTGTCAGTATCGCCTGTGACGGCAGAAGCTATAAGCACCATTTGATGTTGTTGTTTGTTTTGTTTTGTTGTTTGTTTGGTTTTGTTTTTATTTTAGATAGATTGTCTTGCTTAATCAGGAGCTTACCATTTCCACGAGAGTGGCTGGCTAATGAACCTTCCCTGTTTGTACTCCCAGTCACTGGGGTTACAGAAGTGTGCTGCTACAGCCAGTCCTTACAGGGATGGTGGGGATATGAACCTGGGTCCTCATCCTTGTGTGGCAAGCTCCTTAACCTGCTGAGTCATCCTCCCAATCCCTCAGGAAACCTATGGTAACAACAGTTACTGGTTTGATTTAAGCTAGCTGCATCCTAAGACCCAATCTGTAAACTCCTGAGGACCTGCCATTGATTTTTCTCAACATTTCATTTAGAAAAGGAAAAGCCGAGAAAAATAGTCTAGATATGAACCTACCCTGGTGCATGAGACTTGGTTGAAGAGTGTATAAAATATGGATCGTCCACCTTGATTTCATATCTACGTGGATCAAGTCAAGAAACAGTGTGAATGTACAGGTATTTATTTAGGGTTTAGGTATTGTCAAATGTCTCTGCCTATAGGTATCACATTTCAATGTTATGCTTTAGAGAAAAGATATATTTTTATAAAACTGTGTCTGTCATTCCTGTGATTTTCAATCTTAGCTTTAAATTAAGTATCTTTCATTTATAAAATGTTGAAAATAATTAAATGGGTAGTAATCATATTTTAACTCATTCTCTAAATGTCATTCTTAAAAGATATTTTAAGTCCTGGGTAAATCTTTTTCTTTTCTTTTCTCTTTTTGCATTTACTGAGCTTCTAAACAGGCCCAATGGGCCCTCTGTCTCCAATTGGAGTTTTCAGGGAGAAATTATGGTAGGTCAGACAGGTCAGGAATCTATTTTCTTTCATAAGTGAAAAGAAAAAAATTCCTGGGAGCTGACTGAGCACCAAACAATAAAAAATTTAAAAAACAAGAGGAAAAGCTAGCCTACACATTTGGAAGTGGTAGGGTTGATTCTGCGGTGTGTCACATGACCAGACCATGCATTTTCCATGCACACTCTTTAGGTCTATCAGGCAATGGTGACTAGTGAGAGAGGAGAGGTTATAAAGCAAGACACAGATCAGAAGGAAGAAAAAGACCTCCCCTATCAGTGGATTTGGGGAGGGGCATGCAGGCAGAGGGTGGAGAAAGGGAAGGATTGGGACAGGAGGAGGGACGGAACCACGGGGGGGGGGGGGGGATACAAAGTGAGTAAAGTGTAATTAATAAAGAAAAATAAAAAAAGAAGTACCAGCAAAAAAAAAAAAGAAGACCCAAGCAAAATAAAATGAGGACACAGTGCTGAAAATAATGTTGCTTTATGTACAGTAAGTATATTGTTGTTAAAATATTATTTCTACCTAAGCTGACCTTAAAATTATAGTTGTCATGTTTCCAAAATGATCACATAATTCCAAAACGCAGCTCACTTTCACTAACCTCTGTTCTTTTTCTACTATGCACACATGACAGAATATGGGATAAGAAAATCATCTACGTGGTGAAACAGGACAGTTCAATTAATAATTTCAATTTTATATGGCATTCAAGGTGTTTTAAAAATATATGTTCTTACATAAATGAAAGTAAGACTACTAAATGAAAAGAAATAGAAATTGCTCTGAAGGTTGGAAGCTCAATGGCACTAAATTAGTCAATGGATTTAAAATTACAAAGACTTAAAAGCCAGGAAATTTTTTTATAGTGTTTCATCCAATGACTTTGGATAGTAGGGCCAGAGAGAAAGATAAAATCTATTTTAAAGATGTGTGAGAAGCTAGAATGAAAAAAAGGAGGAGGAGGAAGAAGAAAGTACTCTTGTAAATATAAAAAGGACAAATGACACTGAGCAGTCTAATGTGATTTTCCAAGTAAAGTGCATTAAAAACAAGGGAACATGGTAAATTAATTTTAGGCAAATCTAAAAGTTAAGCAAATAGAATTTATGAGAATATAACAAATCTAACTTTCTGTTTTTATTCTCAAGGAGTTGAACTATTAGCCACAGAGAAACTTTTTAAACATGAATATCATTCTGTCTCATCAGTTTTCGTTTAATTAACTCTCTGGTCTAATGTCAGCCAATTGTTTTCAAATGGTGATTAACTTCTGCTCTACTGGGTGAGCAGTGCCCAAGCTGAGTCTCTGTAGCAGCTGCTGTTTCATACCTGAAGAGGCAAAAGAGAGGGCTGCATGCTGGATTAGTATAATAACTGGGGGACATAAAAATTAAAATGTCCTTGATATCTTCAATAGAAAATGAGAACAACTTCTACTTCACCACATAAATAGTTTTTCCCTTCAAATCTAATGGAAAAATCAATGAATAAGATTTTATATATTCTATACAATAAAGAAAATAAATTATAAAATTAATGTTAATCAAATTTATTCAAGGAACTTAAACAAAATATGTTAGTCACCTTCTATTATCAAAGTCAAGTGGACAAAAGGAAGTTTGCGATTGAAACACTGACTTACCACTGGGACAGACATGAAGTGGGCCTGTATCTTACCAGTGTGAAGCTGAACCAAGTTTTTCCTAAAGCTATCACTGTCAGTGTTTTAAGTCTGGCGCTAAGATTATTCCATTCATTGTAACTAGTCTATAACCTAACCTGAAAGTTCATTCTTTTAGCAAGTAGCCAAGACTCAGACCATCTTAGCATAGGATTTTCCAGTTAATAAAGGCTGCGATCTGTCAAGTCATCATAGGTTGATTACCCACTAATTGCCTAATACCAAGTGATCACCTTTAAACATACACACAAACATATATGCAACAGTAATCAAACTCAGCAGGTCATAGTTATATACTTATGTATATATATATATGTTTGTATATATATATTTATTATTATTATTATTAATTTTTTAAAAGAGGCCATGGATTTAAGAGGGAGTGTAAAGGGGGATATGGAAGGATAAAATTATGTTTTATTATAAAAACTACAAATAAAAGTTCTTAATTCACCGCTACTTTAAGAATGGATGCTTTCATTGGCCTTGAATATACAGTTTCATGTCTTACATTTCCTCAATACTAAAAACTGGCATTTTCATATGCTTGTAATACTTTAAGATATTTAAGTGTCATTGGTATCACTTTCCTACTATTCCCCAGAGAAAACACCGTAAGAAAATACCCTCACAGATTTCTCTAATATAGTAGTGGACCTATCATTGTAAGAAGAGAGACAAAAATCTGATTATTAATATTAATAGTGATCTGAGTGGCAGTTTATGTGAATATGGATGAAAACTACTGATATCAATGGCCAGAGAGGATAAATCTAAAGGAAAAACCTCCAGTCTACAAAACAAAATGAGACCACTTAAAACACATGACTATAGTACAAAAGGCTTAAATTCTTTTACTATAAATTATTTTTAAACTATTTTCTTATTGGACAAAGAACCATGATATAATGCATATGGCTCAAACAGGGCTGAGGGCACGATCTGAGAGCTCTCATCTAGTGCTCTTACCATTTTATAAACCTCATAGCATGTACAATGGAGCAGCTGTGAGTGGCCATTGTCACGGTAAATTCTACCAGAGTGGACGCAGGACTAGCCACAGGATTATCATCATGGATTGCTGCAGCCATGAATCATCTGAAGGAATGGGCGGGCATGGGAGCATTAGCAGGCCTTCTGGTGTTGGTCTCCTTGGTTTGCCTGTGGTATATATGCAAGATTAGAGTCTCACAACAGAGTAATGCAGCCATGACCATTCAGGCCTTTACAGCCATTGAAGCAGGACAGTCTCCCCAAGCATGGTTGGCTACCATAAAAAGCTAAAATGTTATGCTCAGGATGCGAGACTAAGCACTGCACTCAGGGTCAGCCGCTTTGGACCCAGAGAAGAGCATGTCTGATTGCATGCGGGTTGATGCCCCAGGTCCCGCCTCTGAGAAAAAGGTATCGGATGGGTCTGATGCTCTTTGGGTGGATGACACCTAAATGAACATCGGTACAAAGTCCCAATTTATTTCTGATATCAGAGATCAGACCTCTACTCTTGCCTGATGCGTCTAAAACAAAAAGGGGGAACTGTAGAGAGCTGCGGAATGCCGCGCCTGAAAGATGGAGCTGGTTTCCGCCTTCCACCTTCCCGATGGTGAGTGCTCTCTGTCACGAACAACTCCACATTTGGCTAAGGCTGAGGATCTGGCTTGCTTCCATGTATGTGGACCTATCTGCATTGCCCACATGGCACGCTGGGGTTGGCTACCCAGAGGCTATTTAAGCTGTGGGCTGGCTTTCCCCAGGGTCAGATGATTGTTCAAGGTTCCTGAATGAACTGCATTGAAAAAAAAAATAAAAAAATAAAAAATAAATTAAAAAAAGATGATAAATAAAATAAAAAAAAAAAACCTCATAGCATGACCTCATGCAGTCACAGTTGGCATAGATCAGCCAGCCTGTGATATCAGAATGCAATCAAGAAACATGCTAAATATAAGAGTTGTAAGTTCTCCAGGCACATTATGGCATGCTATTTTATAGCAAAGTATAAGTATATACTGAAACTATGATGTTAAGTACAATGTAGCGAATGCATAAGCCAGTAGCATCATTTATTATTATCATCAACTATGTTACATACTGTGCACAGTTGTAATGTTATCTTAATGTATAATTGGCAGTGAAGTAGGTCTGTTTCAGAAGCGCTCCCCGCAAACACATGAGCAGTGTGTTGTGTTTTGATGCTCACTATGATTGGGAGAGGGTGATTTTTTCAATTTCTTTACATCCTAGACATCTAGAGCCACACATGTGTTCCATCATCACACAGTTTTAACTGTGTGTGTTGCCTACAAGAACTTACATAAAATAAACTAGGTTTACAATTTTTTTCATATAAAAGCAGATATGAAAGTGAGAACAAGCTGCAAGCAACCACAGATGTATAGAATCAGTGATAGACGGTCTATGATAGCACAGCTTTACTGTTCTAATAAATTTTTGCCAAGAAAAAAAAATAAAAAGTCCAAGTAGCATTACTGTTTGCTTCATGAACACTTAAAAGACTCATTTATCCAAGTGACTGTTAACTTGCCCCTTCCTTGGACATTACAATGAATATTCCACTTCTCAGGAAAATAGATTTCCATAATCACTAAACATGTCTACTATCAAATAATATTCATTTACTGAGATTCTCTGCAAAATCCTTGTCCTTAGGTATCATAAACCAATCATAAACTTTCAAAAGCTTTTTGTCCTTTCAGATCCCTACCTTTAAAGACCTACCTTAACCTCAACCCCACTCCTCATTACGCATCACTTACAGGTGATATTTACCCTTGCTGCAGTGACACTCATTTTTGAATGAACAATAAATTCAGAGGTATTCGTTTTTCCAGAGTCATAAGTCAATAAAATACATGCAAAAAATCTGCACCATTTTCAGGGAAAGTAAATAACTTAAAAACTAAGTTGGATGTTGTGTGGTTTTGATCAAAGTAATCAATCTACAATAATGATATCATACCCATAGACCTTCACATTAGCAGTTCTCAAGCTATGTGTCATGACCCCTTTGGAAGTCAAATGGTCCTTTCCCATGGGTCCCTTAAGAACATCCAAAAACACAGATATTTACAGTGCAATTCATAACAGTAGCAGAATTACAGCATGAAGTAACAAGGAAAATAATGTTATGGTAGGGGATCACCACAACATGAGAAACTGTATTGAGTCACAGCATTAGGAAGACTAAGAAACACTGCTTTTGACAGAGTGATGAATATAAAACTTTAGCAGAATGTTATTTATAAAGTCCTAACTGTTCAAAAGATGAGAAGAAACTAATAGAAACAAAACTGCAGAAAGAAAACTTAAGCTTTAGTTAATAAAGTTAGAAAAAAAAGGAGAAGGAGGCAAAAGCAAATGAAAGGAAAGAGGAAGGATAATTCAGACAAACCAACTTCAACACAAAAAGCAATAAACTCATAAAAATCACTTATTAAAAACTAACATAATTCAATAATTTTAAATGAACAACGATAAATTGAATTTGGTGACATGTAGCAGAAAACACCCTCCCACTTGTATTTGGCACAACAGTTTTTAATATCTCTGGTAATATACCCCTGTAGTACAGAAATCTCAAACTCCTAAAGCAAATGCCATTCAAGATGCACTTACTGACACAGTGTCACAGAGCAAGAAGTCAGTCGCTCACTTTAACTAATTAAAATGGAAATGTAAGACATCCACCTACATAGCTATTGCCTTAAATGGGAATGTAGAACAATTACACATCGTGTAGGAGAAATTAAAATTAAAGAACCACTTATCAAAGTTTATGGGTTGTAACCACAGCTATCTCATCCAAATAATAGATTACTATTTTTACAGGATTGGTGCTAAGCATATTATAGGCATTTTCTTATTTAATTCAACATCTCTTTAAGGGCAAAATCGTTACCATCCTTAGTATATGCATGCAGAGACTGGGGCTTTGAAAGGAGATGCATGTAAAATAAAGATAGATTTATATTCTTAAATCTTTTTGCATGTAACACAGATGAAAAGTAAAAATATATACGTATTTATATATAGTTATATAGTCACTGAAATAGGTGCCCCAAAATGCTCTTAACAAAATTCAACATGTTGGACTGATTTTAAAAGTTGAAAGCAGCTTTATGAACTATAAAGCGCTCTTTGTTTCCATTATTGAAATGTGTTATTTTTCTAAATCCACGGAGAGCACCACACTTAGAACTTGTTATAGACTGGAGATTTCTTATGCTGAAATTCTAGTATATGTGGAAAATTACTTGGATGTGGGCTACTTGTGATGTCAGCAGGTCATGAGAATCAAGAAGCATGTATAATTTTAACGCTCATGTAAAAAGGACTCAGAAACCTTCCTTGTCCCTTCTATCATGTGAAGACATATCAAAAAGATAGCCAAATATAAAACAGGAATAGGACCTCCACCAGACATCAAATTTACCAGCACCTTAATTTTATGAAAAATAAATTTTTATTATTTATAAACCACCTAATCTATGCTGATGTGTTGTAGTATTCCTAACAAAAACAAATGTGAAACCCCAGAGAATAACCTCCTAATGTGGACTTTCATAAAAGGTTGTTTTCAAAACTATCAAAGATTCCATACTACTTAAGTGAGGTTGGATAATTTGAATCCTTCTCTTCCACATCATAAATAAATATAAGTATATTCGTATCCTTGAGAATTCCTGAAGAGGAAACCAAACTTTATTTAACCTTGTGTTTCCCAAACTTACTTGATCACAAATCAACTGTCACAAATATTGCCTATTAATATTCTACAAAGCGCCTTGGAAGGGATATTTTTACTAAATTGGGACACTAAGCAAGGACATCCGTAATCAACACACTTATATTACAGCATTCTCAGTCTATGGCCCACAAAGTAAAATTAAACCTAAAACAAATCAAGCCATACAGTATGAATACCCTTGAGAAACTGGCACATAGAAATGACAGGAAAAAAAATATACAATAATAATGATAATAATAATGGTCATGTCTATGTGCTAAAATAACAAACGAAAAGCTTGTTTTATTTTCTTCTTTGTATTTTCTGTATTCTCTTTTTTTTTGGAAATATATTTTTATTTTTTTTTTATCAGTTACATTTTATTAACTCTGTATCCCAGCCGTGTCCTGATCCCTCATTCCCTCCCAGTCCCTCCCTCCCTCCCTCATCTCCACTGTGCCCCTTTCCAAGTCCACTGATAGGGGGGACCTCCTCCCCATTCATCTGATCCTGTTTTATCAGGTATCTTCAGGACTGGCTGCAAAGCCCTCCTCTGTGGCCTAACAGGACTGCTCCTCCCTTCGGGGGTAGGGAGACCAAAGAGCCAGTCATTGAGTTCCTGTTAGAAATAGTCCCTGTTCCCCTCACTTTGGGAAACCAATTGGTTACTGAGCTACCACAGGCTACATCTGAGTGGAGGTTCTAGGTTATATCCATACATGGTCCTTGGTTGAATGTCAGTCTCAGAAAAGACCCTGTGCCCAGATATATTTGGTCCTTGTGGAGCTCCTATCCTTTCCCCAGCAGACTAACTCCCCTTCTTTCTTATGATTCCCTGTACTCTGCCAAAGATTTGGTCATGAGTCTTTGCTTTGAAAACACTGCTAGTTAGAGTCTTTCAGATGCGCTCAGTAGACTCCTGTCATACGTTCAATGCACATCCCATCTGTCTTTCTAAATGAGGATTGATCATCTCACCCCATGTCCACTCTATTGATTATCTTTTTTAGGTGTATAGATTTCATTATGTTTATCATATCCTATAGGTCTATATAAGTGAGTATATCCCATGTTTGTCTTTCTCCTTCTGGGATATTTCACTCAGAATGATCTTTTCTAGATCCCACTATTTGCCTGCAAATTTCATGATTTCCTCCTTTTTGATTGCTGAGTAGTATTCCATTGTGTAAAAATACCACAATTTCTGTACCCATTCCTCCGTTGATGGACATCTGGGTTGTTTCCAGGTTCTGGCTATTACAAATACAGCTGCTATAAACATGGTTGAGCAAGTATCCCTTTTGTGTACTTGAACAAACTTTGGGTATATACCTAGCAGTGGTATAGCTGGGTCTTGAGGAAGCACTATTCCTAATTGTCTGAGAAAGCGCCAGATAGCTTTCCAGAGTGGTTGTACCAGTTTACATTCCCACCAGCAGTGGAGGAGGGTTCCCCTTTCTCCACAACCTCTCCAGCATGTGTTATCGCTTGAGTTTTTCATCTATTACTTTACATTTGAAATATTATTTAAGTAAAACAGTATGTTCAGACCCTTTCTCCAAGGATTTTGCTCTTTAGGTCATGAGGATCACTCCCTGGTGATTAAAAGCTACATTACTGGGGGTAGGTCTCATCTAGTAAAATGGTTTAGTTCTAGGAAAAAAGCTGTCACATCAAGTAGGCCACCTCCCTGGTATCTTGATTCCTTGATCACATCCATGCCTTCTGTGCATACCTGGTTTCCTTACTAATTCTCCAGTATGCTGTGACAGAAAGAGAGACCCTTCCTTACAAAACTGACATGCTGTTTGGTCCTTTCAGCCACTAGAATTCTGAATTAAATAAACCTTTTGCCTTTGTAAGATCTTTTGCTATAGCAATACAAAAAAAATTAAGAATAGCCAAGTTTAGGCATATCTGAAACTATCAACTGAAATTTGTTCAATTAGTTTTTTTCTAAGTTTATTTTGTATGTCAGTGTCAGGGAGAGAGAATTAATTTTCAGAAAAAGGAAGTTAATTACAAATTAACTTCTTATATTTCTTATATTACAAATAATATATAATCTGATAAAGATAATTAAGAATTTGTGTAAATTTTGCAAATGCCATGATATTATACATACGAAATTACAAAAAAAATCAATATACCAGAAAAAAATTTAGAAACAATAAATAAGTCAGTAACATGAAAGGATACAGAATGTATTTGTACAAATCAATAGCTTTTCTATGCATCAACGTCAAATGCACAGAGAAAGAGAGAAACGGAAATACTTCCATTCACAATAGCCTAAAAGTAAGTAAAATATTTACAAATAACTGTAGGACCTCTACAAAGAAAACTTCAAACCTCTGAAGAAAGAGTGAAAACACTAAAAAAAAAAAAAATAGGAAAGCATCCATGCTAATAGATTAGCAGAAACAAAATTATGAAAATGAACATTTTACCTAAGGCTATTTATAGATTCAGTGCGGTCCCAATTAAAAATGCTTATCTTATTTTTCACAAAAAGTAGAGAAATAATCATCTCAAAATTCATATAGAACCACAAAAGACCCTGGTTTGCCAAAAATAAAGAAAGAATATTGAGCAATATGAACAATCCTGGAGGGATTTCCACTCCAGATCTTAAGCTAGATTGCAGAACCATAGAAAGAAAAACAATACAATGGTGGTGCAAAGCAGACATGTAGAGCAATAGAACAAAATTAAAGACAAATCAAATATACCCTAAATCAGGCATTTATTATTTGACAAAGATGCCAAATCATGTGCTGGAGAGAAGAAAAACAAGCATCTTCAACAAATGGATGTCCACATGCAGAAGAATGAAGCTAGACCTGTAGCTGTCATCTTGTGGAATGAGGGTAGGACAATAGGGAAGGGAAGGAGAAGGAAAAGTAAGAAAAATGAGAAAACCTGAACTAGAAAGAGCTAGATAATATAAAAGGAAGGTTGGTTGAGTAACAGTAAGAATGTCTGAAAAAGTTATATGGAATACCATTCACTACCTAAAATAATACATCTGTGTATATATATATTTAATATATTCATTATTAAATCAAAGTTTCTTATGTACAAATATTTTTCTAAGAAGGAAACAGTAAGATCTGGAGAGGACAGAAACTCCACAAGTAGAGCAACAGAACCAAAAAATCTGAGCACAGGGGTCTTTCCTGAGACTGATATTCCAACCAAGGACTATGCATAGAGATAATAACCTAAGACCCCTGCACAGATGTAGCCCATGGCAGTTCAGTATCCAAGTGGGTTCCATTGTAATAGGAACAGGGACTGTCTCTGACATGAACTGAATGGGCTGCTCTTTAATTACCTTCCCCTGAGGGGGAAGCAGCATTACCAGGCCACAGAAAAAGACAATGCAGCCACTCCTGATGAGACCTAATTGACTAGGATCAGAAGGAAGGAAAAGAAGTCCTCCCCTATCAGTGGACTTGGGGAGGGGCATGTATGCAGAGGGTGGAGGAAGAGAGGGATTGGGACGGGAGGAGGGAGAGAACCACAGGGGGGATACAAAGTGACTAAAGTGTAATTAATAAAGAAAAAAAAACTATAAAATATTTATAAAGGAAACTAAAGAAAATAAAAGTAAATGGAAATTCACAATAGTTTTAATTCTACCAAAGGAGAACATATTATTAAATAACTTATCTAATAATATACTATTATAATTGAAATCTAGACAAAATAAAGTATAAATAATAGCATACATAAGTTCCTAAGATAATTGCATTAGCTATGTAACGTAGGCTGTATTGGAAAAGACAAGCTATGTCCAGGAACCAAATGTGATTAGTCTGTTCTTATGTTTAATAGAGTTGTATTGAAACCCCTTCCTCCCCTCCCTCCACTGAAAAAAAAGTGAAAGCAAAAAAACTGAAAAGAACTGACAGTCTCAGCAGAAACCAAATCTAGATTAGCCAGGTGATGTCATTTACTGAAAAGAAAACATAAAGACATTTGAAAAGAAAAAGGCAAGTTTGATGCCTGTCGTTTCAATATTCACTCCTTCTTCACTGTCCCCTTTTCTCTGGCCATGTGGCTTTTTGCTGGCACTGCATCTGTAAAAACATGCCATTGGCTCCTTTTCCTTATGTGTAGTCACTGAAGGCAAAGACTGTCAATTGGCAAGTCAATTCTAAAGCTAATTAACCAGTTAGCTACAATTAAGTGACAAGCCAGCATGAAAAATGGAGTGGAGTAACAGAGATGGGTTAAATGTGCAAGAGAAAATAATTAACAAAATCTGACCCTTGCTTTTTTTTTTAATGGGTTAAATTTTACTTTTGGGTTAAAAAAATCATAAGAGAAATAGGAGAAAAAAATGGAAATACAAGTACTAGTGAAAATGTAAGCTGAAAACATTCTCTTTCAGCTGTTCCATCTGAGCTTGAAATGTTCAGACTGAAATAACTACCACACCCCAACTCATACAAGTGCCGGGGAATAGAAGGGGAAGAACTGCAAATTTCACCACCGCAGCCTATGAACATGTATTTTAAAAGTTCACGTTAAACCAGAGGAGGAAAAATATAATAATTTATTCCATTGGAACAAAAAATCTTCCCAGGTCATTTTCTTTCCATTTTCTGGTTCCCATCCTTCCGGCTCTTACCACTACATGTGACTCAGTGCCCTGCATCCTGAACCAGGCTTTTACCTTGAGCTGTTTCCTGGGAACTAGCAGATTCTCCTTTATCGTCTCATATACCATGACCCAGATGACATTTTTCCTCCCGTCCAGTAAAGATTTAATGTGTTTTCTACTTGGAATGCTAAATATTCAAGCAATGATCATTTGAAATCTAAAGTATGGGAACAACACTCATCAGAGAGTTCTTCCAAGGCCTCTGACTAAAACAAAAGACCTTTTGCACTGAATAATATTAGTGTTGTTTTGTTTTTGTTTTTTTTTTCAATATTCAAAGTAACTAGGTTACATTAAAACACACCCTCTTATGCCGTGTGTCTGTTAAGTTCAGTTTCATGCAGGAAGAAATGAGAAAAAACTGATTTGTGTCTGTCAAAATTTTAGCTCACTTGGTTTATATTAAGAGACCAAATTAAGGAACCCATGAAAACGTCAATTCTCAGATTAGTATTTAGGAGCATTTGGGGCTTTTCCGGAGAACACCATTCAAATTTCAGAGCTCACAGCACAGGGGCTTATTCTGTAATCGCAGCTAAAGGCTATTCAATGAGCTCCTCTAGATCCTATGAGCATCTGTACTCACACATGCACATACATAATTTAATGTATTTTTTTTCTTTTTGGTTTTTTGAAACATGGCTTCTGTATGTAGTCTTGGCTGTCCTGGACTCACTTTGTAGACCAGGCTGGCCTAGAACTCACAGAGATGCTCCTGCCTCTGCCTCCCAGAGTGCATATAAAAAATATTTTTTTTAAGAAGGAAAAGAAAACTACACATCAAAAATCACAGATTGAGATGACGTGAAAGTTGCTGCCTGCTTTCTCTTTTCTAACCATGATTGGTACTTAGTAGCCAAACAAGTAATATGTCTGCAAAACAGTTCTGCCAGAAGCTTTTCATAATTGAATTTTGGCATCACACAAATTGTCATGTTAGACAATTGAAGCCCCAAAAGCTTCTGCTTTTCCACAAACCTATGAACCGTGCCATTCCCCAACACAACTTGAAAAGCCATAAATTTGATACATTAGCCATTCTAGAAACATGAATTCCATGCTCCACAGAAAAGGAACATATGCCAAAATTTGTCAACATTTAATATGCTCCAACAGAAGTATCTACAGTTCTCTGCTTGTCACGGATTCAAAGTAATTTAAAAGCATTCTATCTACAAGAGACCAAAAAGCATTTTTTTTTTACAAAAATAATTATTTTAACCATTATTGCCATTACAATAAGGGTTACAGGGATAGGTTCATTCAAAAACAAAATTATTTTAAAAGGCCTTCATCTGGAAGGAGACCGAGCAGCCCATAATATGAAAGGAAAGAACAAAAGAGGGCCACAAGCAACATGAATGAGCTGAACAATGGAGGGTGGACAGGACAGGTAAGCTGCCACTGGGCTGCGGTGCCCCTCTGGAGAAAATATGAAAGGGGAAGTCATTCGGTGCCACCAAAAACCTGGCAGAAGTAAATGCTAATTCTCAGTTGGATGGGAAAATATCCTCTGAATCCTTGCCCAGAGAGGAAAGGGGAAAGGGAGAATGTAGGGAAGCCCAGTTGCTGCTCTTTATAAACATTCAGGGACAGACAGAGCCAAAACTGTCAAGCAGATGAAAGCCCTCGCTGTTGAGAATTTGTTCCACGTTGGGCTCTCTCTCTTTCCTCTTCCAAAGTTTTAGTAGCTTCAAATAGCATTACCCATCACATATCATTAAGAAAGGAAATCTCATAAGCTCCTTGTTGTTTGTATTTTATGGTTCACAAATTGATTTAGGTTCCTATATCTTGTTGGATTCCCAACCTAAGGGGTTTTAGAGTCCATGCTGTCCAGACGAGAGATTTAGGAAAGAGTGCATGATAGTTTGCTCACTGTAAGAGGTAAGAATGAAGCCTTGTGCTCTGATTTCAATGCAGCACAATATTGTGGTTAGGGTGTAAATTCTAGAACTGGGGCTTTGGATGTGAATCCTCATACCAGCTGTATGACTTCACTCAAGTGATTCTGTACCTCTTAGCTCAAGCTTCTTCACCTATAAAAATGAGCAGCCTTACCAGGCCACAGAAGATGTCAATGCAGCCACTTCTGATGAAATTTGATAGACTAAGATCAGAAGGAAAGAGAGGGGGACCTCACCTATCAGTGGACTTGGGGAGGGGCATGCATGAAGAAGGGGGAAGGAAGGTGGGATTAGGAGGGGAGGAGGGGTTTACGGGGGGATACAAACTGAATAAAGTGTAACTAATAAAAGTTAAAAAAAAATGAAAACTCGGGCTCCTACATCAGTGTTGGTATCATTATGAGCTAATACTTCTGCAGTGTTTGGCGCGACAGCGAGTGCACATTATATACCCAGTAAATGTTAGGTTTCGTGGCCATTTTTTCCCCCTTTACCGCTTGCTTTTCCAGAATAAATCCCTTCGATTCCTACAAGATGAAGCCTTGTGGCAGTGTATTCTCGGTACTCTGGATCTTCTTGACAACTGGGGCTGGCTTTTTGTTGTTGCAAGTTAGGGAAAGACCGCCAAGATTTCCTGACTTCGGAGGCCGGGTTAGAAGGGAAGGGGAAGTGAGTGCCATATCAAAACCATCCTGTTTTAAAGTCCCTAAGGGAGGCTTTATGAAGGATAGAAGGGCGGGAGCCCGGAGGTGAGCAGAATAGAAAGGTGCGGCTTTATCTGAAATGTTTTCTTACCTCATTCTGTGACTTAGCAAAGGGTCTAGCCTTGTTTGTCTGGCTTGGCTCCACTGCCTATCTGGTGAGGCTCCTGATTTCAGGTGCTGCTTGCCACTCTAGCTTTTATTTTGACCAGTTTCAGTTCATCACCCGGTGCCCCTGCCTCTGAAGCCTACACAAACATCCTTTTTCCATTGGCTTTTGTTGTAGCTGCTGCTCTCTTAAGTTTTTAGGTTTTCTTTTACCTATTCTTATGAAAGGCGTGGAGGAGGATTTTCTCACCGCTCCCTCTGTTTGAAGTGGAAGGAGGAAATAACTTAATTTTTTTTTTTTTAATTTACGGAACAGTGTCGTGTCCTCTTCTCTTTTATAAGATTGCCTCGCTAGTATGGCCCGCTGATGTGTCATGACCATAGTCCTTTCTTCCCATTGCTCTGGAATACTGCTTCTTAGTTACTGCAGAACCACGATTGCTGGTATGCACACGTACAGAGTTGGATCTGCTTCACTTTTCTAACCCTATTGTGTTACCAAGAGCTGGTTGAATTTTATGCACTTATTTGGATTACTGTACTTAAGAGTTAAGTGATGGGACCTTGAGACTATCTATTATTAACTTCTTAGAGTTTTGCAGCTCAGTGTTGGGGTCTAGTTATAGTTGGTGGATCCTCAGTCTGAGGATTTTGAGAACTTAAAAAGAATGAAACCAAGAGGATGGACATCAGAAGAAGAAGAGGAGGAGGAGGAGGAGGAGGAGGAGGAGGAGGAGGAAGAAGAAGAAGAAGGAAGAAGAAGAACAAGAACAAGAACAAGAACAAGAACAAGAACAAGAAGAACAAGAAGAACAAGAAGAAGAAGAAGAAGAAGGCAGAAAACAGCCTAGGGGCCTGCCGGGGAGGGCCTCTGGGGGGCTCTGCCCTGTGGACTGTCGGGGCGGACACTGAGACTTATGGCAGATGGTCGGGCGGAGTGCATGGAATCTTATGTAAGAAGTGGGAAATACTAGGATCTGGAGAGAACGGGAACCCCACAAGGAGAGCAACAGAACCAGAAAATCTGAACACAGGCGTCTTCCCAGAGACTCATACCCCAACCAAGTACCAGGCATGGAGATGGCCTAGGGCCCCTGCGCAGATGTAGTCCATGGCAGTTTAGTGTCTAAGTGGGTTATATAATGATGGAAGGAGGGACTGCTTCTGGCATAGTCTGGTTGGCCTGCTCTTCGATCACCTGCCCCTGAGGGGAGGGCAGCCTTACCAGGCCATGGAGGATGACAATGCGGCCACTCCTGATGATATCTGGTGGACTGGGATCAGTGGACTGGGATCGGAGGGAAGGGGAGGAGGGCCTTCCCTATTGGTGGACTTGGGGAGGGGCATGTGTGAGGAAGGGGAAGGAGGGTGGGACTGGGAGGGGAGGAGGGAGAGGATTATGGGGGGATGCAGGGTGGATAAAGTGTAATTAATAAAAATAAAAATAAATGTTAAAAAAAAATAATAAAACCTTGGCAAGAGCTAAAATTACTTATACATGATTCCTTGGTACATTGAAGGTTCTTTAAAACCTTCAGTGAATTCTGGAAAAAGTATTCTGAGACTCCTGTCTGTTTAAAGTACTTGGAAAACATGATGAAAGGGAAGAAGGGCATGGCCCACTCACACTTGCCTTCAGTTAGGGGGCTCAAATGTGACCTTAGTATTTTCTTTCTGGTCTTTTTTGGTTAGAACATAAATTTGGGTAGTACCTTGGGGTAAGGCTTTGCACATATTACTTCCTTTTTGCTATTGTTTTTGTTTCTGTCTTTCTTATTTCCATTAGAGTCAGAGCTCCCAACTCTACAGATATAATGTGGGCTCAGTTCCAGTTATGATTGCCCTGAAGGAACAAACTACATTTTTTTGAAGCTAACACTCTCCACTGTTATAGTTGACAGTGGTTAGAAACACTCCTTTCCTCTCCGTACCTTTCCTGTAACAACAGATTTCTATCCTTCTTAAATTAATTATATTGACCACACTGTAATCTTATTACATATCTGAATGTGTGTCCCTATGGAATAAAGGGGTTCTTTAAATTGTTTGTGGTTTGTGGGTTTTTCTTCCATATATTAGCTCCCACCATCGCATGCCCAGGGGCCACTTCCTGACATTATCAAATGCTGGGATTATTGGGGGAGGGTAGTATGAAATTCTCCTTTGTTTTGAGATTCTTGTGGATGTTTTTTTGGGGGGGGTTGTTTTTTTAATTTTATTTTTTTATTAGTTACATTTTATTAACTCTGTATCCCAGCTGTATCTGCTCTCTCATTCCCTCCCAAACCCTCCCTCCCTCCCTCATCTCTTCCCTGCCCCTTTCCAAGTCCACTGATTGGGGAGGACCTCCTCCCCTTTCATCTGATCCTGTTTTATCAGGTATCTTCAGAACTGGCTACAAAGTGCTTCTCTGTGGCCTAGCAGAACTGCTCTTCCCTTGGGGGGTGGGGAGGTCAAAGAGCCTGCCTTTGAGTTCCTGTCAGAAATAATCCCTGTTCCCCTTACTATGGGAAACCAGTTGGTTACTGAGTTACCACAGGCTTCATCCGTGCAGAGGTTCTAGGTTATATCCATACATGATCCTTGGTGGAGTGTCAGTCTCAGAAAAGACCCCTGTGCCCAGATATATTTGGTCCTTGTGGAGCTCCTATCCTTTCCACATCATAACTTTCCTTTCCACAAACTCCCCCTTCTTTCATATGATTCCCTGCACTCTGCCGAAGTTTTTGGTTATGAGTCTTAGTATCTGCTTTGATACACTGCTAGGTAGAGTCTCTCAGGGGCCCTCTGCGGTAAGCTCCTGTCCTGTTACTTCTTTTCTCCTACGTCCAATGCACCTCCCATTTGTCTTTCTAAGTGAGGATTGATGATCTTACCCCGGGTCCTCTTTCTTGTTTATCTTCTTTAGGTGTATAGATTTCATTATGTGTATCATACCTTATAGGACTATATGAGTGAGTATATACCATGTGTGTCTTTCTCCTTCTGGGATAGCTCACTCAGAATGATATTTTCTAGATTCCACCATTTACCTGCAAATTTCATGATTTCCTCGTTTTTGATTGCTGAGTAGTATTCCATTGTGTAAAAATACCACAATTTTTGTACCCATTCCTCCACTGAGGGACATCTGGGTTGTTTCCAGGTTCTGGTTTTTTTGCTTTTTTTTAATAAGTAATTCATCCTATACAAATAAACTCTGTGTTCCCTCACCCATATTGCTGCTGATGTAAACAAATTGCATTTTTCCATTGCTAAACATTAATAATAAAACTTTAAAAAATTAAAAAGATGCTTATAGTAACGTGCTAGAATCTAATAAAATAATTCAATTTGTGTTATAATCTTGTTTCTAAATTCTTTATGCTATCATTATTTATTTATTTTTTCTTTTTTTTCTTTTTTTATTACTTTATTTTTTTATTACTTTATTTTTTTTATTTTTTTTATCAGTTACATTTTATTAACTCTGTATCCCAGCCGTGTCCCGATCCCTCATTCCCTCCCAGTCCCTCCCTCCCTCCCTCATCTCCACCGTGCCCCTTTCCAAGTCCACTGATAGGGGGGACCTCCTCCCCATTCATCTGATCCTGTTTTATCAGGTATCTTCAGGACTGGCTGCAAAGCCCTCCTCTGTGGCCTAACAGGACTGCTCCTCCCTTCGGGGCTCGGGAGACCAAAGAGCCAGTCATTGAGTTCCTGTTAGAAATAGTCCTTGTTCCCCTCACTTTGGGAAACCAATTGGTTACTGAGCTACCACAGGCTACATCTGAGTGGAGGTTCTAGGTTATATCCATACATGGTCCTTGGTTGAATGTCAGTCTCAGAAAAGACCCTGTGCCCAGATATATTTGGTCCTTGTGGAGCTCCTATCCTTTCCCCATCAGACTAACTCCCCTTCTTTCTTATGATTCCCTGTACTCTGCCAAAGGTTTGGTCATGAGTCTTTGCTTTGAAAACACTGCTAGTTAGAGTCTTTCAGATGCGCTCAGTAGACTCCTGTCATACGTTCAATGCACATCCCATCTGTCTTTCTAAACGAGGATTGATCATCTCACCCCATGTCCGCTCAATTGATTATCGTTTTTAGGTGTATAGATTTAATTATGTTTATCATATCTTATAGGTCTATATAAGTGAGTATATCCCATGTTTGTCTTTCTCCTTCTGGGATATTTCACTCAGAATGATCTTTTCTAGATCCCACCATTTGCCTGCAAATTTCATGATTTCCTCGTTTTTGATTGCTGAGTAGTATTCCATTGTGTAAAAATACCACAATTTTTGTACCCATTCCTCCACTGAGGGACATCTGGGTTGTTTCCAGGTTCTGGTTTTTTTGCTTTTTTTTAATAAGTAATTCATCCTATACAAATAAACTCTGTGTTCCCTCACCCATATTGCTGCTGATGTAAACAAATTGCATTTTTCCATTGCTAAACATTAATAATAAAACTTTAAAAAATTAAAAAGATGCTTATAGTAACGTGTTAGAATCTAATAAAATAATGCAATTTGTGTTATAATCTTGTTTCTAAATTCTTTATGTTATCATTATAAAGCTGTTTATTCAAATCACTTGGATTTTTTTTAAAAACAGGCTATCATCTTTGACTGAAAAATATTAATGTAGGATATATGCTACTTCTTCTCATCAGAGCCTAACAATTCAAGGTCACCTCTATGGTGAACCAATAGGCTAGTCTCTAGGGTAACAAAATACACTATGAAATAATTCATGCAGAGAACTATGAAAATGCCCCAACCAAGGGATAAGATATGCACTCCTGTTCTTTCCTTACTTAAACATAAACTGCTTCCTGACATTTCCAAATGTTTCAGAAAGAGAATTACTCATCAGAATTATGTCAATTATGGATACATACAAGTAGACAGGGACTTTGTTGGTCTCTAATTAATATATCCATTATGATTATGATTGGATTAAGTTTACAAAATAACTTGCTATCATTCTCTGAAACCAATACATGCCCATTCTATCTTTGTTGGCAGTACTATTTGCTCCTGGTTTTTGTTTTTGTTTTTGTTTTTCACAAACGATATAATGTATTTAATTTACTATTTGATGACACAAAGAGGTTTCAGTAATTTCCGCTCAGCTCTTAAAACTCAAATAGTTCTTAATCCATTAAGTACACGAACATCAATAGACCCTACTCTTGACCTGAGTACTGTGATGGTTTTCTAAATTTCAGAAAATCATCATGATTTTGAGCCTGATCAATAACTCTCAAAAGAACTAGTTAAAAAACTAAATTCTGTCTTCTAGTATTCAAGTATCCTGGTAAATGTCAAGTCACTTAAGAATGACTTATTCAAAAGACTCAGAAGTACTCCTTCAAAAGATTCTGCCAACTCTTGAGGCAAGAGGCTATAGGTAATAGAATTCTTTCTTATCTGGGGTTTGATGCAGCATGACAAGTATTTTCTCTAAAGTTTTCTTGTTAGTTTATATTTTTGAGAACTTCATATATGAGTACTGCCTCTATATCACTTCCTCTCCTCTATCCTCCCCTTAAACTCCTCCTCTGCCCCTCCCTCTAATCCATGACCTCTTCTTCATGATTTTGCTTTAGTTACAAACATCAAATATAACCCTAATGACCTACTCATTCAATTCAATACAAACACCATAATCAGTAGCCCCTACAAAGATCTCAGCAGTCAAACCATTGTAATCATTATTTTTACTTTGTTCCCACTTTTGGGAAAAGCTCTTATTGAGCCTAGCCATTATCTATTGACAATCACAGAACATAGGACATCCATTGAAACCAAAGATTTAAAACAAAAAACAAAACGCACATTTCATCTTTATTCCCAATCTACAGTGGATTTCCATGGTTATAGGCTGAAGTGTGTCTTTAAAACTTCTTTTTGAAGCCCATTCTAACCACCATCAGAATGTGGCCCTGTTTAGAAATCAAACCCATTTAAAAAATGAGTGAATTTAAATTAGAACTTTAAGGATGAGTCCTAATACAATCTGACTGGAGAAGAGAAAATTGGAGATTCAAAGAGACACCAAGCAAATCGTGACTCAATGACACCTGCAAAGCCATGAAGAAAGGTCACAGAAGAATACAGATAGTATGATCTTGTACAAGATCAACAAGATCCTATAGAACAGGGAGAAAATACATTACTATTAAGCCACATGGTCCATGGAGTTTTGTTATGGCAGCCACAGCAACCTAACATAACTAATAAAGTAAACTTTTCTGAGTCCTTTTGGAAGATGACCAAGAAGATACATGGAGTAACTAGTTTGAACTATTCCCAGAATCTGAAATCTTTGCATTTTTTTTCCTTCCACAGGTTATCTGTAAACTTAGCTTAATTTGATGTTTACTACCATGATTGCATTATCAGTCATGGAAAACGTAATGGTAACTTGCTCAAGACTGATTTCCAAACACAGGATAGCGTTCATGTAAATTTGTACCAAAAAAAAAAAAAATAGCCATGGCCAACACAGTAAGAATATGTAGTTGAACAAAATGCCCAGTTGTTATTTAAGACCCATTGTATCATAGCTCAGATTGCCATAACAAATACATATCATAAGCCAAGTTCCCTAGACCATAGAATTTATTTCCTTACAGTCTGGATGCTCAACATTCAAGATTATGATGCCAACATGGTCAGTTTCAGATGAAGGTTCTTCTTGTCTAGTAGACATCTGTTTTCCTTCTCACTGTGTTCTCACAGAGGCCTTTCTTTAATTTTTATTAGTGGAAAAATGAGAAAGTCTGCTCTTCTCATAAATTTACTCTGCCTACAAGATGTGTAATGATAAAGATAGAGCAGAGATTGAGGGAATATCCAACAAATGCCTGGCCCAAACCGAGACCCATCCCATGGGAGAAAAACCAATCCCTGACACTATTAATGGCCCTGCTATGCTTGCACACAAGAGCCTAGCATAATTGTCCTCTGAGAGGCCCCACCAAGCAGCGGATTGAAACAGATGCTGAAAATCACAGCCAAACATTGGGAGGAGCTGAGGGTACCTTGTAGAAGAGTTAGGGAAGACTAGAGGGCCTGGAGGGGACTAGAACTCCATAAGAAGACCGACAGAGTCAACTAACTTAGACCCAGGGGTGGCTTACAGAGACTGAAGCATCAACCAAGGACCATGCATGGACTGGACTTAGGCTCCCTACACATAGGGGTAGCTTAGTCTTCATGTGGGTTCTCTAGTAAAAAGAGCCAGGGCTGCCTCTGACAAGGACTCCATTGCATACTTTTTGACCACTTCTGCCTGGTGAAGCTGCCTTACCAGATCTCAGTGGAAAAGGATGGCTTCAGTCCTGGTATGACTTTATGTGCTGGGATGGGATGGGAATGAGCACTCCCCTTTTCTGAGAAGAAGGGGAGGGGATATAGAGGATAACACCAAAAGACAAGTTAGCGGGCCCAGGCACTCAAATGCAGATTGACCATAATAATAATTGTAAGTTGCCACAATTCCAGTAACCAAGTTTTTCTTGGTGTTCAAACATTGACCAATGGTAAGGCTGTGAATTCAACTTCTGTTGTTATGTAGAGCCCATTAGCTCATATCTCAGTTATTAGCACTACAGCTTTAGGAGATAAGAAGTTTTCTTCAGAGGATTATAGTCATGCCATCCACAGTTGCTGTATTTTTTCATCTCTACCATAAAAGTCTTAAGACTGTGCTGAAGGTTAGCGTTCTCTAGGCATTTATTTCCAGGATCACTTAAGGGACCCTTCTGCTTGTGTGCCACTGATGTAGAGATTCAATTTTCCAGTGTTACCAAAACCTCACCACCTTCAAATTCAACCAAGCCAAATCACCAATCGAAATTCTCACCAAAAGCTATTCTAAGAAATTGGTAAATACTGGACTTTAACATAGGGAATCAACTCTTAGTGACACAACTGGATGTTTTGAGGTTAATAATTAGATATTGCATCTGCTTTAATACTGTGCTTGGTAGGGTCTTCCAAAAACCCTCTGTGGTAGGCTCCTGTCCTGTTCCCTGTCTTCTCCTACTACTGATGTCTATCCTGTTTGCCCTTCTGAATGAAGATTAAGCATCTTCCCTGGGGTCTTCCTTGTTGTTTAGCTCTTTTAGGACTACAGATTTTAGTATGTTTATCCTATATTATATGTCTAATAATCATTTATAAGTGAGTAAATACCATGTGTGTCTTTCTGCTTCTGGGTTACTTCACCCAGTATGATTTTTCTAATTCCATCCATTTGCCTACAAATTTCATGATTTCCTTGTTTTTAATTGCTGAGGGTCAGGGGTACCTGCAAAGACCAATGCTCCAGCCAAGGACTATGCATGAAGAGGACCTAGACGCCCTGCTCAGATGTAGCCCATAGGCAGCTCAGTCTCCAAATGGGTTTCCTAGTAAGAGGAACAGGGGCTATCTCTGACATATACCCAATGGTCGGTTCTTTGATCACCTCACCCAGGCATGTGCAGCCTTGCCAGGCCACAGAGGAAGACAATATAGCCAATCCTGATGAGGCCTGATAGGCTAGGGTCAGAGAGAAGGGGAGGAGGACCTCCCCTATCAGTGGACTTGGGGAGGGGCATGGGGGAGAAGGGGGAGGGAGGGTGGGACTGAGAGGAGATGAAAGAGGAACTACAGCTGGGATACAAAGTGAAAGAATTTTAATAAATAATAAATAAATAAATTAAAAAAAAAAACAAGGTATAGAAAATGTACCTTAGAAATGAGATGCTGCCACCTCCTTCCACAACTCTTTCTTGACAGCATGACAGCTACCTCCTGACACTGTCTCTACGATCATTTTTTTTTCTCCACAAAACCTTTCCTGGATTTATGCCAACCTCAAAACAAGTGCAGTGGATTCTTAGAAATATACTTGTAACATTTTCAGATTGCATAACACAAGAATTCACATGAAAGATAAACAGAAGACTTGAGTGTCTATTGTCCAACATAGCACCACTTCAACCAGTTAGTTCTTCTAGGCGGCCCTTTGGTTACCCAAAAGGTCTCTAACCCTTCAAATTCTGTAGGAGGTTTTGGCATTCTTTTCAGCATCTGTTTATCTTGGGATATCTTGGAAAACGCAGCAGTTTCATACCAGAGAGTGTTTTATAAGCAGAATGGTGAAGATGTCTAGTTTCTTCTCTCTGCTAACATCTGTACAATAGCCACCTTGAAAAGGAAATATTCAACCCTTCTAAGTAGGTTTTTTTGTTGTTTTGGGAGGTTTGCCGTTGGTTTTGTTTGGTTTGTTTTTTGTTTGTTTGTTTGTTTGTTTGTTTTTTAAAGCATGCTGGCTGGCAAGCCAGGAGTTGTGTATTAAGCTGCATTCTATGTATGGGGGTAGGGGGACTTCAGAAAGATGATATATTGGGTATCTAAGGCAGCCACATAAAGTACCACAAAATTGAGAGCTTAAAGCAAGAAACTTATTTTTTTCCAAGTACTGGAGGCTAGAAGCCTAAAATCAAAGAGCTAGCAGTGCTGTGCTAATCTCTGAGATGCTGGATTTTTGGATTTTGTTTTTTTTTTTTTTTCTGAGTTTGTGTGAAGCTGCTTTTTATTAGCTTACAGCTTCATCTTTCTAATGTTCTGTCATCACATAGCTTCCTCCTACCTACTCTTCATGTAAGGACACCTATCCCACAAGATAAAGAATGACCCCATTGTCTTGGTTAGGATTTCTATTGCTGTGAAGAGACGCCATGACCATAGCAACTCTTATTAAGGAAAATACTTAATTGGGGCTGGTTTCAGTGGTTTAGTCCATAATCATCATGGTGGGAAGTTTGCAGGCAAACATGATGCTGGAGAAGGAGCTGAGAGTTCTACATCTGGGTAGGAAGGCAACAAGAATAAAATGAGACACTGGCCTGGCTTGAGCATCTGAAACCTCAAAACCCATCCCAAGTGACACAATATCTCTAACAAAGCCACACCTACTTCAGCAAGGCCACACCTCCAACAGTGCTACTCCTGTGAGCCTATGGGGACCATTTTCTTTCAAGCCACAATACTCAATTTGATTACCTCCATAAAAACACTATTTTCAAATATGATTATGTTCACAAACATAAGGTTTCAAGGCCTCAGAATCTGAGTGGACACAGTTTAACACATAAAAGCAGAAAAAATAGGAAAATATCATTTAAAGTCAAAGTAATTGCTAACATAAACTTCTCCCAAGAATGTCAGGCAATGATAAGTCATGGCTTCAAATGTTATCATGCATTTGAGGAGATTATATTCACAGCTATAATTATATATGTAGAAAACACATATGATGAAATGGGCAACAAAACTGTGAACTGATTTAAACAAATGTTCTTACAAAAATAAAAAAAGAAAACATCATCTCTCTTAACAATACTAACTTTATCCATAAAAAAATATTGAAATGTCTCTAAAAATAGAATGATTAGCTCTCTGTATATAAACATCAAAAAGTAGTTATGGACTCGAGAGATGGCTTGACACACAAATATGAAGAACCAAGTTTGAATCTCCAAAACCCTTGTAAAAGTTGAGCTCTGTTGCATGTGTCTGTAATTCTATCACTCCTACAACAAGCCGTGGGAGTGAGATTGAAGAATCCATAGATCTCACCAACTAGCTAGTCTGTCATCAGCAATATCAGGCAGCAATGAAAAGACTCTGTCACAACTAAGACAGAACGTAAGGACTGGAGCCTTACACCACTCCATCTTAGTTAGGGTTTCTATTGCTCTGAAAGACACCATGACCATGGCAACTCTCGTAAAGGAAAATATTTAATTGGGGATGGCTTACAGTTCGGAGGCTTATTCCATCATTGTTGTGGCAGGAAGCATGGCGGCATGCAGACAGACTTGGTGCTGGAAAGGTAGCTAATAGTTCTACATCTGGATTCATAGGCAGCAGGAAATGAATGAAACACATTCCAACAAGGCTATACCTACTAACGGTGCTACTCTCTATGAGTCTTATATGGGCCATTTTCTCTCAAACCACCACATACTCTTACCTCCACATGAGTGTTATGACACCCATACACATTCACACATGAACATCAAATATTGACATATAAACATGCATCAAAAATAAGACAGGATTGTCACTATTAGTTTATAAGTCAATTTCTTTTTAATTTCTTGAACTGATTTTGACTTAACAAGAGAAGAAAGTCTAGATTTGTTCATGGCTGGCTCTTTGACCTCCCCCCCCTCTCCTAGGGAGGGGCAGCCCTGCTAGGCCACATAGGAGGACTTTGCTGCCAGTCCTGAAGATACCTGATAAAACAGGGTCAGATGAAAGGAGAGGAGGTCCTCCCCAATCAGTGGACTTGGAAAGGGGCAGGGAGGAGATGAGGAAGGGAGGGTGGAATTGGGAGGGAATAAAGGAGGAGAATACAGCTGGGATACAAAGTTAATAAACTGTAGCTAATATTAAAAAAGAAAAGAAAACAACGAATATTTATTTAGCACTGTTTGTCAAACATTTCACACTCTAATAAGAGCATGCTAATAAGAGCATGATCTCTGCTCCCTAGATGCTTCTTGACAATGCTTCTAGAAAAAAAGCGAGTCAGTACAGGGCTCAGCATTGTATAAAGTAGATGTTAATAGCATGGTATTATGGGATCAAGATAATAGCTAAACAATCCATGCTTGAAGTGGGGAAGTCAGAAAAATCATCCTATCTAAAGGAAGAAATTTTGTACTGAGTCATGATACAGAGTTCAAAAATATCAAGGAAAATCACATGTAAAAACAAAGTTGTGAGTTGCAGCACAGCCTTCTGGGAATTACAATAAGACCAGTGTTAACTGAGTTAAAATGATGAGATGTGAATAGTGAGAGAGGCAGGAAGTAGTTTTCATCAAAACAAGGGCTAAGTTACAAAAACCCTCCATGACAAGAGCAATGGAAAATTCTGTAATTTTGAGCAGTGCTCACCTGTATCTATCCTCATCTTCTGTAACCTTGAGCAGTGCTCACCTGTGTCTATCCTCATCTTCTGTAACCTTAAGGAGTGCTCATCTGTGTCTGTCCTCATCTTCTAGACATATGATTCTACTTTGCACATGTTAAAGTTAAAAGAGGTAGGAGTTATTGTATGACTAATCCTGGCCAATGGGCCATGAACAGAGGTAATATACATCACTTCTAAAAACAAAACAGAAAGAAAAAAGAAAGAAAGAAAGAAAGAAAGAAAGAAAGAAAGAAAGAAAGAAAGAAAGAAAGAAAGAAAGAAACTATGCCAGGTTGGTTTGTTCTTTACTTTGTCTGTAGAAACTAGTTGTATCCAGATAGTGGAATCTCTATGCAGGGCAGGATACACAACCTATACTCATGGAACATTAAGGGTGAAAATTAAGCTTTTGCTTCAGTAAATCACATTTTAAGTTGTTTTTCTACTGTAACATCACCTAGTATTAATACAATAACATAAGATGCAACTTCTAGAAGACTGACATCTTTTATATAGATCACATTTTCTGGAAGGTAGGATCTAGACAGGTAAGGCCAGGATAGATACAGAAGAGCAATGGTAAACTGTAACAAATGTTCAGCATTGATGGGTACTACATCCATCCTTAGGCAACTTGCTGCTTTCAATTAAACCTCAAGAGACCAGCATTGGTCAAGCCTAGGCCATAGATTTTCTTCACCCAATATTTTTTTTTCCAGAGCCACTAAATAAGGAGACTGCCAAGAAAATTCTTACAATATTCTCTTGCACAGAAAACCAGAGAATAGCAAATTAATGTGAATCTCAAATTATGATTTCAAAGAGCGACAGCAACTTTAGGCTTGGGGAGAAAAATACACCTAACAACCCACCCTCAATCACTATTGTGGAACCCTGAACATGTGGCATTCAGACTTTCTGAAATTCAGAACAAAAGCATCTTGGAATGAGGACAAAGATAATAGCTCAGTTCATTAAGGATTTGTCACTCAAATGTGAACCACTGAATTCAATACATAGAAAAGGCAAGGTATGATGACACGTACTTGTTATCACAGCACTGGACAGGCAGATACAGGTATATCCCTGAGATTTGAAGGCCTCCAGGCTAACATGCTGAGCAAGCTCCAGACAAGGTGCATGGCCCCTGAGGACACCCAACATTGATCTCTGGCTGTTATACACGTGCACACACACACACACACACACACTCATACATAAACAACCACATGCACATACATACAGACCACTCACCTAAATGAGAAAATTTAAGAACCTTTAAGTACCATAGACTTTCTACCTACCTTTGGGCAGATCAATGATCTGTCATCAGCTTTCCCAAGCATCTCATGAAACAAAGAATTTACAGATATGGAAATACTAACGAGGCAAATATAACCAAGTGGTACCAGGGGTTGACCTGTATACCCAGTGGGCTCATTTTATAAGATATAAGCCTGCTCTGTACTTCAGAATTTAGTCTGTGTTTTACCTGCTTGGCTATTCTGGTGGTGTCCTAATAACTGAGTGAGCCACCACCTTCAAATAACCCATTTCTCTTTATTTGCTTAGTGATGAGAAGATTGCTTTGACATCTTGGTGAAAGGTTATAACAGAAGCATATCTTGAGTGTTTTGGATCTTTTGCATGTGCAGAGACCAAAGCTCAAAGCAGTTTCATGGAGGCTCAGACAGAGACGCATAAATGTATCATTAAAAGACTCTAGCATGTGTTACTTTTGAGAAATGAAGGCATTGTATTAACAATGCATACTTTAATCAAGAGTAAACTACAAACAGTAGAAAATATTCAACCTTAATTCATGGAATTTTTTTTAACATTCACCTTTAAAAAAACTGAAACAACCAAGGAACCTGCCACAGAGGGCCTCTGAAAGGCTCTACCCTGCAGACTATCAAAGCAGACACTGAGACTTATGGTCAACTGTTGGGCAACATGCAGGGAATCTTATGTAAGAAGTGGGAAATAGTAAGATCTGGAAAGGACAGAAACCCCACAAGGAGAGCAACAGAACCAGAAAATTTGAACACAGGGGTCTTCCCAGAGACTCATACTCCAACCAACTACCAGGTATGGAGATAACCTAGAACCCCTGCACAGATGTAGCCCATGGCAGTTCAGAGTCCAAGTGGGTTACATAGTAATGGGAAGAGGGACTGCCTCTGACATAATCTGATTGGCCTGTTCTTTGATCACCTCCCCCTGAGAGGAGAGCAGCCTTACCAGGCCACAGAAGATGACAATGCAGCCATTCCTGATGTGATCTGATAGACTAAGATTAGAAGGAAGGAGAGGAGGACCTCCCCTATCAGTGGACTTGGGGAGGGGCATACGTGAAGAAGGGGGAAGGAGGATGGGACCAGGAGGGGAGGAGGGAGGGCCTTATGGGAGGAATACAAAGTGAATAAACTGTAATTAATAAAAAATAAATAAATTTTTAAAAAAATGCCACAATTTCTCTTGAGTTTATTAAAATACAACTAATGTAAAGAAGGTTTTTATTTTTTAATTTTTCATCAATTACACTTTATTCATTCTGCATCCCCCCATAAGCCCCTCCCTCCTCCCCTCCCAATCCCACCCTCCCTCCTCCCTCTGCTTGCATGCCACTCCCCAAGTCCACTAATAGGGGAGGTTCTCCTCTCCTTTCTGATCTTAGTCTGTCAGTTCACATCAAAAGTGGCTGCATTGTCCTCTACTATGGCCTGGTAAGGCTGCTCCCCCCCAGAGGGAGGTGATCAAAGAGCAGGCCAATCAGATTATGTCAGAGGCAGTCCCTCTTCACATTACTATGTAACCCAATTGGACTCTGAACTGCCCTGGGCTACATCTGTGCAGGGGTTCTGGGTTATCTCCATGAATAGTCCTTGGTTGGAGTATGAGTCTCTGGGAAGTTCCCTGTGTTCAAATTTTCCTGTTCTGTTGCTCTCCTTGTGGAGACCCTGTCTTCTCCAGCTCTTACTATTTCCCAGTTCTTACCTAAAATTCCATTCACTCTGCCCAACAGTTGCCCATCAGGCTCAGCATCTGCTTTGATAGTCTGAAGGGCAGAGGCTTTCAGAGGCCCTCTGTGGTAGGTTCCTAGGTTGTTTCCTGTTTTCTTCTTCTTCTGATGTCCATCCTCTTTGCCTTTCCGGATGGGGATTGGACATTTTAGTTAGGGTCCTCTCTCTTGCTTAGTTTCTTTAGATGCACAGGTTTTAGTGGGTTTGTCCTATGTTGTATGTCTATATAAGTGAGTATATACCATGTGTGTCTTTTTGCTTCTGGGACAACTCACTCAGGATGATCCAATGAATCTATATATGAGGTCCATAGAAGATACCAGCATTCCTCTGGAACAAAAGCAGAGACAGGGATATAAAGCAGCATGAAGTTAACTGTGACATGGCTGTCTCAATCTCTTCCCTTTGTTGCAAGACATAAACCTGCTTAGCAGTTTTGCACTTCTTGGAATTTACTAAATGTTGTGGTCATTCTACTGAGCGAGGTCTGGGTTAGGGATTCGAACTATCAATTTGGTGGGACATAACTGAGTCCACAGTAACTCTCCTCTATTTAAAGAATTTAGTAACTTCAACAAGATAGTTTTAACAATTCTACTTGCCATTAATAACTAGACTAAAAGAATGTGTGTGAGCCACACTGAAGAAAACAATGTGAGTTTACATTTGCCATGCCCACTACCAATTTAGTCTTCCTAAGGGAATCTCAGAATCACAGACTCCAGAAAATTCGGTTGTCCCTTGTCTGATTTAATGAACACTTACTGAAATGCCTACAGTGCTTAAATTACACACACACACACACACACACACACACACACACACAGTCACAAAATGGGCAAAAAAAAAAAAAAAGCAAATCTTCAAAGTCAGAGGCTAGTCTCTACCACTAAAGAATTTTCCAAACAAATTTTCCTGAGAAAATGAGGAATGAATGGAGAAGTTGGGCAAAGGTGTGTGTAGCTGAAAGCATTACTGAGTAGTGCATCAGGTAGCTGCTCAGCCATATAGATGCAACCCAAAATTGTAGGTAAAAGGGAAGGAAGAAAGGAGGGTGGGCAGAAGGAAGGGGGGAAGGAAGGAAGGAAGGAAGGAAGGAAGGAAGGAAGGAAGGAAGGGAGGAGGGGAGGGAGGAAGGGAGTGATGGAAGGAGGGAAAGAGAGAAGGAGGGAGAGAGGGAGGGAGGGAGGGAAAGATGCAGGGAAGAAAGAAAATGTGCCACACAACAAGGAAGTATAGAAAAGACTTTATAGAAAAGAAGTCTTACTTAAAAAAAAAAAAAAAAAAAAAAAACAGATGTAACTTGGGTTTGCTCCTTTGTGCCTCTGATGCTAACAATTCGTCTTAAAAGTTATTTTACCTCTGCTCTAGAAGGCTGGGATGATGTAAAGGGGTGCACCTCAGAGCCACTGAGAATGCAAGATGGCTTTCTCTCCTTTTCTGCACTGGCTTGAAGGGCTGGGTTGTTCCTCAAGCTCCAGTGACTTTAATGGCAGGGTCCACATGTAGTGAGATGTCCATTTACCACACAGAATTGCTTGCCTGAAAATCTTCATTTTATTGTTCCTTGGGCACAAGTTTCTGGAATTATCTTTCCTTGATGGTTCTGATTCATTTCAGCTACCTTAGCTGAGGCAGGTATACTTCTCAGGAGAAAAACAAAAATAATTGTCTCTCTCCATGGTAAATAAGACAGTGTTAAAGACTACTTGATCTAATTTTTGCCAGTATTATAGTTTACAAGTAATAGAAAAAAATATCTTACCAAATTCTATGCTGCATTTTTATATTTCCTTCTCACTCTAAGTGGTTTTTTTTTATTTCTGTTTTGTTTTCCTAAGCTTGAGATGTTAGTACATAAGGATAGATGCATAGCATAAAGCTATGTGCATATTGTTTACTAGTGAAAAAAATAAAATCTGTGCTATTGCAAGCTAACATACAATATGGTAAACTTTTTTCAATTTAAAAAACAACAACAACAACAAAAAAGGTTAGAGGGAACAGGGCTAAAGCCTACCACAGATGTCCTCTGAAACACTCACCCAGCAGGGGATGGAAGCAGATGCAGAGACTCACAGCCTAACTGTGAGCAGAGCACAGGGAGTCTTATGGAAGAAGAGGGGAATAGAAGGACCTGGAGGGGACAGGAGGTCCACAAGGAGACCAACAGAGCCAACAAATCTGGGCCCAGTGGGGCCTGCAGAGACTGATGCACCAACCAAGT
This sequence comes from Meriones unguiculatus, assembly GCF_030254825.1. NCBI lineage: Eukaryota > Metazoa > Chordata > Mammalia > Rodentia > Muridae > Meriones > Meriones unguiculatus. Next base: position 159,677,066 of record NC_083351.1, read on the forward strand.
ACCATGCACGGAGAGGACCTAGACCCCCTGCTCAGATGTAGCCCATAGGCAGCTCAATCTCCATGAGAATTCCCTAGTAAAGAGAGAAGGTGCTGTCTCTGACATGAACTCAGTTGCCTGCTGTTTGATCACTTCTGCCTGGTGGGGTGACCTTCCAGCCCACAGAGGAAGAAGATACAGGCAGCCCTGAGGAGACTTACTAGGCTAGAGTCAGATAGTAGGGAGGAAGACTCCCCCTTTTCAGTGGACTAGGGGAGGTAGATGGCAAGAGAGGGAGGGAGGATGAGACAGGGAGGAGATGAGGGAGGGGACTACAATCGGAATATAAAATGAATAAATTATAAAAAATAAATTATAAAAATTTTTTAAAAGGTTAATATATCTGTTGAAATTTACCCTTCTTTTTTTGGATTTTTTTTTAATTTGCTCCAAAACTGATTAGTCATTTCTTTTTGTGCTTCATATAAATCTTTCTCACAAAAATACTGTTGCAGGCATTTCATTTTATAGGTAAGGTTCCCATGGGCCCAATGTGTTAAATATGCTCAATATCACACAACAATGACATGGAATTGTAACTGAAACCATTGCCACTAAAAGGTAAGACTCCCTTCCTCCACCTGCTATTTCTTCCTCTGTTTGCCTTTCTTCCCTCTTTCTTCTTTCCTTCCTTCCTCTCCTTCCTTTTTCCCTCCCATTTTTCCTTCCCTACTCTTTCCTTCCTTTCATCCTTTACTCATTCTTTTCTTCCTTCCTTCTTTCCCCTCTATTACCTTCATCCTCTCTTTTTTAATATTGTGTTTAAAGATTTTATTTTCTTTTTATGTATATGTGTGTGCTTCTGTGTGTGGGTATATGACATGACTTAGGGTGCCTGGTAATGCTAAAAGTCAATATCAGATCCCCTGGAGCTACAGTTACAGACAGTTATGAGCTGTCCTTTGGGTTATGGGAATTGAACTCAGGTCCTTTGGAAGAACAGTAAGTGCTCTTAACCAGTGAACAATTTCTCTGGCTCAAGAATACTTTTGCTTTTTGTTTGTTTGTTTGTTCTTTTATATTTCCAGAAGGGGTCTTACTAAGTAGCTCTGACTTTTCTGGAACTCATTATGTAGATCAGGCTAGCCTGAATCCTGTCTCCCTCCATCTGGTTAGTTTCTCTGTGGTGATTTTCACTAACTAACATATTGTATGCTTTCTATTTATCATATTTAAAGTTGAACCCAGGGTGCAGGGATGTTTGTGTTTTGCTCTCTGCTCTGTGCCTAGCAGTAAGACATCTCCACTCCATTTCCTAGTAGCAGACATTTCCAGTCCATAAACACTATGCAGAAAAGAGAGAGAAGCAGATAGGAAAGGAGAAAGCAGAGGAGGGGGTGGTGATGAAAGGAGAGAACGAAGGGGGAAAGGAAAAAGGAAGAAAGGAAAGGTGGAAGAAGGAAGGAAGAAAGAAAGGGAGAGAGGGAGGGAAGGAAGTGGAAGGCAAGAAAGAGCCTTTGCAACACTAAGTTCCACACTATGAACACAGCCTCACCAGCTTATTACGGTATTTAGGTTGAAGGCAGCCTGAGCCCAACAGGTTGCTTCTCGAGTAGATCCAGATAAATAGAAACCATCAGTCTTTAAAAAGTGGCAATGAAAGTATGCTGGACTTTGTGTCACTAGCATACAACATGAGAATTTTTCCTGTGCTGCAAATCTGTCTAAACAATTGTCGAGCTATATTTTAGGTAATTGGACTGAAGAATTCGATACTACGATGGAGCAGCTGAGAGTGGCCATTGTCACAGTAAATTCTACCAGAGTGGACGCAGGACTAGCCACAGGATTATCAACATGGATTGCTGCAGCCATGAATCATCTGAAGGAATGGGCGGGCATGGGAGGGTTAGCAGGCCTTCTGGTGTTGGTCTCCTTGGTTTGCCTGTGGTATATATGCAAGATTAGAGTCTCACAACAGTGTGATGCAGCCATGATCATTCAGGCCTTTACAGCCATTGAAGCAGGACATTCTCCCCAAGCATGGTTGGATACCATAAAAAGCTAAAATGATACGCTCAGGATGCGAGGCTAAGCACTGCACTCAGGGTCAGCCGCTTTGGACCCAGAGAAGAGCATGTCTGATTGCATGCGGGTTGATGCCCCAGGTCCCGCCTCTGAGAAAAAGGTATCGGACGGTCTGATGCTCTTTGGGTGGATGACACCTAAATGAACATCTGTACAAAGTCCCAATTTATTTCTAATATCAGAGATCAGACCTCTACTCTTGCCTGATGCGTCTAAAACAAAAAGGGGGAACTGTAGAGAGCTGCGGAATGCTATGCCTTAAAGATGGAGCTGGTTTCTGCCTTCCACCTTCCCGATGGTGAGTGCTCTCTGTCACGAACAACTCCACATTTGGCTAAGGCCGAGGATCTGGCTTGCTTCCATGTATGTGGACCTATCTGCATTGCCCCCGTGGCACGCCTGGGTTGGCTACCCAGAGGCTATTTAAGCTGTGGGCTGGCTTTCCCCGGGGTCCGAGGATTGTTCAATGTTCCTGAATAAACTGCATTGAAAAAAAAAAAAAAAAAAAAAAAAAAGTGGCCTCCTCCTAACCAAATGCACTTTTTTAATGCCCATATGAGCCAATTAAAGTGTGAAATGGTTCCAACTTCTAAAAGCTTTTTCTAGACAACAAACTGGGCACAGAGGTCAATGCCCAAGCTACCCCTCTACCTCAAGCTGTGTGAAGCTCAGCGCTGGCTCTTGATAAATGTTAATCTGCAGGTATATCCACTTGATTTCTCTGAAACTAGGTTTTGACTTATCTTATCGTGAGTTTTGAGCATCTGGTATTTTCCCTGGTGAACTAAACTCCACCATCCGGTAAAAGTGCTGCTCATTACCTGTGTTAATTTCACCCCTTTCTCTACATTCAGGAAACCCATCTGCTCCAATTCCAGCTGTGAGAAAAGAGAAGAACAAGAGAGAAAGCAGACCTAACAGAGAGGATTAGAGGCTGGTGGCCAGAAAGAATGCTTTCACGGGAGCAATGAACTCTGCAACTCACAGTTTCTACAGCTAGAGCCACCTAAAATAATGAAGCAAAATACATTCAGAATATTACCCACAGACTGACAAGTTCTTGGTCCATTATTTTTAACACTCATATTTTCAAACTATCAAAATTCCTAGTATACTGGTGATAAATTCATTTTAAACATTTTATTACATAAGACCCTGTATTATAAAAGCAGATCCAACAAAAATAAAAGTGCGTGGAACCTAAGTTTCGGCACATCCTGCAGAATTCAGAAGCGCACTGAATTCCTGAGCTGGGTGCATATGGAAATGGCAAACATAAGATGCCACATGTAACTGCTCTGGAGTGGCGCAGCGGCGCAGCTCATCATTAATCTAGTTAGGTTTCTCTGCAATGCCATCTTGGCAGGAGCCACACCTGGTAACACTTCTGACCCCTGCTGCCCTCTGAGGGAGCTTCCTGATGCTCTCTGAAGTTGCTGAAGCAGAGTAAGGAATGTCTTTTCTTCCTCTTCAGATTGATAAACAAGATTGCACTGATTCAGAAGGACACTCGACATGATCAATTAATACCTGGGAGGCAAGAATAAGATTTGTTTCCAAATTTCCCCCATCCTGGAGAGAGGAGGTGAACACGGAAAGGAAGAATGATTTTCAAGAACAGGCTCCTGTGCTGGGGTACAATTCCTCTTTCTACTTACCACCCATTATCTCAGTCCAAGAAGTCTGTGCACAGGGCAGATTTCAGCGATGTTTAAAACAGGTCAATTCCCATTACATAAAGCCGGTCATAACGCTGACGCCAACTGCTCACAGGGTGCCCAGCGCCGACAGATTCATCTACAGCACAGCTCCTACATCCGGGGCCCAGGAAACACAAAAGAAGGGGCAGGAATCGTAAGAACCAGAGGACTACGAGGACTGTGGAGATGCGTCTTCCAGGGGTCGAAGAGGGGGCTACACCCACGATGCCGTGATGATGTGGCTGCACAGACAAGACACAGTGACAGTAACAGCGGGCATGCTGGTGCAGAAGAGGCTGTCGCATGAGATCCAACCTCTACGCAAAGAACCACACACAGCCTGACTGCTGAGAGAAGACAAACAGGTCTCTCCCAGGGATAAGCCCTTTATTTGTTTATCCAACACAAAGTAGTTAGTCCTGAAACTGTGTACACACCCACCACACTAAATAGACTGGGCAAGTTTCATTTATATAAAGGCGTGTGTGTGTGTGTGTGTGTGTGTGTGTGTGTGTGTAACAGTAATAACCTAAGAGAGTAATGAGTTATGGGAGAGGTATGACAAGGGTTGTGGGAGGGGGGCACAGGCAGAATTGGAGGGATCAGAGGAAAGGAGAAGGTGATGCAATTATATTTTAATTATTTTTTAAACTGGTAGATTCATTTTTGTTTATTTTTTATATTTTAATGTAATTATATCATTTGTCCCTTACATTCTTCCCTCTGAACCCTTCCAGATTTCATTAATTTTTGTGGCATACACACATACATACATAATCCTAAATACAACCTGCTCAGTCTGTGTAATGTCACTTGTATGTATGTTTTCAGGGCTGACCTTTGGTATTAGACAAGCAATTGCTCTGTTCTTCCCTTGGGGATGAACACTGTTTTTCCCATCCTCAACATTTCTTGGTCATCTAGAGTTCTTGTGTAGGGTAGAGGACTCCCGGGCTTTACCCTGTCTATGTTGGCATGTCTATTCTCGCCTTAGGCAGGCATGTTGGTGAGACTTTATGAGTGTAGCTTCTGACAGTCCTAGTAGACACAGTCTCTCATAATCTCACAGTAATGTCCCTGATGCTATTGCTTTTACAATCCTTCTGTCACTCCTGCAGTGATCTCTTAGCCTTAGGTTCAGGAATGGTTTTGTTGACGTGCCCATTGCTACTGGACTTCATAAGTCTGCCATTTTTATTGGCTGTGATTTTCTACAATGGTCTCTGTCTATTGAAACAAGTTTCTTGATGATGAGTGAGGACTACACTTACCTGTGGGTATGAGGAAAAATATTTGGAATGTAGCTGGGGATTATGTTGGTTTAGTAAAGAGGCAGTTGTAGGTTCTCTTCCAAGATCCATTACTTTACTAGATTTTAAAGTCCAATTGGACCTATTGCTTACTACCAAGATATGCATACCACTACTGCACACTGCGATTTATTGTGACTTGCTTGCTGGTCATTGTGGTTTATAAGCATCACAGCTGTGCAGGACAGCTGATTACTCCCTCTCTTTTGAAGCTTACATAGTGCATTTTAGTTCAATGAAAGCTAGTCCTCAGGGAGAAGGCTTTCAGGTCAGTTCCAACTCAGGGATCTCTGGGCCCTTATTTCTGAAGTGCATCGTGACTTCAGCAAAAGGGACTTAATTCCACCTCTAGGGTCAACCAAGCGCAATAGCAATAATGTGCAATTTTGGGGGGAGTCTCCTGGACAAGTCTGAAAATATGGTCAATTTCTAGATCAATATTTTTCATTAATGCGAACAGAAAGAAACCTAGGCAAAAACAAGACGTACAATGACAAATCTTCTATGTAGAGTTATAAGATAAAATTCCAAGTACATAAGCAGCTTAAAATTGAAAGCAAAAATTTTACCATGCAGTTCTTTTCAAATATTGAATGTTTATGCTAAAAGAACATTTGTATGTAAAATTCACATTTAACGAGTATCTCATCTTTCCTTGTATAGACTGGGGCCAGGTATTCTATTTTGGTCCCTCTTTCATCGTCTCTCACTCAACTCCTTCTCATTGAAAAAATGGTCCAGAGTGGGAAAACAGCCAATACAGATGGATGGTGATCTAATAGAAGCAACTTAGTATAAGAAAGATGTATGTGGCTTGTGTTTGCAGGGCTGATATGGATTCCTGGCTCCACTGTTTTGGAGCCAAGATTATTAAGCCCTTGTGGAAGTAGCACATGAGAAAGAAAGATTTTCACCTTATAGATACTGAAATGCAGGTATGGGCCAGGGATAAGATATACCGTTTAGCATGGGAGATGGGGGAAGGAGGGTGGGATTGGGAGGGAATGAAGGAGGAGGCTACAGCTGGGATGCAAAGCAAATAAAATGTAATGAATGTAAAAAAATAAAAATTTAATTAAAAAAATATATACCCTTTTTAAAGGCACACCTCCAGTGGCCTACTCCCCTCTAATTTCTATCACCTCTTGATAATGCCAACAAGTCATGAATCCATCAATGGATCACCTTGCTGGGGAGGTTAGAGCCCTCATAATCTAATTACTTCCCCAAATCCCAGCAACAAGAAGTCGATCCTCAACATGTGAGTTAACCTTCCATCCTCAAAGCTGTCCATCTTTGTTTCTTACCCAAAACCTGTCAATACTGTACTCTAGGAATCATTCAACATATCCATATTCTGGGCAGAGTAGAAAAACACACTTTCTACAGCTTATGGCACTGTGCTTGCGACTCCTTAGACAAATCTAAGCACGAAGTCCCAATAGGTATAATAGAGATTAGGAATTGCAATATTTCAGTTGACCCTTGTTATATGAAAACAGATTAAGACTAACTCAAGATGATTCAAATAGCAGGCAAAAGGAGAGGAACCAAGCACCAGGCCTGTAAGGGTCTGCACCAGGTCCTCAGCATATAGCTGTCACCTCAATGTTTTTGTGGGATTCCTAACAGTGGGCTCAAGTGTATCTCAGACTCTTTTGTCTGCTCCTGAGACTCTTTTTCTCCTATTGAGTTGTCCTGTCCAGCTTGATATGAAGGCTTTTGCCTTGTCTTATTATATCTTGTTTTGTCATGTTTGGCTGTCACGTGTTAGAGGCCTGCTCTTATCTGAAGGGAAATGAAGGGGACTGGATCTGGAGTAGAGGAGAGGGAAACCTAAAAGGAGTAGAGGGGAGGGAAACTGTGGTCAGGATGTATTGTATGAGAGAAGAAACTTCTTTTCAATTAAAAAAAATCAACAGAGACAGTTTAATAAAAAATCAGAGAGGAACCAAGGGACCAAGAGAGAACAACCATACATGGAGAACAAGAAGCCAGAGGAGGGGGAAATCTTTCCATAGATTTCCAGCTGATAAACCAGAGTCTTCTAAAGGAGAATCCATGCTAATGTTCCTGAGAATCAAACTGACACCCAGGTTTTCTTTTTCTTCACTTTTGAAATTTCTAGCTACAGTTTTAATATTACACACTTACTAGTTCTGGTTTCTGGAGTCACTTAATGTCTTCCAAATGACCACAGCCACCCCTGGAAACAGCATTACCTTCTTCAATCTGTCAAAATATGTTGGAGAAGCAATTTTCTACATGATATCTTCACTTTCAGATGCAGAAATAATTTAACTCTACGACTCATTCGAACATGTTGGGTTAATGAGAACATTAAAAGTAACAATAGATGTCAAGCTGAAATGCTTGGCACAGAGGAGAAACAAAGTTATATTGATATGTCTCAATAAAGTGGAGTTCATTACTGAAAGTTGTCTTAAAAGCAAAATTTGAATATTAAAACCATATTTTTCTCATCCATTTTTCTCATTCATTTTACTTCCTATGCTAAAAAAAAGAAAAGAAAAATCAGTCCCAAGACATATGAAACGGAATTGTACTTTAGAGCCAAGTATCTGCTCCACTAATGGGAATGAGGATATGAAACAGGAAGAGCGAAAAGATCTCATTAGTCACAATGTACAGGCTTGTACTCTCTAGATAGACAAAAGAAATTAGCAAGTCTGTCCATGAAGGGTCAAATGGGACTAAATATAGGCCAGAATGAAGAAAAAGGAATCACTGTCATTGTTGCCTACCCAAAAGCCAGCCAGAGTGAGTTTTTTAAGTACTGCAGTATTCTTAAAATTATTTCTTTATCATGCAGAAGCATCGAAGAATAGTGCCTTGCAGCTAATTAAGTTATTATAGGTGCTTAAAATCTTCAGATATTAGCAGTATTTTATGCAGGGAAAAAAATAAATGCAGCATGGCTTTTTTAATTTCCTCAATAGCTTTTAAGACTCCTAGAGTTACTAGAGAGATACTATTACAATATCTTAAGCTATAGGCAGCATTGCTGATCAGAAAACTTAACCTCACTTGTCACATAAAAGGGTGTACTATGCTTTGCACAGTTTTATCCCTTGCAATGCTTATGTGGAAACTTCTTTCCAATGCAATAGTGTTAGAAGGTGGGTCCAATGGAATTTGTACCATTTGATAGGAGATCCACATTGGTAAATTGAGTGACACCACCATAAAGGGGGCTTTCAGGAGAGTGGTTGTTTTGTTTTGTTTTGTTTTGTTTTGTTTTGTTTTGTTGCCAGCAGGTTCTTTTTTTATACTTTCCAAAACGAAGGGTTTTTTTTTGTCCTACCTCACCTCCTCACATACATATTGATACTAGTCTGATATCAAACACATTAAAGTCTGAAGAGACAATAATTTTAGAAATGAAAAATAATGGATGAGTAAAAAAAGGTAATCACCATAAATTCTCTTCCACTTCCTACTCTACACTGCGGATTCCTTTTCTACCTAGATGCTAAAAGTACGAGTATTGTAGGGCTCTCTCTCTCCTGGGGTGACATTCTTTCTCTACTTACATGGTTTTCCAAGTCAGTCCTCTTTATCACATAGTTTTTACATACTATTCATAATGGTGACAATTTTTTAAAATATGTTCAACTCTGACCTCATCTTTAAGTGTCAGATTTTTCCTCTAAAATCTATATTTTTTTATTTTTTTCTCATTTATTTTATTCACTTTACATCCTTGTGGCCCATGCCCTCCTCTCTCCCATTAGCACCCTCCCTCCCTCCTCCCCACTCCCTCCCACCATTCCTTTTCCCATCCACCCCATCTCATCGAGTTGCATCAGGACTGAACATTTCCTCTTCCCCTATGGCCTCTCAAGGAAATCCCACCAGGAGAAAGCAATCAAAAAGCTAATAAGTGAGTCTGTGTCCTATGCAGTCTTCACTTTCCATACTCAAAGTATACTACAAGGCACAGACCCAAAAGAGATGAGTAATAAGGAGGACCCAAGGGAGGATGTATAAATCTCACTCAGAAGGAGAGATAGAATAGACAGAGGTAATGGTTGAAGGTAGGGTACAAGGTAGGAGAGGGGACACATGGAGCTAAGAGGGCAGAAGAGAGCAAGGGCACGAGGACAGAAGGCCTGTAGACAAAAGAGAAACTGAGTGTGGGGACACTCTGTGACAATCTGGAGACCTAAGTCAGGGTAGGTTCCTGGGGGGATATGAGGGAGATTCAAGCAGAGCAGAGATTCCTAGTAGCAGAGGCCGTAGAGACTGAAGAGGACACCCTCTAACTAGACTAGTCTAATAATAAAGGGAGGGGAACACCAACCCACCCACAGAAACTTTGACTGAAAATTTACCCTATCTACTATTATATATGCACAGATCAGATAAAGATAGAGTAGATAGAAAAGAGACTCAGGAAATGTCCAAAGCTATGACAATCAAAGATTGTATGGGAAAGTGCCAACTCCTGACACTATGAAGGATACTCTGCTAAGCTTGCAGACAAGAGCCTGTCAGAGTTGTCTTCTGAGAGGCTCTACCCAGCAGTGCCTCAAAACAGATGCTGAGACTTACAGCCAAACGTTGATCAATGTAAGGAGTCTTGGGGAATAGTAGGAGGAAAGAGAAAGGGACCCAAAAGTAACAGGAGCTCCAAAGAAAAACAACAGAGCCAACTCAGCGGGCCTAAAGGCATTTGCTGAGACTGAAACATCAACCAAGGACCATGCATGAACTGGACCTAGCCCTCATATAAAGATGTAGCAGATGTCAGCAAGTTCTTAACATTAAAACTTTTGGGCATTGGGGGGGGGGGGTTGTTTGTTTTGTTTTGTTTTTATTTTGTTTATTTCTAGCTATTTTTGTGGAACAAACCAGGGAAGGATTCTATTGCTGAGTCATACTGCAGCTCTGATGTTGCAGTTTACTTTATTTTCATTTATTTTTGTGTGTATGTTTGGGCACACATGCCATGACACTTGTGGAGGTCAGAGAACAACTTTCAGGAACTGATTCTCTCCTTCTACTCCTGGGTCCTGGGCATTGAACTCAGGTCATCAGGCTTGGCTGCAGGTGCCTTTAGCCACTGAGCCACCTTGCCTGCTCTGTTCTAGAGCTTCAAATAGTCACTCTTCCTTCTACATTCTTCTCCTTCCTCATCCTCACTCTCTACTTCTTCCTTTGCACCATTCTTTCATTTTTAGATTTATTTTGATTGATGATTAATTGATTTCTTTCAATATTTGAGATGGCGTGTTTGGTGGATATCCCTGAAAGGCATGCTCTTTTCTGAAAGGAAATTAAGCAGGTGTAGATCTGGAGAAGAGACAAGCCTGGAGGACTGGGAGGTGTGGGGGATGGAGAGTTTGCTTTCTTATACTCATTTGTCATACAAGATGTAGAGTTCAAGGTGCACACAGAAAAAGAGACCTGAACCTCATCAGATCACCAATACTGCCTTGATGTTAGAATTCTAGGCCTTCAGAACTGCAAGAAAATACATTTATTCTCCTTATCCACAGCCCAGTATGAAGTGTCTGCTGTGAAAGCACAAACCAAGACAGCATGAATGAATTTTCTTTCTTAGTTTTACAAGATTAGTAGATCTATAAAAATACTAAGAGCAACATTAGAATTCAGGGTTTTTTTTTTTCCCAAGGACTCAATGCCATAACTATATAGAAACTTCATTTAGTACACGTGGCTTACATGGACCTTCAGTATTGCACCATTCATAAAATAGTCTAAGCAGAATCTTAGACTATGGCTCAGTGGCTTAGAGGGCATTCTCTGAAAGCATGAAGACCTGAGTTGGCATCCTGAGCATCTGTGTAAAGAGTCAGGCATGGTCATACATATTTGTAACCTCAGCATTAATGTTCAGAGGAGACAGGAGGATCCTGGGAGTTCACTGGGCAGCCAGCCTAAACAAAATAGCAAGCTTTGGAATGAGGAATCTTATTTTAAGGCAATGAAGCAGAAAGTGATAGAAGAGACCCGACTTCCTGTTCGTGGTGGTACTCACTCAACATACATGCATCACAAATGCACATACCATACCACACACAAACATGCACACATACACATTCACACACAAAGCAGTTAAATTCTCTCAGACTGATGATTGAAAAGGTCCTCGGTGATCACAGTTCCTCAGAAACATCACCATAAACGTTAGCTGTTCCAACAGATGTATACAGAATCACTAGTAAAGTCTGAAAACTCTGACATTTTCATATCATACCCTCATACAGGAATATAGCCGTAACAATCCTGAAATTTTTCACAATTTTTTAGGGCTATTTCATAACTATTTGTACACTCTTCAGTAAAGTATCACTTTCCCATCAATGCTAAAACAAACTACCACTAACTCAGTAGCATAAAACAATGATTTCAAGCAGACATGTGAGATGATGAGGAAGACGACCAACACTGACCGCTGGCCTCAGCTTGCATGCATACACACACATGAATGCACACATGTACTTGCACACAGAAAGGGGTGACTATATAATCAAAGTTCTGTCCCAGAACATGTTTGTTTCATTTATGAATTTGTTTTGAAGTGAGATCAGCCCTCACTTGCACTCTCATGCCTACTTTCATCATGTGGTGTGTTCTTAGCTGTTACAACTCATCAGGAAGGTCCTCACCAAGTGCCATTCCTTCCGAGCTTGAACTTTGTACACACTACAATACCTTGAACCAAATAAACTTCTGCTGTTAATAAATTACTCAGACTGTAGTAATAGGAGAGAGCAGGAAAAAGTGGAGTAAGCCAGAGACCAAAGTCTTTTACTGTGATTCTGTGCTTTGCCCACAACCAGTCAATAACTTCCACAGAAGAAAACTGTCAGGGTTAGAAGGGCACAGAAATGACCTACTTTGCTTTCCACAGTCAGACAGGAGAGAAAATCCATTCTGGCCTTCAAGTTCTCCAGAGGTTTCTAATATTTCTGAAATGAATATTTGCTCTGTGCGTGATCTGTGTGTACGCACATGTGTCCGTATTTAGTTTGTTTTAAAAAAAAAATCTCCAGAGAAGAAGAAATGATCTATTCTAGAAACCTTTTCAAAGATGAAATAGCTTTGATTTCCCTCATACAGACTAATCTCTCTGTGACTGCCAGAGGATACTATTTAAGTAGAAGGCAAGAAAAAGAGGTCAGAAACTCATCTCATTCCCCCTCAGAATAGCAATAGAGAAAGCAAAGAAAATACCAGGAGAGCTGTTCTCTGTCTCTTCTTCCTGCTACAAGGGAAATATCAGTTTAAGGTAAAAATGGATTTTAGGTTTGATTTTTTTTTTTACCAATTTCATTCACATCCAAACAACTTTAGCAAAATCTTTAAAATTTTTCACATGACATGGTCATTGAGATAGACACAAAAACAGAACTGATTTTCTGGACAGACAAGAGCAGTAGTAAGTGCTCATTTATCTATATCCTTAAATTCAGGGATGAGGGACTGATTTTGGATGTGGGCAGGATCTGAGCTTTAAAGATAAGCTTCACTACCTAGCTCTTGAATGATCAAAGACAAGAGACTTGACCCTTGTCAACTTCTCTATGAGCAAAATGGATAAACAGTGCCTATCTTGTGGGGTGATTTTGAACAGACTATTGCCATGCCTGGCACACACTGAGAACTCTATAAATGTTATCTATCTCTATTATCAAAAGTTATCCTAGAATTGTAAGAAGATAAATATAAAAACATAATCATTTTCTAATTCCTAAAATTAATGCTAGTACTAGTACATGGAAGAAAATTGAAGAATATTAATTGCTTGGGTAATTAATTTAAATTTTTTTCAAGCCCTACTTTGGCATTGCAGACACCCTTCCATTTATTTTTCTCACTGAAATGCCTTCTGAGAAGAATTTCCATCAGATATTTCATTACTATGAAACAAAGAATGGTAGAAAAATTACAGAAAGGAGGACTCATGACTCTTCTCCAAACTCAAGACCAATATGTTTTTCTTAGTCATGCCACCTTTATAGTCTTCACATTAGAAATGTCCCAAACCTACCAAATTCACATTTTCTTCTCTCTCTCTCTCTCTCTCTCTCTCTCTCTCTCTCTCTCTCTCCTCTGTCTTCTTCCTTTCTTTCTTCATTTCCTTTTTCTCCTCAAACCCTCCCCTTCTCTCCAATAAAAACAATTTGTGTTAAATTCATGAGATTCATCCAGAAATTTACACCAGACTGTCCAAATTCTACCTTCAAATTTGACTTTGTTCTACAAAACTAACTTCCTCTGGAGAAACGTGATCATAAATCTCATGCAGATGTGATAGCATCAGGCTACAATAAGGACTAGCCTGAAGGATATTCTCACTGGTATACCAGTGGTATGAATGTTATAAGAATAACCAACCACTGTATAATTTAAGGCCAGTTACATGAAATAGAACTCCTGCCTAGAACTGTTAGCAGGGTCAAGAATCTGTGACTAAATAGGGTATAGGTTCTATGGGAGAACCTTCTATAAACAAAGAATTAAAAATAACCCCAAATACAGGCGCAATGGCACACACCTATAATCCAGGCACTCGGGGAGGCAGAGGCCAGCAGATCTTTATGAATTTGAGGCCAACCTGGTCTGCAAAGTGAGTCTAGGACAGCCAAGTTTACACAGGGAAACCCTGTCTTGAAAAAAAAAACCCCAACGACGTATTGATATACCCATAGATCATTGCATCATTCAACCCTTGTCAGAGAAGCTTCTTTTTGCAGTACACAGCAATCAAAAGAGACCTACAACTGATTATTGTACAGAGAATAAGAATAAGAGACTGTTAGAGGGCTAGGCCCCAGATGAAATGTCTGTATCATATCCCTTCCTTCAAGGCTCAGAATGAGGAGGCAGAAAGATTTTAAGAGCTAGAAGTGGTAGATGATTTCAAGGAAACGGTGTTTTCCAACACAGAAAAGCACCTGCTCAGATTAATTGATAGTGATTATACACAAGACCTCCAACCAGACAAAACTCCAGACCAGAGGACAAAGAGATGGTCACAAAGTCTCACCTCCAGCTAGGGAGTTATACATGATACCTTCTGGGATAGAGTCAATTTTCTTTAATCATGTGATCTCTGGTAGGCTGAGCACCCTCCAGGAAATCCCCAAACCCAAGAGTATATATAAAATATACATTTGATTTGATGGGCTTACAAAGAGAGCTGAAAAGATGGCTCAACAGTTTAAAGTACTTACTGTTCTTCCAGAGGACTCAAGTTCAGTCTCCAGCACCAACCTCAGGTGGTTCATAACCACCTGTGACTCCAGTTCCAACACCCTCTGGCCCCTAACCCCACATGACATGCATAAACTCATGCAGGCATATACACATACACATAAATAAGAACAAAAGATACATCTTTTTTAAAAGAGCAAAATAATACAAGGTTGAGTAAGTATGAAGATGGGAGTAAATTCAAAAGAAGATGGAGGACAGGCGTACAGATGATCAAATGCATTATATGAAATTCTCCAAGAGTTAATAAAAATATTACTTTTAAAAAACCTAACTCCCTCTGTAACAAAGGCCCATCTCTATGAAAGCAGTCCTTAACTTAACAATGACATTTTCATACACATACCTGTCATCCCTTTCATCCTCCTCTGAATTTAGTTGAAACACAGACTGTCTGGAAAATACTTATGTGCTTATAGAAACCTTACTAATTTGGAAGGTAAGGTAGGAAGACTTTTATCAACGAGTACAAATAGTATTAATGACTCACTATGAGAGCAGATTCCCAGGTAAGATTTACCAGCCCAGCCCAGCCTAGCCCAGACCTTTTTCTGCCCAATATCACACTAAACAAGCCTGTTGTTTTTCTCTAGTCTACCTTGTTCTTTTGCTTAAAATTTTATGCATAAGATATTCATTTGGGTACTAGGCATTCTCCATAATGATGTAAACTCTCTCATAAGCATATTCATTTGGAATGGAATCAATCAGATTGCTTTCTTCCTTGCTTCTGGGAGAAATATGAATATAAAGGAGTTTTGATACTGATGAAAACATGGAGATAGCTTAGAAGGATTGAGGAACTGTTTTCATTTACTTACAAATTCATTCACTTACTTACACATATTGATGCTCTGGGAGCCGGACCATAAGGGAAGAGAACAGCAGTGACGCTTAGGGCAGAATGAAGGCAACATAGTCTACAATGAGAATTCCTAAGAGATCAAAGATACAGTAAATTGGGGGCAGTCAGCAAAAATGGAAATGTAACATAGATGGTATCTATTTTTAAATAGATGGTATCTATTGTCAAAAAGAAAAACAAATTTTTGTTCTCTGGGTAACTATTTCTAGAACATATTGAAGCACCATAATTTACTCATCTTCTGACTCTTATAAAAATTCCTTCTGAATGAAAGAATTGCTATTGGTTTTATATAGTTGAGGTATTGTTAAGCTTAGCTCACTTATGTCTGAAACAGTCCTGTAGTTATGCTACTCTAAAACCATATTGATATGAATTCTTATCTTGATGTTTATGCTGGTGATGACATAATTGTTTAATGATAAGAATCTGTATCTTGAACCCTAAAGATACTCACTCAGCTGAAACAATTCTTATTATGTTACTTTTCTTCATCAACTCATTCTCAGCTATCACTTATTGCATTCCAAGAATACCTGCCACTAGCTTGCTTAGAACCAAATCTGCTACTCTACTTATGATAAGGCTATGTAAATGGTGTGGAATAACTCTGCCCAGAAAGTCTGTAAAATTCTAAGAGTCCGAATTCCAACATATGAATGCTATGACATCTATTTTAGCATTCAGATCTATTCAGCTCTTTTCTACATATTGTGCTGAATAATCTAGGACACATAAATGACCTCCTCAACCAATTGTTAAATACATAAATGAATTGTTTAAGAAATAGCCCTGCAGAATGCAAAAATTTTCTGCTTTATTTTGTTTTGTGTTTAACAGAAATGATGGCCAGCCATTCTACCATGTGAATAGATTTGTATAGACATGCCAGGCAGAGTCCTGGCCCTATTCATTCATGGCTTACTGTTAATGTTGTAATATTATCTAAGAAAACCACTCATTTACCCTCGAAAGAAACGTGATGGTGGGCAGAGGGTGGGTGTTGGCACTTTCATCAGTTGACCAACATTCCATCTCTACACCATCAGCAAAATTATGATAAAGAATAATTTTGAATGAATCACAAGACAGAACTTAAGAAATGGTGGATCTCCAGATGACTGTTAATTCTGGGATGAGGCTTTGGTGTCTTCTCCCTTAATGATCTGCTTCTTCCCTTCACTGCATCAGTGCAGTGAGCACAGGAATGAATCGTGAGTGCACACTCGCAAGTATCAAATCATGCTCTAAGGACGATGCAGTGAGCATAGGAATGAATCGTGAGTGCACACTCACAAGTATCAAATCATGCTCTAAGGACAAAGCAAGTTCTAATGTGTGGAAAAGGGTTAAATATTTTTGTTTTCTGAAAAGAGTTATTTTGTATTTTGTTTTCTATTAAAATGTATTTAGTTTCAAAAAAAAAAAGAAAATCACTTGTCCTTTTTGTAGTGGATCCTATATTCTTGGCTAGAATATCCTGCAGCTCCAACAAAAAGATACTCTAATTTTACACTTAGAAAAAAACTACCCTCACCATAGCAAGATTTGGGGAAACTATTACTGTAAACTGATGGGTCCAAGATATATTTGAATTGTAGACACCAAGTTCTTGTCTCCTTTCTGAATTCACAGTGTGGAGTAACTCTTGGAATGAAATTTTTAAGTAGTTAATACCCTCTCTATCCTCATCAAGGTAATAAGATAAGGGTTTGATTGAACTGTCAAATGGCCAAATTCTCCTTTCTTCTAAACTTCAGACTAATCATTGTTCTTCTGAGGGTTCACCTATTTGGGGATCTGCTTTGTCTTATAACCCTCCTCTCTGCCAATGACTACAACTCATTAATGCTTTGAGTTCCAATTTTAATAAATCATAGTTTTCATAATGGTCATTTGAAGTAAAAATTTACATGCATCTTTAAAATTTGCAAAGCCTTATTTGTAATAGCCAGAAACTGGAAACAACCTAGATGTCTCTCCACCAAAGACTGAATAAAGAAAATGTGGTGCATTTACACAAGGAATACTACTCAGCTATTAAAAACGAAGACATCATGAAATTTGCAGGCAAATGGTTGAGACTAGAAAAGAGCATCCTGAGTGAGGTAACCCAGACCCAGAAAGACATGTATGGTGTATGCTCACTTATAGGTAATGATATTAGCCATAAAGTACAGGATAACTATGCTACAATCCACAGACCCAAAGAAGCTGAGGAACAAGGAGGACCCAAGGGAGGATGCTCAAATCTCATTCAGAAGGGGGAATAAAATACACATCTATTTTAGTAGATGGAGGAAGGTGGAAAAAAGAGTGGAAGGAAGGATTGAGGAGTCAAAGGCACACCACAAGAAGTCCTATAGGGCTAACTAACCTGGGCCCATGGGGGCTCACAGAAATGGAACCACTGAAGAAAAAGGATGGGGCTCACAGAAATGGAACCACTGAAGAAAAAGGATGCACGGGCTAGACCTTGACCCCCTATACATATGTAGCAGATGAGAAGCTTGGTCATCATGTGGTGCCCCTAACAATTGACTCTGTTGCCTGCCTTTGGATCCCTTTCCTCAAGCTGGGCTGCTTTGTCTGGCCTTAGGGGGAGGGGATTTATTTAGTCCTGCTGGGACTTGATGTGCCAGGTTGCAATGGTTCCCATGGGGGGCCTCCCCTTCTCCAAGGAAAGGGTAGTGTAGAATGTGGGGAGGGGTGTGAGTGTGGGACTGGAAAAAGAGGAGGGAGAGGCCTGCAATCAAGCTGTAAAGTGATTAAATAAATTAATTAATAAAAGCCATGAAAACCACTTTCTGATGACAGTTTTGAAGTAGGATTTCATTCTATACCTCAGGCTATACTGGAACTCACTTTGTAGCCTCAAATTTAAGGCAATCCCTCAGCTTTAACCTCTCAAGTGCTGGGTTTATAGGGTAAACCATCATGGTCAATCAGATGCCTTATTTAATGTAAGAGACTGCACGGTCAAGGGAGCAAAGCATTCAAGAGAAGAAGTTCAAAAGGAGATGATATAATGGGAAATCAGAGGAATGGGGATGTATCATTTCCAGTTCTAGCAGTCTGAAAATACTTCAAGCAAGACATCATTAATCAGAGCATAGCCAAGGCATAACTACCAGTAATCTAAAAGAAATTTTAAATGTTTTAAATTGTTAGAAAATCAGAGAACAAATAACACTTTATGATACATGAAAATTATTAAAAGATCAAATTTTAGTGTCTATAAAGTTTTACTGATCATAACAATAGTCATTCATGTATGTATTATCTACTGCTGGTTTTGCACAATGGTGGCAGAGTTGAGAAATGGTAGTAGAATACATCTCAGTTTAGATCTCTGGCCTCCATATATATCTTCAAAGACATGTACATCCACACGCATGTACATCCACATATGTACATATGCATATACACAGATACACACACAGAGAAAAAATATTATCTTTTAATTTGGGGAATAGGATCCCAAATAAATAGCAGCAACAACAATAACAACATATATATATACACATAGATATTAGAGTATGACTACATACATACATTTGTGTGTACATATTCACATATAAAACATATATAAGTGTACATATATTTATTCCATACACCTTTTGACAATATCATTTTTTACATAAATTTGTAATTCAAGTAGGTTGATAGGTATGAATTGTATATGTATGTGTATTTACATGCATTGGAATTTATAAATCACAAAATAAGCCATATACATGTATATGCATATATACATATACATGTGTATATCTACAAATGCACACACACGAATGTACTGATGTGGAGAGGAAACAAAATTGAAATTGAGAAAAAAAAAAGTCTCACCAGAGATGCCCCCACCCTTAATTTCCCTTTTCTCTCCAAGCCCTCTCACCTCCCCTCTCCATGGCACAGATCTGCATCTGATCAGCCTCCCTCATTTTCCTTCCTACACCCTCTCCTACTCAGGACCCTTTCTATATCCACTTCCACTGTCTATTCTATTTCCCCATCTCAGTGAGATTTAAGGAGGACATCCACTGGACTCTCCTTGTTACATAGCTTCTTTGGATAGGTGAATTATATTATGGTTATCCTGCAATAAATGGCTAATCACTGCTTATAAGTGAGTATATACCATGTTTGACTTTCTGAGTCTGGGTTACCTCACTCAAGATGAGCCTTTCTATTTACATCCATTTGCCTGCAAATTTCAAGATTTCATTGTTTTTAAGAGCTGGGTCATATTCCATTGTGTAAATGTACCATATTTTCTTTATCTTTGGTTGAGAGGCATCTAGGTTTTGTCCAGATTCTGGCTCTTATGAATTAAGCTGCTATGAACATAGTTGAGCGGATGCTCTTGTTGTATGGTAGAGCATCTTTCAGGTATAAGCCCTGAGTGGTGTAGCTGGGTCTTGAGGTAGTACTAATACCAGTTTTCTGAGAAAGCACCAAATGGATTTCCAAAGTGGTTAGGCAAGTTTGCACTCTAGCAGCAATGGAGAAGTGTTTCCCTATCTCTACATCCTCACCAGCATGTGTTGTCACTTGAGTTTTTGATTTGAGACATTCTGACGGGTATAAGATGGAATCTCAGAGTTGTTTTGATTTGCACTTCCCTAATGACTAAGGACAGTGAGCGTTTCTTTGAGCCTCCTCGCAGTGGGGGAAGTAGATACTGACTAGACCACCTTCTAGCCAAAATTTATAGTGGAACACCAAACGACCTACAACCCAAAAATTACCCTGCCTACAAGATAAGCAGAGATGAAGATTAGAAACTAAGGGAATTTCCAACCAATGCCTGGCCCAGTCTGGGACCCACCCCATGGAAGAGAGCCATCCCTGACACCATTAACAATACTCTGCCATGTTTACAGACAGGAACCTAGCATAACCATCCTCTGAGATGCCCCTCACAGCAGCTGATCAAATCAGATGCTAAGACTCACATGGAGCTTGGGGAGTTATGGAGAAGAGTGGAGAGAGGGATATGATGGAAGAACCCATTGGGGATAGTGACTCCATATGAGGACCAACAGAGTCAACTAAACTAGACCCATGAGGACTTGCAAAGACAGAAACACCAACCAAGATGCATGCATGGACTGAAACTGGGCCAATCCATGTGTAGCCAATTGGCAGTTTAAGTTTCCTGTGGGTCTCCTAGTGAGTTGAGCAGGTACTGTTTATTGCATAGACTCTGTTGCCTGCTTTCGATCACTTCCCCCTGGTGGGGCTGCTTTGTTAGGCCTCAATGGAGGAAGATGAGCTCAGTCCTGATGCAACTTAATGTTCCCAGGGTGGGTTGGTGGAGGGGGGCTCCCCTTTTCTGAGAAGAAGGGAAGGAAGGAGAGACTACAATCCAGATGTAAAGTGAATATAAAAACTAAAAATAAATTAAATATAACCTTAAAAAGGTCTCATCAGTATCAATTTCAGAGAAAGAAAAAAGAGACCAATTCCTTCCCAAAAGAAAAGAACTACTTAGTTCATCAATATGCTCCTATTGCCTACTAAGTCAACATTAATTTAGACTCTGGAAACTCAAGAATTCGGTAAGACAGACAGAGCCTCATTCTGTCCTCTGATCTGCAGAAATCTCAGTGGAGCTGAGGTTCCCATCACCGGGGTGAGCTACATCTGAAAATGTTTTCTGATCATGATGGCGAGGATGCTACAAAGCCTCCTACAGCCGCTAACAACAGGGAACAGTCTGGTCCTCAGTGTCAATGGCAAAGGCTGGGAAACCCTGAGCAACAGGGTGTAGAAGAAGCCTTGCTGTCATACTATCTTAATTTAATATTATATGATAATGTTTTGCTACCTTTCTATAGTAATTCAAAATATGTATTTTAAAGAATATAATGAGTGCAGAGAAGCAAAATGGTATACACTTGAAACAATGCGAGAGACTCGTGGCAAATGCTTTGAATCCCAATGAAAGACCTTATTGCTGACTTGCTGCAGTATCAGCAGATGAAAGATAAAAGGAAGGGGATTGTTTTTTAAATGGACATGCCAAAGGCATGGCTCATAATTTTACCAGGAAAATTGTGTTTCTGGGATTGATCCCACAGGCACCGATCCTGATCTTCTATCATAATTTGGATTCTCATGGTTCAGTTTATTGTGGAGATCTGGATTAACACTGGAGCAAACAAGTTTTACTGTCATTCTTCTGATCATTCAGCAGGAGCTGTTTCTCATCTAGTCTCAAGGAAAAAAAAAGACTGATTTTTGCTTTCTAAAGCAAGCCATGAGCATTATATATGTCTAAAGCAAATCCATGTGTCAAAGAGAGAGGAACACAGCTTCCCAATGTCTAAGGTAGATGAAACATTCTCTATTGTCTTTCATTATCCATCTCCTGAAAGAAATATAACTTGAAGTATCTTAAGCAAGCAGAGGTGTAACAGGCAACTCTAGAGCCCTTGATTATATTCTCTGAATGGATGTAAGACCTCAAACACTCTCCTGTAGAGCCGAGATTTTTCCAGCCATGCTTGATCTCCCCAATCTCCTCTTTGATACTTCTTTACACCTTGATCCAGATTTTCATGTGGTGAGAAGAAGGACAGCAAGGAAGCCAGCCTTCCTCCAAGATGAACTGGTCTCATTTCATTATAACATGATAAAGATTCTTAATCTCAAGAAATATTTATCTGTACTCCTGTAGACAAATATTGAAATATTTCATAATCACAAATATTCTCTTGGAAAATATTGGACAAGTGTTGTAATATTTTATAGTCACAGATATTTTCTTGCAAAACCACAAAGTTGGCTTTGTGTAGTATGCTAATTCCTGACATTTTCTCCCACGATTAGAGAGCTACCTGGGTTCTGGAAGACACCCTACTCAATCTGCAAGCTTTAGAGACATACTTGGTTATACTCAATTATAAAAATACATATAACTGCAATCTTTTTTAAAAAACCTGAGTGTGTGTCTCCATATGCAGATGCCTGTCTTTCATTTCCTTTCTTCTTGCCATATAGTCCTTATCTTGCTTTGAAATTTTTCTGAGACTATAAACTTCCTTCCATAGCAATGACCCCAAGAGGCTTTAATTTTACATTTGCCAAGTTGGCAGCTCCAAAATAAAGCAATCTTTCCTAACTTCCACTTATCAATCCCACAAAGGAATCTAATTACCAAGATTTACTCCTGAACCAATCACTCTGTCTTTGGGGTGTAAATAGTCTGAATTGTGTCCCCAGTACTGTGACAGAAAGGCAGAATTCTGTGACAGACCTTAAACAATTACATGGGTCACGCTGAAGAGACAAAAATCAAGATATGCTCACTATAATCTTCAGATTAGGCATGAATAGGCATGAAATAGATATTTTGTCTTCCAAATAGACAATAAAATAATGAGTATTTTCGTTTGCATTATTTCCCACCATGGAAAACTTAAACACTGTGAAATTCTCATCTTTCAGCATATCAAAGCTAAGAGCCGTCATAGAAAATACACTTCTCCAACCCTTCACATTACACAAGTAGAAAAAAAAAAAAAACAGAGGGAGCTGGCACAAAAAGCATAACCGATCTAATATCCTGGTATCTCTGGAGTTTTAGTGTTTGCTAGGTGAGGATAACAATTAATTTAATGATCATTTACATTATGACAGCATATAACATGTATCATATGCTAAACAATTTAATTATTCTTTAAGTATCAATTCCTTGGTAGCTTTAAGATGCTAACTACCATGGATATGAATTATTAATATAGTATCAGATAAAATTATGCTGAATTTTTAAACTCATGAAAATTTGATATAGAGAATACATCTTAATTTTCCCAAACAAGCCAAATACAGCACGAGCTGTATTCTTTGAAGTTTTCAAAGATCATTAAGCTTGAAAACTCCACTATAAAGAATTGATAATCCGTATTGAAAAGGCTAGGAAAGTTATTGTTTAAAACATTTCTATATGGTTTATAAGCCATGGTGACACCCCTATCTCTCCTTGGGCCTTCAGACTCCTGCTGAATTATATCACTAGCTTTCACTAGCTTCCACAGCTTACAGATGACATCATTCATTACATGTTTCAGCCTTCATCATTGTGTGCACCAGTTTCCATAATATGTCTTTTCATCTCTATGTCTTTCATCTGATGCATAAGTGTATGTTAGTTCTGTCGCTGTGAAGAACTCTTGCCGTTACAATGTAATATATTGACTAATATGCAAATTAATATATATTTTGAAGATAAGGTGTGTACACATTTTTCATTTCATGTTCTGTAATAATGATAATATACTTTCTTCTCCTCACTAACCCCCACAAATGTTACCACAAATAAAAACCTAACACTTAGAAAAAAGTATACAAATCTGGTAGCATCTATGCTTCGTACTCTATGAGATGGACATCTTTACTCAAAACAACTACCAATGTACATATTTTCAGGAATAGTTGCATATACTTATATCAGGTACTCTGGAGGTTGAGGCAGAAAGACCACAAGACTGGGACTGCTGTGGGCTACAGAGAGAGCTGGAGACCCATGGGTGAGCCATAGTGAGATCCTGTCTAACTAAAAGTCCTTTTCAAGGTTTCTCCTTGTGAGGGATACAGCCACATCCCACAGGAAAGCCACCCAGTAGCATACCTTCCAAGGTTTAAAATGATTCATTGGAATGAGAGATGAGCATGCTAAGGAAGCCAGGCCAGTCTCACACAGACAAACACTTCGTGCATTATAAATGTATGTCCTCTTAGATGTAGAATTCAAGGTGGGAAAGGATAAAAGAAAAAAGGACAACTATTAGAAATGGAGAGGGGGAGGTATGGAAGGGAAAGTCAACAAGAAAAAGAATAAAGGTAATTGTGATCAATTACATTGTATATATGCATAAAAACACCATAATGAAACATCCTATTTTGTACAATTAATATATACTAACAAAAATTGATTTAAAGCATTATCAACCTAAGGAGTACCTACTTGACCTGTACAGAAAGCAAATTTCAACCAAAATATCTTCTTACAAACTCTCTGAGAGCATAACAAAGGAAAGATTTAACAGTGTGATGAGTTCTTCACCAATTGCTAGCTTTGGGACTGTACTTAGAAAACTCAGATCTCGGGCTTCCCAGCACCTGCCTGGCTCCCCATCACAAATACAACATGCCAAGAACACGGCCAGAACAACCATGTTTTCCTGTGTTTTCACTTTTCTTGGGTCCCCTATTACTAAAACACTGTTTGAAAAAGAAAAAAAAAAGAAAAAAAGAAAAAAAAAAGCTTCCAAGAGCAGTCTCTCCACTGTGGCTCACAAGCAAGATCAAAACTAGACAAGTGTGACAAGTGTGGCTACTGTGGCACCAGGCATGTGATCTGTATCAGGAATCACATGATTTCTTGTTATGTATAGGAAAGGGGTGGCTGGCAGAGGAGGCCAAGGCCTGGGATCATGACTTGAATGTTGTCAGGCACAGTATTACAGAACAGGGCCTGAAGCCTCTGGAGACTACAACATCCCTGTCTATCAGGACAGACTGTTCTCCAGAGGAAAGCAAGTGCAATTTCACAGCTGCTTGGGTACCCCCTCAAGTCTCGTCACAATACCCAAGATGACTTTTGTGATAAAATATCACCACCATTCCAAACATCCCATTTGTCTCCCTTGTTCAGCCAAAATCTCCTTGTTACCACTCAGTAGTAGTAGTAGTAAATTTCCTTGTTACCACTCTTACTCTTCACTGTCTGTCTCTACCCAGCTAGGTTGCTATTGCTGTGATAATCACCATAACCAAAGGCAGCCTTATGTGTCCTCATGACAGGTCATTGCTGAAGCCAAGGGAAAGTTCAGGCAGGGACCTGGAGGCAGGAACTGAAGCAGAAACTATGGAAGAAAACTGCTTGCTCCTCATGGTTTTCCACACAACCCAGGCCTACCTGCATGCAGATGGCATCACCCATCATTAATCAAAGACATGATCCATATACTTGCCTACAGACAGATGTGAGGGAGGCCTTTTCTCAGTTGGGGTTCTCTCATCTTGAATTACTGTAGTTTGAGTCAAGTAGACAGAAAACTAACCAGCTTCAATCACTGCTCTAAACGCTTGTCTATAATAAGTACTATATGTAAGTGTGAGCATGTGTGGAAAACTTGGACTATGATAAGTATGATAAAAATTTACTTAAGTAGAAATTGACAGAAAGCACATTCTCAATAACATCAAGACTGTACCCTTGTTCTTGGACATTATCATAGTACCATCAAATATGAGACTAACCAATATTCTTGCCAGTAATAACACTGCTTTCTATTTATCCAAAGAGGCTTAGTCATTTTGTCCATCCAAAAATCTTCACATGGGTGTATATGTTTTGTCACAGTTACCCAAATGTGAAGGAAATTGAAATGTCCTGTTGGTGAATAAATGGTAACATATCTATACAAAGAAATAGTATCCAGTGCTTAAATGAAATGTAACTACATCATAAAAGGACATGGAGGATTCTTAACTATAGATTACGACATGAGAGGAGCCCATTTCAAATGGCAGTATACTGTAAGATTCCAACAACATGGTATTCTGGAAAAGGCAAAACCCTGAGGGCAGTGGAAAAGATGGGGATTTGGATGAACTAACAAAGCAGAGAGGAATTTTAGCACAGTGAAACTAGACTAAATTGAGGCAAATGTGTTACAAACCCAAACAATGTAGTGACCACTAATGTGAATTTGATATAAATGTGGCTTGGGGATATTGGTTTGTCATATTAGATGAATGCTCTGTAAAATTCATGCACTACTCAAGAATACAACAAGGACATTTGCTCAACCATGTTCATAACAGCTTTATTCATACTAGTCAGAAGTTGGAAACAATCCAGATGTCCCTCAGTTGATGAATGGATACAGAAATTGAGGTACATTTACACAATGGAATACTACTCAGCAATTAAAAACAAGGAAATTGTGAAATTTGTAGGCAAATGGTGGGATCTAGAAAAGATCATCCTGAGTGAGGTACCCCAGAAGCAAAAAGATACACATGGTATGTACTCACTTATAAGTGGATATTAGACATATAATATAGGATAATCAAACTAAAATCTGTATACCTAAAGAAGCTAATCAAGAAGGAATAATCTGGGTAAGATGCTCAATCTTCATTCAGAAAGGCAAACAGGACGAACATCAGAAGAGGGAGAAAACAGGGAACAGGTCAGGAGCCTACCACAGAGGGCTGTTGAAAGACTTTATCCAGCAAGGTATTGAAGGAGATGCTGAGACTCATAGCCAAACTGTGGGCAGAGTGCAGGGAATCTTATGAAAGAAAGGGGAGATAGGAAGAACTGGAGGAAACAGGAGCTCCACAAGGAGAGCAACAGAACCAAGAAATCTGGGCCCAGGAGTCTTTTCTGAGATTGATACTACAAACAAGGATCATGCATGAAGATAACCTAGAACCCCTGCACAGAAGTAGCCCATGACAGCTCAGTATCCAAGAGGGTTCCCCATGAATAGGAAAGGGGAATATCTCTGACATGAACTCATGGGCTGACTCTTTGATCACCTCCACCTGAGTGGGGAGCATCCTTACCAGGCCACAGAGGAAGACAATGAATCTAGTCCTGATAAAACCTGATAGACTAGGGTCAGATGGAATGGGAAGAGGACCTCCCCTATCATTGGACTCGGGGAGGTGCATAGGAGAAGAGGGAGGGAGGGTAGGATAGGGAGGGAATAAGGGAGGTAGCTACAGCTGGGATACAAAGTGAATAAACTGTAATTAATATAAAAAATAAAATTAAAAAACTCATGCTCTACATTTTGTGGAAGATATCCATAATAAGAAGGCTATGTATGTTTGGAGACAGGATGTGAAGAATCTCTGCATTTTCCTCTCAAATCTTGTAAACCTAAACCTACTCTTAAAATTGTTCTATCCTTAAAACCCCAAGGCAAACACTCTTCAATGATCACTAGAGACCTGTAGCTTTGCTTAGTCAGCTCAACACTACATTTTATTCATTTCCTGGGTCAGACATTGAAGGAGATTGTCTAGAAGGGCATATTTATTCATTATGCTGCCACTCCCAATATAAATTATACCTCAAAATCCGATTTTTTTTAACACATATCCAGCTTTTCTAAACATACCTACTGCCTTTCAAGGGGGGGGAGGGGAGATTTTAATCATTATTGAGGACACCTGATTGTCCATCCTGCAGCTATATATCAGTGGGCAGCTTCTTTATTGTCCTCCACAAGGTCAAGATGGTGTCTGACATCATCAGACACCATTCATGCTAGTCTCAACTATTGTACTTAAAGGGAACTCAATATTCTGGTGAAGAAAATGCCCTCAAAATGTCCATGTGCCCCATCCCTGGAGTATTTCAAATATCTTTGTAAACCTTGAATTCCTACCTCTGAAATGTAGATATTATTCTATAGAAGAGCCCAGAAATGCTATGATTATTATTCTAAGGTATTAGGGTTGAATTTCTAAAAATGACATTAGAAAGTAGTCTCATCTGTTTCTCTAAACAAGGACCATGTATGGATGCAACCTAGAGCCCCTGCTCAGATGTAGCCCTTGTTAGCTCAGTATCCAAGTGGGTACCCTAATAAGGGGAACAAGGACTGTTTCTGACATGGACTCGATGGCAGGCTTTTTGACACACACACACACACACACCCAGGGAGGAGCAGCCTTGCTAGGCCACAGAGGAGGACTTTGCAGCCAGTCCTGAAGACACCTGATAAACTAGTATCAGACGTAAGGGGAGGAGGTTCTCCCTTATCAGTGGACTTGGAAAGGGGCGGGGAGGAGATGAGGGTGGGAGGGTGGGATTGGGAGGGAAAGAGGGAGTGGGATACATCAGGGATACAAAGTTAACAAACTGTAACTCATATTAAAAAAAATATAAATTATAAAAAAGAAAGTAGTCTCATCTAAACAAGGGAGGGCTAAACAATATGCTCTAGATATTATAACAGGGTGCCTTTGAACATAATCCATCGTTTTTGTCTTAAATCCCTACTGCCTCTCCAAGTCAAGTGTCATCGCAGAGTTAATTGCACACCTTGATAAAGTTTGGGTGTTATAATCTTCAAAAAAATATTATTTCAATGGGATCATTTTCTATGTTAACTTTGAAAATGTCAACAGCAGGAGCCAAGTGGGAGAACTTAGGAGGTCTATGCATTTGCCATTTCAAAGCTTAGCTGTCGGGATAGGGCTGGGGCAGCCTGCTGTGCTCCATGTTCTGTATAAACATTTCCAGAAATATTTAGCAGATAATAGGGATCCCACTGGGACTGTGCGTTCAAAGGCACCATACTGCACCACCTACCATAAAAAAGAGGTGGATGCCAAAGCTGAGAGTGCTGTGGTTTTCAGGGTGGCTTCTAGGCTTTCCAAATACACAAAGCAAGGGAAACCTCAAATGCCCATCTTAAAGGAAAAGCACTGAATGCTTACTGGAAGAAAATAACATAATGATCCATGTCTGAGTAATATTCAGTGGCCTTGCATCCTTCAGCAGGCCTGTGAAATAGCCTGACAACCTGAGAATTGAGGGCCAGAATCCAACGCTTGCAGACTAACACCCATCAATTTCAGACGCTCTGACATCAGTCTCGATCTTGTGTGGGAAAATTAGACATAGTTAAAGTGACAGTAATCTATTTGTTCCTGCAGTTTACATCCAAAGACGCTTCTGAATTTGACCTGAAACTGAAATGTAACCAAACGGAATTAAAATGCAATCTTTCTGATTAGCTGTATGGAAGGAAACATACTTTTTAAAGATTTTTTGCGCCTTAAATTCTCCAACAGTGAGAAGGGCATAGTCACAAAAACATTGTGCTTTAAAAATAAGAAGAAAAGCAAACCACACATTGACCCATATATATGCTCCACAAACAAATTTAGCTACCTGCAATGGCCTAGTTGAGCAGTATCCAAATACTGGGGGAATTTTGTCATGTATACAAAAAGAAATCATGTTGTGCACATATATATATGTATACATATGCTTTTTTTTAGGCAAATGTTACTACATAAGCCTGTCTCAAATTCTAGAGGTGATGCAATCTGCCACTTCTGTCAATTCCCTCAGTAGCTGGGACTGTAGTAGGCTGTTTGTTAACTTTTCTTATTAGTGTATATTTAAACTTTTAAATGTCTGAGAAAATAGTACTGTCTTGAAAAAAAAATCTTTCTGAGTTGCCTTTGATTGTCTTCTTGTAGAGCTCCTGTCCCCTCTGGGTCCTTCTGTCCTTCCCCCAACTCTTCCACAAGACTCCCTACACTCCATCCAAGGTTGGGTTGTGGGTCTCCACATGTTTCCATCACCTGCTGGGTGGAGCCATTCAGAGGACAACTATGTAAGGCTCCCATCTGCAAGCATAGCAGATATCCTTAATAGTGTCAGGTGTTGGCTCTCTCCCATGAGGTGAGTCTCAGGTTGGGTCAGTCATTGGTTGGACATTCCCTCAATCTCTGCTTTATTTGTGTCCCTGCACATCTTGTAGGCAGGGTAAATTTTGGGTCAGAGTTTTTGTGAGTGGGTTGGTGTTCCCCTCCCTCCACTAGGAGTCATATCTAGTTAGAGGTGGCCTCTTCAGTCTCCATGACCTGTTGCTAGGAGTCACCTTCATATCCTCTCTTAGCTTGTCACAGAGCAGTGCCTGCCCAAAGTTTCTCTTCTTTCTGCAAGCCCTCTGTCTTCAGCCCCCTCTCTCTGCAGATTTGATAACCACCCTCTTTTCTCTACATGTTCCCTCATTTACCCTGTTCCCTCTCTTTAACTACTTCTGCTGTCTATTCTCTTTCCGTTTCTTAGTGGGAATTAAGCATCCTCCCTTGGATCCTCCTTGTTACTTATTGTTGTTGGGTCTGTGAGTTGTAGTATGGTTATCATGTACTACAGAGCCAACTAACCAGGGCCCAAGGCATCTGTGGAGACTGAAGCACACCAACTAAGGACCATGCATGGACTAGACCTAGGCCCCCTACACAGGTGTTGCCTATGGGCAGCTCAGTCCTCATAAGGATAACCCAGTAAGGGAAATGGGGGTTGATTCTGACATGAACTTGGTTGCCTGCTTTTCGATCACTTTCCCCAGGCCATAGAGGAAGAGAGTGTCCTAAGTCTTTATGTGACTTGATATTCTGGGGTAGGTGGGTATGGAGGGTCCCCTTCTATGGGGACTAGAATAGAGGGGATACGACAGGAAACAAGGAGAGAGAGTGGGACCAGGAGGAGAGGTTGGAGGGGGCCATGATCAGGATGTAAAAGGAATAAGTTAAAAACTTGCAAACTAATAAACCAGAAAGGCATAAACATGATAGCATGATTAACATGTTATGATATTGGTAAGTATGACAGACATGAAGACGTGGTGGAACAGTGTGCCAACTGTGTTTGAAAAGTAAAGAAAAATGTGCCAAAATCTAGCACCACAGGAAGCCTCTGGGGGAATGGAGCAAGTGAACCACTGGCCAAAAGACCAGTGAAACACTCAGATTACAGGAGCAACAGAAAACTTGGCGACTATGAAACCTCTTCAAACGTGTTTTCTTTTTTTTTCCCACAGTTTCGCTTTTTCGAAGGTGACATTCTTTATGTAGCTGCCCTCTTCCATAAAACCTTGAACACCACTCTTTACCATCTTTGAAATAAAGCCTTTCAAAACGCCAGTGTTGAATCCGAGAAACCACCTTGGTGTGAGGTAAAACGTCTCCTTCGTTTACCTTTCACTGTCCTCTAGTGGCCATATATTGCTATGGCATGGAAAACCAACATGGAGAATTATCTCTAAATTCTGATACGTGGTTTGCTTTCTGTCTGAATACTTACATTTTTTTTCTAGCTTATTTATACATAAATTTCTGCAAAACTTGCACGCAAAACAATCTTATGAAGTACAAAATACAACTCCACATAGAAAAATGAAAATAAGAAAACTCTTCTCATAATTTGTCTATTTTTTAAAATCTGATTTAGAGTTATCTTAGATAAGAAAGACAGTCACCCACAATGGCAATTATTAAAACCTAGCATCTCCTGAGTTTCCAGATAGAAACTGTACTGGGAAAGAAACTTTCCTTTTATACATCTTCCTTCTCAAACAACTAATTTCCCTGCACATTCTTATCTTGCCCCGAAGAAAATTACATTCCGCCCAAGTTTCAGCTCAAGAGTTTATTGCTAAACAAACAAACAAACAAAAAATGCTGTCTATGATTTGTGAGGCAACTGAAGGGGAAACGCCCTCATCTATACCCACCAGACACCAACTCCATTGTTCTTTTGTATAGTTGCTGCCGAACTGTTTTCCATAAAGAAAAAATAAAAATAAACGTGATCCACGAAGGCATTAATAGATTTGATTACATTTGTATAGCAAACAGCTGGGCCAGCATGTCAGCCGGGCTATTCTAAATGTTAATCCACTGGCTGTTCACTGTGCAGGCTGCTGCTGAGAGAGAGCACTGATGAAAACCCTGACATCACACATTTGAATAACCTTCGAAACCTAAAAATAGGTAAATAGGTAAATTTTTAGGTTTGCCTAAAAATAGGGCTGGTAAAATAATAATCATCATCATCATCAACACAACTGTGTAAATAAACTGGAAGTAAAAAAATGTAGGAAAGTATGTAGAAACCGTGGACTTGGGGCCACAGGGTAAAATACAAATCTCGGAGGGTGGGACTGGTGCCACATTTTGTAGGACCGAGGGGATCCACATGACAAGCCTTCGCTGTTATTTGAAAGCTCATGTCAAGTTTCATAAATGGCTGCCTGGATCTCTCTATCCTCTCCCTCTGCTTATTTCCTCTTTCCACTCTATTCTAAGCCTATAACTTGGCTAATTCATGATTGGTCCCCAAACTGAATATGATTTTCCTGCAAAAGATGCAATTACAATTTAATATTTCCTTTGAACATACCGAAGAAGCGCTATGCTGGGGTTACAACAGAAATTCAATCAAAACTGAGAAGAGCTTTGCCACAGAATATCTTTATTCAAAAAAAAAAAGCTGAGAGCATATTTTTCGCTGAAGCTAGGCTTACTTTTGCTTCAACTTTCATAAGTGAAATAGACTAGGAAGACAAATAAACAAATAAAATAAGACAAATAACCATATTTTAGAAAGAACTGATAGGTATAAAAGTATAGTGAGTTTAGCCCAAATTAGCTTTTAATAATTAAAACCTACTATGGTTGCAGCAATTTTGGGCTCCAAAAGGAATAACTGCATTTTAACTCAGAGTATTACCAAATCAAAACAGAAAACACCATCTTTATAAGATCCTGAGTCCTGAAGACAACACTTGAAAGATTATTGAGTAATCATTGCTTATTGTGATGAAAAGAATGCAACTTGACAATGGGCTTAGAAAGTAGGAGACTTCTCTGATATTGTTTAATTATGTGAAATTTAAAAGGCTGCAAAGGTGCCAAGAGACTTGAAAATCCTTCAGTTCTCTTTGGGCTTCGCAGTCAAAGAATATAGCATATTTTTCTTCACCTAAATAGTCCTTCATATTAAATTTTTATAATAAGTATACTTGGTGCAAAAACTCAAGCTTTACTCAGCTCTACTATTAAAGCATCCAGCATCCAAACTAAGAGTACACTTAAGTGTCTATTAAAGCCCTAATAGCTTCAAAATTCATGTTCTGAAATCATTCAAAGTGATGGTATTAAGAGGTGGAGGTATAGGGCTGGGGAGATGGTCAGAAGAGCAATGCTTCCATGTATGTGGACCTATCTGCATTGCCCATGTGGCACGCTGAGGTTGGCTACCCAGAGGCTATTTAAGCTGTGGGCTGGCTTTCCCCAGGGTCAGATGATTGTTCAAGGTTCCTGAATAAACTGCATTGAAAAAAAAAAAAAGAGCAATGGTTGCTTTTCCAGGTCCTGAGTTAAATTTCCAGCACCCACATGGTGGCTCACAAATACCTGTAATGAATTCTGGTGCCCTCTTCTGATGTACAGGTGTATATACAGGCAGAAAGAAAGAGAGAGAGAGAGAGAGAGAGAGAGAGAGAGAGAGAGAGAGAGAGAGGAAGAAGAAGAAGAAGAAGAAGAAGAAGAAGAAGAAGAAGAAGAAGAAAGAAAGAAAGAAAGAAAGAAAGAAAGAAAGAAAGAAAAAAGAAAGATCCTTTAAAAAAAAGAGGTGGAGGTACAAGTAGTGATTCACAGGGAAAAGCCTACATGAGAGGAATTAGTGTCATTATGAAACAGACCCCCCCCCCAAAAGAAACCTTCACTCCTTTACTCCTTCTTACATATGAGCATACTGCAAGAAAGTACTGAGCAAGACAGAAAATGGTTTCTTTTTTTAATTTTAACTTTATTTTTATTTTTAATTACACTTTATTTACTTTGTATCCCCCCTCTAGTTCCCTCCCTCCTCCCTGCCCAATCCTTCCCTTCCTCCCCCTTCTCCACGCATGCCCCTCCCCAAGTCCACTGCTGGGGGGAGGGTTTCTTTTTCTTCCTTCTGATCCTAGTCTCTTAGGTCTCATCAGGAGTGGCTGCATTGTCTTCCTCTGTGGCCTGGTAAGGCTGCTCCCCCGTCAGGGGGAGGTGATCAAAGAGCAGGCCAATCAGTTCATGTCAGAAGCAGTCCCTGTTCCCAATACTATGGAACCCACTTGGACACTGAACTACCATGGGCTACATCTGTGCGGGGGTTCTAGGTTATCTGCATGCATGGTACTTGGTTAGAATATGAGTTTCTGGAAAGACCCATGTTCAAATTTTTGGTTCTATTGCTCTCCTTGTGGACCTCCTGTTGTCTCCAGTTCTTACTATTTCCCACTTCTTTCATAAGATTCCTTGCATTCTGCCCAAAGTTTGGCCATAAGTCTCAACATCTGCTTTGATAGTCTGCAGGGCAGAGCCTTTCAGAGGCCCTCTGTGGGAGGCTCCAAATTTGTTTCCTGTTTTCGGACACCTGATCTTTGACAAAGATGCCAAAACAATACAATGGAAAAAAGATAGCATCTTCAACAAATGGTGCTGGTCCAACTGGATATCTACATGTAGAAAAATGAAAATAGATCCATACTTATCACCCTGCACAAAACTAAAGTCCAAGTGGATAAAAGACCTCAACATAAAACCGGATACACTAAATCGGTTAGAAGAAAAAGTGGGGAAGACCCTAGAACTCATTGGCACAGGAGATAACTTCCTGAACAGAACACCAACAGCACAGGCTCTAAGAGCAACAATCAATAAATGGGACCTCATGAAACTGAAAAGCTTCTGTAAAGCAAAGGATATCATCATCAAAACAAAACAAATGCCTACAGATTGGGAAAGAATCTTCACCAACCCTCTATCTGACAGAGGGCTAATATCCAGTATATATAAAGAACTCAAGAAGTTGAAAAGCAGCAAATCAAGTAATCCAAATAAAAAAATGGGTACAGAGATAAACAGAGAATTCTCGATAGAGGAATATCGAATGGCAGAGAAACATGTAAAGAAATGCTCAACATCATTAGCCATCAGGGAAATGCAAATCAAAATGAGCCTGAGATTTCACCTTACACCCATCAGAATGGCCAAGATGAAAATCTCAAGTGAGAACACATGCTGGAGAGGTTGTGGAGAAAGGGAAACCTCCTCCACTGCTGGTGGGAATGTAAACTTGTACAACCACTCTGGAAATCCATCTGGCACTATCACAGACAACTAGGAATAGCGCTTCCTCGAGATCTAGCTATATCACTCCTAGGCATATATCCAAAAGAGGCTCAAGTACACAAAAAGGACATTTGCTCAACCATGTTTGTAACAGCTTTATTTGTAATAGCCAGAAGCTGGAAATGACCCAGATGCCCCTCAACTAAAGAATGGATACAGAAATTGTGGTACAACTACACAATGGAATATTACTCAGCAATGAAAGACAAGGAAATCATGAAATTTGCAGGTAAATGGTGGAAACTGAAAAGGATCATCCTGAGTGAGCTATCCCAGAAGCAGAAAGACACACATGGTATATAGGCACTCATATAGACATATAATATAGGACAAACCTACTACAATCTGTACACCTAAAGAAACTAATCTAGAGGGAGAACTCTGGCTAAAATGTTCAATCCCCATCATGAAAGGCAAAGAGGATGGACATCAGAAGAGGAAGAAAATGGGTTCTTTTTTTTTTAATGGGTTCTTAACAAGCACCAATCTGCCTTGACCTTGGGCTTGCAAGCCGCCAAAATTTCTTGAAATGAAATCTTGTTCATAGACTGTCAAGACCATGGTTTTTGTTTTTGTAGCCCAAATTAACTAAAATGAAGTCCAGGATAAAACTGCAGAGGATGCCAAGAGAAGAAAAAGGGACTGAAAGAGACTTGGAGAATTTGATATGTTATATTTTAAAGGATAAATCTATTAGCATCACAATGGAAAAATACAGATAGCTGTTGGACATCTGTTTACTTGTTTATTTCTATCAACGTGGACGCTGGAGTCAAGCTACCCAGCTGTATCATAAACAAGTTGTATTTTCTCACCTGAAAACTTGTAATAAAAATAGTTCCTATGTCAAGTATCAGAGTCTGGGGAAGGAATAATAGACACCATGCCTCAAAGACAACAAGAAGAAACCCTTGAAGCAGCCCAAAAAGCAGGCCGGGAAGATGAGCAACAAATATCAGGCATACGAGCAGAAACGAGAAAAGAAAAAATAACTGGAGGAACAAACAGTGGCCACTTTCTTCTCCTCTCCGTACACTGAGGTTCCTACCCTTAACTCTGTGGAATCTGTTGCACGTTGTAATAAACTTTTCTAGAAAAAGAAGTATCTCCTATGTCTTAGAATTGCCATGAGAAGTGATGTCCTGATGCCTTGGCAGGGTTTAACATGTAACAAGTTCTGCACACATACTTTATTACCATTACTCCATAGTCTGCTTTTATCATGGCTGCATGGGGAGGATGAGAAGCTCAGATCACAGCACCCTTATACCATTTTATATCCAGACAATGCCTCACCATGGAGAACAATAGATTGCTGATTGCATACAAATATCTTCTTGAAGGATAAATTATTAAAATCACAAGGTTTTTACAACTCAGCTGTCTATCTTGAAAAAGAAAAAAAGCACCACAGTTGACCAGGTCAATGATTGACATGTGTTATACAAACATGTGGCATTGGCTATGAGTCTCAGCATCTGCTTTAATACCCTGCTGGGTAGTCTTTCAGAGGCCCTCTGTGGCAGGCTCCTCTCCTGTTCCTTATTTTCACCTTCTTCTGATGTCCATTCCATTTGCCTTTCTGAGTGAGGATTGAGCATCTTACCCACGGACCTCCTCCTTGCTCAGCTTCTATAGGTGTTCAGATTTTAGTATGATTATCCTATATTATATGTCTAGTACCCACTTATAAGTGAGTATATACCATGTGTGTCTTTCTGCTTCTGGGATTCCTCACTCAGGATGATCTTTTCTAGCTCCCACCATTTGCTTACAAATTTCATGATTTGCTCGTTTTTAGTTGCTGAGTAGTATTCCATTTGTAAATGTACCACAATTTCTGTATCCATTACTCAACTTAGGGACATCTGGCTTTGCTTCTAGGTATCTGTTGGAATGTTGGAGGACTCAGAAAAGTTAAATGTTTTTTTTTCTGTGCGTGTGTTTCTCAAATTAAATAAACAAAAAAGCCATAGGAATAAAATCAAACTATCACTTTGAATACCAAATGAAGGCCACTTGGAAGATGTAACCTGGGTGGGAAGAACCTCACCAGCATAGTGACGACAGTGAGTGGGTAACAGCCACCTATGGAGGACCACAGAAGACATTTATATCTCCTGACTCCTTCCAGAAATGCTAGGAATTGTATTCTCAGTTTGAAACTTACCTTTCTAGTCAATGGATCACAAATGTCTTTACAGAAAATTCTTCATCCTAAAAACTGAGAGTTATGGAAAATGTTTCCCACTGTAGTATTTCATAGCTTCCTCCATCCATTAGGTTTAACAACTAATCATATAATCAAATGGAGAGCAGATAACATGCTGACGAGAATAACTATTTTCTATCAAGACAGTATCATTTCCACATCTCCCAGGACATTCCCCAGAATCAAAAGCCTTGCTGAGCAATTAGGCTTTGCCCCAAGAAGACTCTGATTTGGGTCACATTAAGACAAATTCAAAGCCATTCAATAAACACAGCTGAAAGTCAGCTCCTTCCCATTTCCCAATCAATTCTATTTCTCAGATGCTGTCTAGAGTAATATTTCATAAACTCTGGAATAAGACCACATAATGATGTTAGAATAAAAACTATATTAATAAAGCACCAACAGTAGAAATTTGAAATGTTTTCATTTAAGGGCTTTCTCATTATCAGCATCCCAGTGAGAATTTAAAGATCACGACTAAATTCTCTTCAAATTGAAGGCAAGTAGGTTAAAGTCAACAGCAAAAAGTTTTCCCTAGTGAACTTAACACTTTATTTAACACTTGAAATTTATACTATAAATCAATACCCAAATCTAAAACAGTTGCTCGTGCTATGATGTTTAATACTGATTGTCAGCTTCAGCGGATCTAGAATCACCTAGAATACAAGCCTGCTATACTTGTGTGTGTGAAAGTGTTTCTACACTGGGTTAGTCAATATGGGAAGACTCTCCCTTATAGGCTATAGTTTTGGATGTATATAAATGAGAAAACAAGCTGAGCACACACAATCCTCACTCATTTCCCTGTCCATGTCTGCAATCTGACCAGCCACCTCAAGTTCCTACCACCGTGACTTCCACACCGTAATGTAATAAACCTTCAGACTGTAAGCTAAGGTAAATCATTTCTTCCTTAGTTGCATCTGATGTGTCGGGCCTTTTATCACAGCCACAAGAAACTGATATACATGGTTTATTTTAAAAAAGGTAAAAGAGAACAAATGCAGTCCTGACCAACAATAACCCCTCGGAGTCCTTCGAGACTGTTTTCCTATGTGTTTTGAAAACTACCAATAGAACTAAACCTCTCCAAGAGTCTTGTTCCATTTCTGCCCTACGGTCTCATCTAAAACCAATAGATGCCATCTTTCCTCTTCTAATGGACCATCTACCTTATACAGATATCCCAGTCCTCTTGGCCACCTTCTGATATGGGATGTTATTTGTCTCTTGGGCATCCTTTGTCTCACTCCTCAGAAAAAGATCTATGTCGTGTTCCTCAAAGTATGAGGCTGTGATCCGAATTTGATGCTCAAGTATTTGCTTTTACATGGAGTTTTAAATCCCCTGGGTTGTTTGGCATTTATTAGTCACTTAATGTAAAAGTAATTTATATTCTCCTGTTATAATTGTTATCTCAAAAGCTAACTGTTAAATAAGCTCACCCTGTCTAGCCCTTTCTAAACTCCGCCTGGCTAGTTCAACTCAGCTGTTCTGTATCAAAACTTCTCTCTACGCTGATTGACTCAAACTGGCTTCTCCCAGCTCCTCCTGAATTGCTCTGCTTCTGAACTTCATGAACTGAACTGCACCAGACTATACAAACTTAACTGGATTCAACTGCACTCAACTGAACTGCACCAAACTGCACTGGACTGTGCTGTACTCCCTAATTCTACTGTACTGTCGCCACAAACCCCCTTGCATCCTCTCTGCGTTGTCCTTGGGTAGCGTCTCTTTCCCCTCTGTTCTCATGAGAGTTGAGTGCACCCTAGCTCTGACACATCCTGCCAAATCATTTTATTTGTCACTTTGTCTTCCCATCAATTAGATGTCATTGTTTGTAATTAAAGGTGGGTACTAAGTTTCAGCCAGAGAGATTAAAGGTGTATGTTGTCTGTACTCCAGCCAGAGGGATTAAAAGTGTGTACCAAAAGAATGTCTCCATTTCAGCCAGATCACACAGACCTAGATCTTTGGTGTAATCTCTAGCCAGAGTAGCCATGCTGCTGGATTAAAATTTCTCTATACCTGCAAATTCACATGACTTATGATCTGTGTACATCTATACCCTTATTTCTCAACTTTTCATAAGGGAACTCATCAGGCCATGTAAAGGTCTGTCCTAAATATATTAACAGTAACTATATCTATTAATATCCTATCTCCAAGTTCAGTCGTCTGTGATACTAGGGGTTAAGATTTTCACATGTGAGTTTAAGTGTATTCAAATTAGCAAATTAAAAA
The DNA here is from genome assembly GCF_030254825.1 of Meriones unguiculatus. Lineage (NCBI taxonomy): Eukaryota > Metazoa > Chordata > Mammalia > Rodentia > Muridae > Meriones > Meriones unguiculatus. The sequence continues at coordinate 159,716,468 of NC_083351.1, forward strand.
AGGTGATTACAACATAATGAAAGAAATCGATCTGTGAAAGCCTCGTGTGCAGACTTCCTCATATATATTCCCAGCACGTAAGGTATCTCCTTCCTTATATTAGGCACTTAATTAATACCTGCTAAGCAAAGAAAACGAAAGAGGCTGAAAGACCTTTCACTCCTTGATGACTGACCAACCTCAAATCATACTTTCAGAAAATGTGTGGCATTCTTCTCTGCATGAAAAGGTCAGCATGGAGACCCACTATGCTTCCTTGCACATTTCTCCACCATGTTCAGTAAAGAGCCTGCACAGCTCCCCCAGCAAACACTCGTTAATTCCCTGGATCAGATGATGGACCTCCCCCACATCTTAGTAAACTCTTGCCTAGTACTCTTTTATTCTGTTGAGTATGGGGGTTAACTAGTAATTGTTTGGGGATCTCTGCAAAAAAAAAAAAGTTTTATACAGTAATGAAAATAACAAATAGAAGTTGGGAGGATGTCCTCAAATTTACAATGTAGTCAAAGATGATCTTGAACTTCTGATGATCCTGCCTCCACCATTCAAATGCTAAGATTTCAGGCCTACGCCACCAGGTGCCACCACCCTGGATGCTGGGGATAGAACCCAGATCTTGATGTAGGCACAAGCCTAGCCTCCAGAAGCTGTTCTAGATCTTGAAATACACTTAACTGGCTAAACACTGAAAATCTTGTAAAAGGAAACAGCCTTTACAAAGACTCCCCTACTGGATTGCCTTGTCTAGCCTTAATAGAAAAGGAGGTGTCTATTCTTACTTCAATTTGACATGCCATGGCTGGTTTACACCCATCAATGCCAGCACTTTTCTGAAGAGAAACAGGGCGGGGGCAACTGGGAGGAGTAGAGGGAAAGGAAACTGAACTTGGGTTGTAAAATAAAATTTTTTAAAGACTTTCCACACATTCTTAAAGCCTTTTCCACCCCATTTTTTTCCATTACTTCTGCTCCCCACATTACTACTGTCCCTCTACAACAGAGATCAAATCCATCAAATATCTTTTCTTCTTCTTGCCTCTTTGTAGCTCTTGTTTCTTTCTCCTTTCTGCATGCACTTACCAAGATGGTGAGTTGTCTCTGTCACTGATCAGTGGCTAATTTCCTTTCTTTCAGAACTAAAGAAACTCTTAATTGCTGCCTGCCATATCACTGGCATAATCGTAACACTCTCACATCACAATGAACAGGAGGCCTATTAATAAACATGCAGCACTGTGAAAAATTTCACTGATCTCTCTCCAGGTCATTAAATCTATACATGTTTGATGGGCAATAAGAGAGAAATTTGGAATGATAATGGCAGCTGTAGGAGGCTGTGACTCTCCTACCCTGCTTTAACCATCAAAAATGACAGGAAATGATCCATGTATTTTTTTAAATATGTATATATTCTATTCATTATTACTAATTTCAGATGCCTATGCATATTTCACGGGTAACTGGTTCATAAATAAAAAGGCTCAGATTTCAGCATTAAATTCTCTCCAGTAGGAACATGATATTCAATTTAATTATACAAGGAGATGCAGGGTTGTGCTGCAACTAGAAAAGTTTTTGTGTGAGAGTGACTTGTGGGTCAGGTGCTAAGCACAATGTATGTCTGTTTGCCACCTTTTTGTGCATGTGGATGTTATCCTGTGTTGGGAAGAGGTCAAGCATAAACATAACCAGGCTCTAATTCAACAGACAGATCATCAAACCCATAAAGATAAAATTGTCTTGCAAGGTCATTCTTTTATTCACAGCCTAAGATAGGAGTACAATTACATTAGGTGCTTTATTCTTATGTCTCGCCTTGCAGGTAAATAATTTAAATACAAACCATATATCATAAAAAATGGAATGCTTTAAGTACCTAATGTTAAAAATTAGCAAATTCTATCATAAGCAACATTGAACTAATGCAAACAAAAAATACTGCAGTAAGCATTGGCTAACAGTGTTCAGAACTTTGTAAAAGGGAGGTTTCTCTTTTCATCAAGCACTAGATTTTTGGGTGAAATTCTTATTTTGAAAAATACATATTAGCAGCTGGGCAGTGGTGGAACACACCTTTAATCTCAGAAGGCATAGGAAGACTATCTCTGAGTTTGAGGCCAGCCTGGTCTACAGAGAGTTTCAGGACAGCCAGAGCTACACAGAGAAATCCTGTTGTTGTTTGGTTTTTTTTTTTTAATACCCTACTGTTTGTTGTTGGTTTGTTTTTTGTTATTTGTTTTTTGTTTGTTTGTTTTTTTTTTTTTGATACCCTACTGGGTAGTCTTTCAGAGGCCCTCTGTGGTAGGCTCCTGTCCTGTTCCCTGTTTTCCCCCCTCTTCTGATGTCTATCCCATTTGCCTTTCTGAATGAAGATTGAGCATCTTACCCAGGGTTCTCCTTCTTGATTAGCTTCCTTAGGTGTACAGATTTTAGTATGTTTATCCTATATTATATGTCTAATATCCACTTATAAGTGAGTATATATCATGTGTGTATTTCTGCTTCTGGGATTCCTCACTCAGGATGATATTTTCTAGTTTCTACCATTTGCCTGCAAATTTCATGATTTGCTATTTTTTAATTGCTGAGTAGTATTCCATTGTGTATCTGTACCACTGAGGGGAAAGCAGACTTACCAGTCCACAGAGGAAGACAATGAAGCCAGTTCTGATGAGACTTGATAGACTAGGGTCAGATGGAAGGGGATGAGGACCTCCCCTATCATTGAACTAGGGGAGGAGCATAGGAGAAGAAGGAGAAAGGGTGAGATTAGGAGGGCATAGGAGAGGAGTTTACAGCTGGGATACAAAGTGAATAAACTATAATTAATAAAAATAAAATAAAATTTTTAAAAAATGACAAAAAAGAAGAAGAAACAAAAAAAAATGTTTAAAGCAAGCATGGTGGCACACACCTTTAATCCCAGCACTCTGGAGGCAGAACAGGCAGATCTCTGAGTTCAATGCTAGCGTGGTCTACAAAGCAAGTTCTAGGATAGCCGGCACTCTGTTACACAGAGAAACCCTTTCTCAAAAACCCAACCAACCAAACAAACAAACAAACAAAGAAATATTAAAATTTTTAAAATTAATAAGTCAAAGGAATGTACTTAATATGTTTGAGATGACATGGGAGACTTCCTAAATAAATGAAGACTAAGAAAATAAAATTTCTGCTGTATTTTAAATTTTCTCTTTAAGATTATAATATTACCCCCACCCCTGAGGGAGGAGCAGCCTTGCTATGCCACAGAGGAGGACATTGCAGCCAGTCCTGAGGATACCTGATAAGCTAGGATCAGATGAAAGGAGAGGAGGACCTCCCCTATCAGTGGACTTGAAAAGGGGCAGGGAGGAGATGAGGGAGGGAGGGTAGGAACGGGGTTGGGGGGGAATGAGGGAAGGGGCTATGGCTGGGATACAAAGTAAATAACCTGTGATTCATATAAAAAATAAAAAACAACTCCACATTTGGCTAAGGCCGAGGATCTGGCTTGCTTCCATGTATGTGGACCTATCTGCATTGCCCCTGTGGCACGCCTGGGTTGGCTACCCAGAGGCTATTTAAGCTGTGGGCTGGCTTTCCCCGGGGTCCGAGGATTGTTCAATGTTCCTGAATAAACTGCATTGAAAAAAAAATTTTAATATAATTAATTTATCCATTCCCTCTCCTCCCTCCAACCCCTCCCATATTCTTCTTTCCACTGTCCTTCAAGTTCATGACCTTTTTTTCACTAGTCATTACTGAAATCATATGCATATATGTATGTATATATGTGGGATATAGAAACATATATATTTAGGTATACATATATACATATATATTTATGAACATATATACATATATATTCATGCTCAAACATATAATGTTACTTGCATGTATAGGAAACCTTGTGTATTTTAATGCCTGAATCTAAAGAAGCATGAGAGTGGACAGTCATCTAGAAGTATAATTACATCAATGGGTGTGTCCAATGATGATTAAGTTGGATGAACTTATTAAAGACTATTTGTCCAAGTTCTTCTATGTCTTTGTCTTCAGAGATGATCATTCTTTCTTCTGAGTATATGGAGGGGACTTCTAGAATGCGGGTCTTACAACTTCATTCAAGGAAACATTGATAATTACTCAGGAATAGGAGTAACTAATTTACTTGAAAAGTAAAGGACAATCACCTAGACTTTCATAAACTCAAAGATACATGATGACTTTGGAAAAACCTTCATAAAGAAGGATACATTTCAGCACATTTTCCAAAGATGACAAATTTCCAAATAGGTACTTCATTACAAATATGCCTATAGAGACATGAACTTTTTATTATTTACTAAAAATTATTTCTATTTATGAAATATGCTTAAATCATGCTTAAATTTTTGAACAAGTATCCTTCTAAGAATAAGACAACACTAAATAAAAACAGCTAAGCATAATTTTTGCCTTTCTTGATCTTGAATATGCACAAAAAAAAAATAATCCCAAAGTCACATAGTTGTAACAAACCTCTGATATTAAAGACAGATTGACAAGACTTTAAAGAGTTTATTGATATGTGATTCCTATGCATGTATAAACAATATACATATGAGGCACTCCCAGAGAAAGGCTGATTCACAAAGAGATGACTTTGAACCCTGGTTTACATGGCTTTTTCAGCGAATAATGCTAATTGTTTACAAATACGACAAGACAGAAGAAAAGCACTTTTAGACTGCAGGCAGCAACTTGGGAAAAGGAAAAACAAACGGGAAATAAAGTTTAGTTAGTAAAGCTATTTTATAAAAGCCCTCTGCTATCATGCCTGAACCCATGAGGGTCTAAGGCTGTCTTCAACAGTTGGGCTAGGCTTTGTTGTTCTTCTTTTATGTGATGCAGACTGCCAAATACCTTTTGGTTTTGTTAATGTGTCTTTTAAGCAAATGAAGGGACAGAGAACTTTCAAGCTTCTGCTTCTCAATTGTCTTTGATTTGATGATCCTTTATATTTTGAAGAGGTGTGTTTTGATCTCTCTCAACAGAACAGTTTTCATAACATGTAAAACCTATGAACAGGTGGCAGAGGGAGGTAGGCAAGTCCCACAGGGGAAGAAGAGCAATTTGAAAGGGAAAGTGCTAGCACTCTGGAAGGAGTCTAACTGAACCCCAGCCGCTAAGAAAAACAAAAGATGCATCACTGTCTTCCTGCACGGTGGTTTCTAAGGAAACTCAGAGGGACCCATAAGGAAATTGACTCAATTCTGCCTCTGCAGATATGGCTAAAATGTTGATCTCTAAAGATTAGCAATAAAATCGACGTGGCAACTTCTGACCTCTCTTGATCTGACGGGAGAAGAATACAAAACAGCTATTAACTCCAAAGTTGGCTCTGAAATCAAAGTATACAGCTGACTCCTGCCTCTGCTGGTTTACAGCCACGGGATCTCAGAAAAATGGCTTCTCCGCACCACGCTTTATTCAAGCCCATCAGTATGTGTTAGTGTTTATATATTGGTGCCTGGCATCATCAAAATAGAGTTAACTACTATTAAAAAATAGTTATTTGTCCATTTGTTTCTTCACATTTTGCTTCAGTTAGTATCTTTTTCATAGTCACTACATGGTTGTAAGTCAGGAAACACTGACTCATAATTAATTCTGGAAATTAACAATCAGTAAGCTTCACAAACTTAAAAATACCATCAACAGTAGTACTCTAATTATATTCTATGTAGTTTTTTTCCTCTTTCTATATTTTTTTTTGTAAATATGCTGAGATTTTTCATGGACTTCTGAATTCCTACAAAAACTAAGAAGGGGAAGAGAAGGGTAGGTCTTGCAGGAGAAAGAAGGTGGCTGACCACTCATGGAAAGGACCTAAACCCTCTGCTCAGATGTAGCCACTAGGCAGCTCAGTCTCCATGTTGGTTCCCTAGTAAGTGAAGGAGGGGCTGTCTCTGACAGGGACTCTGTTGCCAGCTCTTTGATCACTTTCCCCTGGTGGCGAGGGGAATGGGGGGGGGGGGGCTCTTGCCAGGCCACAGAAGAAGAAGATGCAGGCAGTCAAAATGAGACTTGAGAGGCTGGAGTCAGTTGGTAAGAGGCTTCCCCTTTCTAAGGGCTATGGGAGGGGAGAGGGGGAAATGGAGGGAGAGGAGGTAGAACCATGTATTGAAACAGAAATGTGGTTTTGAAAGTTGTTTGGAACATAGAGGAAGTTTGTGCAAGATGACTCACTTTCATAGAGCTTTTATTAATTTACCTGCGTCCATGACTTCATCAAGATTTCTGGGCTCAGACTTGCTGTCTCCTAAATGAACCCATCTCACAACAATGGGATTCTGAAAACTGTATAAGCAAACCCAATGAGAATTCATTAATTCACATTGAAAATACAAATGTTAACCCCCTTCTCTTGGAAGACTAACTAGAAATCTCCAGAGAATTAGAACAAGGAGGCAATGGTATGTGAGTGTGAGTCTTCTGCATGTGTCTGAGTGCCTGTGTGTTAGTGTGTCTGCTTGTGTATGTATGTATCTATGAGTGAATGTGTGTGTTTTGTGTCATTGAGTGTGTGGGTCTGATTGTGTGTGAGTGTATGTTTGAATCTGTGTATACATTTACCAGAGCTAACTTGTTATAAAACTTGCATACATACAGATCTATCTTTCTCCCTCTCCCTTTCTTCCAAGATCTGAGGACTTCATATATGCTACTCAAGCATTGAGTTATGCCCCTAACCTTTGACATACTCATTTGTACCAGACTACACTTAACATTTGCATCATTTGGTTTACAGAATGTTACTGTCTCTGCTATGATTTATAGCATATATGTTGATTTTATTAGTTTAACCAAAAAATATCTTAAGTTCTTCCAGAGAATGAGAGAAATAAATGCTGTACTTATGTATTGTCAAATATATGTAATGTACACATAGTGAGTATACAAATATATATAGTAATGACATATTTACATATATGTATGTATAAGAAAAGCTTGCTCGTTTTTAATTGTTTTGGAAAACTTTCTGCTGTATTTGCCATTAGTATTCTCTGAGAATAAAAAGTCAATCTAAGTTTTCAAAAGTAAAAACATTATAGAAATCAGAAATTTTCTGTTAAAATATAATAATAAAAAGAAAAAGAGCTATGATCTTGGGAGACATGGGAGGGGTTTGAGGGAGAGTAGCTGAGGGGGGCTGAGGGGATGATAAGGAGGGGAAGTACTGAATTCTATTTCAATTAAGTAATTTTAAATAAACTTGTTTTTAATTTCCGGTTAATAATTACAAAAAAAAAAAACAGAAATTTGCTTATTATTCCTTACCTAGTGAAATGTTTATTGAAATCTTGTGCTCAATCATTAATTGGTTATCTTTTTACCATGTTGTTTAAAACTGTTTTTTATGTATTTTTTGGATACCAGTTCCATATTAAATCTAAGAAAAGAACTATTAAGGAAGACGAAGAGACACCATGGGAGGGAGGACAAGAATGGGGAACTAAGAACTAGTGTGCTTACACGCGTGCACACACACATGCGTGCGTGCGTGCGTGCGTGCGTGTGTGTGTGTGTGTGTGTGTGTGTGTGAAAATACCACTAGGAAGCTTATTATTGCAGGTCTGAAAAACACAACAGCATGGCCCTTGCAGCACCTCATTCCCTATCCCACTTTGTATCATTATTGTGACCAGTTTTCTCTGTACATCTATCAGCCCTAACAATAATTAATGCTGTAGTTTTTATACTCTTACATGCTTCCAAAAGGCTAAGGTGGTACGAGGAAAAACTATAAAGCTTAGCATTCAAAATAGTGCCCTTTCTGTCCTCTGAACTCATTCCTATGGCTAAGGTGCCATCTAGTGCTGCTCAGAGGTTTCTTCTCACCCTCTTTTGCCCTCTTTTGCACTACCACTGTCTAGTTTAGTTTATTCCTGTATAAAATGTGAGAATATGCATGGTTGGTGTAGCAGTGTTTTAGGTCAATTAAGAAAAAAAAAAAGAACAGAGGTGAAAAAGGCAATTATAAGATCTTCAATAATCAGCTAACTTTTGTGTCTTTGAACTTGGCGTTTTGACTATGTGTCTGAGTATGAGTCATCTTTCATTTATTTTATTTGATATTTTCTGAATATTTTAGATTATACATGGATTTTTTAATTAAATTTGGAGTTTTATTGTCTTACTTTTCTCTTGATTTCTATTTCACTAAGGTTCTACACAATTGTTCTTCCTTTTTTCTCCTGTTTAGATTGTATCATCTTTGTTGACTTCTTTTCAAATTTGAATATACTTTTTCCTGTAAGTTCAAACCTACTGCTAAACTCTTACTGTGAATTTTTATTACAATTATTATACTTTCAAAATCCAGAAATTCAACATTTTTATCATGTTTTCCTTCTTTCTAGTTCCTTAAACTCGATGAACATTGTCATCATATCCTTTTCTAGTTCTTCATTTTCTAACAAATTCATAATAGTTGTGTTGACATCTTTTCTATTCTCCTCAAATTAGATCTCTTCAAAAGCAGTTTCTGTTACTTGCTTGTTCTCTTCTGTATGGTTCATATTACTTTATTTACATGTTTCATAATATTTTATTCAAAACAATAAATTTTATTTAGTTTTTGTTATTGGGTTTTTGTTTGTTTATTTGTTTGTTTTATCTTGTTTGTTCATCTGTCCAGGCTAACCTGGAAGTCACAATGGAACCCAGGTTAGCTTTAAATTCATGGAAATCTTCCTGACTTAGTTTCCCATGTGCTGGTGTTACAGGCCTGAGAAACTACAGTCAGTTAAACGGTAAATGTTAGATATCATAGCAATGAGTCTAATAACAGATTCCACAGGGGTTGTTTGCTTCGATGTTTACCTGTGAGGGCTGACCTGATTCTGTGAAGTGAGTTTCTCCTACACTGTACAATCCATAGTGTCCTTGGTATGTTTTTATTTTTTATTTCCCTGCCAACTACAACAACAAAAGTTCTGATTCAGTCTCCTCTATGGGTTGGAATTTTATCCTTCAGCATTTTTATATGAATAGCTTACTGGTTGCTACGGCAGGTCATGGAGTTTGCGATTTGCTTCCTCATGCTTAGACTAGTCTTTTTGAGACTTTTTATTTGGTAGTTTCTGAGAAGCTACAGTCTTGGGCATATAGGATTCATCAGGATTTTCCAGAGAAACACAACTAATAGGAGAAATATTACTAGAGAAGTTTAAGAAATAAATCCATACAACTTTGTGAGCAACCAACTGCAGAGTCTTCAGGGTAGAGCAGTAGGCTGAGACCCAGGAAAGAGCTGATGTTGTCTCTTGATTCTGAAGGCAGTGTAGAGACAGAATTCCTTCCTACTCGTGAATCTTTGGATTTTTCTGTTACAGCTTTTAACTAATTGGGCAGCAACAATAGAAAGAGATAATCTGTTTCACTCGATTTTTCCTGATACTAATATAGATATCATCTAACTACGTTCATAGCAACACTTAGATGGGTATTTGAGAAATATCTGTGTGCACTAGCCAACCTAAGTTGGCATAAAAGCAATCAGCATAGGCATACAGATAAATTTCTTATTGTCAGAGTGGCATAATTTCTAATTAGTTCTTTGGTAGTCTCATACAACATAGTTTTTTCTCATATTTATCACCCAGTCTTTCAAGATCCGTTTTCTTTCCTTACCCACCCAACACTGTGTCCTTCTTTAAAAAAAAATGCTTTAATATCAATAAAATTCTTAATATAAATCCTTTAGTACTCAAATATTCTTGGATATGTGCTCTTCCACTGGTAAGTGGTCAATGTATCAAGGGCTACACATTTTTTTAATTTTTATATTTTTATTAATCACAAGTTATTTACTTTGTACCCCAGCTGTAGCCCCCTCTCTCATTTCCTCCCAATCCCGCCCTCCATCCCTCCCTCATCTCCTCCCTGCCCCTTTCCAAGTCCACTGATGAAGGAGGTCCTCCTCCCCTTCCATCTGACCCTAGCTTATCAGGTATCTTCAGGACTGGCTGCAACGTCCTCCTCTGTGGCCTAGCAGGGCTGTCCCTTGGAGGCGGGGAGGCAAAGAACCAGCCACTGAGTTCACATCAGAAATAGTCCTGTTCCCCTTACTAGGGAACACACTCGGATATTGAGCTACCATGGGCTACCTCCGAGCAGGGGTTCTAGGTTATATCCATACATGGTCCTTGGTTGGAGAAACAGTCTCATAGAAGAACCCTTTCCCTGATATATTTGGTCCTTGTGGAGCTCCTGTCCTCTCCACGTCATACTAACTCTCCCTTCTTTCATATGATTCTCTGCACTCTGCCCAAGGTTTGGTTATGAGTCTCAGCATCTGCTTTGATACACTGCTTGGTAGAGTCTTTCAGAGGCCCTCTGTGGTAGGCTCCTCTCCTATTATTTGTTTTCTCTTACTTCCAATATCCATCCCATTTGTCTTTCTATGTGAGGACTGATCATTTTACCCTGGGTCCTCTTTCTTGCTTATCTTCTTTAGGTGTACAGATTTTAGTATGTTTGTCCTATCTTATAGGTCTAGTACCCACTTATAAGTGAGTATGTATTGTGTGTGTCTTTCTGCTCCTGGGTTACCTCACTCAGTATGATCCTTTCTAGATCCTACCATTTGCCTGCAAATTTCATGATTTCCTTGTTATTTTTTGTTGTTGTTGTTGTTGTTGTTGTTGTTGTTTGTTTTTTTTTTCAATGCAGTTTATTCAGGAACCTTGAACAATCATCTGACCCTGGGGAAAGCCAGCCCACAGCTTAAATAGCCTCTGGGTAGCCAACCCAGGCGTGCCATGTGGGCAATGCAGATAGGTCCACATACATGGAAGCAAGCCAGATCCTCAGCCTTAGCCAAATGTGGAATTGTTCATGACAGAGAGCACTCACCATCGGGAAGGTGGAAGGCGGAAACCAGCTCCATCTTTAAGGCGCAGCATTCCGCAGCTCTCTACAGTTCCCCCTTTTTGTTTTAGACGCATCAGGCAAGAGTAGAAGTCTGATCTCTGATATTAGAAATAAATTGGGACTTTGTACTGATGTTCATTTAGGTGTCATCCACCCAAAGAGCATCAGACCTGTCCAATACCTTTTTCTCAGAGGCGGGACCTGGGGTATCAACCTGCATGCAATCAGACATGCTCTTCTCTGGGTCCAAAGCGGCTGACCCTGTTTTTAATTGCTGAGTAGTATTCCATTGTAAAAGTACCACAATTTTTGTATCCATTCCTCCATTGATGGACATCTGGGTTGTTTCAAGGTTCTGGGTATTATGATTAAAGCTGCTACAAACATGGTTGAGCAAATGTCCCTGTTGTGTACTTGAGCATCTTTTGGATATATGCCTAGGAGTGGTATGGATGTCTACATGCAGAAAAATGAAAATATATCCATATTTATCACCTTGCACAAAACTAAAGTCCAAGTGGATCAAAGACCTCAACATAAAACCAGACACATTAAATCGGTTAGAAGAAAAAGTGGGGAAGAGCCTAGAACTCATTGGCACAGGAGACAACTTCCTGAACAGAACACCAACAGCACAGGCTCTAAGAGCAACAATCAATAAATGGGACTTTCATGAAACTGAAAAGCTTCTGTAAAGCAAAAGACACTGTCGTCAGAACAAAACAACAGTCTACTGACTGGGAAAGGATCTTCACCAACCCCATATATGATAGAGGGCTGATATCCAGAATATATAAAGAACTAAAGAAGTTAAAAAGCAACAAATCAAGCAATCCAATTAAAAAATGGGGGTACGGAGCGAAACAGAGAATTCTCTGTAGAAGAATATAGAATGGTAGAGAAACACTTAAAGAAATGTTCAGTGTTCTTAGCCATCAGGGAGATGCAAATCAAAAAGACCGTGAGATTTCACCTTACACCCATCAGAATGGCTAAGATCAAAAACTCAAGTGACTATACATGCTGGAGAGGATATGGAGAAAGGGGAACCCTTCTCCATGGCTGGTAGGAATGTAAACTTGTACAACCACTTTGGAAATGAATCTGGTACTTTTTCAGACAATTAGGAATAGTGCTTCCTCAAGATCCAAGGCTACACTTTTAAGAGAATACTACATCTCCTTTTCCCAAAAAATAACAAGTGAAGTAACTTCATTGTTAGGGGTGAGATTCTGTGCTCAACTGTTCTCTTCGGGCTGGAATTTGATCTGGTTTGTGTGTACTATTGCAACTGCTGTGAATTCATATGTGTAGCTGCCCTGGTGTGTCCAGAATACAATATTTCCTTGTGTCCTCTACTACCTCTGGCTCTTACACTCTTTCTGGCCCCTCTTTAGTCACTGTTTACACTTTTTCTGGATAAGCAGTACACTGAAGCAAAGACCACTACACAGATTTCATGCTGCTAGTATGGGTCACATAGCATTCACGACCACAGTCAATATGGAAAAGCAAAGCTAAAAAAAAAACAATCTGTTCAATAGTGATATTTCAAAAATGAAAATCATGCCAAAGAATAGATGGGTGTTTCTTATTTTGAAGATAATACAGGGGCCATAGTAAATAAATAAGTAAATAAATAAATGAGTAAATAAATAAAAGTGAGAAGAAAGGTTCTGCCATGACAGATCCAGTTGCAAAGTTGTGTGCACACTTGAGATCCAGGATTGTATCAGATACATGTGGCACTGTGTGATTCTCCAGTGTGCTTATAAACTGTAACACCAATTTAAAATATTTGTTTAAAAATGCTGTACTGAGCCTGTATGTCAGTGAAGCTTCTGTTCTGTGCTGATAGGTTTGTAGTCCTGGGAGAGTATTCACAAATCTGCATCATATCTTACTCTGAATGCTCCTGAGTCGGAGCAGCAAGATATGCACACAGCTTTCTCAATGCCCAGACTTCACAAGTCTCAGGAAGGCTTAACTTGGGTGCCCCTTCCTCTGATTTTTCTTATGAACGTCTAAGCTGCTGTTGTACTTATAGTATGAAAGTATTGATCTCCTTCTAATTGTTCTCCACCACAGTTAGACATACTGTTCACTCCCTGTCCTGAAGAAAATTACTCCTGTCATGCAGAGCTGTGGAGCAATTCGTCCTCATGGCCTGCCTGCCTTTCTTTCTTTTTTGCCATTTATTTACTTACTTACTTACTTACTTATTATTAATTTCAATTTATTCACTTTGTATCCGTGCTGTAGCCCCCTCCCTCATCTCCTCCCAGTCTCACCCTCACTCCCTCTTCCCCCTCCCCATACTCATCCCCTAGTTCACTGATAGGGGAGGTCCTTCTCCCCTCTGACCCTAGCCTATCAGGCCTCATCAGGACTATCTGAATCCACTTTCTTGAACCTTGGGTAGCACATCGCCTGGCTTTGTCTGAACTAAATGGAGAAATGGATAACTGAAAACATATGACAGGGAGAGCCATGTTCGAGGTTCTAACAAGTCCATCAGCCCTTCAACACATATACATGCATACACATTGACAGCCCTACAATACATAGACACATTTCCCTTGTGCAGAATAAACATTGCAAAGGTGGGCCAGCACTGAGATGTTGCTGTGTCCTGCCCAAGGAGTGGCCTTGCATGTTAGGGGCTCTTAGTAGCACAAGGTCACCAAGAGGGAAAGGGAAGGCCAAAGGGAGAAGGCATATATAGGCTTATTGAGTAAATATGCCCTCACCCATTTTCTATATCTCCCTTCCCAAGCACTCCCCTTTCCACACACTACACGGATAGAGCAACAGACTGTGTTAAGAAAAGGGCATAGAAAAGAGGCACCATGCAAGCCTCCCCAGTTCATGTCTCTCTCACCAACTGCCAGGCCCCAATAAGAGAGGGAAACAAATAATGAATTTGAAAATGAGTATCTAAACTGTCACGGGCTGGAATTTATTCATTCTTATCGTAGTTAGAAAGTTATTAAATCTTCCTGAAAATTCATCAAAGAAGAAGAAAGAGGTAATGGAGAAATAAAGATGCTCAACTAGACAGATGTGGTGGTGCATGCCTTTAATCCCAGCACTCAGGGAGACCTAGGCAGCGGGATAGCTAAGAGTTTGAGGCCAGCCGGGTCTACAAAGTGAGTTCAGGACAAAGACAGCCAAAGCAAAACAAATAAACAAAAACAAAAACAAACAAAAAATATGCTCAACTAAGATGCAGTTTTATCCAATCATAAATTGAAAATCTTCTAAGTGAATATTGCACTGAGCAGCATACTTGGTGGCTAACAGGGTATCAGCCCTTACACTCAGTGTCCTGTGGCTGACTGTGTGGTACCAAGAGAGATATTATAGACCACACATTCCTAGACTGGGAAGAGATTGAAACTCAAAATCTAAAGTGGGTTTTCTAATTCATAATGGCATTAAGCTAACCTATCATATTCCAAGAATGGTCTGTAATACAGAAAGGCAATAGATTGAAAAGAAATTATTTTATGCTCTTCCCTAATAATTTTAACTGATGAGGAAAAAAATGTACAACAGTTACATAAAATTATCAATGTGTGTATTAATGTGTGAATTTTCAAAACACTCTTGTGCCACTGGGCTCTGAGTTCTGAGGAATCAGAAGTCATATTCCCAGGACCATTCCACCTCTGAAACACCATGAACAAAATGAATTCTTACCAAATAAATGAATGAATATATGCAGAAGTCTGTATTCTTCAATTGTCACCTTAAAGTCCTTAATTACTCAGAATAAGCAACAAAACTGTGCTTTAGTCTATTTGTGTATAAAAATACCATAAATACCAGATAATGCATTTAAGCAACTAGGCTCTAGGAAAGCAACTGGAAAGGAAAAAGAGAGATGGTGGGAGAGAGGAAGGGAAAGATGAAGGGAGGAAGGGAGGGAGGGAAGGGAGAGAAAATGAGAGAATGCTCTGAGGAGAGGGTGGCTTTCTTCTGAAGGTGTTATTTTAAGTTCAAACTTGACAGTTATTGGAAGGGAAAGATTATTGAGAGACAGTATAGTTCACTGAGGTGGAAAGACAGGCATTGTACTAGACGGACATTGCTTGTAGTAGAGAAAAAAAGAGGTGAATGGGAGGAAGGGGAGTTATTTTTCCTGTTCTTTCTCTTCTCCTACAATGAATTTTTAGGTAATATTTCATCCTAGAGTGATCACAGTCTCTGAAATTTCAAGAACAGGAAAACAGAAAGAAGGAGGAGGAGGAGGGAGAGGAGGAGGAGGAGAAGGAACAGCTAAGCATGTTACCAGGGAATTAATAATAAATCTGTACAGATTGATATTCCCCTGAGATAAAAGCAAAGAAAAATATTAAAAACCCAATGCTTCTGGCAAATGAAAAACTAATGGAGTGTATATCACACAAGGAGAAGGGAGGGACTGTACTTGCTCTCATTCCCAGGCCTGGGGCCTGCAACATCACTGATGAGCAAGGTAGTATCTTATCACATGTGCTTATCATACATGCTCTAGCAGACTCCTCTGATGAAGACCTAAGAGCATGAAGCTAAGGAGCTCAGGTTGGAGTGCCAGGTACACTGCTCAGAAGCTCTGTGTGCTCAGACAAGAGCTTACTATCCCAAGCCTCAATCTTTGTGATGGAAACTGGAGACAACACCTCCATAGTACACCGAGAATTTAACAGAAGAATGCACAAATCGGCTGACAGGAAAGACTTAGCACGCTTTTGATTCTTTTCCTATAATATAGTTGGTTTTTTCTAAGTAATTTTATTTTTGTCAAAAAAAAAAAACACCTTTATTTCACGTAAATGATCAGTCCTTCACATCCTAACTCATGCTTCTCTATTTTAGTGACAATCACAGAACCTCGGGAAATTTTTCATTTACAAAATAAAATTTTTGTTTTTTTTTTAATTTATGTGTATGAGTGCTTTGCCTGCATGTGTATATTTGTATCACATGTGTGCCTGGTGTCCACGAAGATCAGAAGAGGACATCTGATCTCCTCTAACTAAATTTATGGACAGCTCTAATGTACCATGTGGGTGCTGGTCATAAACCTGAGTCCTCTACAAAAGTAACAATTGTACACAGCAGCTGATCCACCTCTCTAATGCTCAGAAATTTTTTTTTCTTTTTCTTCTTCTTTTTTCCAGACAAGGTTTTTCTATGTATCCTTAGCTGTCCTGGATATCACTTGGTAAACCAGGCTGGATTCAAACTCACAAAGACCTCTCTGTCTCTGCCTCCCAAATACTGGGATTAAAGGCATGTGACATTGTCATCACCACCACGCTCAGAAAAAAAAAAAAAAAAAACTTTATTCAGTTCTGTAAATATTTCTTTCTAGAGAATGGAACTCATGCTGCTATGGCTTCCTTCTCCTTCCACCAACAGCTCCATCCCCATTATCATCAATCATCTGTAGATCAGCAATAGACATTTTCCCCACTACTGTACTGCATCAACACAAAATCTAATACTTTGAAAATCACCAGTACAAATCTGGCATATAAGTGTATTAGTGTAAAATAATTCATCTTTATATTCTCAATATGCTAGTATCAAACCAAGTAAGTACTTAATTATTCATACAGTTTGGTGTGGATTAGTGGAGGTTTGACCTCTGCCCAGTTATTGAGACACATATCTTCTTGGTGCATGTTTCAAAATCTTCAAAATCTTCTTCTAGATCTTCTGTATCCAATGGCATTGAAGACAAGAACAAGTCAACAAAGAAGCTCTTCATAAAGGTATTAGAGGATGAAGATGCATCTATCACTATCCCTTATATTCCAATGAGTAGAATATGGAGATACTAGCCAACCAACATATAGAAAAGGTGAAAAGTTATATAAAATTGTTTTTATAATTGTATATAATGGGAAATCCATGTCATCAGTCTCTAGCCAGACTCTCACCAAATAAGTCATTCATGTCTGTTGGGTGGCTAATTTGTAGCATTATAAACTGGGAAGAGAAATTATGTTCATCAACAGAAATCAAGGTTTGGGTTTCTATGTAGCATGGAGAGATAGAAAGAAAGTGAATGAGTGGCACAGAGGAAAATACATAAGATTTAGATTCAAACCAAACTAAGATTATGGTCTAAAAATTATGGGAAAAATTACTACTCCAATGAAAGTGGGCAATATCATAGTTCAATGTGTCTGTATATCAACTACCCACCAAGAAAAGGAAATGTAAGTTTTTTTCTGCTTCAAGTCCAAGTTATTCTGGAAACCGAAGGTAGGGCATGTGGGATAAATACTACGCCTCAGTGCACAGAAGCAGAAACTCAAAGACAAGGAATGTCTTTCACTGAGATAAACATTCAGAGCCCCAACACGGTCTAGGGAAGGTTGTTCTTGGTTGTCCACAATCTCTCTTTGTGAGATATGACTAAGGAAATAGGGTTTCTTCAGTCGTTGTTCTTGGGCCTCAGCATTCCTCGTCCCCTATTACACACAAGTAATGGCTTTAATGAAAGTGGCTCCCACTGGTTCATGTATTTAAGTTATATAGTCCCCAGTTCGTGGAAGTATTTGGGAAGGATTAAGAGATGTGTCCTCATTGGAGGAAGTATGTCAATGAGAGTTGATTCTGAGTTTCAAAAGACTCTTGCAATTCCCAGTGCTTCTCTCTCTCTCTCTCTCCCTCCCCCTCCCCCTTACTTCTTTCCTTCCTCCCTTCCTTCCTACCCCAAAGTTGTGGATAAAGATGTGAGAGATGTGAGTTCCCACCTGTTCCTTTGCTCCACCATTATGGACTCTCTCTTTTCAAATGCTTTCTTTTATAATTTGCCTTTCTTGGGGAGGAGGTCCTTCCCTATCAGTGGACTTGGAAAGGGGCAGGGAGGAGACCAGGGAGGGAGTGTGGGGTTGGGGAGGGAATGAGGGAGCGGGATACAGCGGGGACACAGAGTTAACAAAATTTAACTAAAAAGAAAAATAAAATTAAAAAAAAAATAATTTGCCTTTCTTGTGATATTTTATCATAGCAATAGAAAGGGAAATAAGACAACATGAAGGCAACAACAGGAATATTCTAGAAGGTCATACTTAACTGGAAGGACAAGTATGAGATCCCTGCATGTAAAGAGCAGATAGAAACTTCTATGTGATGGCCTGATAGTGTGTACCTACTTCCTCCATATTGAAAAGTTCACTTCTGGAGGGAAGGGGAAGCATAAAATTTAGGAAACCATGCAATCTTACAAGACTCAGGAAACTCATCCAACTTCCAAAACTCAGGAAGCTGCAAAATGACAGAACACACTAGGTCCGCCCATGGGTGAGCCCACACAGTTAGGTAAGCAGCAAACAATTTCTGAGAGAAAAAAACAAACAAACAAAAAACAAACAAACTAACTAAACCAACTCTGGTGAAGCTGCATGCAAGTTCACTGGAACTCCAATGATGCAACATTCCTGAGATGTCACCCATGCTGGCCTTTCTGGCCATACAGCAACCCAGAGTCATCCATTTGCCATTGCTTCCTGTACCCTCAGTAAGATTGTTGGTTCACCTAGCTAGACATGGATAGAATTCTTTCTTTAGTCTGTAATCATTGCCTTGTCTGGATGAGTAGATGTATGCTTACATCTCCCCAGGAGAAAATCAAACACTTTTCTTGATGACCAGCACTTTTGCTGGGACAAGGCCAAGGTACAGCAATGCAATCACCCTGGCCAAAGATAGGTCCATTGTCACTTTACTCGTGCAAGAATCTGTCTTCAGCACATTTTCCTCCTACAGGCAATTAGTGCTTCTTTGTGGACTTAATTGTAAATTCATTTTGATTAATTGGCCTCAGAGCTGACTTAGCATTATTGAGACATTAGAGAGAATCTGGATTCATTTAGTGTTCAGACTCCTATATCTTCTGAGACTCCTCTGTCAACAGCAAAACTTCAAGTTCTAAACTGTCTTGTGTTAGATGTTTTGTGTGTCTAATTAACTATTTGTCACTTTGAGGTAAGTACTAAGATAAAATCTCACCAACTTGTTTTAAGAGATGAATGTGTGACTTTTTATAGTTCCATGGATCACCAAGTTCAAGAATAAATTCTATATTTGGGAATAATGACAAAAATGTCTAGTGCACTAATTTGTACTGTGACATGTGATATAACCTTCCAAATGGTTTCTCAATATCTTAAATCTCTCTACTTCCTCATGTTTTCTTAATCTCTACTTCCAGAATCCAATAGAAAACTATAGCTGGTAATATGCAGAGTCAAGTAAGTGTCCATCCAAGAGATTGAAGACATAGATTCTATCTATCCCTCTTACTAAGTACTGATTAGGACGCTCAGTCATCCAACAAAGTGAGTTTAGGTAAATTAGGGATGTTATCAGCACATACAACTGAAAAGTCCAGAAACTGGCTTTCAGACACAACTAAATCAAGATCAAACTACATGTTACCAGGACTTTGTCTCTACGTCCTGTCCTTGGCTTTCCTTTTACTTTTTTATTGGCTTTATCCTTCAGTGCGTTTAAGGTAGCTATCAAAGAGAATTAATGACAGTGTTAGAGGTACATATGCCAGAATAGCAACAGAATTAAACAATGGAAAAATCCATTCAAAAATGAAAAATCAAATGTTATTACCACATACAAATGAAGGATGACAAAGACAAAAACGCCAGAAAATTGTTAATCACTTGCTAAAATCAACCACTTAATCTAAAGGAAAGTAGGCAGGTTTTTGTTCATGGTTACTCCAGAGAGAATAGGCATCAGGATGGGTTTCTCTATTTAATAGTGTAATTTTGATCTTAATGTCTGCTTTGGTAAAATAAAGAAGCTTACTGAATTTAAAAATGCTACATATTTTGGACATTAAAACTTATTTTATTCAATGTATGTCAAACTCCTTTCCCTATACACCTTGCAGATTTCTATGATTCAAATGTCTTGGAATAAATGTTACCTTGAAAACAAAAAAAAAAAGAATATCTCTATTTCCTCCCCTTCCATAAACCTTAGCCTATCACATCTCATCAGGACTGGCTGCATTGTCTTTCTCTGTGGCCTGGTGGACTGGGTTAGAAACATGGGAGGAGAAGAGGGAGGGAGTGTGGGATTAGGAGGGGCAGAAGGAAGGGGCTGTAACTGGGATACAAAGTGAATAAATTGTAATAAATAAAATAACTAAATAAATAAATGTAAAAAAAAAAAGAATGTCTCTATCATACAAGAAAGTACAACAATAAAACCCACACACAAAAGCTTCAACAAAAAGACCTTCAGGGAGAAATATCTTAGTTGCATTACGAAATAAAATTTATCTCTTGTATATTGGTATTATAAGTATAAATGTGTGCAAATACTTTTCGAAACAATTTGGCACTGTCTTATTAAGCTACATGTTTACGGATAACAGATAGGAAGTTCGCTCTCAAGTGACAGAGGAAGTGATCATAGCCAGGCATTCCATTTGCTTCCTTGGAACTAGCTCTTGCCACCTACATAAAGGAAATATATGCAGAAGTTAGAGATCTCTAGACAAACAACAAACAGAAAGGGGTATTAAAAAAGGCTTTCAGAGTTCCCTCTGAAAGGAGAGGGGAAGGGACAGTGGAGGAGAAAGAGGAGAGAGACAAAGACATAGAAACAAAGACAGAGGGCTAAGACATATAAGGTATTGAGTCAAACCATTGTGGAAATTAAATCCTACACCTACCAATTGCAAGCTTTAGATCCAAAGAAACATGTGGCCTGTAAAAACCTGAGAACTGAAGATGTGCTCACACAGATCCAAACACGATCAGACTACCAAGTTCAAGAAGCACCAATGGCAGAGAATCAGAGTTCTTGCTCCAGCAACCAAGCAAAGTTTATTACTTCTTCTACCTTTTCAGGCCCCCAGTAGGATACACAGCCACTTTGAGGAGAACTGTCTTCTTTACCCAACTGACCAATTCAAACATTAATCTCCCCTGGAAACACCTTCACAGACATACCCTGTGAAGTGTTTAATCAGGAGCAGTCAACTCATGCCTAGTGCAATGGACAAATGCTAACCATCGCAGCAGTTTGCTGTTACCTGGGACAAAACACTGGAAAGTTCCAGACAGTTCTGCAGTATCTCTCTTCCCTTTCCAAGAGCAAGGAACTCTCGTGTTCCTGAGAGTAAAACAAGCACTTAGAAAGATTTTGGTAAAAGGCATTGACTTCTTCTTTGGGTTCAAAAGGTAGCTAAAGATAGGATAAGAGAGCTTGGCATCTCTGCCTTCATTTTCTGTCTCCTGCAGGCATCTGGCTCTCAACGTTTATAATGTCCAATTCCAGTTACTCAGAAGGTACCTAATCCTGCCACATCACCTGGGTTTCTAGGAACAACAAGACTGATCAATAAATATCTTTATTGAAAGGGACTGAGACTACCTCACAAGCACCAGCACAGTAACAGACCCCCTCTCAGATGATGCGGTTATCCAGCACTGCAACATCAGCACATTAACTGACCAGCTCTCAAATGATGAGATTATCTATGATGTTACAGCAGTCACTTCATGAAAAACAGATTGCTCTCTCGGTGAAGACAGATAAGCTCAACTCTTAGGTCTGCTTAATTATGTATATGCTTGCCTTTGCCCAGTTTGTCCTCTTTATAAACCTAAAGCTCATGTCAGTGCTCCAAAGACAGACTGGGAAACCCTAGGACATGAGACTACTGAACCCCTTTATCTATACTTCATTATTTGGCTACAATTAACTTTTCCTTGCCCTTCACCAGTAAGTATCTTTTTAACTAATATATTGGGATGAGTGGGTGATAATAAACTCTTGAAACCAATGGAATTATACTTTTACCCTTAAACTATGGTACCAAAAACAGCCAGGCATGGTGGTGCATGCCTGTAATCCCAGCACTCTGAGAGGCAGAGGCAGGTAGATCTTTGTGAGTTCAAGGACTGCTTGGTCTACAGAGTGAGTCCAGGACAACCAAGGTTACAGAGAGAAACCCTTTGCCAGGCTATAGAGGAAGACAATACAACCAGTCCTGATGAGATCTGATAGGCTAGGGTCAGATAGAAGGGGAGGAGGACCTCTCCTATCAGTGGACTAGGGGAGGGGCATAGAGGGAGAAGGGGGAGGGTAGGATTGGGAGGAGACAAGGGAGGGGTCTACAGTTGGGATACAAAGTGAATAAATTGTAATAAATCATAATAATTAATAAAGAAAAAAGACAAAAAAAGGAAAATAAAAAATAAATTTAAATTTAAAAAACCATAGCTACATGATTTGACCTCTGTCAATCTGAGTCTGTGGCAGTCTTCACCAAGAAACGAAACTTCATTGTGTTAGGCCTTTGTCTACCAGTTAATTGTTATACCGTAACTATCCTGTTTTAGACCATGCTCAAGAAAATATTTGCTCAGTTACAAAATGATCAAAGTAACATTGTTCACAATGGTAAAAATCTCCAAGCAACTTAAATCCCCACTAACAAATATGATTGACAAGAAAAAAATCATGATATATTTATACAGTGAAACAGTTCATAGCAGTAATATGTGGTTTTTTTTTTTTTTGGTCAATTGATTTTTTTTTAATATTAGTTACAGTTTGTTAATTTTGTATCCCTGCTGTATCCTGATCCCTTTTTCCCTCACAATCCCACCCTCCCTCCCTCATCTCCTCCCAGCCCCTTTCTAAGTCTATTGATAGGGGAGGACCTCCTCCCCTTTCATCTGATACTGTTTTATCAGGTATCTTCAGGACTGGTTGCCAAGTCCTCCTATGTGGCCTAGCAGGGCTGCTCCTCCCTCGGGGGAAGCAGGGAGGTAAAAGAGCCCACCATCGAGTTCAATTACATGTGTTATAAACAAAATTTTGCAGGAATTTTAACAACATAATATCAAGTGAAAAATATCAAGTCCTAGGAAACTATACAGTTCAATGACATTTTTAAGTTTTGAAAGTAAACAAAGGAAAATGTAGTAATTAGATATTCAAATTTAGTAAAAATGCACATAAATGTATATGCAGATAAATATATAAATGTATGTATGTATAAGCATAAAATGTGTGCTTTAAAACAAAAATATGATAATCAGAGAAATCAGTAGAGCAGTTGCTTTAAAAGTTGAAAAAAGATGAAAGAGGAAAAAATACATAAATATAATTATTGGTAATGCTCTAAATTTTGAGTTAGTTCATAAATACCATAAATAAGTGAAATATACAAGTACCAGGACATGACATAAGGTAATTGTAATAATGCAGTTTTATATAATCAAATTTTAAAGAAAAATATGTATTTATAATAACAATAAAAAGTCAGTAAAAGCTGGTGTGAGCTATAAACATTGAAAGATGACACAAAACAATAAATAAAACTGGTATTAAGTTGCTAATGCCAAAAGAAAGAAAGAAAGAAAGAAAGAAAGAAAGAAAGAAAGAAAGAAAGAAAGAAAGAAAGAAAATGCTGTCAGCTCAGTTTCTCAGTTTATTTTACTCTACCCATGGTGAGGGAACTCTGAATTCAGATAACCTCCTGATAGGCATAGAAAATGGCCAGAAGGAGATACATTTGTTTTAATCCAAGTTACAATAATATGGCAGACTTCTGGGTTCTTCTACCCCTGACTCCCCCAAAGAAATTAATGGGCAAATTTTCTGCTGGTAGGCTTTTTCATGGGATTTTTAAATTTTCCAATGACAGGCCTTTTTTGCTTTAACCAATTAGATTTTCTGCATTTGTCCAAATCCTCCAATCCTCTGTGATAGCCTAAACCAAGCAATCTGGAAAATAGAAAAGGAATCTCATCCCAGGCCCAAACAAAAACCCAGAGTCTCAAGTGAGGAATGGATGCTGGCTGTAGCTCTCCTCCCCTTGTAAGGAGAATGTCTCTTTGCTGTGCTGAGTGTTGTGTGTACCTCCACATTTGATAAAACATGGCTCCATGTTGTGGTTGCAACTTTTGACATCTTTTAATACCTTAATGGGCAGAGAAAAGAGACATGATCCAAGACCCCCCAACACACATGCTAAAAATGGCATATGTTCAAGTGTGTTCCTTAGGTAAATTTGTGCCCATCCACCCCTATTTCAATTGCTACACTTCTTCCATTTTAAAATACTGTTAATAACAATATTCTTTCTATTCTTTTGATTAACAAAGCATGGTTTTCTAGTCAAGGCTAGACTCTTCCTGTGTCGTATGCCTCTTCTTTTCCAGTTTCTGATCACTCTGAGCAGTCTCAACAACATATATACATGGCACCAACAGCCAGTACAGGCTTATAGGCAAAAAATACATACTTCTCTTGTGAGTCACAGGATTATAATTCCAACTACCCACTTGTTACCATCTCTTGATTGTCTCATAGTCAAAAATATATGTGACAATTCAAAACTTCAGCTTCCTCCTAAATGTCTTTGTTTCCTTTAAAAAAAAATACTAGCACTGTATACCTACTTCCTGAAACTGATTCCAGAGGAAGACAATGCAATCATTCCTGATGAGACTTGATAGGGTAAGGTCAGATAGAAGGGAGGAAGACCTCCCTTATCAGTGGACTAGGGGAGGGGCATAGGGGGAGAAGAAGGAGGGAGGGTGGTATTGGGAGGAGACAAGGGAGGGGCCACAGCTGGGATATAAATTGAATAAATTGTAATAAATGATAATAATAATAAAAAGAAAAAAAATTAGCACTATTTACCTACTTCCTGAAACTAAATCCAGATAATTCTTTAGGTATGTAAAAGAATGTTGTTTCCATTCTTACAAAACTTAAGCAGCAGTGGCAAAAATCAAAGCAAAGGACTGATTATGTTCTGATTATGTGTAAACTGCTCCCAAGAATCCTCCATTAAATAACAAGACAGCTTTTTAGTAGAATTATGAAACAGAAGAACTTCAACTTCTCAACTTTAACCCCAAATCTGTTAAGTCTAGAAATACTCGTTACTTACTTTGAGTGTCTATTTCTTGCACCACATTAGAAATATGTTGAAATGATGGCCTATATTTTAATATGTTTGATTTCTCTATGTCTATGATGGTACCCAACATTTAGTAGACAATAGTACTTACTATTTATCTCAGTTAGGTTATCTTTTGCTGTGATAAACCACCAAGACCAAAAGCAACTTGGAGAGAAAAAGTTTATTTTACTAATACCTCTGACATCATATTCCATCATAGAATGGAAGTCAGGGTAAGAAGTCAAGGCAAGAAGCTTAGAGGCAAGAACTGAAGCAGAGCCTATAGAGAAACTCTGCTTACAGACTTGCTTCCCATGGCTTTCTTAATGTACATTTTTATATTAACCCAGGACTACCTATCCAGGAGAGGCACCACCCATGAAAATCTAGACTCACTCACATTAATAATTAATCAAGAAAATGGTCGAAAGGCCAATTTGGCGGAAGCATTTTCTCAGCTGAGGTTTCCTTTTCCCAAGTGGCGTGTGTGAAGATGACAAAACACCAGTGTTGTAGTCAGCAATTAATATTTACTATTGATTTATCTTCTAGTAATGCTGCTGTTAATTCTAAATTGCTGTATAACCAAATCACCACACAGAGACTGGATTTATTTAGTTAACCTAGAACACAATGCTGGGCAATAGTTACTCCATCCTAAACCTCCAAGTCATTATAGTTTCCTAACATTCAGATTTCCCACATTATACTTGCTTTTAGTGATATCTTAGGTCCAGTCCATTTCTCCACGTAGTTCCAAGATCTCTCTTCCAGCTCTCTCTCCTAGCTCCCTCTCACCCTTTCTCCTCCCGCTCATTTCCTGCCCTCTAGCTCCTCCCCTCTTTTCTGTCCTCTGGCTCCTCCCAGCTCAACATTGTGTCTAGTTGCTTTATTTTGGCCTGTTTGCGCAAGAGTTGAGACAAGATGCTTAGAATAAGTATCACAATGCAATATCCAGATTGAAACCAGGAGGGGGGGGAGAAATCAGCATTTGAATGAACAAGGGTCAAGGGTAAGGTGTATATATTTCAAAAGAACATTATACCAACACACCAGCCAGAACAGTATTTACATGAACAAGTTCATACAAAGGTAGATTTTTCCAGAACTCTTTGTGGTTTTTATAACTAAGAAAATGGGGACAATGTAGTGAGTCTTCCTTGGAGTTGCTAAGCATAAATAGAACCACTTCTCCATTAGCTTGGATGCTGCTCCCTGTGAGAGAAGGCATCACATCCCACTGAGAGGAGGCCCTGCTGACTGCTTGTCAGCCAGTCATCTTGCCTTGCACTCAACACGTTTGTAGTTCTACAGAAATGAACAAACAGCAGCAGAAGAAAGGAAAAAGACAAGGGTTCAGGAACCAATAACTTGCTTTCTTTGGAAGCATTTGCCTCAAAGAATTTTGTAGCAGTACTCTTGATAATGTTGTCTTTTTTTGAACATCAACAAATAATGTCATAAAAGAAGCACAGTAGTTTCGTAGAATATGAATGAGACAACATAAAGATTACCAGCATAAATATTTACCAGTCTGTCTAAACTGTGTAGAGGTCATGATGAATGGGTGCCTGGTTATGGCCAAGGGAGCACTGGGTATTTATTGTAAGCTATCTACTAGAAACTGATTATTTTCTTTGCTCTGTAATTTTTAGTGCGATTTGCTTAGTGTGTTTTTTTTTTAAGAATGATCATTTATTTACTATGTGAGATTCCACACTTTTGTCAGATTATTTCCAAAACCGTATAAACCAATGTCAGATGCTTATGATGGTGACACTTGTAAAAGCCACCCAGTGGAATTTAGCAAGGCCTGCAGCCAATGAATAAATAATGTTGGCCTGAACAGAATAGTGAAAACACAACTTCTACTTCTACATAAATAACTAGTAAGTATTAACTTCTCTACAACATAGCATGGAATGAAGCCTGTGTCCATGGCAACCCAATAGTTGAACTCTGATGGTGGGTTCTTTTAATCTTGGAGGATGGAGGATGTGAATTCACATGCTAACCACGGCTAATAATAACTTGTAAATCTGGCATTTCCTGATAATACAAAACACTTATAGAATAGCTTTTATCCAAGGACTTTTAAAGGGCCTAAAATCAAGCAAGTATTCTCAGCATTTAAAAAATAAAGTAGTCCCAAAAGATTATGTAGTTTGCCCAAAGTCAGACAAAAAAAAAATCTAAAGTAAAAATACAATTCAAGGTAAGCAACTCCTGAACTGTTACAATTAGTAGACAATCCTCTCCTTAGGCTTGGAGACTTGCCTCGAGTTCTGAAAACCTTCAACAGACCACTGAAGTCCAGGGAGTATTCCCAGAGGGCAGGTGTGGTTAACTGAACATCTTGAAAGTTGCAAGATTCTGCTATTAGTCTCATTACTTAGCTTAAAGTATTTCTCGCAGAAGTTCCAAAACACATGAAAATTAAGGAATTCCCTTTTATTTTATAACCTCAGAAATTAAGATGTTAGAAACCAATCATAATTAGATATATCACATTTTTATTTAACAACTCAATAGAAAATAATGTCTTATAAAATAAAGTCTCAATTGTACTGAGGCAAAGTAGTTTAAAGAGCGTGGAGTGCACAGACTACCCAATACTCTCTCCATGCTGCAGAAAGTAGAAGCTTAAAGCAATAGGCACTAACTGCATACAAGCAAAGTAGTAAAAAAAAAAAATAATTATGTAATATATCAGATGTTTTTCATTCACCTTTATTTCACTTGCATCTACCATTCTTACGACCCACATTGCCCTTCATTTTTCCTTTCTGTCTGCATAAGGTTGACTCCCACAAGATGCTACTTTAGTGCCTCCTGTTCCTTTGCCTTCTTGCTCCCTCTATATTTTGACCCATCCCTGTGGGCTAACACATCACTCTCCTCTGTGCTCATCTGTTTCAGTCACCAATATTTCTGCGTCTAGTAGGCTCATTTGTGTATTAGAAAAGCAGGCAATGTAGTTTACAGTAAAGTAGTTGCTTCTATTTTCCAGTGACACAGTTTGATTCATTGAATTCAGAGTTTGGAGAAAACATCCAAAATTGGAAAAAAAAAAAAAAAAAAGAATGTTTCTGTTTCAGTACCAACACATACGTTGCCAAGAGGCTATCATTCTGACTCTTGGAAAAAGAGGTGAGGGAAATGAAAGCTAGTGAGTTTTCTTGGATCCATCAGAGAACAGAAGCTGTGAAGCAAATCTGAAAATCTGGATAAATAGATGCACCTAGAATTACATTAAAGACATGCTCACTGGTGAGCCTGGTGTTAGTAGTGCATGCCTTTAATAGCAGCACATGAGCGGCAGAGGCCAGCAGATCTCTGTGCGCTCAAGGCCAGCCCAACCTAGTGAGCAAGTTCCAGGACAGTCAGAGCCCTACCTCAGAGAAGAAGAAAAAGAGAAAGGAGGAGGAGGGGGAGGGAGAAAAGAGGAGGAGATAGAGGGGAAGAAAGAAACAGAGGAAGATGGAAGAGGGGGAAGTGGAGGAGGAGGAGAAAGGCTTGCTTACTGGGAGCAGACACTAGACACTTTTGGAGCCATAAACTGGTTGGTTGACAAGTCTGATGAACTGCTAGAAGCTGAATTCAGAGGAGTGAGAGACTCTTGAGAACTGCAGGCTTTGGAGATGCCTACCCCACATGGCATGGCTTTTATATCCAGAATCCTACTCTGGTCTCAGAGGAAAATCCAAGGAAGATCTTTTATGGCATCAGCAGGGGCAAGAAGAAAGGCATCATTGAAAAATGCCCGGAGCATCCTCCATTACCAAGCCCTGCTTCCCCGAAGGGAAAAAAGACCACACCACAGCCTTATCCCACCAGCAGCTGAAATGTATCAGCTAATTCCAGTCCTCTCTAGCATCCCAGTGTTACTTACAATGTAAAAATGAAACTAATAGCCATTGTGAAGATGATGGCCCAGATTCATTAAAAGATTGAAAATCAAATGTGAGATTACCAAATCTTTCTCTGGCCCATTCCTCACCACCCCACCAACAGGGCTACATTGCAACTAAAAGGATACAAAATGACACTATCGGAGGAGGAGGCTAAAAACACAAGAGAACAATAAGAGAGAGGACAGTTAGATAATTTGGTGTCAGTGACACCTACAGCCACTGCAAACAGTAAAGAAAACCCATGCTTGGAACTAATAATGGATATCATGCTAAAGACTTTAGATTACACTTAGCTCCTGCTACTCAATAAATGTTCAGCCATACAAGAAAAAAATTAATAATAAGTAATGCTAGAGGTCAGAGAAACAAAATCAAGTATAGTAATACAGATTGTGCTTGTGATTATTGAGTAATGAGTTTTAATAACTGGATGACACATTCAGGGCTCTTGTTTAGAAAGAAAACAATATGCAAGAACAGATGGACAGTGTAAGCAAAGATATGGGAACTCAGTACTAAAAATAAAATAAAATAAAAAAGAAACACCAAAGAAGTGAAAAATGTCTTTATAAGCTCAATAGAATAATAGACACAGCCAAAGAATTGGTGAGCTTGAAAGTAGTCAGTACAAACTGAAACACAAACACACACACATACTCACACACACACACAAATTCTGAAGATGACCCCCCCCATAATCTTCCTGCTTCAATTTCTCAAGGGCAGGTATGACAGGCATGTAAGACCTGGCATTCTGTGGGACAATTTCAAGGGTACAATGTGCCCAACAAGGATGTAAGAAGAAAATAGAGCAGAAAAATTATTTAAAATAACAATGACTAAGAGTTGTCCTAAACTAATTCAAAGACACTTGTCCACACAGCCAGCAAACTCAGAGAACACCAGGCAAGACAAACACTGAAAAAACTTTACTCAGAAAACAAAAAGCAAAGACAAAAATTTGAGGGGGAAAAAGCATGTTATTCATATAGACATACTTATTATAAACGGTGCAGGCAAAGAGCAATGGAATGAACGATGAAGCTGGTACATATGACTTTTTTATAGGGGAAAGTAAAATTCTTTTTAACATGTTTTGATTCATAATGACAGCAAAACATTTCCTAAATATACAGTGTACTTATTGGTGTCTGTATGCCTGTGAAACCATTACCACATTCAATATCAGGAGGATATCATCGCTTCCCCTATGTTCTACTGTGTGTCTTCATGTTTCATCATTCCTATTCCTATTCCTCACAATCCCAGGCAAACTTTGATCTGCTGTCACTATAGCTTTTATTTTCATGTAATTACACATTATATTTAAGAACTATTCATGTTGTAACATCTGTCCAGTTGATCATCTCTCTACGTTGCTGAACATGGATTACATGTAAAGATGCACCACAGTTTACCTACCTATATCTCTATGACTATTTATGTTGGTGCTAATTTGGGGCTATTACAACTAAACCATATACAAACATTCACTTAAATGTCTTCTTATGTACCTATTTTTCTTTATTACTTTTTAAAGGTTTTGTTCATTTTTAAAATTGTGTGTGTTTGTGTGTTTGTGTGTGTATGTTTGTACAACTCAGGTCCTCTACAAGAAGAGCAAGCACTCTTGACCCCTGTCTTCCAACCCCTATTTTCCTTTTTTCTAGGTTTACCTAGTAGTAAAATAGCTGAATTATACGTATTTCTGTTTAAGCCATTAAGAAACTGGGCAGCTGTTAGCAAACTGGTTGTACCATTTCTTGTACCACCAGTAATGTGTGTGTCACTCTCAACTCAGCAAGACTGAGTCACTTAACATGTTCACCCAAGTTTGTTAATGGTAGTTCTCATTTTAACCCTTCTAAGAAGTCTGTAATGCTATTTACGTTTGTTTACTTAATTTTGACAGTGACTATTAATGACAGATATACTCATTTGCTTATTTGACATTCATATCTGTGATGATATACTTGCTAAAAAATGCCCATGCTTTTAAGTTTCATGTGTAGGACCTTGAAAAAAAAAAGTCCAATCTATTGCAACTCCTGCTCTAAATTCTGAGAATGAGACTACATGTCAGGCTCTATCTATCTCAAGAGATGTACTTATTTAATATCAACTCTAAAATACGGTCATTCAAATGATCAGAAGAAGGTCTCCTATGTGCACCCAGTGTCTTTGTTTTTATAATGTATATACATATATTTGTCGGACCTATGTTGAAATTGCAGTCTCCTGGAGTGAATTAATTTGTTGAGACTTTTTGGGTTTCCAGTAAGATTGGAGGTGGGTTTTAAAAATATCTTTTAAAACATTTTATTTTTTTGATTGCATTTCCCGAATGACTAAGGACGTTGAGCATTTCTTTTTTTTTTTATTTTTTTTATCAGTTACATTTTATTAACTCTGTATCCCAGCCGTGTCCCGATCCCTCATTCCCTCCCAGTCCCTCCCTGTTGAGCATTTCTTTAAGTGTTTCTCTGCCATTTGATATTCCTCTGTTTGAGAATTTTCTGCTTAGCTCTGTATCCCATTTTTTTAATTGGATTACTTGTTTTGCTGGTGTTTAACTTCCTCAGTTCTTTATGTATTATGGATATTAGCCCTCTGTCAGGGTTGGTGAAGATTCTTTCTCAGTCAGTAGGCTGTCATTTTGTTATGATGACAATGTCTTTTGCTTTATAGAAGCTTTTAAGTTTCATGAGGTCCCATTTATTAATTGTTGATCTTAGAGCCTGTGCTGATGGTGTTCTGTTCAGAAGTTGTCTCCTGTGCCAGTGAGGTTAAGGCTCACTTTTTCTTCGAACACTTTTAGTATATCTGGTTTTATGCTGAGGTCTTTAATACACTTGGATGTTAACTTTGTGCAGGGTGATAAATACCGTCTATTTGCATTTTTCTACATGCAGACATACGGTTAGACTAGCACCATTTGTTGAAGATGCTGTCTTTTTTCCATTGTATGGTTTTGGCTTCCTTGTCAAAAATTAAGTTTTCATAGGTGTGTGGGTTTATTTCTGGGTCGTTAATTTGATTCCATTGATCCACAAGTCTGTTTCTATGCCAATACCATGCCATTTTCATTATTGTTGCTTTATTGTACAGCTTGAGATCAGGGTTAGAGATACCTCTAGCCATATAATATAGGATAAACATACTAAAATCTATCATCCTAAAGAAGCTAAGCAACAAGGAGGACCCTAGGGAAGATTCTTAATCCTCATTCAGAAAGGGAAACAAGATAGATATTAGAAGTGGGAGAAGACAAGGAACAGAACAGGAGCCTTCCACAGAGGACATCTGAAAGACTCTACCTACCAGTGTATCAAAGGAGACACTGAGACTCATAGCCAAACTTTGGGCAGAGTTCAGGAAGCATTATGGAAGAATAGGGATATAGAAAAACCTGGTGGGGACAGGAATTCCACAAGGAGAACAAGAGTCAAAAAACTTGGGCTCCAACCAAGGAGCATGCATGGAGAGGATCTAGAAGCCCCTGTTCAGAGGACACCCATAGGCTGCTCAAGTGAGTTCCAAGTGGGTTCCCTAGTAAGGGGTACAGGAGTTGTATCTGACATGAACTCAGTGGCCAGCTCTTTGGTCATCTCCCCCAGGCCAGTGCAGCCTTGCCAGGCCACAGAGGAAGATGATGCAGTCAGCCTTGATGAGACCTGATAGGCTAGGGTTAGATAGAAGGGGAGGAGTCCTCCCCTATCAGGGAACTTGGAAAGGGGCATGGAAAAGATGAGAGAGGGAGGGTAGGACTGGGAGGAGATGGGTAAGGGGACTGCAGCAGGGATTCAAAATGAATAAATTGTAATAAATAAATAAACAAACATTTTCTTTTTAGGTGTATGAGTGTTTGCTTGCATGTATGAATGTGCACTACATGCGTACCTGGTGGCCTCAGAAGCCTGAACATAGCATTGGATTCCCTGGAACTAATGTTTTAGACATCCATCGGCTATGTGGGTGCTGGAAACCAAATGTGGGTCCTCTACAAAAGTAACCACTGAGCCATATCCCCAACCTTTTATTTTATTATTATTTTAAGGCTTCAAGAGAAACCATTGAAAACCAAAAACACAGAGATAGTGATGAGACCAGGACTGGAAAACTGTCAGGTGACTAAAACTGCTGCATCAAAAATTATAGAAATTCAAGTATTGAATTCCTAAGTGTTTTTTTATTTCCTGAATATAGGCAACAACTGGCTTTTTAAAGGTTTATTTGGAGTAGGTTTTCTTTTGCTTGGTTGGTTTTGTTTGTTGTTTGGGGGTGGCGTGTTTTTATTTGTTTTCAAGACAGGGTTTCTTTGTATGGCTATGGCTGTTTCAGAGCTCACTCCGTAGACCAGGCTGGCCTTGAACTCACATTCACCTGCATCTGCCTCCCAAGAGTTCTGGGATTAAAAGCATCCACTACCACTTCCTTTCCTGACTGAGGTCAGATTATTCTCTGCTTATTTTCTGACTGCTATTTTTAATTTTTTTTCTTTAGTTAATTACATATTCCTGTTCTTTAAAAGAGTGCTTTAATTTGTCCTCCACACTGGTATTACTCTTATTGCCTCAGGTCCTGAATTCCAGAATTATGAAAGGGTGCCACCACACCCACCTACTTGTCATATATATTTTTCTTTGTTTTTTTTAAACTTGATTTATGTATTGGAAAAGGGTACGTGCATATGCCATTGTGTGAGAGTGGAGATCAAAGGACAATCTTTGGGAACTGGTTCTCTCCCTCCATCATGTGAGCACTGGGTATCAGAGCATGCACCTGGGCCCACCTAGCCGTTTCCCCAGCACCTGTTATATATTCTTAATGAAAGTTCTTTATCATGTGTATTATTTGCAAGTATTTCTCCCATTTTGTGGATTATCATTTTATTTTGTTAATAGTGCCTTTCAAAAGAAGTTCTTAAATTCATGAAGGTCATATAGCTTATCTTACCTTTTGTGTCATGCCTAAGAATTATTTTTTTAACCCAGATCACAAAAATGATCTTCAGGTTTTTCCTAGATGTTTTCTGTAAGTAAATTTTCTTAAATTTAGTTTTGTGATCTCTGTTAGGTAGATTTTTGTATGCTCCATAAGTTTGGGTTTTAAACTCTGCTCTCACGCATATATGCATTCAGTTGACACAGGAACATTTATGAGAAAGTTCTGAATCCTCTCTGCTGAGATATCTACATGTGGCATAGCCATGTACACCGGAAACAGTGAAACTCATGAAGCCAAAACAGCTGTTTGACACACAATTCCATCAAAGCTGTGCTGAATGCTCTAATCACTGTCATTCTGTCTCTCACTTTTAGGTTTTGGTGTCTCCATGAGGCAGAAAGTAGATTACTATAAACGAGTTATTTTAAGTTATGAGCTAGTCAGAAAAGAGCCTAGCTACATGGCCTAGGTATTTGTAAATATATTTTGAGTCTCATGAGCTCCTTATTCCAGGAGCTTGGTACCAGGAGGAAAAACCACCACTACAAAAATCTGTTCTATTTGTACTTTCTAATTGTGACTGACCTTGTAATTTCAAACGTGTTATAAAAAAATCAAACACATGTCTGTAGACAAAATGATACAATATGTACTTCTTAGATAACCATTAGTCTCTCTTGGTTCTGTAAAAGCTGTATAAATAAACAATCTGACTGCTAATCAGTCAGAGCTGCAAGATTCCCCTGACCTCTGTGCCTGACTTCACTCTTTCCTTGCTGACTCATCTCCTCTTGGGTCACCCAGTCAATGGCAGGGGCTGTCCTCTGGCATACATGCATATATCAAAATCTACTTTTCAGCACATTGTGTCACATGCATACAGTTTTTTTTCTAAGTTTTTCATTGTTCCAACACTTTATCTATGTTCTCATACTATACTTTCTTGATCATTAACGCTTCATAAAAAGTAAAAAGCTGAGATATTCATCTTTCAATCTTTTTGCTCTCTTTAAACTAAGGTTAGCTCTGTGAGTCCTTTGCATTTCTATATGAATTTTCAAACTAGAAAGTTCCGTTAAGATTTTTCTCACATTTGTTGATATTTCATTAAGTAAATCCATTTCAGTGGGCTCTTTATTGTGATATTGTATTTCACACCATGAAGTGCTTAATATTTCATTTATTTGGGTTTTCTTTAACTAATATGCTTTGGTGTGCATGTGTTCTACACTTTTTAATATATTTGCTCATAAGTTTCTTATATTTCTGGTATTTTTATGAATATTTACTTTTTCAGTTTCCAGTTGTCCATTGATATGGACTATATGGTCATATAGTTTTATCTTTAATCTTCAGTTAACTTAATCATTTTGCTGGGTTTCTTTTTATTTTTTGTTTTTTAATTTATTTATATTTTTATAAATTTTAATTTATTCACTTTATATCCCCCCTGTAGCCCCCTCACTCATCCCCTCCCAATCCTACCTTCCCTCCCTCATCTCCTCCCTTGCCCCTCCCCAAGTCCACTGATAAAGGAGGTCCTCCTCCCCTTACCTCTGACCCTAGCCTATCAAGTTTCATTAGGACTGGCTGCATTGCTTTCCTCTGTGGCCTGGTAAGGCTGTAACCCCATCAGGGGGAGGTGTTCAAAGAGCCAGCCACTGAGTTCATGTCAGAGACAGTCCCTGTTCCCCTTACTAGGGAACCCACTTCGATACTGAGCTGCCATGGGCTACATCTGTGCAGAGGTTCGAGGGATTCTAGGTTATCTCCATGCATGGTCCTTGGTTGTATTATCAGTCTCAGAAAAGGCCCCTGTGCCCAGATTTCTTGGTTCTGTTGTTCTTGTGGAACTCCTGTCCCCTCCAGGTCTACCTCCCCCTTTTTTCATAAGATTCCCTGCACTCTGCCCAAAGTTTGGCTATCAGTCTCAGCCTCTCCTTCAATACCTTGCTGGATAAAGTCTTTCAATAGCCCTCTGTGGTTGGATCTGTCCTTTTGCCTGTTTTCTCCCTCTTCTGATGTCCATCACCTTTGCCTTTCTGAATGAGAGGATTGATCATCTTACCAAGGGTGGTCCTCCTTGCTTAGCTTCTTTAGGGGTACAGATTTTAGTATGTTTATCCTATATTATATGTCTAGTATCCACTTATAAGTGTTTCTTTCTGCTTCTGAGATAACTCACTCAGGATGATCTTTTCTAGTTCCTACCATTTGCCTGCAAATTTTATGATTTCCTTGTTTTTAATTGCTGAGTAGTATTCCATTGTGTAAATGTACCACAATTTCTGTATCCATTCCTCAGTGGAGGGACATCTGGGTTGTTTCCAGATTTTGGCTATTACAAATGAAGCTGCTACAAACATGATTGAGCAAATTTCCTTGTTGTATACTTGAACATGTTTTGGATATATGCCTAGGAGTGGTATAGCTGGATCTTGAGGAAGTACTATTCCTAATTGTCTGAGAAAGTGCCAGTGGTTGTACAAGGTTACATTTCCACCAGCAGTGGAGGAGGGTTCCCCTTTCACCACATCCTTTATAGCATGTGTTTTCACTTGAGTTTTTGATCATTATTTTTTATACCGATCTCAAGATTAGTTTTATTTCTTCGTGGTTTACAATGTTTATTGCCCTCGTCATCTCCACTTTATTGCCTTGGCTAGGACCCTACTTTGTTGAGAAAAAGTAGTGAGAGAAGCAAACCTTTTCTCTGGTCTTGGACCAAAAGTATTCACTATTATACTTGATGTTAGGTGTACAGTTTTTGCAACCACCCTTAAGTAGAAAATCCCATTTAGTATGCGTTCACGATGTACTTTCTTAGTAAAAATGGTGGGTTTTTTTTTTTATATTTACTTTTATTTGTGTCTGTGGCAGGGGGAGATGTGGGGGGTGTACATGAGTGTGAGAGTGCTGGCAGAAGACAGGAGAGGGCATTCCCTAGAGTTGGAATTACAGAAGTCATCTGATGGGAGTCTTTTATAAACCAACTTGCCTCTATCTTGGGCTTGAAAGCCATCTTATAGTAAAAGCAAACTAGGTTCATTCCTATTTATGATTAAATCTCTGTTTCTCAAAGATTGGGCTATGCCATACCTATAACCTTAACTACAAATAATTCTGCACTGCCTGTTCCAGGAAACTTCAACCAGGGATTCCACCTTGAACACCAGCCTCAGTGGAGCCAGTTTTAAGTAAGACCCTTTGTTGGATTTCCTTGTATTAATTTCTGAAATTGAATAAATTTTGCCCCAAGATGTTAAAGTGACTTTTATTTGCCTGATTCATTTGTAATCTCCAAGGCTTACTGCCTTTGTCTGCTAATTTAGGCCTAGTCCTAGAAGCTTCTAGCTTCCATACAATCAAATCTAGGTCTAGACTATACTCACCCTCTAACTGCTGAATAAGCTCATCATTCTTTCTGAACTCTGGCTGGCCAGTTCAGCTCAACTATTCTGGTTCAAACGTCCTTCCAAGATGACTGATTCAAACTGGTTTCTCTCTCTGCTTCTGAGTGAATTGCTCTACTTGGCCTATTAATCTGTTCTTATCTTTTGGTTCCTTCTCATTCTTTGGACTGTTCTGTCTTCTCCTGTATCTAGCTTCTCTCTTCAACTTCTCTCTCTCTGTAAAACTCTCCCAGTAAAATAAACAAACAAACAAATAAAAAAAAAACTGCCTCTGAATTCCACATTCGAACTACCATGAACTCAGCTCCACTACAATGACTTAACCTAACTGCTAGAACAGAACTCAGAGATTTGCATGCCTGTCTCCTAAGTGCTAGGACTAAGGATGTGTACCAACATACCTGGACCTAAGCTTTTCTTTACCTGAAATTTGCTCTGTACCAGGCTGGCCTTGAATCAGAAACCTGGTTGCCTCTATCTGCTGAGATCAAAAGTGTGTCTGTATTCCAGCCAGATGACAAAGACCTAAAAGGTCTTTGAATATGTAATCTCTTCCGGAGCAGCCATGTTCTGAATTAAAATTCCTCTACACCAATAATCTGGTTTATACTGTGGGATTAAAAGAAAGGTCTGGAAAAGAGAAATAAGAGGAAGAGTAAGTGGTAGTCTCTTAGCAGCCTGAGCTGACAGCAAAAGCACGAATGTTGTCCCTAAACAGTTCAGAACAAAAATGGTGATATGTTAGGTGCTGCCAGGGAGAGTGTGAGGGGAAAAACCTTGTCACCTAATATGTAGAAAAACATTGGAAATGTTTAGAATATATGAGTTCTTCAAAGAAAGACTAAATCGTGAGATCCCTTGGAAAGAGAAGAGAACTTAGTAGAGAAACAGCATGTTCAAACCCTGGTTCTGTCCCTACAAACTGACAGAACTATATCGAATAGTTTAGCCTTTCTTCGTCTCTAAAATGGCCACAATCAAAATACTCACCTACTCAGTATTCTGGGGAGGGCATAAGTCAACACACTCTAAGAATTAGACTGAACAAATAAAACATAATCATTTACATAGGCTGTGAGAACTAACTGTGACATTTATAATCATGTGTTTAATGAAAATGTCACAAACAATATGTATTTCATAGTTATACCTCATTAACATGTGCAGATCCAAACAACATTATGGAAAATATCCTTCAGTGGTTTGGATTGGGAAAACAGGTCTGCTTAAATTTTTCCTCTTCACATCTCTACTTCTAGAGCTACCTAGAATAAATTTTTGTAAAAAATAAAACATACTTTTAAATATGCAATGAAAGAAATGTAAAAGTTGATAAGTTTACTGATATAAATCAGAATCTCTAGTATGCTCCAGGAAATAAATTTTATGTTTAAAATACCCTATTTACAGAAGTAAATCTGTTCATTTCCAGATGTGAGGTTTAAAAGCTATGTTGCCTACTATTGCTCAGCTTTCCTCTTTAATGAAAGTCTGTCCTTGTCAGCAAAGGACGCTATGTTAGACTCCGAGGGAAGCAGTGAGGAATAGCAGGCCTTTACAGAAGTCATTCCATGTCACATAAGCAGCTGCATATTAACTTCACCTTGGAAACTACTTAGTATTGAGTAAAAAAAAACAGAGGTTCTCTACATAAATCTACTCAAACCTTTTACAACAATCATATAAAGACAGCACTGCTCTTAGCCAGATTTTACAAGGAGGCTCACAGATGTTAAATAACTCACTCCAATCATAGGGGCAGGTAAGGATCTAACAAAGATCCAATCAAAGGCCTGCTTGTATATCAAGGTATCAGCTGTTAACTGATACCTCAGAATACCTCAGAAGCACCTGTACATACAGACTACATGTAATGGAAAATGTCTCAGTCATGTTGACACTTTAACAAATGCTGTAGATAAGGTAGCACAGTTCTGGAGCTATGAAGGGCAAACTCACAAGTAGATTTGGTGTCTGGCAAATCTAGATCACACCTTGCTGTTTGCTCACATGGAGACAAGGCAGTTGTCTGACCTCTTTCATCAGAGTACCAATGTCATTGGTCAATTGGGTTTAACCCTTGGCCTGCCCACAAAGACCCTATCTCCAAATACTCCCACCTCAGAGATTAGGTTTCAATACATGACCTTTCTATGTAGGGGACACATTTAGACCATAGGGAGGAAAACCTCAGCATGCAGGAGGATAAATGGTTCATCTCAAGCATTTTCTATTGCTGACTCGCTGACTTGGGAGCTCTGTATTAGCTTACAGATTTGAAGCTGTGTGGAAAAAAACAAAATGTCACCACTTAGCACATGGACATGAGACCAGAACACTCTAACTGCAAATCTTCTGAAAGTTCTCCAGACTGAGTTTGGGAGCTGAGTACTAATGCACTTTTTTCCCTTGTCACTGTAGAATGAAGTTGTCAGTCATTTATTTGTTCATTTTGCCATAAATACTGTGAACGTCTGTTCTGTTCCAGGCACTGGGTGGTAGGTATTAATGGTGCTCTCAACAGTCTATTTAGAAGCACTTAATTTTTTATTTCAAGCTTTTCAGACCATTGCTCACTGAGATTCCACATTAACAGGAAGAAAAATGTCCCTACCTACATACACATGCATACTGCTGCATGAACCCAGGCTTTGGTCTTCTCTTCTCTTCTCTTCTCTTCTCTTCTCTTCTCTTCTCTTCTCTTCTCTTCTCTTCTCTTCCCTACACAAGGCACAACCTCTGCATTCTCTTGTAGTAAAATACAATCAAAATTACACATGTGTACACACACACACATCCACAAATGATGAAGAAAGCCAGTAAGTATCCATTTGAACAAAGATAAATTCAATAAAAAGGCATAGATATCCAGCAGGTATTTGTGAAACTGAGGCCCATTTTTAGCTAAAGATTTTTATTTTATTTTATTTTTTTACGTCTGTGAAAATGACCATTATCCATCCATACTGTCAGCTTTTACCCATGGTGGGGTTGGCATCTTTCTCCTTGCTAAGCTGCATCCCTTATTATGGAAGGCACGCTTAGTAATGGAGTCATTATCCTGCTGAGGACTAAGAGAAAGTGTTCCTCCCTTCCAGTATTAAAGTGCCTGCTCCTTCTTGACTTGGTTATTAAAATGAGGGCTCAAATAGCTCCTTGTTCTAATTTTCCTTATCAGCCTCCACAGGACCCATTTCAGGCTGTCTGTGAAGTGTTAGAATGCAATTGTGTGCTTGAATAAAAAGAGAAACTGAATTAGAGCCTCTTAAGACCATTATATTGTCTTATTTAGTGACACTGTTTGCCTCACCATTACTAAGCAATGAGCTAAGTGTTCATCCTGAGTAGAATAATGGTACCCACATTTAACCAGCACTTTACGCTTTGCAAAGCACTTTTGCAGCACACATTCTCTCTTTTGAACCATTCAACAATACAGAGCAGCTTGAGAGTGTGCTGTGATCATAGATTTATGTGGATAAGTTATAGCTTTCAACCTCCAAAGTCAGAAAGGACAAGTTGATGGGCATGGTAATGGAGCAGAGTTGTCCTGCCTTTGGAAAGGGGAATGTCAGTCACAGCATATTCCAACTCACTAAGGACTCAAGCACCATCATTCCTGCTGCCCTACGTTTGTAAAGAGACCCATAAATCTTCACTGAAATTAATATTTAAGAAAACAGAAATGCAAAAAATCAGAGAAACTATATGAAACTACATTACAGGTAGATACAGCAGTAGTGATTATTAATCCATATATTTTAGAGGACAAATAATTTTTTAAAACCACAGGTTTTATCAACTGTATTGAAGCAGGAGACAAAGGCAGGGAAAACTAAGGGACATGAGAAGGGAAATGAGCTTCTCTCTGAAGCAAGGCAAAGCCTCTTGGAACTAAGAGTCAAGAATTGCAACACAAACCAGGTGTGGTGGCACACACATTTGATCCCAGCACTCATTTAAGGAAGCAGAGACAGGCAGAGCAACTGTGAGTTCAAGGCCAGCCCGGTCTTCAAAGTGAGTCCAGGACATACAAGGATACACAGAGAAACCCTAACTGAAAAAAAAAAAATGCAACACAATTAACACCTGCTGTGAAGGTTGCTGACACATATTTCCCTTCTTAGATATTTTTATTAATTCCTTAAGAAGTTTATACAATGTGTTTTATCATATTTACCTCTCTTTCCCAATCCCTCCCATATCCAGTCTCTACACCTCCCTGTCCTTACCCACATAACCTTGAGTGTCTTCCCTCTCCTCATCAAGTCCAGTTTTTGTTGCCTGATGGCTCCTGGGAGGGAGACATGCCGGGGAGTATGGGCAACATACGTGGAGTCATACCATTAAAGAATACTAACTATTTGCAGATGATATGATAGTATACCTGAGTGACCCCAAAAATTCTACCAGGGAACTCCTACAGCTGATAATCACCTTCAGCAAAGTGGCTGGATACAAAATTAACTCAAGAAATATCAGTAGACCTCCTGCATACAAAAGACAAAAGGGATGAGAAAGATATTAGGGAAACAACACCCTTCACAATAACCACAAAGGACATAAAGTACCTTGGTGTGACCCTAACCGAGAAAATCAAAGACTTGTATGAAAAAAAATTCAACTCTGAAGAAAGAATTAGAAGAAGATATCAGAAGATGGAAAGATCTCCCATGCTCATGGCTTGGCAGGATTAACATAGTAAAAATGGCCATCTTACCAAAAGCAATCTACAGATTCAATGCAATTCCCATCAAACACCAACACTATTCTTTACAGACCTTAAAAGAAAAATTCTCTACTTCATATGGAATAATAAGAAACTCAGAATTGCTAAAATAATCCTCTATAATAAAAGATCTGCTGGAGGTATCTCCATCCCTGATCTCAAGCTGTACTATAGAGCAACAATACTAAAAACTGCATGGTCCTGGCATAGAAACTGACTGGTGGATCAATGGAATCAAATAGAAGACCCTGAAATGAACCCACACACTTATGGACACCTGATCTTTGACAAAGATGGCAAAACCATTCAACGGAAAAAGGATAGCATCTTCAACAAATGGTGCTGGTCTAACTGGATGTCTACATGTAGAAAAATGCAAATAGATCCACACTTATCATCCTGCACAAAACTAAAGTCCAAGTGGATGGAAGACCTCAACATAAAACCAGACACATTAAATCAGTTAGAAGAAAAAGTGGAGAAGACCCTAGAACTCATTGGCACAGGAGACAACTTCCTGAACAGAAGACCAACAGCACAGGCTCTAAAACAATCAATAAATAGGACCTCATGAAACTGAAAAGCTTCTGTAAAGCAAAGGACACTGTTGTAAGAACAAAACAACTGCCTACAGATTGGGAAAGGACCTTCACCAACTCTATATCTGACAGAGGGCTAATATCCAATATATATAAAGAACTTAAGAAGTTAAACAGCAAGTGTAATTAATAATAATAAAAAAAAAATGGGGTACAGTGGGGAGCCAAGATGGCGGCGCCGGGAGAACAGCGCGTCTGAGAAGCAGGACAACACTCTCCGTGCAGAGACCAGGAGACCGAACTCGGGGCCCTGAAACTACATCAATCATGTTTCCCAGGTGAGGGGAGGCTCCCACGGCATGGGAATCAGTCGGGTCCACTCACGGCTACCCAGCCAGAACCCGGAAGAAATCCCGGGTAACGCAGGCTTTGGGTCTCCAGGCTGGAGCCGCAAGCCGGCGTGTCCCAGTCACTTTCCCAGGCTGATCCGTGGGCACAAGGGTACCTGAGACTGGGAGTCCCAGTTGCGGGGGGACCCCACGGGGAAGCAGGGTTGCGGGTCTGATCGCAGGTCACCCAGTCTTTCCCCGGAAGGTGTCTGCCGCCATCACAGCCGAGCTCCTGTCGCGCGCGGAGAGCTTTGCACTCAGCTCAGAAAATAAAACACGGAAAATAAATAACTCCACTACAGTAAAACAAAAAACAACCAAGCACACAACCTGATGACCACAGCCAACATCAAATTCAAAGGATCTAACAGCCACTGGTCATTACTCTCTCTCAATATCAATGGACTTAATTCTCCAATAAAAAGACACAGACTAACAGAATGGATGCGTAAACAAAACCCAGCAATCTGTTGTATACAAGAAACACACCTAAGTCACAAAGATAGACATTACCTGAGGGTAAAGGGATGGAAGACGGCTTTTCAAGCAAATGGACACAAGAAGCAAGCAGGAGTAGCCATTCTAATATCTGATAAAATAGTCTTTCAACTAAAATTAATCAAAAGAGATGGG
Source organism: Meriones unguiculatus (assembly GCF_030254825.1). Taxonomy (NCBI): domain Eukaryota; kingdom Metazoa; phylum Chordata; class Mammalia; order Rodentia; family Muridae; genus Meriones; species Meriones unguiculatus. The sequence continues at coordinate 159,759,891 of NC_083351.1, forward strand.
GAAGGACACTTCATACTCATCAAGGGAAAATTCCACCAAGAAGACATCACAATCCTGAACATCTATGCCCCAAATACAAGGGCACCCACATTTGTGAAAGAAACATTGATAAAACTTAAACCACATATAGATCCCCACACACTAATAGTGGGAGACTTCAACACCCCACTCTCAACAAAGGACAGGTCAACAAAACAGAAATTAAACAAAGAAACAATATCTCTAACAGATCATTAATCAAATGGACCTAACAGACATTTACAAAACCTTACACCCAAACACAAAAGAATTTACCTTCTTCTCAGCACCTCATGGAACCTTCTCCAAAATAGACCACATAGTTGGTCACAAAGCAAGCCTCAACAAATACAGGAAGATTGAAATAATCCCTTGTATCCTGTCTGATCACCATGGAATAAAGCGGGACCTCAGTAACAACAGAAATAGCAAAAAGCCTACACATACATGGAAACTGAACAACTTGCTAGTAAAAGACAGCTGGGTCAGGGAAGAAATAAAGAAAGAAATTAAAATCTTCCTAGAACTCAATGAAAATGAAGACACAACATACCCAAACTTGTGGGACATAATGAAGACAGTGCTAAGAGGAAAGTTCATAGCACTAAGTGCCTTCAAGAAGAAATTTGAGACAGCGCATTCAAGCAACTTAATGGCTCACTTAAAAACCCTAGAAAAAGAAGAAGCAGACACACCAAGAAGGAGCAGACGGCTGGAAATAATCAAACTCAGGGCTGAAATCAATCAATTAGAAACAAATAAAACAATTCAAAGAATCAATGAAACCAAGAGCTGGTTCTTTGAGAAAATCAACAAGATAGACAAACCCTTAGCCAAGCTAACTAAAAGGCAGCGAGACACCATCCAAATCAACAAAATCAGAAATGAAAAGGGGGACATAACTACAGACACTGAGGAAATCCAAGCAATCATTAGGACTTACTTCAAAAATCTATACGGAACAAAATTTGAAAATCTAAATGAAATGGACAATTTTCTTGATCGATTCCACTTACCAAAGCTAAATCAGGACCAGGTAAATCAATTAAATAGTCCTATATCCCCCAAGGAAATAGAAGCAGTCATCGAAAGTCTCCCATCGAAAAAAAAAAAAAAAAAAAAGCCCAGGACCTGATGGTTTCAGCGCAGAATTCTACCAGATATTCAAAAAAGAGCTAACTCCAATTCTCTTCAAACTATTCCACAAAATTGAAACAGAAGCAACATTACCAAACTCATTCTATGAAGCCACAGTCACCTTGGTACCTAAACCTCACAAAGACCCAACCAAAAAAGAGAACTTCAGGCCAATCTCCCTTATGAATATTGATGCAAAAATACTCAACAAAATACTCGCAAACCGAATACAAGAACACATCAAAGATATCATCCACCATGACCAAGTAGGCTTCATCCCAGGTATGCAGGGGTGGTTCAATATACGGAAATCCATCAATGTGATCCACCATATTAACAAATTGAAAGAAAAAACCACATGATAATCTCCCTAGATGCTGAAAAAGCCTTTGACAAAATCCAACATCCATTCATGTTTAAAGTATTGGAGAGATCAGGGATACAAGGCACATATCTAAACATAGTAAAGGCAATATACAACAAACATATAGCCAACATCAAACTGAACGGAGAGAAACTGAAATCAGGGACAAGACAAGGCTGCCCATTCTCTCCATATCTCTTCAACATAGTTCTGGAAGTCCTTGCTAGAGCAATAAGACAGTTGAAGGAGATCAAGGGGATACAAATTGGAAAGGAAGAAGTCAAATTATCACTATTTGCAGATATGATAGTATACCTGAGTGACCCGAAAAACTCTACCAGGGAACTCCTACAGCTGATAAACACCTTCAGCAAAGTGGCAGGATACAAAATTAACTCAAAAAAATCAGTAGCCCTCCTGTATACAAAAGACAAAAGGGCTGAGAAAGAAATTAGGGAAACAACACCCTTCACAATAGCCACTAATGACATAAGGTACATTGGAGTAACCCTAACCAAGGAATTCAAAGACTTCTATGGAAAAAATTTCAAATCTCTGAAGAAAGAATTAGAAGAAGATATGAGAAGATGGAAAGATCTCCCATGCTCATGGCTTGGCAAGATTAACATAGTAAAAATGGCCATCTTACGAAAAGCAATCTACAGATTCAATGCAATGCCCATCAAATTACCAACACAATTCTTTACAGACCTGGAAAGAAAAATTCTCAACTTCATATGGAATAACAAGAAACCCAGAATTGCTAAAACAATCCTCTACAATAAAAGATCTTCTGGAGGTATCTCCATCCCTGACCTTAAGCTGTACTATAGAGCAACAGTTTTAAAAACTGCATGGTACTGGCATAGAAACAGAATGGTGGATCAATGGAACCGAACAGAGGACCCAGAAATAAACCCACACACTTATGGACACCTGATCTTTGACAAAGACGACAAAACCATTCAATGGAAAAAGGATAGCATCTTCAACAAATGGTGCTGGTCCAACTGGATGTCTACATGTAGAAAAATGAAAATAGATCCATACTTGTCACCCTGCACAAAACTGAAGTCCAAGTGGATCAAAGACCTCAACATAAAACCAGACACATTAAATCGGCTTGAAAAAAAAGTGGGAAATACCCTAGAACTCATTGGTACAGGGGAAAACTTCCTGAACAAAACATCAACAGCACAGGCTCTAAGAGCAACAACCAATAAATGGGACCTCATGAAACTGAAAAGCTTCTGTAAAGCAAAGGACACCATCATCAAAACAAAGCGACCACCTACAGATTGGAAAAGAATCTTCACCAACCCTTTATCTGACAGAGGACTCATATCCAGTATATATAAAGAACTAAAGAAGCTGAAAAGCAGAAAACCAAGTAATCCATTTAAAAAATGGGGAACAGAGCTAAACAGAGAATTCTCTGTAGAGGAAGACCGAATGGCAGAGAAGCACTTAAAGAAATGCTCAACCTCACTAGCCATTAGGGAAATGCAAATCAAAACAACCCTGAGATTTCACCTTACACCCATGAGAATGGCCAAGATCAAAAACTCAAGTGACAACACATGCTGGAGAGGTTGTGGAGAAAGGGGAACCCTTCTCCACTGCTGGTGGGAATGTAAACTTGTACAACCACTCTGGAAATCAATCTGGCGCTTTCTCAGACAACTAGGAATAGCGCTTCCTCAAGATCCAGCCATACCACTACTGGGCATATACCCAAAAGAGGCTCAAGTACACAAAAAGGACATTTGCTCAACCATGTTTGTAGCAGCTTTATTTGTAATAGCCAGAAGCTGGAAACAACCCAGATGCCCCTCAACTGAAGAATGGATGCAGAAATTGTGGTACATCTACACAATGGAATATTACTCAGCAATGAAAAATAAGGAAATCATGAAATTTGCAGGTAAATGGTGGGATCTGGAAAGGATCATCCTGAGTGAGTTGTCCCTGAAGCAAAAAGACACACATGGTATATACTCACTCATATAGACATTCAACATAGGACAAACCCACTAAAACCTGTGCATCTAAAGAAACTAAGCAAGAGAGAGGACCCTAAATAAAATGTCCAATCCCCATCCGGAAAGGCAAAGAGGAGGGACATCAAAAGGAGAAGAAAACAGGAAACAACCCAGGTACCTACCACAGAGGGCCTCTGAAAGCCTCTGCCCTACAGACTATCAATGCAGATGCTGAGCCTGATGGGCAACTGTTGGGCAGAGTGAAGGGAATTTTATGTAAGAACTGGGAAATAGTAAGAGCTGGAGAGGACAGGGTTTCCACAAGGAGAGCAACAGAACCAGAAAATTTGAACACAGGGAACTTCCCAGAGACTCATACTCCAACCAAGGACTGACTATTCATAGAGATAACCCAGAACCCCTGCACAGATGTAGTCCAGGGCAGTTCAGAGTCCAATTGGGTTACATAGTAATGTGAAGAGGGACTGCCTCTGACATAATCTGATTGGCCTGCTCTTTGATCACCTCCCCCTGGGGGGGAGCAGCCTTACCAGGCCATAGTAGAGGACAATGCAGCCACTTTTGATGTGAACTGATAGACTAAGATCAGAAAGGAGAGGAGAACCTCCCCTATCAGTGGACTTGGGGAGTGGCATGCATGCAGAAAGGGGAGGGAGGGTGGGGTCGGGAGGGGAGGAGGGAGGGGCTTATGGGGGGATGCAAATGAATAAAGTGTAATTGATGAAAATTTAAAAAAAATCCAAGAAAAAAGTCAAAGTTGTCACCATAATATCTAATAGAATAGTGTTTCAACAAAATTAATCAAAAGAGATGTAGGGTCACTTCATTCTTATCAAAGAAAAAGTCCACCAAGAGGACATCTCAATTCTGATCATATATACCCTAAATACAAGGCCACCCACAGTTGTAAAAGTAACATCATTTAAGCTTAAAGCACACATCTACATTAATAGTAGGAGATATCAACACTTCTCTCTCATCAATGGACAGATTATTGAGACAGAAACTAAATAGAGAAATAATAAAACAGAGGTCATGGTACTTGGTTAGAGTATGAGCCTCTGGAAAGACCCTGTGTTCAAATTTTCTGGTTCTGTTGCTCTCCTTGTGGAGTTCCTGTCCTCTCCAGATCTTACTGTTTCCCACTTCTTTCATAAGATTCCATGCACTCTGCCCAACAGTTGGCCATAAGTCTCAGTGTCTGCCTTGATAGTCTGCAGGGCAGAGCCCTTCAGAAGCCCTCTATGGCAGGTACCTAACTTGTTTACTGTTTTCTTCTTCTTCTGATATCCATCCTCTTTGCCTTTCGGGATGTGGATTGAGCGTTTTAATCAGGGTCCTCCCTCTTGACTAGTTTCTTTAGATGTACAGATTTTAATGGGTTTGTCCTATATTATATGTCTATATGAGTGAGTATATACCATGTGTGTCTTTCTGCTTCTGGGATAGCTCACTCAGGATGAGCCTTTCCAGTTTCCACCATTTACTTGCAAATTTCATGATTTCCTTATTTTTCATTGCTGAGTAGTATTCCATTGTGTAGATGTACCACAATTTCTGCATCCATTCTTCAGTTGAGGGGCATCTGGGCTGTTTCCAGCATACTCCAACCAAGTACCATCCATGTAGATAAGCTAGAACCCCTGCACAGATGTAACCCATGGCAGTTCAGTATCCAAGTGGCTTCCATAGTAATGGGAACAGGGACTGCCTCTGACATAAACTGATTGGGCTGCTCTTTGATCACTTCCCCCCTCAGGGGGTTGAATACTTACCAGGCCACAGAAGATGACAATGCAGCCACTCCTGATGAGATCTGATAGACTAAGATCAGAAGGAAGGAGAGGGGGATCTCCCCTATCAGTGGACTTGGGGAAGGGCTTGTGTGAAAAAGCAGGAGGGAAGGTGGGATTAGGAGGGGAGGAGGGAGGGGCTTATGGGGGGATACAAAGTGAATAAAGTGTAACTAATAAAAGTTAAAAAAGACATTAAAAGAAATGAAAATGAAAAGAAGTCAATGAAAAAAAAAAAAGGAATGGTTTATGGCCCCAACTGGCTCACAATCTAGAAAATGTTTTGTTTGTATAATTAAGAGGGGTATACTTTCTAAAACCTTTCTTTTTGTATCAGGCAATTGAAATAAAAGTAATAAAATTCCTTAAAATCACAAAAAAATGGGGTACAGAGCTAAAAAAAGAAGTTAAACAGCAGCAAATCAAGTAATCCAATTAAAAAATGGGGTACAGAGATAAACAGAGAATTCTCAACAGAAGAATATCAAATGGCCGAAAAACACTTTAAAAAATGCTCAGCGTATTTAGTCAGGGAAACGCAAATCAAAACTACCCTGAGATTTCACCTTACACCCACCAGAATGGCTAAGATCAAAAACTCAAGTGACAATACAGGCTGGAGAGGAGGATATGAGAAAGGGGAACCCTCCTCCATTTCTGGTGGGAATGTAAACTTATACAACCACTTTGGAAATCAATCTGGCACATTTCTCAAACAATTAGGAATAGCGCTTCCTCAAGATGCAGCTATTCCACTCCTAGGGATAGATCCAAAATATGCTCAAGTACACAACAAGGACATTTGCTTAACCATGTTTGTAGCAGCTTTGTTCGTAATACTCAGAAACTGGAAACAACCCAGATGTCCCTCAATGGAGCAATGTATACAGAAATTGTGGTACATTTACACAATGAACTACTACTCAGCAATAAAAAACAAGGAAATCATGAAATTTGCAGGTAAATGGTGGGAACTAAAAAAGATCATCCTGAGTAAGGTATCACAGAAGCAGAAAGACACACAGGGTATATACTCACTCAAAGGGGATACTAGACATATAATATAAGATAAACATACTAAAATCTATACACCTAAAGAAACTAATCAAGAAACTAATCACTCTGGCTAAAATGTTCAATCCCCATTCAAAAGGCAAAGAGGATGAACATCAGAAGAAGGAGAAAACAGGGAACAAGACAGGAGCCTGCCACAGAGGGCCCCTGAAAGGCTCCACCCTGCAAGGTATCAAAGCAGATGCTGAGACTTACAGCCAAACTTTGGGTTGAGTGCAGGTAATCTTATGAAAAAAGGAGGAGATAGTAAGACCTGGAGAGGACAGGAGCTCCACAAGGAGAGCAACAGAACCAAAAAATCTGGGCACAGGTTTTCTGAGACTGATACTCCAACCAAGGACCATGCATGGAGAAAACCTAGAATCCCTAGAACCCCTGCACAGATGTAGCCCAGCGCAGCTCAGTCTCCAAGTGGGTTCCATAGTAATGGGAACAGAGACTGTCTCTGACATGAACTGATTGGCCTGCTCTTTAATTACCTCCCCCTGACGGGGGAGCAGCATTAACAGGACACAGAGGAAGATAATGCAGCCAGTTCTGATGAGACCTGATAGACTAGGATCAGAAGGAAGGGAAGGAAGACCTCCCCTATCAGTCGACTGGGTAGAGAAGGGGAGAGAGGGTGGGATTGGGAGGGCAGGAGGGAGGGTCTACAGGGGGGATAAAAACAGCATTGGCTCTCAGCTAGTGGTAGGATTCCATGTCCACTTACACACACACACACGTACATACACACACAATCTGTATAGAAAGACATCGTAAATGAAGAGAAGAAGCAGATGGGGCAGGGATCTAAATACAGAATTCTCAAAAGATGAAATACAAGTATCAAAGCAGATGCTGAGCCTGATGGGCAACTGTTGGGCAGAGTGAATGGAATTTTATGTAAGAAGTGGGAAATAGTAAGAGCTGGAGAGGACAGGGCCTCCACAAGGAGAGCAACAGAACAAGAAAATTTGAACACAGGGAACTTCCCAGAGACTCATACTCCAACCAAGAACTATTCATGGAGATAACCTAGAACCCCTGCACAGATGTAGCCCAGGGCAGTTCAGAGTCCAAGTGGGTTACCTAGTAATGTGAAGAGGGACTGCCTCTGACATAATCTGACTGGCCTGCTCTTTGATCACCTCCCCCTGGGGGGAGCAGCCTTACCAGGCCATAGTAGAGGACAATGCAGCCACTTTTGATGTGAACTGATGGACTAAGATCAGAAAGGAGAGGAGAACCTCCCCTATCAGTGGACTTGGGGAGTGGCATGCATGCAGAAAGGGGAGGGAGGGTGGGGTCGGGAGGGGAGGAGGGGGGGCTTATGGGGGGATGCAGAATGAATAAAGTGTAATTGATGAAAAATTAAAAAAAAGAAATACAAGTGGCCGAAAAATATTTACTTTAAATTGTTGAACATATTTAGCCATGAAGGAAATTAAAAAAAACTAACTTGATATTTCATGTTACTCTGGCCAGAATGGCCAAGATAAAACAAAACTAAACAAAGACAGTACAGGCTGACATGAATGTAGATAAAAGATACTTAGTCACTGCTGGTAGGAGCACAATCTGAAACAAGCACTACTGAAATAAAGTTGAGGAGACCTGGAGAGGACAGGAGCTCCACAAGGATCAAATATATCAGGGCACAGGGGTCTTTCATGAGACTGTTTCTCCAACCAAGGACCATGTATGGATATAACTTAGAACTCCTGCTCGGATGTAGCCCATGGTAGATCAGTATCCAAATGGGTTCCCTAGTAAGGAGAACAGGGACTATTTCTGACATGAATCAATGGCAGGCTCTTTGACATCCCCCGCCCCAAGGGAGGAGCAGTCCTGCTAGGCCACAGAAGAGGGCATTGCAGCCAGTCCTGAAGATACCTGATAAAACAGGGTCAGATGGAAGGGAAGGAGGTCCTCCCCTATCAGTGGACTTGGAAAGGGGCAGGGAGGAGATAAGGAAGGGATGGTTGGATTTGGAGGGAATGAGGAAGGGGGATATGGCTGGGCTACAAATAACCTGTGATTAATATAAAAAAATTTTAAAAATGGAAAAAAAATCTAGAAATAGATCTGCCAGATGATTCAGCTATACTATACTGTACCATACTGTACTATAGTATACCAAAGTACACTATATTCTACTATACTAAAGTATACTCTACTATACTAAATTATACTATATTCTACTATATTGAAGTATACTATACTCTACTGTACTAAAGTGTACTATACAACACTATACCAAAGTACAGTATTATACTATACTACAATAAAGTATACTATACTTGGGCACATATCTATATTATGGAGAGAATGGTTCTATCTTCACTGCTGTTCTGTTCACATTACCCAGGAAATGGAAACACCCTAGATGTCCATCAGTTGATGAAAGGGAAAATGAGAATGTGATACATTCACAACAAAATAGTATTCAGCTACTAAGAAAAAATAAAATCATTAAATTCACAGATAAATAGACAGAGCTGAAAACAATTATTCTGAGTGAGGCTATCCAGACACAGAAAAACAAACACCACATGTTTTCTTAAATTGTGCATGTTAGCTTTGAATCATCAATTCTGTATTTCATTTTGAATACCTGTAAAAGTCAGAAATTTAGTAAGGGTTGAGATTAGGCACTTTCAGGGGAAGGTAGATGTAACACAGTGGAATAAAGAGCTAAATGGAAATCTTTGTTTGACAAAGAGACATATGAGCATATAACCATTCTTAAGGCCAAAACATGTATGGTTTTTCTCCTTCCTCAGCTGTACACCTACATTTGTCTAGTAACTTCACCCACATAGAGAAAAGCAGAGGTCCCAATCCCTTTGTGCAGCTTTGGTGGTTCCTGGTTTTATTTTATCAGATTTTAATGCCACCCAAGGCCACTCCAGAGCTACCCTATAATTTCATTTGTGGAAAGACGGGAAAAAGAAAGAAAAAATATAAGATTTCTTGTCAACCCACTGTGATATAAGTTGAGAGACACAAAAATAGCATATGGCTATGACTAAGACACTTAGCTGTGACTCTCCTTTGAAAAGACCACACCCAAACATTTGACTTTCCCTGAGTGGAGGACCCTGAAAGAAAAGGGGCTATAGTTCTGGCTGTCCTCTGCTACATCACCATGGCTGATAACTATGAGGATGCATATAAGGATGTTCATGGTATGTTCCTTACTCTGCTACATGGTGAGAAAGTTCTCATTGTGTAGAGCATTTCAGTGTTGTCATGGATTATTTCTTGTTGCAAATGACTTTAATATATATATTATATATATCATACGAACATTTATAAGAATATGAAGCACATGCTTGCTTTTATAAGAAGATATATGCTTGCTTCTTATAAAAGCAAGCATGTGCTTCATATTCTTATAAACGTTCATATGATCCAATTTTATGACAAATTTTTATTTTATGTAATTCTTTTAGCATGTTATTTTATGATGTAAATAATGTCCCTGACAGAGACCCTATCCCAAAATATAGTGACTTGCCATACCGACTATTTCAGTAAAGACAGCTGAGAAACTGTGCATACAAGAGGGAACTTCTGATCTTCCCTTGAAGCAGGACAAAACTACATTTAAGAGGCAATTTTGACTGCCCACAGAGAAGAAACATCCTTATTTCCAATCATGAAGGGACCTAGAGAGGCCTCTAGTTAAATGGGCTTTGCTCAGTCTTTGTTGCATCACATCGGCCCATGCTTTTCCACACTCCATCAAACATGCTTGCAATAGATTTGTGCCTCACCATTCTCTGGGGTTCTTTTCCTTCTGAATATTCCTATGCCATACAAAACTTATATCAAACAGGTTTATTTGATTTTGTCTGGTTTGTTGTTGCAGGAGGGTGCCAATAGAAGGAAAATATGTCCTCCCCTGCTTCAGTTTTACTGACTTCATTAATCAGTTTGGATTGTAGTAAGCTCATAGTTTTTGACAAACAGGCATTTTGTCACAACAACAAGAAAAGTATTCAATATAACTTGCCCATCACCATGAATAATGGCTTTCTTCCTTCCCCCTCCATTGTTTCTCCCTTCATCTCCTTCCTTTCTATCCCACCTTAAAGGGTGACTCACCAAGAACAAAGAAAGCCCACAGGTTTAGCAGCGAGGACTAGCTACATTGTGAATGAATTTTGGAAACTTCATGATCCAGTTAAAGACAGGTATGTTATCTGTTGCCCCTGGGGCCCCTGCTAGAGTGTGGGAAGACAAAGACAAGCACGTCTGACAAAGAACAGAAACTTTTTTGATCAATGAGTTAGAAAGTTACACTCCAAAATGTTCAGAATGTCTACCTCAATGTTCTGAATACTTGACACTGAAGATCAAGGCAAGGAGATGCTTTCTCTGATTGCCCCTTATCTGCTTAATACCATCAAAAAAGACATGTAAAGATATACATGACTACAGTCTCTGACACATGACTAATGGTCAGTAACCCTCTTTACAAACAGCTTCGTACGTGGCTGACAATGACCTTTCGGAGTAGAGAAGTAGGTGCTTCCCTTTCCCAGACAGGGTTGAAGATCTTCTGCCTACTCAATAGGCAGAAATTCTGTATAACATCCCACAAAAACCATCCTGAAGCCAGAAACATGATAAACCCGAAGATGTGATGAGAAAAGTAGAGGAACAGTATTCCCTTGAGATGTTCTTAAGTACTGAGAAGACCCTTGCACAATGCAGTTAGTGGCAAACCCTCACTGCTAAGCCAGTGAGCCTTCTGTTCTCAGTGAGCCATGTAGTTAAGGTAGGATAGAAAGTAAAGAAAGGAAGGTAGGAAAAAAAAAGTGGAAGAAAGCCATAATTTAGGGGGGTGGGGTATGTTAGTCTTCTTGTGGTTGTAACAAAACACTATCTGACCCTAGCCTATCAGTTATCATCAGGACTGTCTGGATCCTCTTTCTCTGTGACCTAGTAAGGCCACCTTGCCAGGGGGAGTTATCAAAAAGCAGGTAACCAAGTTCATGCCTGTGACTATTCCTGCTCCCCTTACTAGGAAACCCCCATGAAGACTGAGCTGTTCATGGGATACATCTGAGAAGAAGGTCTAGGTTCATTTCAAGAGCTCTTCTAGTCATGCATTCATAAAGATAGAGGAGAGGCATGTGGCAGAGTGAGGCTGAGGAAAGGGAAACTGAGTTTGGGACGTAATAAATGAGAAAAGATTATTAAAAAGTTAAATGCTTGACTCTTTTTTAATACTTTTTTGTTCTTAGTTGAGTATAAACATGAAAGGTTCTTGCTGTTTTTCCCCCTTATCTATCATTTAATTCCTCAGCCCTTTTTTCTATTTCTATCTGCTGAGTTGTTTGGAAAAGTAAAGGTGCTGGGGACAGATCACCCTTTATGAATGTTGCGTCCTTCAGAGTGGCAAGTCACTAGGTCAGGGAGATAGTTCAGATGGGAAAGGGATGGTTCTCTCAGTTGCTGTTGCTCTCCTCCTTCTTCCTTCCCTTCCTTTTCTCTCCTCCTTCTTCCTTCCCTTCCTTTTAAGGCAGAGGTGTCACAGAGCACAGGCCTTGCATTCTTGGTTCTCCTGCCTTGACCTGTGAGTGCTGGGATTACAGGTATTAGCCATTATACCTGCTTCAGTTCTCCATAAATTAACTAGGTGCTGCCTCTCTTTCCTAAAATCATTGGAATCCATATTTGTGCTTAGAATTAAATAACTTCAAAGGACTGTTTGGTATTTTTAAATAGTTGGATACTTTCCTTTGAGTGCTAAACTGAAGGACTGAAATTCTCTGCATGAAAAGTTTGGTAGTTTCAAAGGGAAAACAAACGTCCAAATCTTCCTTCCAGCACTTTGGCTCTAACCCTTAAATTATTTTTATTCATTTTTCACTAGGGCTTCTCAGGGTAACTGAGGCATGATGGCCAGAGGTCTCATAAATTACATGTCCTCACAATTCTATAAAGTTAAACAATTAGTCATGAATTTAGTCGTTTAATATACAAGATTGGAGTGCCACCTAGTGGCTTAATGTGTAGCTCATGGACCTTCCTTAATAATAGCAGATATTTCAAATTTGGTTTCTAGTGCCTGAAATCAAATAACGAAAACAAACAAACAAACAAACCTTATTTTTTTATACAAAAATAATTAGCATACATTCAAAATTCATTCCTTCATCGAGATCATTCAAAAGTGACCAAGTAGTATGCTTGCATGTATGGCAATGTCACAATGAAAGATTAATTTGTACCATTAATAAGTGGAAATAATTATAATTCTAAAACTTCTCAGTAACTACATAACTTTTTTGTTAGAAAACATGGCTTGGAGATCATTTGCCTTGCAGCATGTGTATAAAGTACTAGGTGGATCCCCAACACACACACACAAACATATACATGATATGGGGGGATTTATCTGGCTGTCATCTTCTAGTCATAGAACCATTATCAAGTTTTTAATATTGAGTGTCAGGCTCTTTTTTAATTAATTTATATTTTTATAAATTACAGTTTATTCACTTTGTATCCCAGCTGTAGGTCCCTCCCTCCTCTCCTCCCAATCCCTCCCTCCCTTCCTCATTTCCTCCCATTCCCCTCCCTCATTCCACTGATAGTCCTCTTCCCCTTCCAAATGACCCTAGCCTATCAGGCAGGTCTCATCAGGACTGGCTGCATCCACTTCCTCTGTGGCCTGGTAAGGTTTCTCCCCCATCATGAGGAGGTGATCAAAGAGTCAGCAACTGAGTTCATGTCAGAGATAGCCTCTGTTCCCATTACTTGGGAACTCACTTGGAGACTGAACTGCCATGGGCTACATCTGTACAGGGGTTCTAGGGATTCTAGGTTATCTCCATGCATGGTCCTTGGTTGGAGTATCAGTCTTAGAAAAGGCCCCTGTGCCCAGATTTCTTGGTTCTGTTGTTCTCCTTGTGGAACTCCTGTCCCCTCCAGGTCTTTCTATCTCCCCCTTTTATCATAAGATTCCCTGTACTCTGCCCAAAGTTTGGCTACCAGTCTCGCATCTGCTTTGATACCTTGCTGGGTATGTATACCTTGCTCTTAATACATAAGTTTTCTGTTAAAAACAGAACTGTTCTTGAAAATAACAAGATGTCCTTTTCATCTGGAGAAAGATGTAAGATTCTAGTACTTGGGTCAGGTTAGGACCTTCGAAGGCCCCAAAGCCTTGCCCCTGGGCACTGCTGAAAGCAGAAGGAATAGGAAAGTCACCCCGATCTTCCCACCACCTCTTATCCCTGCCACCAAAAAAAAAAAAAAAAAGTCTTTCCCACATCTCAGACAAAAGAAATCAAACCCACAGAACCTGAACAAACACTCTTGCTGAGCAGTTTTCAGTTCAACACCCTGAGGCCATGCAAGGTAATTTGCCCTTTCCCATGCAAGGTAATTTGCCCTTTTTCCTTGAATGTTGGCTTCTGAAGATGCTATTTTATACTTACATAAAATAAGTATAAGATTTGTAACAGTAGATATGTCTTCTGTCAATGGCAGCAGCCATGAAACTTGTGATAAGGAATAATCAAGAATGATGCAGAGTGAGGAGTTTACTTAAGTTAATTAGTTAATTAAGTTGACTCAAGTGAATCAGGGTGAGTTCTGAAGCTTATCAGGAAAATAAGTGACCAGAGTACAAGCAAGAGAATAAAAATAAATAAACATGTGCAAGGAATATAGCCTGAAAAGACAAAAGCAAAAGAGTCATGGGGAAAGCAGAGGAGAGGAAGGCAAGATTCAGAGAACTTGAGGCAGCAAATGCTCCCATAAGATTGTCGATAATGGTTCAAAGCCCATCGGAGAGCATCTCAGAAGATGAGTGTGCACAGATGTACCCAGAGGGAAGGGAATGTATACCCAATGTATACCCAAGAGTCCACAGAAGTAGGGAACAAAGGTAATCAAATGCCTAAAAACAGTGACTAGAAGTTCATACATAAGAAAATGAGAGGACTGGAGAAATGGCTCAGCAGTTAAGAGCACCAGCCACTCTTCCAGAGGACCTGGGCTCAGCACCCAACACCCACATGATGACTCATAACCATCCATAACTTCAGTTCCACCACATCTGATGTCTTTTTCTGGCCCCCCAAAACACAGGCCAAGGCACACATAATGCAGATGTGCATGCAGGCAAAACACCCATACACATAGAAAAAAAATTTCAATAAATCTTAAAGAGAAGAAAATGACAAGAAAGAGAAACAATATGATGCAGGGAATCATGGAGTTGGCCTGGTCTAGATGCCTTGGGAGGTATTCGTCATAGGTTTTGTAGGTTAGTGTCCAAGGCTCCTGAGGTACTATGTGCCTTTCATTTCCAGGGAAACCGAGGCACTCTCTCAAGCAGAGAAGCTTCCAAGCCACCCGTTTCTCTGTATTCCCTGGAAGTCAGCAAAACATAGAAGCTTGATAGAGCAATTAGACATTGTGTGTGCCCTGTGTAGCCTGCAAATGCTCTTGTATCCCAGAAATTGCCATTATATTCTGTTTCTGCTAAGGCATTAAAAAGTCTGATTGCTTCCACTGAACTTGTCACTCAGTCTTGCTGTGATCCCACCAACCCAACCTGGTCAAGATTTGTTTCTCATCAGCCATATCAGGTAACCTTGGCCTGGTAAGCAACTGAAACTTAAAAAAAGTATGGTATAGGCAGATAGTCCGAGTCCCAAAGTATATGGACCTCTTATAACCAAAGGTGTGTGGTTGGGTGTGTGTGTGAATGCCCCCCAACTGTCTCTCATATTCATATACATCATACCAAAGGTGTAGTTTTCACCCTTAATCTCCAAAGCATAAATGCTACCAAGACACGTATATCTATACATGCACATGCTTGTGTAGACATTAATTATAAGCCTTGAACTTGGGAAAGCTTCCAGTTTCAATCCCAGAGGTACATGACACACCTGGCCAACTGTTAAGATAATGTAATATTTCATCAGTTTCAAAAAATAAGGCCAAACTCTTGAAGAAATTTTGCTTAAATTACTAAGATAATAGTTAAGATTTACTGGCTTTAAAAAAATGTTCACTAGGTGTGTGTGTGTGTAGCCCACAAAACTCAAAGTGTCAGATCCCCTAAAACTGGAGCTACAGACAGTTAAAAGCTCTCATGTGCTCTACTGTGGCCTGGTAAGGCTGCTCCCCCCCCCCCCCCAGAGGGAGGTGATCAAAGAGCAGACCAATCAGATTATGTCAGAGGCAGTCCCTCTTCACATTACTATGTAACCCAATTGGACTCTGAACTGCCCTGGGCTACATCTGTGCAGGGGTTCTAGGTTATCTCCATGAATAGTCCTTGGTTGGAGTATGAGTCTCTGGGAAGTTCCCTATGTTCAAATTTTCTTGTTCTGTTGCTCTCCTTGTGGAGACCCTGTCCTCTCCAGCTCTTACTATTTCCCAGTTCTTACCTAAAATTCCGTTCTCCTGCCCAACAGTTGCCCATCCGGCTCAGCATCTGCTTTGATAGTCTGAAGGGCAGAGGCTTTCAGAGGCCCTCTGTGGTAGGTTCCTAGGTTGTTTCCTGTTTTCTTCTTCTTCTGATGTCCATCCTCTTTGCCTTTCTGGATGGGGATTGGACGTTTTAGTTAGGGTCCTCTCTCTTGCTTAGGACAATACAGCCACTTTTGATGTGAACTGACAGACTAAGATCAGAAAGGAGAGGAGAACCTCCCCTATTAGTGGACTTGGGGAGTGGCATGCAAGCAGAGAGAGGAGGGAGGGTGGGATTGGGAGGAGAGGAGGGAGGGGCTTATGGGGGGATGCAGAATGAATAAAGTGTAATTGATGAAAAATTTAAGAAAAAAGGGGAAAAAATAATTTAAGAACCTTAAATGACTTTCAAAATTGGAGGAAAACATGGAGTTAGTCAATTTGCATGGAGCACGTCTCGCCCCTGGGGGCAATGGTCTCCTGAACCTACTCAGACCTCGGACACCACCACTGCTAGTTCTAGAACTGACGCAGGATGTTCCAACGAGGGGTTAAGGCTTCTCAGAATATTTCCTATAAGCCCACACCTGTTTGTCTATATCCCCCATTTTTATTCATTATTAGCCAGATAGAGCCAAGTAATTGTGGTAATGATACTTGCTTTTTTGCCCAATGCTGGAATGCTAGTAAATTTAGGTATGCCCTGGTTACTCGCATGCCTCACTGGGTGCCTGTGCCCATTGATGCCCCTCACGCTATGACTCTCTTCAGACAGATAAGGGATCTTGGAACTACAGCCACCATTGTTACTACCATCTCATTGACAGCTGTTGGAGCTACCACCAGGGCATTAGCCATGAGTCATACTGGGCAGACTGCTCAGACCCTGAATAATCATTTAGCCAATGTAGCTCATGCCTTAGTTGTACATAAAGGAATTAATGCTCAACTAAAAGGAAGCTTGATGGTGTTCAATCAGAGGGTTGACCACTTGCAGGAGCAAATTGATACCCTATGGCAAATCGCTCAACCTGGCTGTCAATGAAAGTATGCTGGACTTTGTGTCACTAGCATACAACATGAGAATTTTTCCTGTGCTGCAAATCTGTCTAAACAATTGTCGAGCTATATTTTAGGTAATTGGACTGAAGAATTCGATACTACGATGGAGCAGCTGAGAGTGGCCATTGTCACAGTAAATTCTACCGGAGTGGACGCAGGACTAGCCACAGGATTATCAACATGGATTGCTGCAGCCATGAATCATCTGAAGGAATGGGCGGGCATGGGAGCGTTAGCAGGCCTTCTGGTGTTGGTCTCCTTGGTTTGCCTGTGGTATATATGCAAGATTAGAGTCTCACAACAGTGTGATGCAGCCATGATCATTCAGGCCTTTACAGCCATTGAAGCAGGACATTCTCCCCAAGCATGGTTGGATACCATAAAAAGCTAAAATGATACGCTCAGGATGTGAGGCTAAGCACTGCACTCAGGGTCAGCCGCTTTGGACCCAGAGAAGAGCAAGTCTGATTGCATGCAGGTTGATGCCCCAGGTCCCGCCTCTGAGAAAAAGGTATCGGACGGGTCTGATGCTCTTTGGGTGGATGACACCTAAATGAACATCTGTACAAAGTCCCAATTTATTTCTAATATCAGAGATCAGACCTCTACTCTTGCCTGATGCATCTAAAACAAAAAGGGGGAACTGTAGAGAGCTGCGGAATGCTATGCCTTAAAGATGGAGCTGGTTTCCGCCTTCCACCTTCCCGATGGTGAGTGCTCTCTGTCACGAACAACCCCACATTTGGCTAAGGCCAAGGATCTGGCTTGCTTCCATGTATGTGGACCTATCTGCATTGCCCCCGTGGCACGCCTGGGTTGGCTACCCAGAGGCTATTTAAGCTGTGGGCTGGCTTTCCCCGGGGTCCGAGGATTGTTCAATGTTCCTGAATAAACTGCATTGAAAAAAAAAAAGAAAAAAAAAAAAAAAAAGTTCTCATGTGGGTGCTGGGAATCGAACCCAGGTCTTCTGCAAGAGCAGTAAGTGCTCTTTCTTGACTTTAATTCATCCTTATCTGCTTTGCAAAAAGATGTTACCAATATGAAAAAACATTTTAATAAAACTGTAATCAGTGTCATTTCCTATTTAAGAACATGCCATCCTAGAGTATCTCCTTATAGTATATATTTTCTGCTGAAGCAGTTTGAGAAGCAGCAAACAAAGGAAGTGCTGGCCATCTCCAGAAGCATGTCCTAAGTCTCATGGGAAAGTTCCTCCATGACTAGAAGTAAAGGAGTCTCAGAGAGCAAGCTAAACCAACAGTGACTACTGGCTTCCTAGCCCATACCCTTTCTGTCCTATTGTATTTTCCTGTGACTTTCCCCTGTATATCAAAACTAGTATAAAGTTACTTTAATCATGTATTGAGGACTTACTGCCTTATGAAAATTGTAGCACATAAAGCTTGTGTTCCATGGAGTTTCTTATAATTGTATTAGGTAGATGGGAAAAGACATTTTTCCAACCCTAAATGAGAGTATATTTTATATACTGTATTAGGATATTGTTTATTATGCTTATATATTATGCTCCATCACACTGCATTACTATAGTTAGAACATGTTTTCTAATAGAGTGAAAAACTAAAGCTCTGTTGTTAGCTTTTTTATAATTTTGTTTGTTTGAGACAGAGTCCCATGTATCCCAGCTGACCACAAACTCAAAAGTTACCAAGGATCCTCCTGTCTCTACCCCTAGAAAGCAGGAATTACAAGTGTGTGCAAGCACATCTGGATTAAAGGTCTGTTGTCTTTGAGCATGCTATCTTTCAGTGCTTATAAGGACGTGGGATTTGACGATCCTGGCTGATGTGATTTTTGCTACACAATTAGGTCACTTGTTATACTAGGGAGGTAATATATTACATATCTATTACCTAGCTATTTTGAGGTTTGAGTTCTACAATCCAGGTGATAACAATAGTACTCCCCTGAAATCAGAGGAATTAAGAGATGATGTATGGGAGGCCACAGCGATGCATCAGAAAGTTTCCCTTTTCTATATAACTAGTTAAGCCTCTGTCATCTCTCTCCTCTTTCTGCCTTCCTTCACACATTAACCTAACTAGCCTCAGCCATAGTCTGAAGTGGATAATTACACCTAAGTTGTCCCCACATCAATGTTTTTCAAACTCACTCTACAAAAGAAGCTTCATTTCTCCAAACCTGTTCTTCCTATATTAACTCTAGGAGCAAAAACATAAGACATGTACTTTTCTTTGATTTCTAGACATCTTAGCATAACTGCTTAGCATAAATAGATACTAAATGTCTTTAGACCAAAATCAAATGCAGATTTATTCTTGCTGAGCTAAATGCTCAGTCCTGGGTCTTCTCTGGACACAAATAAAATGAAAATCATTAAAAAGCTAAAATAGCTTTGGAAATATTTTATGTCTAGTTAATTAACCCTTGCAATGAATGACAGGGTTAATTAGCTCTTCTAGTTTAGGCAAAAAGAAAGGAAATTGATAAGCAGGCAAGCAAAGCCAAGCCTTGAAGAATGGAGATATTGTTTTGCCATCTTGTGGTTTAGTTCACACACTGCATGTGTTACACAGCTCTTCTCTATAAAAGCTGGAATGTGTGTTTTGTCTATATCAGCTTGCAATATTTGCATGTGTATGTAAAACTAATACTTAAAAATAATAGATTACATTTTTTTCAAAGGCCAGTTACCCAAATTTATATCTCCATACCTTTCTAAAAAAGGAGAACATTTCCTATACATTTGTTTATAAATTAAAGATGTCATGTGAAACAGCTGCAGTTACAAAGGCTGAAATCTGCATAGTTTTTCATTCAGAATTCTATTTATGCAGCAGTGCACTGTTCCATTTTTACAAAAACAGTGATATCCTTAGAGAATTCAATCCACACAATTAGGTCATTTAACTTGAAGACAACACATTGTGCTTCTGTGTTTGACATTATTCTTTTAACTTTGCTTGTATTTGTCCAATTTGCCATTTCCTTTATTTCCTGTAAAAGTACCTTTTATTTGCCAGATGTAATTGTCACCTCTAGGCTTACTGCCTCATCTGCTAACCTAGGCCTAATCCCACAAGCTTCTAGCCTCCATACAATCTAATGTAGGCCTAGAATGTTTTCAGCTTCTGAGACTAACTGCTGAATAAGCCCACTCTTTCTAGTTCTTTCTGAACTCTGGCTGGCTGGTTCAACTCAGGTGTACTGGCAAAACTCTTCACCAAACTGACTGATTCAAACTGGCTTCTGATTGAATTGCTCTGCTTGCACTCCTCTAGAAATCTATTCTAATCTTGAGAGGGCCTGTCAAAATAAACCTGACCAATCCAACTTCATGACAGACTTCATTTTCTTGCTGAGATTGAACAGGCCTGCCTTTTCCACTCCTCAGAAAAAAGAACTTCAGTTGCAGGAAAAAACAAAACAAAAAACAAAGAAACCTGTTCAGCCAGAGCAATTGGTCTATAAAGATAAGGTTGTAGAGCTACTGGTCTCAGAAGCCCCTAAGCTCTGATCAGTCACTTAGCCTTCAACAGCATGCACCATGCCCTGATAGAAGTCATGTAGCCTCCACTGGTACCAACCAGTTGGGCCGGTTTGAATCAGTTTAGATAAGAGCCTCCAGCCCCAATCAAGCCTTAGCTATCCCTAACCAATCATCCACGAACTCTCTTTTGACCTGCACCAATCACAGTAAGATGACCTACCTGTCCCCCAAATTCCACTAGTTCACCTTAAATAGAGCATTTGAGTTCATGGGGAGGGGGGTACCATTCTGCCTGGATGGTGATACCTGCAGAATAAACTCCTTTTGTTGTTTGGGGTCATTCTTTCAGAATCGTCTGGACCCTAACAATCTTCTGGTTCCTTCCCATTCTCTGGCTTGTTCTGGCTTTATCTGTGCCTACTTTGTTCTCTCCAACTTCTCCCAGTAAAAACTGCCTCTAAATTCCCCAAACGGAGCTGTCATGAACTCAACTCCACTGTACTGCCTCTCAACTCACTGACTCAATTGAACTGTTTGAACATAACTCAGACCTACATGCCTCTGTCTCCTAAATACCGAGATTAAAGGTGTGTACCACCACACCTGGACCTAAGCTTTTCTTTACCTGAAATATGCTCTATATCAGGCTGGCCTTGAACTAAGACATCTGTTTGCCTGGGAATAAAGGTGTGTCTGTATTCCAGCCAGAGTAGTCAAGTTCCTGGATTAAAATTCTTATACAAGAAACATTAGGTGGAGCATGCCTATAATCCCAGCACTCTGGGAAAAAGAGGCAGAAGACAGATCTCTGTGAGGTCAAGACCAGCTTCGTCTACAGAGTCCAGGTCAGCCAAGGCTACACAGAGAAACCCTGTCTCAGAAAAACAAAAACAAACAAAAACAAAAAACAATTTCTCTCACTTCAAACTGCTAACAAGGAGAGAGCTGAAAGAAAGCTCATTGGCAGTCCTATGGATTGGATGAAAATAATTAGGTCTACAAAAACTCAATTTTGTTTTTAATTTGCTATGCATTTTATTTTCCACCACAGGTTTAAATTATACCCTAACTTGAGCAGGACATTTTTTTTTTCCTTTTAAATTTATTTATTAATTACAATTTATTCACTTTGTATCCCAGCTGCAACACCCTCCTTTGCTTCTTCTAAATTCTGCCCTCCCTTCCTCTTCTCCCCTGCCCCTCCCAAAGTTGCCACTGATAGGGGAGGTCCAGCTCCCTTTCCATCTCATCAGAACTAGCTGTCTTGTCTTCTTCTGTGGCCTGGTAAGGCTGCACATCCCCCCCTCCGGGGGAGGTGATCAAAGAGAATGCCACTGAGTTCGTATCTGAGACAGTCCCTGTTCCCCTTACAAGGAAATCCACTTGGTGAATGAGCTGCCATGGGCTACATCTGTGTAGGAGTTCTTGGTTCCATGCATGGTCCTTGCTTGGAGTTATCAGTTCAGAAAAGAGACCTGGGCCCAGATTTTTTGGTTCTGTTGCTCTCCTTGTGGAGCTCCTGTACCCTCCAGGTCTTTCATCTCCCTCTTTTGTAAAATTCCCTGCATTATGCCCAAAGTTTGGCTATGAATCTCAGCATGTTTTGATACCCTGCTGGGTAGTCTTTCAGAGGCCCTCTGTGGTAGGCTCCTGTCCTGTTCTCCGTTTTCTCCTCTTCCGATATATCCATCCCGTTTGCCTTTCTGAATGAGAATTGAGCATCTTACCCAGGGTCCTCCTTCTTGCTTAGCAGCTTTTTAAAATTTTATTTTTATTAATCACAGCTTATTCATTTTGTATCCCAGCTATAGCCCCCTCTCCCATCCCCTACCAATCCCACCCTCCCTCTCTCTTCTTCTCCTATGCCCCTCCCACAGCCCACTGATAGGAGAGGTCCTCCTCCCCTTCCATCTGACCCTAACCTATCAGGTTTCATCAGGATTGGCTTCACTGTCTTTCCTTGTGGACTGGTAAAGCTGCTTACCCTTCAGGGGGAAGTGATCAAAGAGCCAGCCACTGAGTTTATGTCAGAGACAGTCCCTGTTCCTATTATTGGGGAACCCTCTTGGACACTGAGGTGCCATGGGCTACATTTGTGCAGGGTTCTAGGTTATCTCCATGTATGGTCCTTGGTTGGCTTAGCTTCTCTTCTTTAGTTGAACAGATTTTAGTATGTTTATCCTATATTATATGTCTAATATCCACTTATAAGTGAGTATATACCATGTATGTCTTTCTTTCTGGGATAACTCACTCAGAATGTTCCTTTATTTTCCTATGGTTCCAAAAAAAGCCTACTGGAATTAAACTTTTATATTAAAAGAAAATGGAATTCAGTTAAAACAAGTCTATCATTTTGTCTATCATTTTTTTCTGTGAAACCTATGAGTGAACACTGGACTACAAATACATCCATCCTTAGACAATGCCCAGCTTTTCTCAGACATGGCAGTATAAAATAATTCACTAGAAAAAACTTTCTATTCTGTAGCAGTCAATTGTTGCATCAGTAACCAATGGTAATTTGTACATTATGTCAGACGCATAAGAGCCAATTTCAAAACAGTAATTCTACTGGTCATTCACTGAGCTGGCCTTAGCCAGGTGACTTTTCTTGTGTTTGGTGGATTCACATATACACCAGTAGCTGTTAGGTCTGAAGCTACATGGCCTAGCTTGGCCTCAGCTGGGACAGCTCTTCTGCGCTCTGTGTGCTCTCTCCTTGAGTGGACTAGCTTCACTTTTTCTCACAACACATGAGCAAGCTTCCATATTAAGGCCTACACTTGGAACTGGCCTAAGAAGTATTCAAGGATTTGGTGCCTATGTACACTGTCACTTTCTTGTATTCCATCGGCTGCACTGATGGATACTGACCTGGAACTAGCTCTCCGTAGAACAGCATTTTACTCATCTCCATACATTAAAGCATTAAAGGGTTAAATGATCTAAAAGAAATTCCTGTCAGCTCTTTAAAAAGAGAAACATGGCGACTGTTGAGTTTCCTGGGTTTACCATATAATTGCTATGCCAAATGTCCATTTATCCTCCCAGTCTTTGCCTCATACTGTTCTGGTAAGGAAAAAAAAGAAAACCTTCCAAAAACATGTATGCTGAATGGCTTTATTCCAGTTGGGCTAAAAATGTTTGCAATGTAAATGGGATCATTCAGTTTGTGCTGAGTGGCAACTTGTTCAACATGACAGATGCATCAAGACAAAGCTGCCAAGATTGACTTGGATATGAGATGAAAGGTGGGAGGGATGGCATAGATAGGAAATAATAAAGGTTGATGATCCAACAAAAGGGACGCTGTCTTAAAGAAGATAGACACAATTTCTAGATAAAACATACCAATACTCAGAATCAGTGACTAAGACAAGATTTGAAAGCCAAAGTTCCGAGTTGGAGGACAGAAAAGAGCCCAGGGAGCAACATGGGAGTACAGGCCAAAAATAAATAAATAAAAATAAAAAATTTAAAAGAAGAAAAAGGAAAAAAAAATTAAAAAAAAAAAGGGGGCAAGGAAACTCAGACAAATCCAGGAAACAAATTACAAGTGTCTTAGTGCTTTTGCTGTGCCTATACAGAATACAGCAGGCCACATAATCCATGACAAACACAAAATTATTTGGAGGACAGTTCTGAAGGCTTAAAGAGTCAAAATCAATGGCCCACATATGGTAAAAGCCTATTTGCTGTATCTTAAGATGGAAGGATCTACATGGGTGAGAAAAAGTAAGAGATTGCACTCATGTGTCGAACTCTTTTATAGCAATATTAAAGGTAAGGCCCTCCTGACTTAAATAACTGCAATTAGACCTCACCTCCCCTGAAGAGGGATTAAGCTTCTAACACAGTTTTGGGATAGAGATGTGAATTCATACTATAGCAAGGAGAAGCAATACTAAATTCAATTCAATAAATTCAACAAATGTACATTAAAAGCATATTTTATGCTATTGCCTCCATAAGTGTGCTGGCTAATTTTATGTCAATTTGACACAAGCTATAGTCATTGGGAAGGACTCTCAATTGAGACAATAAGATAAGATTGGCCTGTAGGCAAGTGGGTATTGCATTTTGTTAACGTTGGTGTACCTTGATGGGGGGGAGCCCAGCCCATTGTGGGTGGTGCTACCCATGGGCCAGTACTCATGGGTACTATAAGAAAATGGGCTAAGCAAGCCAAAAGGTAGGAAGCTAGTAACCAACACTCAATGGTTCTTCTTCAGTTCTCTCCAGGCTCCCTGCCTTGAGTTCCTGCTCTGACTTCGTACAGTGATAAGAGTGTTACCTAGAAGGGTAAAGTCAAATAAAACCTTTTCTCCCCAACTTGCTTTTGTGTGTGGTATTGTATCAGGAAACGGAAATAAATCCTAAAAGAATAGTAACAGAAAAACTTAAAAATCTTTCTATTTGTGAAGCACTTTAGTAAGAAAAAAACAGACCATAAACAACAACAACAAAAAATTACAAGTTAGAAACTGCTTGGTGTTGTCGGCCTGAAGCAGAAAAGGAGTTCTTGAATGTGGTCAGAAAGTTTGCAAGTTTGAAAGATTAGTCAAGGTAGGCATCAAGTAATAATTGCCCACTGAGCCAAGACTAAAAGGAGAATGCAAAGGATCATTTCTAACAGTGGAATTTGATGAAACAGAAAAGTCAGATGAGCAAAAAGCAGGTAGATAGGTAACAAGAATAGGCAGGCTCTCATGGATGCTTGCCCAAAGTACTTGCATGACAATGCACTACATCTGGAGACCTTGAAAGTGCTTGGCTCTGGACTTTATGCCCTGGTAATCTTTTGGATCATAGAATTCAAGTTTTACTGGATATCCTGTTCTGGGAAGAAGACAAACAAAGCCTCAGATGCTCCAAAGAGTTAACTTAGGCCACAGAATTCTTGGACGTTAGTGTTTCTGACAACTATAAGAAAGAGGGTGAAAAACTGGGTTCACTCAAGCTAACTTGCCTTCTTATAGTGAAGAGAGTGAGTATACAGGTGGCCACTGAGGATAGATGCTGGAAGCTAAGTAGTGTCTCATAGTCTGGGATGTGAAAATGAGCCAGTGTGGCTTAAATGGAATAAGCAGGAACAGAGATCAGAGGTCTGATTTTTGGGCATATTTCAGGGATTTTAATCTTTTCTTCAGGGCACCATAAAAAGGTAGATATGACCTAGAATTCACTATATAGCCAAGGATGACCTTAAAATTTTGATTCTCCTGCCTACATACACACACACACACGGAAAATTTTACTGTATGCACAGCAAACATAAGATACTTAGGAGCAACATGAACTTTATAAGTGGAGACCTTGCAGTTTTAAAAAAAACACTAAAGATGTTCTTGTATTGGATATAATGGCACATGCCTAAAATCTGTCAAGAGGCTGAAGATAAAGAGTTCAAGACCAGTGTTTCAAAGCAGACACTAAGACTCATAACCAAACCCTCAGCAGAGTGCAGGGAATTATATGAAAGAAGAGGAGTTAGTATGATATGGAAAGGATAGGAGCTCTACAAGGACCAAATATATCCGGGCACAGGGTCTTTTCTGAGACTGACACTCAACCAAGGACCATCTATGGATATAACCTAGAACTTCTGCTCAGATGTGGCCCGTGGTAGCTCAGTAACCAAGTAGTTTCCCAAAGTTAGGGGAACAAGGACTATTTCTAACAGGATCTCAAGGGCAGGCTCTTTGACCTCCCCCACCCCTCAGGGGAGAAGCGGTCCTATTAGGCCACAGAAGAGGACTTTGCAGCCAGCCCTAAAGATACCTGATAAAGAAGGGTCAAATGAAAGGGGAGGAGGTCCTCCCCTATCAGTGGACTTGGAAAGGGTCAGGGAGGAGACCAGGGAGGGAGTGTGGGGTTGGGGAGAGAATGAGGGAGCGGGATACAGCTGGGACACAGAGTTAACAAAATGTAACTAATAAGAAAATTAAAAAAAAAAAGAGTTCAAGACAAGCCTTGGTTACATAAGACACTGTCAAAATAACTGGTATCTGAGTCTAAGTATGTGTCAAAAAGGAAATATCCTTTTTAACAATTTAACTAGTCTAAGTTGTCCTCCCAGATCGTACACTAGTACTCCATGACTCAGAGAGGTATTTGCAGAGATATAAATTGTCAACTATGCATTGTCGAAGCCTAGAATATTGAAGTGTGTTTTGAGAAATAATTGCAGCCATTTCAGCTTCCATTTTGTTTCTAAGGTCAAATTAAGTTCAAAAGCTTAAACTTTTCAACTCTGCTTCCTTGAAGCAGTTGTTCATAGCTGGCACTAGCAGACCCTGCCAGAGGGTCAAGCTGACCTTATACTTTTCTATGATTCAACAGTGTTATAACTTATGCTTTAACTCATGTTTTACCCTCTATTTACTATCTATTTATCTACTGGGGGCATTCTGGCTGCATCCTTCGTATCTACACACCTGGCTACACTTTGGATGTACTCTAGAAGACCCTAAGCCCTGGCTCATTTACCTCACTTAGGACTAATCGGCACAAAGGTCAGCTGATAATACTTTGTCTAGTTAGCTAAAAACGAAATATTGCTTTGTATGGTTAGCCAAAATGTGTTACTGCTCTCCCCATGTCTTTTACATTTGGTTCTTTCTATAAAAACCCTGCTTTGAGAACTTGTAGATGTAACAGGCTCCTGAGTTCATTTCTGTGTCCCTGGTCTGACCAGTCTTGAGTGTTGTGTTCAATAAACCATCCATATCTAACTGCGGCCAGCCACAGTTTGAGTGGTTTGTGCGGCTGTTCTTAGACTAGACCAAGTATGTGGTCCTCCCCTAGAACTTCTAGTTTAAGTTGGTGTAACACTGGCATCTTTTTTCCCTTTAATTAAGTGGATCGAGGGAGCTAGATAATCAAAACTGGCATAACTGATGCTACTTGACCAGATGCTTCTACAGACAGACAAACTATTTGACTCTTGTTCTTCTACAATGACAAGCTACATGGATGGATGCTTTCTAAGCAGTCTGTTGTGGGTTATTAATATTTACTATTGATTTATCTTTCAGTTAACCAGCAATTATTCCTAAACCAGCTGCATACCCATATCACCACACAGTGACTACGATTTATTTAATTACTTCGAGCACAATCCTTGGCAATAGTTACTACATCCTAAACCTCCTACCATTCAGATGTCACCCATTATACTTGCTTTTAGTTATATTTTAGGTCCCGTCCATCTCTCCATGCGGTTCCCGTGGATTCTTTGCCCCTACCTCCTGTTTCTTCTCTCTCCCTTCTGGACCAGGATGTACCACCCTATCCTCTCCCATAGCTCAGCATTGTGGCTGGTTGTTTAATTGACAAAATAGAGAACCAATGGTGGCACATTTACACAAACTTGAGGCAGGTGATGCTTAAAATAAGCATCACAATGCAAAGTCCAGATTGACATTTCCCCCCTGGTAGTGGGGGAAAGAAATCAGCATTTGAATAAGGGTAAATTGTATACATTCCAAAAGAACATTACACGTTTGAATAAGGGTAAATTGTATACATTCCAAAAGAACATTACAGGAACAGCAGTCCTTAACAAAAACCTTCCAGAAGACAAACTTTCAAACATTTCATTAAAACATTTCTTCATGAAGTTCCAAGTTTACTATCATTTACAAGGTCCAATTAAGTTTACTAGTCATAGAGCAGATAGTTCGTGAGCATGCACATCATACACGAAAGCTAATCCCAAAGCATCAATTACCATCTCCCAAAAAGAAAGAAAGAAAGAAAAGGAGAGAGAGGAGAGATGGCCCCACCACATGGGCTGTGCTCTCCCCCATCAATCACTAATTAAAATGCCCTATAGGCTTGCATATATCCTGATCTTACTACCCAATCTTCGTGACTGAGGTTCCTTCCTCTTAGGTGATTGTGTCAAGTTGACATAAAACTATCCAGCACTATCCCTAGCACAACATAAAAGCAGGTAAACTGGCACATGACTATAGATGCAACATACTGTCCAGATTTCACAGCTGCAGCTTCCTATCAGATATAGAAGACAGCCATCATGAGTCTTGGCTCCTACAGTATTTCTTTCCCCTCTCCATGTTCCTTGATACAGGGACTGTGTTGCAGACATAGCAGTCTGAGCCAACCACCACACAGTCCGTTGTTTTCTGAATTTTGAATACCGTCTGTTAATAGTCTTCATCAGCTACAAAAAGAAATTTCTTTGATAAAGGATGAGAGTTATACTTATCTATGACTGTAAGTACTTAGGACACAGAAATTATCCTGGTCTAGGAAAAGTAGCAATAGTAGGTTCTCCTCTGGGGTCCTTGACCTCACCAACCATGGGTAATGGGTTAAGTTTACTGTATCAGTCATCAGTTCCTCATATTGAACAGGCCTTAAGTCCCAATTGCTAGCTGTTGGGTATCCTCAGGATATAAGTGGCAATACAGAAGGATCATGTCATACTGGTGATGGTTGTATCATACTGGTGATGGTTATGAATTGCAGGCTTTATGGCTAGGGAGAACTACTGATTAAATTTCTCCCTTGACAAACTTGCATAGCTCCTGATACTAGGCGCATCATCAGTTCAAGCTTGATTCTTCCAAGTCTTGTATCTGCAATGTGTTGTGTCTTCAGCAACAAGTTCTTAAATTTAGTTTATTATTTACTCAGGCTTGGCAATCAGGAGATAGAGCCTGCTACACACATCTTCCACAAGACTGATTCATAAGCAAAAAAGGTCCTCCAGAATTGAAACAGGACAAAGATAAACTTTTAAGCAAAAAGCCCAATTCAATCAAACTGTTAAAAGAACAGTCTGGGCCCAGAAAATTCCTGACCTCATGCTGGTGTGGTGTGTGTTTCTTATCACCACGTAGGGATGCTGGGCCATTACCCACTGCTCCATGCAATCAGTCAGTATTTATTGGGCCTCAGGCTATAACCTGCATGGCTGATGGCATGTAGAACTGTTTGGGAAGAATTAGGAAGTGTGGCCTTGTTGGAGGAATTTGTTATTGAGAGCTGGCCCAGAGGTTTCAAAAGCACATGGCATTCTCTCTACCTTGTGCTTTTGGATCTAGATATAAACTCTCACCCCATGAAATAATTATGAACTCTAATCCTCTGAAACTGTAAGCCTCAAACATACACCTTCTTATATAAGTTGCACTGGTCATGATATCTTATCACAGCAATATAAAAGACATTTGGTAGGAGGTAAAACTGAAGAGTTTGGGGTACAAGGAAAGCCAAAGATAGGAAGCATATCAGAAAGCAGAAAATAAAGGAATAATTCCCTTCTACAGAAGTCAGCATTGCCCTGAGAACACCTTAAATTCACACTTCAAGTCTCAAAACACTGAGACAAAAAATATACATAAAACAAATTCCATTGTTTTAAATCACTTTGTTACAGCCCACGGAAATTAATTCAGCATATTTACCACAGCTTTCTATTAGATTGTTTAATGACCAGTGATTTAAAATTTATATTTATATTTGGAACCAACTATTGCAAATAGCTCTTTTATAACAGATGTGTTTTATATGGTGCTAACAATGGTTTTGGTTTTTGTTTGTTTGTAGTTTCTATATTATTAAAACAATACCAGCAAAATGCTCATCATTAAAGACATTATTTGCATTCATGGAAAAATTAAGATACATGCAAGATTATGAAATGTTTAACAAGGAATATGAAATGATTATCTAAAGCAAGTTTAACTCAAAACTAAATAAAAGTTTTATTTTTAAATAATTAGGTACAAAAATTTACAAATAAAAATCAATTTTATACACATATGTATGTATTTCACCTCTTTATCTGTGTAAAAAGAAGAGAACTTTCCACATGCAAGAGGTTTTTAATGTTGTAATGATTACCTGAAAGTAAAGTAACAAAAAAATAATTATTTCAAGTAAAAACAGGTATAGGTTTCCATAAGAATCATTTCTTTTTAACCATTTATTTACCACTTCACAAACACAGTATATAATATGAAATTGAAACAATTTATCTAACTTAAAGTAACCTATTTAATTGAATGATTCCAAAAACACAAAAGTTAATCACCACCTAGTGATATAAAAGAACATAAATTTTCCATCATTCTATACAAAGGAAAAATTAAATCAGAAATGTGTGCAAAAAAAGAAAGTAATTATTAAAATGATATAGAGAAATGCTGTGGGTTCCTATAAAGCAGACATATGCATATAAACATAGGTAAGAATAAAAGAATAACACTGTTGTTACATAATTTTAAAGAGAAATGTAGTTCTTAATTAGGTACTACTACAGAGTATCAGATGGATACCATCACATATGACAAGTTTACTCGCATTAAATACTACTTTTTCTCTATATTAGAAAGCGATATTGATTAAAACTAATAGAGTATGAAGCCAGGAATGCACTCACTGAGCACTTGCCCAGCAATAAGAAACAGATCTCAATTTAATTCCCAGCACCACAACCAGACAAAATTATAAAAATATAGCTATAATATTCATCACAATGTAAGCTTTATAAATATAAGATTGTTTTTTTCTCTTTTCCATTTATTTAGCCTAGACTTGAAGAGCAATACTTGGCACCATATTTACTCATATTTACTGAATGAAGGAATAAAGAAGCAAATAAATTAAAATACCTATTACTAATGACTTGTAATCTTTTATATAGTATACTAGTCCAAAAAGGGGCTTTATGTCATTGGAAATAACACTGCAGAAATTAATATTTTTTTTATTTAGCAATAAACAGCTGTCTGAATCTCACATATCAAAACATTAATATAACTACTTAATGATAAAATGAAAGCAAAATAGTACCAAACTGCTTTGACATCAGTAACTAGGTAATTTATTTTTACCACTGTAGCTTTCACATTCATGGAACTATACACAAATAACTATACAGACTTTTCTAACATTTTAAAAATGCTTTAACTGTTCTTACCTGGAGGAATATAGAATGAATCTCCAGTAGTTATCATATAAGGTGTTTCATGTAAGGTACATAAAAGGTCACCAAAGTCAACATAAAAAATCTATAAAATTAAAAATAAAATCTCATTTCAAATTGAACCACAACAAATATACTATAGAAATACTTAAATGAAGTGAAGCAGGCAAAATAATAACTCCTCGTGGATGTCTTAATTTTAATTTGCAAAACCTAGAAATACATCTAAGTGGCAAAAGGACCTTAAGATAGGGAGTAATCCTCAATTTCAACTGAGCCCAGTCTAATCAAACAAACCTTAAAGATGAACTCTACCCACCCCCTCAAAACACACACACACACACACACACACATACACACACACACACACACACACACACACACACACACACACGGAGAAAATTAGACAGAAGCAATTTTAAACAAAATGGTTTTTGCACATTGCTGTTAAGGACAAGTATTAAGGACAAGTGGCCAAAAGCCAAGGAACATGAGCTATTTACAAAAACTACCAACATCCAGAGAAAAAAATGAGAACAGCAGTTTGATAGCCACATGAGAACTGAATTCTCCCAATAATATCAATAAAACTAGGAGGAAAAGGGCAGATTCATCCTTAGAAAAGAACACACTCCTTTTCTAAGTTTGTAACTGGCAACCTGAGACCATGATCCCTACATGCTATGCAACTAGCAACCTGTGAGCAACCAAGGACCCCTACCTGCATCAAGTGTCACACAGCCTCTACTCTACACAATGGAATAAATTTGTTCTTCTCCAAGTGACTATCAAACCTAAACAGATTATATTCAAACACAGCCCATTGTCTAGGTATGGGTTGGAGTGAGTAGAAATTCAGCCTGGAATGGTCATGGATACATGGATAATACATCAAACTATTTCATCAAAGTGAATGTTTAGGGAGGATACCCTGTTTACTATTATATGGCTATGCATAACTGTCCAATAGTCTATTTCCTTCATTATTTAATATTTGGAAAGAAAGCCTAGCATTTTAAAATTATTTATAAATATTCACTGTATACTAAAAAATTAAGTCCTTTATAAAAATATAACATTAATATATCCCTAAATAAATGTTCAAATTTCTAATTGTGTCTTCATTATTATTTTCCAGGGTTTGTTCTGGTTTTTTGGTTTTTTGACTGGAGCACACATTAGAGGCACAGGTAATGACTGGTCAGATCTTTCCATCAATAGCGGTGATCTCAATCAGAGCTGACTATTCCCCTCAAGGAACAACAGTTTCTAAAGAGCCATCTGCCGTTGACTAGTATGGTGCCAGTAGAGATAAACTAGGTAAGTTTCGAAATACTCTTCTATAAATAAAATAGCTGAGCTTGGGGGTTGCCAACTTAAAGCAGAATAAAGTGGAGAGGGAATAGAGGGAATAAAGTAGAGAATAATTTAGCGGCGCACCATCAGGCCTCTGCACCCTTCCCTTTTACATATGCCATACTTGCCAAGCACATATAAACACACACAACTATACGGACAGCTATAGGGTATTAAGACTGTATTAATGAATACTGTGAAATTATTATAATTGATTCTAGCTATAATGGTGCAGCAATAAACTATTCTTGCAATGTCTCTTAATTATGATATTGCTAAAATGATAGCATATTAAATATCCTTAAAATACATTTCATAATTTTTACATTTATGTTTTGAATGAAGAGTTATCTGCACTCATGAATATGCACAGCCCATGCTCATACGTGTGCATGTTCACACAGACACACACACAGAGGAGATACTGAGACTAAAGGTAAGCAAGGAAGGAGGTAAGAAAGGAAGGGAAGAGAGAGGAAGGAAGAGTGAGACAAGCTAACTCACCATGAATCCCGTTATAACTTTAGTAATCATTAAGTACAGCAGCCTATTGGTAGTGACTGATGATGCAGCTAGTCCTTGGTATCCAGGGCATTCCTAACTAGTTAAGCATTCTTAAATTCTTTTGATCCTCAACTACATGATACAGAAATTCAGAAGACTTAATCTCTATAATCCTCTCCAACTTTAAAATTCTATTTCTTTATTTGCAAATCTGTATTCTACGATTCTTTTAAGAAACAATTGCACCTTAAACCATTGAAACTCAAGGTTGTGCTATGCAAAGTACAGGTATTTTTAAAGAATTACTGGCAGGTTAACTCCCAACAGATTTAGAACGATTTCTTTGTGCAGTGTAACAATGGGACTGCAGTACCAAGTAAATAGATTTTAAAGCATCATCAAAGAAAAACTTTGCACTTCTAGAAAGACAAACAAGTAAAGAAATACACTCACCAATATATCTTGGCCAACATGTTGTTTTCCTTTTTCTTCATGGGGTCCTAAAACCAATTTTCCAGTAGAAAAAAATGCTGTATCCAATGTTTTAAAAACTTTCAGGCCATGTTGCTCAACAAAAAATTGGTATGTATCTCGTGGTCTTATAAGATCTAGGGGAAAAACAATAATACAGATATAAACAATATTTAACAGCCTCTGTCATCTCAGCACATATGGAACTGAGGCAGGAGGGTTACAAACTAGAAGCCCACATGGAAAACCCTTTTCTAATAATAGAGTTCAATAAAACATTATAAAAATTTATATAAGAGTCAGTTAGACCACGCACACACACAGGAAGAATCAACAGACAAACAGGGTGAAAATCACTGATTCTGGAACCTGGAATGCCAAAGGTCACATTTTACATGACCTATGAACTGTACGACCTTGGATCACTTAAGCTCTCTAACCCTCGATTTTCTTTCTGTAAAAATGAGTAACAGCCTATGTTAAACAGATTCTGTGAACATCAAAGAGTTCATGTTTTAGAACAACAGAATGAATGGCTCAAACTAAGCACTATTTTATTTATTTTAGCTTAACAATAATGGAATTGTTTTTACTTCTATTGAGGCTACAAAGAAAAAATAGTATTAGGAGACACAATAAAGAGCTCCATGTCTTTACAAAGCTTTAAAAGGTCCAAAATAAAATGTGTCACCACAATGACAATAAATTGGTTTTTGTTCATTTGGTGATGATTAAACAGAAATATTTTTATTATGTAAAGACTACAAGAAAACAAAAATTCTACCTTTGCACTTTTCAACTTCCTAATACATTCATTAACCATCAGCTTCTGGCTCTATTATTACTAGATATTTGAGAATATTAAGGGTCATAAATACAATGCAATATAGAAAATGCATGGACTGTTAAACAAACAAAAGTAGAAAAAACACACCTTTAATCCCAGCACTTGGGAGGCAAGCCAGCCTAGTCTAGGACAGCCAGGGGTACACAAAGAAACCCGGTCTTGGAGGGTAGGAGTGGTGGACAACAAAAAAAGTTTGAAAATAAAATGTTTCTAGTCTGGAAGACCTCAAGTTATGTTTTTACACTAAACAATACTTTCTGTATTTTAACCTCTGGTGCCTTGTAAATATAGAATAACTCGGTAGGAGTTTATATAAATATAGTAAATGTAAACTAGTTCATAAACAAAATGTAAGTGGAAATACAACTAGTAACTTCCAGTATGAACAGTCTGTTTGACTTGGAGGAACAGTTGTCATTATTTCTAATACAATCTGTGATGGTTTGAATTGCCCTCAACAGGCTCAGATATTTGAATGCTTAGTCACCAGGGAGTAGCACTATTTGAAAATATTAGGAGGTTTGGCCTTGTTGAAGGAAGTGTGTCACTGTGGGTGGTGTTGAGGTTTCAAAAGCCAACACCAGGCCCAGAGTCTCCTCTTTCTACCTGTAGATCAGGATGTAAGCTCACAACTACTTTCCCGTGCCATAATGATAATGGAGTAAATTTCTCAAACATGAGCAAGCCCCTAATTAAATGTTTTCTTTTATAAGAGTTGCTGTGCTCATGGTGTGTCTTCACAGCAATAGAACAGTGACTAAGACACAGTCCTTTCAGTTATTAAGAGATTTAAGTACTTCCTATATGTAAATACTGCTTAGTTGGTAAACAACTAAGCCTTCCCTAAACCACCATACTACTAGAGTATATACCTTAGAATTATGTATGGCCTCCCAGAAACTAAATGTTCACTGTCTATATACTACATCATGAGGTGTCTTAACATTAAAGCTAATATATGTATGGCTGATTGATGCTATTAACTTTCATGTTCACAAAGGTTTCCTGTCCCAGAAACCATTACTGGTTTCCAGAGGTTCGGAAGACAGTGTGTGCCCTGGCCCCAATTCTTCCTATCCACATGGAGCATATCCTGGGGCATACCAGTTAAATTTCCATAATTCCCCATAAAAAGCTCTTCATGTATCTTCCCAGCTATAGAAGGCCTACTCCTGTTGGAGATAACACACATGATAGGTAGTAGCACCACTTGAACTCCAGAATTCTGAATACAAACAAGTGATACTGTAATTGACATCAATGCTCATCCATAATTATTCTCACAGAGGCTGTTTATTGGAATAGATTTTAGTGCTGGGAGAGAGGGAGGAGAAGAGAGGAAGGAGGCAAAGAGAAAAAGGAAAAGGAGGGAGGAAGAGAGAACATATATACATAGACTAACCATTCAACAGTTTCTGTTAAATTATTCTTAGTACCATTCCCAAGCTTACCCATGGGGACAATCTCTCTTGTTTCTGGGTCCTTTGCCAATGTTGTCTGAAAAGGATTTCCTAGAGGTATATCCAGATTCAACACTAACCTATTCTCTGTAAAACAAAGACCATTGAAACAAAAATACTTGCTTAAAATTCATCTCCATTACAAAAAAAAAAAAAAAATTCTGTACAAAATATATAGACAGGGATAGAAAGATTGCTCAGCCGTTAAAGGCTAGGCTCATAACCATAAATACAAAATATACAGACAAGTTGCAAAGAAAACTAACAAAAGATTTACCAATTTACTTCTGTTCATATGTTAGCACTCCAATAAACAAAAAATTCAAATTCTAGGACATGTAATTTAATGTAAAACCGGCACTTCTATGAGACATTTATGTCAACTCTTGATTTCAACAAAAGACTAAAAGATGATTTGCCTATTCCCTCAGAACTACAATTGTATCAAAGTTATGGAAAAGTTCATTAAATATCTACTGCAACCATACTCTGAGCATGGAAAAAAGAAAGTTCATAAGTAATGTACTCATGAGGAAATATTTTATATTATATTATACACTTATTTTTGTAAGAATAAAATTGTCTTACATTCAAAATGGGGGAATGACATTATAA
Organism: Meriones unguiculatus; assembly: GCF_030254825.1. Taxonomy (NCBI): domain Eukaryota; kingdom Metazoa; phylum Chordata; class Mammalia; order Rodentia; family Muridae; genus Meriones; species Meriones unguiculatus. Next base: position 159,796,459 of record NC_083351.1, read on the forward strand.
AGTGAGTTTTACATGGATGACCCTAAGAAAGATGCTTAATTCTCATTCAGAAGGGAAAACAGGATAGATGCTGGAAGCAGTAGAAGAGAGGGAATAGCACTGCAGCCTACCACAGATGTTGTCTAAAAGACTCCACTCAACAGGGGATCAAAGCAGATGCAGGACTCACAGCCAAACTTTGGACAAAGTACAAGGACTCTTATGAAAAAGGCGAATTTAGAAGGACCTAGAAGGGACAAGGGTCCCACAAGGAGACCAACAAAGCCAAAAAAGCTCAGCCCAGGGGGGAATGCAGGGACTAATGCATCAACAAAAGAGACAATGCACAGAGAGGACATACACCCCCTGCTTAGATGTAGCCTATAGACAGCTCAGTCCCCAGGCAGGTCTTCTAATAAGGGGAGAAGACAGCCTCTGACATGACTCAGTTGCCTGCCCCTTGATCACTTCTCCCTGATGAGGATACGGATCCAGGCATTCCTGATGGAACCTGATAGGCTAGGATCAGACAGTAGGGGAGAAGAACTTCCCCTAAAAGGAAGGGTAGGACTGGAAGGAGATAAGGGAGGGGGATACAACCAGGATACAAAGAAAGTGACTCAATGAATGAATGAATGAATGAACGAACAAATAAATAAAGCAAGTTTTACTGATGAGAATATTACATTTGAAGTTTTAAGAGGTATGAAATCTAAACTATGTCAGGAATGGGTTCATACTTTTATGATTATCAGAACGGATCCGTTTTCTGTTAACTTTTTTGTTGACTTTGTTCAGGTTTCTTTTTGCCCTTATTTTGTCTGCTACTGGAGTTGGGGATATAATTCCAGGCACAAATCCACCTAAAATTTAACAAAAAGATAAAAATAACATTTCTGGAAACATCAGAAGCTTAAAGAAAAGCATTAAATATATTACACTTCCTTTCAAAGTACCAAGGAAAATGCCACTGTTACTACACGCTACAGCTGTTAAAGTGACATAAATTTCAACCAATTTCAATTGTCTCTAACACTCTAACTCTGATGAAACAAGACTCAATGACCTGTTACTCACCCCTAATCAACAGGTGTCAGTGGAAGGTTAAAAACAAAAAAGAAAGCTGCAGAAACCAGTCATGAACCTGAAGTAGTAACCCACACTTAGTGTCCTTTAACATAGCTACATTCATCTAAATAGGGAAGTAACTTTAACACTTAGTTCCTTGTTAACTCTCCATAAAGAGAATAGATGCTAAGACAGATAATCATCTTTATTAAATATTTTCTCGTCTTCTACTATGTTTCATTTTGGGATGGAAGGATGGTTCACCAGTAAAGACTTAGTATTACTCTTACAAAGGACCAGCATTCAGTTCCCAGCACCCATATGGAATGGCTCACAACAACCTGGTCACTCTGCTCCAGGAGGATCCAATGAATCTCTGCCTCCATGCATACCCTCACACCCATCCACATACATATAATTAAAATAAAATAAACCTTAAAGATGATTCACTTTATGCAATCAGAAATTTCAGATATATAAGTTACAGTATCTACAAAGTCATATAGCTAATTACAAAAGAAAGGGAAAAAAATCAGCATCTCTATAACAATGAGACAAATCTGAATTTGAACCCTATTCTTAGATGTTTGTATGTAGGGAGTAATGATTAAATGAGGTAAAGTATATAAATGTGTAGGATGGGCCTGTCACAAGATATAATAAATTAAAGCAAAAATTCCTTCGTTTATGATACATTCTACTCTAAATTAGTACCTGCTGAGCTTTCTTGATAATCTATCCGCTCTCCACGCCAATATTCCAAAGGTTTAAAACGTATCCTCTTTGTTCTGCGAACACTTGGTGAGTTGGAGGGCAATACTGTAAAAAGTTAAATAAAAATTCAAATGTTGAGTAAACATAGGAGAAAAATACATATCAAGTTTTTTGTTAAAGATTTATTTATTTATAAATATGAGCACTCTATTTGCGTGTATGCCTTCATGACGGAAGAGCGCATCAGCTACCATGTGGTTGCTGGGAATTGAACTCAGGACCTCTGAAAGAACAGACAGTTCTCTTAACCACTGAGCCATCTCCCCAGCCCCCACATATCAAGTTTTAGCATATAATGTTTCTATTAAGAGACAAAATCCTCAAATTTTTAGATGTTCATGTAAGTAAATACAAGACCATGAAAAATAAAGTCTCTAGATTGGTCAAGAAATAAAAATTTGATAATACCCATGTGTGAGAATGTTAATGGTATTATCTGATCTGAACAATGCTATACTCTGTATATTAAACAGAATTCACTGTTATAATTTGGGATTCCAATAGTTTATGACAACTCTAAACCACTCTCTATCAGGAACTCCCAGTCACAACACTCAGCTAGGTACTAGGTGGATGAACTTAATCTTCCTTCCTGCTTTCCATTCTATTATCTCCAGACAAAATCTTTAATCTTCCTGCAGCCTGCCCATCTGAGTAATGTCTCTCAGTGCATTTGCAATCCTCTTGGGACTCAGCCTCTTGGTACAGATACCAAGATTCCTCACCATACCTCTCAACCTGTTTTTCCGTCCCATCTCCATTCCTTTGTGACTTCTCACTGATGCACCTAACATCTACCAGGGACCCTACAATCACCACTGTAGCGGGGAATCTGGGATTCCAAAGAAACCACACTTGACTAGGACCCAGAATTGGCAATAGCAACCAAGAGAGAATACCCACCATACAAAGACAAATACCTATACCAAGAAACAATTCAAAAATAATAACTTTAGAAGTCTGAACTCCAGCACAAAACCAAACATGAATAACTAAATCTTCTAAAAGCCAGCAACCTTATTTTAATAGGCCCCATTTTAGTTGAAGCATAAGAAAAGCACTTCAAAATAGCAATAAACAAATATGTTCAAAGATGTTAATTATTAATAATTCTGTTAATAAGATCAGGACAACACAGATGAACGAAATAATGTAATGGGTTACATCTTATTGAGACATTGGCCAAAGAGGTCTCAAGGCAAAGATATAGAATTTAACAACAACAACAAAACAAACCACTAAAGAAAACTCAAACAAAAGTAAAACCATAAAAGCTATGGGTGCCAAGCAAAATCTTTAGAAGTTAGCCTCACCAATAAAAGACATGAAAAATCTATTCAGTGTTTTGTAGGCCTCAGGACCATACAAGATATATAGATAGATAGATCTAATAAGCAGCTCAGTCTTCATGCTGGTTCACTCTGCACAAAATTCAACTCCAAATATATCAAAGGCTTCAATATAAGACCAGATACACTGAATCTGGTAGAGAAAGTGGGGAATAGGCTTGAACTCATTGTCACAGAAAAAGACTTTCTTTAAACAGGACACCAAAAGCATGGGGACCAAGACTGGTAGTTTAAATGACAATGTCCCTCAAAGGCTTTTTGTTCCCAGTTGAACTTTTCAAAAAAGATTAGACAATATGGCCTTGTTCAGCAGTAGATAGGAATTAAAACAGAGACCCACAGCTGGACAATATGCCGTGAGGGAGAGACTTTGGAGCACTCATACATAAGTGGAATGTCTTTATCAAACCCCTCCCCTGAAGGCACAGGGATCTATGAGGGAGAGGAAACATAAAGAGTGTAGGAGTCAGAATTCGTGGTAGAATCCAAGGAAACAGTATCTTCCAGGACTGATATACATATGAACTCACAAAGACAGTGGCAGTACACACAAGACCTGTCAAGGTTCAAATCAGACAAAAATTCAAATATGGAGAAGGGGAAATGAATACAAAACCCCATCCCTAAACAAGAAGCTATTTGCAACTAGTATTTGCTGGGAACGGGAGAATTACTTTTCTCCAATGGAGTGTCATATTCCAGAGTAGGGTCCATGCACAGGAGTCGTTGGCCAACATTAAATGGACTCTGTGGTTTTTTTCCACTTTTTTTTTTTTGTCATTTTTTACTTTTTCTTTTTGCTTTAATTATTTTTTTTTCTTTTGTTTTTGAGAAAGAGCATGTAGTTGAATGGGTTGTGAAGTGGATCAGATCTGGGAGCTGCTAGGGCAGAAAAAAGAATATGATCAAAATATACTGTAAGAAAAAGTTTTTAAATAAAGAAAAAAATTAAGATTTTGATTAGCATGTGTTATACAAAAATAATGGGATTCATTATAGCATTATCATACATCAAATTCAAATCCATACAATACCCTCTCTTGTCCCTCTCCTCTCATTTTCTTATCCTCTATCTCTTCCTAGTTTATCCTTCTCTAATTCTCATGTTTTCTTTCTTTTCTAAATCAGAAGAGGGAGCATGGAATGCTTGTCACTTATGCATCTCACTTATGTTACTTAGAAGTGCAGTAACTAGAAGAAAGCTTTAAGTTTCAACTACATTCTAGAGGAGGATTATACAAGAACATGACTCATTGCTCATTAGCACAGTGTCTACTGTGTAATGAGCATGTGACTGGAATTTTTTAAGTGTTCAGATGAAGAGTTATACTATCTTAAAACTTAGAATAGGCAAAAAAAACAAAAAAATAAACAAACAAACAAAAAAAAACCTACATGTTGTTATCCCAAATAAATTTGTGGAATTCCTCTAAGTTAGAAGCCACTGAATTTGACTACACAGTATACACAGGTATGTTTACAAGCTTTCAAATAAAAGATTGCAGCTTAGAAGTGAAGCTTAGTGGTTGGAATCCATGCATAAAATACAAAAGATCCTAAGTTAATCACTAACACCATGAAAAATAAATGTGTAAAATCACATTTAAAACTACTATCAAAGAATTTGGCAGATTAATGCAAGCATAAAATATTAGGTTTCCTTTAATATTAGACAAAGTGGAACTTATAATTAAAACTGATAAGCATGACATATACTGGTAAAATGAACAGATGAAAATAGAAAGATTAGAAACTTTTAAGTACATTAGGTCAATTGTCATAGGTGATTTCTTATAACTGCACCATACAAAGGTGGAAGATCTCATGAATCATGACTGACAGGTATCATTTGATAAGCTATGGAACTTTAATACAGTTCCCTCATTTGCTACTTACCACTCTAGCTGCTGTTGGGTAGGATGAACTAGAGAAAAATAAGAGAACAGCTCTCGGGGCCATCATGTATCTAGCAGACACCTCTCACTAGTTTCTTCAATTAGGTAGGATCAAAGAGCAGAGGAAAGACTAAGGGATTTTGGGATTTATAAATAAACAATACAATAACAAATCAGTGGTTTATAACGATATACTATGAAATGCTGAGAACTAATTATATAATATTAATGTGGATGTATTTTCCCTGTTTAAACAAATTATATTTATAGAGAGATTCAATAATACTATTTTTTCAGTGGAAACACTATAAGAATAAATTATTTTACCTAATTTGTGATGTATATTCCCATTTGATGACAAATTAGAATTCTTGATTCTCAAATCTGCAAAATGCAAAAGATAGTATTATAAACAATGCAACAATGCCTGCTAATTCTATATTGACTTAAAGTTACTACTTTAATTCTGGTCAGTGTCAATAAGTATTATAAATGAGACTTAAACCTGAAAATAGAATTTACACTTTCATTTTTTATTGAAAAACAATACAAACTAAGGAAAAAAAGTATAACATCCCCTTACACTTTGATACAATGAACATATTTAAAGAGGACAAGTACTAAAATTAACAACAACAACAACAAAAAAACACATTCTCTATTGCTTGTGAATGGGAAATAAGTCACTTGCAAATAAAAATGCATGGCAAAATGGTAAGTAAATAACATGCAATAATGTTATCTACACTCTATCCACAACTTTCTTAAAGTTCTAATTAATAGTAAAATCACTCCCAAATTCTCAATGTGCTAAATTTAGAAATAGGCTAAGACAGTAAAAACAGCTGTTGTTTTCCCTTTATATATAATAATCATTTTATTAAGAAGCAGAATCCCAAATATTGTACACAGGCCCAAACTGGTGATTCTACCTATCCTAACCTGCACCCACACTCTCAATCCTGACACAGCCAGAATCCTACATCCAGTGTCAAGGCCTAACTGCTAAGCCCTCAACCCCAATCTCATGTTTTCTTCAACCTCCATGCTTACACCAGGATACATACCCTGTGCACTACCCCAGCATCCTCTGTATCCACCACAAGTCTTCAACCCACCCACACCATATCCAATTTCCACATAATATGCTCTGCTCCAGCCTACTGTGTCCACATAAATCACAGAACCAATAAAAAGGCCACATGCCCACATTTCATCACAAAATACAAATATGAAAAATCAATAGTATGTTCCCCCTAAATCTACTAGCCCTACAAAAGAGTTCTCAAAAAAATAAGTTACTTAGACTCCAGGACACTTACTTCAAAAGAACTATCATAAAGAACTGTCATAAAAAGAACTATCATAAAAAAATTAAAAAGAACTATCATAAACTTGAAAGAGTTAAGGAAGTTTAAAGACACAAAGAAACAAAGAAAATAAATGCTCAAGTGATGTGATGCTCTAGAAACCACAAACACGAAGCTGATTAAAATGATGAAAACATCCCACCATTCAAACACCAAATTCAAAACACAGATGTAAATACTGAAAAGAATTCAAAACAAAGATCAACCAGGAAGAAAATGTTGGTAATCTAATATTTGTCTAGATACACTTCAAGCTAAAACAAATCATAAGAAATACAGAACACTATATATATATACAGATATATATATATATATCTGTATATATATATATATATATATACAGATATATATATATTATATATATAATCAAAGGAAAATTAAGAAGGCATCTTTATTCTACACATATATGCACCAATTTCATAAAAAGTGATCTCCTAGAACAAAAGAAACAAATTAACATCAACCCATTAATAGTATGTGATTTTAACAACCTACCTTCTGCAATGGACAGGTCATCTGAACAAAAAAATAAACAAAGAAATATCAGAATTGACCACAGGGCTTATTTTATCCAAACACAAAAGAATATACATTTTACCCAGCACCACATGAGAGTTTCTCTAAAACAGATGTCCTGAGACACACTTTTTTTTTTTTTTTTTTTTTTTTTTTGGTTTTTCAAGATAAGGTTTCTCTGTATAAGAGAGCCCTGTCTTAAACTCACTTTCTAGACCAGGCTGGCCTCAAACTCAGAACTCCGCCTGCCTCTGCCTCCAGAGTGCTAGGATTAAAGATGTGTGATGCCACGCCCAGAACACACTCATAAGTTGGCAAATTTAGAAAGACTGAAATGATTTAATTTTCCAGTAAGTACACAAACTCATGTGAAATAAAACAACTCATAACAATGATTAATGGGTCAAAGAAGAGATCAAAAAAGAGAAAAAAAAAATTCTGGAACTAAATGAAAATGAAACCAAAACACACATGGGACACATTGAAAACAGTCCTATGAGGGAAATGTATAAGGGCTTGCATTATGAAATCAAATATAGCAAAAATAGCTTAATGACACAACTCAACAAGTTAGATAAACAAGAACAAACCAAATCGAAACCCAGTCTATGGCAAGAAACAATATAAATCAGAGGAAAATTTAATGAAATAGAAGCACAGAAAGCAGTACAAAGAATTAACAAATCTAGGAATTGGGTCTCTGAGGAGATAAACAAGACTGACAGACCTCTGACCCAACTAGCCAAAAGAAAGAAAACACCCAAATTAACAGAATATAACAGACAACAAAGAATTAAGAACATGATAAGCAAATACTTAAAAAAATATGCTCCATTAAGTTGAAAAATCTAAAAGAAATGGACAAATTTCTAGATTTATCTAAATCTCAAGGAGGAGAGAATTATATAATTATGTTTCAGGGCTTTTTAAGTGAAAAAAAAAAAAAAAAAAAAAAAGAAGAAGCAACAGTTTCATTTCCTTCTTGAATTTTCCTGGCCAGAATGGGTTGGTACACTAATTGAACATACAAAAATTACCTTCTGGGAATTCTGTGGTTAAATCCAAAATCCTAACAAGACATGCACATTCCACTGGGGGTCAAACTTTGGGGGAAGACAATAATGATATCAAACACTCAGGACTACCATGCTTTCAGGAAACCCAAGATAGCCACATGGAAAAGCCATACAAAGGAAAAGATTCTGAGACTGCACAGTGTTCTGTCTATCCTAGATGGGTGCCAAATAAAGAAACAAGGAACTCATTAGTATGTCTAGCTCAACTAAGCTTACAGAAATTGTAGGCAAATAGCTCATATCTATCTAACTATCAAATCATAGATGTATCCACGTAAGAACTGCCTCGACAAATCTATTACCAGAACCATGTAAAATAAATCAATAGCTGTATTAAGGTACTAGTTTTGAGGTAACAATGTAGTAATGAGTAGCTAGAATACTTTATGTTCATAAGCTAGTTATGTCAAATATAATGTATACACTTTTGTGAAAAATTGGTTCAAGCTTTCAGAAAACAATAAATCAAATGTAGAATTATTGATTTGGAAGAAACTTTAATGTCTATAAAACTAAACTGCCCCGTACATAATAAATCTATGGAGATCAAAGTAGATGAGTATCTGGGCATGGCAGCACACATGATTAATCCCAGCACTCATGGAGCTAGAGGCAAGATCACTGTGAGTTCATGGTCAGCCTGGTTTACAAAGCGAGTCCAGGACAGTCAAGACTACACAGAGAAACCCTGTCTCAAGAAAACAAAAGAAAAAATGTAGATGAGTGACTTTTTGCCCAGGCCTGAAAGGAAAAAAATAGAAAGTGACTTGTTAAGGATACTGGGACTGGGGTAGGGGCAGGAGTGACGATAAAAAAAATGTTCTAAACTTGACTGCAATGATGACTGCATACTATTGACTTATAAACTAGTTATGATATGTGAAGTTTATCATAAAATTTAAGCTGTTATCATCACCACTCCAATCTAATTTTCCATGTAGATGTCTCATCTTTGCTGAAAATTTTCCATAGCAGTGGACCTTGAAGGTATTCGGCAGTCAGACAATTGAATGCATTGAGAATAATGGGGGGGGGGGGGGGGCTGGAGAGATGGCTCAGCTGTTAAACCATAAATATAAGAGAATGATGGGAATAAGGTTTCGCACTACTTCAAAATATGTGTCCTGTGCCAGAATTGAAGGTGTTGATGTGAACCTGTGATTTCTGGATTATAAACATATGTAGTTGTTGTGATGGACAGTTTTTGTCAACTTGACACAGGTTAGTGTCATCTGGGAATCTGATCAAGAAAATGCCTCCACAGGATTGGTTTGTAAGCACATCTGTAGAGCATTTTCTTTAATATGAGATGGTCTCTGCATCAGCTCCTGCCTCCACGTTTGAGTTCCTTCCCTGACTGTGATGTGGAACTAAAAGCTGAAATATAATCCTTCCTCCCCAAGTTGCTATTGATCACGGTGTTTTATCACAGTAACAAAAACCTAAGATAGATGGTCACTGATAGTCAGTCTCCGAGTTTCAGCATCTCTCCCTCCCTCCCTTCCACCCTCCCACTTCTGCATGTGCATTGTGTTCCTATCCTATCCAGAAGGAAAAAAACAAAAACAAAAACAAAAAACAGAATCAAGGATATACCAGTCTTGGATTCTAAATGCCATGGCCCATGAAAACAAATCAGGTGTCTTCGGGGAAATAACTGATTTCAGAATTAAAAGTAACCTGGAATATCTATGTCCCACAACTCCCAAAAAGGTAGTATTCCAAAAATCCAAAAATGACAGATTCATGACAAAAGAAGGAACCACCTAAAATAAAAGTAAATGATGAGCTCTATCACTATTTGAGAATTAGAATACTAAAATACTGTAACACTACAGAGCAAAAACTATATACTAAAAATAATCATGATGCATTAAGTCTGAAATGAAACAATTTATTCTGCTCTTTGTAAGACACTTTCACTTCTTTAACAAAGTTTAAATATGGGGCTGGGAAGGTGGCTCTGTAGATGAGGTACCAGCCCCATAAGTATAAGGACAAAGTTTGGAGTCTTATCACCCAAAAGCTATGCACTGGCTAAAGGCATTGGGAGCATAACACAGATGTATCCCCAAAGCTTGCTGGTCACCCAGTCTAGCTAAAACACCAAGCTTCAAATTTAATACAGAGATCCTGTCTCGAAACAGGTAGAGAGAAATAGAGGAAGATACTCCAACATCAACCTGATGCATCAACCATGTGCATACACAGCTGCACAGATCACACATACAGAAGTACACAAAAAAGAGAGTAGAGAAGAGGAGAGGAAGTTTTGCCTAGAATGCATAAAGACCTACATTTGATCCCCAGAACTCTACTGGAAGTAAAAAGTATAACAAAAACATTAGCAATGGAAGAAACAGGGCTGGAGAGATGGCTCAGAGTTTAAAATCACTGACTGCCAGGACACACACACACACACACACACACACACACACACACACACAAAGCAGCAGCAGCAGCCTTCAGCTTGGAGCTATCATCCTACTTTCAATCTTCCTGGCCCACCTGGGACACAACCAGCAGACCATGAAAGGTGAGCTGTATGCAGGCCCTAACCCATATTGCCCACTATCCTGAGGAGGCCTGTGGTGGGACCCAGCAACTTTCAGCTTACTTTCCACCTACTCCAAATCTGCCTGACCACAGAGACAATGAGGCTTGCTAATACCAAAGACAACCAAATGCTAGAGGCCAGCTAAGAACACAAGCAACAAAACCCAGGACCACATGACACAACCAGAAATCAACTATTCTACCACAGCAAGCTCTGGAGACACTATCAAACCTGAAGGGCAAGAAAATGACTTAAATCTGAGGTTATGAAAAATTAAAATAGAGGCTTTGAAAGAGGAAAATACATCCCTCAAAGAAATACAGAAAAATACAATCAAACAGGTGGAGTAACTGAATAAATCCCTTAAAGAAATACAGAAAATACAACCAAACAGGAGAAAATGGATAAAACTATTCAAGACCTAAAAATAGAAATAGAAGCAATACAATCCTCGCTCAGAAGGACAAACAGAATAGACACTGGAAGCAGGAGAAGACAGGGAACAGGACAGGAGCCTACCACAGATGGCCTCTGAAAGACTCTATTGATTGAGGTAGCGAAGCAGAGGCTAAGACTCAGCCAAACTTTGGGCAGAGTGCAGGGAATCTTAGGAAAGAAGAGGAAGATAGAATTGTAGGGGACAGGAGCTCCAAAAAGAGACCAATAGAGCCATAAAAACTGAGCCCTGGGGTCCCTGAAAAGAATGATACCCCAACCAAGGACAATGCATGGAGAAGATCTAAAGCCACAGGTCAGATGTAGACCACAGATTAAGTCTCCAAGTGGGGTCCCTATTAACGAGGAGTAGGGACTTTCCCTAGTAAGGGGCATCAGTGGCAGGCTCTCAGATCACCACCCTCTGGGGGTTGCAGCCTTGTCAAGCCACAGAGGAAAACAATGCAACCAGTCCTGATGAAACCTGATAGAAGGGGTGGAAAATCTCCTCTATCAGTGGACTCGGGGAGAGGTATGGGAAGAGAAGAGAGAAGAGGGTAGGATTGGGAGAAGGGAGCGGGCCACAGCCAGGATACAAATTGAATAAATTGTAATAAGTGATAATAAAAAAATTTCAATGTACTACTTGTAATATGGCATTATTGTTGTTTGAGGAAAAATAAGGATTTTTTTCCTTTTTCTTTTAAAAAATAAGGAGTAGAAGCAATAAAGAAAACACAATCTTAGTCAGTCCTAGAGATAGAAAACCTAGGGAAGAGAACAGGAACTACAGACAAAAGCATCACCAACAGAATACAAGAAACAGAAGAGAGAATCTCAAGTGTAGAAGATTATGATAGAAGAAACTGATATATCGGTCAAAGAAAATGTTAAAATCTAAAAAGTTCCTGACACAAAACATCCAAGGAATCTGGGACACTAAGAAAAGACCAAACCCACAAATAATAGGAATAGAAGAAAACTTCCAGCTCCAAGGCCCAGAAAATATTTTCATCAGAATCACAGAAGAAACATTCCATAACCTAAAGAAAGAGATGCTTATATGTACACAAGAAGCCTGGCAGACCTATCAGAATTACACCTGACTTCTCACCAGAAACTCTAAAGCCAGAAGAACCTGGGCAGATATCTTACAGACACTAAGAGACCACAGATGTTAATCCTGACTATTAGACCCAGCAAAACTTTTAATCACCACAGAGGGAGAAAACAAGATATTCCACAATAAAGAAAAACAATTTAAACAATGTCTATCCACAAAACCAGCCCTACAGAAGATACTAGAAGGAAAACTCCAACCCAAGAAGGCTAACTACACCAAGGAAAACACAGAAAAGAAATAGCCCCACATCAGCAAAAAAAAAAAAAAAAAAGAAAGAGTGTGCGCACACACATACTACCACCAACATCAAAATAACAGGAATTAATAACCACCAGTTATTAATATCTCAACATCAAGAGCTTCAACTCTGCAATAAAAAGACACAGACTAATAGAACAAATGTGAAAGCAGGACCCATCATTCTGCTGCATAAAAGAAACACACCTCAGAAACAACAGTAGACATTACCTCAGAGTAAAGACCTATAAAAAGGTCTTTGTGTCTATTTCCAAGCAAATAGACACAAAACCAAACTAGAATAGCCATTCTAGTATCTAATAAAATAGACTTTCAATCAAAATTAAACAAAAGAGGTAGGAAAGGACACTTCATACTCATCAAAGGAAAAATACACTAAGATGTCATCTCAATTCTGAACATCTATGCCCCAAATGCATGTAGTTATTGTTGCTTTAAGTATTTTTCTATCAGCTTAAAAGATTTATTTGTTATTTACTCATTCATTCATTCATTTATTCATTCACTCACTCATTTATTCTGTTGCAAGGGGTATTAGACATATATGCCAAGGAATATGTATGAAGAACAGAGGACAATCTGTGAAAATCAATTCTCTCCTTCTACTATGTGGGTTCTAGAAAACTGAACTCAGGTCATCAGGCTTCATAGTGTGCCTCTGCCGATCTAGACCATTTCAACAAATTTCCAACTATAAAATAATAATCTCGAGTAGATACACATTAACTATTACTAAAAATGTAAATAAACACAGAATACTTTATATTCATAGTGTAATAGAATTCAAAACAGTGGAAAATAATAACTTACCCAACCTCTCCTGGTCCTTTTCATCACTTTTTTCAGAATTATTGCTTACAGACATTACATAATCCTTGAACCTGGAAGGTCCACTTAAAAAACAAAACAAACCATAAGATTTGTGTTTTTAAAATATAAATTTCTATGTGTCTAAATTTCATGCCCATGTCTTAAAAATGTCACCCGTTTCTTTCTTATGAAACTCAAAGTGATGCAATAGGTGATCAAGAATATATTTCCTGGCAGCATAATGCAAGGACTATGATTTGACTATGATTGAGTCAAGCATAAAGCAAGGGCTATGATTGAGTCAAAATTATCTAAATGATACAGAGATACTACATGTTTAATTTCACTTTTTGTAGACTGTTTCTTTTTAAAATTACAATACCCTCGCTGGTTCTCATACGTTTATAAAAGAATGTTGCTATTGGACTTAATTAAATTATAAATGATCCATTAATTAATTTAAAAGGTTCTAGCTGAGCTTGTTGGCACATGCCTATAATCCTAGCACTCAATAGGCTGAGGCACGAGGATTACAAACTCAAGGCTACATAAGGAGGCCTAGGCCTGAACTACAGAATGTGTCTTCCTCTAAGTAACTGTCATAATTCCTCAAACAGTCCTCCCTTCAAAGGCTGAAAATTTGCTCAAATTTGATGGTTGTTCATTTTTAAAAGTTTTATCAGTTCATAGATAATACAAGCAGATTAATTTCACTTGTTCAGTGTTAGTAGATAATTTAACAATACAGATACAAATTCTTTAACATTCTTTTTTTTGTTTTCAATGTTCAGTTTCCTATAATGACCCCCTTCTCTCTTGAAGGGTGGGTGCAGGCAGCTAGGTGATGGCAAGACATGTTCACTTGAAGATCTCATCCTCAAATGCCAGCTTTGCCCACATGCTGGAAGGTCCCTTCCCACAAAAACTACTCTCCAACCAGGGTTTGGGTCTACTTGCTACCAGGATCCAGTTTCTGCCATGTATAAGACTCATGGTCCACCTGCCAATTTGGACTCAGCGGAAGGGCAAGTTCTTGGCCTGGGAAGACTCAAATGGAGCTCAAATGAAGACAGAAATGAAGCTGCTGTTGTTTGTTCCAAAGAGGATGACACTAGCAGAAGCATTCCTCCTCAGTTTGCTCAATTGCTGGAACATTCCAGTGATGAGCTTGCAATTCATGAAGGTCTGGGTGAACTCTTCAGGGAAGCGGTACTCAGCACACCACAGGGACCATCCATCCTTATCAAAGTGCTCCCAAAAATCTGGCAGTGCCAAAGAGTGAGTGTCCTCACTGGAGTACTTATGCTTAAACTCATTCCAACAGAAAGGTACTCTTGGGCAGGTGAGCGACAGTCCTTGACCTTGGGCCCAGCAGCCAGTGCCTGCTCACAATCATCCATCTCCTCAGGAGCTGGAACAGCTGCCTTCCTTTCTTCCCTCTTTCTGTTCAGCTTGGGACGTTTCTCTTCTCGTGAACCTTTTCTTTCCTTGGGGTGTCCTTTTTTGGCTCACTCTCCCCAAACTTCTTAGCATCAAACTGGGCCATCTTCTGACACAGCTTCATTTCCTCCAACACTGCCCGAAACTGGAGCTGGTTAATGCAGGTAAGGAACCATCAGTTGGTACTAGGGAAGGCCTGGCGAAAAGAAAGCTGTTTATACAGCCACAACAGGGTGCAAACAATCGTGATATCAGTCAGTCTCACTCGCTCACCACCCAGGAAAGTCCTTGTCTGCAAGTGAGTGTCCAACAGCCGCAGGATTCGCTTCACCTCTTTTGATCTTCAGTACCTATTTGTTTTGGTGCATGATGAACAAGGTGCTGGCTGGAGGAATGATGTCACTGTCAGCAAGCTCACCAACTACACGACCTGAGCTGCTGTCTCTGAAGTACTTCCCCATATCTCAGCCTGGCTTACCCATTAGGCAATGGTATTGCTCTCAAACACACAGAATCCGTCATCACTCAAATGCTGTAACCTCACCAGCAGGAAAATTTTCAGAAAATTTGAAGGTATGGTTGATTAGGCCAATGTGGAAGTGGTGTGGTGCAGAAAGCACACGGACCTGAGCCCCACTGTACTGAGCAGCAATAAGGCCTTGTAGGCCCTCTAATATTCAGGGTATGTGTACAGGGTCCATGCTGATTCCCAAAAATCTTCTTTTCAAAAGATAAAGCCTCATTTCAATTTTCTTGAATGTGGTCTGGACTTGTGATGACCTTAAGTCATTAAAGGGCATTTGAATTCATTTACGGCCACTTTTTTCTCAGATCATTTGATTTCTAGGAAATCAGATGCCACATGACCAGAAACAAAGTTCACCTACCAAAAGACATCAAATAATTGCATCCTACAGCCAATAGCATGTGAGACATAAATGGATCCTATAGTTGTAGTGAAGTCTTCAAAGGGATACAAAAGAGAAAGCACTTCCAAACCTAAACTAGCTAGCTAGGCCTTGCCCACTGAAAGTATAAAGGGATACATGTTTGCAAAATTAAATTATGTTTGGGAGTAAACTGCTACATATAAATGAATAACTAGTAAAGTGAGTAAGTTCCATTATCACTATACTGTATACATACCTTTCTTCCCAAATTAAATTTTTAGGCTCTTCTGAATCCAAATTAGACTCCATTAGTGTCTTGCTTGTATATTCCCCAGTATGAGACTTTAAATTAACGTTCTGTGATGTTCTGTGATACTTATAGCCTCCTGTAGGTCTATGACAAAAAAGTTTAAAATAGTTTTCTTCAAAAGTTCTCTCTTCTAGAAACAATATACAAATAGTTACACAAGCAATATAAAAATGTCTACTAGTATCAGTTCATCTTGTTCTGACTCTAAAATTTACAACTATGTTCACAAAAGTATCTGGAGGCTACCAAGACTGCAATTAAAAAAAAAAAATGCTCGTCCCGTTTGCCTTTCTGAGTGAGGATTGATCATCTTACCAAGGGTCCTCCTTGCTTAGCTTCTTTAGATTTTAGTATGTTTATCCTATATTATATCTACTTATACAGATATATAGTTTATCCTATATAATATCTACTTATAGATGAATATATACCATGTGTGTCTTTCTGCTTCTGGGATACCTCACTCAGGATGATCTTTTTCTAGATTCTACCATTTGCCTGAAAATTTCATGATTTCCTTGTTTTTAATTGCTGAGTAGTATTCCACTGGGTAAATGTATCACAATTTCTCTATCTATTCCTCAGTTGAAGGACATCTGGGTTGCTTCCAGATTCTGGCTATAAAGCTGCTACAAAAAGAGGGAACAGAACAGGGGCCTACCATAGAGGGCCTCTGAAAGGCTCTGCCCTGCAGACTATCAATACAGATGCTGAGACTTATGGGCAACCTTTGGGCAGAGTGCAGGGAATCTTAGGAAAGAAGTGGGAAACAGTAAGATCTGGAGAGGACAGGAACTCCACAAGGAGAGCAACAGAACCAAAAAAATCTGAGCACAGGGGTCTTTCCTGAGACTGATACTCCAACCAAGGACTATGCATGGAGATAATCTAAGACCCCTGCACAGATGTAGCCCATGGCAGTTCAGTATCCAAGTGGGTTCCACTGTAATAGGAACAGGGACTGTCTCTGACATGAACTGATTGGCCTGCTCTTTAATTACCTCCCCCTGAGGGGGAAGCTGCATTACCAGGCCACAGAAAAAGACAATGCAGCCACTCCTGATGAGACCTAATTGACTAGGATCAGAAGGAAGGAAAAGGAGACCTCCCCTATCAGTGGACTTGGGGAGGGGTATGCATGCAGAGGGTGGAGAGAGGGATTGGGATGGGAGGAGGGAGGGAACCACAGGGGGGATACAAAGTGAATAAAGTGTAATTAATAAAGAATAAAAAAAATAGGGTATACATCTAAATAGAGAATTCTCAATAGAGGAATCACAAATGGCTGAGAAACACTGATATAAATGTTTAATACCCTTAGTCACCAAGGAAATGCAAATCAAAACTACTCTGAGATTTTACATGTCAGAATGTATAAGGTCAACAACATGAGACAGCTCACGGTAGCAAAGATATGAAATAAGAGCAACATTCATTCATTGCTGGTGGAAGTGCAAACTTGTATAGCCACTATAGAAATCATTGTGGCAGTGCCTCAGAAATCTGAGAATTGATCTACTTCAGGACTCGGCTATACCATTCTTGGGCATATGCCCAAAGGATACTTCACCCTATCACAGAAACACTTGCTCAACCATTTTCATTACTGCTTTATTTATAATAGCCAGAAATAGGAAACAACCTAAATGTCCATCAACAGAATGGATAAAGAAAATGTGGTATAGTACATTTACACAAAGGAATACTACTCAGCCATAAAATTTGCAGCCAAAAAGATGGAAGTAGAAAAAAAAATCATCCTGACTGAGATAACACACACTCGGAATAATGAGTATGGCACATATTCATTTATATGTGGATATTTGCTGTGAAGTCAATGAGAAGCAAGTTACAATCCATAGAACCACAGAAGGTAGGTATAGAGTAAAAGACTAGAGGGAACAATAGACCTTGCTTGAAAATAGAATAGGTAAGGGTTAGGTCTGGAATGGGAGGATCAAGTGGGGAAGAGGAGGGGAGTACCTGGTGTGGGAGGAAATACAGGGAGAGACAGCTACAATTATGGGGCATTTGAAGGGGAAGTATCATAATGTAATACAATAGAAACCTACTAAAATATATACATTTATGAGGGCAATCTAAATAAAACTCCCAAATAATGGGAGAGACAGATTCCCAACTAAATATCTCTTCTCAATAAATGAAGCTTCCAGTACTGGGATTAGGTTACATTAAATTGAGTTGTTGGCCAAAGGGGTCCCCATGGGAATTCCCAAACAATCCAGGCTGCTGACAGGACTATACATTGCTCTCTACAAACTGACAGCAAGGCCCCATTACTGAAAACAACACCTACACAACTCACTGAACTTGGGTAACCTGAGCTGATTCCTACATAGAGCCTTCACCCCTATGTTCCAGTGTCTTTGGACAGGAATGTATTCTACATACTTTCAAAAGAGAAGCATAAAAACCAAGGAGCAACAAACCCTTTATCTACAATGGTGTCCTGCCTGCAAGATATGGTAGTGCAATAGAGTCACAAAGCTTGTGGAAATAACCAACCAATAACCAATGACTTAAGGACCACTCAATGAGATGGAACCCATACCAATACTGCTTGGATGACCAACAATCTGAGACAAGGTGGCCCAGGGACCTAGAGTAAAATCAAATACCACTATTCATAACAATAAAATGACTAAGAGCCAGAGGGGATAGAGGACAGCAAGATAACAAGGCTTCCAAATCAACATGAGCAAAGCTCATACAAACTCATGGGGACTTGAAGCAGCATGCACAGGTCTGCACAAGGTTCTCTGTAGTATATATTATGGCTTCCAGTCTAGCATTTTATGGGACTCCTGAGTTGGTGAATGAGTAGGTCTCTGACTCTTGTGCCTTCTCTTGAACTCTTTTCTTTCTGTTGATTCTTTTTGTCCAACTTCAATGTGATATTTTTAAAAAAAATGAGTAATTGAATGAAAACCTAGCCCCTAAGGTAAAATTAACAACCAATCTGGAAGAGAGAAAATAGTTTTGTTTTGTTTTTTCCCAATAGGGTGACAATGTGTTTATCAACCACTCTATAGCATTTTTCATGTTCAGGACTAGTTCACTCGGACTCCACAAATGGTTACAGATTGGTGTGTCCTTACTCTTTTGGGGTGTTGTTTTACTTTGTTTTCTTGGTTTGCGGGCTTTTGGTGTTGGACTGATTTTTTTCACTGAGCAAGAACTTACAGTTGGGTGGATTGGGGAGGTAAAGATGTGGAAGGACTTGGGGAGGGGAAGAATATGATCAAAATATATTAAAATTTTAAAATGTTTTGAATAATAAAAAAATATAACTGAAAAAAAAATTTAACTAATAAATAAATAAGGGAACCTGCCTAGACAATAACAAAGGAGTGACACCAAGTGGTGTTAACTCTAAACAGTCTACGACATATACAATACAATTAAATACCTATCATTCCCAATGTTGTAACAAGTAAACAATTTCAGAGTGCCTAAAGTGTCATGTAGCTAATTACAGAGCCCAGAATTAATATCAACTTTGTCAGAGTCCTTTATGCTTATTCTCACTCTGACTACTAACTAAGACAGATAAACTACTAACTTCTGAACTGGGGTGGGGGGAGGGCGGAAGAAAGCTATACTATCAATTTAACAAAAATTACCCAGAAATATCAATAGTCTTCTGAGTTGGGTATGTCCTGTTGTTTTCCAGTGGCTCACTCTGGGAAGTAGAAATTTCATCACCACCACTAACTGTTCTTCCAGAGCTCTTAACATTTACAGACTTCTGTACTCTTGAGTTGCTCTCTGTCTTCTGTCTTTTTGATGGAAAAGGTTTTTTCCCAGTATTCTTAGATAAGTGATTTTTCTTAGTTCGTTTTTCTCTATTGTGATATACCACTGGCGATTCATTTTCTCTTGAATTTCTATTATTAGGACCTGAAAGATTTGATGACAGTTTAAAATTAGCACGTTTGTTCCAATGATCAGGCTCAGAAAGATATCAACATCATTATATTTACATATAAAAACATGTATCAATTTCATGAGTTAAATTTGTTTCCACATAACAAAATTTTATTTCAACTGTATTTACAGACATGTACTAGACTTTTTAAATCCATCAAAAATTTTCTTAAGCAATCTTCTCTCTGGCTCTATCCAGGGCCTGGCCATTTATAATAGTCAGTGCTGTCAACTTGACAGGATCTAACTCTCCCCTCAGAGACAGGTCTGCATGCCTGCAGCAGGCTATCTTGACTGTGTTAACTAAGGTGAGAACACCTACCCACACCCATGTGGTGACACCATTGCTTGCCTGCCATCTTGTGTCCTGGATGATACAGGTGGAGAAAGGGTGCCAAGTAGTAATGCATTCATTGTTCTTTGTTTCCTGTGTGTGGGTGCAATATAAGCAGCTAGGCTCCTCTATAAGTGTAAGCCAAAATAAATCCTTTCTCTCTTAAGTTGCTCTTGTCAAAGTATTCTATCAGCACAACAGAAAGCCATCATCCTTAAGATCTGAGTGCTTCCCAAAATTCAAAATTTCTCAGTTTATCACCTTTCTTTGTAGGAACCTATCAGCCCATAGTGTATATTTTGTTCAAAAATGGTACTCAAGCGTACCTATCCATCCCTGTCATCTCTATGTCTTTTCCCTTCATCAGATTTTATCCCATAGAAAATGACTCTAGAGACCTTTCAATAAAGATGATTTAAATAAGAATACTTACCTTCTTCTTGTTCTACCACCCACCAGTCACGTGGATGCTGAGAAAGTCTACAACTTCTCCTGACAGTCAAAGTCACTTCTTTAGGCATAAATTTGTTCTTAGACCCATGAGAAAAAGATTTCTTTCCAGATTTTTCCTTATCTTCTTGGGTGTAAGTCTTTCTTTTGTTTTCTAATATAAAGAAAAACCATAACAACTATCACAACAGATTTTTAGACAAATAAAACTCAATTACAGAAACATTTTACATTTGTTCCATGGGCTACTTTCCCCTCTTATTTCTTTAAAAAAGCCACACTTTCAATCAGATTTATGATTTTCCATCAATTAAATGTACACATTACACATGCTTATCATAAACTAAGAGTTTATATGTATGTGTGCACACAGGCATACACATACAAGTACACATGTGTGTAAACTACAGGAAAATCTTAAATGCCATTTCTTCTCCTTATTTGTTTGTTTGTCTCTTTATTTTTATTTTATTGAGAGAGCTACTGCCTATAACTCACCAGTTAGGCTACTCTGATCATGAAGTCCCAGATACCTGCTTATCTCTGCCTCTCTGGCCTTGGTGTTACAAGTGCATGAAACTACAACTGCCATAACTTTTTTAACTTGAGTTTTGAGGCTCAAACTCAGGTCACACTCTGCTTAAAAGGCAAGTACTAAGATATTTCCCCCATTTGATTATCTTTTGAAAAACAAAACATTGTTTCTTTCTATTTACCATTACTCAAAAATAAAACAAATTACTGCCTTTCATTTTAATTGTTTTAAAACCTACTTTTGGAAGAAAAAATTGAGTATGACTAAATTATAAACATTGAAATGAGGTTACTTTGGATTAACCCTACTGCTTCAATCCATGTATCCTTAAAACTTGTGATCAGATGGAAATTGGAATGACAGCAGGAGAAGCAAGAAACCAGTGACAGAAGAAAGTAGGCACTATTAGCTTTGATAATGGGGAAGGATCATCGGACTAAGAATATTGGTAGCTGAAAAGGACAGATAAAAGCAAGGAGCAGACTTCTCATAGACACACCAGAAGGAACAGAGATACACCAATACCTAAAAATCTTTATTTCAGTTGTAAATTTCTGACCTAAAAAACTATATAAGATTTTTTTTTAAAAAAAAGGTTGTTTAAACTACTAAATGTGTGGTAATTTATAATAATGTTTATGCATTAGGAATTTAAAAAGAAAAATCAAGTGAGTCTGCACTGAACTATAGCCACAAGGTTCCCAAAAAGAACCCCAAGGCCTGCAAATCTTTGTGGGCAGCTTTAGTTTGCCCACCTCCCAAAGTGAAGGAATACTAACAACTATAAAATGATGCAAGAACACTCATACTCTGAATTAATGTAAGTACTTACCGTCAGGTGGCACACGTTTCTTAGGAATAGGCTCATTCCTCACCTCTTCACAGGCTTCCATATTTCTTTTTGAATTTCCTTGTAACTTGTCTTGGCCAATATTTGGCATATTCCTACTTTCATTTTTACCTTGTCCCGTTTTAAGCTGCTCTTCAACTACCGTAGACGTAGATACTCTTCTCTGCTTCTGTTTTATAGTCCTTTTCCTTCGAGATGTTTTTTTAGCATTCTCAGAATGCATTTTCTTTTCTGTAGACCTACGATCATTTTCCAACTCATTTGAACAACTAGTTCCCAGGCTTTCTTCAACAGAAATCTGACATTTCTCTTCTGGGGGAGCCTTATGAGACTGTGTGTCATTTATCAAAGTCTCAGCTGACATGCTATGAGGTTTCTTGCTTGACTTCTTATTTTGAGGAGTTGACATGTTTTCAGGAGATTGCACTTGGCTTCTCAGATGTCTGCCTTTCCTTGGTATCGTCACCCAAGGTTTACTTTGAAAACTTCTTTCTGTCTCATCAATAATGAATTCATCTTCTAATAATTTCATGTCATTTGGAGGAAATGAGAGAGGTGGAACTGCTGATGCATGCCTAACAATGAAACTGAAACAAAACATAATTTTACTAGCTAAAGTAACTGAAGTTTCATCTTTGTTTAATGAATAAAGTATTCCATACAGGAAATAAAATCTTTAACTGTTTTTTAAAAGAGCAGTTCTCATGTCTCCTCAATTTTCTCTTAACCTTCCCTCAATTATACTACTAAGACCAGAGAACTTTAAAGCTGGGCATCTATTCTAATGCCCTTCAGTAAGCACACACACTAAAATCTTGAAATTTACAACTGTACAATTATAACCCAAATGTATTTGCTTACAAAAGGAAATCATCTTATATCTACATGTTTGATTAAACTTTTTATACAGATGCCTGCATATCTTCAGATCTAAAACATAACAAAATTAAATATAAACCACCATATCTAATATTTTAGAACAATAACATAACTGATCTTGAATGGTTTCTTATCATTTTTTTATATCTGACAGAACTCCACTCATAAAAGCAAATGGACAGATGTCAAATGAAAGAAATGTATAATTATTCATATAAATGAATTGTAATATACAGAATTTGAACCAAGCATGGTGGTCTACACCTTTAATCCCAGCACTGAGGGAAGCAGAGGCAGACAGATATCTGTGAATTCAAGGCCAGCCTGGTTTACAAAGTGAGTCCAGGACAACCATGGTTACACAAGGAAACCCTGTCTTGGAAAAAAAATAAATTACAAAATTTGATCTTAAGTTCCAAATCTCATGCTTATTTTCATAGTTCGATATTATAACAATGGTTCAGAACTGACTAATGTACCACAGGCACAAGAAAGATCAAGCTATAAAAACAAGAAAAGATGATTCTTATTACAAAGCAGATAATGCCACATGATCTATTTTCATGAGGTTAAATAATATTATCCTGTGTAGCTCTCTTTCCCTGTATCTTTAACCCTAAATTAATTTTACTAAAGAAGCACTATTATACATGCATATACTCAAGAGTTATAAAATGACAGTTTTAACTCAAATCAGTTTATAATCTGGCAATATTTGCTAAAATACTCATAAAAAAAAAAAAAAACACAAATTTGTATGTCTTACGCAATTCACATTTAGTGATTACCCTGGCTGATTTCTGTTTATTTTATGGTTTGTTTTTTTTTTTTTTTTTTGTGGTTGTTGTTTTGTTTTTGCTTGTCAACTTGGCACATCTACTGTTATCTAATAAGGAAACACAAATGAGAAAATGCCTCTATAAGACTGGCAAGCCAGTGGAGCATTTTCTTAATAAGTGATTGATATGGGAGGGCCCATCCCATTGTGAGCAGTGCCACAATGAGGCAGGTGGTTCTAGATGGTCTAAGAAACAAGCTGAGCAAGCCCTCATGGAATAAGCTAATAATAAGCAGCACTCCTCCATGGCCTCTGCTCTGGTTACTGTCTCGATTCCCTTTATGACGGACTATAGCCAAACTTTGGTGAATAGAAACTGAAATAAACCCTTTCCTCCCCAAGTTGCTCTTCAGCATGGTATTTTACCCGCAATAGAAACCCTACCTAAGGGCTGGAGAGATGGCTTAGAGGTTAAGAGCACTCATTGCTCCTCCAGGTCCTGAGTTCAATTCCCAGAAAACACATGGTGGCTCACAACCATCTATGAGGGCTGGTGGCCTCTTCTGGCATGAAGGTGTACATGCAGGCACAACATTGTGTACATAATAAATAAATAAATATTTAAAAAAAAAAAAAAAAGAAACCCTACATAAACAAGAGATTGATAACAAGTCATGGAATATTACTGTGACATGCCTGACCACATGATTTTGGGATTTGTGTTATCGTTTGACCTTTAGATTTGCAAAGCCACTGAGTGCTTAGAGTTCAGTAGGCTCTTCTGTGGGGCCTTGAAAGATAATGTTGAGAGCAATGCAAAAGATAGGGACCTAACTGGTAAAAATTTCTGAAGAAAGTTATGAGAGTCCCTTATAGATTCTTTTGGGAACATTTGAAATTTGAATTAAGAATTTGTGGTTCTGGTCAGCTGGAGCTAAAGAATCAATGACTAACAACATTAAAGTGAAACCTTTGCTTTGCTGGGACAACCTATACTGATAAACTGGGGGTGAAGAATAAGCTGTGGCTGAGATTACCATCACTGAGGAAAAACCTTCTGGAAAGTGTTTCCTCAAAGTCAATACACAGAAGCTGTGTTCCAGAGGTGATCAGGTTATACCTTGTGCTGGCAGCCAAACTTGTGTAAGAGTGTCCTAAGTGGTACTGGTATCAAAAACATAAAAGCTTCATGGAGAAAAATTGAAACTTAGCATCATGTGACAGGGTTAGAGTCCCTGAAGATGGCTCAGGTGAGGCTACTGGTGAAGGTACAGTTCAATGCACTGAAGACTCCAGCATTCTGAAGATACCAGTAGCATGAGATGACAATCAAAAACAGCAACACCTATACAGTAGAGGCAACCCGAGCCTATGAGATGTGCAATGTATGCTATGACAAGCTATTTTGGAGCCTAGGAGATTGTGATTCCCAGAAGTTTGACACTGAGCTGCACAATATTTGGACTTTGTTTTGGTTTCATTTGTGACTTTGCCCTGGTTCTTCTCTTTTGGAATTTTAAAGTATTTAACTTTTCTTAACAACAAACAAACAACAACAAAAATACAGGAACCCACAGTTAAAAGACTTTAAAAGCCCAGATTTTAGAAGACTGCATATTATAAGGATACCTTGTATATTTAGAAGAGGCTTTGAACTTTGACACAGATTTTTGTTTTAATGCTTTGATCCTCAATCGTCATTCAGAAGGGCAAATGCAATAGACATCGGAAGGAGGAGAAGACAGGTAACAGGACAGGAGCCTAGCACAGATGGCCTCTGAAAGACTCTACTAATCAAGGTATCAAAGCAGAGGCTGAGACTCATAGCCAAACTTTGGGCAGAGTGCAGGGAATCTTACGAAAGAAGGGGGAGATAGAAAAGACCTGGAAGAAATAGGAGCTCCAAAAGAAGAACAGAACCAAAAAAAAAAAAAAAAAAAAAAAAAATAGGGCCCTGGGGTCCCCGCAGCGACTGATACCCCAACCAAGGACAATGCATGGAGAGGACCTAAAACCCCAAGTCAGATGGAGCTCATAGACTCAGTCTCCAAGTAGAGGTCCTAGTAAGGGGCATGAACCCAGTGGCAGGCTCTCTGATCACCTCCCCCTGGAGGTGCAGCCTTGCTAGGCCACAGAGGAAGACAATGCAGCCAGTCCTGATGAGACCTGATGGGCTAGGGTCAAACAGAAGGCGAGGAAGACCTCACCTATCAGTGGACTAGGGAAAGGGCATAGCAGGAGAAGAGGAAGGGATTGAGAGGAGAAGAGGGAGAGGGTCACAGCGGGAATACAAAGTGAATAAACTGTAATAAATAATTGATAGTTTCTTTAAATATTAACTTTAAATATGTAAGACTGTGGAATTTTACAGTTTCAAATGTATGTTATATGAAAATATAGATATTAACAGCATCTTGGGATCAAATGAACAAAAAAAGTTGTGGCTTAAAAGTTATGTGTTTATGTCTCAAGGGGTTTTGGTTCTGATTGACTTTTGAGGTTTTTTTTTTTTATGTTTTGTTTTCTTTTGGTATGGTTGTCAACTTGACACAAGCTAGTGTTGTTTGAGAGAGAACAGGGAACCAAAACTGAGAAAAATGACTCCATAAGACTGGTCTGTAGGCAAGCCTGTGGGCAATTTTCTTAGTGATTTATGTGGGTGGGCCTAGTAAGTGATTGATGTGAGCAGTGCCTCCCCTAGACAGTTAGTCCTTGATGATCTAAGAAGCACGCTGAGCAAGCAATGGGAAGCAACCCAATAAGCAGCACTTCTTCATGGCCTCTGTTCCAGTTCTTGCCTCCAGGCTCCTGCCATGAGTTCCAGTCCTAACTTCCCTCAGTGCCAGGAGTGTGACATGAGAATTGTAAGCTAAAAGAAACACTTTCCTCCTCATGTTTCTTTTAATCATGGTCTTTAACAGGGCAGAAGAAACCCTAACTAGAACAAAATTCACAGCATTTATAGTGACACAGAGAAAAAATAAGACTAGTACAATAGGATTAACTAGCACTTTGTCCAATTAGTTGGAAAGGTCATATAAAATGTAATTATTCAAAGGATTAGACAGACTCATTTTTTCACTGCTGTTTTCTATACCAGTCTTAAGCAAACCATACAATGCAATGAGATATGCAAAAATAAAAGAATAAATTTCCAGACTCTAAAGCTAGTATATACATTCATTCCTCTTTTAACCTTTCAAGAAAAACAACTTATTTTTATTCATAATAGAAGCAATAGTAGAATGGAAGAAATAAATACTGGGAAGAGAAAAAGGCAGTTGATGTATTCCAACAGAGAAAGCAGTAGTTCTCAACTCTAGCTGCCGTTAATTTTAGGTGTCACCAGGCCTGAGATTCCTTATATGCAAATTATTCAGTAAATCAAGTTTTAAGTTCTAAGTTGGTAGAACACATTAAATTTTATTTTAGGACATCTTTAGCCATCAGAGAAACACATCTAAACTCTGAGATTTCCTCTTTTGCTGAACAGATGACTAAGATATAGAAAGAAATTGAATATTGGCATAAACGTGAGAAAGTGAGGACACTCATTCACTCGTAGCGAAGTACAAATTAGAAGAGCCACTACGGGAATCAGGGTGGTGACTCTAAGTTAGAAACAAATCTACAAAGTGACTCAACCATACCATTCAAGTATATATCCAATGGACTCTTTACCCTATTATAGAGACACCTGCTCATCCATATTCACTGACGCACTATATCATAGCCAGGAGTAATGGCATAGGACTGAGGTTCTACTTTGTTAGTTTTCAGAACTGATGTCATGATTAAGAGGCACAACATCATACTGTGCCACTTCAGGTGAAATTGTGCAATTCATAATAGCTAAGAAATGGAAACATCCTAGATGTCCACCAATTGATAAATGTATAATGATAATGTGGTATACTTGAACGATTTGATATTCAGCCATTAAGAAAACTGAAATAGTAGCATTTCTGTGTATTTTGTTGAACTTGTGGGCAAAGGCATAAAAGACAGATATAAAAATAAATCCTCTTACAACTCAGAACTAACTGTTCAGTATGAGATTTTTATATATTCAAGGGTTATCGCACACACACACACAGAGAAAGAGAGAGAGTCAAATTATGAGATTTAGAGTTACCTTATAACAGGGCAACAATGCCTCTAAGTGGCAGGAATGGGTTGCTTCTTTTTGGAGCTGTTGGCCACTTAGTTCCTAGACTCCCAAGCATTACAGACTACTGTCAATGCTATTGGGTATCCTTCAGAAGTTAAACATTAAGACCTGCTGCTGAAGACACCATATATACGAGTCATAAAATGTGAGATATCAAGCTAGTACTTACTGGAAGCTTCATCCCTATTGGCTACCTTTCTTAGTCCTGGAATATGGACACTACCAGAAGAGAACAGTAATCAGCAATCTTAGCTACCTGTGAATACTGTGAGTTACAATAATGACTGGCCTCAAGACAGGCTCACTGGTACAGTCATGACATGAGTATCATAAAGTAACCAACTGCTTTCTTATTGGATTTAGTTTCCACTCTACAAGATGAAACCCATACCTGGGGTCAAGAACCTGTGGCTATACAAGTCATGGCCCCAGGGGACAACCTGCTATTCTTATTCTCTAAATGTTCACAGTATTAAACTGAGTCCTATTGGATTTTCATTATGCCCATACACCAATACATCTTTCAACCTTTATCAGAGAAGCTAGTATTTGTAGCAGAAAAAAAAAAAAGAGAGAGAGAGAGAGAGAGACCTACAACTGGTCCAAATACAGAGAATTAAAGACTGTGGAGTATCTGGTCCTAAATGGGATCTCCATCAAATGATGGAGGCATCGTTGTGGGGAAGAGGTGTAGATGACCTACAAAGAAACAGTGTCTTCTAACAGGGCAGCTGTGCGTATAAAACTCATAGTGGTTTTGATAGTATACCTAAGACATGTGCAAACTCATGCCAGCCATGGTAGACACAAAATCCCACCCCTAACCAACAAGCTACTCACAACTGACAACTGCTGGCATAGGAAGATTGGTTTTCTTTAAGAATGTAGCCCTAGTAAGTCAACCATGCTGTGGAAGATCACAAATCCAAGAATATATGAGCAGCACAAAAGTGACTTGACAGGTGTTAAGAAAAAGGGAGGCCACAAAGCTGCATGGGAAGGGAAGAGAGAGTGTGGATCTAGGAAGAGTTTGGGGTGTTGTATAAATGGAGATCAACTGAGTAGTACAAATGATCAAAACACATTGTAGAAACATTAATAAAATTTTTACATTTCAATAAAAAAATTTAAAGATATTCTATATTAAATAACATTAGGAACCACCAGATATAGTTTTACTAGAGACAGAAGAAATGTCCAAAAGGACAGTTTCATAATAACTTTACCTGGATTCATTCTTCCTCTTGACAGTTTCTAAATACAATTTTGAAAAACTCTTCTTAGATTGTGGTTGAGTTTCATAGTTCAAAGAGTCTCTTTTCTGAGATATTTCTGATGATGTCCCTTCTTGGCCTTCTGATATTTTATCCTCCACTTTTGTCACATCGTTCTCTATTTCTGCTTTGTCCAAAATAACTTTATCATCAAAGGTTAGCCTGAAAGGTTAAAAAGATAAGCCAAATTTTCCTATAAGTTAAATTACGGTCATTACAAAGGTCTCCAAATTACAAAGAATCTTAAAACCTATTTTTAGGATCCTAACAGCAAAAAGGAAAACTCCAAGAAATGGAATGAGGTTTATAACTCAATAACACTTTGCTGTTCTAGAAAGATTCTTAATACTCACCCTAAATACAAATAATATGTAGGAAATATAAACTGTTTCTTTCAAGAAGTTAAAGATAATGGGGTGGAGAGAATATGAACAATATACAATGATATATACAAAATATACAATATATAAAGATAAACACACATGGAAATTAGAGGACAATTTTGTGGAGTCAGATGTCTCATTTAAACTTTGTTTTCAGACTTGCACACCTAGTACCTTAAATTGCTAAGCCATCTTACCAACCCCACCAAAAAAAAAAAAAAAAAGTTTTTCATAGACTATAAAAAAGTTAACCTCAAAATTTCTCTAAAGCATTGGTTTTTCTCACATTTTCCCTTAACCTCGTTTCAAACCTACATAAAAAGCTAAATTAACATTTGTTGTATAAGGAAAAAATAAACATAACTATTATTACTTAGAGAAAAAAATTACCTTTTCCTGATTTTAACAGAAACGCCTGTATTTGAAGACTGCATATCTACTGAATTTAAGACAGAATTCGCTCTCTTTTGGCCAACTGATGAAGTAACATTCTGCAACACAGATGTTTTTGCATCCGAAAGAACCTCAAGGGGGCCAACAGATAAGTAAAAGTCATCATCAGGAGCACTGTGGCGACCATTTGTTTTTTCACTTGACACTCTGTTTGAGTCCGGTGTACTTTTAGAAACAACATCAGTAGGTAGAATTGTGTGATGAATTCCATTAGCCTGCACTAAGAAAATATTATATGATGATAGTTCTCAGTAGTTTAAAACACTATTTAAATCAAATGTTCTTTTAAAACACAACCATAACAATTAAAAATGTTCAGAAGACACGAAGTTCATAAAAACCATCCATCAATCAATAACAATAATAATATTAAACCTGAGAGAGTAGGGAAACTACCTAGAAAACTGAAGATTTAAGGTACATTCACAATGTGGTCTCTTGGGCTTCCTTTCACCTCCCATTTGTCCCTGGCACCTGAGAGGTCTGCAGTCCAGAACCAAGACTACAAGGGAAGGAATGAACCTACATCCTCTCAGTAAGAACACAGACGGAAAACTTCAACCCTTGCTCTATAATGTGGGCCATGGGGCCTCTGTTCTGCCTGTAGTGACGAGTACAGCAAAATGCTAGGTTGTGCCCTTTAAACTTCTACATCTCTAGCAAACTTTAGCATTTATTTATACATATATAAATATATATTTACATGTGTGTTTACATGTATATATATATATTCATGCATATACATATATATTGTAGTAGTCATACATATACATATATATTGTAGATACATATAGAGGACAGAAACATAAATGATGATTCTCAAAAAATTACTATATTACTATATAAAGCCCATTCTAGTTAGAATTTTAACAGTTACCGGGAACTGAATAAAGAGAAAACTTTTGTGAATTGCAGGTATATAAATGAAAATATTAGCTTTAATCATACATATCATAAATCTAGAGTGTAACACTATGTTGATATAGTTTAAAAATAAACAAATGAGGTCAAAATTCATAAGTGCATTAAATTTAACTGAAATTCAATAAACAAGAATAATTCAGAAGAGAAAGCTTAATAAATGAATATATCTGATAAAACAAATATGAAATATTATATTGCTTTACATATAAAACTCATTTCAGATGAAGTATGCTCTCCAAAAGATAATAATATTAATATCTTATTTTGTATATTTACTACTAGGAAAAATCTGTTTAATCAAAATAGGAAGGTAAGTAACTTAAGAGTTGAGAGTCATACATTCTACAATAAAATAAGTGTTACGTTGCATGGTTAAAATATAATTTCAGCTATCACGGTGGCATATATCTTTAATCCTAGGACCTGGCAAGAAGAAGCACATTGATCACTGATTTAGAGGCCAGCCTGGTCTCCACAGTGAGTTCAGAGCTACATAATAAGATTCTATCTCAAAAACCATCACCATCATCATCATCATTTCAGGACTGGCAAGATGGCTCAGTGACTTAGGGTGCTTACCAAACAAGCCTGACAACCTGAGTTCAATCCCCGGAACCCATGTGAATGTGGAAGAAGAGAACCAACTCCACAAAGTAACCCTCTGACCTCCACATGTATGCTATGGCCTGCAATCACAGTGCACACATACACACATAAACAAAAATAAATAAAACATTTAAATATACATTTACATTTTAAACATAAACAGACATGACACAAAGGGCAACCATGTCATACACATCCTTTTACTTCTTAAATTTATGAGCACCAATGAAGGTATGAAAGGGTCAAGAGTTTCCACAACAAAATGTTGAAAGCAACTGTTAAATTTTTCATTTAAGTCTTTGAGTCTATTAGCTCAAACAGAATAGTAGTCTTTTAATTTGAAGCAAAGATAAAGAAAATGTTTTTAAAAAAAGTAGCAGTGCATCTATCACAAAGTAAAAGCACCTATCACAAAGTAAAAGAAATAGCAAAAGGGGGAGAAAAAATAAACCCTAACCACGATCACCAAACCTAGTCTGACTCTCACCTTTTCACCTTACACAATGCATGTACCACACCACCTTTATCAGTCAGCATTTTTTAAATTTATTGTTATTATCAATTACAATTTATTCACTTTGTATCCCGGCTGTAGGACCCTCCCTCATCTCCTCCCAGTCCCATCTTTCCTCCTTCTTCTCCCCCCCCCCCGCCATCCCTCCCCTAGTCCACCAATAAGGGAGGTCCTCCTCCCCAGGGTATCAAAGTATATACTGAAAATCATAACCAAACTTTGGGCAGAATGCAGAGAATCTTACGAAAGAAGTAGGAGGTAGTAAGACCTGGAGAGGACAGCAGCTCCACAAGGACAGCAACAAAGGCAAAGAATCTGGGCACAGGGGGCCTGCAGAAACTGATGAATCAACCAAGGGTCATTCAGGTTTTCAAATGTCGTGACTACCAACCTGATCCACCAGCAGCTTCACTGGGTTCTGCAGAAACTTGCAGCGAAGCTTCTTTCCACCTTGAAGAAACCGGAACTGATTTTGAATGTGATGCCTGGCATTGATCACAGAAGAAATAGATTTGATCTACTTTTATTTTATTGGAATTATTATAATTCTGATTATATGCATGCTTTTAAAATTGGGGGGAAATTTTTAAACAACAAAGCAGCTGAACTACTACTGAACAGAGAGAGAATAAACAAACTATGAAACACTAATATCTCTAACACTTACAACTGCATTAACACAAATGATTGTATTAACAAAAAAGCAACTTTATAGAAATACAAAATGGTGTCATTAAGCTAAAGTTTAAAAAAAGGTAAAAGAGTGGGCTGGAGAGGTGGCTCAGCAATTAAGAGCAAAAACTGCTTTTCCAGAGGACCCAAGTTCAATTCCCAGAATCCACAGGGCAGCTCACAACTGTTAGTAACTCTAGTTGTGAAAGATGTGACACCTCATACAGACATACATGCAGGCAAACACCACAAAAGAAATACGGGGAAAAAAAAGTCGAAAGAAAACAGGAATACTTAGGAATTCACTCTATATAACAAATCGTTAACACAGTGTACCTAATCGTGTAAAGGACTCTCTTAAAGGGCTAATCATTTCCAGGAATCTATAAACTTGTTTTTATAATACTTCTTTAACAAGTGACAAGGTGGAGCCTCACGGCAGTCTTCCTACTAATTTACAAAACATGATTTTTAGTGAACATTTTTTTTTCCTTCTGGTATTATATTTGATGGACAGGAGATGTCCATGGAAGCAGAATACAATAAAAACAGACTTAGTTTCAAAAGGCTTTCCTTAAGAGAAATGACATGCATGACTGTCTTTCACTGATGGTACACTGAGTGATGGGTACCTGAGCGTGTATACATATTATTCTTCAGAGCTAGCATTCATGGTTCCTTTCACAGCACAGTAGCCGGTACATGGATGTCTCTAGACTTGATGTCCTCTTCCCTTATGAACCTGGCTACCTGCCCTACTTGTACAGCTGTAATAAAACTCCATTTTTAGTCAAATGAACAAATTCATTTCTAAATAAGATTTATTTTATTGGGCTAGAGAGATGGCTCAGTAGTGAAGAGCACACACTACTTTTCCAAAAGACCCAAGTTTGAGTCTCCCTGGAACTCTAGCCCCAAGAGGAACCAGTATCTATGACCTCTTCAGGCATCTGCACTCACATACATTAATTATATATATATATATATAATACATTAAAAATAACAAAAAAAATTACATTTTATCTTTACTTACATGTGTGTGTGCTGATAGTATGGAGGCCAAAACAGGGTGTCAGATTCCCTGGAGCTTCAGCTAAGCAGCTGGAAGCCAACATGGGTGCTGAGACTTAACTTAAATCCTCTGGGAAGAACAGCTCTAAGCCACTGAGCTATCTAAACCTACTTTGGAAATAAGAAAACTGCAGCAAACTTTGTAGCTTAGAAAGTCCCCATCTAATACATAGAAAATCTCTACTGTTCTGAAATATCTTTTAGAGAAGAAAAAATACATATATACATATAAATAAAAAATAGTAAGACTAATAACAATTGTAAAACAGAATCAACTAAGCTAACTTCCTTTTCCAAAAAGACCAAAGTCCCGCCAATCTAATGAAGGAAAATGCTAAAACAGAAATAACTAATGTCAAGAATATATAGGATGATATCATTACAGATCCAGAAAACACTAACAAATTTTAGAAAGACATCACCAACTTTAGGTGAATATATTTAAAAATGAAAAAAATACTCAACTGTCTATTATTATAACTACTTATGAATAAAATCTTAGTCTTTCATGTTCTGTATCTTAGGTAGAACATGGCTATAAAAAAATTCATCAAAATGTACATTTAAATCAGACCTGCTGGTGTACAACTATAATCACAATACTTAGGAAATGGAAGGAGAAGGATCAGGAATTCAAGATCCTTGGCTACACAACAAGTTCAAAGTCAGCCTAAGCTACATGAGACCCTATCTCAGAAATTTTATAAAACTAAGCATAATGGCATACATCTGTAATTCCAGTATTCAGGAAACTGAGGCAAGAGGCTCTTGAGTTCAAGCTCAAATGAGACACTGTCTTAAATTAAAAATTATATACATACATACCAAGGTCAGAAAAAAAAAAAACTGAATGATCCAAGCCTGTGGAAAACAGTCCTCTCAGCAAAACAGAAGATAGATTTAATACCTGTATCTACTAGCTAGCGAAGAAAACCTCCCTAAGTCAGGAGACATATAAGAAACTTTTTTCTCGAGTGAAGAAAATTAGTTGCAGATTTTATACTCCAAAACCTGTGTTACTTCTCTCTCAAAACTCTAAATCTATAATTTGTTTGCAGTAAGACATTGCTGGACTCTTATATTTTATTCTACCCAGAAAAGGAACTTCAAAAGACCTGAAGATGGTAGCACAGACCTTTCAGAGTATCTGAAAAGAAGCTCAGGAGTAAGAGCAGGGTGACTGGCAGGCTGTACTGTGGACCCCAAAACCCTGACATCTGTGTTTCTCAGGTGAGAGGAAAATCCATGGGGATACTCAAAGGTCCATCTTCAGGCTACCAGGCTAATACCAGGGAAAATTCCTGGGCTCCCACCCAACACTGTCATAGCCCTAGGGCACCTACCCGAACCCACCATCTATGGATACCTTCCTGGGACAGGCAGCTGCAGCGCATGTGGTTCTGACCCCGCAGTCTTAGGCCACCTGCCACAGAAGCCCACTTTCTGTGGTTATCTTCCTGAGAGCAGTGCCTGTAGGCTCAGACCTTGGGTGTTCACTGCATGTGGAGTGAATACCTTCCTGTACTGTGGGTAAAACTCTAAACCTGGGCCCCCACTCTCACAGTCCTGTGGACACCTATTGGGTACTAGAGGCTCCTGTTTCCAAACCCAGGAGACTAAACTCAACATGCTGTGGACACCTTCCTGGTGGTGCTGCTAGTGGCACTCACTCTCACCACCCAGTGGAGAGGATACATTCTGGTACTGTGGGGGAGGCATGGCTCCATTCTTCCTGCTCCCCACCTGACTGGATCACCAAGGTCAGAATCAGACAGCACAGCACAGATAGTGAACACAGTAGAGCTGAACTTGGCTTGGGACCCTGGTTCCATCCCCACCATCTAAGGGAAGCCTGTGGGACACTGGAACTGCTCTAGCAGCCTGGCTCATAGAGGCCAGAAACAGTAAGCCCAGCATAAACAGAGAACTTAGTGGAGCTGAGCTAGGAAACTGACCCAAGTTCCATTGTCCTCCTCCCGAAGAAGGCCTGTGGGGCACTGGAGCAGCTCTAGGCTCAGATATCTCCCTGCCTGCTCCCCAGCAGCCTAGCCCACCTGGGTCAGAAACAACACAGCCAGCTCAGCCACTGAACCTAGCAGAGCTGAGCTAGGACCCAAATCCCATCTTCCACCATCTTAAGGAAGCCTGTGGGACACTGGAGCAGCTCTAGACTTTTCCATCTGTGCCCCAGCTACCTGGGTAAAAAACAGTGAGCCAGCAGAGACAGTGAATCCAGCAGAGATTTCTCAAGACTACAGAGACAGGTCAATGCAGTCTGCAGTACAGGCTCCAAGAATAATCACTCAAGGCTACAGACAACCAGATGGCTAAAGGCTGGTGTAAGAATACAGGTAACAAAAACAAGGACATCACTGCTTCACCAGAGTCTCCAAAACTCAACAGACATTCTATTGCAGCTGAAACACAAGAAAATGATCTGAAATCTATAATTATGCATTGTTCAAGGCACATAAAGAGGTAATGAATAAAAAAATAGAAGCCATCATGAACAAACAGGAATTCACATTCAAAGAGATGAAGTAAATGGTGCAAGATATGAAAACAGAATTAGAATCAAAAAAGAAAACACAAACAGAGAAAATCCTGGAGTGGGAGAACTTAGAGATCAGGAACCACAAAGGTAAACATCACCAACAGAATACAAAAGATGGAAAAGAGAATCTCAGGAGCTGAAGATACAATTGCTGAAATTGATACATCTCTCAAAGAAAAAATAAAATTGGAAAAGTTCCAAATACAAAAAATCCAAGAAATCAAGAACACCATGACAAGACGAAAACTAAGAATAACAAGAATAGATGAAAAAGATTCCAGGCTCTACGGCCCAGAAAATATTTTTGAGAACATCATTGAAAAATAATTCCCCAACCTTAAGAGATGCCCATAAACATACAAGAGGCCTACAGAACAACAAATAGACTAGACCAGAAAAGAAACTCTTCCTGCCACATAATCAAAACACTAAATCTACAGAACAAAGAGATCAGGGATGGAGATACCTCCAGAAGATTATTATACAGGATTGTTTTAGCTATTCTCAATTTCATATGGAAAAACAAAAAACCCAGAATAGCTAAAACAATCCTTTTTAATAATCTTCTAGAGGTATCTCCATCCCTGATCTCAACCTATACTACAGAACAACAATAATAAAAACTGCATGGTATTGGCACAGAAACAGACTGGAAGATCAATGGAATTAAATCTAAGACCCAATAAATAAGTGGGGCCTCATGAAACTGAAAAGCTTCTGTAAAGCAAAAGACACTGTCATCAAAACAAAACGACAGCCTACAGACAGATCTTCACCAACCCAACATCTGACAGAGGGCTAATATCCGGTATATATAAAGAACTCAAGAAGTTAAAAAGCAACAAATCAAGTAATCCAATTAAAAAATGGGGCACGGAGTTAAATAGAGAACGCTCTGTAGAGGATTGTAGAATGGCAGAAAAACACTTAAAGAAATGCTCAACATCCTTAGCCATCAAGAAGATGCAAATCAAAACGACCCTGAGATTTCACCTTATACACATCACAATGGCTAAGATCAAAAACTCAAGTGACAACACATGCTGGAGAGGATGTGGAGAAAGGGGAACCTTCCTCCATTGCTGGTGGGAATGCAAACTTGTACAGGCACTTTGGAAATCAATCTGGGCTTTCTCAGACAATTAGGAATAGTGCTTCCTCAAGATCCAGCTACCACTCCTAGGCATATATCCAAAAGATACTCAAGTACACAGGACATTTGCTCAACCATGTTTGTAGCAGCTTTATTCGTAATAGCCAGAACTTGGAAAACAACCGAGATGTCCCTCAGTTGAGGAATGGATACAGAAATTGTGGTACTTTTACACAATGGAATACTACTCAGCAATTAAAAATGAGGAAATCATGAAATTTGCAGGCAAATGGTGGGACCTAGAAACGATCATCCTGAGTGAGGTATCCCAAAAGCAGAAAGACACACATGGTATATACTCACTTATACAGACCTATAAGATAGGATAAATATACTGAAATCTATACACCTAAAGAAGATAAACATGAAAGAGGACTCGGGATAAGATGACCAATCCTCACTTAGAAAGAAAAATGGGATGGACATTGGATGTAGGAGCAAACAAGTAACAGGACAGGAGCCTACCACAGAGGGCCTCTGAAAGACTCTACCTAGCAGTGTATCAAAGCAGATATTAAGACTCATAACCAAACCTTCGACAGAGTGCAGGGAATCATATGAAAGAAGGGGGAGTTAGTAAGACCTGGAGAGGACAGGAGCTCCACAAGGACCAAATATATCAGGGCACAGGGGTCTTTCATGAGACTGTTTCTCCAACCTAGGACCATGTATGTATATAACCTAGAACCCCTGCTCGGGTATATTCCATAGTAGCACAGTATCCAAATTCCCCTTATCTCTAATAAGGGGAACACGGACTATTTCTGACATGAACTCAATGGAGAGCTCTTCACCACCACCACCACCCCCCCCCCGAAGGAGGAGCAGCCTTGCTAGGCCACAAAAGAGGACATTGCAGCCAGTCCTGAAGAGACCTGATAAGCTAGGGTCAGATGGAAGGAGAGGAGGTCCTCCCCTATTAGTGGATTTGGAAAGGGGCAGGGAGAAGATGAGAGAGGAAGGGTAGAATTGGGTGGGAATGAGGGAGAGGGCTATGGCTAGGATACAAAGTAAATAACCTGTGATTAATATAAAAAATAAGTAAGATCAAGTCAAGTTCCCAGGAAATTTAAAGTTGACTTTACTTTTCAAAGATCAACATAATTTCTCTTATTATAAAAAGTCTCTCAAAATCTGAGATGTGGCTGTCTGCATTCCTTTAACCAAAGCCTACCTATAGACTGGCAATCAGGATAGTGAACTCAAGGCCAGCCTAGGCAGCATAGTTAAGCTCCAAGTCTGCTTGTAGTAGAACACGCTGTTATCAGTTTT
Organism: Meriones unguiculatus; assembly: GCF_030254825.1. Lineage (NCBI taxonomy): Eukaryota > Metazoa > Chordata > Mammalia > Rodentia > Muridae > Meriones > Meriones unguiculatus. Next base: position 159,835,130 of record NC_083351.1, read on the forward strand.
AGCGAACTTTCCTTCTACAATTATATTACCTTTCCCATTAGTACTATCCTCCCAAATAGCATGTCTTAGATCACTAGCTTCAGAAACTTTATAACTCGGAGTGTGGTTCAGTGATCCAGCCCTGTGTTTGACATATGTGAAGCCTGGGTTCAAACACAGTACTTGGAGGAAATAATTCTAACAGAAAATATAATAGTTTTGGATAACAAATCAACCTATTCTTTTAAGGCACATCATCAAACAAAAATAGTTTTTTTGGACAGCAACAAGTCTTTAGAAAACAACCAAGCTTGTCAGTCTCATCAGGAACTTTAAAGCTATCCATTTCCCTAACACTCTAAATATTAGTTAAAATGAAAACGATTGTTATAATTTTGTACTTGTAATTCCCAATTTCAAACACTAGAAATAAGCAAACCAAAATTTTATAATACCTCCAAATTTTATGAAATTCAATAGAACCATAGGATTCTCTTTAAATAAGACAAGTAAAATGTACATAAGAACACTGTTTAAAAGCAACAAACCTACAGCAGTTCTCCTGTTTGACCTACCTCTTTGCCTGATGACTGACTATGAATGTCTTTCTTTTTAGGTGTTGAATGAAACAATGTTTCTGTAGAATCTGTAATAAAAATAAATGACAAGATTTATATTAAAAAAGAAAGCTGAGCAATATGGAATACAACTTCAAAAAAACCTTAGCAGTCAGGTGGAACAGGGAGGCAGTTATATACTGAGACCCTGTCTCGAAAGATTCTAACTGAGTAGCTCTGTATCAGTGGTTTTCAACCGGGAGTCACATAATAGAAACCCTGCATAGCAGGTATTTACATTATAATAACACTAGCAAAATTAGTTATAAAATAGAAATAATTTTATGGTTGGGGTCACCACAACATGAGGAACTGTATTAAAGGGTTGCAGCATTAGGAAGGCTGAAAACCACTGCTCTATGTGACCTGTGAAAAACTGTCAGTTGACTCTTCAAATCACAATTAGGCTAAAGAAATAGAGACATCAATACAATATTCAAACTTATTCTACTACCTATTTCCCTAAAACTCTAAGTATTAGTTTAGAAGAAATGAAAATGATTGCTATCATTCTGTACTTGTAAATTCCAAATTCAAACACTAGAAATAGCAAACCTACTATCATCAGAAACAGAAAAGCAAACAAAATTCCTGAAAATGTTCACAAAATTCCTGAAAATGTGAATTAAAGATGACACATTACTGTCACTATATCAATATTCTCAAAAGTTACAAGAAGGATTGGTTATATATACTCAAAACTATACAGAAATTATTTTCAGTCTGTAATGAAGATGTGTTTTCCGCTCTCTTACTTTTTGTGCTAACAGAATACCTGAGACTAAATTAGGAATGTAGTTCTGTGACAGAGTGCTTCCCTAACAGCCACAATGCTTTGGGTTTCAGACCCAGAAGAACAAAATAAACATAAGAGAATGATTTTAAAAGAAGGAAAAAGAGAGTAATTTAAAAGAAACAGAGATTTCAGAAATTTCAGACCTAACAAGAGTCTTTATTTTATCCCAAGGGAGCAAAATACAGAACTGACACATCATAAATTCACTCATGAGGACAGAAACCTTATAATCTACTCACACCTCAGAGGTCTCCTCTCTGAGCACTGCTGCACTGGAGACCAATACCATGCTCTTGGAAATGACATGAAACATGGCACCTACCATCTCACCACTCACCTAATCTGCTAAGCCTCAGAACGTTCTTTGTTTGGTGTGTTTGTGCTAATTTATCACTTCATAATAAAAAAAATGCAAATTACCAAAATTACTTCTAACTCAAATGATCCGTAGAATTCTACACTCTTATTTTCATTACACTTTCTCTCTTATAGAAATGCTTGGATCTATAAGTATCTAATTTCATGCTCTTTCCAGATTTTGAAATATATACATATGCATAAGGCTTTTCTTGAGTCTAAACATAAAACACTTATATTTCACATGCACTTTACACAAAAAGACTGAAGGTAATTTTGTGCATAAAGTTTCATAGAATTTTCCATTTGTGGTATGATATCCAAACTTCTAGATTTTAAAGCATTTATGATTTTAGATTTTCACATCAGAGAAATATTTTCTTTTGAGGAAAGTATGGCTCTACAGAGTTCCAGATTATAGGAATCTAGTGAATTAAAGATGACACATTACTGTCACTATATCAATATTCTCCTCAATATACCAAAAGTTACAAGAAGGATTGGTTATATATACTCAAAACTATACAGAAATTATTCCATATACTTAAATGTTAGAATACATCTGCTACATTTAACATTAGTGTTAAATCTGTTTTCATCTATACCAACTCTGAGAAACCATCTTACAATGAAGCCTTACTTTGTTCTTCAAAACAGTCTTGTACGATTTCCAGCACGTTCTGGCATTGCTTTTTATGAATATTGGGTGCTCTAATAGAAAGAAAAAGAAAATATATCATTTCTATGTCTGTTATTTATGTTATTGTCTGCTTGAAAATTTCATATAAAATGTTAGCTTTAAATAGGAAAAAGTATCTCTGCTTTTTGAACACAAGACAATTAATTGATAGTTTATAAATCCATCAGGTTCATCCTATCTGTATGTAATATTAAGAGAAGGTATGCTATTATCTACAAATATCTACTCTGAGTAGAATATCGGCATTTAAAATTCAAATTGGTTATTAAAATTAAAATTGGTTCAGACAACTGTTATATTTCACTAATAATTCTGGTTTTTTTAAAAGAAACTAAATTGGTTCTGAAATGTTTTGCTTTTATTTTGGCAACTGAACCCAGGACGTCTGGCATTATAGGCAATTCATCTACCACTGAGCTATAATTACAGGCACTTTTACAGACACCAGTCTCAACATCTTTAAGTAACATATGTTCTCTGCAACTTTTCAAGTGCACTTTTCAACAGCATTCATTTTTAATTAATAAGCAATTTATGAATGAACAGAAATAGATTAATAACATACTGTGTTGATTTTATACTGCCATATACATATTTACTCAGGATGTGTTTAAGTTTAGAAATGACAAATGTAGGACCACCTTGTCCCAACTTTATTGTGTCTGCCTAGATACTTATACTTCTTAGCCTTCCAAAACCCCAAGAGCAACATCCACCCTGGCATCACTTTTGGAATGCTCCGTGACCCTGACTGTGGTCCAGATGTATTAAATGCAATAACTGATTTTTGTGGAAGCTTAGAAAAAAATAAAGCCAGGCAACGGTGGCATATGCCTTTAATCCCAGCACTCAGGACCCAGAGGACAGCCTGGTCTACAAAGCGAGCTCCAGGAGAGCAAGAGTTGTACTGAGAAACCCTGTCTTGAAAATAATTGTAATAATAATAACAATTAAGAGAAAATATAAATGAAAAGTAACTGTCATGTAGTATGTGGAAAATACTGCCGAGCTTTGCAAGAAAGCACATGCTACTAGAGCATCCCAAATCCCAAACTAATGGGAACTCCCTCCCCCAAAGACTGCTGCAATTGTGTTGTTTTGTCTTTAAAAACACTGTGCACCTTACCTTGGTCACCAAGAGCCTTTCAGAAGCAAGCGTCTGCATTATCTGACCATTAAAAAAGACTCAAAACTTTTAACTGGTTTAATCAATGTGGTTATCAGTAAATATCTTTCGTGGATTATTTCAGTTTGTGTGTGTATGTGTCTGTGTGTGTGTGTTTAGGGAATGCATTATTCTTCCCAATGTATTACCTCTATATATTCAATATCACAATCAGAGAAGACTACTGAATGGTTTGGTAACCATGAGGACTCATGTATTGGCAGGAATATATCTACTTCCTTCTAACTTCCTTCATTCCTCACCACATCCTATCATTCCTAACCCCTATCCACCAATTATCTGTCCTTCATTTTTAAATTTCTGTCATTTAAAAAATAATCATCTGCCGGGCACAGTGGCTCATGCCAGTAATCCCAGCACTCAGGAAGGCTAAGGCAGATGGACATCAGTGAGTTCGAGGCCAACCCGATGTACGAAGAGTCCAGGACAGCCATGGCTTCACAGAGAAACCCTGTGTCAATAATAATCATCATCATCACCTTCCACAGAAATGTAATTGTGTATTATGTAATATTTTGCACCGACTCTTTTTACTCAGAATAATTCTCTAAAAAGCAATACAAGTTATTGCACAAATGAAAAGTTAATTATAATTACTGATAAATAATATCTATGCAATGAATAGATTAGAGTTTAACTATTCACCTAATGAAGGACATCTGGATTTCAGTCAATATAAATTACCTCTAAAGAGGGTTGATAAACTTTTGTTTAAACTTTTAAAGATTTCATTCATATTAAAACACATATAAATTTCACACAATTTTTTACATGGCTGGCTGTACTTCAAATTAATAGCTAAATTATATATAAAACTTTTATGATACTTGTTACTTTATAATCCTACTATAAATAATATAATATTTTTGTCCATTAAATAATTTTACTAGTAGTACAGAAAAGAAAAACAAGAATGCAAGTTCTTTATGGTCCAAAAACTTACTAAATTAGTATAATTCATTAATATTATCATTCAGTGCTTTTCATAATTCAGTGTTCAATTCTTCTTGTCTATGATTCTATGTAAATATTTTTCTTACTTCCACTAAGTCATACACAATTTGTGTTAATATTTCTGTCATATAAAATAATTAAAAGATCAAATTATCAGTGGGCATACAGATTAATCAGTCAAAGGTAACAGTTTTTTCTTTTTATTTTCAAATCCATTTTCTGAAGATGAAAATAAATCACCTTAAAAGTTCAAGTATAAACATGTTACCTGGAAGGCCGGCAAAATCTTCTGTGATAATTTTTTAGATGATCCTGAAAGAAAAGTTAACTATCAATTTTTAAACTATAATCAAATACAACTCATCTTCAAAATAATTCCAGTACAATACAGTATTAACAAGAGAACATATTTTCATGTACTCACTTAACAAGAATCTGTTAATTGTTAATTGTCCATATACTATCAAAAAAAATTATAGAAGCAGGCAAGATGGCTAGTTAGAAGTTTGAGGAACTGGAGTTTCCTCTGGACCTTACAAGAATATTTATAGAACAGATGACTACAGTTGTGTATCTCACAAATAGTATTCTGTTGCCTAAGTCTCAAACATGACCAACACCTGTGGATTACAGGACATTTACATCTCTAAAACAGAAAAGAAAAATCAAGACATAAGTGTTTAAAATGTAAAATGTCCCAAGAGAAAATTTAATTCAAAGATAAAAATAAAGAAAAACCTAAAAATAAGAAAAGTAATGCATTCAAAAGATATCTGAAATACACAACCCTTGAAGCCAAAATGGAGCTTGCCATGGTGACCTGTGAAAGAGGTGTCTAAGTTTGATGTCAGCCTGGGTCATATAGGAAAATCCTCTTCCTAAAGTAAATAATAAAAATAAAAATCTAAAGTTGTGTATTATCAACAGAGAGCAAAAATTCTTAATAATGAAATTATCTAAAATTAAGATAATTTTAAAACTGAAGTACTCCACCACAAAAAGGCAGGAATTGAAAATAATAGAAAAAAAAAAGAGTAAAATGGTGATAAAACATGCCATCCTTATCTTTTAAGCGTAGAACTATGAAGGAAAACCTTCAAGTTGAAGATTCTATAATAAGATGATGACTACCACACTCTTAAAGATGAAAATACTAACAACACCAGTTCTTTATGTAGCCCCACTTTTACTTAACCCAAATGGTATATGAGTAATGAGTAATAATGAGTAATAGCAAAATATTCTACTTTTTCTAGTCTAATATTTATGTTGGCTGTACCAGCTCTAAAAGCCACAATTTGTAAAGAGATGCCCATTTCCCTTTAGTTTCAGTTTAGAAATCAGGAATGAACTGGATGCCCCACGTGCTCATTGTTTTGAGGAAGCTACCATCTTTTCTCCAGCCTCTAAAACAAGAGAGAGTGTATGTGTGCACCTGTATTTCTCTGTATCTGACTTCAGATCCCTACAACAGGATCCGTTCTAGGTTATCCTTTCTCCTCCCAAGCACAAAAAAATATATGTGATCATCACCTAAGCTCACTAACACAACTTGTCTTAATCCCTACAGTGACCTCACTCTGTCTGATCAAACATCCCAGACTTCTACCAGCTAAGTTTTCCCACACTGGGATCCCAGCCACACCTTCCACCTGTTCTCTCACCGAGTTCCAAGCAACTATCCTGTGAAGACACCCTGTAGGACCACCAGGATTCCAACTACTGTGCTGAGCAAAGAGTCTTGCATGGGTACCCTCCTCATATCATAGCAGTTTGCTTCTAACTAAAATGCTCACTTTCTCCCTACCTAGATTCACCCCTCACCAAGGACCTTCTTATGTGAATTACTCCTATTTCCATATTTGAACTCATCTGACTACACAAGCTGTCCTTTTATACATGGAAACTACCTTCTCAACATCTAATGCCCTTGCACTGGAAGCGGGGCCACCCTTTCAACCCTACTCATGCTTGCTCCTACACACCAGTTCTTGAATCACTACAGCCCCCCACCCATAGGGATACCTGCATTGTTTGGTTCCACCTACTATTACTCATACTCTTTTGCTTAGGAAAGAAAGAAGAGCCAAAAACAAATTAGATATTAAGAAACACAGAAGGACCATGGAGATGGCCCTGTGGGCAAAAGCATTGTGGTGGAGCCTGTGAACCTGAGTTGGCTTCCTAGAATCCATGTAAAGGTGGAGAACCTTCTAACCAACAAACACAGATCCATATCCCACATACCAAAACATTTGTCTAAATCATAAAGAAACTTGGAATGAAGATTTTGTCTTGAGATAATTTATTTTCTTTCCAGAGCTTTCCTAGTAAACTATATGCTATATTAACATATAAAAAGGCTGTTCCAGGAATAAAGTTCAGTTGGTAAAATGCTTGCCTAGCATGGGAATAGCTGGGTCAAAGCTCCAGAACCCATAAAGATGAGGTAGTGGTCAACGTGTAATCCCAGCATTTACAAAGAGTACACAGAAGAGTTTGAGGCCAGCCTGAGAAACAAGAGGGGTAGGGAAGGTTTGCCAAAAGTTGAGCATAGTAGTCTTACAGACCCATAATCCCAATACTTAGAAGATGGATGCAGGAATTCAAAGTACAGGAGTTCAAAGTCATTCTTACCTACATAGTGAGTTCTTATTTCAAGGCCATCCTGGGTTACATGAAACACTGTCCCCAAACCAAACAACAAAAAGATATGCCACATAAATTTTTTAAAAAAATTAAATAAATATCCTTAAAGAAAGACAAGATCCCATAATCTTCACAAAGTACTTAAAAAAAGAAATAAATGGATTCTACTTTATAGACAGCAAACTGAGAAAAAAGATATCTAACAATTTGATTTTATTATGAATTTTCTTTTATTGTTAATATTAGGCATAGGCTTAAACGAAAAACACTCTACACCACTATGTTACAAACTCATAACTACAGCATTTTTACGATAGCCCCACTATTATTTAAAGGAAACATTTCAAGCAAACCCTCAGGTCTCTTTCAAGTGTTAATCACAGGAGGCACTGAAATAAAACCCAATCCTGAGAATGATAAATTACTCAAGCTTCCAATCCCTAATTTATGAAACTTCTTCTAATTTCAGTAAACTGAAGAATTACAAGTCTGCACCCTGAAACATGTTTGAGACATACACACCTGTACAATGCTACTTCTTCCTCTGCTAAGTAGGAAAAACTTTCGGACAAGATAGGTCACCTGCAAATGAATACTGAGCACCTACTAGAATGTCAGTGACTTCTAGGCACACTCCAAAGCAAGACAAATAAGGTTCCTTAATTACTGGGTTAAAATCTAGAAAATATTTATTTGAAAGTACAATCTACCAACTTCAATTTATCCTTCAATTGATCTCAATTGAGTTCCTTCCACTATGAGGCTGTACTTCTCAAAAAAAAAAAAAAAAGTATACAAGACAATCAGATTTTCCAAACTCAGTTTGGAATGAATGACTTTTTGTGGTAGGATGCTAAGCAGAATTCTTGACCTATAATCCAGTAGTACGCTTGAGCACTCCCTCATCTTCCCCATCCCAACTCCAAGCCTACTGTGGGGAAAAAGAAGGGGGAAAAAAGGGTTCTCTGAAAACTATGTCTACGGTAGGAAATTCCCTTGAAACCCTTGAGTATATAAAGAATAATTTGAGAATAAATCTCCAACTCTTCCCTCCCATTATCTTTTAAATATAGACAACACACAGATGTCAGAACTACAAAGTTCAAAACAGTTGTAAGGTTATGTCCGGTATTTGATAATGTACAGCAGGCATTTGTTAAGTTTTATTCTTTATGGCTTTAATGGTTTTTCTCCGACCATATGAATGTAAATAATATGTATGACATGCTATATACAATATACATTATATAATATATACTATACACTATATTTCAGACAGGTTTGAGCATGCATATACAACTACATAACAGGAGATCATCGATGAATCATCGATGAAGTTCAGGTCCATGTCAGACATTCAGAGTTGACAACCATTCAAAATATGGTTGTCTTGTAAATAAAGCTCTATCATTAACTGAAAACTTCACACAAAGCAGTATTTCGACCAAAAAAAAAAAAAAGTAGATCGTCAGGGGTTTGGGTTTTTTTTTTTTTTTTTTTTTTGGGGGGGGGGGGAGAATTTAACACTCAAGCTTTTCCAGGCCATCAAGACTGATCTGTACGGTAGTCGGGAGAATTTGGAAAAGGCTGAAATGTAGACTCTGGAACAATCTCTTCTGGGGTGGGGGGGAGGGAAGCAGGCACTGCCGGGCTTACGACGGGAAGCCTGGAGCCTAACAGTCCGGTTCCTCCGGTAAAGCGGGATCTGCACCTCCTCACCCCTGACAGGCGGCGTCCCGACGGCTCCCGCACCGGGCGGCCGCGCAGGCCCGACCGCGACCCGCACTTACCAGATGGAACGAGGCCATGTTTCCCGCCCACCGGGCCCGAGAGGCAAACCGAAGCAGGCCAAGGCTCCGGAACGGTTATAAGTAGCCCGGCGAGGGTTACATCTGGGACGGGGCGTCCCAGGAGCCGCCAGACCCTGACTTCACACCAAGCCGTGAACAAACAGCTACGAGCCGCGTTAGCGGGGAAAAAAAAAAAAAAAACAACACAAGATTCAAAAAAGCCGCGCATGCGCGAGAGGCACGGCGCGCCCGCTAGAACGCTGGCCGTTATTGGGTAATCTAGAGCCCCGCCCCTCGCCCCGCCCCCCGGCCGCCGCGCACCTATCAGCCCGCCTTTCTCGGGTCGCCCCGCCCTTCCGCCCAGCGTCCCACCCTCCCGCCCGTGGCCCCGCCTCTCGCCCGTCCTCCACCCTGTAGGGAAGCGTCCTTGCTCTCCTCGCTTTCGTTTTCTTCGGCCGCGGTTCGCAGCTTGTTTTTGGAAAGCAGGTCTTGAGCATCACCCGTGCTCCTTGAGAAAAAAAAATGTGTAATACGCCCATGCGGTAATATTACGGATTAATAGGTTACACTGGAAAACAAGAAAAATAAAATGAAGCGATGTTCCGAGGACTATCCTTTACCACTTCTGGAGCACCTGGAGTCACGTGGTTTCAGCCTGTAGCTGCTTTTCTCCTAAGACAGAACGCCAGAGGGGGTGAGGGAGGGGGGGAACAGAGACAGAGAGAGAGCAGCGATATCTCGCTGGCCAGGAGGTCAGGAGCGCTTGCTGTACTTGCGAAGGCTCAAGGTTCGGTTCCCAGCACCCAGAACACAGCTCAGCCTTTTGTGCTCCGGTTGCAGAGGACCTGACGCCCTCAGCTTCTAGCCTCAGCTGCAACCCAAACACGCACATGAAGTACATGCATGCATGCAGACAAGGTACTCACGCCTACAAAGTAAATAAACCTTTTATTGTTGTTGTTGTGGTTGCAGATTATTTTAGAATGATGGCGTTCCAGATAAGCTAAGCCCAGGATTGCGGCGAAGTGTGCCGCGCTTGCAAGTCAGATCCGCCAGAGGGCAGCAGAGCTAATTCCTTATTAATCCTATTCTCCAAAGGGAAGAAACGGCAGAATCCAGGCGATTTGTACACTGTACAATAGCAAGGAGTAGATAAACCTCAAAGAGGAGTCAGCCGATCCTGGCAGCTGAAACAGAGGCTTTCCCCCGTGTTGAAAATAGCTTTGGGACTGTTGTCCTCAAATGCAACACTGTGCTTTGTGAGAATTTTAAACAAGACCCGTGACCAAATATAAGTATAGGATGTTGAATTGTTCAACACGCAGACGCTGTTTGCTGAAGAAGCAGTTGAGGGTGATTCTACTCTAGACAGTCATATCAAAACTTCCAGAGCAAAACTGGAGTTCTGCTTTGAAGCTTTTGGAACCAACAAGCAGAAGCAATCTCTGAACCACAGGAGAATAAACAACTTTGGCAGTGAATGTTTGGGTCTCCCAGCTGCTAAAGACACAGAGAACCTCACTATGCAGAGAAGGTGTAAACGCTTGGGTCAGTGGTGACGTCATCCACCATAACTTGTGAGTTGACTCCCTCCACCTTCCTCCAGACCTGAAGACCTGTATCCGGTTGGAAATATTCTGTCCCCAGCAGAGTATGAAGCTCTTGAAAGTCCAAGTGAAACTTTCAGAAAGGTCACGACTGTAGAAACACTGAGGATGACAGAACAGCAGTGGACAGCCAGCCACTGCCCTTTTGTCATCAAAATGCTGAAGCCTGCCAGACAATGAGGAGAGCAGAGCCTACCAGGAAGAATGCCTCTGCTTTCTAGAGACCCTCATCAAGTTTACAGCCCAGAGAGCCATAAAGGTAGAAAACGTGCTGGACCTGGAACCCGCCAAATCATCAAAACCAACCGGCAGGAGCACTTTACCTACCTAACTTACAGCAGTGGTGCCTCATAGAGCTTAATTTCGAATTCTGCGAAGCCAACGCTCACTGTGTGTGTGATCTAACTCACCTTGCACGTAAATTACTTCCAGATTCCCCCTGATGATGTCTCAGGGGGAATGGCACACTACAACCTAAGTTTGGATCATCTTTAAATATCTGCTTATTCAAAATGACCATATCAAACCATAAATGATAAAATACCAAACTTTATTTTATAGTAGTACATAAAAATAAGAGATTCTGTAAAAGAGGAAATACAAAGAAAAACTTCCAGCAAAGGTACGGGGGCAGAAATGTTATGTAGCTGAAGTAGGAAAAAACTTTTCTTAAAAGTTTTTTAAAATTAGTAAAATGGAATCTCATTATGGGACAGTACTGCTGTTAGAATAAAATTTCACTGAGTCTGTAGACAATGAAGGACTGTATATATCTAAGATCAGTTAAAAAAAATGAACAAGAATTCGTAATCAGTTCAGATTAAAATTCATGATCAGGCATTTGACAGCGCACACAATCATGGAAGCAATAATAAAACTGGATTTAGGAGGCAGGCAGGAACCATGCTCAAAGATTCTACGGAATCAAGCCACCGTTTCTACAAACATGAGGCAAATTGAAAAATTAGGAACCTGGTAATAATGTTGGTCTCTAACTACATAAAGGCAATGCAATCAGGAAGTCACCACAGTTACAAAACCGCCACCTCACGGAAGCCTCCACAAATACCAGTGAACACCAAGACTACTTATTGCGTCTGAGTTCAGACCACCTCAGACCTAACACGATGCACCCAGCAGAATGGATGTCCCCTGGCTACATAGTTATCATCCGGGAAGGGAGCGATTAGACAGTGCAGCATCGCATCACATTACCATAGAAACGGCCAGTGCTTATGAATCATTCCTGCCTTTTCTTTGGTAGGAAAAACCAAAGGCAACAGAAGAAATAATTCTGCTTCTCTTCTGCTTTGCCAGTCACATTGAGTCTTCCCAGTCCTACCTGGAAAGATTTTTGGAAAAGTGCAGAGGTTTTTATTTCTTAGAAAGGGTGAAAATGAGTGTGAAGCATCAATCAGCAGCTTCCTCTTGCAGCACCAGTTAAATGATCTTAAAAGAAAAATATAGACTTGAATCTTGTCTATATTGAGTTTGTAATGGTAAGATAATTTTTTTTAAATTGACTAGCACGATAGTCTTATTGCTCTATCTGAATTCCTACTTTCCGTTAAAGCTAGCAGTGGCTTGTGATTGACCTGATTTGGGAACTGGTGTTCTGTATCTCGTTGGCCTCTGTGTTAGACTGCTCACCAGTGTGACAAAATACTTGAGGGAAGGGTTTATTTTGCTCATGATTTCATAAGTCTCCATTCATTATGACAGGAGGGATATGGCCCAGCAGAACACACATACCAGAGAAGCCAGCGTGCAGAGGGGAAAAAAATGCCCACACTCACTAGTCCGCTTCTTTCCCGTCTTATTCCGTCTGGGTCTCTGGTGTGCTGGATATCACCACCTACTTTCAGAGGACATCTTCCCCTCTTTGTTAACCTTTTCTGTTCATTTTTAAATCTAGGTGCTCTGACACCAGTTGTCAATCAGGATTCACAGCCTCAGCTGGGTATGGCGCTGTGCACCTTCAATCCCAGCAGAGACAGCAGATCTCCCTGTGAGTTCAAGGCCAGCCTGGCTTGCATAGTGAGTTCCAGGCCATTACATAATGAGACCCTGTCTTAAAAAGTGAGAAGGGGAGATTCACAACTCCCCAAACTATTTCCAGACATATATATAAATGATAAAATATGTTATAAAAATAGTATGAACATAGACCTCAGAAGAGCTCTTACCAGCTAAGAGTAATTTTTCATACAATACTGAAAATGCTAAGGTTAACAAACTAAATTATTAAACAGTGCTTCTAGCATAACTTCAGTAGCAGTGATCTTCACCTTTTTTTCTGACCCAAATACTGTAGAAAAGCATGTTCTGAGTGCTAACACTCATTGTGTCTATAACTGTTGGGTAAAGAGGGAAGCAAAAAACCCTATATTTTTTGCCTAGGAATCTCTGAGGTTCTATTGCAATTTTCATTTTCCCCATCTGAAAACACTTTCATCCTACCAGAATGAAAAAAAAAAAAAAAAAAACCCTGACTGAAATTGAGACTGTGTGACTCATTACTCATTCATATATTCCTCCTTGTGGTTAAAATTAAGGCTGTTTTCTTTTCCAGCTATGTATTGTAAACACACACACAGACACACACCCCACATATATTTATTTATTCATATTTATATAAAATATATTTGTATGTTATATATAAATGTGAAAAAATATATAAATATATAGAAATAAATACATAAAATAAATATTAAAAATATATAAATTATTTAAATATATATACATATATATATGTTTATATGTTTTTCAAGACAAGGTCTCTGATGTCCTATAATCCGTTTGTACACCAGGCTGGTCAGAACTCAGAGATTTCTCCTGCCTCTGCCTCCCAAGTGCTGGGACTAAAGGCATGCATCTTCACACCTGGCAGCACAATTATATTCAATTCAAAAGTCTTTTCAGTCTATTGCAATGTATTGTGATGCATATGATAATAAATCCATAAATATTAAGGGCCTGAAGTTAGGAAGTACCAGACGAGGACTGGACATTTCTATTCAGACTTGCTGGCTTAATCAATACTAATAAGTAGCAAGTGAAGTAACTCTTCCCAGTAACAGAAAGATTTCACCGGGCTCTTGAAGGATGAGTGAGACAGAAGGGCACGGGAGCACGCAATACAGGGAGCCATGAGGAGAAAGACCAAAGGGCTTTGAGAGGTCTAGGAAATAATGACTAGAGCGGAAGGAATTTGTCAAAAAGGGAGCTTGCTTGGTTGCTGGAGCCATAATGTTGCTAGTGCCATAAATACTTAGAAATTTTTTTCAATAAAAAAAAAAAAGAAGAAGAAGAAGAGGAAATCTCAAAATCAGGGAGAATCTGTTAGCCTGTTTTAAAGATGGAAGCATCTTAATTTGCTTATATTTCATGTGAGTGAGGAAAGAAAAATCATGGGGCCTGGTCAGTACATTTGAACTATCTGTAAAAGGGTTTCCACTTCAGAGATGCCAGGGTACAATGCTGTTGGGATTCTTGACAGGTCTAACTGGCTGATGATTTTTAAGACAGATTTTTGAATTTTGTAAGATTCAGGGGAGATGGTTGAAGGAGAAGTAAATGATTCTTGGCATATTAAGGATTCATTTTACTTACAAATCAACAGACCAAAAGAACCTACATGGTTTGATGAGCTAGGTTTTACTTCATTTGCCTTTATAAATGATTTTTAAAAAAGACATAATAAGAGAGACTTTAGCTAACAGAAATACTTCCATCTAGGCTCATGAGGTTAAGGGACCTGCTGCCAAGCCTAATTGAGTTCAACACTTGAGCCCCACATAGTCGAAGGAGAGAAGCAATTGCCACAAATTGTCCTCTAATCTCCACCAATGTATTGTAGGATGTGTACACTTAAGTCTGCCTGCATGTCAGTTTGCACACATGTGCACACACTAAGTAAATGTTAAAAAATCAAAATATTCCTTGCTGTATTTTTCTAGAGGCCCCCTTTCCCTTTCTTTTAAAACTCTCAGGCCATGGCTAGGTATAATGACATAAACCTTTAATCCCAACACTTTGGAGGCAGAAGCAAGTGAATCTCTGTGAGTCTGAGACCAGTATGGTCTACAGAGTAGAATTTGAGGCCAGCCATGGCTACAAAATGAGACCCTGTTTTAAAACAAAACAACAAAAACTCATATATATATATTACATATATATATATATATATATATATATATCCAAAGAATCAACACAAAGATATTCAATGAAGTATTTTTTAATGAATACAGTTTATATTTAAGACGTGTCTTTTAGACGTAAAGACAAGAGAGCAATAAGCAAAAAATAAAAACTGGAAAAGCCAAAGGCATCTTTGGTGTCTGTCTCACACTGCCTGCACCTGCTCCTTTCATCCTTAGGAGATGATAATCTGCTGTTTATTTTGCTACCGTAAATCTAAGCACGTGAAGTTTAGGCAGAGGTTGCCTTTTAAAAGTTAGTCTGTGCCTGATCTTTTTACTTCACTAAAAGTGTGTGTGTGTGTGTGTGTGTGTGTGTGTGTGTGTGTGTGTGTGTGTGTGTTCTGTTGGTGGAAGGGTTGGTGGTTAAAAGGCAAGTTGAGACTTCCTCTTTGAACAGTTCATTTCATTTTGTTTGAGGCTGGACAGAACTGAAAGCAAGCCAGACACCCAAGCAAAGGGCATGATGGCTAAGAAGCCTCCGAAACCTGCCCCTCGCAGGATCTTCCAGGAAAGACTAAAGATCACTGCTCTACCCCTGTACTTCGAAGGTTTTTTATTAGTCAAACGGTCTGATCACCAGGTAAGTTTGTAGATGGTAGTTTTAACCCTGAAAGTTTGCGCTTAACACAAAACTGATCTCTCGTGACGACGTAATGCGATGAAGCCTCCTTAGTACTATTTGGGTTATACCCTCTTCCTTCAGTTAGGAGAATGATGCTAATTTTGAGCAACTTAAATACAATGTACAGCATGTATACATTTATATGCATGTAGTCTAAGGTTTCTAATATTTAGCCATAATATAAAAATCTAAAGAAATTTCCAAAGGATTCTCTTAAGCATCACTCAAGATTTTGGCTTTCAAGATAAGTGGTGGGTTTTGTTTTTGTTTTTTGTTTTTTGTTTTTTGTTTTTTTTTTTCCTTTTCTTTTGTTTTGCTTTATGTTTTCTCCACAATTTGCTAGTATGCTTCAGTGGTAAAGAATTGCATGAAGATAAGGTGATTTCATGATGAATGGAACAACCTACTCCTACTCTCAATCATACTGTCATTTAATGAACAAATTGTAAGACATGGTGAACTTTCATAAAATTGAGAAAATGTAATATTTCTTTACTATCATTTCCTTACACATTCTGAAAATACTGTTCATGATACTGACTTTAAAAGAAGGTATTAGAGGTGTTACTGTAAACAGCAAATACATAAGTTTTTCTTTTAAAAAGTACATTTGCTCTAAGAAAAGTCATGAAGTATTTCACAGATTTTCCCATAAAATCTTAAACTACAATTATAAAAATGTATTCCCTTTAAAGTTGTAATTGTGGGCAACATAAAAATAGTAGAAAAATAAACATAAAATTATGTCACAAAAGAAGTAAAGAAGCCATTGGTGTAGGTAAAATTTTATGAAATTTTCCATATTGACGAAAGCTAGCAAAGCTTTAAATGTTTTTAGAAAAAATAGTTAAGTGTTCCATGATTGACAAGGTTACGGAGGAGTCATTAACTTTCAAAGTCAGGTTGTAATTATTCTTTTGGCCAGTATTAGTAAACTTACAAGCAATATTAGAGATGATGATGATGATCTTACAGAGGTCAGCCACCTGGTTTCACTTCACCAGAAATAGGCAACAGCTGAAAAGTAAATTTCTAGTAAATAATTTAAATTGGTCCTTCACTGACTTGTCTTCCCGAAGTGTTTATAATAACTGTGTAGATCTTTTGGGTATTTAAAGGAGGCACATATTGGTAGGAAAAAAAATCCACAGTTTTATAATATCAGTAAACCATGTCTGCGCTTGGTGTTTTTTCCACACACAACTTTGACCTTATGAAAATTACTCTATCTCCCCTGGATTCAGTTTATTCAACTGTTTTTTGTTTGTTTGTTTGTTTGTTTAAGGAGCAAAATAATACTACTTGCATCCAGCATAATATATTGTTATTTATGTTGTATTCTTTATTATGCCTGGAATAAGTAAGCACAGTGCTGTATCAATTGATTTTTTTCAAGCAACATTTATTGTATACTTTGTACACAACAAACATGAAAAGAGGCTTACTTAGTAGTAGTAGTAGTAGTTATGACTTTTTATCTAACTCCTACTCTGGTTTTTCTTCGAAAGCATGCTTTAAAACAAAATAAACTATATCCATCCAGCATTTCTTACCAGGATTGGGCATACAGCACTTACTTCTCTAAGAGGCTTCAGGCTCTGAGTTCAATCAAGCATGAAAATATAAATAATTATGAAACGTATATGAAAAAAAACCGATTTGTTTACCCACTTAAGGTTATTAGCAAGTTCTTTTCTCTTGTGTGTCATGCAGAAGAGGAACCAGAGGCTGACCACACTGTCAACGTGTATGGTGGTGCCAGCTCTACACTTCAGATTCATCTTCTTCTGATTTATACATATGTTTGCTAATATTCTAAACTCGGGTTGCAGTCTATAGAACATGCTAGAACAGAGGTCTGTAAGTAAGACTGCTCAAAGGATTGTCACGGGGCTCAAGACTTAAATACAGAAGTGGCGAGAAAATTGCTAAGGGAAATAAGTGGGGTTTCCATATGACCGGCACCAAATGCCAGGGAGCGTTTGGAAGCAGGGTGAGCTGAGAAAGCTACTGCCAAGACAGCTGTGGCTCTGATTGATTAAAAGGCATTGAGAGGCTATGCAGAATGATGAGTCCCTACTGAGAAAGTCAGCAGATAAAGCTAGAGAAAATGTGGTTTAAGAGTAACATGTTCAATAAAGCTATTACAAGTATAGAGGGTCTTGTTGCAAGTTTTTGGGTTTTTTTTTTTTTAACAGAACACTTAAAAAGAAATTACAGTACTATACTGCCAGGGAAATGCACCAACATATGCTGATTTTAATACAATTCGAGAAGGACCCTGAATTTCAGGCCAAGAATCCATGAAAAGTATCTTTCAGGGGAAAGATATGAGAACATTTACTTGAACTACAGAGTTAGGATTTTAGATTGAGTAAGAAGATGTATTTTTCTGATCTTTTAGAGATCCTCGTTTTCTCAAGATTTGAAAAGAAAAAGCATCTCAGCATGACCCTTCAAAGGCTCTGAGAAGGTGGGAAGGTCCCCACTGTCCAACAGACTATGAGAATGAATTCTCTAGAGCCCAGATCAATGCCATCCTAATGTAAATGTTATGATAAAATATTAAACTGTATGTATAATTGATGCTTACTTTATAGTAATTCAGGATCTTGCTTGTTTGAATAAAATATATTATTTACAATCCTCTAAAAAAATAATTAAAACACAATCAAATATAAAATGCATCACATTTTTAAAAATTTGGAAAAAAGCAAACCTTCCTGAAACTTTAAATACAAGAAAGTTTGAACAATGACAATTGTTCTCTCCCTCTGTGGTGTGTCCAGCTTACAGCTTTAAAAAGTGAATTCTGTCCTCTTACCCTGAACATGATGATGTGATCAGTATAATGTATACTACTTCTCTGAATGTCCTCACATTTATGAGGCTTTTAGTGTTACCTCAGTTGTGTCCTGAAACACAGATCTCAATACCTGAAAACTCCACATTTTTAAAAGAGTATGCCTGTTTAAGGAAAACGTCTTGAGCATAGATATCCACTCTGAGAATATAAACATATGTACCTCTGTACTAATATTTTATGTAAATTATTGAATATATGCAAAAGGAATAAAATGAAATAAATTAAGATAAACAGTTATGCTCTAAGTTTCCCAGTGGACTCCCTTGCACATTTGGGTATATACACCTCATTTTGGACAACAATCATAAAACATCCTAGGCTACCCAAATGTCCTTGTCAGAAAAAAAAACGGAAACATTTTGTTGGGGGAGAAGGATAAGGAGAAACTTAAGTGGAAATTTCAGTATTCCTAGTTACAAAGGATTGCATTATAACCCATCTTCTCTAGTTACATTAATGAGAAAAAGTACCTTGGAGACAAGAGATAGGTCAAACTTTTTAATATGTACAATTCCTTTAGATGTAATCTGTTTCGGCCTTTGTAAAAAGGATGATTGCTCTTTGGCATAACTAAGTGGATTTGTGGTGAACAAATATATTGATAGTGAATATATTTTGTTGAGGTGGGTGATATGATGTGAGGGTCTCAATGTCTTTTCACTCTGGTTGTTAAAAACAACTCCTCTCAGTAGAAAGTTGTGCGTTTCACAGGTGAATATTTATGGCTCATGAAGGTTTTGTTCAAAATTCCTCATCGAGTCCAGTAGTGGTGGTGCACATCTTTAATCCCAGCACTCTCAAGACATAGGCAGGTGGAACTTTGTGAGTTTGAGGCCAGCCTGGTCTACAAAGTGACATCCAAGGCTACACAGAAAAAAAAAAAAAAGAAAAAGAAAATACTCATTGAGTGAAAAGTCTAGATGGATTTTATTGTGAAGCATGTGACAAAATGTTGCCTCTCAAACTCAAGTTCTAATTCCATCTGACTGTAGCTTCCAGATGTTACAGATGCCCTTTATGTAGACATTTCATCATATGAACTCAACAGTGAACTTAGCAGACTTTCATCATCTTGAACATAATGAAACAATGACCTTAAATTCTAACTAAAAAGTCACATACGGCTATGAAGCAAGGAATAAATTAGAAATCTTACTTCAGTGATTTAATACAAATTAAAAAACAAGAAACAATGTGCTAAACGCACTCCATTCAGAAACATGGCTACCAATATTTTTAAAATACTTTAACATCTATACAAATAAAAATACATACCTAGATATCAGTTGTATAGTATTAGTCAAGCTATACTGGGATCCATGTGGTCTTATTAGAAACTAATTCAGGATTCTGACTTTGATCCCTCTATATAGTAAGCAGAAGCCACCTCTGTCTTTGGGTTCGTGGCTGTGGCTGAAGTCCATGGGTCTTACTGCTATGTCTATCCTTAGTTTTCCTCCAAGAGACTGTGTACTCAAGTCAGTGCCTTCCTATTTGGTTCTTACTCTATTTAATATTTCTCCTTAATTGTATCTATCACACTATAGTACTCACTTTTCACTTCTGTTTACAGTCCTGGTGAAATCTACCCAATTAATATCATTCTTTTGTGTCTGGCCATCTGAGCAATTTTTTTTTTCCTCAAGAAGCCAGGTCCTAGATATAACTGCATGTTTTTATAAATTCATTGCAGGTCAAATCTGTGATTGGTCAGTCTCTTTCAACAATGCATTCAGGACCATCAGGTTTTTTTTACAGTTTTACTCCTGCCTGATCCAGGGCCAGTACCTATTAGCTACATCTAAAGTAAAATTTCTCACTGATGTTCTTAAAACATCTTCCAATGTAAGAAAATAAGTTATGAACCAGAGATACGGCTCAGTGGAAAAGGGCGCTTGCCATCAAGGCTGCTGATATGACTTGGATCCCAGAAACCCACATGGTAGAATGAAGAGAATGTATTCCATCCAGCAAGTTGCCCTCTGACCTCAAGATGAACCCCATGGTCTATGTGCATGCGAGTACACACACACACACACACACACAAACACTAAAGAAAAAAGAGAAAGAAATGTTTTGAAATAGATAAAAAGAAAACATTTAGAAGTGATTTTGTACAGGAATGACAACAGATTTCATTATTCTGTCCCTTAAAATAACTGGTCCTTCTCTTCCATAGTCCCATTGGAATATACTTATTTTAGACATCTTTAGACATCATCACCAACTCTCTCAAAGGAAAACATAAATCGCTACATTTTTTTAAAAAGCGTCAAAAAAAATGCATACAGGGGCTGGCGCGATAGCACTGGGTGTGCTTCTAACAGATCCAAATTCTATTTCCAGCACCCACATGGTAGCTTCTCACTATCTGTAACTCTAGTTCCAGGTAGATCTGATGCCCTGTTGGCTTCTGTGAGCACCAGACACACATACAGAAAAAACACACATACATATATTATGTGTGTATTATGTATGCATAAATGTATGTATGCATAGTTGGTTTGGGTTTTTTTAAACAGTTTCTCTGTGTAGCCCTGGCTATCCCATAACTCACTAGGTATACCATGCAGACCTCAAACTCAGAGATCCCCACCTGTCTCTGCCTCCAGAATGCTGGAATTAAAGTGGCTATGCACACACACACACACACACACACACACATTTAAAAAAAAATTTCATGGATAATGAAAACTGTAAGAGTATCTGCCAATACTGTGATTAGTTGTTCAAGTGGCGAACACTTGTTGACCCTTGCTTATGTTCCAGCTCCTATGTCCTTATTTGCATCATAATCACACTGGATGTTCAACAGGTCTATGTAGCAACTGCAATCATCTGGATTCTCTACTTCAGTTCTCTGTCTCCTACCACTAGTCACAGAGTATATACAATGATAATTATTCTTTGATGATTTTTAAAATATTCCAAAGCGATGGGTCACACTAAGCAAGTCACTATATGGGAAGCCAAAATGACCCAAGACTGGCTACATGACCCTGATTAAAGAACAAAGGGAACTTTAGTTCTGTGTCCTTGTCCAGGAGTGGACTTGGATTGGTTTAGAGCTGAAGCAGGTGCCTCATAAGAGTCAACGTGAGGCTTCTGTGGACTTGACTCCTCCCCCTTGGTTTTGGTTATCAGTCCTAAGCATCTGTGTCAGAGGTATCCCGGGTTCTCTTTGCCAACATTGTCTGACTTAGCTTTCTGCCGACTCTGACTGCCTTCACCCTGCAAGCAGTATTTAAGATGCTGTACTTCTTAATAAACCTGCCCAGCATAAGTCATCAGCTTATGCGAGACCTCCTTATCCCAGATATTGCTTTTGTCTTCATGTCTCATCTTCATTAATTTTTATCTCAGTTTCTGTTTAATACCTCACTGTCCAGGACTCTTATTTCTGCCAGTTCAGATCATCACTGTATGAAGAATTTCCATGAGCAGCATCTGTCTCTCTTCTCCCAACTTTGAATGTTTATGATACTCCACTCGCATTTTTCTTCTCCCTAGTTTTAAAGGCTCAGGAATTACCTAACTGGGGATCCATTACTTTCATCTATTACTTATAAAGCCTACCAGTGTGTGAGTTTGACAGTGGGCCTAAGCTGCTAATGCTTCATCCTATACTGAAGTACCTCCACACTGACTCAGCTTGAAAGGCCCAAGCCTACACTTCTTAGAGGCCCTTTGCTACCTGGTAGGAAATAAAGCAGAACACCCACTCTCTCCTAGCAGACAAGGCTGATGGAGGACCGGAAGGAGTGAGCTAAGCAACCTGTCTGCCAACCTCACCTGTTTGACACCCTACTCAATTCAGAGATCAGTCATTCTGGCATGATTTGTTCATGGAGACTAAGTGGGAGAGTGTTAAGAAAGTGGCAGGAAGGCCAGGAAAAAGGCTTTTGTAGTGACAAGAAATTTGTTTTCCTCTATGAGCAGAAGACATTTCTGATGGGGTCAAAACTAAGGTTTGTTTCTTCTTAACTAATCTATTTGACTCTAAGGTGCAACAGTCATTGACACACATGGGGCATTCAGATTTCAGGAAACTCTTTGCTCAGTTTTGTAACTGCCCTTTAGGAAAGATCTTTTGACTGATCCCACAGGCCTATTACATGTTGCAGTCAGCTCTCAGTTATGGGTTGACTGGAGTGAAAAGACCATTTATTATGGGCAAGGATACCTCTTCCCAAGTTCCACCTCTGTGTTTGGAGTGATTACAGCAGCAATGTTATCATTTCATTTAAACTTGACCATATGCACACACCACTGAAGTATAACTTTTATCTTTTTTTCCCACATTAAGGTGAATCTATCTTTACACCTTTGGAATTTTGACTAGGTCATGGAAATGCTTACATAGATATAATAAAGGCACAAATTTATATGCTTGTTAAGGCTGGAGAGATTACTCAGTGGTTAACAGCATTTACTACTCTTGCAGAAGACTTGGGATCAGTTCCTAGCACACACATGGTGGCTCACATCCACCTTAAACTCCAGATCCAGGAGATCAGATCATCTTCTGACCTCTGTGGGCTCCTGCACACACACAGTGAATATAAAATCATTAGGTATACACTCCTCACACGCACATACACACACACAATTTAAAAATAAACACATTGGGCTTCATTCTCTCTTCTAGAAAAAAAATTAAAATGTTTTTCTCTTAAGATTGAATTTTATACAGGAGGGCTACTTTTTTTTTTTAAATTAATCTTGTGTCCAACCACTTTTCTGAAGGAGTTTATCAGCTGCAGGTGTTCTCTGGTGGAACTTTTGGGGTCGCTTATGTGTACTATCATATCATCTGTGAATAGTGATACTTTAACTTCCTTTCTGATTGCTATCCCTTTGATCTCCTTTAGTTGTCTTACTGCTCTAGTTAGAACTTCTAGTACTATGTTGAAGAGAGATGGAGTGGGCAGCCTTGCCTTGTCCTTGATAGCAGTGGGATTGCTCTAAGTTTCTGTCCATTGACTTTAATATTGGCTATCAGCTTGCTGTATATAGCCTTTATTATGCAGAGAAACACACAAAAAAATGCTCAACATCCTTAGTCATCAGGGAAATGTAAATCAAAACAACTCTGAGATTCCATCTTACACCAATCAGAATGGCCAATGTCAAAAACTCAAGTGACAGCTCATAGTGTCGAAGATGTGGAAAAAGGAGAACACTCTTCCATTGCTGGTGGGAGTGCAAACTTGTACAGCATTTCTGGAAATCAGTCTGGCGCTTTCTCAGAAAACTGTGAATAGCCATACCTAAGACCAGCTATACCACTCCTGGGCATACACACAAAACATGCTCTATCATACAACAAGGACATTTGCTCAACCATATTCATAGCAGCTTCATTCGTAATAACCAGAAACTGGAAACAATCTAGATGTCCCTCAACCAAAAAATGGATAAAGAAACTCTGGTACATTTACACAATGGAATACTACTCAGCCATTAAAAACAAAGAAATCATGAAATTTGCAGGCAAATAGATGGAACTAGAAAAGGTCATCCTGAGTGAGGTAACCCAGACCCAGAAAAACACACATGGTATATACTCACTTATAAGTGGATTTTAGTCATATAGTACAGGATAAACATACTACAAATCACAGATTCCAAGAAGATGAGTCCAATGGACATCCTAGGCTTCATGTTAGCTCACTAGTTAAGGGAGTGGAGGATATATCTGATAAAGACTATGTTGCTTGCTTTTTGATCACTTTCCCCTGATGAGACTTCCCTACCAGGACACAGGGGAGAACTCAGTCCTTATTGTGAATAGATGAGCTGTGGTGTCTTGGTAGTAGGCTCCCCTATTCCTCAGAATAGGGGAGGGGATGCAGGAGGGAGGGTGGAACTGAGAGGAGAGAAAGGAAAGAGCTATGACCAGGATGTAAATTGAATTATTTAATAATAAAAATGAATAAATGAATAAATTTTTAAAATATTTAATTTTACTTATGTATATTGTGTTTTCTGTGTGAGGGTATGTCCAACATGGATGCTGGGAACTGAATCATCTTCTGGAAGAATAGGAAGCATCCTCTTTCTTCTTTTCTTTTCCTCTCTCTCTCTCTCTCTCTCTCTTTCTCTCTTTCTATTTCGTTTTTTCAAGACAGGGTTTCTCTGTGTGATCCTGGCTGTCCAAAAATTGCTCTGTAGACCTGGCTGGTGTCAAATTCAGAGATTCACCTGCTTCTGCCTCCAGAGTGCTGGGATTAAAGGTGAGCACCACCAAATCAGCCATCACCACCATCCAGGCAGTAAGCATTCTTAATCACTGTACATCTCTCCAACCTATTTTCCATAATGTTTTTTGAAAGTCTGTGAATGAAGCCTGGGCAGGGTGTAGTGGTGCACACCTTTAATCCCACCACTCCGGATGCAAAGGAAGGTGGACCTCTGTGAGTTCAAAGCTAGCCTCCAGCCTGTTTTACGTAGTGAACTCCAGGAGGGTCAGAGCTACATAGTGAGACCCTTTTACGAAGAAAGAAAAAGAAAAAAAGAAAGAAAAATAAAAAATAAATGAAGCTTAAGCCAACTGAAATGAGAGTCTAACTAGGTTATTAAACAATTTTTAAATTTAAAACATTATTTGTAAAGAACTCATGGTAATGTGAATCTATTAATAATTAAATATTTACCTAATGAATGAAATTTGGTCTTCAAACTTCAACTATAAATGTATTAAATCCTTTTTATCATCAATTTATATGTCCCCAGAGTCTATGAGTGATAAATACTGTTTCACAAACTCAAACTAAAAGTCCTCTTCTAAGTTCTTTAACTCTATATATTTACTCAGTCCTTTTATCTGCCCTAAAGAACAGATATATCCATGTCCTATATGGCCTTTTAAGTGTCCTGCTGGCTCATGTGAGCTTCCACTAAAATTGAGTAAATAGTTTTAAATTAATGAGAAGTGTTTCAGAAACAGTCGAGCTAAGCATAAGTCAAACATTGTACTAAAACAAGTTTTAAAAGGATTTAATCAAGAATTAAGTGAAGAGCTAAAGAAATGAATCAGTGGTTAAGAACACTGGCTGCTTCTCCGTAGTCACGGGTTCAATTCCCAGCATCCCTACAGTGTCTCACAACTGTCTGTAACACCACTTCCGGGGATTCAATGCTCACTTCTGGCCTTTAGGGACACCAGGCACACATGTGGTGCTGATAAAGCCATGTGGTGCAGGAAAATACTCACACACATAGAATAAAATAAATATATCTCTTCTTTTAGAAAAGAATTAACTGCAAAGTGAAACCATTAAAATGTGAGTGAACCTTGTAAAAGGATGCCATATAATGATAACACGTATGGAAATTTTTAAAAATTTAGGGAAAATTCAGTGAATAGTCTGGTGTTTTGGCATTGACCTTTACTCCCAGCATATGGGAGGCTGAGGGAGGATGATCTCTGTGAGTTCAAGCCCTGAATGGTCTACACAACAAGTTTCAGGCCAACCAGAGATATTTAGTAAGATCTTGTCTCCAAATTTAATTAAAAAAAAAAAAAAGAAAGAAGAGTAAAGTTAAAAAAAAAAAAAAGGAAGAAAAGGTTTGTGTGTGTGTAAAATGGCTCCGTGGTTAAGAGCTCTTCCTGCTCTCCCAGAGGAGATGGGATCAGTACACAGCACCCATGTCAGGCAGGTCACAACCTCCTCTAACTCCGGTTCCCAGGGATTCAACTCTTCTGGTTTGCTTGGTTATTGTACACAGGTGGTGCTCTTGGGAGAACACACAAACACACATCAAATACATAATTTTTAAATTTAGGCAAAAATGTGTGGGATAAAGAATAACTTTATATTACACAACTACAAAACAGAAAATAAAAGTGTTGAACGTACACTTATGAAATGGTGTTTGTGATTTTTTTCCACCACAGGAGTACAAACACTATTGGACAGAGTTGAGAGGAACCACACTTTTCTTTTATACCGACAAAAAAAGTACAATCGTAAGTAGTCTGACATGTTCACTTTCCAATATACCATCGGCGTATATTATTCTTTTTTTTCTATCACCCCAAAATGAGGGTGTTAAAAATGGAAAAGTGAGGGGGCTTTCAATTATGACAGGATCAGGGGTGACCACTCAGAAAGTTTTAATTCTTGTTTTTAAATTCCTGACCTAGATAATAAACACTTAATTTAAAAGTAGAAATTTAGATAATTCTGCTTAATGCAAAATGATAGCTTTGTTTCTTGCAATTATGGAATGCAACTATGTTATGGAATACAACTGTAATCTGAAAGGAATAGATAATTCCCATAGCATCATAACATACGATGTCACAATTTAATTTCCCTAGACAAAGGCATACCCTCTAAGACCTATAATATGAGAACAATGATGAAGTGACTCTTTAATTAGTTCTTTAAAGACTAAGCTGTTTGTGGTATACTGAAACTTTCCAGTGATGTCAAGAAATCTAAGACCGTGGCCTAAACCTTGTGTGATTCACAGTGACCAAGTTCACATGTTTTTGTATGTTTGTTTTTTTAATTAATCAATTTATTTATTACAATTTATTCACTTTGTATCCCCATTGCAGCCCCCTCCCTCCTCTCCTCCCAGTCCTACCCATCCTCCCTCTTTTCCTCCTATGCCCTTTCCCTAGTCCCCTGATAGGGGAGAACCTCCTTCTACTTCTATCTGACCCTAGCCTATCAGGTCTGATCAAGGCTGGCTGCATCATCTTCCTCTGTGGAGTGGCAAGGCTGCAACTCCTAGGGGATGGTAATCAAAGAGTCAGCTAGTGAGTTTATGTCAGAGACAGCCCCTGAACCCTTATTAGGGAACCCTCTTGGAAACCGAGCAACCTATGTGCTTCATTTGAACAGGGGGTCTAGGTCCTCTTCATACATGGTCCTTGACTGGAGTATCAGTCTCTGCAGGACCCCCTGGGCCCAGGTTTTTTGGCTCTGTTGTTCTCCTTGTGAAGCTTCTGTTCCCTCCAAGTCTTTCTATCTCCCTCTTCTTCCATCCAAGTAATCCAATTGGGGTACAGAGCTAACCAGAGAATTCTCAACAGAGGAATATCGAATGGCAGAGAAACACTTAAAGAAATACTCAACATCCTTAGTCATTTGGGAAATGCAAATCAAAACGACCCTGAGATTTCACCTCACATCCATCAGAATAGTTAAGATCAAAAACTGAAGAATGGATACAGAAATTGTGGTAGATTTACACAATGGAATACTAATCAATTAAAAACAAGGAAATCATGAAATTTATATGCAAATGGTTGGAACTAGAAAAGGTCATCCTGAGTGAGGTAACCCAGAAGCAGAAAGACACATCTGGTATATACTCAGTTATAAGTAGATATTAGCCCTCTAATGTAGGATATGCATACTGAAATCTATAGTCCTAAAGAAGCTAAACAACAAAGAGGACCGTAGGGAAGATGCTTAATCCTCATTCAGGAGAAGACCAAGTTCACCTGTAACAGTTCAGGAGCAGTACAGCCACTGAGTGGGAGCACAGCATGCCCAGAGAGAGTGCCTACTACTTTTAGTACTGGCCTGGCCATTGTTAACTGTGATCTTGAGTTAATTGCCTAACCCCTCTGTGACTCACTGCATGAAAAGGGACGTGGTAGAAAACAGATGACATCTCAAATTGCGCAGTTTGAAGAATGTTTAATAAAGTCCTTATAAATATTCAAAGCAGTGGGCAGAATATAGAGAAGTCACAAACTTAGCTCCGAGGCTAATAATAGTGTCATATTCGTCTATGAGTCATGAGGGGAAAGAGTGGGAGAGCTGGTACTTAAGAGGAACATGACATTTGATTGAAGGAGAAACTATACAGCATACTGAGCACCATCCTCACTCGGACTTCCTGCTGAAGGTTTCCAGTGGTCCAACTCAACAGGAAGTCAAAGGGTGAGATAAACTGATGTCATACACATCCCTCTCCTGGTGCAGTGTTGTGTGTTCAAAGAACACAATTGAATCTGAAGGAATAAATAACAAAGGGGTGCACAGAAAATCTCCAGTACTCCCATTTTTCAGATCTCTATATTTAGGATAAAATCCATAGTCTATCTCATAAGGCTATACAAATTAGCAAATGAGACAGGACATGAAAGACTTCAGTCAGAGACTGCACACAGTAAGCATTCACATTGTTTACATACATACATATATATTATTTAATTCTCACACAAACTCTGTAAATTTGCATCCTGGTTTTCATTGCAACGTTGAGTTTTTGATCAAGGCCTTTTATGTAGGTTTTCATCCTACTTCATGACCTTTCAGCCTCAGTCGCCTGAGCTCTGAGATTGCAAGAACGAACACAACTGGGCACTATGTAATGGTTAATTCCTGGATTATGATGCAGTCGAGAACGGCAGGTTTGTGAAGAGAGGTCTCTCGGTCGTGACATTAAAAAGCCCCAGGTCAAAAAAAAAAGCCCCAAGTCAGCTCATCCTATACCCTCCCAGCCTCAGGAGGCTCTGAGCCACTGGACATCCTAGGTTGTGTTTTAAGTTTAAATTACTGTGCTGTTGTTCACGGAAAGATAACAGGCTGTGTGTTTTCACTTCTGCTAACAAGCTTGGTTGCCCCAACTGCACAGGAAGCACTTGACCACAGGCAGGCAGGAGGTGTGTCAGAATATATGCTTCACTCTGATTAGACAAAGGCAGGAAGTGTGGGGCCTTGTGAGTTTTGCCTTTATAAGCCTCTGACTGAAGTAATTCTGCACCATACTCTGGGAATCCTGGTATGGATCTGTTCAGTATTCATGGTCCTGGACAGTATTTAATAAAGCTTGCTTGAAATTTGGCTCAAAAATTGTGGTAGTGGTCTTTCTCTCACTTGGTGGGAATAATAACTACTTAATCCCTATTTGTAAATGAAAACTGTCAAGTTTAAGGATTAAGAAATTGTTACCTGGAAGGGTTGATACCATCATCATGAAGGTGATCTCCATTGTATCCTAGATGTGCTAAGCCTTGTGACTTTTCCAAATGTGCCGGAACTGGCCAACATAATGTGTTAGTGGAGGACTGAGTTCACATTTTACCTTAAAAAGTTTTCATACATATACAGAAATACAAAAGAAATTGTACAGGATTATATAGCTAGTAAAAGAAGGTATAACCCAGGAGTGGTTTATGAGCCTGTCTTTTTAGGCACTATGGCACAAAGAGGTCACAGCAAGAGTCTATGAAGTTGTACAGCTACCAGTTTTGTTAAAAGAAGATGAAAAACAATTGGGGAAGTTTTCCGGGTGAAAGTCTCAGGAGAAACACTTGGATAAACCAGCCGAGAACTTGAGGCATTTGTATGGTCTATAGCAGGGAACAATTTAAAGCTGTCTTTACTTACATAAGTGGTTAAGAGGAAGTCACCTGGAAAGGTCGCTGGATGTGTTTAATGTTATTCCAGAGAAAAGAGTTCAGGACCAGTGGATAGGAAGTATCTAGAGAAAAACCATGGCTCAATACAAGGAGCATTTAGTAGGCCTGTTTCAGCTCTAGTGTGAGCTCAGTGTTATTACAGATGTTCAACTGTAGGCTGCAGGCATCATGGAGAGCAGATTCTAACAGCTGGGTTAGACGGATGACCTTTAAGGCTCTGTACAACCTACAATTAAACACAGAAGACAAGACTTCTTTTTCTGTAATTGGTATGTCAACACTGTTTGTTGCAGCAAAACTCATTGAGCCTAGTCCAGACATACCTAGAGTATTTATTATTAGAAGGGCCGCCTCTGGGACAAGTAACAAACCAATAAATCATACACACATTTGTAAATGGTTTACCAGTTTCTTTAGTGTGGGCACTTCTACTATGACTGCATCAACCTACCAGTGTGAACTGTACTGAGCACAGAGTGTGGAGAAATACACAGCTGCACTGTCACATAGTACTTACGTCATATAGAACAATGATGCAAATACTGTTGGTGGCATAGACATACTGTCTAGACTGCAGGAAAATTAGAAAAGAATGAAATTTTAATTTTGACTGTGTTCTAGCTTTATTTTAATATATCTCAGTTAGCTGCTATGTTAATATAATTACATTTTAATAATGCCTATGTTAACTGCAAAATTCTCAAAAATTTAATATGGCCTTTGCAAATTTGTCTGGGTCAAATACAGCACACCACTACAAAATGAATGTTTATATACTCTCGTGTATTGTAGCAACCAGGTAGTTATGCAAAGTACAAATAGGTTTAAAAACTATTATTTTTCTAGAATTTGAATTTTGCCTTTATTATAGTGCTAGAACAAATGTATCTTGCCTAGGAAGTAATTTAACAATATTTTTTTTATCTTTACAGTATGTTAGCAAGTTAGACATAATAGACCTTGTATGCCTTACTGACCAAAATTCAACTGAAAAGAATTGTGCAAAATTCACTCTTGTTTTACCTAAAGAGGAAGTACAACTAAAGGTGAGTGAGGAGAAGCAGCAATATATAGAGAATAAAGCTTATACCTTTTAACATCAATGGTTGGAATGAA
Source organism: Meriones unguiculatus (assembly GCF_030254825.1). Lineage (NCBI taxonomy): Eukaryota > Metazoa > Chordata > Mammalia > Rodentia > Muridae > Meriones > Meriones unguiculatus. The sequence continues at coordinate 159,865,963 of NC_083351.1, forward strand.
GAATTACAAGAGGGGCCCAGTCTTAACACTTCGCTAATATTTTCTTCCCTTTGCCAAGGACTACAGTGTTCTGAGTTACATTTTAGAAGGACACGTTCACTTGTTTAGTGTATAAGCACAATGAAACCTTAGACTTCTATTCTGACAAAGACAAGGGTCCCACCTGGTGTTTTTTATTTTTTACGGTTGTCCTTGAATTAACACAATGAGCTAACAAAAATTACCCAACACAGAAAGTCGTAACACAGAGAACAACTTGAAATTGATAAATATTGGAGAAGTTCCAAGGAAGCTGCTGGTTGATGTTGAGAGCTGTAGTGTTTAGTTTGAGTCTGCATTTAAGCAAGATCCCTGCAAAACTCTGGGATATAGGGGTTAGGGTGGTAGGCATAGGAGTCAGATGCTGATATTGAAATTTACTACTTTATGCATGAGCTGTGTATTATAGACAAGTTACTCAACTCTTTGCCCATTTGTTTCATGAATTACAAGTAAGTCTTTGCTCAAACATAAGCCACACTCTGTGGCTCACCTGGAACACTTTATAAAAATTTTAACCTGGTCCACCTAGCCTGCAGTTATGGTCTGAATGAGAATGACCCCACGGGTTCTTATGTTTCAATGCCTGGTCTCCAGTTGGTGAAATGAGAAGGATTAGAAGGATGAGGAGGCGTGGCCTTGCTGGAGAAGGTGTGTCACTGAGGGTGCGCTTTGAACTTTCAAAAGCCCACACCAAGGCCAAGCCCAGTGTCTTTCTCTCTCCCTCTGCCTGCTGCCTGTGGATAAGATGTAAAGCTCTCAGCTACTGCTCTTGTGCCATGCCTGTCTGTTTCCAGTCATAATGATCATAGACTAACCCTCTAAACCTGCAACGGTCTCCAGTTAAATGCTCTCTTTCGCCTTGTTCATAGTGTCTCTTCACATAATAGAACGGTAACTAAGACACCTGCCCTTTCATCACATTATCAGTTTGTCTTACTCTGTTCCATATTTTATTTTTCCTATTTGTTCTTTCCAACAAAATTGGATATACTATTATGTTAACTATTTATGCTTCCTTGCTAGATTTCAAACTTCTTGAGAACAAGGATTTTTGTTTTCTTCCAAACATCTACACTTAATAATATACAATATATATCTTTTAATTGAACTGATATATAAAATGATAATTAAAAACACCTCTTGCTGAGTTACCTTGAAGACTGTCAAAGAACAAAATCACAACTTCATATAAAGATCTTAATTTGTTTTATAGTCTACTAAAGAACCAAGTGTGTTTTATTCTATAGGGTAAGATATTCTAATCAGCCAAAAAGAAGAAAATGCTTCCACAGACAAGGAAAGCTAGCGCAAATTTAAAACCATTCATAAAGTTAGTTGCTCATTTCAAAAGTTTCCAGAGTAGGCAGAAATAGGAAGACAAATAACAGAAAAATAACTCATTGGTTATTAGATTACTTCAGGTTACTTTTTTTTGGAAACAGAGGGAACAAATTGAAATTGGTCTGTATGGGAAATGTCGTTGTTATGTTTCTTTACTTATTTCTCAGGAAGGCAAGATAGCATTTGGTTTTGGTTTAGTGATATGGAAGGAACATCAGCACCAATGACTCCATTTTTATTTCTAGGGAGGACCATGCAGGACCTCAGTGCAGAAACCTAACAAACAGTAGTCACCTAGAATAGTTATTTGAAATGCTTAAGCAGGCAATAACTGTGGAGTGCTTAGAACAGTAGCTAGCATTATAAGTGCTCACCAGAAATTGGCTGGAATTACTATTATGAGCAGTCAAAGTAGTCATATTTGAAGCTAAAAATTGGATTTTTTTTAAAATTGTCATTTCCCCAAATTTCAAGCCAAGGGAGAGAGTAATCATTAAGTAGCCATAAGTAGAAATAAGTTCACTAACATTCCTTTTTTTTAAGTTAAGCAAAATGTGTACAATTGTATTCATTTAAAAGACAAATAATTTAAAGGTATATATTTCAGTTTTGTTTTCAAAAATGTATATGCATGCCTTTGGTCTTTGTGAGGGAGTGGCGCGTGTGCATGTGTGCCACAGTGCATGTGTTGTACAGAGAGTGGAGGTTAAAGAACACTCTTGGGTCCTCATTTTCTACTTGTTTGTGACAAGGTCACTTTGTTGTTTGATTCTGAGAATGCCAAGGTAGCTGGAAATAGCGTGTGGAGATTCTCCTGTCTCTACCTCCCTCCTATCTTGCCATAGGCACACTGGGATTATGTTTCTCACTGTGCCTGACTTTCTGTGACTTCTGAGGGCTTGAATTTAGGTCTTTACACCTGTGTGACAAGTGCTTTATTCACTGAGTAATCTCACCCCTCAGTGATTTATATTTCTGTTTACCTATAAAAGAAAATGTGACTGAAATATTTCATGATAGATATATGTCAATCCTAAGCAAAAAGTAAAACTATTTCTCCTTGCAGCTTTAATTTTTCAAATGATCTTATTTAACAAAGTTTCTGGTTTGTTTGTTTTTTTTTTTTTTTACTGAGCATGAGAAGCATCTTTCTTTTTTTTTTTTTTTTTTTCAATGCAGTTTATTCAGGAACCTTGAACAATCATTGGACCCTGGGGAAAGCCAGCCCACAGCTTAAATAGCCTCTGGGTAGCCAACCCCAGCGTGCCACGTAGGCAATGCAGATAGGTCCACATACATGGAAGCAAGCCAGATCCTCAGTCTTAGCCACATATGGAGTTGTTTGTGACAGAGAGCACTCACCATCGGGAAGGTGGAAGGCAGAAACCAGCTCCATCTTTAAGGCGCGGCATTACGCAGCTCTCTACAGTTCCCCCTTTTTGTTTTAGACGCATCAGGCAAGAGTGGAGGTCTGATCTCTGATATTAGAAATAAATTGGGACTTTGTACCGATGTTCATTTAGGTGTCATCCACCCAAAGAGCATCAGACCCGGAGAAATATGCATTTTTTTTGCCACCTTGCTATGTCTTTTCTCGTTTTTGTAGTATGTGTGTGTGCAATATGTGCATGTATGCATGGCTGTTTGGATGTGCACTGGTGTACATGTGTTGCATGTGTGTGCTCATGTGTCTGGTGGCCAGAAACTGACAGCAGGAATATTTCTTATTCACTCTCCATCTTATACATAGAGGCAACACCTCTCACACAGATGCATGACTTCCCAATTTGGCAAGTCTAGCTAGCCCACATGCTCAAGAGAGCCTCTGCCTTCACCTCACATCTGAGCTGCCACGTGCACTTGGCATTGTACTTAGTTCTAGAGGCCCAAACTCTGGCCTTAATGATTCACGTGGCAAATGCTTTACCCAAAGAGCCATTCTCCCTTACCCGTAATCATGCTAGCTTTTGATGGTGCATCTATTTTGTCAGAAAATAATCACGTAAAAATCTTGTTATTTAAAGTTAGTATGAGTCATTCATTAATTATGTATTTTCTGCTTTATCTTTGTTTTTAATTTTTAGACAGAAAACACAGAAAGTGGGGAAGAATGGAGGGGCTTCATTCTTACAGTAACAGAGGTAAGGAGGGCAACTGTTTCCTTTGTTGAGACAAGATCTTGATAGCCCATGGTAGCCTTAAACTTACAATCCTCCTGTCTCAACCTCCCAAATGATGAGATTATCACTGAGAGTCACCACGCACAGCAGAAGATCATTACTGTCTGTTTATTTATGTGCTTGTGAAATAGTTGCTAACAGCTACTACAGCCACATAAGTTAAAGTGGCTGAGGATGTAAAGACCAGAAAAGGCAGACAGAAATCCACAATTTTGTTTCTAAAACTCATACTGTTATCACTTGGCTTGAGAATGCTAAAGTCACTGAACACGCAGCCCATTTCACCTTGTGCTAACTGTTCTGAAGGGATACTGGTGAGCAGGGGGTGAGGGAGAACTGCTTTTGCCATCTTATCTTTTTGGCTCTTAGCCTTGGGCTTCATGGCTAAGCCACCTCTCAAAGCCCTACCATCTTACCTTGTTGACATGGAGGGTCTTTGGATATGCTGACATTTATAGTTTATGTCGTTTATTCTAGAACAACATCCAACATTTTTCTTTTAAATTTATAAAATGCTGTGCTGCACTGGTTTGTGAACGAAATAGGCAATATGAAAGAGAGAAACCATCAAAATGAAAAATCACCTTTATGCGCTTGTTACTTGAGTCTTAAAACAAAAGGATGTTTATCTGCTCAATGGCATCATCTTATCAGAGGCAAATAATAAGACCCATTGCTTATTATGAATCTCTGCAGCATGATACAGTACCGTTAATTTGAATAAAGCCACAGCAGCAACTGTCTTCAAAACAATGCTTTGATAACCAGCCTTTCTTAAAGCACTATGTTCATTAAAACTCTTAGAGCAAATGAAACATTTCCAGGTTAGGCTCAAATGTCTGTTTCTACCAAAGTGATGTTTCTGAATAAAGACTTTGGGGTCATATGAAATAACCAAGACATTGGGAGCTGGTTCATTATATCAACCTCTTAGAGGAAAAATAGGTGGAAGTTTAAACGCCATATAGAGTATGCCTCTGAAGCCTGAAGCATGTGAAAGACATGCTTATTCATGGGGTTAGAGAAGAGACTGTTAGAAGAATTGAGCTTTCCTCCTCTGTTACAGACAGGGTGCCATTGGGTGTCTGTAAGTAGCCTGAGAGTATGTGACTTGGCATAAACACTAAAACCATCCCAAGAGATTCAGTGCCTCTTCTTGATAAACTAATAATACGCGAAGTTTGGAGCATTTTGTTCAGATTTTTTCTTGATTAAAAATAGAAAAGCAGTTCTGGGCAGTGGTGGCACACGACTTTAAAGCCAGCACTCTGGAGGCAGAGGCAGGCAGATCTCTGTGAGGTCGAGGCCCAGCCCAATCTACAGAGCACTTTCCAGGACAGCCAAGGCTTACATAAAAAAACAAAACAAAAAAACAAGCCTGTGTCAAACAAACAAACAACAAAATAAAACAAAAAATAAGAAAGCAGTAATTTATGGTTCAAACACTGGTATATTATATGATATATGAATTTTTAAGAGAAGACATTTTATGATTTTTCTGCTCTATAAATGTTTGGGGAGTGACATAAAATCACTATATGTGAATAAGTCATTTGAGAAAACATCCCACTTTTCTGACTATTGCTCCATGAGAGCATAATGAGGAGTCAGACTGGGGTATAAAAATAATTCAGTAGGACATATTTGGCAAACTCAATCAAAAACACACGTCTAGAAAAACATAGTAACAACAAAATCCACTAACATAATATTTTTTAGACTAGTTTCTACGAAAGCACAAGAAACACAGACTGCAGTTGATAGAGTGGAGACCTCATTCTGGAACCACAAGAACCTGATTCAGAGTCTTAACTTCACAACTCACTAGCTGTAGTGCTCAGGGCTTTCATCTTTTTGATCATAACTTCTTTTGTGGTTGATTTGCGGTTGTTACAAAATGCAAGTAGCAATACTTTGTCTTGTTGTATTTTTTATATCATTTATAGAATGATTGAGATACACATAACGACTGATAATTCATGAGAAGTAACTAAAGAGAAATAGTCAAATAAAGTAACGGGTAATTGTTTTATTAGTTCTTCCTCATTGCTTTATCTATTTTGCTTTGGTTATCTGTTATGAATTTTTTTGGTTGTGTATCCCTATTGGCAAATTATCTAAATTGTGTGTGTGCAGATACACATGAGTATAAACCACAACATGAATTTTGAAATAGTAACTAAGCATGAGACTGGAAAGAAGACTTTACTGGGTAAACTTCCTTCTGTGCAACCACAAGAACCTAAGTTGGAGTTCCCAGAACCCACAGAAAAGCCAGCATTTGTAATTCTAGTGCTCAGGAAGAAAATGCAGGTGGGTCTCAGGGTTTGCTAGTCAGCCAATCTATTCAAACTGTCTCGAAAAAAATGATATGGCATACAGTCAAAAAGACATCTGATGTTGACCTCTGGCCTCATATGTATTTATGAACTAGCTCATGCTCCCACACATGCATACAACACACACAGACACTAAAGTGAAAGTGAAGATTTAAATTCTCATGGATTTTTTGTATATCACCTGATGACTATGCCTCCTCTTCTGGTGGTCAAATTATAAATTGGACATGGCTGACCCCAAATACTGACCAGCTAGCTAATGCCACAATTAGAAAAGTGTTTCATCATACTTTTCCACAAAGCATAGGTTGTTCCCAACTAAATTTGACGTGTGAATACAATCCACAAGAGTGTACGTGGATAACTAAATTTAAAACACATTTCTAGAGAAAGTAAAAATTAAAAAAAAACATGCAGAGAAATATAAAAATGTTAAAATATGAAAGGACATACAGTGTAAACCTGCTGGTCCTGTGTCCATCTCAAACCCATGTTGTCATGATAAGGCGGAGCTTTTCCAAGTTAACTTGTGTAAGAATGAGGTATCTCCAGGAGTTCCTAAACCTTGTGCAGGTTCTGGTTGATACAGGGGCAGTTCTGTAATGCCCACCTTAGACGGGAATCTTCTAGTCATTGTTCTATCCATTCATCTCTGACAATTAGCCACCACTCCCTGGGGCCAACAAGCTCCTCTCTGCTAAAGCCAGCATGCTGCTTAGCTGTGCTTTTAGTTTGCCCATTGTTTTTATTGCTTTCAGCTGTCAGTTCCTCAACATGTGTCACTTCTACCTGGACAAGTGATCAGACTGCATGAAGTCTTAGAGAGAGAAAAGAAAAGAAGGCTCGACACAGACCAGCTGCCAGCTATGCCTGCGGAGGAGAAGGAGAAGGAGCAGGGGCCAGTACAAGGTTATGTGGATGTGTTGAACCCGATGCCAGCGTAAGTGTAAAATTGATCTGTTTATTCCTTCAGTTAAGACTGACTGCTAATTGTCAGGTAGCACTACCCACTTGAACTTGTTACACCAGGGTTACTAAATATCTTGGAGATAAATTGCATGTCTCTGAGCACCTGCCACATTTCCTCTCCTATGTCATGATCAACATCACGCATATTTTAACTAACTCTTACCACAGAGGAAATCCCCTTCTACCCACACATCTAGACTTAAAGAGATGTCTTCCCAGCTCAACCCCAAATTAAAGTTGCTATGAAAAAGGAAGGAAATGACATAGAAGTGTGTGACTCTATAACTGGATTATTTATCATCATTTATACCAAATATTTTTTAAATTCTTATGATATTGCATTCAGTTAATTGATCAATGAGCATTGAACTTGCCCTCTGAGGAAAGCCTTGTGTAAAGTGGTAAAAAAAAAAAAAAAAAAAACTAACAACAACCATGGAGAAGTACTGGTACAGCTTCTGGATTCTGCAGCATCCCACATGTGTCTTCTGTATTGATGAAAATATTCTGGGCCGTTTCCTTTGGAAAACTTGGTGCTCTTGTCATTAAAATGTGTCCTGGTTTTATCTCTGACACTAGATTCTAATGCACAGTCCACCTGTACTAAATAAAGCCGCTGGGACCTGTTAATCAATGCTGCTAGCTCAAACTAGACAAGTGATCAATCCATAAAACAAAAATCACATGGAATGTTTTCTTCCTCCCCCAACACAAGAAGTAATGTGTTTGTTACAGATAAATAATGAGAAGATGAAAATTAATTCTTGTCACAACACTTAAATATATTTGCCAATAACATTTTGGAGGTATCAAATACTCTGTCAAATTTTTCCATGACTATTATATTTCACTGAATATAACATGTATTATAAACCATGAAGTGCTTAATTTCTTAATTTTGTGTCTAAAAAACACTACTGGTGCCATTTTAACACAAATTATAAACCAGGCATGGTGAGTATGCTTTTAATCCCAGAGTTTGGGAGGCAGAAGCAGGCTCAGGTAGGTTCCTGAGTTTAATGCCATCCTGATCTACACAGCACACTCCAGGACAGCTGGGGCTATATGGCTATACAGAGAAACTCTGTCTCAAAATATCAAACAGACAAACAAACAAACAAAAACACTACAAACAACAAATTATACCAAATGGAGTCAGCTTAGACATAGTGGCAGTTTATAGCTTTAAACCCAGCACTGGGAGAAAGAGGCATGTGGATCTTTGAGTTCAACGCCAGCATTGCCAGTCAAAGCTACATAGCAAGGCCCAATCTCAAAACAAATAAACAGATAAACGAGAAAAACAGAGCTCCACAGAGAGCCTTGGGGCATTTCAAAGTAGTTAGTGCAAATAAACAAACAACAACAAAGCAATCTAAGACCCCGTTGCGAATTAAGACTGGGGATCTGCTATGAGTTGTCATAGCTTTTCAGTGGTAATCATGATTATACATGGGTTAGTGGATTGCTTTTCAAGTTCTCTCTTGCTCTCTTTTTAAGAAAAAATTGTAGCTCTCAAGGTATTTGGCAGCACTATTTTCAAGTAATGATCTTCATCAGTTAAAAAATTGTTTTCTTTTTCATCTCACATATGTAGATGTTTCTATGCAGTTTCCCGGAAAGAAGCAACCGAGATGCTGGAGAAGAACCCTTCTTTGGGAAATATGATCCTGAGGCCTGGTAGCGACAGTAAAAACTACTCCATCACCATTCGGCAGGAGATAGAGTATGTTTGATTAATCTGACTATCATATTGTTAAGGGGTGGCATTCCAGTCAGTACCTGCTCTGCATTGTTAGGGCTACAAATATAAACACAAGAATGAGAAGTAGTATGACATAAGCAAAACTCTCTTTTTTAAAAGAAAATTATTTATTTTTATTATTTACAGTTTATTCACTTTGTATTCAGCTGTGGCCCCTCACTCATCGTCTCCCTCCTTTTTCTCCTCCCATGCCCCTCCCCTAGTCCACTGATAGTGGAGGTCCCTAGCCTAGCAGGTCTCCTCAGGACTGGCTGCATTGTCTTCCTCTGTGGCTTGGTAAGGTTGCTTACCCCTCAGGGGGCGATGATCAAAGAGCCAGCCACTGAGTTCATATCAGAGACAGTTGCTGTTCCCATTACTAGGGAACCCACTTGGACACTGAGCTTCCATGGGCTACATCTGTGCAGGGGTTCTAGGTTATCTCCATGCATGGTCCTGTTTGGAGTATCAGTCTCAGAAAAGACCCCTGTGCCCAGATTTTTTCATTCTTTTGCTCTCCCTGTGGAGTTCCTGTCCCCTCCTCCCAAACCTAATCCTGAGGAATGGATACAGAAATTGTGGTACATTTACACAATGAAATACCACTCAGCAATTAAAAACAAGGAAATCATGAAATGTGCAGGCAAATGGTGGGATCTAGAAAAGTTCATCCTGAGTGCGAGTCAGGTAGTCAGTGGCGAGGAGGAAAAAGGAAGGAAGGAAGGAAGGAAAGAAGGAAGGAAGGAAGGAAGGAAGGAAAGTAGGAAGATGGGGACAGGCAGATCCCCGGGTTTGCTGGTTAGCAGGCCTAGCCCACTTGGCAAGCTGCAGGACAGTTAGAAATCCCATCTAAAAATCGGTCTCTGGGGTCCACAATAAGTGTACACAGGCACACGTGCATCCCCATGCATATATACGTGCAAACTAATTTTATATGTAATTACAGTGGCTGGATCTGAAAGCAGGCCACCCCTGCTTTCAGACTCCATACAAACTGCTGGCTTAGGCAAAACTGTCACAACTGATAGCATAATTTAAAATACAGAAGGTTTCGTCCTTCATTTAAATATTCAATAAATTACTGTTTTACATAAAACATAAATAGAACTTTGATTTTTTGAATTTACTATTCTTTGTTGGGATCATATTCTATTTATTTACTGCAATTCATCTACCAATAAATCTACTAGTTTTTTTCATAAATACTTGTCATTCTAAATGGATCGAATATAAAGACATTGATAGTGAATAAACAAAGTAAAGAGTAAATAATATTTTAGAGAAAAAAATTAAAATCATGGCATTATGTCTCAATTACTCTCCTGAGCCATGGCCTTGAAAGCCTCATTTGCTTGCCCGTTTAGCAGCCATGAACAGGTGGCAAGAATGTTAGGTGGTAAATTAGACCCTGGTGCTTCTGAATCTATGTGTGTATCTCTGTGTATATTTTTATTTTTTCCCCAAAGTAAATAAGTTTCAATCTTCTTGTGGATTCCTTATGTTTTCTATTTATTATACACTAGCATTTTTAGCTTGCAGAATATGTTATAACGACATATGCTTTTACAAGCTAAACATTAGCAACATATTTTCAACTGTTATAATACAATATTGAAGATTTTTAAAGTTGCAATTTATTTGATTAATAATTTAATTGGCAATCTTGAAACAAATGCAAAAGAAGTACAAGTTATAGCTGTTGATGGGATGTGTTTTGTGGCAAACACAGGTCTCTCTTTTCTTCCTTTTTTTCTCTTTCCTTTCTTTACTTTCTCTTTGGTTTTCTCTTTCTTTTGAGATTATAATACAATCACAACATTCTGCCTTCTTTTTCTTCTCTCCAAACCCTTCCATACACTCCTCCCTATTGTCCTTTGAATTCAAGACCTCTTTTTTCACAAATTGTTATTGCATGTATGTGTGTGTGTATATATATATATATTCATATATATTTTTTCTTAATATAAACTGCTCAGTTTCTATGTTACTTGTATGTATGTTTTCAAGACTGACCATTTGGCGCTGGACAACCAAATGGTGTGCTCTTTTCTTGCGAAGACCGCGTCTCCCACTGCCAGATTTTCTCAGTTGCCTATTATTCTCTGTAGAGTTGAGGCCTCACGGGTTTAGCCCCATACACTGTGGAATGTTCGTTGGTGTCATCCTATTTCAGCTCATGTTTGGGCAGTCCTGGACCCCGGAAAAGTACTAACTCCTTGAATAGGAGGTACAAAGCAGAAAATTAACCCCCGGTCTCAGGGTTTAATATCTTCTACTAAATATGTCACTTGATTTTTAAAAACAGCAATCTGAGAGAGTATTGGAATGGTGCCTTGCCAGCGGAGGAGATTTAATGTAAAGTTTTTGGCAAGAATCTGCACTAATAAGAAACACCTGTGTTTCCCACAAAACAAGTTCATTTTCTTTCAGGGAGGTTCCAGGAGAAATGCTCAGCTTTGGTGAGTGAGTCCGGTAAACACGACCTGGAAAGGGCAAACTGGTTTACAAAGCAGAACTTGAAAGCGATTTTCCCCCCACGTGTTTACAGATCAGCGGTAGGAAGGAAGGCTGCTCTCAGGACTAAACAGAGTTTGTCAGGGCCAAATCACCAGGTGATTCCTCTCTCTAGGCAGAGCATCACCTATCTTTACCCTTTACCCAGCACAGTGGCACGTGAACTCATAAGACATGAAGGTATTTTTACAACAAACCTCACATTTTCTTTTTTCTTCATTCTTTTGCAAGAACTGAGGTCATTCTCTTTTTCTGTTGTAGCCTAGGTTGACTTGTAATTCTCCTGACTCGGCCTCCTAAGTACAGGGATCACAGGTGTGTGCCACCATATCTCGCTTCACTTGCTCTTTATTTTTTTTTAATATATCATAACCAGAACACTTTAAACAGCAAATTTTTATTCATTTTATTATTTTATTTTATAAACCAAACCAAACCAAAAATTGGTAGAAAAATGCAGTCTAAGAAGAGAGACAAAACCTATGAGATTTCACAGCCTCTGAGTCTCTGTATCACCTTTGACTCCAAAATTTAAACCCATTACTCAGAAGTCCCAAGAGCTTCTGCTGACCTGTCTGCTTTCATCTCACAGCTTCCCCATCAACTGATGATATGATGTGATGGCTAAAACCAACAATCATTGTCCCATTATATGAACGAGTGTGAGTGTGTGTGTGTGTGTGACTGTGCCTTTGTGTGCCCTATGTTGAGTGCTACAGTCATTGCTACAGGCACACAAGAAAAATTGAGAGAACAGTATTTTCCGTGCTTTACAAATTAGACTTGCAGAAAACAATGAATATAATCTACATATTAAATGTAAATAAGATAATTTAGTGAGTGCTTAAATAAATCAAGGAATTTAATAAGGACTTTGCAAGTATTAAAACATAGTAGCCCTAAGATGTAAGCCTTTATCACTTCCATTATGTAAACTGAAAACACATACACACACTCATGCTCACACACACTCACACAGTGGGAGGAGGTTTAGAGATCACATTATGACAGAGACAGAATTTAAGTCAACTGTCCTACCAGTCTCCCATAGGGTAGCAGTCATTTATTGTCAGGATAGAGGAATTTGAATTGAAACTGAAGAGAGTTTTCATGATAGGGATAAATATAAGGTCAGAGCCAAACATCTTGAACAGGCATGTAAGACATCCTCTGTCCAAAGACTCTTTTCCTGCCAGTCTGAAACTGATTCGTGGCTTTTTATCCTTAAGGAATATTTCTCATGAAGGGAGCAGGCTGGCTAAGAGTAATCCCCTGCTTCGAAAGTAGGCCACTGAGATTAAGGATTTGCTTTCCAATGTGGTAGCCAGATGAGAGGGGCTTTGGCTGTAATGGTAGATGAGGAGAGTCCTTGAATAGACACTGTTGTACAGCCTTGCCCTTGCAGAATATAAGATGCAAATCAAAAAGTTGTAATTCTGAAAGGAGGGTGCAAAGGCCCTGTAGGCAAGCTAAACCCAATGAAATATTTTTCTTAGTTTCTGAACATAGGGCAAATATTTAATTACTTTTCAATTCAGATAAATGACACCATAATACATGCTGTTAACTTGTCACCATTAAACGCAATTGCCACATGAACCAAATGAATTCAAGGCAAACATGCTACGATTCTAAACTAACTATTGACTTCTGTTTTCATCATAGATTCTTAGCAGATAACATTTTGAGATGAGCTCCTAATATTTTAAAATATGGCTTTATAACAACTGTTTATAATGTTGAAATACAGTATGAATACAATGTGACTTCCTGTTCTAAAGCAATTCGTAACGAAATCTTACTATTTTGGGTGGTAACTAGAGAGGAAGACCTGAAGATACCACTACTGTTTTTACATTTCCACCCACCTGTTCTACAGTACTAAACACTTTCCCCATCTTTAAGATAACTGCAAAGTTTGCAGCAACAGAAGGAAGCTTGTGCGCTAGCACAAAAGCAGGTATGGAGGACTGTCAGCTGGGATTAGAAATGGAGTACAAAGCTGTGTGCTTTCAAAGTTGTTTTAATAGAAAAGGTATATTATTTGACCTATAAATGCCCACATGAGATTTATTTTGTATTCTTTTGGGTTTGGGTTTATTTTTTTATTTTTCCTTTTTTTTTGGTCAGTAATAGGAAGTGGATATTATACAAGAGTTGTACCACTGAACCATATTCCTACCTTTTAATAAGATTTAACAGGTCTGCTTTATATGTTACTGAGAGAATGCCAGTTTTTTATTTTTATCTATTCTCTCATATTTCCTATTATCATTTGCCTCAAAGAGATGCAGTGATCCCAATGAAGAAAACAGAGTTCTGTAACCTAAACACTGTTGTAAATGTACAGGTTTTGTACTCAGGGCATATTTTATATTCATTTAGTTTGCATCAACTCAACTGTATAATTAAAAGGAGGTCAACCATATATTTAATTTTAGAATGCCAAGAATCAAGCACTACAAAGTGATGAGCACTGGAAAGAACTACACCATTGAACTGGAAAAGCCTGTACGTAGCCATTTCTTTGATGCTGATAAACTTTCTTTCTGTTGCCTTCTGAACTTTATAGAATACAGAGAAAAGGGCAAAACCAGAAATCTTCCTGAAGAAAAGACACTGAGATGGTAAAAAGGGAAATAAACATCTCTAAGATAGGAAGGTTAGAAAGAGACACCAGAAACAGGCAACTGAGGCTGAGCAAAGAGAACCTTCTTCTGAAAGTTGTTTTTTCTACTTTCTCTGCAAATGATTGCTTGATATAATTGTTTCAGGGAAATAGGGGTGCCTTTATTAAGTGTTTGTTTAATATTCTTTATTAAGAAATAGTCAAATTAACCTGTATCTGATGGGAAGCAATGCGAATGCCTCGTCCTCTAATACCCACCGTGCAGAAGTCCAGCAATGCTCTCTTAACAGCAGTGCTCTCGAAGGCCAGGCTTCTTCCTTGTCTTCAACCTCTCTTCAGGCTTAGTTATTATATCATGGAGCTAACAATAGGCAGTGTTACCCTCCAATACAATTTCAGATACACAGCTAAGTAATTTATAAATGAATGCAGTTCAAACTTTTACATTGATTACCACGAGGTAGACATTCTTATGTCTATTATACATACAGGGCAGTAAACTGCATTTATATTGGTCTCAGCCATTGAAAGTGTGGTGACATGGCCTGTTAGTTCTTTAAAATTAGCTCTTACTTTCTCTGCCTGTCTGGGCTCATTGTATAGCAAAAGAGATCATGTGGTAGAATTTCTCATGTTTTAACTGTAAGTCTTAGAATTCACACAGCTCACTTTAGTCAAAATGCCTCAGGCATTTCTCAGATCCATGTCTATGGATGCAGCTATGTATTTCAGTCCATTGTAAACTCAAGATCTTCTTGCCTCTGGACAATGGGTGTGTACCAATCAGACACAGCTCCAAGTTAAGTAACAGAGGCAGAAGACAAGATTCATGAAGGAGCATCTATAAAACCAAATAGTCAGAAATAGTTATTGTGCCACTCTAAGTGGAGAACTGGACTTCTTGTAATTAGCTTTCACTGCAGTCCACAGCAGAAGGAAAACGGATAGCCTGAACTATTCTTTCAATTTAAAACTCCTCCTAACCCTGACCTTCAACCAGGTTGCATGTTAGTGAGTTATTTTACTTCATGATTATTTGGGATATTCAGATTTAACAAAATTTCACTTGATTTATGAGAGAGATTTTAGTGACCCACAGACCCTTAATTATCCTGTTATAATGACACATTAAGATGCTTAAATTATCTGGTTTCAAGTAGAGGAAAGCAACCATGGCCAACTTAAGGAAAAATATTTTCAACATGTAGAAGGTTCTTTTTATAAACATTTCTTAGCGACTAGAAAACATTTGATTATGGAGCTGCCATTTCTTCTTGTTTGCCTAGTTAACTTCCAATTTCAGGGAGGGAAAATTTGTCCTAAATTGAGTGATTTTTCTGTTTTAATCGTGGGAAGGCAAAGCACTGGAATCTTACTTTCCAGACTAAACCTAAGAGAGAAACTCCTCACCAGACAATGGCCACATAGTAAAAGGAGACAAGAAACATGGGTAAGAAAATCATGGCCATTCAGCAACTCACTGAAGTACAATGCAGATCTGACCTGCCTTTCTGGAGGTCAGGAAATACACAGCATCCCCCACTAACCTCAGGGTGGAGGGGGGCAATCTCTTGTTTATCTTAGCCAGGCCCTGAGCCATCTCTCACTTTTTTTTACACAGGTAACACTCCCAAACCTTTTCAGCGTCATTGATTATTTTGTGAAGGAGACCCGAGGGAATTTGAGACCATTTATACATTCAACTGATGACAACCTTGGTATGTCCTTCACTTCTACAGGAAACAAAACAAAACAAAACCCCAAACACTCCAAGGTGCAGACTAAATTAAAAAAATTTAAATCCCTCCATTTGGCAGAGTCTGAGGAAAAAAAGCACGTCCTTGCAGAAAGCCTCTGAGGCATAAATTTGTTTATTAACAAAACATGCCATCATTCTATTTGATGTTATCAAACAAGCTCAGGGCCAATTAGAAAGCAAAGCAAGATGAGCTCATGGGACGCAAGGAGGAAATGTAAAGGCAAGTTGGGACCCACAATGGCGTCATATGCTTGAGCCTGAGTAGCATGCATGAGGATAAGCAAAGGCTGCCTGGACTGGCCACTTAGTAACAATAACCTTGGTACTAGTGCTATTCTGCTAAAAAGGTAAAGAAAGTCAGCTGTTAAGGTCATAGGAATAAGGAAGTGATGAAGCGCTACTGGAAAAGATTTCAGTTCTGGTCAGCTTCAGATCTTGCAAGCTCCTTTTTTATAAGTTATGATTCTTAAGACAGTTTAGTATTCCTCTAAACTTAGTGACAAGACCTGTGTCAACAGTATAATTCAAACGTTCATTTAATTGGCCCTGTTTGCTTTCCAGTTTTAGGCATAGTGAAGATACTAGATGCTAGCTAGCATTTTGCCCTGTTCTGTCCAACAGTTTACATGTGATCAGTCAGCAAGCACTAAGCAGGAGAGATGAAGCATCTACAGTTAGTTTGGGTTTCATTCCTCAAAACAGTTTCTTTTCCTACACATTATAATGGGAAACAACTTTGTCTACCTGCACTAGGGCTGTATGTGGAAGATATCACTAATTAAAACAGCAGAAGGTTTAAAGGTTTAAGTTCTTAAAATATCACTATAAATCTTTGGATGCTACATAACAAAAGAAAAAATACAAGAGCTCAGTCTGAAGATTTTAAAAAGGATCAAGTGTGATCCTGGTCTGTGTAGGACCCTTTGTACACTCAGCAGAAGTGTCTCTAAGATGTATGTGGTCACACAGTTGGCAACTTCTGTTATGGGGTTCACTGACTCTTGAGGCAACACAGCTCACTGAGTTCTTGGTCTAAAAAAATTCTTCCTTGAGTCTGAAACATTCCTTCATCTTCAGCATATGAAATACCATTAAAATAACCATAGAATTTCCTCTTAGTGTTTCTATCTGCTGTTTGAGTTACTGGTTCCTGCACCCCCCTTTTCTCTCATCTCTTCTGTAGGCTTAGACTTTTAAACAAACATATTTTATTTAGGGTTCTTAAATGCTTCTACCTCCCTTCTAACCACCCAACGCTGGGTAGAAGAGAAAGAAGGTTAGTGGGGACAGGGGGCAGAGTTCCTGCTGGGTGAGGTTATAGGATCCTTTTGGGCACAATAATAATATCAATCACTCAGGAACTCAGAAGTCCAGGTAACCAGCAAATCAGCAAACAACAAATGCAGCAGCAGGACGAACCAGCAGCAAGCAGTCCTCCTCTAAGCAGCCACGCCTTCTTCCTTTGGGTTGTCATATTTATACCCCTCAAAGTCCTCAGAATTCAACTAATTCCAGCTGGCAAAGACCACACTCCGCATGAGACACCTAACAGGTGTGGACAAACTAAAATCCCCAACTTGGAATTATAACAAAAACAAGGAAATGAAGGAGGATGGGATTGAGAGGGAATCAGGAGGAGGCTACACCTGGGATACAAAGTAAATAAACTGTAATTAATATAAAAAATAAATTAAAAAAGGAAAAAATACCCCTTCCAACCCCTCAGGATTTCTTAAAATAAAATTTGGGCTATGTAGAAAATCAATTATAAGTTTTCTCCTCCCAGGATGTTATTTATCAATTGCTATTCATCGCTGTATAATAAACCACCTCCATGGTGGTTAAATCAACAACTATTTTATTTGTTCATTGTTCTATGGGTAGTTTTTCTAGTCTAACTTTGCAACTCACAAGGGCTCCAGCTTGATAGGAAGTTGAGGCTGACCTTTCCTCTGTTTCACAAGTGCTCACATTTCAGGCTCGTACCACAATTGGCTTCTTTGAATTTTGTTAACCTATGTTAGTGTCCAGCTTTCCCGTTGACATCAGAAGGCAAGAGGAGTCTAGTCAAGAGATACTGTCCCAATTTACTTTTCCCAATGTCAGAAGTTACTAGTGTAAGTCATTTCAAAATATGCCATGGAAAGTATACAGAATATTAAGCTAAAGCATAAGAAAATACAAGACATTTTAGGCCCAGGATACAAACATTTTAGTGAAATTCAGATATTGAGCATCTAATTATATATCACTTATTTACATACCTCCCATGTTTTGGGAATGAGAAAGAAAACCATCTCCTGTTGAATGTATAGAAAAAGTTGGTCCTATAGTATTGCTTCATTAATTAATCAAGACTTTCCATCTTCTAGGTCAAGAGCCCAACATAGAAGAGAGAAGTGAGAAGCCTAAGAAAAATCCACACAAGGCATGAAAACTGTTTTCATGTATCTTGGTATTTATTATTTTCAAAAGGAAGACTTCCATTTTTAAAGAAAACAATCTCTATTTCCCTGACCCTAGTTTTGAAATCACTCATTTGGGCACAGTAATAAAATGATTTAGCACATAATTTCATTGTTCCAACAGCAGGAAAAGCTTACTGTCTATAGAGTAACTTGATACATGCATTTCTTTGCTTGAAGTGGAAAAAATTTACTTTCTAAAGCTGTTTTACTCTTCCTTGGCTTCAATTAAATATATTTCACATACATAATTTCCATTGAGGATTATATAGTTCCCCTGAATCCAACCAATCTCCTAAACCCTAACTAAATTTTTGGTAAATTTAATTGATTGGACCAATTAATTAAATGTAAATTATTTAAATTACTTAGTTGGATGTCACAGATATGAACTAGGAAATGACCCTCTCTAGTGGAAATGCTATATGCCACATATGTTCATGAAACTAAGTGCAATTCATTTTTTCAGTTCTTTTTTGATGGGTTTTACCAGTTCAAAACTAACCCATATGTCTTTAAAGAATAAAATGTACATACACCACTGTTTCAAATTTAATGTTATGCATGTTAATTATGATGATTCATTTCTTTAAAAATATGGAACCTCCAACCAGACTAGATCTTGAGTCACAATATCAGTCATTCTATTTTTTTTTCTTTTAAAACAAATTGATTTTGATGGTCACACAATTTAGAATGAAATATAATTTAGAAAGAAATGATATGGTTTATAGTCTATTCTTGGTTCTAATTATTTGGGTATTTAACTTCTTTGCTTTTCATACCTAAAAAGAAAAACCCACAAACAAAATAAAAACACAAATAGGCTAGAGTGGATTAAGAGTCTCTTAGTTCCAACATCTTATAAAGATGTTAATGAGAGAATAGGACTCAGAAGACTCTATAAAACCAAGGGAGAAGATGGCCATTTATGACAAAAAGGACCTCAGGGGGGAAAACAAAATGAGATATTTTAAGACTTCCAGCCTCAAAACTGTGAGTATGTATATACACATACATACATATAAGCCCTATATTTGTTATGGAGCTTCAGTAAACTAATTTAATGAGCTATTGTCTAAGCTTCCCTTCAATTTGCTGAACTAGTACTACAGAGAGTTGGTCCACAATTTTGCGTTTTTAGTATATGCCACAAGTAATTGCTATACAAAATAAAGTTTGAGATTATATTAACTTCTGTGTAGGAATATACGCAAAATCAAGTAAGGCTGTCTTTTAAATTGAGTTAGTGTTAATGAGAATTCTTAGATCTGGGACATAAAGTATTATTTATATAAACTTGATAATGAACACATAATATTTCAGCTCATGAGCCTTGTCGCTAACAAGAGACTTATGAGTTTTAATATAACATCTAAAAGTCTTAAGTGAATTGTTACTCCAAGAAAATACAGTGCTTAAAATCTTTTAAGAGCTAAACTTGTAAAGCTGGTGAAACAACTTGGTTGGCGGTAATGGACAGAGAAACATCTAAGTCCAGGGCCTAAGAAGTCCTTCCTAGGAAGTCAGAAATAAATCAAGCTGGCCAATATGCTCGACAGATGTTTCAACAGCAAATATGGAAACCATGAGATACTGAAAGAATAAATACTTTTAAAAGATTTTTATTTTTATGTGAATTGATGTTCTGCCTGTATGTATGTCTGAGGGGCCAGATCCCCTAGAACTAGAGTTATGGAGAGTTATGAGCTGCCATGTGGGTGCTGGGAATTTAACCCAGGGTCTCTGAAAGAGCAACCAGTGCTATCAACCATCTCTCTATCCCAGAATCATTATTTTCAATGTGGCAATAGATATTAAAAAGACCAAAGGAAGTCATTTAGGTGCATAAAAATTAAAGTATTGACTGTTGTCTTTATAGCATCAGACACTGTAGTATAAAACAGAACTAAAGTATTATAAAAGAAATGTGTAACGAAATGCAAGTTGGAGATAACAAATTTGATACCTATATAATAAAGAACTCTAAAACTTACCATTGGATTTAGTAAGTTTTATTTGGGAAGTTCATGAATTTGGCATGTCAGCACAGCAAAGAATGTCTGACACCCGAGGCTTTGACAGCCTCAATTTTTCACATAGGCTCCTCTGGGTTTCTTCACAAACTGGATTTTCATAGTGTGAGCTTTTCAGAGAAACAGTATGCAACAGAATGAGAGCAAGCCAGTAAAGGTTCTTTGATGCAACAATGGAAGTCTTTTTTGTTGTTGTTGTTGTTTTTTTTTTCTTTTTTCTTTTATTTTTTTTATCAATTACATTTTATTAACTCTGTATCCCAGCCGTGTCCCGATCCCTCATTCCCTCCCAGTCCCTCCCTCCCTCCCTCATCTCCACCGTGCCCCTTTCCAAGTCCACTGATGGGGGGACCTCCTCCCCATTCATCTGATCCTGTTTTATCAGGTATCTTCAGGACTGGCTGCAAAGCCCTCCTCTGTGGCCTAACAGGATTGCTCCTCCCTTCGGGGTGGGGAGACCAAAGAGCCAGTCATTGAGTTCCTGTTAGAAATAGTCCCTGTTCCCCTCACTTTGGGAAACCAATTGGTTACTGAGCTACCACAGGCTACATCTGAGTGGAGGTTCTAGCTTATATCCATACATGGTCCTTGGTTGAATGTCAGTCTCAGATAAGACCCTGTGCCCAGATATATTTGGTCCTTGTGGAGCTCCTATCCTTTCCCCATCAGACTAACTCCCCTGCTTTTTTATGATTCCCTGTACTCTGCCAAAGGTTTGGTCATGAGTCTTTGCTTTGAAAACACTGCTAGTTAGAGTCTTTCAAATGCGCTCAGTAGACTCCTGTCATATGTTCAATGCACATCCCATCTGTCTTTCTAAACGAGGATTGATCATCTTACCCCATGTCCGCTCAATTGATTATCTTTTTTAGGTGTATAGATTTCATTATGTTTATCATATCTTATAGGTCTATATAAGTGAGTATATCCCATGTTTGTCTTTCTCTTTCTGGGATATTTCACTCAGAATGATCTTTAAGTGGGGCTAGGAGTGGCAATCTTTTATGAGTATTTGTTTCTGGACATACTGCTGTTTGGGGATTTTACAATTTGCAAAAGGTAATGATTAGGTTATGTTATTTTCTGTGAATACGCATAATTTAATATAGTAAAAATATTAGTCAAGAGAAAACAATGTATATTAAGAAAACAGAAACCATTATTTATCTGAATAAAGAATTTAACATAAAAATCACTAAACATGTTTTAGAGAAATGGGAATGTTCCATAAAACAGAATTATAAAAAGGAAGGTGAGAACAGTAGAGAGGCTGGGAGAGATACTTTGTAGGGTGGCAGAGAAAAACTAGAGCCTCCCAATCACAGCTGCTAGAAGAGCAATCATTAGGGAAAGATTAGATCAACACCTCCTGACCACCAAATCCAAGTGACTGGTATGTACAGGCAAATGTCTAAAAATTAAAAGTATGTCAAGATTCAAAGTGGATGGAAAAATTATTCCGTAAGAATACCAACCAAAAAGAAACCTGAGATGGCTAAAAAGACATTAAGGCATAAAGAGATAATTCACATTGATAAAACATAATTAACTAGGAAAACATAACAAGCTAGAGTTATGGTGTTAGTCACTGTTATATTGCTAGGAAGACACATCATGACCAAAGCAACTTTTATGAAAGAAAGCAAGCATTTAAATGGGGACTTAGAGATTCAGTTTAGTCCATTATTACCATGCATGTGCACACAATCTAGCATGGGCCCATCCCCAGTGACACACTTCCTCCAACAAGGCTATTCCAGCCCCTTTTTTCTTCACTATTTTTAAAATTAATTTATTACAATTTATTCACTTTGTATCCCAGCTGCAGCCCCATCTTTTATATCCTCCCAGGTTCACCCACCCTCCATCTTCTTCAATGCCCCTTCCCCATTCCACTGATAAGGGAGACCTCCTCCCCTTCTGACCATAGCTTATTAGGTCTTATCAGGGCTGGCTGCATCATCTTCCTTTGTGGCCTGGCAAGGCTGTACCCTCCAGGGGGAGGTGATTAAAGAGCTGGCCACTTATTTCATGTCAGAGACATCCCCTGTGTCCCTTACTAGGGACCTCACTTGAAAACTGAGTAGTCTCTCTTCCTCTGAGCAAGGGGTCTAGGTCATCTCCACGCATGGTCCTTGGTTGGACTGTCAGTCTCTGCAAGGTCTCCTGGGTCCAGGATTTTGGCTGTTTGTCTCCTTGTGGAGTTCCTGTCCCCTCCAGGTCTATCACCTTCTTCTTCCATAAAGTTCCCTGCACTCTGCCCAAAGTTTGGCTACGAGTCTCATCAGTATCCCCTTCAATACCCTGCTGGGTAGAGTCTTTCACAGGTCCTCTGTGGAAGGCTCCTATCCTGTTCCTTGTCTTCTATTTCCAATGTTTCAGCCTCTTCCCTAGAGTCCTCCTTTATGTTTAGTTTTTTTTTAACACTATAGATTTTACTGTTTATCCTATATTATATGGCTAATATCCACTTATGAGTATATACCACGTGTCTTTCTGTTTCTGTGTTGTTCTGTTCTCTTTCTGCTTCTCACTAGAAAAGGATGACCTTTTCTAGTTCCCACCATTTGCCTGCAAATTTCATGATTTCCTTGTTTTTACTTGCTGAGTAGTATTCCATTGTGTAAATGTACCACAATTTCTGTATCCATTCTTCAGTTGAGGGACATCTAGGTTGCTTCCAGATTCTGGTATTATGTATAACACTTCTATGAACATAGTTGAGCAAATGTCAACAAGGCCACTCCTAATCCTTCTAATCCTTTCAAATAGTGCTGTTCCCTGCTTAGTAAGCATTCAAATAAATGAACCTAGGGGTCATTCTTATTCAAAACACCACACATGCACTTATTTTGTCTGAGGATATATAAAACAGAAACAATCCGGGAGAAAAAATAAACAGGTGACTTTTAATATAACTCTTTTGATAATTCACATTAGTTTATTAAAACATAAAGATATAGAAAATTTAATAGTATTGAAAAATTTTGTCACAGACAAGTGCAGCTCTAATGACTATAGAATATACTAGTTTCAAATTCATTAACAACTATCATTCTGTAACACAAAGTAAGTTTCAAATGAATTCAAAGGATTAAAAATATTTAATTTTTCATTAGTATTTTTTTTAATAGTAAAGGAGTGCAAATTTATTTTGTTCATGGGTCTGGGCCATGTACAAAATAAATTGTACAGACCAAATGTACAGTATTGAAAATTGCAGAGGACCTTTTCCTACATCTCAACCTGGCCAGGACCTCCAGTGTGAGTCAGAAAAATCATTTTAAATCAAGTCACTTCAACCTTTGAGACTGCTGTTTCCAAGTGTTATGATCTCCTCTAATCACTTTACAAAGTCTCACCTAAAAAATGACAATAGAATAGAAAATTGGGACTGGGTTTCAAATATGTGTGTTCTCTAGGGACCCATAGAACACCAATAAGATGTGAGACAAATGTGGATCAGGGCTGCATTGCTACATTCCAAGGTTCCTGGCTCGTTAGACTTTTAACATGAGTTTTTAAACCATCAGACTTTCTAAGCATATGGTTTTTTATAATAACCTTTTGAGTTTAGTTTAGCTAGATCTTGGGTAAAAAAAAAAATGATCTAAGTTTAGGATAGTCAAGAGGTGGGGACTCTGGTATCTTCAAGCCACATTTGGAATTATAAAGGAATGAACTTTAAGGGTAAGGATAGACGACAACAATAATAACAGAAAGTCTGAGGTTCTACCTTGAATTGCTCTAGAAGGGCCAGGAAATCAGAGTGCCTGAAGTTCCAAAGTGACTTTAAGTTACTAGTGCCTAGATATTTTGTAGAAGCAAAAAAAAGGGGCGGGGGGGGGAGAGAATGAAAATATCCTATTAAATAATTTCTGTATGTTTTCAAGTAAAATATTGCAAGTACTTAAAAGGAAACTGGGTACAGAGAAAGAGAAGAAGAAACAGAAGACAACAGACTGAAATTAAGACAGACTATGCTTTTTGGGCTGCAGAGGTGGTTAACAGTACTTTCTCTTGCAGAGGAGCAGGGTCTGGTTCACAGCATCCATTGGGGGTAACTCACAAATGCCTTTAACTCCAGATCTAAAGGGTCTGATGCCCTCCTCTAGTCTCTAGCACACACATACACACGGTACACATAAACACATAAAGGTGTTCGCATGCATAGAAACACATACCACACAAATAAGATTAAAATTTGGGGGCAAGAAAAGGGAAAACTGCCAGAGTGAACAGTTTGCAAATTTATAAAGATATCTGAGAATGGAAAATAGAAGAGTTAAGAAAAACCATGACATTTTAATAGAAAAAATAAAGTTTAAAGAATGAATTTTGTTAAACATAAAAAAATGTACCAGCTAAAGTGATGGAGACATTAGTCTAGAAGAAAAAAGGCAAGAGGTTCAGAAAGAAAAAGAGACTTGTACATTTTCTACTACTAGGAGAAAAAAAATAGACGTTACCAAAATACTACTGTCATAGTATTAACCAAATTTCCAGAATTAACTCCTGAATTACTATTTAAGCCTGAAAGGCAAAACTGAAGTGTCCTAGAAGGCAACAGAGAAGATACCTCAGGCTGGGAATAAGGTTTTAATTATAAAACAAAGACTGGTCCTGCTAGTGCCTACCCTTTAGCTACATACCATAAGACATGTACAACTCTACAGACAATAAAGAACATGATTTATAAATATCTTCTATGTATCAAATGAGGAAAAGAACTGCCAAAACAAAGGGAAAACGTGTAACAGATCTGACAAGACACTTTTCAAAAAAGAAAGCTTAAATGGCCAATGAACTTGTGAATAGGTGGTGTCTGCCCCCATAATAGAGGAAATAGTTAACAAAACACAATTGCATGTGTACCACACTGCCAAAGTACAAAAACAAAACAAGACAAAAACCATCCAAACTGAGCACAATGTGGAGAAAATGAATATTATCTAATGCCTAGTATAAGGGGACAGTGCATGGGAAGGGTTATTAGAAGGAGGAAAAAAAGTAGGGAAGGAGAACCTGATGCTATTTCATTTCAAAATTAAAATACTAAAAATATCTACAATCAAGCAATTTTGATCCTACACATCTTATTTGCAATTCAAGAGAAACAAAATATATTTATTACGGAACTGTAATTATTCTGAACTAAATACATCTTTGTCATTCAGTCAATACAACACATAAACTGGTATATTAATACAAAAGTAAACTATTATAGCGATGGTAAAGAAAACATGGCCACGACGAACACGGAAGAATCATGGCAAATGAAAGACAGAAAACTATGTAGAATGATTCTTTACAAACAGTTCAAAAGCAGACAGAACTAAACTGTTCCGTTTTGATTTACACGGGGGGGGCAATAATACCATAAGAACAAGCCAACCGTTAAAACCAAAAGTAGAAGAGCAGTGATTACCAAGGGTGTAAGATGTTTGTGACTGGGGAAGAATTAGGAAGGTTTCTGATACCAAGGTTCTATTTTAATATTGAATAGGTGAGCAATTATTTTAAAATTATTCCATAAATTGCATACTCACATTTTACATACTTAAAACAGGCCTTTTTCAGTTACAAAAAGGAAGCTTTTGAGACTGGAGTGATGGCTCAGTGGTTAAGATAACAGACTGCCTTTTGAAAGAACCTGGGTTTATTCCCCAGCTCTCACATGACAGATTACAACTCTGTGTAACTCCTGTCTCAGGGTATCCAACACCCTGTTCTGGCTTCATGAGCACTGCAGACATGTGGTGCATAGACATACATGCAGGTAAAACAAATCATGTTCACACATGCAAACACAAAAACCAAACAAACAAGATTTCATGATACAGTAAGAGTAAAGCAAATACAAATTGCTTGTTGTTATTTCATCTGACTCCCAAGATCTAAACTCTGATTTTGTTTTTGAGTTGACTCAAACCCAAAGCCTTGTGTGCGCGAGATAAGTACTCTACTCTAGACTTGTAAGCCCAGCTATAGCTATATTTTTGTACTTTGATGCTGTCCCAACAATGTGTCATGAAAGATAAAGTATAAAAATAATACATACTGATTCCATGTTGTACGTTTGGAACAACGAATAAAGAACTTAAGACACATAACACAACAGTTTCAAGTCTATAAGGATGGACTTTAGAAACCCCAAACTAAGTTTTTCACGGAGTACCTCTTTTTCTCATTTATTTGTGCTCCTGGATATTAAAGTTACAGCTTTTAGCTTGTAAAGCACACAGTTCTCTTTTGGCTTATATGCCCGAAACCAGTCTGCTTGCAGAGAATGTAACAGAAGCAGTACTAACCACAGAATAAGAGATAGGGCCTTCCTGTGCTCAGTTTGTAGACCAGGCTGGCCTTGAACTCAGAGATCTGCCTGTCTCTGCCTCTGTGAGTGCTGGGATTACAGGTTTGCGCCACGATTCCCAGCCTATTCTGGGCTGAGGGTTTTTTTCTGAGTCTGATACTCCAACCAAGGAGCATGCATAGAGATAACCTAGACCCCTGCACAGATGTAGCCCATGGCAGCTCAGTCTCCAAGTGGGTTCTCGTGTAAGGGGAATAGGGACTGTCTCTGATATGAACTCAGTGGCAAGCTCTTTGCTTACCAACCCAAAGGGGGGTGGGGTGGAGGGAGAGCAGCTTTACCAGAGGAAGACAATGCAACCAGTCCTTATGAGATCTGATAGGCTAGGGTCTGCTCGAAGGGGAGGAGGACTTCCCCTATCAGTGGACTTGGAGAGGGGCATGGGAAGAGGTGAGGGAGAAGGCTACATCTGGGACACAAAATGATAAAACGTAATTAATATAAAAAATAAAAATTAAAAAAGAGTGTAAAGAACCACAGAACATGAATTATGGCAATAACCTAAAATATTTTACACTTATTTGTAGAATTAAAAAAAAAAAAAAGGAATCACTGAATGGAGTAACACTATTTTTTCCCCAGTATTCAATAGTTACATTTCATTAATAATCTTAAAGTACAAAATAAACAAAACAAGAAAAACAGTTGTCATCAAGTTCACTATGGCTTTCCAGTTTAGTAAAAATTAGGACAGTAATAATCATTACCTACAGAAGAGTGAAACAAAAACCAAAAAAACAAATGAAAAAATGGTTGTAGGTTTAATTGCAAAATGAACTTTACCTTATCCTGGTTGATTTGATTTATTAATTTATTTGTTTACTATGGCAGTCTACAAAGCATGGTTCTCATTTACCTCTAAAGGTATGTGAACACTTGAATAAAACAGTGCCAAACTATCTGTTCATGTTTGAGGACTGCTGAATGGTTGCCAAGAGAATAACATTATTACCAAAGAATAGGAGACAAAGTAAAAATTGAAAGAGGCTTTTTATCAAAACAAACAAACAAACAAAAAACAGAAACATTCTATTATTCCTGCCCTCATTAAGTTCTAAGCCACAAAGTCTTTGATGTTCCTGGATTCAATTTTATGTAACATTAATTTTTACCATTATACTAGGAATATACATAATAGGAAAGGAAGGGTAGGATATGACAAAAAAAAAGTTTATTTTTCTATGTAGCCATTTCTTTACCAACAAATCCTGCTCACTATTCTCCATCTCTCAATGAAGAGAACATTTTATTACAATAACTCACCCATTTCCCAATTGGAGACTTTATAAAAGGAGGAAACAAAAAATTGGTTAACATAGACATTTAAAAGTATTTAAGTATTTGTAAATGGAAAGTAACTATACTGTTGGAGTAATGTTGATTTAATCTAAATTTTAATTCATCAAAGTAGCTACAAATGGTCTGAAAATGAGTAGGAGCTCCAGGTAAGTGACTTTGGGAGGTTGTAAGAACTTGCTGTTGAGAACACATGATTACCCTTGTAAAAAAAAGTCATTTACTGACAGTAACGTATTGTTTATCTCTGTTGATGGACCCAATTATATGATTACTTGCAATTGTTCATATCAGGAAACAGAACATTTCTCTCAATGGAAAAAAAAAAAAAAAAAAAACCTAAAAAAATATATTCTTTCTCTCTGCCAATTCCCATTTTGGGAATGAAGAGTAAAATGACATGTTTTCTTTAAAAAACATACTATTATTTTTTTCTCTATTACATTGGAAAGAAAAAGACAACCGTACTCGTATTTTCCCCTATTTCTAAGGATATTGTCTTTTATATAACATTTCAGCCTTATATACTATGTCTGGCTTTGAGCTCCAGATAAATAAAATAAAGGCGTATTAAGAATCAAATGATTAGCCATATCTATATGCTCACATTCATGGATTTTCTATGAGAGTTGTCAGAGTGCATATAATACTGTTAACATTGAGCTCAAGTTAACACGTCATCATGGTTTACAACACTGATCATATCAGCAAAAATCCTGATTTATGGGAGGAAGTAATATAACAAACTCTGTTAGCACAAGTAACAAGACACTAACTTAACTACACAAATTTAAATCTCTATTCTTCATCGATCACTATTAACCCCCCTCCTCTCAGGAAATTTTCAAAGCCTAATTATGAAAGAGGTATAGTGTCACACTATTTATATTGAAAAATGGGTCTCAAATAAAAAAAAAAAAAAAAAAGAAAGCCTGAAAACAGGATTTAGCTTTTTGAATAGCCAGGATTCACTATTTTCAATTTCTTCATCTTTATTTCTTCTGGTCATAGATAAATGCTTTCTTTGTTCCTTCTTTCATCCACGGGGCTTAATATACAAACTTGTAAGCATTAAGACATGGTATTCCAGTTCAAAGTTGCTGTGATAATAACCGTATGAAGCAACGAAGAGATGTGAACTATGCTCCAAAATGTTTTGTAATTCTTCAGTGTAGTTAAGCTTCCTACTGATGTTTTCCTTAAGTTAAGGCAAAAAGAAATCCACAGTATTATGAGCTGATTTAATTTTAGCTTCTGAATTAAGTACACTTTCCAAAATAAAGTAGTCCCGAGTATCTCTATGACAACGTTTCTTCATCAGTGTGACTGAAGTAGTATCTTACTGGAGGTCCTGGCAAATCTTCATCTCCATCAGTGTCTGGGGCAAATGACACAGTGAGATCCACATACTTCTTCTCAGTAGAAGGTTTCACAAGTTTGTGCATTCTAAGAATAAGCAAAGATAAATACTTCGGTAATTTGATAAATCAAAGGACTATTTGCTAATTAGTACTACTAAGAGACTTGTATATATACTTTAAAATAGAATAATCTGCCTATTTTTAAACATTTAATTTTCCTTATTGTTCCAAATTGAAAACACTTACCTAATAGGATCCTTTCTGGTAATTACAGAAAAGAAACAAACAAACAAAAAAATCCCAAAGAGTAATGCAGTGATTCTGAAAAAACTGACTTTCTTCCTACATTTCCTAGCTTAGAGATACTATGGATCCACTGGCATTCTTTTAGAGAGAGGAAAAAATAAGCTTCATTAAAACATTACAAAACAAGCTACCAAATCTCTCACTGATTTGGTTATCCAAAATCTCTTAAAATGTAAGTTGAGGACCAATTCATGCAAGGCTCTGAATTATGTTATATATTTGGTCCCCCACAACAATTCTTCCAATTTTAAAGTTACGTTGTTCCATATATAACTTTTCATTCTTTCTACTACTCACATCCAAATTACCTGACTTTCCAAAGAGATGATGTGTATTCTTTTAGGGTTTTTTTTGTTTGTTTGCTTTTCCTTTTTTCCATTATTTTTAATTTTTTTAAAAAATTTATTCACTTTGTATCCCAGCTGTCACTCCCTCCCTCTCAGCCCCTCCCAATCCTGCTCTCCCTGACTCTTCTCCCATGCCCCTCCGCAAGTCCACTGATAGGGGAGGTCTTTCTCCCCTTCCATCTGACCCTAGCTTATCAGGTTTCATCAGGACCGGTTGCATTGTCTTCCTCTGTGGCCTGGCAAGGCTGCTCCCCTTCAGGGGGAGGTGATCAAAGAACCAGCCACTGATTTTATGTCAGAGACAGTCCCTATTCCCCTTACTAGGGAACCCACTTGGGACACTGAGCTACCATGGGCTATGTTTGTACAGGAGTTCTAGATTATCTTCATGCATGGTCCTTGGTTGGAGTATCAGTCTCAGAAAAGAACCCTGGGCCCAGATTTTTTTTGGTTCTGTTGCTCTCCTTGTGGAGCTCCTGTCCTCTCCAGGTCTTTCTATCTCCTCCTTTTTTCATAAGATACCCTGCACTCTTTAGTTTTTTTAAGCTATGTAAATATGCATAAGCTGTTGGCTCTTGCCAATAATAATCCTCCTTCAAATGCTCAAATGAAATTTAACCCAAAACAGAAGTCTGATTTAGGAAAGTCCATGTTGCAGTGTCAGCATCTTTATTGTAATGATGATTTTAGTTACAGTAATTAATTTATAAAGAATTAAATTTATAATCAATGTGCCAGTTTCTCTGAGTAAACTGTACTTAACATCAGGGTTATTTCTACAAATAATAAAATAGCGACAGAACCAACAATTATGAAATATTACTGTTGTGCTATTACACTTTTACGGTTTCCTATTACTTTAACATTAAATATCTATGGGAACAATCATTGATGAGAATCTATGTTTCAAAGCTACTCAAGGAAACTAAACAAGTATTAATAAATAATCACCCAAGCCTATAAACATAAGTCTTTATAAAGCCAAGCTCATGCTCTTAACCACGGTTTCATTCACTGATCTAAAGTGTCCAACCACTTAAGTAATTAATAAATAACTGCTAAATCAGGGACCACACACCGGCCAACTCGCAAAACATGTTATTTTTGCAGCAAATTTTAAATTATGCTAATTCATGATCACATATTTTACACACATCTTGGTAGCAAACATAACAAGAACTCTAAAAACAGCTTTAAATTCTCTAAATGATATTTTGGAGTTCTAATGATTTTAAGACAAATTAATTTTACCTAATGTAACAATTTTAAGGTAAAGATAACTAAGAAAATTATAATGCACAAATGATTATCTTCAACTGATAATCTAAGGTCATCAGTCATGTTAAGGAGAACCATCACATAGATATCCACTTATACAAGTTTTTACTGATGGCTATTTTGTGCCTGGTATTGGTCTAACTGCTTGAGATACAACAATAAAGAAATAAAATAAAGATTTGTGCACTATGAAGCCCATCATTCTAGTGTGAATGGAGGAGATAATGACAGAAATAACAATACATGCAAAATATCTTATAGCTATAAACACAAGTGTTTGCTACGCAACATGAAGATCAGAGTTTGGTTCCTAGAAGTCACATACAAAAGATAAAAATGGTTGATGGCATTTGTATTTTCAGTGCCGGGGATGAGGGGGTAGGGTTTTATAGGGACTGTTGGCCAGCCAGCTTAACCAACACAGTAAGGTAGCTCTAGATAGTGAGAGTTTGCTCCCTAAATAAGGTATAAAGGAGTTGAGGGCACCATCCACTGATCTTTATACACATTCATATATCCACTCCTACATACTAGAATACACACCACACACCTCCATGTGCACATACAGACACATGTGCACACAAAGCAAGCTGGTTTTCTAAAAAAAACACAGTTGGCACACTCTTAAGTCAAACTAACTAAAAGAAAGGAGAAAGATACACACTGTATATACTCACTTATATAGACCTATAAGATAGGATAAACATACTAAAATATGTGCAATTAGAGAAGATAAACAAGAAAGAGGACCCAAGTAAGACGATCAATCCTCACTTAGAAAGAAAAATGGGATGGACAGGGGAAGTAGGAGAAAACAAGTAACAGGACAGAATCCTACCACAGAGGGCCTCTGAAAGACTCTTATCTAACAGTGTATCAAAGCAGATGCGGAGACTCATAACCAAACCTTCAGCAGAGTGCAGAGAATCATATGAAAGAAGGGGGAGTTAGTATGACCTAGAGAGGACAGGAGCTCCACAAGGACAAAATATAGCAGGGCATAGGGTCCTCTATGAGACTGTTTCTCCAACCAAGGACCATGCATGTATGGATATAACCTAGAACCCCTGCTCGGATGTATCCTATGGTAGCTCAGTATCCAAGTGGGTTCCCTAGTAAGGGGAACAGGAACTATTTCTCACATGATCTCAATGACTGGCTCCTTTACCTTCCCCGCCCCCTCCCCCGAGGGAGGAACAGTCTTTCTAGGCCACAGAGAAAGACATGGCAGCCAGTCCTGGAGATACCTGATAAGCTAAGGTCAGATGGAAGGGGAGGAGGTCCTCCCCTATCAGTGGACTTGGAAAGGGGCAGGGAGGAGATAAGGGAGGGAAGGTGGGATGGGATTTGGAAGGAATGAGGGAGGGGGCTACGGCTGTGATACAAAGTAAATAACCTGTGATTAATATAAAAAAATAAAAATTAAAAAGACCTTTTACAATGAAAACTTTAAAATACTGAAAAAGAAAATGGAAGATCTTTCAGAAGACAGAAAGCATCGTATGTTCAAGAATCAACTGAGCAAATGGCTATCCTGCCAAAATCCACAGGTTCAATGCAATGTACATCAAAATTCTAACACCATTCATCAGAGAACTGGAAAAACAAACAAAGCCAAACAACAACAACAAAAAAAAAACCAGAACAAAAGCTTAAAATTCATATGGAAACATAAAAGACCCTGAATAGACAAAGTAATCTTGGGCAGTAAAAATAACAGTGGTGCTATCACGATAGCTGATTTGAAGTTACACCAGAGGCAACATAATAAAAACGGCACAGAAACAGACATAGAGATTGGAGAATAGAATAGAGGAACCAAATATAAGCATCCATAGCCAAATGACTTTGACAAAGATGCCAAAAACACATATTGGAGAAAAGATAACTTCTTCATAACAAACAATGCCGGGGGAAGTGAATGAAAAGGATGAAAAGGTTATAGGCATAGGTAAAGACTTCATGAATAACACCTCAGTAGCTCAGGAAACAACAATTGACAAATGGAATCTCATGAAATTAAAAAGCTTCTGTACAACAGATGAAATTATTAATATACTCAAGAGGCAATCTGATCACAGAAATGAAGAAAATATTCACCTGCTATACACTGAAAATACAGGAGGAGTTTATAATGTTGTGGATAATGCTGTTTCCAGAAGCCATAAGTGATTAAAATGTTTTATTATTTTGTTTACCCATGTATGTATGTACTGTATGTGTGCAGAAGGTTCTGGCAAGGTATATGTGTATGAAGGTCAGGATTACTGTGGAGTTTCTTCTACTTTTAAGTGGGTTCTAAGGATCAAACTCAAGTTGTCAGGCTTGTGCAGCAATCACTTTGACCCCTTAATCCATGCCAGTTTACTAACCAAAAACTTTTTTGAAATATTCTTATAAGTTGTTGCTCAGGAATGTCCCAGAGGCCTCCAAAACAATGACATTTCTCTTGGCTGTCCACCTGAGCTACGTAAGATCCTCTTGCCGAAGACTCCTGTTTTGACTGAAGGATATAGAGAAATGAGGCTATACCTGAGCTGGAAGGATCCACCCTGCTGGCTAGTGTGTGTTTTGTGGGAATATGAAGACTACTGGGGTTCGGCTGTGAAAACTCAGCTATTACACCAACCTGCCAGGCAAGATGTGCCCAGTGTCCAATGGCATAACAGTGGCGTGGCTGTTATCAGGATAACCAACTACATTCTGATTTAGGGCCTACTATACAAGAATTCATGCTTCGAGCTTTAAACCTGGTTGAAAGCCAGACTAGGGAGGATGTAAGCCCTAGATA
Organism: Meriones unguiculatus; assembly: GCF_030254825.1. Lineage (NCBI taxonomy): Eukaryota > Metazoa > Chordata > Mammalia > Rodentia > Muridae > Meriones > Meriones unguiculatus. The sequence goes on from NC_083351.1 coordinate 159,899,733, forward strand.
AGTATGTCTTTGTGTGAAATAGGACCTGCTATTGTCACTTTGCCAACTGAATAGTGAAAAAATACCTCCTAAGTATGTTTTTACTCAGACATTCTACTTCCAGCTTGGTCAGAGAGAAACTTCTACCTGCAGTGCAAGAGTTAATGAAGAAACTCCCATGTGTTCAGAGTAAGTGATGACTGAGTGGCCAACCCTAACTGGGACTCTGTATAGCCTTCTTTCAAGGCTCAGAGAACACTGCAGGTGAGGGAGTGGAAAGAATGCAAAAGCTTTAGGATGGTAAAGAAAAGTGTATGTTATCTTCTGGACGTGGCTGTTGTACCCATGAACTCATGCCAACAATGGTTCTATAAAACAGGCTTAATGGGGGAAGGGGCTAAGGGAGTTACGATTATTGGAGGAGTCATTTTCCTCAGGGGTGTAACCACTGGTAAGTTTCTGGTGATCAAAATTAATAAATTCCCACATATGCTAATAAAATCAATTTCAATTAAAAGACAGTAGGGGCAGTGAGATTGCTCAGTGGGTAAAGGAGCTTACTATGCAACCCTAGTAATTCCTGGAACCCATGTAAAAACGTGTGTATGGGAGGAACAGATTCTACAAAGATGTGCCTCTGCCCTCCATACAAGTGCTTGCATGTGTAGATGTGTATACACAATTAAAAAGAAAAGAATCTGGGGAGAAACACATCAAAATATGAGGGAAAATGTTATGGAAAAAAAATGCGTTTAATGCAGTGGTTCTCAACCTTCCTTAATATAATTCCTTATGTTGTGGTGACTTCCAATCATAAAATTATATTCACTGTTACCTCATAAGTATAATTTTGCTACTGTTATAAATCCTAATGTAAATATTTTTGGAGATCAAATTTGCCAGAGGTCGTGACCGACATGTTGAGATCTACTGATTTAATGGGAGGAGGAAGGAGACGATGGTTAAAGTACATTATACATTATGAACTTTTGAAGAATAAATATATTTTTTTAAAAAGAGAGCAAAACAGGGCAGGCATACCAAACTACAGCTGTAGACAGTTCGCAGTGCTAAATAGTTAAGAAAGGCCTTTTTAGGAAGTGCAAAGACCAAAGATGACAATCCAGTCTCCAAACTGCAAGTAGAGGAAATAACCAGAGCAAAGCCTTCACCAGAGAATGTCAGCCATGTTCCAGAAATACAGAAATCAATGTAGATGAAAGGAGAGAAGTAGAGAAGGAACGTACAAGGATACAGAGGAGCAGGTCAACCAGTGCCTTGCAGGAAGCTGTAAAGATCTGGGCTCCCTTTGGTTACTTTTCTTCCTCTAAAATGCAGCAACAGCAGGTAGGAACCTAACATGCAGAGGCAATATCTAGACTATTAAATTTGTAACAACTCAGCTCTCCCTCATCCTATATTTTTTCTTTTCATTCTTTACCTTTTCTACTGCATCTACAACTACTTTACCTTTTCTAGTTTTTTTTTCCTTCAAATTCCTCAAGTCGGAAGATTTTTCTGTCCTTCCTATTCCCAATGCTTAGAACAGAGCCTGACCCAAACAGACATCTTCAGCAAAAATGCACCACATAAATAAAAACATTACTTAGTACTCTTGTTTATATCTCATTTTTACACATGTAGTTTTCTATGTTCACATGTAAGGCTGTGTCCTACTTTACTTAGTACACTGATCTCATTTCTAAGCCTATAATCTGAAAAAGATCTGACTAGGCAATAATAAATTTACAAAAGTATAATCCTGAGTCTCTTTTGAGAATTGGACTGTTGGCCTTCCCCTGTCAGATTCAGTCTTTACTAATACCCTAAGGCCACAATAATGCCTTTTTATAAATTCTAGTATATTCTTTTTCCAGTGTATATCCAACTCATGCTTTATTTCTTGTTCCTCTTCTGCACATAATGGTAGATACTTACGTCAACTTTAACCTTTTTGCATGACCCGGCATTACAGGAACATAAAGCATCTTGACTCCCTGCACCACCATTGCTGGCTCAATTCCATACTTCTCCTAAAGGTAAACACCCCAAAGGAAACAATTACAGCCTCATCCAAAGTACACAAGTAAAAATGTTTTATAGCCACAAAAGGAGGGCAGGCTTATATAAAATGTTATTTATATCTTACAAGAGATTTGTAAGTTAAAAACTATAGTGGTTATCTGTGGTTTTACTTTTCTCAATTAACCAGAGTCTAAAAATACTAAATGGAAAAATCTCAGAATTAAAAACCTTATGTTCATCCCAGTACTGGAGACTGACCTGGGGCTAGGTGCAGGCCATTAAGTGCTCTTTCATTAAGGCCCCAGCCCTCAGAAGTAAATGTGTTAGCTTTAAATTGCATGCCATCCCAAACAGTCTGGTAAAGTCTAAAGCTGTCCTCTAACAGCTTTAATCTAAATCATTTGTTGGGTCAGGTCACCACACTGTCTTATTAGTCACGTAAGTAACTTATCTTTGTTACTGAATGACTCTCTACTGCTAGTGTTTAAGTAAGCCCTGCTTCAAAATTCATATCAGTAGCCAAATTACAGCTATGAAGTAGCAACAAAGCTAATTTTATGGTTGGGGCCACTACAACATGAAGGACTGTATTAAAGAGTCACTCCATTAGGAAGGTTGAGAACCACTGACTTAATAGAAGGCACAAAGTGCAACAATAGTGAGACTGACAATTCAGACATGCCAAAGGGGAACCAATAGTGCCTCCTTTGAAAGTAGTGAGCTCTCACTGTCTTAAGGAAAGAAAGAAAAAAAAAAAAAATCAAAGGCTCAGGTTTAAGAACGACTGTTAAACAAGTAATCTCGAGAGAAATACTCTCCTTATAGTATGCATTCTAATATAATATTCTTATTCTCTTATAATGTCTTACTTGTAAACTACACTAGGTATATACATACAGTTGTGAGTCTGATAAAGAATCTAGTACTATCATAATTTCAGTGACCCACTGGGGTTCCCATAAATTAGGAGGTACATTACACAGAGACAAAACTTCAAGAAACTAATAAATCAAGGAAGTGAAAATATCCTACTTTGACAGCATTTATGAAATCTGACAGGGTGAAATCTTCTTTTCCATGTACAGTCCATCTGTCCCAAATTGTAAATGATATTCCATTTCTGTTACGAAAAAAAATATCAAGAACATAAGCATTAAAATGTCTTTCCATCAGTTGTAATAAAACATTTTGAATAGTTCATTATTTGTGACTTACTTAGAAATTAATATTGTGGTAGTGGAGAGGGAAATATGATTTCTATAATATTCAATAAATAAACAATATAGGTATCCACTTTTATGTGTTTTGTATACTTTTTTCAGTGACTCATTTCAAATATGTCTTATGTTACAGTTATTTTTATATAACTGTTTTGTTTCTCTTAGTTTCACTCTTAATCCAGCTATCATTTGAATAATTGAGAATTTTATGTTTGTTTAATAGTAAGCTTTACAGAACATGAACTGAGCAGTTATTACTCTATTCTTAACCCTCTAGGTTAATCTGGTTTCCTCCCAGCATACATCCCAGGGTACTTGAACTTTGTAGCTTTCCTGCAGAATTCTTCTTTCCTGGACCTCTCTGGTGGCTCAATCCCCCACTTCCTATCCTCTAACTCTTCCAACCCCCTCTCCCCCCTCCCTCTACCCCGGATGGTAGAAGTCCAGGCCTAGTCTCTCCCCTGCACAGTGATTGGCTGTAAGTTGCTTTATTGACATAGCAGGGGACCATTAGGGAGCAGAGTTTATACAACATTAAGACAGGAGATTCTCAGAACAAGGTTTGCAACCAGATATGGGGAATACAGAAATCAACATTTGAATTATATAATAACCTTGGGCCTACAGTCTTACAATGTACCCCTCATTTTCTTTTTAATACTTCTTTAGTTCACACACAAAGAGTTTTTGACATTTTCAAGGATGTATATCATTGATCTTTACTCATATCCATCAACATCCTTTGTTCCTTAATGATCCCCTCCTTCTATTCATACAGTGTCCCTTTTGCTTTCATGTCTTACATATTATATAGATATAAAGCTATGTTATATGATGTTTCTCTCTCCGTGTGTATGTGTATCCCTTTCTTTATAACAGTTGTAGGGGTTTCATGGTTCAGATGTTCTATCACCAACAACTGGACATTTGGATTATTGAAATCACTGGCTGTCATATAAACTTGCTAGAATGATTATCTTGGCATGTATGTAATTTGACATGTGTGCAGATGTATTTATAATTCAGAAAAATAGCACCTTATTTCATGTATGGATAACAGTATGGTGTGCACTAATAAGTAATGTATGAGAATGTTAAGAGGGTTAACTCTTTCTGACAAGATTCTTCTGCTCACACTTATGGCTGTGGCCAACGTGAATGTCAAAAACAGAAACACAAGGAATTGTTTCTGTTGTGATAAATGTGTGGAATTAGATTCAATGTGTGGAATTAGTTTCCTAGTCAGATAAGACCATACTCAGTCAAGAATGGCTTTAAAAGTATCTAAGTTAGGAAACAAAAGATGATAAATGGTATAACTATTTGGAAATAATTCATCAAAATGAGGTTTCAGTGGATCCTGAAATAGTAAGAAGGATTAACAAAGACAGAAGAAATAGGGATGAAAATCAGTATGTTTCCTTTTTAAGAGTGGAATATTTTATTTTTTTATTATATAAATTGAACATACTTTCATACATACCTGATTTCACTTCTTCGTACTTCAGAAGTCTCTGTAAACACTATTATTGGAATGGCTAAATTAAGGAAACAGTTTTTGTACGCTTCAAAGGGATAGCCACCAGCTACCTTGATCATCTCCAAGGCAACCTAGACAACAGAAGGTAATCTGAGTATTTGAAGAGTCTAAAACTACTTGGGATTTTAATTGGTCTTGCTGTTTTCCAAGGTTCAAGCATTTCTCTGTCAATAGTAAGAACAACCATATGATTGCAGTAAAACATTTCTTTTTTAACTGATGTATATATTTTTAGTAAATTTTACTTTTAATGTTCAGTCTATGGAATATATAGTAAACAAAGTTATTTCACCATTTAATCATCCCACTTTCACAGCAGATATCATAACTCAAAACTAAAGCTATTTAAACCAATCAATATAGGGACAGATAACTGACTCTAAGTTTAGAGTACTGAAAGAGTACAGCATAATAAATGGTCATAACAATTGATTCTCAAGTATGCAGATGTTTGTTAAGAATACCTCCTTTACATGGATGCTAACAAGATTTCTGTGGAGAGCTGTTGGGAAAAATGACAGGATGGGTGGGGACTGCTCTGTTGCCCTTAGCCCTGTGCTCTGGGAGGATGGAAACACTCCATCTTTCCTCTCCAAGGCTGTCTGCCTGCCTTTCCCTCGGTGCTCACAGTCAAGTACTCTTCAAATTCCAGAACTCCCTCCAGGACCCCAGGATCCCTGTAAGCTGCACTCAGAATCCAGGCAAACCTGGCATGTGCCCTGGGTCCAGGACTCTTCAGCTGGCTGTTGGGTGGGTCCCTTCTTTTTACTGCCCCAAGCCCAGGAGGGAAGGGAAAGTCACTGAGATCATTGCTGTAGGAACAACTACACCCTATCTTGAGCTTCTTTTTCAATGCTAGAATATATTTATACGTAGTACCTAAAAATATACATTACTACATTTTTAGAAATATCTTGAAAATTTCAGTTATACGATCCAACTTTTTATTCCTTCATCTCTAAAATCTGAGTGGCAAGCTAAGGTTGGTAATGTGGGGAAGACAGAAGCATTTTTTTCAAAAGAATAAGCTTACCAAGCCAGAAACTGCAGCGGTCGATGTTGCTATAGCAGGTATAATTTTACCAGCTATGCGTTTAGTTTTAAAACGGTCAGCTGGTTCAATGCTATACATTTTGGCTCGAAGGTTGGAAGCAGCTGTGATGAAATCTATATGTCCATTACTGTCATCATCTTTTTCAAATGTAAGCACTGCCATCTGAAGGTTACCTGACCAGAGCAACCAAAAGAATGTTCTTTAGTTAAGGGTAAAGATTTGATGAGGTAAAAAGCAATGTACAAAGTGTACATGTATAAGATTTTCAAGGAACAAGATTCTAATAAATAAATATACAAGTTAGCAAGCTGAAGGATCCGCTGAAAGAATTGCTCAGTTAATAAAGGTATCAATCATAAAAATTCTTATTAACCAATTAAAATGATAAAGAAGTAGGCAACTAAAGTTATAAAAGAACATGAAAACAATGACTTTAATACCACCAAACTAGAGAAGTTAATGTATGAAAAAAGTCTTTTGGCACATTAGTTGCTTCCAAGTAGATTATAAGAGCAAATCTTTGGTTTGCTCTTATAAATCCAAAATTTACCACATAAATATTACTTTGAAACATTGTACCTCTGACAAGTAAAAAAGTTATTTATGTATATTATGAATATTTCCAGTTTAGTGAAATCCAATATCACTTTAAAGATTATTAATGTTATATTTTTTTTCCCTGAAATTTTATTGGTTCACACATGAAATCACAAAACTTTGAGAAATACTGATTTCTCTAACTAAAGATGGTAGGGTGTGTCCAAGCAAATAAACATTAACTGTGATTTTAAAGAATTAAAAGTTCAGCTGTATTAAAGAATGGGCTGGGGAGATAGCCCAGTAAGAGCTTGCTACACAGCATGAGGACCTGAGTTTGAGACCCAGAATCTACTACACAAAAGGTGCACACACAGCAAGAAAATCTGTAATCCTAGTGTTTCTACAGAATAACAGGAGGCAAAGACAGGAGGATCCCTGGAAGCCAGTAGGTCAATTAGCCTGGTGTATGCATCAGAAAATCAGCAAAGAGCTCTTTCTCAAACAAAATGGACGGTAGGACCAAAATCCAAGGTTATCTTCTGACCTCAATGTGTATTATGGCACATGTTTATCGATATATTTATTCTGCCTGTCTCTCAGAGACTTCTGTGAAATTTTCCTAAAGTGGCATGTCTAAAAGTATGACTAGGTAATAACATTTTTTATTTTGGGACAGGGTCTCACTAGGTAGCTCAGGATGACTGTGCCTTCCTGATCCTGCTGATCTAGTATGCTCAGCTAATCCGTATCTTCTGCTCCTTAAAAGCAGGCTATTTGCTTGTATTTTTAGACCTGTTCAACATCTGAAGCATAAAATAAATAAGAACTATAACACAGAAGTTAATGTAATTTGGAGAATTAGATTTTATAACCTGAAGACAAGTACATGAGGAGAAAAATGATGAATGATATCTTGAGTAAAAGAAACTTTTATATGATGATACAATCAGCTATTATGACTAAAAATTCTTCCCCATGAACTTGTCAACATGGCTCTTTGGGAAAGTAGTCTATCTAATCCAAGCTATTTTAAAGAGTTCTTACTTTTGGTAGCTTTGTTAGATGAAATAGCCTTCTCCAGCTGGAAAACAGCATTCCTCTCGTCTTCACTGGAGATAGGAACATGGTTTGGTTTCCTTGCAGTTTCATCTGTTTGAACAACCTTTAAGTATATGTATATATGTTTATTACTGTTATCACATTTTAAATACAAGTTTAACTATTACATATCTATTTAATCAAATCATAAAACAAAATATCTGCTCAATGCCTCTAATCATTAAGCATTATGGTCTAATTTATCTCTTCCTCAGTAATATTATTTTGATATTTGTTTACTATCCATTTTCATATACTAGCATGTACATGCTATAGCCAGGTTCTTCACCTCGGTTCAATACATCTCAAACAATTTATGTTTCTTATTGAAGTTTGAATTTTTTTTCTGTGTAGCATATACAGGTAGATGTCTTAAAATTCCACACTTAAATGAGGTTGATATTCAGTAGTTTTGACTTCGAAAAATCTACATTTGACTTAAATCGCATAATTTTAAGTAGCTGATTCAAGTAGGAAGAAAATGAAATTATTTAAGAAATGTATAGTATGAACTTAAAATACCACAACTGATTTATCTTTAAGGAAATGCCTCGTAGACAGTTCACAAAATCAGTAGATGTTTTTGAACCAAAAGAATGTCTATCCATGATAAATTATTAAGGTACTGCTTATTTCAAGAATTCACCAAATTATGTTCTGAGATATTAAACATCACAGACATTTAAGATTTATCAAGGAATCAACAAAACAGAGACTTCCACCATCATGTCTAACTAATATTCTGGCTGTCAAATAAATAACTATGACGGCATGCTGGACTTAAAGCTTCAGTGTTAGTTACTTTAAGGACTTGTAAAACAGTCCATATTAAAACTTTAAACTGCTCAGGGAAACCTATTAACCCTGAACTGTCATACCAGAAGCAATGTAAGCCAGAAAACATACGAGAATATGTTTGCTGGGCTTTAGTCTAATTTTGATAATAAAACATATGGATTGGAAACTTTTCTCATAAAAGTGACACTGCTTTGCTCTTAATTTACTATTATTATATTGTTATTATAGGTTACATGTCATGAATATGGTTTTTCTAATAGCTAAACTAGGTGAACTAACAAACACTTTATTCTCTGTAATTCTAAGTATATAAAAGACAAAGAGCCAAAGGTAATTGTTTCACTTTACTAATAAAATGCAAACATTCTGAAATCAGACATAGAACACAAAGACTTATAGAATGTTAATATGTTTCTACCTATAAAAATTAAGTAAAATGTACACTACATTTTCTGCTAAAATTCAGTCACATAAAAGGATCTGGGTAACAAATTTGCTTTTTTTTTTCTTATACACTAAAACTGAACTAAATTTAAAGGGAGCAAAACTAGCTCTACTGTTCATGAGGTCTCCTGTCAGAAAGTGGGAAAGGATTAATATGATTCTTTAAGGAGTGTTTCAATAGTAAATTTAAATGTAATAAGTTCTTACTTATGAAATACTTTAAGTAAAGCTAATTGCAAATAAAATATTCTGTTCATAAAAAAATTGAAACTCCAATAATACCTCGCACTCTTCTTTGACTGAAATTATTTTCATATATATATCAAACAGACCATAAGTGACATACAAGAAAAGTAATGTGTTTTGAAACACACAAAAGCATTTGTATGGTCTTTTTAAATACTTTCTTTTTTATCTAAAAAGATACTGGATGTGGTATAAATGTATATAAAAATATGTAAGATGATGAAATAACTTAATGGACTGAAAGATTCTGTTGGCTAAAGAAAAAGTGATCGAAATATGGTCAATTTCAATAAATTTAATTTATATTTCAAGTAAATAAAACAGCATTCATAATATACTTAAGTTCTGACTTTCTGAACAGACATGACATTCAGTGTATGAAATTTAAGTTGGTGTTTCTCATATACATTTAGAAAATTTTTCACTGATGTTCATTTTAAGTTTTAGTAAGTCCAAGCTTGTCTATTCAAGTCTTGCCAATCATGACTGTCTTTTTAAAATGTAAAAAAATGTACTTCTCAACAACCAACTAGGGTAATGTCAACAATAACCTTTATGTAATATTTTGGATAGACAACATATTTCTTCAGAATTATCAGTCATCAAAAAAGCCTTGGAAAAAGATGAACCGTAAACACAGTGAACAAAGGGGACATGAAAAAATTAGTTCATTTATGCATTTCATTACACCATGTTCACCTTATGGTCATTTCTGAAATGTCTCTAAAGCAATATATTTAAGTATTGCTTGGTGATTAACATAAAATTTTCAACATAAAATATTCAATAGCACATAAAGATGGTAATTACTGAAAAAATAATGTTTTTTTAGTTTGCAAAGTAATTTCAGATGTGCTTTGTTGCTCCAAGCAGGCTTGCTGGGAGAAAACTTATGAAAAAATCCACTGGCCACAAAGATCCCTTTCTACACAATAAAAACGTAGACCACCTAAACATATCACTTCCTTGAGGATGGTTGTTTGTGATTAATTTTTAGAGTATTTAAGAAATATTTTTTCTTCTGCCAATTTTCCTATTTTCACTGCCTACGTCTTAGGTTCTGATGATTTCTAGAATACTTTCTGGGCATAATTATCAAAATTTCCATTTATCTAGCAGCAGATACAAGTGTCACATTGGTACCAAAGCTAAATGTGCTTGAATGTAATGGCAAGCTATAGTAGAATACATCACACACACTAGCGTTATATACATCCTCAGTGCTGTTTACACCATTCAATTGACTTTTCTACTCTGCTCTCAATTACTGTATGCTCTCTTCATTTTCCTAGCTTCATCCTGAACTGTTAACTTACTGATTTCACTTAAGAAATTAGCAGTCTTTCCCCCAGATCCTTTTAATTTCAAATCTTGAGAAATTCTGCCAGGACTATCGCAATGTATGCGGAGAATCCAGTTCTGTCTCATCTGTCTTATTAGTTACCTCATCACTAAATCCCCTGTCACCTGCCTGTTTTCTTGAAGTAACAGCTGTTCCTGCTCTCACAGTATTCAGACTCCTCTGATTAAGGCTGGAAGCTGCTTTTGCCTTCAGCACTAGCCCAAGTGGTAGGCCAGCTAGAGTAGACTTTAGGTGTTCATTCTGGGATTCTTCAGGCTGAGAGTGTGATTTATTATTAACAGCACGAGTTAAGTAAATGGACTTCTATCTTACCTTGTTGGAAGGCTTGAATTCCTCAATTTTAACTTCTGAAAGAATGTCCATGAGGGTATCCACTGATAAGTCCTGTTTTATGAGAGAAGTTATTTTTTTTTAAAAAAGATATTTATTTAAACATTTCTGTACACAGTGTTCTGCCTGCATGTCAAAAGAGGGCACCAGATCTCATAGATGGTTGTAAGCCACCATGTTGTTGCTGGGAATTGAACTCAGAAGAGCCCATGCTCGTAACCTCTGAGTCATCTTTCCAGGCAGAGAGAAGCTAATTTTATCAACACATTTCTTTGAACTCTGAATCTCTGAGGTTAAAAACTCTATTTAAAAAAAGGTCCTTTTATCAAACCAACTATTTAGCGATTTAATTAAACAACACATCTCCAGCATTATTTATATCCATTTGAAAAATTAATCTCCATTTTGTCCAAAATTATTAGCCATAAAGGCTACTGGAGGAAAGGAGGCTTGCAGTGAAAGTGTACTTATTAGTTAACAAACTTTAAATTTTGCTTCTTTTTGCAAATTTTAAAAAAGAGAGCATTTTTTTCCCTTTTCCTCAGTGTTAAAGCTTTACCTTTTCTGAATAATGTTATGCTCAATAAATCAATCATATTTATATATCAAGAAGCAAGAAACAACTTGAACAACAAGTTCAAGTTGAACTAGATGAACCTATATCCACATTTACTACTTGGAAGCACCCATGAAAAACTGAGACATGCTGCTTTTGAGGTTAGTTAACAGAAGACTGAATTAGCTTTTCCTAGACTTTTATATAATTTTATTTCCAAGAAAGATTAATCTGCAACAGGCTTATCCACACTAAATACAGATCCAGATTTGGTGACTGCAATGAGTACACAGCTTCTGCAAGTTAGAATGGATAATAACATATAACATAACAAAATAAAACATTTTTCTTTTTGAATCTCAAAGAATTATTCTAGCTGGGCATGAAGGCACATGCCTTTAATCTGATCATTTAAGGAGCTCAAGACAAGTTCCAGCTACAAGTAAATTTTGGACCAGCCTCAGCTCTGAGCTCATGTCTCAAACAAATGAAAAAAAGAGAAGAATGATTCTTATAACCTAAAAGACAAATTCTGATGCCACCAACTAATTTGAGTTGGGTTTTGAATCACTTGCTATACTCTGGAGAGTATCTTACCTTTTCTGAAAATGGAATGCAATATATTGTAGCATATAGTTTTGCAGCACTCTGAAGAAAACTGAGGTGCCTTTTGAAATGAAAATAAAAATAAAGCAGTTTGAATGGCAATTTTAAAGAAGATATTTAAGTCAGTAGGAAATATAGTCTTTCTGTTAACACAAGAATTACATTTACATAATTTTTGTTGGATACTTAATTTTTACCCCCTTAAAAATTAAGACAATGAAATTCTTGCCTAGACTAAAACATAAAAGAAAATACCAAATGTTCTTTTGAAACAAAATTGCGTGTTAAACATACTTACTAGCCAGGCATTGTGGCACACGCCTTTAATCCCAGGGAGGCAGAGGAAAGTGGATCTCTTTGAGTTTGAGGCCAGCCTGGTCTACAAAGGGAGTCCAGGACAGCCAAGGCTACACAGAGAAACCTTCTCGAAAAACAAAAGACCCCCCCCAAAAAAAATCCGTCACTATTTTCAAGTAGTCAGTAGGACTGCTGTGACAAAAAAAGTGAGTACAAAAGGTAGAACTATTAAAATATGCGGGAAAAAGTTATTTTAATTCATTAGAAAATATGTATCAGGTATGAATGAGTATACATTAGTTTTGAAACAAATTTACTTAAAAAAAAAAGGTATGCCATATTGGAAAGGCAATTTAAGATCACGCATGTTGAGATATGAAGCGAGTAAGACCTGGGAAAATGAAGCAAAGTGCTATCTGTAGAAAGGAAGACTAAAGGTAAGCTAAGTGTTTGACGAGTACACACTAACTGCGAATCTAAAAACAAATGCACATATCCAGGCGTTCACACAGAGACAAACTAAAACCTTATTTGATTAATTTACGAAGGCCATATTAACTATATTTTCACATATGTAAGGCATCTTAGCTTTATTTATTTAGTGTGAGAAGATTAATATTTTTATTTTCATATGGGCAAAAAGTAGGTCACATTGCTTTTAATGGAGCAGTTACTACAAACAATGAAGTTATTTACCACATAAATAAGTGGACACACATTTGTGTAGGAAGGATGTTGCTAGCTTTGATGACTACAATGACTCGTTAACTTTTGGATTAAGAGACAAATCATTTAACATTGAAGACTCTTCAGTGTATGGCTAAGAAATTTACAGTTAAAATATACACATATACTTACAAAGGTTCATTTAAATCAAATTTTATTGGAGAAGGTGGCCTTTTTGGTGACTGCCAAAACAAACCTAGTAAAAAGATAAAATATTATCTTCAATGAATACAGGTCATATACAGTATGTTACACTGTGATTTGTTCTCAATAGTTATACTTACTGCCATCTTTTAATCGTGTGTCAAGAGGAAAACAGTGAAGAAGTTGAAGAGCCTAAAAGAGGAGAAAAAAAAAATCCCAATTTGTTATCTGAAGAAAAAGAACCCTGAAATTAAAAAAAAAAAAAAAAGCTTTGTTCATATTTGCTCAGGCTTCATAAATCAAACAAAACAAAGTCTAAAAGATACACTGTGAGGCCTTGTAGTCATGCATGAATCAGTTTATGTTTTCTACTGTCCTGCCCAAACAATTATAGCCTTTTTATACTTACTTTACTTCTCTCTTACAAAATATTTTACACATCATTTTGATTTTATCTAAGAGCTAATCCTTAGAACAAATATAAAACCAAATACAAAAGATGTGCTCAGAAGAGGGTGAGAATATGAAACAGATCTGTAAACTGATAATGTTTAAATTGATATGAAAGGTAAAAAAATGATTACTTTGGACATTATACTATTTTCATATATTTCCAGGTTCATTTTTTTTCCATAATAAAAGAATCAATCAAAATAGCGCTGGGGCTCAGCAGATAAAGCTGCTTACTGCCAAACATGATAACCTGAGTTTGATCCCTAATACCCACATGGAGGAAAGAAATGACTGTTATTTTTCTTTTGACCTCCACATGAGCACTTTGGTATGAACACTCCCACCCCTCTAAAACAAATAACTAAAAACAATAAAAATAAAACCCAACACAAACAAAAACACAACCATAAGAGAGATCTTAAAAGAAACTAAAGAGGTCACTGATGCTAAGCCCCTTGAAGTTGGAGAGGTTAGGGCCCTGCAGTGCAGAAAAAAAAAAAAAAAACAACCCAAAAAGCCCTTGAATCCCAGGCCACTCTAAAAAGTAACACTTCCCCACCCCTGCAATACATGTAAAGCCTGCCTCTTGCTCAGTTCTTTGCTGTTTCTCTCCTTAGCCAAGGCAGCCACCCCCCTCGTGTCTTTTCCAATAAATCTCTTGTGTGAGGTTGTTGTATGGTGTGACTTTCTGATATTTCTTGTCTCCAGACTGTCAGGACACTTTTCCCCTGAGAGCTGTAACACACTGATAATTATGCTAAAAACAGGTGGGATATTAAGGAACAAAGTCCTATTTCTTGAGAAGTAAGCTTAGAATATTTCTCTAAAAATCTGGAAACACCCAGATATCCCTCAACTGAGGAATAGATACAGAAATTGTGGTACATTTACACAACGGAATGTTACTCAGCAATTAAAAACAAAGAAATCATGAAATTTGCAGGCAAATGGTGGGAACTAGAAAAGATCATCCTGAGAGAGGTATCCCAGAAACAGAAAGACACACTGGGTATATACTCACTTATATGTGGCTATTAACCATATAACATAGGATAAACCTACTAAAATCTGTACACTTACAGAAGCTAAGCAAGGAGGTCCCTGGGTAAGATGATTACTCCCATTCAGAAAGGCAAATGGGATGGACATTGGAAGAGGAAGAAAACAAGGAACAAGACAGGGCCCTAACACATATGGCCTCTGAAAGACTCTACCCAGTAGGGTATCAAAAGCAGATGCTGAGAGTTATAGCCAAATTTTGGGTAGAGCGCAGGGAATCTTATGAAGGGGGAGATATAAAGAGCTGGAGGGGACAGGAGTTCCACAAGGAGAATAACAGAAACAACTATGGGCACAGGGGTCTTTTCTGAGACTGATACTCCAACCAAGGACCATGCATGGAGATAACCTAGAACCTCTGCACAGATGTAGCCCAATGCAGCTCAGTCTCTAAGTGGGTTCCTGTAATGGGAACAGGGCTGTCTCTGACATGAACTCATTGGTCTGCTCTTTGATCACCTTCTCCTGAAATGGGGAGCAGCCTTACCAGGCCACAGAGGAAAACAATGTAGCCAGTCCTGATGAGATCTGCTAGGCTAGGGTCAGAGGGAATGGGAGGATGACCTCCCCTATCAGTGGACTTGAGGAGGGTCATGGGAGATGTGAGAGAGAGAACAGGATTGGAAGGGGACAAGGAAGGGGGCTACAGCTGGGATACAAAGTAAATTAAAAAAAATAGATGCTATGAAAAAAAAAAGTAAATCATAGAAGAAGCGAAAAAACTAGTATAGCCCCAAAGATTTTTTTTTTTGTAAATAGAATAACCTTATAAGGTAAGGACCTAAGTGTAAACTGGATAAAAAGCAGCAAGGAACTGAGCAGAAGGCTGGTTTTATAAGAATTTCTTGGAGGAGGAGGGCTTTCTAGAGTGGTTTGATCTTGGGCCAAAATCAGGGATTGGTAGGATTCTTTTTCTTGGCTCTGTTCTCAAGGTCAAGTTAGGGGCAGAGCATTTTTTGCTTGGCCCTTTTACTCTACACTAAGGGAGAGATTAAAAATTAGAAGATATAGTCTGTTAGGCATGTGACCAGTATGACTAGATGCCTTGGCCTATCCTAATTAATTATATGGATTAGCTTATTTGATACCTAATACTACATTGTATTCTGTATGTCTTACTTTAGCTTTTTAGGTGATAAAAAACACATAAAATGTATTTATGAGTTACTGCTGGAATTGGCAAAATTTGAACAAAATTTCCACCTGAATTATCAGTTTCTTGTTTCTATTCTAAACAAACTTCTTTAGACTACAAAATCAATGCATTCCTTCTTACCTAGAAAAAAAGCTATCCAAAACCCAACTTTGCACTTAGGGCCAGTTCAATGCATAGCTGACAAATCAAGCCAATAAGTGGAGGCTAAGTATTTTAAGTAATAACATTTAAAGAGAGAGTGGTCAAATTCCTAGCCTTTACTCCCAGTTAACTATTTCTGAAAGGCTTGGTGACAGAAAAGAACAGACATTTTGTTTATTTATAGGGTTTTTTTTTATTTTACTTGCTTTTTGTTTTGTTTTATATTTTTCTTTAGAGACAGGGTTTCTCTGTGTAGCCTTGGCTGTCCTGGACTTTTGCAGACCAGGCTGGCCTTGGACTCACAGAGATCCACCTGCCTCTGCCTCCCTGAGTACTGGGATTACAGGCATGCATGACTATTCCTGGCTAGAACAGACATTTTAAGTCAGGGATATTAGTAATAAATAAATGAGCCAAGAACAAACCTTCACTTAATGTTTCAGAATATATACTTACCTTATGGTTGAAATATTTTTCAAACTTTAGTCTTGCTAATTCTATACACTGGAACCAATTTCTAGGTCTTCTGTTAAGTAGCTTAATAACTTGAAAACAGCCTTCTAGACTCTGTCCATTTTGTATCTTCTAGAATAAAATGGAAAAAACCTTCAACTACAAGCCAAACAATACAGAAGATTAATGCACAGGCTTAGTATTTTCAGTCTTTTTTTTTGGTGAGGGAAGAAGGGTGTCAAGCTCTTTTCTCTCATTCTTTTTTTCTTTTTTAATTATGAGGGGAATAGAAAGGGATAGTAAATAAAAATTTAGTTTTTAAGTTTCTTAATTCAAAACATATCTTCATGTTTTCCTATGTGTAAGATACTAAGTATCAAAGAGGACCTTTGTCTATGGAGTTATAGGAATAAAAGTAAAAACATTTTACCTCTCTAGTTGTGTATGATTAAGCAAAAGGCAGTATCTTTGAAGTTCACCTTATGAGAGCAATAAGGCTACTGTCCAGCCATGACTATTTTCACTTGTACTGATTTTGACTTTTTCCCTAAAGAGTTTACCACAACTTTTGATTATCTGTTTCTCTTTTCTCACTATTATTATACCCTCATTTGGTTCAGCCACAAAGACTCTTTAAAATTTTATTTATTTTTTTATAATATATTTTTTAAAATTGATTACAATTTATTCACTTTTATCCCAGCTGTAGCCCCCACCCTCGTCCCCTCCCAATCCTGCTCTCCTTCCCTCCCTCATCGCCTCCCATACCCCTTTCCCAGTCCACTGCTAGGGGAGGACCTCAAAAGGCCTGTGACTTATATATATAATTCAATTAAGCTTAAGAACAACAACAACAAAACAATAACAACAACAACAACAACAAAAACAACTTCTCATTTCAGGAATCCCAGTTTAACATTTCACTGTGATCAAGTTATTAAACACTCCTATTTCTTGAAGAAGGTTTTTATTTTTAAGTGGAAATTACGCTCATACTGACATAAAGTATCAGGTCTGCAGTAAAAAGCATTCTTTTTACCTGTAAGACATCTTCAGCAGAAGGATGGGCTTGCCAAAATTTGTTAAACAATGAAGGCTTGTGAGAGAAGGAACTTTCAAACTGTCAAGGGAAAAAAGGTACAAGTATGTTTAGAAGTTATAATACTGCTTTTCTAATTAAGAGAAGACAAATTCACTAGAAGGAACTTTTACCTTGTCTCTTGCCCATTGGATAGTATGTTCGATAGCTGCTGGAAACGACTTTAGAGTGCAAAATGGTATTTCCTCTTCTGGGGGGTCCCGCTATTGAAAAATAAAAAGTAACACCAAATATCTGACTAAATTTTGAGTCTGACTAGTCTAAAAATAAAGCCTATCATACATTTTTATATCTGTCATCTTATGTAATAAAAACAAAACTTAATTCCTTGTACATCTAACCTGTTAAAAGTCATATGACAAACCAACCCATCATTATTTATCACCAGGTACTAGTGTCGTGTCGCAGAAAAAAATCCTAATGGCAAACCACCATACATTATTATTTTTTTTCTAGAAAAATTCAGGTGAAGTATAAAACTTCATAATACTTCCAACTTTGAAAAGTGATTCAAGAATCCTTACTAAATATGTTCTCAGTATACCCCAAGTCTCTATATGAAGAAAAACATTTGGGAATAGGACTCAGAGAAATTATAGATTAAATATATGAAGAATGATTAGGTTGTCTTACTAGAGGAAGCACGCACCATTGCAGATCTCCTTGTCTATTAGAGAGTGTTTACAACCTAGACTGTAAAAGACTGAAAGGATTAGTCTAATTTTGATTAATCAGTCAAAAATGACTCAATTTATGCCTTTTTACTGAAAGAGATCTCTATTTTAATTTGATTTATGAGCTACTGCTAAATAGTTATAATTTAAAGAGGGACCCTATAAAAATATTAAAATCTGCTTTACAAGAGTTTAAAATAAAAAAAATGAGGATGTTTAACAATTGTAGTAGAATAATAAAATTCTCTACTGTGAAAATCTTTCTATAGTATCTTGCATATATTTAATACCATAATTAAACATTAGTTTATGTTATATTACAATTATTATATTGTATTACATGTATCGGTGTAATCAGAAAATAGCGAACCCTAAGAATTAAAAAATTTTATTAATCCAAACATAGCCTTTAAGTTGAGGGACACCAATACTTATAAAAATCATATGCCTTAAGTTATTTTACTCGAATTGTTCATTCTTAAATTATAGAGCCTACAATTATTTCCTAGACCCAGTTTCAGCTTTATCAATATTATAAAATCATTAATGGGGTCATATGTTACATTTTACTATCTACCTAAAATATATATAGACATACAGCTTGGTTCCATCACTGAAAAATCAAATTTTTTTTTCAAGTAGTTCCTGGGTAAATTACCAGGTTTACATTTTTACTAAGTATAGAGGGATTTTAATCCAGTAACATGGCTACTCTAGCTAGAATATAGACTTGCCCTTAGAATACACCTTTAATCCCTAACAATGAAGGTAAGGTTAGTTTGTAGAAGGAAGCACTCATTTCTAATTGAGAGGAAGACAAAATAACAAATAAAAAGATTTTAAAGAACACAGACAGGAAAGAGAGGCAACTTAAGAGAGCAGTGGGAAAATTGGGTGGGAGGAAGAAGGAGGAAAGAGGAGAAAGTTTTACCAGGAGGGTTTTACTGAGACAGGGTGAAGAGTGAGAAGCTAGACACAGGCGAATGAGCCGGAGAATGAGGAGGCAGCAGATTAGAACAGATTGCTAGAGTTAGTTTGAGGCCAAGCATAGCAAATCAGATAGAAGCTGAGGGAAGCCAATTTGAATCAGTCAGCTTGGAAAGGAGTTTGAGCCTAAACAGCTGATTGAACCAGCCAGCCAGGGTTCAGAAAGAGGTAGAAAGGGTGAGCTTATCCAGCAGTATTCTAAGCCTAGATTAGATTATACAGAGGCTAGAAGCTTCTAGGACTAGGCCTAGGTTAGCAGATGGTGGTAGTAAGCCTCAGAGATGACAATTATTTCTGGTGAATAAAAGGTACTTTTACAACCAAGTTTCACAAATATTTCTAATAATGTATGCTAAGGGCATACATTCTTAATGAGGATAAACATTAGAAATGAGTACATAATTATTATTATATTTGTATTCTTCATTTTTTACATGTCAGCTAATATCTAACAGAATAAAACCAAAAGATCAGAAAAGGACATGACTCCAAGTCTTTGGTACAGTTCCATTTTTAATAAAAAAAGTTTATAACTGTTCTTAAAAGAAGTTTAAAACTCTAGGGTTGTTAAAAAACTTGAAAGTTCTGAGAAATAGTAAAGAAGACTATCCCAGAAAAAAAAAAAGATGGTTTCTGCATATTATATTCAGGGGGTGGGGCAATGCCTCAGTTTGTATAATGTTACATGAGTCTAAGGATCTAAATTTGTTCTCCAGCTTCTCTGTACTGTAAGAGCTGGGTACAAAGATATACTCATGTGATCTTAGCCCTAGAGAGGCAGAGACAGGGTGAGAGCCCTAGGACTTGCTGGCCAACGAGTTAAGTCAAATCTAGACTTCCAGGGTTCGGTGAGAGACCGGTCTCAAAAACTTAGAGAAGACTACTGACATTGAACTCTAGCCTTGACACATCTGTATCCCCCGCTCTCACCACCTGAACACTTAAAAAAACATGTTTGACATATTTAAAAATACACGTGCACATATATATTAACCAGACTGTCAGAGCTGAAACCAAGATTAATAAGCAAAGTCCAACTTACTGATTCCTTGATAAAGAAGAAAAACTGATTTAGAAAAGACATTTATTCAATATACTGACTTACGTGACTATTATAAGATTCAGTCAATTGAGGCACAATAATTTCAGTGTGCCCTTTTGTGCCCATTGTTCCAGAATCTAAGAGAGGCCGTAGATTTGATAAGCAACGACTAT
The DNA here is from genome assembly GCF_030254825.1 of Meriones unguiculatus. Taxonomy (NCBI): domain Eukaryota; kingdom Metazoa; phylum Chordata; class Mammalia; order Rodentia; family Muridae; genus Meriones; species Meriones unguiculatus. Next base: position 159,919,936 of record NC_083351.1, read on the forward strand.
TTGGAAACAAAATATGTAAAACAAACAAAAGAACAAAAAGTTATCAATAACAGTAAACAAAGGACAGCTAACTGCTGCTTATTTACTATTCCGTATACTGATCATTTCTGTATACACTGTTGTAGCAAAGAGAACATGATCCATCTATCAGTTGTACTTGCTAGCTATATCACAAACATAAAATGTTTTTCAACCTAGTAATTTCTGTTTCTTCCAAATTACTATTACTAAGTCCTATGGTTTTTCCCCCTTAATTTCTATTTGCACCTTAATTATTAACTGCATTATTCTTTCATCACTTACCTTCTACTTATTATTTGGTTACTTTTTGCCTGTAAGTTCTGCCACACCATATCTTCTCAATTCGTCTTTAAACCCAAGCAGTATTTACTAAATACTATCATAGTAATGTTTTACATTTCAAATATCTAAAGTTTTTTGTGCTCTATCCCTCTAACACATACACACCCAAAAATAAGTACAATAAGTTTTTTCTTTCTGCTGCTCAAGATTCATCTTTCTCATTTCTCAACTGGCAAATCTTCTCTGATATATACTCTAGTATCCTAAACACTGAAGTCATATTCAATGACTGATTTCATAAGTTACACTGAATCAAATCAGATGACTGATACTAAAAATATAGTGGTAGAAAATAAATGGTCTTTGGATGAAAGAGCTAGTGAAGAAACAAACATTAAGTAAACACATGTCAACAAAAGTGCCATAATGAAAAAGTATTAAGAAAAGCAGATTCAGAAGTTAATGTCTGTGTTAAAAAGATGTTCAAGATGGAACTGGAAGACAAGGGAACATCTTAAACGGAAGAACTGGCAATACATTTGGGAACAAGAATTTTGAAGGAAAAGAAATACAGCTTCCAGAGGCCAAAAACCTAAGGTAAAAAGGCCTTTGAAGACCTTAAAGAAGACACAGATAGTCAGAATAAGGAGAGCCAGGAAAGACTGGGCACATCTAAAGAGGCAGTAGTGGACAGGCGGTCTTGCATAAAAAACATTTAGGCTGTTTTAACAATATTGAATTTGCCTATGAATAATGGGAAATCATTAGCATGCTTGAACTGGAGTAGTACTAGTAGAATGACATAAAAATAATTAGAAAATTTGGCAATTTTTTAAAAAGTGAGGGTGAAAACAAAAGTAATAGTAGTTCTTTATGCACTTGGATTTCAAGAACATACCTGTCTACATATCTCCTGGCTTCCACATTATCTAGTGCTGTAATAATGATATCTTGCTTAGTATAAAACTCATCACTGTATATACTCTCAGTGGCTGGACAAACTTTGTTCAGGTGTGCATCTATTTTTAATTGAGGATTTATTTTCAGAGTTGCTTCAGCAGCAGTATAGCTTTTAGGTTTCTAAACAAGTAACAAATAAAAACAGAAGGAATAAATGTTAAACAGAAAAGATGAACTATGACAATTTAAATATTCTCATTATTTGGAATATATATGAGGTGACAGCAAAGTAATGAAACTAGCTCAAATAATTTACATATTAACATAGTCTAAACAACTTTCATTGTGTGGCAAAGTGCTTTAGAGATTTTAAAATACTTTTTAAAATACTACTTAAGTCTTAAAATACATATACTTTTTTAAAACTAAATGTTTAGCCACACTGACTCTTGTATCACTTCAGATGCTAAGAAGGTCCATTTTTGAATACTGGCTCTGAATCTACATTTCTTTCGCACATCCTTTGAATTGTAGACCTAGTTTAATGGTCTTTCTGTTTCTTCTCAGTTTATAAGGCTATCATGTTTTATTTCTTACTATGAGAACAAAGTCAGAAACTGTTAGAACTCAGGAAATTAACAAATAATTCTTCAGTGTTCATCTATAGAAACACACACAGTGAATTGTTTTAATAAGACATTTTAATTCACAAGAGACTTTGTTATTATGTCCTTTAAATTTATGTAAGAGGATATCAGGTTAACTAACTATGACACCTATTGTAGCCACTTCTTGTACATAACATGTTTAAATTTCATTTCCTAAGATTGACAATGAGTTAACAATTCAAGAAAAAATTAAAACTAAAAGAATGTGTTTTTGATTAACACATTCCTTTCTTTTCTATTCAGTTTTTCAGTGTTTCACCATGTAACTATGGTTAGCCTATTATTCACTGTTTTTGACCAGGCTGACCTGAAACTGAGGAGAACCACCTACCTCTGCAGCTGAGTGCAGAGATTAAAGGCGTGAGCTACCATGCACTGCCTGTTTCTTTTTCTGATTTAAATATTTTGATCTTTGAGATGACTAAGTAGTCTTTTATACTAAAAGAGGATGTTAAACAAAAGTGGTACAGCAATTTTAAATACTAAGCCTTACCTGTTTTATAACAAAAACAAAAAATAGTGTTAAGGTTTGTGCTTTATTAAAACCTCAAATTAGAGAATCTGTTTATGTAAACATACTTTTGTGATTACAAAACAAAAAAGTACTACTCATGTTTTGCCAAATACTAACATCCAGAACCAATACAAAAAACGATTTTAGTGTGCTTGCAAGATAATTTTAATTTTCATTTTGTTCTTCCCAAAGAACACTTTCTTTCTTAAGAATCTAACAAAAAAATAAAAAAACAAAACAAAAAAAAAAGACAAAAAACAGGATTACCCAGCAACCATTATCTATTTATGATAAGAAAACAGTGACAAACCTGTATGTGATGAGGACGAAAAAGAAACTGTCTGTTTAGGTTGGATTTTTCTATCAAGTCAGGATCTGTAACTGTAACCTTATATCAGAGGAGAACAAAACAAATCAAAGTGTTTTGCATTTCTCAATATGACCAAATAAGCACTGTCAAATCATTTTCGCTTAGTAAAAGTCATTTAAAAATTCCCAAATGGTTACAAATAATATACTATCATTGTTAGATTTATTAATTACAATTATGTTTGGTACATGAGCATATCAAACAACACAAATGATTTAAACTCATCAAAACTTTCTCAAAAAATTTCTTTCTATGGAGACTAAAAACATCCCTATCATCTTTTAGACCTACAAAATTAATTACCCACAAGAGCTATATCTCTTCTAAATTTATGACATATATGCTTTTTAAAAATTATTACTGGATATGTTGTATGTATGTGGGAATGATGAGAACATGTGAGTGTGGATATGTGTGGATATGTGTGCCCATATATTGAGTATGGAAGTCAGAAGATGACAACTTTGCAAAAGTCCTTTGTCTCCTTCCATGGATTGGTCCTGGGGATCAAGCAAAATCAGGTTTGACGACAAGTACCTTTACTTGGTAAGCCATCTTGCTAGGTCCAATATTCTTAATCTGAAGTAATTTGGGAAGAATGCTATAATGCTTCAATTTGACAGGAGCTCCAACTAAGGCAGAATCTCTAAACTATAAAGCAGTTGAGAACTTTTAAAAATAATTTTCTGTCTGTGGCTATTTGTATACTCTCAGGTCAGAGTCAACTAGCTGTCACAGGTAGTTGATCTACAGGCCTTAAATACTTCAATTTAGCCCTCTAAGAAAGCTTAGACTCTAAATCTAAAACAAGCAGAGCCAAGATAACATGCAGTATTAAAAACACATGTGCTACTAAGCTGAAGGCACAGTACTGCCCAGTGCAGAATCCAGTTTCAGGTGCTAACTGGTGTTCACAAATTCATTTTCTTTTAGTAATTTTTCCGATATATGTGCCTACATTTTTGTGGAATTTTATGTGAGAGGATGTTGTCTCCTTCATGCATGCTTACATCATGTAACAGACCTTTCATTTACAAGTCATATACCTTTACTCTGTCCTTCTTGGAAGATAACTGAATACGGAAATGTAGGTTGACAGTCATTTTCCCCTCTCATTATAAAGGAAATCTCTATTACTGTCCCACACTGCCTGCTACTCAGATATCTCTTCTATAACCTCTTTCTGTACCCTTTCTCCTTCAAAGATACTTCTCTGCATCTTTGTTTTTAAATTTAAAGCCTTTTCTATTATATGTAGATGTTTCTATTACCAGCAGTATTTTCCTTTTTAGTATGTCACAAGGGACTTTGTGATGGTTAATTCTTCTATGAAGTAGTTCCTTCTCTACTGCCATTAATTTTTTTAAATTACCTGCATTTATTTTTTTGTGTATGTGTGAGCACACATGCACAAACTGTACTAGCACATGAAGTGTGTCTCTGTGTGTATGTGTAGGTATATATTGTATGGTGTGAAGACCAAAGGATAACTTGTGGAAATCCTTCTACTGGTTGGGGCCCTGGGATTAAAATCAGGTTGTCAGGCTTGGTTGCAAGCATCTTTACCTCATGAAAAATCTCACCAGCTCAGAGTGCCATCTTTTAAAATGTGACTTATCAAAGGATAATGTTTGTTCTGCCTATGTATGTGCTCTGGGTTTGTGACTGAATTTTACACCTACTGAAAGAACTTTGAAGGTTTCACAATGGGTCTGTACTTTCTATCACAGTATCTCTGCTTGAAACTTTACCCCATACAACATTGGGTACATATATGAGTATGGGCTACAGTTCTTATTTTCTGGTGAGTGACTTCCTTTTCTACTTAGTTTTAGACATCAAAGATAGGGGGGAAAATGTACCTGGTGCTTAACTCAAGGTTTCATTTCTCTCTTGATCCTAGGTACGAGGGCATTTCTTTCCTTCTTGGGCATATCTATGAACACTCACAGTTTTGTTACAGTAAGTTTCTGTTCAGAATGACAAAGGCCTGCCCACATTACAGGCTTTATTTTGCTATCTGATGTCAGTAGGTTTTCTTCATTATAGCTTGTCCTCAACTTTAGTTATTAAAAGCAATGTGACTTTTCATACAGTTAGAAAAGTCAAGTGACCCACAAGCTTATAGTAAAAGAAGGGATTTAAAAAACAACCTCCCCCACAAAAAAATAAAAACAAACTAACAAACAAACAAAAAAAACCCACGAAATAACTTTTTTAAGCCAATAGAATTGTGGTTTGTGGAAAACAGTATAGAAAGGCCAACCGAATCCCTTCTAAAACTAAAAGAATAAGAGAAAATGTGGATTATCATATAGTTTTTTAGTTATTTATGTAGTGTCATTGTTAGTTACCAAGACAAATATATGAAGTCACTAATGAAAGTTTTTATATTAAGAGGTAAAATACCACCAATTTTAAATATGACATGATTCTGCAATTAACTCAGTCTGAAGAATTTTAACTTTACACCAAAGTATGTGGTATTCCCACTGTTTGAAAGTAACCAATAAAACTGTACGACTACTCTGCAACTTTCTAATGCCATCTCTCATGATAATATTTAATTAAGAATGAATAGTATAACAAAAGAATAGCATGGTTTTCAGTTTGCAAAACTATGACAACAAAGGTTCCTTTCCAATTTGACCATAATGGTAACTACAAGAAGACTGACAGTTTCAGTTTTAGGGAATTACAGAGTTAAGAACTGAGGAACAGAGAATTTGTCACTTAAAAGTGACCAGAGGTAAATTAGAACCTTCCAATTTGTGGTTTAATGATCTACCTGAAAACCAGGCTGGTCTAGGTAAAATATACATGTTAAACTCTTAAAAGACATCTTACCATTCCTTTCTCTCTGTTTGTACCAACACCCAGTAATGCAAAATTTTTTAACATTTCACAGCCTATGGCACCACATCCTACCTATCGAAGAGAAAGAGAATAAATTTTAGATAATAAAACTACAACTTTCTATTTACCAAAGAATTTCATTGTAGTTTTCTTCAAATGCTATAACAATAAATACTATTTTTCAAAAGATGACCATTTGTGATTCACTTGGGATACATTTTACTTTTACAGGTTTCATAACATCTTATAAGTGTCTTAATTAAAGAAAAATAGTACAAAACAAAGAAAATATAGTATGTATGATTTCTTTAAACAGAAAATATATGAAGATTCCTAGCAAAAGCTGAACACAGAGATCATTTCTTACAGATGATAGAAAACAATGAAAGAAGAAAAAACAAAAACCGTAAAACCCAAGCCCAGAACTAGGTAATATGAAAAGTCTTAACTTTTAGACATCTTTTAGGTTACCTAAAAGGCAGAAGTATGTCTAAGATAATTCTACTAAGAATTTTCAGTAAAACAGAGATTTGAAACTTAATTGTAAGAGGTTCCACATACATGCAAAAATCTCAATAGCAACTGTTAATATTTAAAATACTACTTTTCAAAAATGATTACTAAAAACAAAGAATATATTTTAGACTGGCCCACAACATTTTATGCTCTTGAGAAAAATTTCTCTTGAAATATACAAAGACATTTAAAAAAGAGAATACACTTACTCATTTCTTAATTCAGTGATAAGAAAAAAAAAACCCCACATCTTAAAAGCATTTCTAGAGAATCATTTAATGTTGAAAGTTGTTATATTCATGATTTATTTTGAAATACATAAATTTTTCAGATCCTGAGTTGGCTAACTTTCCTGTAAAGGGTCAGACAGTAGATATTTTAAGCTCTGGAGGCTATATGATTTATCAGTTACTCATTTAGAGCAAGCAAATGCAGAGACTGATGAATCAACCAAGGACCACACATTGAGATGACCTAGACACCTGCTCAGATGTAGGCCATAGGCTGCTCAGTTTCCATGTGGGTTCCTAGTAAGGGGAGCAGGGGCAGTCGGTGGCATAAACTCAGTTACCTGCTCTTTGATACCTCCCCCTGGTGAGGTGGCCTTACTAGGCCACAGAGAAAGAATATTCAGGCAGTCCTGATGAGACCTGATAGGCTAGGGTCAGATAGTAGGGGAGGAGGACCTCTCCTATCAGTGGACTAGGGAGGGACATGAGGGGAAAAGGGAGGGAGGGTGTAACCCAGAGGAGATGAAGGAGGGGATTACAGCCAGGATACAATGTGAATAAATTGTAATAAATAAGTTAATAATAATAGAAACAAAAAAAAATAACTTGACATTCAACAACAGTTTAAACATACTACTTATTCTTGTCCTTATTCACACTTACTAAGAAGATATTCAGATTGTGTAGCTTCTGACACAATGTATTTCCAATGCAGGCTCGTAAGGCATCATATCTATCTCCCCTGAAGAAACATTTACCAAGAAAACAGAGATATGTAAAAAAAAAAACCACTTCGTTATTGTTAATAACAATTTAACATTGTACTTTAACGCAGAATATACTCAAGAGTTTCCTCAACCCTTCATACCCTTAAAGAACTATGACTAATGATTGCTAAGAAGAGAATCAGCTTTGAGAGATGAGCCCCTAATTGGTTATCTAATACAAAGCAGACAGTCCCGAGATAACTGGACTCAGCAGACTCCATTTATGCATATGTATGAACAAAATAATAAAAAAGAAGCCATAATTTTGAGACGGAGTTGGGGAACATGGGAAAGGTTAGAAGAAGGACAAGGAAGGGAGAACTGATATAATTATATTTTAAACCTTTAAAAAAAAAACTTTTCTTCAATTCATGAGAACTGCTACCTTCTTTGAAAGAGAAAAGATCCTACTAATATCCAAATGACTTAAGTGAAGATGACTTTAGATTATGATAGCTCAAGGGATTAATTACAAGATCAGAAGTGGATGCTTCAAACTCTGTTTGATACTGATTCCTAAGTACACTAAATTTTATCCTATATATACATATGTAAACTTATGACACTGTGGTAATAACTTTTGCAGGCTGAGATAACAAAGGAAAATTAACAAACTTCTTTCCTGTTATTTGCAATTTTATGGTTACATTACTTCTTCTTTTTAAAATTTATTTTTAAAGTTAGTTTGGCTTAGTTGTTTTTGTTGTGCTGAGACAGGGTCTTCCTTATGCTGCCAGATTTGTCTTGAACTCTTTTTGCAACCTGGCTTCACTACCTGCACGGCCACCTTGTCTGGCTAGATCTACCAGATTTTTACAGGCTCAGAATACAACTATTTTTCATATTCTTAGATTAAAAATATTCACTTTTTCATATAAAAAGTTTTTTTACTCTCTTCTCCTTGACATATTATTACCACCAGCATCATTTCTATTGCATCTGAATTATACTGTTAAGTAACAACTATAAAGTTTACTTTGAACATAGGAAATTCTTATACAAATAGAGATGTCTGAAGGATTAACAGGCAAAGATTCACATCCCAAGAACAACAGTGAGCGATGTCATCATTCTAGATCCAATTACATTCAATTGAATTTATCAAGTTTACTTCTATACTTTTCCATTCTGAATTTTTTGATACTTTTACACATAATAAAATCTAAGAAAGTTAAACTGCAGATAATGAGCGACTATGATAATCAAGAAAAAAGATTTCTAAGATTATAATATTTTTAAAAAGTTCTTAATGAAATCTATTTGGACTTATTACCTTATTTAAAATAAAGGCTTATTTAAAATAACTCTGGGTTATGTGATTTTCTGGAATAATGAAATCTCGGAAGTTTTAACTAATTTTGAAAAAAGGTTTATGGACTCACATGGAAAATGATTTATTTAAAAAAAAAATCATGTATAACAATCTTTTCCACTAATACTAAGACCTTTGAATGCTACTCATCTCATGCAAACAATCTGAAACTGTGTATTACTACACATACAGTGTAATGAGACACTGTAATATTTAAACACTAGGTAGACCAGAAACAAGCCAAGAAGTAACATGTCAGGTGGAAAGACATTTACACAAAGCTATTCAATAACTGCTTCTTAAAGAGATACTAAGAAAACCCAAGAGAATTTTGGCATTACCTTGGGAGAAACTCTTCATGCCCAGGATTGCCTAGGGATCTGACAGTATCTGCTGCTTCAAGATACAACTTAAAAGAGAAAATTAAAAGCATAACTATCATAGAAGGGGAGGAGGACCTCTCCTCTCAGTGGACTAGGGAAGGGGCATAGGAGAAGTGGGAGGGAGGGTAGGATTGGGAGGAGGTGAGCGAGGGGACCATAGCTGGGATACAAAGTGAATAAATTATCATAAATAATAATAATAATAATAGTAATAGTAATAATAATAATAAAAGATTACATTTAAAACCTAAATCACTAAAACCATTTTAATTTTTCTCTTGTAGTTATTTAAGAATTATGTAAAGAGATTACAAAAATGGCAATTCAATATGAAATATTTAGAATGATGTTTATAATACATATCCTTAAAAAACTGTGAAACCTGAAAGAACTAATTAAAAGGTATGTAATTTATTTATGTCAGTTAACCATCCTAAGGATAGTTTTTATTTTATTTTTTTAATTTTTAGGGGATTTTATTTCAAAACCTGTTTCATAACTATAGAAAACCTTTGGGAGTTCCATTCAATTTAGTTACATTTGAATAAACAATATGATTCGCTTGAGAAGAAAATATTTAGTCTGGACTTCTTTTCCACCTGGATATATTTTATGTCATCTTTAACCACATACATAATTATTGAAGAAAAGATCCAGGAAGAGTTTCAACATTTTTAGTACAAAAAAAGAGTTTGCTGAATTTAATAATAATTGAAAGAACTCAGTCTTACTCATATTTTCATTTAAATAATTTATTTTAAATTTGGACATAACCAATGATTAAACCTTTGTAACATAATTATATTAATATAACATATTTCATATGATGTTAATAGGTGAAACTAAGCCAACTTCCACCAATCACCTTGTAATGTGTTTAAAATAATTTAGTAGAAAAATGGTATTATGTGGGTGCAATGCTATATTCAAAATCAACTCAAAATAAAAAGACCTGAATGATGTCTGTAGATTTCCTGTCACTTATTCTCCTTCTTGTAACAAATGAGTGTTTTTAATTCTTGTGATGCTCTCAAACTTATATCTTTCCTATATTCTCCATCTTATGGCGATATCAGGAATTAAACCTGAAGATTCATGATGACAAAATTTCTACAGCATAACTTCAAGAGCCCCGAGAGCCCCCAAAATGCTAAGCTAATTGTACTAAAGAAAAACTGTAGCATAGAAAATTAGTTATTTTTATCTTATGTGGTAGGAACATCTAAGAGAACAACTGGGTTATATCCTAATAGACAAAATAAATGTTCCTGTTAGTTCCAATTAAAGAATTAAGTTATTGAATTTCAATTACAGAATTAAGTTTTCTTTTCTAATAGATTTATAGCAGGCTATAATTAATAACATTCATTTTATGGATGGACTACTAAATTTAAAGAAAGAGGAAAATACTGAACTAACCCATTGGCACAAAGGAGAAAACTTCCCTGTAACAGCTTTTAATACTTCTTGGCTGGCAACACCTCCCACTGCTGCAGCAAGGGGGGTTAAAAAGCCTTGAGCAGTCCATGAGAGCAGGTGCACAATGTCAGCATTCACTTCAGGCTAAAACACAAACCACAGACAATAGTGATACTAACGGTATTCACACAGTACCTGTGACTTCAACGACTAAGTATCAATATTTTTAAAACTTAAACTTCTAAAAATCAAACCAACCCAAACTACATTTCCTTCCTAAATAAAAATGTCTTAATCTCATGATAAAAACAATTTGTGTGTTCCCTTAAGCACCTTCTTAATTTACTAGTCTCAGTTTAATTTTGCATCTCTGACTGTAGTCTGGACTGTCACTTAAGAGTAAAATGAGTATCTGGAATTCAGAGAAAGCAACTTAATATACCTCCCCCTTTTATGGAGACAGGGTTTCTTTATGTAGCCTTGGCTGTCCTGGAACTCACTCTGTAAAACAGATTAGCCTTGAAATCACTTGTATACTATTACTAGGGGTTTAGTTAATATTTACAATTGAATTTTTTTTTTTTTTTTTACTTTGTATATCTGGTTTGGTCTTGAATTGTTATTGTCACTACTATAGTCAACTCTCCTTGAGGAGCAGTGAGGATTAAGATCAAGAAATCATCATACACAAATTATCACAGAAAGCCAGAAAAAGATGTTATGTCCCAATGGTGCACAAATAATATAATGTATAAACACAAGAAATATGAAACAGCAAGACAACCAGAAAACTTAACTTAAAGAAAATGAAGTGGTGCTAGAAGTAATGCAGGTCAGATGTTAGTGAAGTAGAAAACAAATAACAAAACTGAGTTGATTCTGTGAAAGGATAAGAAGATTGACATAATGCCAAAATATCCAAAGGAAAGGGAGGAAGAAACCCAGGGTATTCCAACAGCTATAACACGGAAATGCAAAAGAACAGGAAAGAAGAGTTTCTGATTAATGCTGCCAACAGAGGAGATTTCAAGAGAGCATAGTATTGACTAGTAATCACCCTTACATAGGAGTGGTGACCTCAGAGCAAGATTCTATCCAGATAAGCTTCCATCCTCAAAAAAAGAATTAAAGAAAAGCTTAAGTAACAGAGGAAAGTCCCCAAACAAGAGAAAGCTGATGCAAATGTAATTGAACAAGGGATCAAGTTCCAGCCCCACCAAGAGGCAGAACTTGGCAGCTTTGGCCACATGGTTCTGGCTTTAGAATCAAGAATACAAGAAAGGGGTCATGGAATCTCCCTCTAGACTAAAAAAAAGCTGTTGAGGACAGGCATGTGTCAAGGGGTGTCCCTCCATGGAGGCCCAAAAGGCCATTATGTGAAGCTATGAAGGTAAAGCCTGGATTGGTTTGGAGACCTCAAAATCTTGGAGATCCCAGAGTTGCCTATCTGTCAGGGATAGCAGCAGAACAGATGTGGAAGCAGCCCAAGGGAGAAAAGTGTGATGCAGTTAACAAAGTTGGAAAAAGTTGGAGACCTGACAAGTCATTTGACATCATACATAAAGATGCAGAATTTTGAGTTTGCCCTCCTGGTTTCCTTTATTTTTTTGGTCCAATATTTCTCCACTATATCCCTTTCCCCACTTTCAGAATGGTAATATATGTTCTGTATCATTGTATGTTAGAAATATGTGATCTGCTTTTAATCTTTTTATAGGAGGTTATGGTTAAGAATTGCCATTATTCTCTGAGATTTTAAAATTTGGACTTTTAAATAGCACTGAGGCTGTAACCGATGACAGGAACTTTGAAGTTGAGCTGAATGCATTTTTGCATTATGATATGCCTAAAAGCGTAGGAGGGTGCCAGGGAGATGAAAGTGGTGGTCTGAATAAGAACTGCACCCATGGGCTCATATAATGATTAGTCACCAGGGAGTGGAACTGTATGAAATGATTATAAGAATTAAGAGGTGGGACCCTTGTAGATTAGGTGTGCCCTTGTTTGAGAAATTGTGTCACTGGGGGTAGGATTTGAATTTTCAAAAGTCTATGACAGGTCGAGTCTCTCTTCCTGCTACCTGCAGATCAGGATGTACAACTTTCAGCTACTTCTCCAATAACAGGTCTTCCTGCATGCTGCCATACTCCCTGCCATAATGGTAACATTAACTTCTAAAACTGCAAGCAAGCCCTCATTAAATGCTTTCTTTTGTGAGTTACCTTGATCATGGTGTCTCTTTACAGTAATAGAACTGTGACCAAGGTACTTACCAAGACACATACTATTCTCAAAGGAGGTAAAACATTCTGTCCTACAGGGAAAATTCTTGTGTACAGGAAGCAAACAATTCAAAGCCTTCAGAAAATCCCTAAAACTGACAAGATTCACTAAGTCCCTAACTTCTCAGGTATTTAAGCCATGAGGGCTTCTGAGAGACACTTTCAGACAAGCTGTGGCAAAGGCAGAGATCAGCTGAGCTGTGTGCAAGAGGCTCTGACCAACTGAACTTCCTATAAAGATGCTCTCAAATCTGTCGACATGGTGCAAGTTGTGCATCACACTGTTGGTCTGTAACCTGTCACTTACACTGTAAAATTTTGGTGATGCAGCTTTCTTTATTCCATATCTGCTTCTGTAAGTAATCCCAATAAAACTCATTGGTTCACCAAAATAAATAAATAAATGAATGAATGAATGAATGAATGAATGAATGAAATAGAAAAATTCATAGTTGTGGATACAGCTTAGGTGTCTGCCTAGCATGCATAAAATGCACTGCAAAACTTAAAATTTTTAGAAAAAAAATGGGGCATAAACTATATTATAAAATTATAATCTAAGTAAGAGAGAATATCTGTAAAACATGTATTTGAAAAAGACTCATGGGGCAGGGGCTGTCTCTGATATGAGATGGCTCTCTGATTACCTCCCCCTGAGGGGAGAGCAGCCTTACCAGGCCACAGAGGAAGACAATGTAGCCACTCTTGATGAGACCTAATATACTAGGATCTGAGGGAAGGGGAGGACCTCCCTTTTCAGTGGATTGGAGGAGGGAAAATGGTGGGGAAGAGGGAGGGAAGGTGGGAATGGTAAGAGATGGGGCCACAGCCAGGATACAAAGTGAATAAACTGCAATAAGTAAATAAGTAAAAATAAAAAAAAGACACATAAAAAACTATAAATTTAACTATAGAACTCCTAATAATTAAAAAAGGCAAAGAACTGTACATATGGCACACAGGCACATAAAAACATGCTCAAATGCGTTGTTATTTTAGTGAAATGTAAATCAAATCTATGTAATACATTTATAAATAATAATGTGGCTACAACCAGAACGCAAATACAAAGTTTTCATGAGGTTGGTACAAATGAAACCAATACAGACCTTGTGAAAATGCAAAATAGTACAGCTGCTTTGAAAACACCTCAGGTTGGACAATGTGATGCACACCATTAATCTCAGCACTCTAGGAAATAGGTGGATCTGAATTTGGGGTTGGTCTACATATATATTGAGTTTTCGATCAGAGAGAGCTAACACAGTGAGAGCCTGTCTCAAAAAATAGGCAATTTCTTATAAACCGAATATCATATTTTATATCTATTATATGACTTTGCAACGTTTCTAGGTATTTTCACAAGAGAAATAAAAATATTTGTCAATCTAAAAGTCTGTATGTATTTGTAGCTTTATTCATGGAACAATGTTAACATTATTTAAAAAATAGCAAATAACTGTTAAATGACATGGTATTCTAAACTTTATATCAAATTATTTAATGAAGTGACTTAATATAATTTTATAGAAACACAAACTAAAGCAGAACAAACCAAAGAGCTTCTTTAAAGCCACAGAATCAGTATATAGCATAGGGGAGATCTGAATGTGGGGAAATATTAATATGTAGAACATTTATGTTATAAACTAATACTCAGCCAATCATAATTTTAAATATTCACCTTCTCTTCCAAGGTTTCACTTATAGATATTGTTAGTTTCAACAACTCATCTGAATCTTGCTGACATCTATGATTTAAAACAAAATAACTCAATTTCAATTTTTCTGAATTGCCACCAAGGTCACATTTAAAACTAAAACAGAAGATACATATATGTAAATAAGAATGTATAAAAACTCGATGGTTTACAGTATAATGTGTTTTAAGCTAACTTCAAAGTAACTGTCTTAACTGTTTTATAAATATACTACTTTAAAATCATGGTCATCTAAGGTAGTGCATTAGATTTAGACTTAAACACACGAGGCAAGAACTTTTCACAATTTCTAACTTAGGCTTCTAACCTATTACATATTAACTGCTCACCAATTAACAGAGGTTTTAGTTTTAAAAGCTACAGATTTAAAAGTCTTTAAATATAAAAAATTCCCATGCAGTGTGATTCCATTCTTACAAACTCATCTTCCCACTTCCAAAAAAGCACCCTAAATATCATGTTTATGCAGTCTAGCAACTTAACTAGGTAATTACAAGAGGGCCGGTCACATATTTGAACCTATAATTCCTGAGACATAGTTTTCATAAAACTGAAAGTTGTTTTTAAAAACAAAAAGCATTACCTGATATTTGGCTTACGATTGTGGTTTTCCTGAAACTGATCCAAGGAAAGCATAGCTGCATGAATCTGTAAAGGTGCCTATTAAAACAAAAAAAATTGGCTAATATTTGTTAAGTGCTATGGACAAGGCTTAATGTTTTTAATTACTATTTAATTTCATCCATACAATAGTGTAATAGTGTGCTATTAGAAAAGTTAAATGATTTGACTTCAAGATCATAAAGTTATTTTAAGAAACACTTTCAAATGCCTAGTGTTTACTAGTGTTATTCATAAAATTTATCAGTTGAATACCAGTAACAAAACTGTACAGCTGAGCCTGGTGACACACACTTTTAGCACTAGCACTCAGGAGGTAAAGTCAGGTTGATCTCTGAGAGTTCAAGGTAAGCCTGGTCTACAGAGTGAATTCCAGGGCAGCCAGGGCTATGTAGACACCCTGTCTCAAAAATCTAAAACCAAAACCACCCCAAAAAACAATTATACAATAACAACTCATCTTTTTTTTGTTAGTGTTTATAAATTTGGCAACTGTTCACTTTTATGTTTACTATTAAAAATCACTTCTACTGATGTAAAGTACAATATAACATATGCTTATGGTTGCTTTTTCTTGTACTTATATAAAACTTTGTGGCCAGTGATAGCCTACCACCAATCCTGACCACCTGAGCTCAACCACTGACCTCTAATCCCTGGCAGCCTACTTCCCACTACCTCTGCACATAAAATAAATAAATGTCTAATAAAACTTAACGGCTAAGATAATATTATATTATATCCCTATCTATTATTACTAAAAAATTACTTTTTAGTAAAATTAAAATTACTTATCAAAGCTAGCAAATCATTAAAGTACAACTTCTTTTATTCTAACATTTTTACATCATGCATTCCCATTTTAAATCCTTCAATGTCAACTTTAAATTTTGAGATAAGAGTAGAACGTTAGAAGAATGATAAACCCATTTTTAAGTTCTGAATCATTTACCAAACCCCATCCACCTCTCTGCTGCTGTCTCTTTCAAACCCAAAAAGTAAGTATTTACCTCAGGTTTGCTAAAATCTGCAATAAGGTACTTTGGATGTTTTATCTGCCTTTCCAGGGGTTCCTAGGAGGAGAAACAGTTTTATTTCATAGCAAATTTTGAGTGACTATTTGGCAAAACATTTAGCATAGTGGAAAGAAGAGACCTTTTTCCAAGGCTGAAAATGAGTGAGATTGAACTGATATGTTGCAGTTGAACTGTTCACTAATATCTCATTATTGTACCACTTGCCTTCAACAGTGACTTTAAGAAAATTAGTGAAAATACATCTTCACAATCCCAAACTTTGTCCTAATGTAAAAGCTACCATGTATTCTGGTATCATCAAGTAACTGAGACTAGTATGCCTGGTAAGTCTTGGGTAGATATTCTGAGTTAAAATCTGTATGGGTGTAAAGTAAGAACAGAAAGGTAAAGAAACAACAATCATCATTATATACCAACTTATTTGATGCACAAAATTATTTAATTAAACATTAGGTATGGTGCAAGAGAAAGTATACAAAAGCTGATCTTACTAGCTGTCCTACTTTAGATTTTCACTACCAATGTGAATTATGCTACATCTCAAACAAAAGTTATAATAGATCAAAATCGTAATAATATGAATTAACAAATAATCGAGTAATAAAACATAACAGCCCTTGTTATATAATTTGAAAATAAAAACTTTTTCGTAGACAGTAAATAAGCATGATAAACTTTCACTATTGAGGAAGATAATAGCTCCTTTGAGGTACATCATATACCTCAATCATATACATAGGCATCTAGTTATAAAACTGTATAAGCTTGTATGCATATGCCTAACTTTTGCAGTACAGATGACTGCACATACTGTGTTATCTGTATTTTTATAGTATCAGCTTGACTCTAAGTGGATTTCATTTTCTTCAAATTGTTTATAAATTAAAAATAGTAAGTTTATTCTTTAAATTAACTTGAGTTAAGTAAGCACTGTATACTTTTTCTTTCTTTTTTGTTTCTTTTTGAAAACTCTTTAAGCTAAAATAAATACTTACAAAGCAAAAAGTTTTAGGAGTCTTAATTTGTACAGCTATGCCTCCATGTAAATATGGATCCAGTCCTGTAGTATCACCAATGCTGAAAGAAAATGGTGACACCACTGCAAGAAAAAAAAATATACATATGTATTTAAATTTGAAGTTATGTTATCACAAAGATATTAGTTTTCCATTTATAAAAGAAAGATTCTAAAACAGGTCTCTTTTTCTTTTTTTAGGGGGTTAGGGATCTGTTGGAAGCTATAACAAGTATTTCTTCTAATATGAGCTTTGGGACTTAAAAATAATTGAGGCAAACCAGAGACTAAAGAAAGAAGTGAGATGTACTAATTATAAAATATTAAAATGTTATAAAATGTCTATATTATGTCAACACAAAGTTTTACTTGTATATGGATAAAAGGAATAAACTGCAGCCCTGAGAAATACATTCAGGTACATAAAGACAAAACAAAGTTGGTAAAAAAGGTAGAATCTGAAACCTGTAAGGAAAAAGATTATTTAACATATCTTTAGGAAAGAAAACCACCAGAGAACATCTTCCATGTGGGTAAGAGTTTTAAATATCAAAAGGATGCCAAATTTAAAAACAAAAGCATGGGAGAAAAATTATTTTTAAAACCAGGAAAATGTCTGGCTTGGAAATCAATCTGGCGCTTTATCAGAAAATTACAAATAGTGCTACCTCAAGATTTTGCTATACCACTCCAAGGCATATATCCGAATTATGCTCAACTATCCAGCAAGGGCATTTGCTCAACCATATTTGTAGCAGCTTTATTCGAAATAGCCAGATTCTGGAAACAACCTAGATGTCCCTCAACTGAAGAATGGATAAAGAAACTGTGGTACATTTACACAATGGAATACTACTCAGCCATTAAAAACAAGGAAATCATGAAATTTGCAGGGAAATGGTGGGAACTAGAAAAGATCATCCTGAGTGAGGTATCCCAGAAGCAGAAAGACACACATGGTAAATACTCACTCATAAGAGCATATTAGCTATATTACACAGGATAAACATACTAAAATCTATAGTTCAAAAAAAGCTAAACAACAAGGAGACTCTAGGGTAGATGCTCAATCCTCATTAAGAAGGGCAAATGCAATAGACATCAGAAGCAGGAGAAAACAGGGAACACTACAGGAGCCTAGCACACAGGGCCTCTGAAAGATTCCAATGACTGAGGTATCAAAGCAGAGGCTGAGACTTATAGCCAAACTTTGGGCAGAGTGTATGGAATTTTATGAAAGAAAGGGGAGATAGAAAGACCTGAAGGGGACAGGAGCTACAAAAGGAGACCAGCAGAGCCATAAATAAATAAATAAGTGAAAAAGAACTGGGCCCTGGGTACCCTGCAGAGACTGATACTCCGACTAATGACCATGTATGGAGAGGACCTAAAACTCCTGCTCAGATGTAGCTCACAGACTCAGTCTCCAAGTGGGTTCCCTATATAAGGAGAACAGGGGCTCTAATCTGGCATGAACTCAGTGGCTGTCTCTCTGATCACCTCCTGCTGGGGGGGGTGCAGCCTTGCTAGGCCACAGAGGAAGATGATGCAGCCAGGCTTGATCAGACCTGAGAGGCTATGGTTAGATAGAAGGGGAGGAGGACCTCCCCTAATTGGACTAGGGAAGGGGCATAGGAGGAGCAGAGGGAAAAAGGGATTGGGAGGAGAGAAGAGAGGAAGCCAGAGCCAGGATACAAAGTGAATAAACTGTAATAAATAATAAATAAAAAATATTTAGACTTATAAATTTATTGATAAAGTACTGGCTGAACATTAAAAAAAAAAAAGGACGAATTTCTCTTGAAACACTAAAAAAGTATTAAGATTGAAAAAAGTCTGTGATAGAAAAACATATAATGAAACTGAAAACAGCTACCAAAGCAGTCAAAAGACTCTTACTAATGTGTTTCATGTGTCAGTTTTTACCAAATTTTAAATTTCAAAGTTTACTCCTACTCTGGCATTAATCTTTTGGCTTTGCTGTATAGTCTTATTTTCACACAGTTCTCATTTTTAAGAGTCCTGGGAACTGTTAAGAAAATGGTCAATGGTTTGCAGGAAACTAACCAAATACACATGGTTCACGTTAAAGAGAAAGAAACAGCTCCAAAGTTTAAGATTCTTAATCTCATTAATAAAATGAAAAAAAAATTGAATTAAATTTAATATTTTCATCTATATTATGAATCCATATAGCTACAGTTACAATGATCTGCAACTAATGTGAAAAAATGAGCAACTGATTTTATTTGATGGAAAGGCAAATGGCTATAACACATAGGTATTTTCTGTGTACGAAAGCATAAGGAAACTCCCTAGTGATACACAATAAGCCCTTGATGGGTGGCTGACTACTGAGAGGAAAGCCAAGAACCTGCAACAAATTTTTCATTGTCAATCTACTTTTTTACTGAACCATTTAATAATCAAAACATTAACCTAAACAGTAAGCTCCTTTTACTTACCATATAAAGTTTATAATACTTATAAAATATGATCAAATAGTCAAGTCATACATTAGACAGAAAAAGTAAGCAGAGCCACGCACGGTGGCGTACAATTGCAATCCCAGCACTCATGAGGCAGATCCAGGTGGATTTCTGTGAATTTGAGGCTAGTCTGGTCTACAAAGTGAATCCAGGAGAGCCAAGCTAACACAGGGAAACCCTGTTTCAAAAAACCAAAACCAACCAAACAAACAAACAAAAACCCCCAAATATCAACTTGCATTTTCTTAAAGTATATTTCTTTATTTTCTTCCTTGTAGTTTTATCACTGTTTAGTATGCTCTCTCTTAAATACAATGATTTGAGGCTAAGAGATGTGAAGTTCTCAATCTGAGGCGATGTGCTCTAAACACAAAAGCATATGATTATAAATATGCTGAATAACTAAAAAGGAATCAAGAAAACATAAACTCACCAGTTATCTGTTGTACAGATCCATTCAGGCCTGTCATTCCATTAATTTCTCGAAATGTTACGTATTGTCCTGTCTCAAGCTTGTGAGGATGATTTTCAAGGCAAGTGACAATGCCTGGATTAGCCTAAAAATCAGAGTACTCTACTGAAAACAAACTTATTATATTCTATTATATGAAACTTTTAAAAAACGTTTAAATATTAAAATTAGCATTCCTGTGCTCTAACAATTTAATTAAAATTAATTACTATAATCATACTTGCGTTATGTTTGAAATGAAAATTTCTTTTGGTTCTTCTCCTGTTGTATCTGAAACTTCAAATTCATCACCAAAATCACAAAACAACCTGGACCAAATTCCATGTACATCTGCACTTATAAACTGAAAAGACAGAAATAAATTTATGTGAAGAGAAAAAAACCCACTTCAATTTTGTCATTTCATAAAATTTTCACTTAGAATTAGGTATATTCCTTGAAACATAACATTATTCAAGGATAGAATGAATCTTCTATAGATCAGCTTGGGAATTAAGAAATGTAGTATTACCAGGTGTGGTGGTACAAGCCTTTAATTCTGGCACTTAGCAGGCAGAGGCACATGGATCTATGTGTGTTCAAGGCCAGCCTGGTCTACAAAAAGTTCCAGGAGAGCCAGGGCTGTTACACAGAGAAACCCTGTCTTGAAAAGTCACCAAAAAAAAAAAACAAAAACCAAAAAAAACCAAAAAAAAAAAAAAAACCCAGTGTATTTGGTGAGAAGGGTCTCCCACAATAAAATTAAAATTACCTTCAATGTATCACTATTACATACTGTTGTTTCAGCAACAAAAATTAAGGGTTGGCCATAAATTTAAAGTTCAATACAAAAAAAAAATTATCTTGGTTTAATGGTTTAGGAATGAATTCTTATTATTTTATAGAAACAAAATTTTACAGAAACAAAACTAGTGTACATCCACCAAGAGCATTTGTTAGTGGAAATTAGAAGAGGGCATTAAGATGGGAGTAGTCTAAAGAAAAAAGGCTAAAGAAATCTAAGTGCAAACAAAACCGCAAAATGTACACATGATGTTCATTAAGACAATTACAAATGCTTTACTAGAATAAATTTTATAATGGCATTATCTTTATCCTAAAATTCTATAACGAAATTATTATTTTTGTGCTTCTATCTCTTTCTATAGCTGTTATAAATCTATTCAGCTCTAAAGAGTAGTCACAAAATTTCCATGACAATGGATGGACTTAAAATGTGTAACATTAAGAAAGGTTATATATTCTCAATAGAAAAATTCTCATGTTCTTACTCATCTGAGGAATCTAGGCAAAAGTAATATATGTATATATGTAACTAAATATACCAGTGGGATAATGTATATAAAAGAGAAAAAGGATAAATATTGGAGGATAAGAAAGGACTGCATGCAGGCAATGGACAAAGTTATGAAAAAGAATATAAAGCTAATTGTTCCACTTCTGTCATAGATATTTTGTTCCTTGTGGTAGATAACACATTCTACAGAAAAATGGTAAAAACGAACATAGAGCTTTGAAGCTTTAGAATGAATATTCTGTGTAGAAGTGTATTAGACATACCTCGGTTTTAATTTTGGGATGTGTGTGTATTTGTAAGTATCTTCTTTGCTGTATTTTTTTCGACAGGGTCTCACTATCTAGCTTGGAACTTGATATATAGACCAGGCTGGCCTTGAAACTGGATTGCTTCTGCCTCCTTAGTGCTGGGATTAAAGGCTTCCACCTATGCTTGGCTACTTACATGTCAAATAAAAAAATAAAATAAAAAGCTTATCAAAAAAAAATCTTTCAGGCTCTCTTCCTGTTCCCTCTCATCAACCGCTTCCAGTATCTATTTGCTCTTCTGAATGAGAATTTAACATCCTCCCAGGGTCCTCACTGTTACTTACCTTCTTTAGGTCTATAGATTGTAGTATTGTAGTATTATTGTATTATATGGCTAATGTCCGCTTATAAGTGAGTATATACCATAGATGTCTTTCTGGGTCTTGGTTACCTCACTCAGGATGATCTTTTCTAGTTCCACTCATTTGCCTGCAAATTGCATGATTTTCTTGTTTTAACAGCTGAGTAATATTCCATGTGTAAATGTACGACAATTTCTTTATCCCTTCTTCAGTGAGGGACATCTAGGTTGTTTCCAGATTCTGGCTATTACAAATAAAGCTGCTATAAATATCACAAAACAAATGTTCTTGTTGTGTGGTGGAACATCTTATATGCTCAGGAGTAGTATAGCTGGGTAGAACTATTCCCAATTTTCTGAGAAAGCACCAGATTCATTTCCACAGTGGTTGTACAAGTTTGCACTCCTACCAGCTATGGAGGAGTGTTCGCTCCTCTTTCTCTAAATCCTTGCCAGCATGTGCTGTGGGGATGGAAGCAGATGCTGAGACTCACAGACAAAATCTGGGCAGAGCAAAGGGAGCCTTATGGAAGAGTGCAGGTATAGAAGGACCAGAAGGGGACAGGAGCTCCACAAGGAGACCAACAGAGACAACAAATCTGGGCCCAGGGTCCCTGCAGAGACTAATGGCCCAAACAAGGACCATGTATGGAGAGGACCTAAACCTGCTCCTCTGATGTAGCTGATAGGCAGCTCAGACTCCACATGGCTTCCCTAGGAAGTGGACCAGGGACTTCTCTGACATGAGCTCTGTTGCTTGCTCTTTCCCCTGGTGAGGCGGCCTTGCCAGGCCACAGAGGAAGAGGATGCAGGCAGTCCTGATGAGATTTGATAGGCTGGGGTCTGATGGTAGAGCTCTTCCTTTTCTGAGGACTAGGGAAGGGAGACAGGACAAAAGAGGGAGGAAGCAAAAGGGGGAGAGACTCGGGGGAAAAGAGGGAGAGGTAATGAATGGGATGTAAAATGAATAAATTTTAAAATATAAATTAAATTTTTTTTTAAAAAAAGGAATTGAGGTTGTAGACAGTTTTTTTTTTATATAACTCAGTGGATAGCTATAAACCATAATATAAAAAATGTTCTTCTTTTAGTTAACTATATGTCATTATTAAATTATATTACCTTAATTGGAGGGCAGTGAGAATGGCAAAAGTCATTGATCTTCTTTTGTAATGTCAATTTCATTTCTGTCACTACTATACACTGTTGAGAATGAAAGGAAGATCAGAAAGTTTACAATCACATTTTTATAAAATATAACTTCTCAATTAGAAGCATGTCAATTCAAATTTGCCAAAGAATCTGTTATCCTCACAAAAAAGTTACTATTCTATATTGTGTTTTGTTTTAGGATATATTACCTATATAGAAGTACAAAATGGCAAAACTAAAATAAAAACATAGAGAACCTATGCCCATATTAAATAAACTCCTTTTCTAAAGGACTCAAAATTGGAAACAAACCTTAATATACTATGTGTGCCTCCAGTCTCCAAAAAAGAGAACTGGAGTTTTATCTGTGAGTGTCCTATAATCACTGACCTAGCCAACAAACACTACTTTCAGACAAGCTACAAGAGCGAAATTTTAAAAGATATCGGTCATAGCTAATTTCTACAGATTCACAAAATAAATTTTTGCTTTACAATATCAGTAAAACCACAATATTATTTAAGATAGCAAATAATTTTCAATGCTTAATTTTTAAACAGTGTGGTACAAGTAGGTGTGAAAACAAGATTTTAATATGATTATACTATTAAAGGTAAAATAATTTCTTGAAAGCCACTTGCCTATCAAACATCTAAACAAATATATTCTGAGTTCTCTCAATGCTTATATACAGGAGCTGAGCAATGTGAGGTCCTGAATACTCTTCACTTGGAGCCATTCTATTTTTTTAGAATTATATTTTCCTTTTTAAAGTCATGAGGCAAGATGTAACAAGTCTTCCAGGACAAGAGACTTACTCTATTCTGCACCCTAGCTCAATGTTTCCCCTTAAAGCAACCCGCTACCCAATACTCAGGTGTCTTCTGAGACCCCTGCATTGCTTTGGTGGGGCGAAGGGCAGAGCTGTTGGTAGTAAAAAGTAATGTAATATATTGCCCACACCGTAAGCCTTTGACATTTTACATTATCATGTAAATTGTATATATTAGTAAGCTGTTATACATCAATATATGCACCACTTATGTAGCGATGAATCCAGCCTTTCTTTTACACGTTACCCTTTTCCTACCTGTTTCTGTGTGTGAAGACATGCACATGTGCACACACACACATATTTATAAATCAAGTTTTCTTTATCTATGTACACACTGAAGGAAAGGCATTTAAGTTTGATTGCATGTTTAAGCTGAACAGTACTGAAATAAGCATGGACGTACAGTTCTTTGGTAAGCTGATTTCATTTACTTTGGTTATATACTAAGAAATTGGATAACTACATTATTCTTTTAAATTAAAAAAATATGTACGTGTATTTTGCCTGCATGCATGTCTGTGTACCAGTTGCATCCGAAGCGGTAGTGGAGGCAAGGGGATGATTTTCTGTGCTGAAGTTACTGAAAGCAGTGAATTGTCACGTAGGTATATGGGGACTTAGACAGTTTCTTTAAGAATAGTAAGTGATCTTAACAACTAAGCCATTTCTCCAGCAGCAAGATTATTAATTTTGAGAACCATTTCGATGGCTTCCCAGAACCATATAATTTATACTTCTACCAATGTGGTATTAGAATTCCTTTTTTTTTCAGGGTCTTTTCTGAGACTGACATTCAACCAAGGACCATGTATAGATATAACCTAGAACCTCTGCTCAGATGTAGCCTATGGTAGCTCAGTAACCAATTGGTTTCCCAAAGTGAGGGGAACAAGGACTTTTTCTAACAGGAACTCAATGACTGGCTCTTTGACGTCCCCACCCCCCAAGGGAGAAGCAGTCCACAGAGGAGGGCTTTGCAGCTAGTCCCGAAGATACCTGATAAAACAGGATCAGATCAATGGGGAGGAGGTCCCCCCTATCAGTGGACTTGGAAAGGGGCACGGTGGAGATGAGGGAGGGAGGGAGGGACTGGGAGGGAATGAGGGAGCGGGACACGGCTGGGATACAGAGTTAATAAAATGTAACTGATAAGAAAAAAATAAAATTGAAAAAAAAAAAAAGAATTCCTTTTTTGTAGATTCTTGCTAGCCTGTCATCCTTTTTTAAATAACAACTTCATAGTTTGGGTAGGTGAGATTTCTGAAGTTTAGTTTTCACTTTATTACACAGTGGTGAGAGAGGACACACAGTATTTTTTTTTGAGACAAGGTTACATGCAGTTCACGGTAGCCTTGAACTTGCTGTGTAGCTAAGAATGACACTGAATTTATGATCTTCCTGCCTCCACCTTTGGTGTGGGACTACAGGTATATCTCACATGTGGTTTTATTTGATGATGGCAATGAAACTCAGGAGTTTTGTGCATGTGATGTAAGAATCTAGAAATTAAGCTACATTCTAGTTCCCACTTTTACAATTTTTATGAATGTCTCAAGGTTTGTTTTTATGTCCTAATACATGATATATTATTAGGACTGTGTCTTATGCTGAGGATGTATATCCTATACTTGCTGGATGAAATGTTCTAGAAATGTCTGCTACTCAAAACCTTATCTATAGTACTTCAATGTTGCACTTGTATGTGGGGGGATTATTATGTAAAGCTTGTTGGCCTTGTAATCAGTATTTAATCCAGAATGTTTCTTAAACTTTTGGCATCCTCCTTTCTTAGCCTCTAAAATACTGGGACTGTAGGTGTGTGTCACTACAGCCAGCTTGCTGTTTGTTGTGTCTGATGATCTGTCCATTAACAATATTACAGCATTGAAGTCCTCTTCTAACATACTGCATCTTCCTTCTTTAATCCTAATGTTTGTTGTCAGATATTATTGAATTGATCCCTTGATTAAATTTGTCTTTATGTCTACTCTGTGGAAAAATACCATTTCCTGCTCACTTTTGCTGTGCATTTGCATGGAATCTTTGTGTGTGTGCACACTCACACATCTGGCAGACAGAGGATTCTGCGGTGTCTTTCTCTATTCTAAAAGGATTGCCATGCTGCCCCCAAGTCATGGTTTCTCACTAAGCTAGAAGCTTGCCATTTCAGCTATCTGGCTAGGATACTGTCTAGCTCTCAGAATCCACCTGTCTCACTCCTACTGCACTGCTGACACAGCCATGCTCTGTTTTCATTTGAGTGCTAGGGATCTGAATTCCGGTATTTATGCTTGCTGAGAGCACTCTTACTCAGGCTATCTTTCCAATCCTGGAAAATCTTTTCCCCAATTTTTTCATTTTCAGTCTGTATTTACTACGAACATTAGTTTCTGATAGACGGTATATGGCTGAATTTTCATTTAATCATTTGCATAATCTAGCTAGGAATATACTCCATTTAGGAGGTAAAACTAATTTAAGGATTTAGGTTTCTCCTATTTGTTCTCAATATTTAAGTTTGCATTCCTTCATGGGAATAAAAAAATACAATTCTATTCCCTCTTGGTTGAACAGTTTGCTGGTTGTCGAACAAGGGCATCTTTAAATGTGACCTGTTCACCTTCATGGCATGGCTCTTTTCACTTTTCTTTTCTGTGTCTTCTTTACAAATGGGCTTTATATTTTCACCTGTATTCACAATGTGCAGTATGGTTCTTTTTCTTCTACAGGTGAACTCAACCTTGAGAATCTTTTGGCAGATTGGTCTGGCAGTAATAAATTTCCTCATTTTTCCCCCTTATTTAAAAATGCTTGTTTTTAATTATAGAACAATAGGCTTTCCAGATATATATAAAGCTAGGTGAATTACTTTTGTCTGAAACAGAATGATATTTCATTTCCTCTTGTCTTACTTGTTAGGGTTTTTATTGAGCAATCATAAGTCTAATGCAGACAGCAGACAAACTTGTAAATGTGACTTGTGCTTTACTTTTACAGTTCTTATCAGTTTGTCTTTCTTTTTCTTGGAGGGAGGCAAGGGATCAGAAACTAAATTATTGGCTTTGTACATGGCACTTGAATACCCTAAAACTGAGTTATATAAAGACATATATTTTGTATCTGGATACTCATCTCTTTCCCAAGATTAGCATCTTCAGGTATAGCTTCTTTGAAGAATTTCTGTATCTTTTCCTAGGTAGCCCAAAAGGCAAGTATTTGTTTATTAAGGTACCAAAGATCCTGAAAGCTCTTTTCATTCTTTCCTTCTTCTAAGTTTAGATATTCTTTCTTGCTTGACTTTAGTCCGTTAAAAACTTTTTCAACTAAAATTGTCTGATTTGTTTAGCTCTCTGTATCTAGAATTTTAAAACTTTTCCCAAGATCTTTTTGTTGAACTTTTCATTAATCTTTTTAAATTAATTTTTTATTAGTTACAATTTACTCATTTTGTATCGCAGCTGTAGCCCCCTCTCTCGTCCCCTCCCAATCCCACCCTTCCTCCCTCTTCTCCTCTCATGTCCCTTCCCCAATCTACTGATAGGGGAAGTCTTCCTCCCCTTCCTTCTGATCCTAGCCTATCAGGTCTCATCAGGGCTGGCCACATTGTCTTCCTCTGTGGCTTGGAAGGCCGCTCCCTGATTAGGGGGAGATGATCAAAGAGCCAACCACTAAGTTTATGTCAGGGACAACCCCTGTTCCCATTACTAGGGAATGCAGTTGGAGACTGAGCTGCCATGGGCTATATCTGTGCAGGGGTTCTAAGTAATCTCCATGCATGGTCCTTAGTTGGATTATCAGTCTCAGAAAGTACCCTTGGGCCTAGGTTTTTTGGTTCTGTTGCTCTTCTTGTGGAGCTCCTGTTCCCTCCAGGTCTTTCTATCTCCCCCTTCTTTCATAAGATTCCCTGCACTATGCCCAAGGTTTGGCTATGAGTCTCAGCATTTGCTTTGATACCCTGCTGGAGAGAGTTTTTCAGTGGTCCTCTGTGGTAGGCTCCTATCCTGTTCCTTGTTTTCTCCCTTTTCCAATGTCAATCCTGTTTGCCTTTCTAAATGAGGATTGATCATCTTACCCAGGGTCCTCCTTCTTGCTTCTTTAGGTGTACAAACTTTAGTATGTTTGTCCTATATTATATTTCTATTATCTACATATAAGTGAGTATATACCCTGTGTGTCTTTCTACTTCTGGGATACCTCAAATTTCATGATACTGCAAATTTCATGATTTCCTTGTTTTTATTTGCTGAGTAGGATTCCACTGTGTAAATGTACCACAATTTCTTATGCACTGTTTTTCTTAACTGTCATTAACTTCTTCAAATTTTACTAGATGTTCTTTATAATCAGTATTTTCATCTACCAGGCATTTCACTACAAATTCTTTGGCATCAGACCAAGACAGTACTTTTTTCCTTTTGAAGCTGACAGTTTTCTTATTTGAGTTCCAATGAATGTTAAAATTTGTTTTCCTGACAGATCATTTTTATAGATTATCACCTAGTGTTTTCTGTCAGTATTTGTAAAACATACCAGGCTAATATATTAAGAGCATTAATTATATAAAGTCTAGTACTAACTGTAGTCATCAGGTGCTAGAAAATCCTCAGCTAAAATTTTCTGACATGAATGTTTTTTATGTGCAGTGTACGGATATGTACTTTCTTAAATGTGTTTGTATACTCCAGAAGTGATACCTGGTGTCTTCCTCTATCACTTTCCACTATATTTTTCTGAGACAGTCTCTCACTGAACCTTGATCCCATTAACTAGACAGGTTGGATGGCCAGGAAGCAATGGGAATTAGCATAACGGATAGGGATCTGAACTCAGCTTTTCTGCTTAAATAGCAACTAATTTACCCACAGAGTCGTCTTTCCAGCCTGACAGTAACCTTTAATATTCCTAGAAATCTAATGTCACACAGTGAACTTTTCCATCTAAGCTAAATTTTCTTTTAATTCCTTACTCAAACTTTTTCTTATTTCTGTGTTGTACAGTGTCATTTACTCATATTTATTTTTTCAACTCTCTAATGCTTATTAAGCCACTGTTTATCAACTAAATATTAACCTTTAAAAGATTAAACAAGAACAAATAAATGCATATTGTTAAAAACCACTGAATTTTAGTACATATTACTGTTAAATACCCATCTCAGATTCAGGAATTCTTAGGGCTTTTTTCTCATATGGAACATTTAATAGGCATTATTTTAATTTGACATCTTTGTTGTTGTTGTTCTGCTCCTCAACATATTAGATTATACTAGTTATATAATTTCCTTGGACTCTATCCATAACATTTATGAAATACAAACCTGGTATTTTTCTAAGAAGGAGAGGTCTGTGGTTTCATTGAAAGGGGAAGAGGATGATGAGACATGAACATATGGATTTAGTTCTGCAATACGATGAAGTACAGCTTCAGCCCTAAAAAAAAAAAAAAAAAAAAAACCCAAAAAACAAAAACAAAACAAATGCTTTTACTAATCTCTCATTTGTTATATTCAGTCTCAATGATACTTAGACACTTAAATAACATTAGGACCTGGCATATGAAATTTTAATGAAAACTAAATAAACTATAGGTAAACAGATTTATTCATTTTTCCCAAGTAACTACAACCTATTTTTTTTAATTTAATTTTATTAATTACACTTTATTCACTTTGTATCCCCCATAAACCCCTCTCTACTCCCCTCCTGGTCCCACCCTCCCTTCCCCTTCTTCAAGCATGCCCTCCCCAAGTCCACTGATAGGGGAGGTCCTCCTCTCCTTCCTTCTGATCTTAGTCTATCAGATCACATCAGGAGTGGCTGCTTTGTCATCTTCTGTGGCCTGGTAAGGCTGCTCCCCACTCAGGAGGAGGTGATCAAAGAGCAGGCCAATCAGATTATGTCAGAGGCAGTGTAACTACAATCTTAAAATGTACTATCACATGCTTTGGTTGGCCTAACAATCTACATATATAGCCTTTTCCTTCTAATTTCCAACTTTCTTAAGTCTCTTAATGACAGGAATACTACAGACTTTCTTTAGACATGAGAGTAGAAATGGACTATCAGAGGGAACAAAGTGTATAGTTAAGAACAAGGAAGGTAACAGAAAAAAAAAAGAATATGTCATGAAGGCAGGAAGAAGGACAATCTGAATGAAGGAAGAGAAAGAAAGCAAAGTGCTGAGAAGGTCTGTGTGGATCAAGGAAATAAAAGCAATCTATAATGGTATAAATGTATAAAAATGTCTCAATAAAATCTATTACTTTGCTAAATAATGTTTTTAAAACTTCCTTTAATAATGTCAAATTCATTTCTAGGTAACAGTACAAAAAAAAAAAAAAAAAAAAAAAAAACCTTGACAAAGAAAATAAATATCTGCCAGTATTTATTTATCCAAGCCAGTGTCACTTTACCTTGACAAAGAAAATAACTATACTAAACTGGCATTCTCCATACATAAAACTTTCTTGACTGTAACAGTTAAAATATTTTTACCTGTTTTTCTCATTAATAACATCTTCTTCACATAAAAAGAAATTGGTCCCTAGATCCCATGTTTGGCATTTTTTTGTGTCATGAATGGTCAGCGCCTTTAAAAAAAAAAGAGGAAAATACCTGTTCATTCCAGAATAGAACCAGGATGCATAACCCCTCTGATGCTTTTTACAATGTACTAGAAATACAATGCATAAATGAGTGACAAAGAGAACAAAGTATTGTAAGAACTGCAAAGGCTATGTAATTACATCTTTATTCAGAAGACAGGATGTTTATAAACACCTGAAGAACCCTAAAAATCTGGTGGAGAAACTACATAGTGAGAGGTTTTAAATTTTATGAACGTACCATGTCATAAAAATCAACATAAACAAAATATTCAAAAAATTTATATAAAAAACATCAAAATTTCCACACTCAGGTAAGTGTAATGTACAAACTAGAAAAAATATAACTTTTATCATATCATACACCTTACGGAAAAAGATTAATTTATAACATACTGTAATAATACATATTTTATTACTCTTTAATATGAAGCGCTGAGTATGTGATACCTTCCGTATTCATTAGACTGGCAAAGTTTAACAAGTTGCCAAGACATTCTACTAAAAAGGATAATGAGAACCAATCACTCTCATGCAGTATGATGGCACTCAGAGGTGGCTCAATCTCCATGTAAAGAAATTTAGCGTAACATTTGGCATACATTTCCCCTTTAACAGAATAACCCTATTTTAGGAATCTGTCCCAAACACATTTTTGGAAAGATTCAAAAGCACTTACAACCAAGCTTATTAGATATAATTTTATTAAAAACACTAGAAACAAAATGTGCATCAACATGTAAAAATTTGTATGATGTGATATATCCACACAATGTACCTTCAAGCAACTATATGAAACATTTATCACTATGCAGTAATCTTACGGACATGTTAAGCAGTACAAAGCAAGGCACTTTAAGAAACAATAGGAAGAGACAGAAACAAAGTTAAATATGATATTTATATATGCATATATTTGCTTACATTTAAATATAAATGAAAAGTAAATCAAATTTAAAAATGGATGTTCTAAAGAAAACACGGCAGATAGAAAGAAAACAGACTAACCTGAAAATATTTTGTTTATGCTTACTTTTGAATAAAAACCCCAAAGGAGTAATATTGAATTTAAAAAGTGATAGCTATGGACCCAACCTGAAATAATTTAAACTGTTCTTGAGTACTTTGCATATTAACTGGAGGAGTTATGGATATAGAAGCTTTCAGTCAAAAGCAAGGGATTTTAGAGAAAAAGATATTAATTTTCAGTAATTCACTAGTAATATTGAAACCATTTCGTATAAGTTAAATATAATATAGGACAGGCAAATGGGCTATCATTAAAAATCATGAATCTTACAATAAGAGAAAATACAATTATGGAAAGTAAAAAAAGTAATCCTTTATTCCTACAGGTGAATCAGAAATTTTTGAAATAACTTGTAATATTAAACTTGAATATACTTCAGTGTTTTCTGATGATCAATGTCTTATCTCTTAAAGTGACATAGATTATGGAGGTTATGTTATGTCAAAAGAACCGAGAAACTTGAAGGTTCCACTAAGAAAGATGAACCAGAGATGGCTTGGTGGTTACGAGTCCTGGTTGCTCTTCTAGAGGACCTGGGTTCAATTTCCAGCACCTACATGGCAGCTCAAAACTGTCTGTAATTCCTCTTCCAAAGGCAGGCAAAACACCAATGGACATATAATAAAAATAAATAATTTTTAAAATGCTTAAAAAAAGTTTCTGTACTATTAAAAATGGAATAAATAATGAATAAAAACATCATAGTACATTTAAACACAAGTTTATCATGGTCTACGCATATATAAAGTTCATTAGTCACAGTATGGGACGGTCAAGGATGACTTTTGGAAAGTGGTAAACAGGCAAAATTTCAGTATAATATTTATACTGCCTTTTGTACATGCAGTCTACACACATTAGTGAAATCAGTGATCAATGAAGAGAAATTTTTCTTTCCAAAATATTACAACTAATAAATGAGGAGGTAATAATAACTATAATAAATGAAATAATGAATCTAGGCAATGATGATTTATGTCTAAAATAATAATAAAGAAGAGAAAAATAGAATGTTATCGTCTCCTGGTAGAACGCAGTATACCATAGTCTTGCCAAAGGAACCAAATCTCAGTTTGATTCTGGATAGGACTACCAGTTTATAAGAAAATACAAGGCACAAGTATATCCAGCAAATATTTTCATCCTTTTTGTTTTATTGGGATAGGTCTCATTTTGTAGCTCTGGCTGGCCTGGAACTCACTATGCAGACTAGAACCAGCTTGGTCTTCAATCTGCAGGTCTTCTTCCCTCTTAACTTCAAAGTGTTGGAGTTAGACATGTATATGTGTCACAATATGACTATTTTCTTCACTAAATAAATTTTGTTAAAGTGAAGGGAAGGGAAATCTAGAGAATAAAAGAAAAAGTTGCAGTATACAGATTCTCCTTGGCTCCTGAATAGAACAAAATAAACTTTATAAAAAGATATTTCAAGAAACAAAGCTGAACTGTCAACTGGGCATTTTGCGTTCATGCTGGCAGCTTTCAGGGCAGCAATAACACCACAGACTTCGTCATATTTAGTCTTTAGGGTAATCCCCTCCTCTTGTTTAGTGCTTGATGAAGCCAGCTCTCATGCTGTCAGCAGCACTATGGAGACAGGCATATAGCTGGAAACTCAGAGTAACCTCTGGTCCAAAGTCCACAGAAAAACAAAGCTGGCTACAACCAAATGTGAGCTTTGCAAACAAATTCTTTGACAAGCTACCCTCAAGATGACTGTGGCGCCTACAAATACTGTCGGCAACTTGGAGAGATCCTATCAGAATAGGCTAAAATTGTTGCCCATGAAACTGGACATAATAAATGATGCTGTTAAATTTTGAAGTAAATTATTTTATAATAATAAAAACTAGTACAAAACATTAAGAAATTAATACATTTTAAGGTGTTAAAATCATACTACACTGTGGTTATATTAAAGATATATACTAAAATATTTAAGTAGAATAAAATATATGAAGTTCTTATTAAAAGAATTTACCAGTTGTAGCCAATGGGAATGAGAAGCAAATATATGAAACATACTACATGTATTGAGTTGGTAACTGAAGCTGTGTGATTGGTAATGAGGAATGTTTTAGGTGACTTTTTATGTTTAAGTTTTCAATAAATTTTAAAAAAGAGTAATATAGCATTAATGATTCTGTTATATAAAAATATGAAGAAAGAATAAGACAAAGTACAGAATTACTACAAATCAGGAAAAATAACAACAACAACAAAAAAAAAAAACCAGTTCATAACAAACCACTTTTCATACTATGGATATATACTCACCTTAATCCCTGCAAGAACAAGATTCTTTGCTACAAAGGAAAAAGAAAAAGCAAAAGCAATAACTTATCATTGCAAATTCATACCAAATACATCTTCATGGAGCGTCATCACATTTCTGAGTAACTATAACTTTTTAAAACTTGTTTAAGAAAGAAAATACATGTAGAAAAAAATGAATTGATACAATTTTGCATAATTACACCATATACTATTCATTTTTCAGTTTTAATTAATATACTATATGTAACCATAATGAAGTAAGAATGATCATTAAGCCAGATATAGTGGCATAAGCCTTTAACCCCAGCACTAAGGAGGCAAAGGCAGATGGACCTTCATGAATTCAATTTACATAGTAAGTTCCAAACAGCTAGGGTTACATAGTGAGACTCTAAACAAAACTAAATAAAACAAAAGGAACAACCAAGTGAATGGCTTTTTTTTTTTTTTTTTTTTTTTTGTGGAAGACCATACCTGTGCTACAAACTATTTTGTCAACAAATCTGATCAGCATTTTGAAGCTAATTTCCTTTAAAGAAAGTAAGAGAAGAGTAATAATCTTTATCTTATGTAGCTCAAAAGTGTCACAGAAATTATGGAAAAACAAAACAAAACACTGCTTACCAATTTCCACTCCAAGCCCACCCATACCACTTAAGAAGACATGAGACTTGGCCATCTTCTGCATTGCTGTGTCACCAAGAACGTATCTCTGTCGACTATATGTTAAACACAATGAAAAACAAAATAATTATTTCATCAAATAAAATATGCCTTAAAGTTTTGCAAACTAAAAGCCACAACACTCGAGTCTGTGCAGAATTGTGTTCGATGATCTGTACAGTACTTAGTTAACCAACTGAACAATTTATCTGAGAGAGTTAACAGGAAACAATAATATAGCAGTGCTTGTAGATAATACAAAAACCAATACATTCTTATGAGAATCAGATATAAAAGTTTGGTGTAAGCACAAATAGTTTTATCAACGCTTTGGTAATATTTATTTCTGAAATTAAAATACTGATACATGTAATGTATATCAAAATAATTTGCATAGTTTAGTATTTCAAAAGCCTAGAAATGTTGTTTAGTTAGATCAATACTGTATCTTTATAATTTCTTTGTTACCTAAAGAAAAAGAGAATAAAACTGGAACTTTTGGCAGGTAGGCAAGTTGTTTTACTTGCAGTACTGGGGACTGACTCAGAGGAAGAGAGGAATCAACCAACTGAATTGTATACCCAGCCTAAAGCCTGAAATTTTGTTTTTCAATTAGTATTTAAAACTTGGGTTTCAGGAGTAAAAACTATACATTTTTTTCTATTAATTTTGGTTAACTGTGTTTGGCCTGCTTTCCACTCTATGAGTTAAGTTAGACCATTCTGAATGTCTTTGTTTCTTTGAATAAATTACAATGGAGCTTTTCCTCTGAGATTGTTTTTTCACTTTAAAGTTTTATTTTTGAAATCAAAGATTATTACATCATTTTTTTCCTTCTCATCTCTTCCTTATGGCCCAGCTTCTCCCTATACTTTGCTCTCTTGCAAATTAATAGCCTCTGGCAGCTTTTTAATTGTTGTTACACACACAAACACACTGCTCAGCATATGAATAATGTTATTCATACGTATATGAATAACTGACCACTTATAATTAGCCAACTGGGGGACTTTCCTCCCACTCTCAGCATTCCTTAGCTGCCTATAGCCTTTTGTCTCAGGTTGGGACCCCTTGAGATTTCCCTCTTGCACATTAACATGGTTTATTTATAATGTACTGTGGGATCTATAAGGGTGCTCACAAGGGCTAGAAGGTATCAGATACCCCAGAACTGGAGTTACAGGAGGTTCATGAGCTGTCTGATGTGGGTGCTAGAAACTGAGGTCTGGTATTCTGCAAGAGCAGTATGTGCTCTTACCCACTGAGCAATCTCACTAGTCTACATTTATGAGATTTATTCATCTTGATTAATGTAATGGTCAGTGATTTTCAGTTTTTCTGACCTATTATTCTGACATTATTAAGTAGCCAAGCCACACAGTACTGAATATGATCAGTAAAAAGAAATCACCAAGGCAGATTACAATAAGAAAGTCCTAGCTACTAAAATTTCTACCTCTGGTAAAGGGATATTTTAATGTAGTAATCTTAACTGTACTTCCTTGAAGCTATGCAAAACTCATCTAATCCCTCTTTACAGATGAAGATCTGTAGACTGTATTCACAATTCAGCATCTTCTCCCTTAACACCTCCAATCACAAAAATCATTCCCAGTACCTCTCAATATTCTAAACATTTTCTTCTGGATGCACTTCAATGATCTTCAGTATGTGTCCATATTATTTTTTAACAACAATATTCCTGGAGGCTGAAGAAATGCCTCAATAGTTAAGAGCACTTGTTACTGTAACAGAGAAACTGGATTTGATTCTGGACACCCACGTAGTGATTCACAACCATCTTTAACTCCAAATCCAGGGGGATCTGATGCCCTCTTCCAACCTCCATAGGTTCCAGCCATGCACTTAGTCCTGGGCCCCCACCTTTGCCTACACTAGAGGTGGTCACAAAGTCCCAGCCAGGTTAAACTTCCACACTCCTTGTAAGGTCATGTCCAGCAAGCACTTGCACTTCATGCAAATAAGGCATTCCCAGCACCTTAGCCCCAGCCAATAATATACACTCAACCTGAAAGCTTCTACCCACTTGCAAATGTTTAAATAGCTTTTGCTCACCACTCCAATTCAATAAGCTACTCAATGAAGTCTGCCTCTCAGAGTGAGCTCTCATCATCCCCCAGGAGCTCCTGTCTCAGGTCACTGGTCTGATACTGGGCAATTAAAGGAGAGGAAGTGCAGTAGGAGTGGTATCTGCTTATTTGTCTGTTTATCTATCTTTTTTTCTTTTAAGGTGGGTTCTCACTATGTAGCTCTCACTGTGTAGCTATATAGATCAGTCTGGCCTCACCTATATTTTATATGTAAAATGAAGAATTTCTGGTTTGTAACAGAAGAAAGAAATGCAACTGGATTCTGGTAGTCTCCCTAAATTAAAGAGCTATAAATTTAAGAAGCTAGAATTAGGACAGAAGATGATTCACCAGGTAAAGATAAAGGCACCTGTCAGCAAATCTGACAACCTGAGTTCAATCAATCCCTGAGACCCACAGGGTGGAAGGAGAAAACCAATTATCTCTATTTGTCCTCTGACCTCCATACACATGCCATAAAATAAACACACCACGGAATGAGCGCACTGGTACATACACACCCATACAGAGAGACAGGGAGAGAGAGAGAGCTTTCTTTTCTTTCTTTCTCTCTCTCTTTTTTTCTTTTTTATTAGTTACATTTTATTACCTCTGTATCCCAGCTGTATCCCGCTCCCTCATTCCCTCCCAAACCTTCCCTCCCTCCTTCATCTCCTCCCTGCCCCTTTCCAAGTCCACTGATTGGGGAGGACCTCCTCCCCTTTCATCTGACCCTGTTTTATCAGGTATCTTCAGAGGAGGACTTTGCAGCCAGTCCCGAAGAGAGAGCTTTTAAAAGTTAATGACATACGAGAAAGTTAGGATTTTTAAAGTAGAGGTCCACAATTGGCAAGTTTCTCCAACTTAAATTAATTTGAGTACAGATTAGCAAACACACCTGATAAGCTAGGGTTAGATGGAAGGGGAGGAGGACCTCCCCTAGCAGTGGACTTGGAAAGGGATAGAAAGAAGATGAGGAAGGGAGAGTGGGATTGGGAGGGAAGGAAGGAGGGGGGTATGGCTGGGATACAAAGTAAATAACCTGTGATTAATATTAAAAAAATAAAAAAGAAGCTGAATTTACATAAAAGCATGAAGAATGTGAGAAATGAGAAAATAGGGATAAATACATATTTTAAATTTTAAACATTTTTAACTGTTTAAGTCACAACAATGATACAGTAAACTTATAACACGCATAGAGCTAAATGTAAAACAATGATTGCACAAATATTCCAATAAGAAATTTATAGTTTTATACAGTAGAAATGATACTACTTTAACATATATTATTGTATCAAACTAATAATAATTATACTCAATGAAGTAAAAAGTAAAAAGCAGGGCAAGAGAGATGGCTTAGCAAGTACAGTACTATGTACAAGCCAGAAGCCTTGAGTTTTACCCCTGGAACCCATGGTAGAGAGGAAAATATCCAAATCAGCTGGGAAACAAGGTGGTTTACAGGAGTGTGTATAGACATTTCATTATGCCTCATCCTCACATTCTTAACAGTCCCAATATCACAACAGTATTGAAAGTCCACAACATATTCTGAGACTAAAGGCAAACTCTTAACTATGAGCTGTAGTATAAAAAAAAACAAGTTACATACTTCTAAGATAAATCAGCAAAGTATTCTCACCTAATATGGATAGAGAAAGGAAGGACAGAATCAAAGACACACCAAAACTCAGCAGGATAAGCATTAAAACTGTTTACTCAGCTCTTTGTCTGGCATCTGCTGCACATGTTATCATAATTGCCATATGCACTGCCCTTAAGGCCTTTCTGGCTGCAACTGCATGCTCTCTCTGTTGCCTTTGCATACTGCCTGCAGCTTTCCTGAACACAAATTTCATGTTCTGGCCCCAGGCCATTCACTGGAGCTTAAGCTTCATCCTCACAGCTTTGAGCACTGCTCTGTCAGAAGCTGCCTGTAGGATGATGACCCTTCCACTCCAAGGTCTCATTGCATTTAAGTTCCCAGTCAAGTACAGCATTCCCACTGTACTACTGTTTGGCATGTAGAGACAGGACAGAGCCCTTAATGGATGCTGATACTCTCCCTTCACAAACACATTGCTTAAAGTACTGGTAGACAATTCTTCCAGTCCTCTCAAAATGGAGGACAGGTTTTTACATAGAAAATCTAGTGTACGTTTTTGAATAACTCTGTATATGTCAAAGGTTATGTGTACAAGTCCAAGGACTTCTGTAGAGTTTGTACTCTCTTTCATCATGTGGATCTTGCGGACCAAACTCAAGTTGTCAGGCTTGGTGGCAAGTGCCTGTACTCACTAACCATTTCTCCAGCCCTGAGAGACTGGTTATATACACCTGAAGCTGAGAATTTAATCTGAATTCATCCTTTGTTTTTGTTACTCAGTCCTAAGATGTTAGGAACAACAATTCAATACCAATGTATTTCTTAGTTTTCCAGAGATCTCAAAAAGCCACTAAATTCTCTGACTCTCACAATTGCTAAGTTAGAAATATCAATGCATCTGCTTTGCATATTTCTTTAAACAGTTATCACACAGATTATAGTACTCTCAGTACTATCAGAAGGAGGGTCTTTACCCACCTTAAAATTACCACATTAAAAACCACAAATGTAGAGAAATTTTTAATCAGAACATGGCTGCTCTGGCAAGAGAGCACATCCAATCCAGCTGGAATACAAACATATTTTTAATCCTAGGAGACAGGCAAGCAGATCTCTGAGTTCAAGGCCAGCCTGGTATAGAGCAAATTTCAGGTAAAGAAAAGCTTAGGTCCTGGCACAGTGGAGGTAAAGATAGTTTGCAGAAGGAAGCACCCATGTTTGAAAATGATTCTAACTGAGTGGCTTTCAGAGTGACCAACCGGAGAAAGACTTGATAGACTAGGATATACCCAACTCTCATGAGAAGAAAGAGAAAGGGAAAGGGAAACTACTTAAGTGGCAATGAGAGGGGGGGGAGGCAGTTTTACTGGGACAATAACAGAAAGAGGGGTTGCAGAGAGAGCTCAGGTGAAGAATGAATGAGCAAGAGAATGAGAAGGAGCCAGGAGATTATAACTCTCAGTCACAGAATATTTCTCCTGTATCTATGTATTGTATTTTCTTGAGACTTGACTGAAATAATTTTCCTCCAAATTTGAAAGCATAACTGAAGTAACCAAAGAAACT
This sequence comes from Meriones unguiculatus, assembly GCF_030254825.1. Classification (NCBI taxonomy): domain Eukaryota; kingdom Metazoa; phylum Chordata; class Mammalia; order Rodentia; family Muridae; genus Meriones; species Meriones unguiculatus. The sequence goes on from NC_083351.1 coordinate 159,959,546, forward strand.
CCTATACTACCAAGAACATTAGTAAAGCCTCTTGTCTAAACTCAAGGCATTTACTTTCATATTGGACAATAAAATATTTCTTATGCCTACCATTTAAGTCTAAAAATCCCTGGGGCTTATTACATATTAAAACTTTCATACTACATATAGTATGAGAAAAACCTACAAAAATCCCAATTTTAATTTGAAAGGAACTTGTAGGATACAATATTCTGCAAGGGCACAGTTTTCAGACAATGAGATTCTCTACTAACAATCAGAAAATGTGGGTTTCGGTCTCTGAGGTTCTTACCTGTATAATCCATCATCGATTTCCACAGATTCTGATGACATGGTAGGTAAATTTTTACTTGCACTACAGAGGAAAAAAAATAAACTTTTTATTATGGCTTTTAAATATTCATACTCCATAAGACCAGTTACTAAAGATCCTTATATACCATACCAAATGTATGTTTTATTAGGTATCATTTTCCTTATTTTTTTTTTTTTTAATGTGAAGTTAATTTCACTAACTGCTGCTATGGGCAATGTTTACTGTTGAAGTTTTAGAGCAACCAGACAGTAACTGCACTCTCAGACATTATCTAGCTAATAAAATCAGCACATTCATACAACATACTATTCTGGCAATAAAACTGTATAAATAATAATAATGATGATAAAATAATGTCACCTGTGAGACAATAATAATGCTCCAACTAAGGGGTGGTTCTTTGTATTAAATAATACTTCTCAAGTCGTTTTTAGTAGCATTTGGCCTGGGCAGACAATACTATTACTATTACTTAAACCTAGTACCTGAAGTATTTGTTTCAATATGCAGTGTAAAAAGCTAAGAGATTATATTAAATGAACATAATAAATCCATCACTTCTATATTTGGTATAAAGTATTCTTATACCGGGCCAGATACAAGTTGGGCTTTATTAATTCTACGATGACTGAAAGAGAACGGACCCAAACACAGGTGAAGAGTACACCAGGATCCCACCCCCATAATTTTCCAGGCTGGGTAAGAAAAGCTACAAGACCCTCAGTGGGAAATCATCACAGGAGCCGTGGGCTCCTCCCCGCGCCTCAGCACCCCTGTCCCCAACAGCGGGGTGCTCGGGAGGGGGGTCCAGACTGCAACAGATTCATCCTGATTTGTGCCCTCAAGTAACAGATTTCCGAGGAGCACGGCAGGAGGACAGTGCACAGTGGCCCAGGCAACAGGGGCCACAACTCGGTCCCGACCAGGCCCGTCAGAAGTGCTGACCTGAGCGAAGAACGCTAAAGCCCTCCTGGAACAGCGAAGACCCGGCAAGAGCGAGTCTGCTCGGCGGAGCGCGAGCTGCGAGGCCAGCGCCCACGCCGCCACACCCACCGCCCGCTCGCCGGCTCGCTCGCGGGCGCTCCGCGGGGCCCCGTGGCCTCTGCGCGCTCTGACGCGCCCGAGCGAGCCCGCGCCGGCGTGCCTGCGCTCCTTCCCGCCAAGCCCGCCCGGGGCCAGGCCTCTCACCTGCAGGCTCCCCAGGAGGAGCAGGACGCCTCTTCCCGGGGACGCACAGTCAACGACTCGGAGCGCTCCATCGCCTTCCGACGCTCTGCAGCAGCCGAGGAGGGAGGTAGGAGAGGAGGAGGGGCCGCGAGGGTCAAGGGGCGGGCGACGACGTCAGCAGGGGCGGGGCTGGGGAAGTGCGCCCAGGGCAGTGTTTCCGGTCAGCCCCAGGGACACCGGACTTCCGGTTTGGGCAGGTGAGGGAGTGGCTAATGAGGAGGGCCAAGTGCGGAACCGAAACACTGAAGTTAGCGCTCGACAGCCGCCTGCAGAAGGAGTTTACCTTGCAAGTCCTTGAGTATTACAGCACCCAGAGGAGATCATTTTCCGAACAACAACAAAGGCGTATCTGGGCTGGGATTCCACTTAAAAGATTCTGTTTAAATAGTATTGAGGCTCAACTACGTGTGAGACGCGGGTACAGATTTCTGTACTCAAGTGACTCTTTAGAGCTGTAAAATTTGCCACTTTCATTTTATGGAAGAAGAAAAGGAACTTAACAGTTAATGATTTAGTCAAAGACATAAAGCCATACCAAGATTACTAGCTCTTGTGTCTATTTCTCATTCAATTCTTGTTTCATTGACTCTTCTTACCATTTTTAGAAAACAATTGTGTGGACACAACAATTAATAGAACCAGTCGTATATCTGAAGAAACATAAGCCTAATTTAAAAAAATTGGCATTTATCTATACATACAATACAACGTTCTGTAAAGTATATTTTTACTTCAAATTCTATTTTGAGAGGAGTATCTTGACAATCCTGCATTATCCCGTGTGTCCATCCCCTCCATGCTGTTTCTAAAGCTGAACATCTCAAAAAGCTTGGAAGCTTTTGTTGACTATCTGTTACATCCTGGTTTCATCTTGTAGGATAGGCATTTTTTTTTCAATCCCATTGTGGACCTTTTTTACCATACCATTAAAATAAACTAGGATTATGTCTAATTCTTTCATAGTTCTGCTCTAGCACTATATATCTCCGGTCTTTTTATTATAAAAGGGTTTTTTTTTTTTTTTTTGGACACATGCATACATGCTGCTAATTTTTCCTTCCCTTTAATTAAAGAAAACACATATTTACATTACAATTCATTACAGCAGCAAAATTAAAGTTATGAAGTAACAACAAAAATGGTTTTATGATTAGAAGTCACAACATGAGGAGCTGTGTAAAAGGGTCAAAGGATTAGGAAGGTTGAGAACACAGTCTCAAAGGTTCTACTGTCCCCCTACCCTACCATGGATTTTAGTCAAATACTTTAACACACAGGCCTTGAAGTGTAGTTACCATCCAAACCCTGAAAGCAGACATCTTATATTTAATGAAATATTATATAAATTATTTCAAACATACAACAAAATGGTGATTCATATCTTAACAGTTTTTTTTCATGTTTTGCCATGTTTATACATTGGGGAAAAATAGATTATCACCAGACATTTTGACAGGTTTTATGCCACAAGAAAGTATAATAGTATATTTAGAATATTAAAGGAAGAATGTATAAGACAACTATTTTATACCCAGAAAAATTAAGGCTCATGTTCAAACAGTAAAAACTGTTACCAACACATGACACCAAAAATTGGTAAGACTATCCTCTGTATGATTCAATATTAGTATCTTGACAAAGTAAACTAAATAAACCTTTTCTTGGGAACAGGCTCATGATCCATTGTATGTGTTGGCTTTTGTGTTCCTTCTTCATTCTTGATTATTAATTTCCCCAACCTTGATCTTGCCATTTCTGAGCTTGAGGCATCTCTTTCAGCAATGTTTTCATTGTCTGTGATGATGATATTATACTCTTTGTTCCAGTCCCCAACCCTTTTGAACTTGATACTCTGTTACTCATTTGTCTGCAACAGTTTTGTCCCTGAACCATTAGTGCAGGCCAGAACCCCAAGTTCAGGAAGTACAAATCCACCAGAAAGACCTGAGTTGCAAGAGGCAGTGTGAGCAGCTTATTCCAAGGAGGGAATGAACTTCCCAGAGGAACCCATGAATTGCCTTAACAACGAGTTGAGACATATTTGTTGTAGGGCTTTAGGGAAGCATAAAGTTTAGGAGACATTAATATGAAGTAGCATTTTGATAGGCTGAAAACCAAACAACTACCCCCTAAAAAAGCCTGCTCTACACAGGGGTCTTTCCTGAAACTAATACTCCAACCAAGGACCATGCATGGAGGTAACCTAGGACCCCTGCACAGATGTAGCCCATAGCAGCTCAGTGTCCAGGTGGGTTCCATAGTAATGGGAACAAGGACTGTCTGTGACATGAACTGATTGGCCTGCTCTTTAATCACCTCCCCCTAATGGGGGAGCAACCTTACCAGGCCACAGAAGAAGACAATAGCAGCCACTCCTGACGAGACCTAATTGACTAAAATCAGAAGGAAGGAAAAGAAGACCTCACCTATCAGTGGACTTGGGCATTCGTACGGGGGTGGGGTGGGGTGGGGTGGGGTGGGAGGGATTGGGCGGGGAGGAGTGAGGGAACCACAGGGGGGATACAAAGTGAATAAAGTGTAATTAATAAAGAATTAAAAAATATAAAAAAAATCCTGCTCTAATTAAAGGGTCTATGTTAGGACTAAATACATCATGGACCAAGGACACTGTTTCCTTGAAAACTACAATTATAGGTGTGAAATAAGTTTACAAATTTCTTGGTTATGGTTCTAGTATTTGTTGGAAGTGGAAGCTACTTCTCTTTGACAATGTGTTTTGGATATTATAACAATAAACAATGGATTCATCTTATTGTGGGGAAATCAAACAAAGTGTTTGAAAATCTATGGTTTTAGCTAAAAGGGTTTTCTTACTGTATGGTATGTATCAACTAAAGTTCCCAGAAAATAAGACACACCTGTGTTAACAATTCTAGAAGTCTGATTGATTGGTTAGAATTTGTGGAACATGGAGAAGGTTGAGGTGCTGCAGGTTTAGGGGCAAATTATCTTGGGATAGCTTTAGCCCTCTAACTAGCCAGCTGTGTACTGTTTATGTCAGTGGCTTAATAAGCATTAGAGAGTTGAAAAATAAATATGAGTAAATGACACTGTACAACACAGAAATAAGAAAAAGTTTGAGTAAGGAATTAAAAGAAAATTTAGTTTAGATGGAAAAGTTCACTGTGTGACATTAGATTTCTAGAAATATTAAAGGTCAGTGTCAGGCTGGAAAGATGACTCTGTGGATAAATTAGTTGCTATATAAGCAGAAAAGCTGAGTTCAGATCCCTATCCGTTATGCTAATTCCCATTGCTTCCTGGCCATCCAACCTGTCTAGTTAATGGGATCAAGGTTCAGTGAGAGACGTCTCAGAAAAATATAGTGGAAAATGATAGAGGAAGACACCAGGTATCACTTCTGGAGTATACAAACACATTTAAGAAAGTACATATCCATACACTGCACATAAAAAACATTCATGTCAGAAAATTTTAGCTGAGGATTTTCTAGCACCTGATGACTACAGTTAGTACTAGACTTTATATAATTAATGCTCTTAATATATTAACTTTCTCCCTTTATCAGACAGGTTCTAGCACTGTAGCTCAGGCTAGTCTCAACTTGTGGTTAGTCCTTGTGCATTTGCTTCCAGATTTCACCCTTCCTTAATGCTTTGATATTCTTTTCCTTACAACAGAAGACATCTTAGTGCAAAAAGTGATGCATAGAATAAAAGTTGTTTATAAGCGAGGCACAGTGGTGCATACCTGTAATCCCAGCACTCAGGGAGGCAGAGGCAGGTAGATCTCTGTGAGTTCAAGTCCATCTTGGTCTACAAAGTGAGCTCCAGGACAGCCAAGGCTACACAGAGAAACCCTGTCTCAAACAACAACAACAACAACAACAAAAAAGTTCATCACTACACAATTTATTGTGTTTTCTTCCTATTATAGAAGCAGTATAAGTTTATTTTGGGATTTTGGAACTATAGACATACACAAGGAAGAAAAAAAATTAAATCATACGTCACTAATTACATAAAATGTTCACATATGTGTTGACTCTAAACATGCATTTGTTATCAACATCCAAAATAAAAGCAATTGTTGTATTCTTGATTTCTTTCAGTTATTTATAAGAAAGAGATTAAGTTGGCTTGTATTTTTATTTCTTATCTTTTTCTTTCTTCATTAGCAATTAAATCTCTAAAGCGTTGAGATGTTTAAATTTAGTCCACAAATGGCCTGCAGAGATAGATTGGTGGTTAAGAATACTTGCTGTGCTTGCAGGGGTCCAAGGTTTGAGTCTCAGTACTCACATAGTAGCTGACAACATGAATTCCTGAGGATTTAATGCCCTCTGTTCACTTCCACAGGTACACAGATATACAGACAACACATTTATATATATAAAATAAAATAAAAATACCTAATTTAGAAATACAGGGCATAGATAAAATAAATAAATTTTAAAAATGTCTTACTATTCTAAATGTATAGCCTTGGCTGGCCTGGTACTCACTCTGTAGACCAGGCTGTCCTCACAGAGATCCACCTGCCTCTGCCTCCCAAATACTGGGAATAATGACATTCCCCATCACCACCCAGTCCTAAAACGTAATTTCTTTGTGATGACTGTGTAAGTCATGAGATGGACCCAATAAAAGAATCCCCAATTCAGTTCTATTATTTATACTCCTTGGAATACAGTGTTTAGGATACCTACCACTCCATTCTACAAAATATTGTTCTCTCTAAAATCTGAAAATGAATCGATGCAATCATTGTTCAATTATTGTTTAGTCTCTCTAATGCCTTCAAAAACTTAATTGCTTAAGGAAATACAATTTTTAATAAGTTCAGTAATTTAAACAAAAGAGAAACCTGGGCAGAGATGGCATGTGCCTTTCATCCCAGCACTTGGAAGGCCGAGGCAAGCAAATCTTTGAGGCCTGGTCTGCAGAGTGAGTTCCAGGGCAATCAGGGCTAATCAGAGAAACCCTGTCTCAAAAAAAAAAAAAAAAAAAAAAAGAGAGAGAAGAACCAAGATAGAACTTAATCTTAATTATCTGAAATATTGGATTTACTCTGCAGATCATTTTCTTTTTAGAAAAAATCTTCATCTTCTATAATAATACAACACATGAGTATAATATCAGATTTGGAATACTCTGTTGAGTGAGAAAATTTTCATTTAAGGGATATGTTTAACATAGATGCTGTCAACTTTAGTTTAAATCCATATTTCTATTATATGTATAAATCACAATATTGACATTGAGGACTTGCTTCCTGTGAGTTTTCCCAAACATACTGGATCTTAAGCAAGTTTGGATGTTTAAAAGAATGACTCAGCATACTGAAGTGATACAGTTTCAATATCCACATTTGCATCCATTTATATGAACATGTATATGAACAAACAAATATAGTCAGATACATTTTCTCTATTCATGGGCTACATAAATTAAGGACCTCTGTATCCAGATAGCCTTATAACAGATATATCTCTAACATACCCAATGCAATATCTGAATAGAAGAGTTTCTTGAGCACATAAGAAACGAGTTGGGAGACATATTTTAAACATAGATGCAATGAAGCCCTTAGGTTTACCTTGTACATATATATAATTTTTTGCTTTAAATCCAGAAGATCTATTGTAATTTTAGGAGTAAGTATATTATGAAGATACTTGGTATAATTTGTTATTGTTATAACTTAGACTATGTCATCTAAGCCTTCTTGGTGTTGAGTACATGTGTAAACTTTGAGCAATTTTTTCAGCACATGGAAAACTTTGAGTTCCACTCAATTGAAATATAAACTCCATCAGTAATTTCTCCCAGTGATTTTTAAATTGAAAGTATGAGTAACACAGAAGATAAAAAAAAGGGAGAGAATATTGGAACATAAGCTAGAATCTGAAAAAATTTCTAACAAGACTGTAAAACCGAAAGTAGAAAATAATAAAGGGACGCAAAGAAGGGACTTGCCGTTGGTTAGCAGTTTGCTCTCTATAATCGCACATAGCCTAGCATATTTGCAAATTACTCTCATGTTTTGTACGGCATTACATAGTTCACATCAATATCTATTAGATAAGTATTGAATTTAACTACTTACACTTCCCAACTAATTGAGTGCTGTATTTTATTTTCACCTCCTTTCATTTTTCGTGAAAAGGACGGACCTGACCTGAGCTGGATGAAGTATGTTGTACTGTACAGTCATAGTTTGAGGACTGAATCCTTTTTTTTCAGCAGGTGTTGTTTCCACATTTATGGTTTTAGTTTTCCTCTCTCCCCTCTTAATACTCTCTGCTGTTGTCTTTGATCTGTAGAAGGGGAAACTATGTGGTTTCCTCCCTTGAGTTCTTTTTTATATCAAACCTTCATCTTTTTGTCTGTATAGTTGCTTGATGTTTTTATTGACTTCATTTATTTGTGGGGAGAGATTCAGTAGGATAAGGAGATAGACAAAAATTCTACCATATTATTAAAATGGATTGTTTATTATGCTTACAAGATAATTAGTATATCCATTTTCTTAATTGTATTAAAACACTACTTATGGCAGTCAGTTTAACATAAGCCTCATGTATTGTACAGTCTGTGGAATATTCTAAGAGCCCATGGGAAAAAAAATCTATCCCTTTAAAATACCTCCATTATGTAGTGGTGTGTCCCTAACTGCAGCATTTAAATAGGATTAAGTTGTATCACATAAATAATCTTTCCAGGCTTGTGCAATTATTATTATTATTATTTTGCTTAATAGGAATTAAAAATGTTTTTAAAGCAAAAGAGAAAAGTAGGTCTTTTTATGATTGGAGTTAAAACTGACCTGTGAACAGTGATTCTACTGTCTCTGCTTAGGTGTTGTGACAGTATCAGTTGTTTTTGCTGCTTATCTAAGGACGGTGATTCTACTGCTTCTGTGCTCTAGGTGTTGTGGTAGCCTCACTCTGCTTTTGCTGTTGAGCCCCCTTTGAGAAAAAACTCTCCAAACCATGCTCATGTTATGAATGTTGTAGTTTACCAGCCTTATGTTTTGGTACTTTTTTTAACCTTTGGATGTGGTTATTTTGAGTGTTTATACATTATAATTTAAGGAGGAAGTGAAAAGAAGCCCAAATCACATGTGGTAAAACATCAGACAAGGCAGAGGTTAGTTCAGGAGCTTATGATTAAGGATAAATTTTAGTATTTTTTTTGAAGGTCTTTCGAGGCCCTAACAATAAACTCTCTACAAGAACAAGGTTTATAACCTAGGCTTAAACTCTGCCTTGCCTGCATGTCCTTGAGTTGCAAGTTTTGGGCTTATGCTCAACTGGTGAAATTGGTTTCCGTTTGAGTTTTTTGTAGTCTCCCAATTACAAAGAGAAATATCCATATATAAGTGGGTCAAAGCATGGATTCAGAAAAGCAAAGAGAAAGAAGAAGTGATTAACTGGCTCTGACACCCTGTTTAACATTTCAGGATCAAACCAGTACCAAATTCCTAGGACATAGTAGGGAGTCCAGCAGACAATAAACGACATGGCAAATGCAACTGTCATCTTTAGAGTTCTCAGCCGTGCCCTTGGGATATTGTTCTTGGATTGATTCATCTGTAGTTCTATTAAAACAGAGAAAAAGTGTAAGTGTTTAATGTCAACTTTCTCACAAAACCGAAATGATAAAAATGGAAGAAAAGTCCATTGATTCTACCTATTGGTTATAAGAAAAATAATTCCAATAATGATTTACTTAAAATTATTTCCACCCCACCCCAGCCAGGTGTGGGTACTCCTTTGCAATACTCCTACCAAGGAAGTAAAGGCAGGAGGCTGGCCTGGGCTATGTCATGAAACTGTCTCAGCCAAGAAATATGTTTTCAGACCAAGTTTTCCCCTATGAAAGAATGAAGAGTAGGGTATTCTTAAAATTAAAATTTAATTAAACCAAGAAAGATTTGAAAAATGGAGGTATTCATACAACTAAAATATGAAGTTGATTGTTTATTATATTTTAGACATCAGATGTTTGCTGTGTTAGCCCAGTAGAATGTTTTCAGTACTTATCCTGAGTTTTAATAAAGTAATTATCTTTTTTCCATTAAAATGTTTTTATTTGCATGTATTAATTATACACAACAACTTCATTATGATATGTGTATGTGTGTGTATGTGTGACTGTATGTGTGTGTATGGTATTTGCATCATATTCACCCCCTCCTCCATGGCTCTCTTGCTCCCTTCACACTTCTGCCTCTTTTCCCCAATTTGTCCCATTTCTACTTTCATGTGCCCTACCTCCTCTTTTTGAATGACATAATGGATTTCATGAAGGGTGCCATCTTAGTTAGAGTTTCTATTGCTGTAACTAAATGACCAAAAAAGCAAATTGGGGAAGAAAGGATTTATTTGGCTTATATTTCCACATCACTGTTCATCACCAAAGGAAGTCAGGACAGGAACTCACTCAGAGAAGGAACGTGGAGGCGGGAACTGATGCAGTAGCCATGAAGGGCTTGCTTCTTCTGGCTAGATCAGATCAGTCTTCTTTCTTACGGAACCCAGGCCCACCAACCAGCTCAGGGATGATACCACCCACAATGGACTGGACCCTCCCCCGTTGATCAAAATTGAGAAAAAGCCTTACGGCTGTATCTCATGGAAGCATTTCCTCAACTCAGGCTCCTTCCTTTCTGATGGCTCTAGCTTGTGTCAAGGTGACAGAAAACCAGATAGTACAGTTGCTAATAGGAGCAATGGCACCTTGTGAAGTGGCCACACCAACTATTAACTGTACATGAATCTTCAAGGATGTGTGGAGACTTCTGAGCCTCCCCCTGTCTGTCCTTTGTTCTTTTGTTCCATGGTGAAAAATGAGAACATGAGATGTTGCTAACAGACCTCATCTATAACTTGAGTATAGGTATGACTGTGAATTAATAAATAACCTAACATTTGTGAACTGCTTGCCATGGTATCAAATACACGACCACTCTGTCTAAGTGTTGCTGCCTAAATACTGTTTGTCTACAGTAATTGAATCTAAGGAATACTTACTGCGCGGATCTTGATGAAGGACTCGTGTGAGGGTGAAGATGATTTTGCCATTGCAGATTAGCATGATGAGAAGAGGGAAAATGAAGAGGCAGCTGAAGGTGAAAAGGTTGTAAAAGGCTTGATGCCACCATTGTAGAAAACTGCAGTGTGTCACACATTGAGAGAAAACTTCTGCTTGCCCAGAGCTGTCTGCAAGGTAGATCATTCTGAAGATATATAACTGTGAAAAAAAAAAAAAACAAGGAAAAGTTGTATGTTTTTCCCCCCAAATATTAAAACTATTCCTTCCTTCATTCTTCTAGTTTCCATACCTAAAGCAATTTCTAAAATCCTTGGCATGACATTTTGACAATTATATTGAAACTTGTAAATGAGATCTACTTAAACTATGTTTGTGTTAATTTGGATAAATCTGTAGGAATTTGTAATTGGTGAAATTGTTTCAGCCTTGAAGAACAATGGTCACTTAAAGAGATTTACGATCCGCTTGCACTTTCAGTTCTATCATTATGCGGAACAGACTTTGTGAAATGGTTTTGTTCATTGTATATCCATAGTGTTTTAAAACTGTGTTTTTTAGAACATATCCATAAAAAATACATATTAAATTTATTTTAGACACTGAAAGACCTAATAACATGCTATACGTTTTTAAATGGTCAAGACATGTGCATGTTTTAGAAAGCTTCTATTCTGATAATATTGAGTGGAAGATAGACATGAGCAGTGACATTGGGAGAAGGGGCTGGTGGGAGGTAGTCCCATTCTTGTTTTTCATAGCTGTAAAGATTATTATAAAATCTAGGCACCAGATTTCAGTACAAAACTGAAACTTTAAAAAGTTTTAACTGGTTGACAGCCGTGAGTTCAGTAATGAATGCCACCTTGAGCAGTGTCAGAAATAAATTAGCTCTGAGGCAACCAAGAACACCAAAATTTTATCTTGATAGCTGTCTCCTGGGTTTAGAAAGCCCCTTTGTGTTTAAATATCCTTGAGGCTGCAGATACATTTCTCCCATTGTATTAAAAGCTAAGCCACCACATGTGTGCCAAAGAAGTGCTTGTGTCCTCAAAAAAAAGTCTCACCTGTTCACTTTCCAGTTTTGTCACCCCTACACCCTTTTCTGGAGGGTCACGGAAAGAAATGCCTGAAAAGGGAGATCTGGTCCACCATGACTTGGGAGGAAAAAGAGGTCATTTTACCCACAAATATGCTGCTTTGAAAGCTTCTTTAAATTTCACAGCACAGCACTCACTGTGCGGTATGCTCCTCTGAAATAGCTTACGCCAGTTTCTCTGGAGTACTTGCTTGCTTTTCTTTTCCAAATAGCTTTTACATTCAGAATCTTTTGACTGCATCCTTTCTTCCATGAAGAAAAGAATGGAGAACCCTCCCAGCAACAATATGTTCACCTTATTAATAAAAACATGTCAACAACAAGAACAACAAAAACAGGTCAACAAGTTACACCAAAATGTCGTTTTCACTAATGGGACTAGCAAAAATGCAAAATTTCCCCAATGCATTTTTTGGCAAGAGGTTGTGGAAACCAATACCTGTTTATGTAGCTAGTGGGAATACAAATCGGTACAACCAGTGGTGAAGGCTATTATGGGAGTCTGGTTAGTTATTTGATAATTTTGATAATTAGATAATTTTTGTTGTCAACTTGACTGGATTGGAAAATGCCTAGAAAACTTGTAAACCATATTTCCGTGTGTGTCTGTGAAGGTGCTTCCAGAGATGATTGATGTGTGGCTCAGTCAGCTGAGGGAGGAAGAGCCACAGTGAGCGTAGACAGCACTGCCTTATGGTTAAGGCCCACATAGCATCAAGTGTGAAAAGAGAGGGAAACTTGGGCCTGCCTTCCTCCGCATTTCTAGAGTAGTCACAGCTTCTTGCTGCTGTCAGTCCCTTGGACAGCAGGTTCATGAATGTTCAGCTTTTGTGTTTGTTTCTGCAGTGGAGACTGTCTACTTAGCTTCCAGCCCTCCTGTTGCTAACTTGGGTGGCATCACTGCTCTCTGTTTCTTTGAATCTTCCAGTTTCCTGTTTTCCCAGGCTTTTCAGTCCACAGATGTAGGCTGTGGGACTGTCCAGTCTCTGATCATGTGAGCCTGTGGGAAGTACAGGGGTCCTTGTGCCCACAGATAAGCACTGGGGAACAAAGGGGAGCATCTATAACCTATTTTCCACCCAGAAGGCTGAGAGTGGATGAGGTTAATAGCCTGGTGCCTTTGTGCTTTCTGTGTAGATAAGACTAAATCAGATTTTCCTCTAGACCCTATCAGGAGCTTGCCAATTAATAGAACCCATCTTTATGGAAGGTGTCAAATATACTTTATGAAGAGTTTGTTGTTGTCATTGTGCACATGGGATTGAGCTAATTTTCATGAAGGAAAATTTCACCCAAGTTTGCTGTGCTTAAATATTCAAAAATAAACCACTTAGGGTCAGATTTCTAAACTTTGAACTAACACTGGCTACTGAGTCATGTTGAACAGAACCGCCTTCTTGTCTCTGGTGGATCATTGCTCTGCTGGCCCCCACATATGCCAATCTAACAAATTCCCTCTTACAGTTCTGTACATATTCTATTGGTTATTTTATGTTCCTCTGAACAATTCTAATAAAGCATTTATTCATCATCAATCCTACATCCAGACATTTACTTTGAACACATATCCGTAAATCCATTATATGGAAATATATGTGCAGGAGATAATGCATTATTTGCAACCAAAAAGTGTCAGAACAATCTATACGGCATTTTTTATATTAATATTTTTTATTTCTAAATAATTTTATATATTCACTTGTATCCCAGCTATAGCCCATTCCCTCTTTCCTTCCCAATTCTATGTGACATTTTATGGAACAGTGCCTGAATGCATTATGGGAAAGTATACAGTGGAATGCTATTTAGTAGTGAAGTAGGTAAAAACCCACTTGTGCATGTGTCTGTATATTCATATATTTACATTTATTTTCAGCCCTGCTCCTGAGGAGAGTCTAGAGATGATGAAGCTTGGTTTGTAAATTCCTTTCTTTACTATAAGAATCCAGTGCTCATTGGAATAGATGGTCCAAAGCCTGAGGCAGACAAAGCACAATTATGTTCATCCATTGGCTCTGCCAGAGTCTAGAACTATTCAGAGAAGAACTGACAATAAAAAAGAGAATAAAATCCTGTTGGATAAATCCAAGACAGTTTAGTGATCAAAATACAAAAAGGAAATCAATCTTAAGTAATGACAAAAGATGACATACTCTTTTAGTCCCAGCATTTAGGAGGTAGAGGCAGGCAGACCTCTATGAGTTCCAGGCCAGCAATGAAGCTACATAGCAAGACCCCGTTTAAAGCAAAAACAAAAACAAAAACAAAAACCAACAAACAAAAAGTAGTGATAAACTATCAAACAAAACAAGAATGCATGAATTCGAAAGGATATAAATTACACAACACAAAAATAAGTATAACTAAAAATTTTTCCTTAATATAAAATGCTAATTAATGAAATAATGGGAATATACAAAATGTTTTTACTACCTGGCCAGCAAAAATCATCAAGAGTTGACAAAAATGATCCATGAAAGTTTGAGAATTGGACATTGCAAAAAAATCAAAATATCTAGCTGCTAGACACTTATTAGTAATAAAAGAGTAAGACAACTTTATAATGGAGAAATATCCATGTGATTAATATTATAGATAATGGGACAAGTTGATGTCATTTGTCTCCCTAGAAAATGCATTGAGATGAAGTCAATATTACACCTTCAGTATGCTTACTTAAGATACAGCGCTGAGAAATCCTAAGATAAACTGAAGTTGAGGAAGCATTTGCAAATGGCACATGCTTTTCCAAAGTATCAATCTTTTGAAACAGGGAGGAAGACAGGAAAGATTCCAGCAGAAGAGACTTAGGTGGCAGTATGAGAATTACCACATAACTGTTTTTTGGGGGGAAGGTCTGGGAGGAATTGGGGGAGGAGAAACATGATCAAAAATAATTTTTTTAAAAATTTTAAGTGATTTTTTTTAAGAGCAGATAACAAGCTAGAACGACAAATGCAATTTGAACAGGGCATATGGATTAAGCGATAGCATTCCATTGGTGGTAATTTCCTGATTTTGATAATCCTATTGTAGGGGTGCATGAGATGTCTTAAACACAAGTCCAGACTTTTAAACAACTCAAAAAACACTTAAGAATAAAGACAACTGTGGTAGTTTGAATGAGCATGCCCCTCATAAGCTCATGTGTTTGCAAGCTTAATCCACAGGCCATGAACTGTTTGGAAGGATTAGGAGGTGTGTCCTTGTTTGGAATAGTTGTGTCCTCATTGGAGGAGACATGTTGCTGAGCATGGGCTTTGAGGTTTCAAATACACACTGCAGGCCCATTCCTTCCCACCACTCTGCCTGTTGATTACAGGTCAGGACTTAAAGCTCTCAGCTATTGCTCCAGCACTAGGTCTGCCTGCTTTCCAGCTTGATGATCATGGACTAACCTCTAAAACTGTAAGCAAGCCCCAGGTCAGTGCTTTCTTTTATAAGAGTTGCCTTGGTCACAGTGTCTCTTCATAGTAATAAAACCGTAACTTAGACAACAGCAAATAAGAAAATGCTAATATTTGGTGATATATGGTATAGGTATATACCTGACCTGTAATCAACAGGCAGAGTGGCGGGAAGGAATGGGCCTGCAGTGTGTATTTGAAACCTCAAAGCCCATGCTCAGCAACATGTCTCCTCCAATGAGGACACAAGGCATAGGGTAAAGGTATCCAAGAAAGTGTTGCATAGTTCTTGCAACCTTGCTCTTGAGTGTGGAATCCTGTTTTAAAATGATATCTTTATTTTAAAGCCTTAAAGAGAACAACTGGAATATATTAATGAAAATACTGTAAATCATTTTCAAAAATAAACCCGAGAGCTGGATTGCTCCCCAGGTATTTCCCAGTGCCTAAGTTTGCTTCCCAGCACCCAGTCAGGTGGCTCATAAGGGCCGCAGCTTTAGGGGATCTAGTGCCCTCTTGTAGCTTCCATGAGCATGCCACCCACAAACAAAAACGAGTCTTGAAAAACGGGTGAATCAGTAAGTAAATTCTAGTAGACACTCATTCTTTTTTTTCCTGACCCATGAAACATCTTTCTTCTTGTTATTTCCAAGTGTTCTTCAGAGAAACTTCACTTTACTGTGTACATTATCCGGATAAAAAGAAGAGACGACAAACATTTTTAAACCTATAGCAAGGAACTTTGAACAAGTGCTTTTGTTAATATCAAATGATGACTGATAGGCTACAGTTTTTTTTTTCAATTGAATATGATATTTTAGTTAAGAGTTGGTCCTGGATGTCTTTACTTTGGGAGCTCATGAGGTAGGAGTGGAGCTCATTTTAAGAGGCTGAAGTACGTTTTTTCTTTGGAGAGGAAAAAAAAATTTGTATTTTATATTTGTAACTACAGCATTGATTTTTCAAATTTCAGATCCTTTATCAAGTAGAAAATAAAGTTTAAATTAGTCCACTAGAGGGCAACAAAGGATCATATCATCAGTCTCAAAACCAAGAGACTCAAACAAGTCAGCTAATTTTATCCCAAATCCAGGTCTACAGTCCTCATGTTATAAACTGAGTCTTCCATTACCTCAGACTTACTTTCTTCTTCTTTTTTTTTTATAATAAATTTATCAAACACTCACATTTTTATTGTCTGAATTTAGGTGTCTTTTATGAGGAATTCACTGGCTGTTTAAACCAGTTTGCTTGGCTTCTCATTTTGTAAAAAAACATTTTTTGAGGCTAAGCTTTTATGACATATTTTGGACACAATATTTTCTTCTCTTTATCAGGAGAAGTGACATACTAACCTGTCTAATTAGAAACCAATAGTGCTAGTTTTCCCTCCTCAATTTTATCTGATATTCCTATTTGAATTTACCAACTAACACTAGGCCTTTTGAAAAGCCCTATCAAAACCTACTATTGTAGATGCTTTCTAAAAATGGATACATGTAGGAAAGGAATTTAAATGGATTTACCATAGAATGAGGGAGACAATGCACTAAGTAAACATCATACGCTACGAAATAAAACTTCAGTGGTAGAAATGGGTTGCATCTTTTCTGAGCTGTTTGTCAAAAGAATCCCATGGACAAACTACCCTCAAGTGTTACAGGGGGTTGCCAATGTTACTGGTTGCCCTCCGAAATCCAACTCTAAGACCCTGTTGCTGAAGACATTATATAGTTACAACACGGGTAATTGTAGCTTAGATCCAACTGAAAGCTTCACTCCTATTGGCTAGTGTTCATAGTGCTGGAAGATGCTGTGTATGACAATAGAGAAGGTAATAATCAATATCCTCTAACTATGAATTCTGCTAGATGTGCTTGCTTGCACAATGGTGATACAATTGTTAGGAGAATAATGAACCAGTTTTTAAAGACTGATTTAACATTCATTCCATGAGATAGGACCTATTGCCTGATACTGCTAATAAGGACAAGAACCGAGACTAGTTAGGACATAAGCCCTAGGGGAGAACCTTCTAATATCCTGGTAAATGGATACAGCAATAAAATAATTCTGAATGACATGTTGTTATATCCATAAACCCATGGCATCAGTTAAGCCTCATCAGAAAAGTTTCTTCTTGCAGTAGATGGTGATTGACAGAGCAACCTGTAACTACACAGTGGGCAGAGTGAGGGACTTTGGATCACTCACACCCCTCTCCTCAAGGCCCAGGACCCCAAGGAAGGGAAGCAGAAACATTGCTAAGAGTCAGTGTGATTGATGACTTTAAGGAAACTGTTTTTCAGACACAACAGGGCTGATGCTCATGCAAACTCAAATAGACCATGATGGCATGCATAAGACCGTCACAAGTTCAATCCAAATAACGCCTCAGACTTATTTTCACCTTGACTTTATTTAAACTGTAGTTTTAAAGCAGATTAACCAGATATATATATTTTTCTCTTTTGTTCTTATTGGTGTCTATTTTGCTATAATCAAGAATATTTCACTTCTTTGCAAGCAACTGAAGACGCTTATTTCTTTTAAGAATATGTTATTTTGTCCACATTCAGGAATTTATTAAGTGGATAAAGTATACTTAATGTCATAGCCATTATATGTGATAGACTAATTAATTTTAAGCCAGAAGTTCAGGAAAGCATATGGGGACTCAAATATTACCCATAAATTCATTTGTTTTAGCCTTGGTTCAATTTATGTTGTTTCCTGCACTGTGCTCATTTGAGTGATTAATATAGGGATCTACTTTACTTTCAGTGGTTCCTTTGTCCTTGGATTCTGTCTATAATTTCTGTTTATTTTTTTCTCCCTTACCCATGACTCATGCTCTTATCAGTGTTTGTTTCATTTTGCCGTAATCAGGAACATTCTGTTTCTCTTCTTTGGAAGCAATTGAAGACACTTTTGTTCTTAGAATATGATCTTCTAGCCACAGTTTGTCAGACCAACCATAGAACAGCCTAAATTGTCCTGAATGTAATTAGCTTCAGTTTCTCCACCTATAAAGTAGAGTTCATAGGAGACTCTTCTCAGTTGTGTCCTGACAATTGAGTTGTTACCTTAAGATATGAATTCCTGGGGTACTTCTGACTGTGTCCATGCATTTATTGTCCGTGCATTGGACATTAAATGGGGAATAACCAGTGTGAAGCCCTGTGCTAAAGATGGAACTCCAGGTTTCTAATTTTTGGTTTAGTTTTAGACAGATGTAAGCCCATGCTGGCCTAGAATAAACAGCATTATCAAGGGTAAACCTCAACCTCTTATCTTTTGTTTCCACCTCCCATGTACTGAGATTACAGGTACTGGTTTGTGTTTCTCTCAAACAGAGAAACTAGAATACAGAGAGGGCCCAGGACAAAATACAGGATTGTCTAGATACTCAACAAAAGGACTGTGGACATGTGCTGAGTCTTCCAGAACATCTTCACAGCCAAACCTAATACCCGGGAACTCTGGTTCTGAGGGCTAAGTCTCAACCAGGATATCACAGACTGTTCTAATCTTGATACTTTTCTCTTTTTTTTCTTCCAATTTTGGGTTTTAAAGATCAATAAAACTTTGATATTCTCTTGGAGAAAAAAAAAAAAAAAGAGGACCAGGAAGTCTGAGAGTTTGTCTTCTAGAAATGATTGGGTCACTGCACTTACGATTCCTTAACAATAGAGCTGAAAAATGATGACATCAATAGATACACTAATTTGGAAGGGGCAGATCATAGGTCTCATCCCTAGACAAAGAGCTACAAGCAATTAACAACAATGGGGAGAAGGAGAACTAGTCTTTCTAAGGAATGAATCCCCTGGTTGGTATCTAGTACCAAGTAAGTGTTCATCTCTGAGATCATACACATACAAGCAACACTAAATGTATTAAGCAAGCTGTATTTGTACCTTTTTATATCAATTTCTGTATCCTATGAGCAAAGATTCCCATGCATACACAAGTGTAATTTGTATGCTTGTTTCTTATGTCTATGTCTAATATTAATTGGGTTCCTAGATCATAGGTAAATATCATAGGTATATATATCATAGGCAAATAGCCATAGGTAAATATATCATAGGTAAATAGCTATATGAACAAATGGAGGACTGTTATTTATACCTTGCCTATAGAATTAACTGTAATATATTAAAATTTCCACTCATTTTACATACCCTGGGAATGTCATATAATCCTTATGGACTTAATTTATTCATAAAGAAAGCATAACATGCATAATTATATTGTTGGGAACATTCATGAACTATTCTGACACACATTTTTTTGTCTTCAACTATTATTCATCATCTTGTTGTTATTGCTATTACTGAGTCTAGCACGCTGCTACTGCGACTTAAACAATGTTTGGCACATTGCTCATGGGAGGTAAGTGTTTATTGAATTTGAGCTGCTTGTCAAGTTCAGAAGTGCATTTTACTGAGTACATTAGCTCATGTGTCAAGGCAAGTCTCTACATATCTTCAAACCATACTTCCTCACTCCAGAAGCTAACTAAGGAGTGCCCAAGTTTTTTGCCTACAGGCCTGTGTTAGCTATAGAATTTAAAAGCTGCTTTGGTAACACTCCACACGAACAAGATAAGCCAGGAACATGAACTCTTCCTGCAGCTACTTTGCGACTCTGCACTCCTGTGGTCTTAGATGACTCTCATTAAGGAATGCGACTCAATTATGTGGAGCCACACCTAAATTAAGAAATGTATGGCCATAAAGAAGAGCTCCTCCCAAGGCTTGTCTGCTGCTCTCTCTCATTCCCTGTCTCCCTCCTGCATTTTCCTTCTTCCTCTTTGAACTTACTTTTAGAAATGATAACTTTAAGATCTGAGTTATCATGTTCTGGCACAAGTAGCTTTCAGTGAGTAGTGTAGTTTTGTGGTCAGGGGACACCGTGAGAAAGTTTCCTGATTAGTATGATGCAAAGTAAAATTTTGAATAATTTTAAATTCAAAGTAAAACTTTGAATAATTCCCTTTCTATCTAAGCATTGCCTTTAACTCTTTTGCCTGTTTTAAATTTTAATTTTTATGTTAATTACTGTTTTTTAACTTTTATTAATTACACTTTATTCACTTTGTATCCCCCCATAAGCCCCTCCCTTCTCCCCTCCTGGTCCCACCCTCCCTTCCCCTTCTTCATGCATGCCCCTCCCCAAGTCCACTGGTAGGGAGGTCCTCCTCTCCTTCCTTCTGATCTTAGTCTATCAGATCTCATCAGGAGTGGCTGCATTGTCATCTTCTGTGGCCTGCTAAGGCTGCTCCCCCCTCAGTTAATTACTGTTTATTCACTTTGTATCCCAGCTGTAGTCAACTCCCTCATTCCCTCCCCATCCCATCCTCCCTCCCTCACTTCCCCCCATGCCCCTCTCCAAGTCCACTGATAGGGTAAGTCCTCCTCCCCTTCCATCTGACCATAGCTTAAGGTCTCATCAGGACTGGCTGCATTGTTTTCCTCTGTGGCCTGATAAGGCTGCTCCCCCCTCAGGGGGAGGTAATCAAAGAGCCAGCCACTGAGTTCATGTCAGAGACAGCCCCTGTTCCCCTTACTAGGGAACTCACTTGGATACAGAGCTGCCGTGGGCTACATCTGAGCAGGGGTTCTAGGTTATATCCATGAATGGTCCTTGGTTTAAAAATAAGGAAATCATGACATTTGAAGGCAAATGGTAGGATCAAGAAAAGATCATCCTGAGTGAGGTATCCCAGAAGCAGAAAGACACACTTGGTAAATACTTACTTATAAGTAGATATTAGACATCTACTGTAGGATAAGCATACTAAAATCTGTACACCTAAAGAAGCTAACTCTTTCTTAAAGAAAACAAATTCTCATATTTCAGTTTTTTTTCTGGCTAACTTCAAAAAGCTAATTAAAAAATTTATTATTGTCATTTATTACAGTTTATTCAATTTGTGTCCCAGCTGTGGCCTCCTCCCTCATCTCCTCCCAATCCCATCCTTCCTCCCTTTTCTTCCCCTATGTCCCTTCCCTAGGTTACTGATAGGGGAGGTATTCCTCCCCTTCTATTTGATCTTAGCTTATCAGGTCTTTGGCCAGAGTATAGGGTATCTTATGAAAGAAGGGGAAGATAGAAAGACAGGAGGGGACAGGAGCTCCAAAAGGAGACCAACAGAACCATAAAAACTTAGCCCTGGGGGCCTTGCAGAGACTGATACCCCAACCAAAGACAATGCATGGAGAGGACCTAAAATACCTACTCAGATGTAGCCCATAGACTCATTTTCAAGTGGGGTCCCTAGTAAGGCAAGCAGGGACTTCCTCTGGCATGAACTCAGTGGCCTGCTCTCTGATCACCTCCCCTTGGGGGGGTGGGTGGGGATGCAGCCTTTCCAGTCCACAGAGGAAGACAAAAAGCTTATTATGAAGAAAAATGAAAAGAAGAGACAAACATGAATATTAACCTAATCATTAAAATTAAAGAATTATAGTGGGTAGTTTTACATATAACTTATTCTTTAAGTGGCTTATGCATTTGTCTGGTTTGAGCCACCTAGTCATGGTAGCCTTGAGTTTTCCGTCCTGTTGCCTCAGCTTCTTAAGTGCCTGTATTAAAAGAATACACTACCACCCCAGGCTCACAATTACTCTTTTAAACGTAGCCAGGTAACTTTCTCAAAGTCTCACAGCTGAAACAGTATGGCAGGCAGGTACAAAGCTCCTGGTTTGATCCCCATCGTTAGATAAACTGCATGCAGTTTTACAGACATGTAATCCCCGCACACAGGAGACAGAGGCGGGAGGATCAGAAGTTCACAGACATCCTTGGCTACTTAGCTAATTTGAAACCATCCTGGGCTATTTAAGACCTTCTGCCCAACAAACAACAAGAAGAAACATGTAAGGGGTTTCAGGACATGTTAGCAGAGCGTTTGATTTCTCTGATATCATTCTACCCTCAGTTTAATCACGTCATTGCTACATTATTCAAAATTATTACTATTTATTATTATTATTAATTACACTTTATTCATTTTGTATCCCCCGTAAGCCCCTCCCTCCTTCCCTCCCGATCCCACCCTTCCTCCCCTTTCTGCATGCATGCCCCTCCCCAAGTCCACTGATAGGGAAGGTCTTCCTCTCCTTCTTTCTGATCTTAGACTATCAGTTCTCATCAGAAGTGGCTGCATTGTCATCTTCTGTGGCCTGGTAAGGCTGCTCCCCCCTCATGGGGAGGTGATCAAAGAGCAGGCCAATCAGATTATGTCAGAGACAGTCCCTCTTCCAATTACTATGTAACCCACTTGGACACTGAACTGCCTTGGGCTACATCTGTGCAGGGGTTCTAGGTTATCTCTATGAATAGTCCTTGGTTGGAGTATGAGTCTCTGGGAAGTTCCCTGTGTTCAAATTTTCTTGTTCTGTTGTTCTTCTTGTGGAGTTCTTGTCCTCTCCAGCTCTTACTATTTCCCACTTCTGACATAAAATTCCATTCACTCTGCCCGACAGTTGGCCATCAGGCTCAGCATCTACTTTGATAGTCTTCAGGGCAGAGGCTTTCAGAGGCCCTCTGTGGCAGGTTCCTAGGTTGTTTCCTGTTTTCTTCTTCTGATGTCCATCCTCTTTGCCTTTCAGGATGGGGATTGAGCGTTTTAGTTAGGGTCCTCTCTTTTGCTTAGTTTGTTTAGATGTACCGATCAAAATTATTTTTTGTCTCATTGTACTGTTTGAACCTACATTTATTTTGTTAAAATATTTATGTTTTAAAAAGCCACTTTAGATTGAAGTTATATTTATTCTAATTACGTAATCTAATTTTTATGAAAGATGTATCAAAATATCACATTGTACCATATAGATAATATTATTTCACAATTAAAACAAATTTTATATGCTACATTTATTCGTTATACAGAATCCATGAAATCTACCAAGATTTATTTAGGGCTTTTTGGGTATTTCAAAGCCTTCTATAATTAAAGTTATTTTTCCTCATTCATTTATAGATCCAAGTATTTTACTGTTATATCTTTAAAAATTAATTAATTACATTCCATTTATCAGTACTCAGGATTGGACCTAAAACTTTCAGGCAAGGGCTATGCCACTGAGCTACACCCCAGTCTTTTACTGAGTTAGAATTTCTATGTAACTCCCACTATGCTTGAACTTTTAATCCTCCTGCCTCTGTACCCCAAGGGTGGGGTTAGAAATATGTATCCCCATACCTAGTGTTATTTTCAATCAAAGCATAAAATCATAAATACTGTACATACAAAATTTTTAAATTTGTACTATGCTAAGTATTTTATTAGGTACTATAATGTAGCACAACAACTACATTAACTTCTACATGACAAACACAATCACACTATTTTATGACAAATACATAGTATACTCTCAATTCAAAGGAAAAGGGGAAACCGCTGATCCACTTTTTCAGTGTTCATAGCTTTCAACCTTCCACTTCAACCAAACACGTGTCTGGAAACCAGCCATACCCTTTAGTACTCTCTGAAAAGTACGTAAGCGCCTTCCTTCAGTTTTTCATCCCTCTAAACCTTTCCTAATCATTTCATATTAAAGTTACTACTTATTTATCTTCTTCTACTTGTATATTTTTGAATTTTTCATACCTAGTTGTATTAGTTTGACATATATTTTGTCTCCATGAAAGAATGACTCCCTCTGCCACCAGCTTGTTTTTCTTTTCTTTGAGGAAACCAACCAATAGGCATTGCTCAAAGAAAATAGAAGATAGAAGAACACAAACCTTAGCTAAATCTCATTTCAAGGGACATGTCTGTGAAACTTACTCTTAAGATACATTCTCTGAAATTTGCAGGTAAATGGTGGGATCTGGAAATGGTCATCCTGAGTGAGCTATCCCAGAAGCAGAAAGATGTACATGGTATATACTCACTCATATAGACATATAATATAGGATAAACCTACTAAAATTGTACACCTAAAGAAACTAATCAAGAGGGAAGACTCTTGCTAAAATGCTCAATTCCTATCCAGAAAGGCAAAGAGGCTGGACATCAGAAGAAGGAGAAAAGAGGGAACAAGTCAGGAGCCTGACACAGAGGACTTCTGAAAAGCTCTGCCCTGCAGACTGTCATTGTAGATGCTGAGACTTATGGGCAACCTTTGGGCAGAGTGCAGGGAATCTTAGGAAAGAAGTGGGAAACAGTAAGATCTGGAGAGGACAGGAACTCCACAAGGAGAGCAACAGAACCAAAAAATCTGAGCACAGGCGTCTTTCCTGAGACTGATATTCCAACCAAGGACTATGCATGGAGATAATCTAAGACCCCTGCACAGATGTAGCCCATGGCAGTTCAGTATCCAAGTGGGTTCCATTGTAATAGGAACAGGGATTGTCTCTGACATGAACTGATTGGCCTGCTCTTTAATTACCTCCCCCTGAGGGGGAAGCAACATTACCAGGCCACAGAGGAAGACAATGCAGCCACTCCTGATGAGACCTAATTGACTAGGATCAGAAGGAAGGAAAAGAAGTCCTCCCCTATCAGTGGACTTGGGGAGGGGCATGCATGCAGGTGGAGGAAGGGAGGGATTGGGATGGGAGGAGGGAGGGAACCACGGAGGGGGGATACAAAGTGAATAAAGTATAATTAATAAAGAAAAAAAAAGAACTCACGGAACTCATACAACCCCATTTCCTGGGATAACCTCTTTACATTTATAGGTTCTTTTCAACGTATCCCTTTTTAGGGTGTTTAAAGGTTTTCCCTGAAAGATCACTGAATTGTATCTCTATTTTTAAAGGCTTAAAACATTTCTCAGTGAATTTGAATGTTGGGAAATTTCTTAGCATTAAAGCAGCCTTACCATTTCATCTAAAAAAAAAAAAAAAAGATGCATTCTCTATATAGGAGGGACTATGCTTTTCTCCAGGGAAATAAAAACATTTCAGCTTTTCTTATTTCTTTTTCCTTTTGACACATATTAATTAAATACCACTTTTCAATTTAGTGAGGAAACATTACAATCTTACAATACTTAGTGAGTTCTTCATAGCAGTTTTGTTCTTTAGACACGTAGATGGTTTAGAATGTGTAGACAGATTTCCATTTTTTTCAAGTAAGTTTTTACTGTGTTTTAGAGATCTCTTACTTCTTATAATGTTCTTATAATACAGAGCACTAGAGAGCATATCGACAACTTATCCCTCTGTTAATGACAAGCTCTATATTATTTGCAAGAAGTTGTTCATATTTTCTTCAGTTACCTGATTTTTGAAAAGTCAGATATTTCAGGACAATTAGCGAAGAACAACGTAACCATCAATATAGTTTGTGCTTGTTTGCAGCGGCAGAATTCTTAGTTGGTATGTAGTAAATATCACGTAAGAAATTCTTAAATATTTTCTCCTGTGTAAGTTTCATAGCTCTTGAGCATTCTCTCCATTTCAGCCAGAGCAAAAGAAAAACAGAGGAAGCTGAGCCAATGCGAGCATACCTATAACCCCTGTAAGTCAGATGTTGAGGCTGTAGGCTTTAAGTCTGAGAACAGTCTTGGCAACATAGCAAGTGACTGTTTCAAGTCTCCATAAGAGGAAGACTGAGAAACATGGAGGGGTTGGGGATGTAGTCAGTTGTGAGAAGATATTTTAAGGGGCATTTTAATAAGATATATTTGATTCTTTAATATATTATTTATCTAATCATCATGATGCAAATGAGGTAGACATTTACCCCATTTTATAAATAAATCAACAGAAACTCAGAGAGATTAAGGAGTTTGCTCAAGAAAACCAAGTGGTTTGGGTTAAAGTCTAGTCTCTGACTTTCAGAGAGCCCAAAAGGTTCTACCTTGACTCAAGATCAGATAGGAAATCACCATATTCACACAAGCTCAGGAGTAATGGTTTACCTGTGGTCCTGCCAGGACAACACTGAGAATCCAAGCCAGGCCGATCATGGACTGTTCAAGCTTGCTGTTGTTTTGCACAGCGAGGGGCCGAGTGATAGCCAAAGAGCGGTCCAGGCTAATCACCACCATCATGAAAGCTGGGGCGTACATAGAGAAGAGCTTCAGATAGCTGAGAACTTTGCAGAGCAGCTCCCCAGCATACCACTGGACTGTAACATTCCACATTCCATCCAGTGGCATGACAATCAGCGTCTCCAGCAGGTTGGCTAGGGTCAAATGCTTTAAGAGTATCTTCATCCTTGAGAGCTTTCTCCCTCTCTCCTTCTTCTGAGTCCACTTTTGCAGCTTCAACAGGAAAGAAGCATTAAAGGCGGTAGAGAGTAGAAAAAGGAAGAATGTCACAATCACCCGGATCTTTCCAGATAAGGTTAGAGTGGGGAGCTTTCCTTGTATCAGGGGCATGCTGTTGTTGATGGCTGAGCAGTGATTTTGGTCCTGTTCAAGAGACGCGTTGCTAGCCATATTTCACCAAAGACAGGCTTCAAGAGTTGAGTCTCTGTTACTTCTGATCTTTTATTATAACTGAACACAAAGCGCTATTTGATTTTAGCCCTTTTTAGATGGAAACGTCACAGGTTTACGTTTATGTCAAATTTATTTTCCCCAAGATACTCTGGACTTAATGTGAAAGATCAAGGTGAACTTGTTTTGTGGATTTGTAATCAACAGGAGTGCTAACAGAAGAAGCCAAGTACATTCTGAAGGCCAAGTGTAACCATACCGCCTCAGCAGATGGCCTCTTTTTCACAGCATCTTATCGTAAGTGAAGAACACTTAAAGTCTAATTTAGAAGTTAAAAGTGACATAATATTATCCAATTAATGTTAATGAATACATTTTCTAAAAACTGTTGGGAATAGACATATGCAAAATAAAATGCAGAAAAATAATTTGAAAATTCTGATTAAAAAAAAAATCTGTTGTTGGAAGATCATAGTTCTCAAAAGAGTTGTTTTTCAAATGCACATTGTTGAGTAGTCAAATGAGGCATAAGTGTTAATTTAAAACTATCCTACAAGACTTAAAGCTAGTACTTTAACTATTACAAGGAGCTTGTTCTAACAGAAATTAATCTACATTTGTTTATCGATCAGTTTTAATTATTAAAATATCCATGCTGAAATCATAGTAAAATTATTTTTTGTTATTGCCTTGATTTTATAATTGGGTTAATAATGTACTTGTTATTATTACACAGAGTTGACAGGTAAACTAGACAGTGCAATGAAACTAGATACTTGTATAATTTCTATAACTGAATACAATATGGTAATTATAACCCTATACATGTTATATAATAGCTTCACATTAAGGCTGCTTAGAATCTTTCTCTGCATTACTTCATGATGATATTTAACCATAGAAATATTGGTATGACTTTCATTGGTATTCAGTAAGTCCCAGTTTGTTGTTATCAGATCACCAGCTTGTTTGCTTCCATTACACCCAAAATAGGGACACTATTATGATAAAGGCAGACATTTTGGTTTAGATGGTGCATTTTTGTTGGTCTATTATTTTTTATATTGTATGCTATTCATTTATTTAGAAATGAGTTACACAGTCTCTGTTAGCCTTTGCTGGTAATAAAACAGTTTTGTGAAGTTTTATAGTTTTACTGTATGAAAACAGTCATAAATCAAGGTAAGTTTAAAATATATTAAAGGGTATAGTAGAAAGGTCATTAGAGCAAGAAAGGGAAAGCTTTTCAATAGGTCTAAAATGCTATCTGATAACAGTCTTAGCTTTTGGGTTAGTGGCAACCAGTTGCCTGCTAAGTTACTAGATTTCAAAAGATTTTATGTATTAGTTAGATTATGCTAGTTTTGATACATACAAACATGGACAGGGAATGGATGCTCTGGGCTAAAGCTAGCTCAATAGAAGGTAATTAGCATCTGGACCGGCCACATTTCCACTTCTCCACATCACTGCAGCTTTAATCAGTCAATCAGGCTTTGTGGACACAGCTCTTTTTTGTTCATGTGAGAAATGAGATTTTTCGAAAGCTGCAACTCATCTATCTTACCTATGAAGCACAAATGCAGTACAAATGTGGCTCTCTCACTGCTTTTCACTGTTAGGTTCTATAAACTTCTGGAAACAATGAACTAGTGAACACCAACTATTACTCCTAGTAAAACAAAGAATAAGGTCCTATGAGCCAGAACAGTATTTGCATTAAGTAAGGCCACTTGCCAAAGTCCTAGAAAAGCAGTCAGTCTTATCAGGACTGCTCTTTCTCATAATGCTTTCCCTGCATAGCAATTAACAGGCACTTAGTAAAATTTTTTACAGCTGCAGAACTTGCCTTTGCCTTCTCCATACCTTACTTTAGGAAATATGCAATCATGAATTTTGTGGGCTTTCAACTTCACATTGAAACAAAAAAACAAAACCAAAATAACACAACAAAACAAAATAGTCTTCATATAATGAATTCAGAATTTAGCCACTTTTCAATAGAGTCATCATGTGGAGTAAATTTCAATTTCACAGTTCCTGGAGCAATCTGTCATGTACAAACTGATGAATTTTTGTGAATGAGAATTCTATGAAGAGTTGTGTTTGCACAAACTGAATGACTATGGAGAGAGTTGGAGTGTTCCAAGTCAAGAGGCTATTTTGGGCTAATCTTAGCACTTCCTCCTTTTGAACTAGCATCATAGGATGAATTGATAAAAATTCCTGAAATGCATTTATTTAGCACAGTAGCTTCTACCAACCAAAACCACTAAAAATGCCAACACAGGCCTGTTAGTAGAATGTTCTTTTGGAATGTACACAATTTGTCTTTGTTCATTCAAATACTGATTTCTCTACCCCACTACCTGGTTTCAATTTGGACATTACATTGTTATGCTCATTCTAAGCATCACGTAACTCAAGTTTGTGTAAATATGCCACCATTTTTTCTCTATATTGTCAATTAAACAGCCAAGCAATGCTGTGCAATGGAGAGGATAGGGTGAGATATCTTGGTCTGGAGGGGTAAGAGAGGAAGCAGGAGGGAGGAGCAGAGGTCAGGAGGAGAGAACTTGGAACTATATCGAGAGATAAACCAGACCTAAGAAATGACTGAAAGCAAGTATAATGGGTGAAATCTGAATGGTAGGAAACAATGTGGGCTTGGAGGTTTAGGATGGAGTAACTATTGCCCAGCATTGTGCTCTAGGTTAATTAAATAAATCCCAGTCTCTATGTGGTGATTTGGGTATACAGCTTGTTTAGGAATAACCGCTGCTTTACTAAAAGATAAATCAATAGTAAATATTAAATACCCATAACACAGGCCCATGGAAGTTTTCCCCATCTTGCCATAGCCACCTCTCTGATGACTCACTGATACACTTTAAACGTGCCTTAATTTATGAATTACTTTGTTCTGTAAAACTCTAAAACTTCATGAAATTGCTTACCTCTTAGAACATGAAAATTAGGGTAATCTATATCTGTGTTTCTGGGCCATGGTCATTCAAAATGGCTTCAGAACAAATTCTCTCTTATTTTCCTGTAAGGTAAATAAAAGTAAACTGGCCTTTTTCTTTTTCTTTTCTTTCTTTTTTATTTTTGCATAGACAATTTCCTTCTTTTTATGGGTGGATTGATCACCTCCTCCTGAAGGGGGAACAGCCTTACCAGGCCACAGAGGAAGACAATGCAGCTAGTCTCCAGTAGGCTAGAGTCAGATAGAAGGAGAGGAGGACCTCCCCTATCAGTAGACTGGGGGAGGAGCATGGGAGGAAGAGGGAGGGAGTGTGGGATTGGGAGAGGATGAAGGAAGGAGCTATAGCTGGGATACAAATTGAATAAATTGTAATAAATTAAAAAAATATTTTTTTTAAAAAAAGAAAAAATTAAAAAAAGTGCATCAGAATTCTTTTGTATGTAGGCGAGCTAAATTTTAAGCATATCAGAACTATGCTTGGGAACCATTTTAAGTACAGAACTCACCAACAACAAAAAAAAAAAGTGAAAAAGCTGACACTAAACATACCACAAAAGTGCCACTAACCCACAGTGTGAGAACTGAAGACAAAACTGACCTTGACCTTTGCTCTGTTTATTTCCAGCTTGGAAACTATGTCAGGAAATTATAATCTTTGTTCATTCTGTATGTTTACATGTAGTGATGATGACAGAAGGGTTAACTGAAGTTAGGGGTCATAACCTGTGCCCCAAGTCATGTCTGACCACCAATAAGCCAGTAAAAAGAGACAATTAATAGTGGAATCAGAAAAAGAAGATTTATTCAGTGTGGTCACAGTGGGAAGAGTGACAAAGGGGTTCAGTGAACCCCTCAAGTTTAGATTTGGCTTCCTGAAGTGAGAGAGTTTAAATAGAGGCCAAGGATTTGCACAGCTAGGCTGTCCAGTCAAGGTAGAGTTCCACCCACCATTAACTCATCTGGTTTTCAGATCTTGTATAAAATCTCTTTCAGGTTAGACAAGTTCCTTCTCTGGTATGGTTCTCTCTCTCTCAGCATGAGATTCTGGGTGAAATTACCATTTCTTTGGGGTCTGTTGCTTCATTAGTTTTTGACAGTCAGATTCAGAGACACAAATCTATCTTTAGTATATATTTTTGCCAGGCAGGTTACATTTCCCCACTTTCTGGTTTAGCACCAATAATCAGAATGAACAGGGACCAAATAAAGAACTCATTTAATAGGTAGTCATGTATAAGAACAAACTTTTTTGTGTTTCGTTATAAAAGCACTGAGAATGTTGTCATTGGATTACAAGTAAACATTAGCAAATCAGTAAATTTGCAAATATGGAATTTCAATAAACAGGATATGTTGTAAATAAGAGTAAGCAAAAGAAATGGAAGAAAATCCCACTAAATCTGTCAAGTAAATGAAAGCATGTTGCAAAGTACTCATAACATTAAAAATAGAAAATTCGTCCTACATTTTATATTATGAAAGGAATATTACTTTATTAACCCTCAGACATTGAGATTTTAGCAGAGAAAGTTAATTCATGTTTACATGAAATATAAGCAAAGAATTTGTGACCATAAATGTGCCTACTATTGTAGCTTATAATGGATTCTCTGTAAGAAGACAGTCCTGGTTGTGATAGCTTATTTTTCTTTAGAATTCAAAACACGACCAGATCAGTTAATGTGATCGAGGCCATACACTTGAAACAAAAACAAAAACAACAAGAACATCAAGATAATCCCCGGTTTAGGTCTGAGAGCTGGTAAAGCTGGGACATGCTGGCCAGCAGCCCAAACTACAGCAGAACCAAACAGAAACAACAAAACCAAAGGAAACACGTTCATGTTAAAAAGTCTTGCTACACAGAAGTACATTTTGCTCTTGGTTCGTACTTTTTGTTTGTTCCTTATTCAGAGCTGGCGATTGGACTGAGGGCCTTGCACACCACTGAGCTACCAATACTGTTAGTTCTTTCTCTTCCTAACCTCCCATCTTCTTCATTCTCCTCCCCTCTCTTCCATTGCTACCCATCCTATCAGCTCCTTACTTTCCAGTCTCCTTCTCTCTTTCATGCCTTTCTTTCTCTCTGCCTGTGTTCTTTCCTTTATTGTGGAAGAAGTTTGAAGCTGTAGATTTTGATAGGAATACTGGAGATAGAAAAAAGGGGAACACACACACTGGGGTGCTTTACTAAAGAATTTATTTATTTTTTGCTCAGTATTTGATACTGCAGGATGTAGAACATTTGCAGTTTTCAGAGTTGATTGGTTTTGTATTTTTTTAATCAGTGCTGAAAATGTTGCTTTGCATGAATGCATAGTTAAAAATAAATTGTCATTTCTGAAATTCTATCCTAACTGTAAGCCAAAACTCCCTCCTTCCCTTCCATCTGGCCCTAGCCTATCAGGGCTCATCAGGACTGGCTGCATTGTCTTCCTCTGTGGCCTGGTAAGGCTGCTCCCCTCTTAGGGGAGGTGATCAAAGAGCCAGCTACAGAGTTCATGTCAGAGATAGGCCCTGTTATCCTTACTAGAGAACCTACTTGGACACTGAACTGCCATGGGCTACATCTGTGCAGGGGTTCTAGGTTTTTCCCATACATGGACTTTGGTTGGAGTATCAGTCTCAGAAAATACCTCTTTGCCCAGATTTTTTTTGGTTCTGTTGCTCTCCTGTGGAGCTCCTGTCCCCTCCAGGTCCTTCTGTCTTTTCCTTCTTTCATAAGATTCCCTACACTCTGACCAAAGTTTGGCTATGAGTCTCAGCATCTGTTTTGATACCTTGCTGCGTAGAGTATTTCAGAGGCCCTCTGTAGTAGGCTTCTGTCCCAAACAGCAATTTTTAAAATCAGACATTCTAACACAATCTGATCCAAAGGCTAATTCAACATTTGCATCCTAAGGAATAATTTAGGAAAACAATGAGCCCTGTTTTTCTAAAATTAGACTGTTATGTTTACAGTAAAGCAGAAAATTGTGTATGTACAGTGTAAATGTTGAGGGTCAGATGTAAAAAAAATTTTTTCTCTTTAATTTCTTCAGATAGTAGGATAAAATGAGAGCAGTACATAGCTTTGGCTGAGCCCAGAGCATTTCTGGCCTGGGCCTGGAAGCTTCTAACCTCCACACAATCTAATTTTCTGTAAACCCAAACCTTGAAGTCTTCAGCTTTCAACCTCTGTCTGCTCCCTAGGCCTACAATGTTTCGAACTCTTGAGACTTACTGATGAATACACTCACCCTTGCTAGTTCTTTCTTACTAGCTCTTTCTTGTTGGCTGGTTCAACTCAGCTGTTCTGGCCCAGACTCCTCTCAAAGATGACTGATTCAATCTTGCTTCTCTCTGGGCTTCTATCTGAATTGCTCTGCTTCACCTCTAACTAACTCTGGCAATATGGTCTAATCTTCTGGCTCCTTTTCACTCTCTGGCTTGTTCTCTTGGCAACTTGTCTCTGTAGAACTGTCTTGTTAAAACTTCCACGCACACTCCTCCTCCTCCTACTCACTCTTCTCTCCCTGCGGTGCTCTTAAGTCACCTCTCTTCCCTGTGCTGTTACTGTGAGGGTTGGGCATATCCTATCTTTGAATTGTTCTGTTAAATCTTTCTCTGATTCATCACTGTCTGCCCCTCAATTAGATGTAACTTTCAAACATGGCTCCTTCATTGTTTGGGGTTTAAGGTGTGTACCAAGAGTGTGTCTGTATTCCTAGAAGGTCTTTGGATTGATCCCTTGCCAGATCAGCCATGTTGCTAGATTACAATTTCTCTACACTACAGTAAAAATAGTGTGATTCAGAGAATATAATAGACTGGTATCTGAGCTGAGGTGTCTTGGGGTGTTGCAATTCGGTTGTTAAATTTGTTGCAGTTGCATAGTTGCATAGCGCTAGAGCACAAAGTGTGCATGTTGTATGTTCAGAACTAAGGCTGAGGTGAATTCATGTTATGCAACATGACAAACCATTACAGAAATTCCTCAGATTAACTGATATAAATATATGCAAAAGCTTTTGAGTTAATAAAGAAAAATAAACTTACAATTAGGGCTGAATTTTAATTCATTTTTGGTGAGTGCACATTCAGAAGCTTTTTACCATTGCCTACTTTTTCATAACTCCTGTGTTCAGTTATAAGAGGGCCTCTGTGGTCTAAATTATTTGGTATGGCCATGACTGTGGGTAACCTAATTGAAGGGTAGATGGTTTGATGCAGTCAAATACTTCAGTCAACCACCGGAGTTTTAGAGCTGCTCCCTTACTTTGTTGATAAAAATGCTACATTTTAAAGGAATACTTACCGTCTATTGGATAGTTATTACATTATCAAGCACTATTCTAAACAATTTGTATGTGATGACACATTTAATCTTTATAATAACCCTACAGGACATTTTTATTTCACTTTTATTTAATGATCAAAAAAGAGAATATAGCAAGCAGATTACATACCTAATCCATATTGCTGTTAGAATTACATCTCTTATCTTTCTTTCCTTTCCTTTCCTTTCCTTTCCTTTCCTTTCCTTTCCTTTCCTTTCCTTTCCTTTCCTTTCCTTTCCTTTCCTTTCCTTTCCTTTCCTTTCCTTTTTTCCTTTCCTTTCCTTTCCTTTCCTTTCCTTTCCTTTCCTTTCCTTTCCTTTCCTTTTTTCCTTTCCTTTCCTTTCCTTTTTTCCTTTCCTTTCCTTTCCTTTCCTTTCCTTTCCTTTCCTTTCCTTTTTTCCTTTCCTTTCCTTTCCTTTTTTCCTTTCCTTTCCTTTCCTTTCCTTTCCTTTCCTTTCCTTTCCTTTTTTTCCTTTCCTTTCCTTTCCTTTCCTTTCCTTTCCTTTCCTTTCCTTTCCTTTCCTTTCCTTTCCTTTCCTTTTTTCCTTTCCTTTCCTTTCCTTTCCTTTCCTTTCCTTTCCTTTCCTTTCCTTTCCTTTCCTTTCCTTTCCTTTCCTTTTTTCCTTTCCTTTCCTTTTTTCCTTTCCTTTCCTTTCCTTTCCTTTCCTTTCCTTTCCTTTCCTTTCCTTTCCTTTCCTTTCCTTTCCTTTCCTTTCCTTTTCTTTTGGCATTTGAGACAGGATTTCTCTGTGTAGCCTTGCCTATCCTGGACTCACTTTGTAGACTAGGCTGACCTCAGACTCACAGTGATCTGCCTGTCTCTGCATCCTTGAGTGATGCAAGGCTTTTACCTTAACTATTTTGCAATGTTAATTTTAGGCAGGAGCTGAGATAGAAAGGAAGACTATGAACTATAAGTTATTGTTGGATGAAGAGCAATATGTTAGACCATTTTGATTTCAGGAGAAACTCTTTTTATCCATTTGTATATATATACAAACACACACACACACACACACACATCTGTTGTTTATTATTCTCTCATACAATACATCCCAACCACAGCCTTGCCGCCTTCTACCTCTCCCAGTTTCTCCACCGCCTCCTGCTACTCCAGATCCACTGCTCCTCTGTCTTTCTTCAGAAAAAAAAAAAAAAAAAAAAAAAAAAAGCATTCCTCCCAGGGTTATCAACCAAACATGTCTTAACAAGATGCAATAAGACTTGTCACAAACCCTCATATCAAGGCTCAACAAAGCAACCCAGCAGAGGAAAAGGGTCCAAAGAGTATACAAAAGAGTCAGAGACACCCCTGCTACCACTGTTAGGAATCCCACAAAACCCAAGCTAAAAAAACCATAACATATATGCAGAGGACCTAGGACAGACCCGTGAGGCTTCCGTGACTGTGATTGCTGCTTCAGTCTCTGTGAGCCCCTATGAGCCCTGTTTAGTTGAATCTGTGGGCCGTGTTTCTCTGGTGTTCTTGAGCCCTGTGCTTCCCACAGCCCTTTTCCCCCTTCTTCTGCCAGGGTTCCCTGAGCTCTGCCTGAAGTTTGACTGTGGGTCTCTGCATCCACTCCCATTAACTGCTGGAGGAAGCCTCTGTGATGACAATTAGGCTAGGCACACATCTATGAATGTAGCAGAACAGCATTAGGCATCATCTCATTGACTGGCGCTCTCTCTTTTCTTTCTGTTATTATTTTTTTCTTTTTGTCTGTTGTGTCCCTTGGCCATCCAGACAGTGTCAGGCATGGGCTCTCTCTTGTAGTGTTGACCTCCGGAAGCTCTGAGCCACCATTGCCCCAGCACGTGTGGCAGGCTGCACAGGTTGTAGGTTTTGTGGCTGGGTTGTTGTCTCAGTCCCACCATTAGAAACCTTGTCTGATTGCAGAAGATGGCTGGTTCAGGCTCCATATCTCCCAGTACTAGGGGTCCTTGCTAGGTTCACCTTCATAGTTTCCAGAAAGGTTCCACTGTACTAGGTTTTCACATCGGCCCTCAAGTGCCCCCAGTTATACTCATCTCTTCCATACTCTACTCTCTTCCTCTGTCCTTCCCTCTACCACCTGATTCTTTCCGTTTCCATCTCACCCCTCCCAATCCCCATTTCAAGTCCACCCACAAAGTGTATTTTATTTCCCCTTTCCTGGGAGATCCATGCATTTCCCTCATGTTACTTCCCTCCCTGTTACTTAGTCTCTCTGGGTCTGTGAATTTTTTTCTAGTTTTTCTATTTGCCTACAGATTTTATGATGTCTGTCTCTCTCTCTCTCTCTTTTTTAAACAGCTAAGTGATATTCCATTGTGTAAATGGTCTGCATTTTTCTTATCCATTCTTTGACTCAGAGACATATAGGCTGTTTCCACTTTCTGGCTATTATAAATAAAGCTATGAATGTAGTTGAGCAAGTATTTTTGTGGTAGGATGAGTACCTTTTGGGTATGTGCTCAAGAGTGTATAGCTGGACCTTGAGGTAAATTTATTCCCAATTTTCTGAGGAACCATCATATTGATTTTCATAGTGGCTATAGAATTTGCACTCCCATCAGCAATGGAGGAGTGTTTCTCTGCTCCTCATCTTTGCCTGCATGAACTGTCACTTTTGTTTTTAATCTTAGCAATTCTAACAGATATAAAATATGGAATCTCAAAGTAGTTTTGATTTGCATTTCCCTGATGGCTAAGGATGTCGAACATTTCTTTAAATGTTTCTCAATGCTTTGAGGTTCCTCTACTGAGAATTTGCTGTTTAGATATGTAGCTCATTATTAATTAGATTATTTGTTTTGTTGATGTCTATTTTCTTGAGTTCTTTATATATTTTGTATATTAGCCCTCTATTGGATGAGCAGTTGGTGAATAACTTTTTCCATTCTGTAGACTGCTGTTTTGTCCTATTGATAGTGTCCTTTGCCTTATAGAAACTTTTCAGTTTCATAAGGTTTCATTTGTTAACTGTTGATCTTACTAGGTTTTTGGTAAAAAAAAAATGGTACTGGTCTAATTGGATGTCTGCATGTACAAGAATAAAAATAGATCTATATTTATCACTCTGCACAAAACTTCAAGTTCAACGTATCAGAGACCTCAACATAAAACAGACACACTGAACTTGGTAGAAGAGAATGCAGGTAATAAATAGCCTTGTATACATTGGCACAGGAGACAACTTTCTAAAACCAGAGTCTCTTTTAAAGAGTGGAAATCTTTTTTATGAGACACTACCCCTGAAAAGCCAGCAGAAACTTAGGCACCTATAAGAATGAGCAATCGCCTCCAAGACCTGACTTGGCTCTGTTATATTTCTTTTTGTATAATTTCCTTGAACCTAATTGGCTATTTTTTCTTTTAATTTAAGTGCAACTTCTAAAGGAAGAGAGTGCTGATGGTTTGGAAACGATCCAGGGCAATCAGCCATAGACTTTTCATACATCTTTACCAATAAGAAGGAAAGAAGAGATGAAAACAGGCCTTTCAAAGAGAGGATGAAAAATATTTGGCTGAAACAGTTTTCCATAGAAACAACAGAATATCAGATTAAAGGGGTAGTGCTATGTCAACTATGAAATAAGAAAAAGAAAAGTTTTATTCAACTGCATAATTTTATTATACTTGCATCTGAAGGGTGATGCAGTAATTATGACACTGGTGCCCAGATGGAGAGAAGCCATTATTACTGTTTTTACTTATATTGAGGAAAAGGGAACCTCTTATTATACAGTGTATCATCATGCAGGCGGGGTCATTTAAACCATTCTTATTTGAAGGTATACTCTGAAATTTTGCTGACAATACATGTGTCTTCATGTGAAAGTGTTTTCTGAACCAGACATTAAATATTTTAGACGTTTCTAACATAGGCAATCCATACTGTCTGCATATATAAAGAAATTAAGTAAAGGAGAATATTGGGAGTTAAAGTCAAAAGGTGTATTGATTTTTTTTCTCCCATTGGACAGAAACACATGGCACCGGAATCTATAACTTAAAACTTAACATTAATAAACACAATACAGTCTTTATTATATGACTGAATAATATTTCCATTAATTCAGAATACAACAGATTTTATGTGGTATAGAAAATAGCTATTTTTAAATCATTTCTTTTTTGTGGAACTGCCCCTACTTAATTTGAGGGGTTGTCAACCAAAAGGCCCACTTCTTCCATGACCAGAGTCATGCCTCTATTCAGGCTAGGTTAGTCTTGACCAATATGCATATACTTTTATTTTTTTATACCCATTTTCTAAAATATAAGAAGAGAAACACTAATTCTTAGGAATATGCTATGCAAAAAGTTAAGTTTAATATTATAAAAGTGTCTATGTAATAAACCTATAACTTATCCTTAATGTTTCTGAAAAATTCTACGTTTCAGAATATGATAGGAGAGGCCCAGTCTAGTTAAACTATCAGTAAATCATATATTCTTTACTAAATTTTGTTTCCTAATTTCCTTTGGAATATTTAGGTCATGACAATATCATGTAAAATAGAGCTCTGAAATAGAGTGATTTGAATCTCAGCTAAGTCAATTAGAGACCCTTTGATTTTCAGAAAATTGCTGGCCTTCTCTATACTTTACTTATCTAAAACTGAAATACCAAGGGGGCCATTTTCCTGGAGTTGTTGCTATCAATGTAAAAATATAGATAAAAATTGCCTGGCACTAGTAAAAACCAGTAAGTGTTAACAAATATTAATAAAATTTGTAGGAGTTATTATGAAAATTTATGTCATGCCTGGTTATGGTAGGAGCTGTAAATTGCTAGTGATGAAGCAGAAAAATGCGAAGTCTCATAAAGACAGTGATAGACTTCTAAGAAAGCACTTGGATTATATAATGTTTTAGAGCAATGACAACCGAGCAACAGAATTAACATAACGTTGCAGGTATAGACACTAAACTGTTTTTGTACGAGCAAAATCAGAGTGACATAGAAACAAAATTTCTATATTGTCTATCTAGTTGCCAATTTGTTCTATTGAGAAATTTCAAGAGTTTGGAAACAGTTTGGTAGTATTTGCACAGTGAATTAAACCCTCCTATCTAAATAATACTAATACACACATGGATAATGTTGCTGTTGCATGAGAACCACCTTCTGGCTTTACTTTTCCACTCAAGAGAAAATGAAAAGCCAGTAAACACTGTGATTTGTTAATAAACCCAATGAGGCTGTCATTTTGGTTTTTGTCACTTAAAATGATGAAGAGTTAGAAGAATTAGTTTTGACACAGAGAACAGAAAGAAAATAGATATTTTCCTGAGTAATTCTTATGGGCAGGGTTACTGCAATGCAACTGAACTCCATCTGCAATCACTGATCCCAGGGAATCCATGAACTGGTCAGCAGAACATGGCATCTGCAATCAGAAACATGTATCCCTAATGCTCATGTGATACATTACCCAAATATCTGCTCTTACAAAGTAGCAGAGAGTGTTTCCTTAATAAACTGAAACCATATTCACTTATATAATTATATCCATTTTGAAAATGGGTATAGAAAAAAATCATGTTCTTTGGTTCATAATCTCACTAAAGATTTTCCAAACTTTACGAAACAAGTCTTAGATCTAAAATTTCATGCCATTACATTTTCTATTTAAATGTGTAGAAGAAGAAAAAATATCTAAGGAAAATGTGGTTTGAGGATTACAAACTTATTTAACAGAAAGGTAACCTCTAAACTTTAATTTACAGAGAAAAGCTACACTAGAGACCAGTTTTGGATGCGATCCAGTCTCGATAGTATGTCACCCGAGTGTAGACACCAGGCTTGTTTGGAAGTGCACATTCATCTCCCCAGCTTACAATACCAGCAACAAACCAGATACCCTTAGCATCTTCACTAACCAATGGCCCGCCGGAATCACCCTGGGGAGAAAAAAGATATAGACAGTAATATAAATTTATGACAAACAATATATATGTTTTTCTTTAGTAAAAATTACAGGAGATCCCCCAAACAAACAAACAAACAAAACAAAACAACAAACAAACAAACAAGCAAAACCAGGAAACTTTGGATGTTTCAATACTTGAAATGACCCCAGACTTACATTTTTTTCTGTCTCATTATTAACCCTGCATGTCAGAATATATTTTTGGCTAGTGCAATGTAATTATGGAAAATTAGTGTGAAAAGTTTTAACTTAGTTACCAACTAAGGGGTTGTTGAAGGTATTTCTTCCTTTGCAGTCATCACCATATTAAGGAACACTCCTCACTGTATTACTATTTTGCTCAGGGGAAAAGAAATGCGTGTGTGGGCTTAGTTGTTATTCTTCAGCAAATGTTCCCTATCTTAAGGAAAGTAACTTTTTACATCACATATTTACTCTCTTACTTGAGAATACTAAGATTCTACTTGTATCACATTTCCAGTGGATACTATGTTATTATTAAGTAATCATGCTATATATTAGATCTCTAAACTTACAATCTTTTTAAACAAAATTTGTACCATGTTTTGAATTGTATTCCTCCATTTCTTTCCACCTCCCCATTCTTGATAACCATCATCATCATCATTATTGTTGTTGTTACTATTTGTTTTAAAGCTGGATTCTTATTTCTATGTATGTATGTCAGAGCCTGTGGAGGCCAGAAGGGAGCTTGGATCTGCTGGCACTGGAGTTAGAGGCAGCGGTGAGACACCCTATGTTGGTGCTCCCTTAGGCCTTCTGCAAGAGCAGTACATGCTCTTAAATGCTGAGCTAGCTCTCCAGGCTCGACAGACATCATTATATTCTGTTTCAGTGAGTCTTTAATAACTCCATGAGATCATGCAGTATTTGACTTTGACTTTTGGTGTAGGCTTTTTCAGTGTTTTGTTTGTTTGTTTTTAGAAGTACTATACTGTTTTCCGTCATGGCTGTACCATTTTCTTTTCTTTTTAAATTTTTTTCTTTTTAATATTAGTTACGGTTTATTACCTTTGTATCCCAGCTGTATCCTGCTCCCTCATTCCCTCCCAATTCCACCCTCCCTCCCTCAACTCCTCCCTGCCCTTTTCCAAGTCCACTGATAGGGGAGGACTTCCTCCCCTTTCATCTGACCCTGGTTTGTCAGGTATCTTCAGGACTGGCTGAATTCTCTATCCATACCACTAGTATATAATTTTCTCTGAATTCTTGCACACAATTCTTTCTTTTTATTTTAGTCATAATTGACATCACCTTAAAATGATATCTCATTATGTTTTTAATTTGCACTTCTGTGATTATTGATTTTGAGTACCTTTTTGTATGAAAAGGTGTTCGTGTGTGAACATGGGTGTGTGTGGGCGTGTGCACACATTTGTGTGCATGTTTTTATGCATGTGGAGGTCACAAGTTGGTGTCAAGTGTCTTGTTTGATTACTTTCCAGCTTAATTTTTTGTGATCGTGTCTCTCACTGAACCTGGAGCCTACTAATCCAATAGCAAGGCTGTCTAGCTAGCGGTACCCCTTACTTTCCCCAGTGCTAGAGTTATCGATATAGACTAC
The DNA here is from genome assembly GCF_030254825.1 of Meriones unguiculatus. Classification (NCBI taxonomy): domain Eukaryota; kingdom Metazoa; phylum Chordata; class Mammalia; order Rodentia; family Muridae; genus Meriones; species Meriones unguiculatus. The sequence goes on from NC_083351.1 coordinate 160,000,853, forward strand.
CATCACTGGTTTTCCCACCACGGACGCAGGGGAATACAAATTCAGCTTCCTCATGTGTGTGTGCTAAGCACACTGCTGACTGAGCTCTCTCCCAATGCCCCATCTGTACTTTTTCTTTTAGAAAATGTCTATTTAGGCCCTTAGCCCATTTTAAAGTCAGAACATGGTACTTTTGGTTTATATTTGATTTGTATGGGTTACAGGAAGTTTCCAAGATTTGGACTGAATGAGAGACTTGATGATGTTTACAGAATGTACATAAGGGATCAACAGACTGGGGAAGTTAAAAAGTATGGAAGCTACCATAAATAGAGAGTACAAATAATTGTGTATATGGGAGGATACAGTGGAAAACAAACAAACAAACCTGGAAGAGATTAGTTTTCAATTGTAGAAGAAACTTGCCATGACCAGAAGGTAAACATGGGTACAAACAGAAAGGTATCAAGAAGTAAGGAAATTACAGTGGTTTTCATTTGATTTCTTCAACTTTTTCTAGGTATTAAGAAAACTATAATATTCTAAAGAAGATTGGAACATGGTTACATATGAATTAAAAGAGTACAATGAAATTTTGACATAGCATAATAAAAGGTACATCAGGGTTCCACAGTTAAGAACTCAAAACCTAATTTTCTTAGGTTTCCAAGAGGGAAATATTTCATCTAGTGTGTGGTACCTGATAACGTTGGCAGATTACTCTGTGATTCAGATTATTAAGGCAGGTGTAGGTAAGCAGATGAAGTCACTGGGGGTGCAGGAAACACAGTCCCTGAAGCATGGGTCTCAGGCAGTGGCAGGTTAGGAGACACAAGACTACCTGACCAATTTAGTACAATGGGGATTTAAGCTCCTCAGGATCTCCAGGAATAAGTTTACCTTAGTGTCTTTTTAAGCCCTTAGCCCATTTTGATTTATGAGGGAAAACTAGAAAAGTGAAAACCTGTAATTATAGAGGACAACTATATGTTATAAATACTTATTTGCATGTCCTCTTGTTCTTAAAGTATAGAAATATACTTGTTCATTTCAATATTTGTACAAACAGTACAATAATAAGTTCTATAGAGTGATGAATAAAAAGAGGTTCTTCCTGGGTTTATCACTACCTGTGCTTGACTAGACTACTATGAGACAATCCAGAATGATTGCTTATCAACAGCATAAGAATAGTAGAAGCACACTGATAAGTAAAAGTACCTGGATATAGAGTTCAGAGAATGGGTACAAGTACCTCTGTTTATGCTTCTGCTGTGTCAGCTACATGAGTGACTTTGTCTCTGCCCAAACTCCTAATCAGAAATGGGTTTCAAACTAAACTGTGGTGTAGAGGATTACCATAACTAAAGTAGGTGAATATTTGCAATGATCATAAAACAATGCCTTGTATGTGGGATTTCACATAGAAGTTGCCAAATAAATAAAATAATTAGGATGTTGGAGCCAGGTTGTGAAAACTTTGTAACTGATTAGAACTAGAGTGACTTGAAGCTTTCTTGGAAACAGACTGGTCAAACTAAGGTTATCAGTAATGTATTCCATCTCCTCACTGCTCACTGTGTCTCTCCTTAACGCTGTGCACAGCTCCTCATAACAGGACTGCTGGTTTAAAACATAGCATTTTACTGATATCAATGTACATTTTAGTTAGATGATTTGGCTATAAAGCACACTCGCACTTTTAGTACTGAGAACATTGCACTGTCCATTGGAAGTCTAAATCTATTGGAAACAAATAGTCATGTAGGAGTCTGGGGAGAATTACCTGGCAGGCGTCCACACGGCCCTCCAGGAACCCAGCACACAACATCCCAGGTTTAATCACACCACCATACGCCTTTCCACTGTTGCAGGTCTCGTTGTCTATAACCTTCACCCTTCCTTTCTGGAGTATGTTAGGGCTTTCTCCTGAAGAAAGAATGTTACGTGATATTTAAAAGATAATTTAAGAATTATGTTTTTACATGTGTGAGAAAGTGTGTGTGTGTGTGCAGATTGCACACGTGTGCATGGATATGGAGGTCAGACGTCAGTGTTTGGGTGTCAGTTTTCTCTTTCTATCATGTGGGTTCTGTGTATCAAACTCAGGTTCGGTGGCTTGGAGGCAGTTACCTTTACCTGCTGAGCCATCTTGCCAGCCCTCCGTATTGTAATAAGTTTTTAGAAACTCAATATAAATTTTTCTGAATTAGTATTTAACTCTAAAATTATGTTTTTCAGGAAATGTACATTTTAGTTAAAGCACATCAATTTCTAAAAACAATCATATCGAGAATTAGTTTGTATGTCATACATGTTAGAATTTTTTCTTTTAAAATGTTTTAGAGTTTATATATACTATGCATGTTTTAGAAGGCAAAATAAAAATTCATATGTCAGAAGCAAGCATTTTATAATGATTTATAGATTTTTTTTAGCTGAGCTTACTACTGTGGTTATAGATCTTAAGATCATTTAGCTTTATTTTCCTACTTTATAAACCTATTTTGCATTTATTTTGACCCTAACTCTTTATAGGTTTCAGGTCATAGAATGCACAGGCTATGTGGATTTTGCTCAAATATTACCTTCTAGATGAAAGATAAATATTTATGGAGTGAACAAATGACACAGAGGAAATAATGTATCCAAATAAAAAATATTTATGACAATTACCATTACCAGGGCTTTATGACAAACAACTCTATGAAATTATAGCTTCTAAATAAATGAGCACAACATTCCATCCCTTGTACTTATACTATTTTAAATGCTCTACAGAAACTATTTTTTTTCAGACTTAGTGGTAATTCAAAATGTATTTCTTTTTAAGTCCTAAAGCTGGAGTCCTGCATTGGAAAGATGGAACTTACCATCAGACTTTAACGTTCCCCATCCGGTGACCACCACGTCTGAGTTAGGTGGGAACTGCTGAGTTGCTTCTGGTAGGCAAGCCCTTCTGATGTTGCTTTCATACAATACTGGTGAAGACATGCGCACAACAGCTATGTCATTATCATGTGCAGGGTAGCTGTAGTTCTCGTGGATTATAATATTCTTGACAGTTCGTTGTATTTGTGGTTTATTTAAAAGAAGCCCAAAACTAACTTTCCAGTTTTTGGGATTTGTATCCCTAAAAGAAATAGATTTACTTATTAAAGCTTCTGTGTGTTAGAGCTAAAGGAAGTAGTCTTAACCTTTTACAACTAATTAGTTAATTTGCATTTTCATAGTTTTTTTTTTTTTTTTTTTTTTTTTTTTTTTTTTTTTTTTATGGTGCAGAGAAGTTCTGGCTGGTCTAAACTTGTTTTTGGTTGTCCCCAAACTCAGAGATCCATCCGCCTCCACAGTTTATGCTGAGATTAAAGGCATATACCATATGGAAAGCTTCCCTCTCCCCCTGCACCCCAAAAAGCTGCATATAAATGAATAAATAAAAACAATGTTATTTGCACAGTAGCTGGGCATGCGAGCCTGACACTTGAGGAGAATGGTGAGCTTGAAACCACTGTGGGCTACATGGTAAATTCCAGGCCGTTCTGAGCTATGCATAGTGAGATTTTTGACCTAAAAATAATTAAAGAGAAAAGACAATTTATAGAATATGCATTGTCTTGGCTTGAATAAAAAATTCTGAAGGGAATTTAGAAAGATAAACATGGCAATATAGAATGATAAGACTTAATTAAAAAGTAGGTGGAGATGTGAACCTAAAGAATTTATGGAAATTATATTGTTTAAATCTTTTCTTTTAGCCATGGTAAACAACTAAATACTTTTGTTGTTCATCTTTGCTATTCAGGGTTTTGTATGTTATGTTCTGAAAAGTAGTCCTGTTGGAGCATTTCCTAGCTCTCTACTGAAGTGTTATAATATGTAAGGATGATTTTGAATAGAGATGACCGAGTTAGAGATCGAATTTTGTTTTTTGTTTTTTTTATCCAGCTCAGTGGTAGAGTGCTGGCATACAGGAGACCCTGCGTTTGATCCCAAATACTGAGAAAAGAAGTGAGGACAGTGAGGTTGCAGTACCTCGGCACGATAACTCTTTAATGACGTCATCATTTTCTCTGGGCGTGGTAGACCACACCTGTAATGACAACACTTAGCAGAGGCAGGAGGATTGCAAGTGTGTGGGCAGTTCAAGCTATGCGGCAAGTTTGAGGCCGTGCTGTTGTTGAAACGATTGCTCCAACTCACCTTTGCGGACACTGTGGTTGTTAATATTGAGATTTATCACTGGTGGTTAAGGGCAGGGGTGCTGCCACGTATTCCACAGGGCAAAGGCCAGCTTTCCACGAGAAACTAGTATAACTAGTCCAGAATGTCAGTATTTCTATTTTTGACAAAATTCTGTTACATGACCTCTACGCTTGCTATGTCACTGTTAAATGAATGAGCAGTTTTGAGGCTGTAGCTCACTGGGGTAACAAACAATTGGAAACATAGTTGCATGATCACGTCAGTGGGGAGGTATTATTAGACTCGCGTGCCCTTGAGACCTTCACAGGTCATCTCTCACCTTACAAAGCAGTGAGCGGCAGTGATGAGCCAGTTGTTACTAATCAGAGTGGCCCCACATCTGTGGACACTGTTTTGTTGAAGGCTAGCTTGCCAGGGCCATTCTCCTTCATCAGCATCCTGGCCCCCTGCTACTTTGTGGCCTCCGGGAGTAATTGTGCGTCGTCCACAACCTGTTCAAAGGAGAGTTCATCAGTTTTGACACTGCTTATGCACTCGTGTTGCTATAGTAAATAAACTATCCACAACATATGCCCTTAGTAACTAGGAACTGGGGAAAAATCTCATTGTCTTGGAGAAATTAGAATATCTTTACTGCTGACATGATTTACTGAAAATACACTCCAAGTACATTGCCATCTTAATCTCTTGGGCCTATGTATTCTGTGTCTGTCTTGTCTTGCTATGACCTGATGTATAAGGTTTGGTTTTAGAAGAGGCAAACCTTACTAAATCGCAGAAGGATTATGTGGTTTTTAACTTCAGTGAGGGCTAGAAAACAATGAATGCCATCAAAATATTCATATGAAAGTATGAGCAATTGGTTACTGAGCTACCACAGGCTACAGTGAGGGGAACAGGGACTATTTCTAACAGGAACTCAATGACTGGCTCTTTGGTCTCCCCACCCCCGAAGGGAGGAGCAGTCCTGTTAGGCCACAGAGGAGGGCTTTGCAGCCAGTCCTGAAGATACCTGATAAAACAGGATTAGATGAATGGGGAGGAGGTTCCCCCTATCAGTGGACTTGGAAAGGGGCACGGTGGAGATGAGGGAGGGAGGGAGGGAGGGACTGGGAGGGAATGAGGGATCGGGACATGGCTGGGATACAGGGTTAATAAAATGTAACTGATAAAAAATAAAAATAAAAAATAAAAAAAAAGAAAGTATGAGCAAATATAAATGTTATGATATAGAGTGAATAAAAGTCCCAATACACAGTACCTATACAAAAGAAATGACCTCAAGATGGCCAGAATTTTCAAAGTCACATGCTTTTCTGAAGTAGGTCTGTGCATTGTTGTCAGTTTAAGAACATAGGAACAACCAGACTCTGAAGTCTTCTAAGCAAATTTGTAGTAATAATATAAGTTTTTATTCATCACGCTGATCCTGGTTCCCTTGTCTATCTTAACTTTATGCCCACCAAAGTGCTTTTGAATTTGTCCTTTAAGTTTGTCATCTTTTACTGGAGATTGCCATCTCATTGGTAAATACTTTTAAATATTAGGAATTTTCTTTTTAATAAAATAGGTATTTAAAACTCACCACAGAAAACATATTACCTAAAAGGAACTCAATAATTATTTGTACAAATACAGCCTGTAAAACTTGAAATAAAAATACTTGTTTACTACTTTATCAGGAGAATGAAGAAAGTAATCAGTTCAAGGCATAGATTAAGGGAGTATCTGGCATTGTTGGAGATATTTTTTATTATAAGGTGGGAAGCATTGGGGAGTGTCTGGATATTCAGTGGACAATGGCCAGGATGTTGCTAACTATCCTGTATAAACTGGAGAGCCACTGAAACAAAGAATTACCTGGCCTCAGTGTCAATAGCGTTTAAGACTAGGATACTCTGGAGAACAGAATTGGCTTGTATCATGAATAAAATATTTAAATAAATTAGAAATGTTAGCTGGTCAGTTGCTTTACAATTGATACATGATTACAGTGGCTGTTTAAATTTTGAGATATTCTTTCCTGAAGGGAGGAAGACCTGAGGAGCACAGGGGAGTCATATATACTTCTAAAGGTCCTAGCTGACCTTCCAAAGCCTTTGGGTTGCACATTGCTTTTAGCACTTGCTTGTTTTCTAGACACATTTCTGACCTCAGGTTAGGGCATCTTCTTCCTTGAGTCACTTAGCTGTGGTTGCTATGTCTAATGAGTACTCTCACATTGACTCATTGAATGTCACTCCCTTCTCTTTTTCTTTCTACTCCTTTGTCATTGACTCTAAGGAGGATAAAGCCACGAATCCAGAATCCAGGGGAATGATGGTTGCTCCTTATTCTCCTTTGTGTTTGGGTTACTCCTAAAGGAAGTTGGCTTTTACTCAACTTCCTCCAAAGAAATATAAAAACAAAGATCTTTCTCTGTGGGATGGGTGCCTCCCTAGGAGGCATGGCTTCACTGCTCCTGACCTCACTCATAATTCCTAAGTTCCATCTATCCTGAAGCTCCCAGTTACTCATGTGTGCTGTGTGTGTTAAGCTTTCAGCCATCACCTCTGCAGCCTTACCTGGCTGTTACCTCTGCTCAAGTCCCATGTGGCACCTGTAGCTTTATTGTACCAAAGGAAAGAAGATGGTAAATGTCAAGGATTTAAAGAACAGAATGAAGGTCACCACCTGATACTTTCAGAAGCATCATGGAACTTACAGAGGTTTTACTGCCTTCCTACCCTTCTACTTCTAACGTGTTTTGTGCTTTAATATGCTTCAGTGTGTCACACCCTCATGCTCTATTCTTTGAATTTAGTTGTTCCTTTTTCCCCCCTGCATATCCTTTGCTTTTTATTATAGATGTGATCAGAACCCTAGATAGGTCAATACAAATACTGAGTTCTGTAATTAAAGGGTCTTAGTGTTCCAATTGGTGAGTAGATAAACTGGATTTTTTGTTAGCACTATACCCATGTACCTGTCCAAAATTCTATGAACCTGGCAATCTTCCAAATTATGGATTTTCAGTTTACAGATACAGAAGATTTCACTGGAATAAATTGTTTTAAGATGCTTTATTAAATTGTCCCTGGGTTTTTTAACCAATTTTTTTGAAGGAGAAAAATGAAATGGTCTTGTGTAAATATAACCTAGAACCCCTTCTCGGATGTAGCCCATGGTAGCTCAGTATCCAAGTGTGTTCCCCAGTAAGGGAAACAGGGACTATTTCTGCCATGAACTCAATGGCTGGCTCTTCGACCTCCTCCCCCCCCACACAAGGGAGGAGCAGCTCTGTTAGGCCACAGAGGAGGAACTTGCAGCCAGTCCTGAAGATACCTGATAAGCTAGGGTCAGATGGAAGGGGGAGAGGTCCTCCCCTATCAGTGGACTTGGAAAAGGACAGGGAGGAGATAAAGGAGGGAGGGTGGGATTGGGAGGGAACAAGGGAACAGGCTACAGTGGGGATACAAAGTTAATAAACTGTAACTGATATTAAAAAATAAATTTAATTAAAATAATAAAAAATAAAATAAAATAAATTGCACTAAAAAAAATTGCCCTAGTTCCCCCTAAATAACTGAGTGGTGACTAAGAAAGGTAAGAGCAAGCTGGGTTAGTGTTACCTAACTCTAGAGGGTGAATGCACTAATACAACTACCGCAGTCTAGTTCCCAGAGGAATGCAATGCTTTCCTTTACAGAGTTGTCAGCATTCCAGCCACCTCGATGATGATATTGCCTAAGACCAGTAATGGAGGGGAGGTGTGTGTGAAAACAATGCCTTACTTAGCCAGGAAAAAGTGCTTTGCATATAGAGCTTACAGCTTTCTGCTCACAAAGTTGCTAAGGTCAGAATTCCAGAGAGAAAGACAGAGAGAGAGAGAGAGAGAGAGAGAGAGAGAGAGAGAGAGAGAGAGAGAGTTTCTAGGCCTGGGGTTCTTATAGGCAAACAGAAAATAGAAATAGCTGACAAATACTGAGTGCTAACTGTCAGTGTCTACACTCTGGTAAGTAATTTATTCATATTAAATTATTTTATCTTCACACTCCTTTGGACCTACGGCTTTGGAAAGTTAAAGAACTTATGGTAATTCTTCCCTTTAGAATTTGGCAAATCCAAAACTCAAAAAGCACAAGTAGTTGATTTGAAATTCTAAGTCCTTCATTACCACTCCTTGTCCCTAGGATCCCTCTGCCATTCTTGCATTTAATAATGCTCCTCATTTTAAATCCATGGTATCCGTCAGCTTAAGGGCAATTATAGTAACTTTCACACATATTTCTAAAATCAGGCTTCAACTGCAGGTCTTCTTGGCAGTATAAGGATGAAGTTTTGGCAGAAAGTGATTTTGTTGGTAAACTTACATGTGTTGAGAAGATCTTCTGCTATTGGCATTGAAATGTCTGAAAGTCAAGAAAATGAAAATATTTACATCAATAAACACATTTTATTTTTTAACATCAATGGTACTTACATTGTTTTGGAAGTAGCCTGTAAACATCTCATTTATCCTGATTGCCAGTTCTGTTTATGAATTAACATAGAGAAAAATAAAACATTTATACTTCTAAAAATACTAAAGTTCTTCATTACAGTTTATTTGCAAATCAATTTAGTGTTGAAATGTCCTAAAATATATGGGAAATGATGACCTTCTACAAGATCTTAGAGGGCACTGGAACAATAATCCTAATAACTAAGATGTTGTTACTTTTACTATACTTTTAAAATTAAGATGATTTTTGATTAACAAATAAAGAAATGGGTTCCACTGGCCTGTTTTATACACATATAGTTATACTTTCTTCTTGTTGCCTCTCAATCTTCTATTCTGTTTCTTCTCATCTGGATGCCCTTTTCCTCTCAACTCAGGCCACATTTCTGCTTTCTTTACACATATTCCATTACCCCTTCTTTTTCTTACCTCCTCATACATTTAAACTTTCTCCTCTTTTCTTTTTTCTTTTTATTAATTACAGTTTATTCACTTTGTATCCTAGCTGTAGCTCCCTCCTCCATCCCATCCGAATCCCACCCTCCCTCCCTCTTCTCCTATGCCCCTCCCCCAGTGCAATGATAGGGAAGGTCCTCCTCCCCTTCCATCTGGCCCTAGTCTATCAGGTCTCATCAGGACTGGCTTCTTTGTCTTCCTCTGTGGACTGGTAAGGCTGTTCCCCCTTAGGTGGAGGTGATCAAAGAGCCAGCACATGAGTTCATGTCAGAGACCGTTTCTGTTCCTATTATTGGTGAATTGTCTCGGACACTGAGCTGCCATGGGCTATTTCTATGCAGGGTCCTTCGTTGGAATATCAGTCTCAGAAAAGACCCCTGTGCCCAGATTTTTTTATTCTATTGGTCTCCTTGTGAAGCTCCTATTCCCTCCAGGTCTTTCTGTCTCCCCCTTCTTTCATAAGATTCCCTGCACTCTGCCCAAAGTTTGGCTATGAATCTCAGCATATGTTTTGATACCCTACTGGGTAGAGTCTTTCAGAGGCCCTCAGTGACAGGCTCCTGTCCTGTTCCCTGTTTTTTCCTCCTTCCAATGTCTGTTCCATTTGCCTTTCTGAATGAGCATTGATCATCTTACTCAGGGTCCTCCTTCTTGCTTAGCTTCTTTAGGTGTACAGATTTTAGTGTGTTTATCCTATCTTATAGGTCTAATACCCACTTATAAGTGAGTATATACCGTGTGTGTCTTTCTGCTTCTGGAATACCTCACTTAGGATGATCTTTTCTAGATCCTACCATTTGCCTGCAAATTTCATGATTTCCTCATTTTTAATTGCTGAGTAGTATTCCATTGTGTAAATGTACCACAATTTCTGTATCCATTCCTCAACTGAGGGACACCTGGGTTGTTCCTAGATTCTGGCTATTACAAATTATGCTGCTATGAACATGGTTGAGTCAATGTCCTTGTTGTATAGTTGAGCATATTTTGGATTTGTGCCTAGGAGTGGTATAGCTGGATCTTGGGGTAGCACTATTCCTAATTGTCTAAGAAAGTGCCAAATTGATTTCCAAAGTAGTTGTACAAGTTTACATTCCCACCAGCAATGGAGGAGGGTTCCCCTTTCTCCACCTCCTCTCTAGCATGTATTGTCACTTGAGTTTTTGATGGGTGTAGCCATTCTGATGGGTGTAAGGTGAAATTTCAGGGTCGTTTTGATTTGCATTTCCCTGATGACTAAGGATGTTGAGTATTTCTTTAAGTGTTTCTCTGCCATTTCTCTTTCTCCTCTTTTGTAATTTTCATTAATGTTCTGGCTTATTTCACTTAACATAATACTCCATAGTTCTGTGTATTTTCCTGTAAATGTTATAATGTTATTCTTCTTTACAAATGAACAAAATTCTGTTTTATATAGGTACTACATTATCTTTAATCATCTGTTGATGGATATCTAGGCTGGTCCTCATTCTGACTATTGTGGACAGTGCTGTAATACATATGGATATTCAGATTTAGGATCCCTTAGTGTGTGTCCAAAAGAGCCGTTGGCTCAAATAGTAGTTCTGGTTTTAGCTTTACCATTTTTATTTGTGTTAAGTGCATTTTACTATATTTTAAATTTTATATTCTTTGTGTGCTATAGGCCAATTGTTTGCCATCCCAGTTCCCATTTATTTTGGATCAAAAGAATTTAATTTAGCAATGAGACATAGTTTAAAATTTTCTTTTTACTCCCGGATAGAGAAGACATCTTAGGGAGTTGGAAAGAAATTATTTATACCAGAGCGTTTCACTATGCAGTACATTTGTGAACAGAATTGCAAAGTTGCTCAATCGATGTAGGAAAAGTATGAGGAGGGAATAAACAGATGAGTTATACTTCAAGTATGTAGAAAATATGACAGTTTTCATACGTAGAAAACTGTCAACTTCACTAGCTAGTTCTACTTAAAGGGTTCAAAAAGGCATTAGCCACTGTAGTATGAGAAAAACACTATTAATGTCTATGTTGGTTCATATTATGTTCTTGATTTCTATAAATCAAGGAAGAAGTATACAAATCTTCATTTCTATTACAGTTACAGTTTTACATTTGGTTGCACAATAAATCATATAGACAAAAGAATCCTTTACCAGACGTTGAGCTGTGTGGACAAAAGGCAAGGGCACTTAGCAGTCACCTAGGCTAGAGAAGAAAGGATCCACCCCTGCTTCATAAGAAGTCTGCCATAGCTTAATGTACCCATCACTGCTGCTTCCAGAGGCTGTTTTTTTGTTTGACATATCTATAGTTCAGTTTTGAATTTTTTATGCTTGTTAACATATATCAAATCCAATTAAAATTAAAAAAACACTTTTAAATGAATGGGACTAATATTGTCTTATATTTAACTGATAGTTTTAAAACTCCATGTTATTCATGTAAGTTCCTTCTTTACTAGAGGCTTTCTTTATTAATCTCTTCCTTGCCAAAGAAAACAAATGACTTGGACTTGTAGTTTGCTTTTTAAAAGCTGTGCTGTCCCATAGCTCAACAAAATACTTGTCACTTGGGCATGTGGAAGACAAGTGACAGAAAACTGAAAAATGACTTACATCTTTTTCCTTTCAGATTGAGTCATGGCGGTGGCTGTCTGTTTTTCCTGCCTTTTAAGTCCCGTGACTCATACTCAGAGGTTAGAAGATTTGTGGATTGACCTCACAACCACAGATTCAACAATGTAACCTAAGAGACTCTGTTTACAGTGAACTATATTAAGGAAGTGACAGAAAACAATGCCTCTGTCTCTGCCAAGGAGGGGATGGATCAAAGGATAGTAAGAATCCTGGGAGTGGTGGCTCACAGCTGTAATTCCAGTAGAAGGAGTGAGGTTGAGGCCAGACCAGTTTATAGGACAAGAAAATTAAAAGAAACGAACAGCTCAGCAAACATGCATTGATCTTCTCCAAGGGCGTAGGTTATCAAAGTGCAGGCATAGATTTATCTTAAGTGAATCAAAAATTCATAAATAATATTTAAATAATTTCTAATTCTGTCCATTTTCCTGTGGTAAGTTTTATGGCAGACCTGTAGACAATTGAATGCATCAATAAAAGCAAAAAGGGAGGATTTAAACGTTTGACAAAAATTTCATTTTGTGAAGGAGCCAAGGAATTTATTTTAAGACCGAGCATCATAGGTATGATGTTGTTAAAGGCTGAGTGTTAGATTTGGAACATGCCTTCTAGGTTAGTGCATCATTACTATTCATGGTTGGGAAGTATGAGAGGCAAGTCTGGATGGATTGGGAAGATGGAGGATTCTTGTCCTGGGTGTATTGGGGACCTACTTTAAATCTAACACTCAGATGACAGAGGCAGGTGGATTTCTGTGAGTTTTAGGATAGCCTGGTATACAAAGCAAGTTCCAAGCCAGCCAAGGTTACATAGTGAGATTATGTCTCAAAGAAGAACAAGAAGGAGGAGGAGCAGAAGGAGGAGAAAGAAAAGAAGGAGGAAAAAAAAAAGAGTTGCTGCTCTAGGTGGTAGAATATACTCTTATCCTCATTGATCCTAGGCTATCCACAGTGAGTGACTTCCAGGCTAGTGAGGACTATATAGAGAGAACAAACAAACAAACAAATAGGGAGATAAAGGTTTATAAAAGGAAGACTCCTCTACAATCTGATTTCATTTTTCCTTGAATGAAGAAATCTGAAGCAGATGATGATAATAAAAACCAAACTGTAAAATTCTAAGAATAAGGAGTATTTTTTTTATAATAGTAGTAGGCTCATTCATAATAGTAAGTGTATAGATCATGAATTTTCATGTTAATTAGGTGAATTTATCACTTTACACCTGTGCAAATTCTAAATAAGCCAATTAATTCTACATTTCATATGCATTTCCTGAGTTTTCTATGTAGAAGCATTCAGCCATACTCTTTAGGGATATTTAAAATGTTCAACTGGTGGATTTCAGAAAACTTTAAACTGTAAGCCTATATGGACTTGTTTGGCAAAATATACACAAAAATTGTTTCATGATGGAAAAGTTATCTCCCACTGTTGTTCCTCACTGGTGATATTTTAGCAAACACAGCTGTAATGTAAGTGGTCTGCATTAAAAAGCAAAGGACCATAGTGTGGACCTGGGTTATGCCTGAACAGAACCAGAACACTCCACTCATTGTAGGTTCTGGTTGGCCACCTATCTATCTATGCTCAATAACTGCTTTTCTTTGTTTCTAATTTGACTGAAAATTATCCTGTAGTTACACATCATGTGCCATTTGCTAATCCTCAGATTGATGTAGGTTAATTTTTTTTTAGAATAAAATATTAACTTAATCATGAGTTTTTTCACAGATGCCAAGTTTTGTTTTGTTTTTGTTTTTTTTTAATTTTTTTTCAGATGCCAAGTTTTTTTTTTTTTCCAATGCAGTTTATTCAGGAACATTGAACAATCCTCGGACCCCGGGGAAAGCCAGCCCACAGCTTAAATAGCCTCTGGGTAGCCAACCCAGGCGTGCCACGGGGGCAATGCAGATAGGTCCACATACATAGAAGCAAGCCAGATTCTCGGCCTTAGCCAAATGTGGAGTTGTTCGTGACAGAGAGCACTCACCATCGGGAAGGTGGAAGGCGGAAACCAGCTCCATCTTTAAGGCATAGCATTCCGCAGCTCTCTACAGTTCCCCCTTTTTGTTTTAGACGCATCAGGCAAGAGTAGAGGTCTGATCTCTGATAGCCATGATCATTCAGGCCTTTACAGCCATTGAAGCAGGACATTCTCCCCAAGCATCGTTGGATACCATAAAAAGCTAAAATGATACGCTCAGGATGCGAGGCTAAGCACTGCACTCAGGGTCAGCCGCTTTGGACCCAGAGAAGAGCATGTCTGATTGCATGCGGGTTGATGCCCCAGGTCCCGCCTCTGAGAAAAAGGTATTGGACGGGTCTGATGCTCTTTGGGTGGATGACACCTAAATGAACATCTGTACAAAGTCCCAATTTATTTCTAATATCACAGATGCCAAGTTTTATGGGTAGGTGGCACATGCAATTTCAGAGGACAACTTGGATGGTATGTTATTTTATTATTATATAATAATATTATGTAATATTCTATAACTCTATCCATAATATTATTTTGTGACATTTTAATGTGTTTATCTCATATGCCCTGTTGATCACCATCACCTTTAAGTAGTGACTGTTTTAATAATATTTATGATGGGCAGTATCTAGTACAAAATTGTTTTATTTAGTTGTAAGCATCTCAAACTTTAAACTGAGGACCACATTTAAAAAGTATACAAAGTAATGAATTTCTAATGCCTGGAAGCCGCTTTAAATGAAAAGTTTGGGAAAACTTCCTTATATTTTCTATGTGGTGAAGTCAGGAATTGGGGAAACAAGGTTTCTGCAAGAGTCAAAAAAAATATGCACTGAAGTTTCTATTGAGTAAATGGTCCAATACACTTTCATTTAAAGGCCATTTGTTTTTCTAACGTCCGTATATAAACCACTGTAAAATATTGACAAGAAATGGAATGAAGGTAGGAAGAACTTAGATGAGAAAATAGAAGAAACAGATAAGACAGTAAGAACTCTTGACATCAGAAGATGAAAAGAAGAATAAAATATAAGGAAAAAAATTGAGGACCCAGAACTGCAAATATTTGAAGAATTTAGTGACGATGTTAACAACCTATACTTCCCCAAATGTCATGAGGCCACCACAACACCCAGCCTGTTAGTAGGCTCTTCTAGGGATGTAGGGAAGTCTTTGGTAAGTTTGAGAGTTTTCCAGAAACATTTTAAGAAATAAAACATTTTAAAAATTTTTATTTAAAAGATAAATTACTAACTACTCTGAAAAATTGTCTATCTAACAGTTGTTTTTGCTAACAAATGGAGATGGTTAAGGTGTTTTAATTGAAATATTTTAAGAAACATTTTGCTGATAAAAAATAGATTTGTTAAAGCTAAAAACTGGTTCTTCGCTAAGAAAACACATTTTTATAATCATATTCTCTTTCAGATATCTTTAGAGGTTTATAAAAAAATGATGGGGTTAGTTCAGTCATTTAAGTCATGACACAGTGAAACCATACCTTGTCCCAAGGTCAAGGCTCATGAAGATATGTGTTCTGCTAACTCAGGTGGTGTTCCAGTTTTAGCCAGCTGCTAATGGGTGCTAGGCCAAGCCTTGCGGCTAGGTTGGTAAAAAGCCTTGGCAGTGGGTCAGGGTCAGGATCCATGAATGTGTACATGATTGTTTCCAGTTTTTTTTCTGAAGCTTTGCTTTAACCAATTATGATTTAGAGTAAGTACTTAGCATGATTCATCCCTATTCAATATTTTGATATTATTGTGTAAGAAGTTATTGTTATTATTTAAAAACAAATAGAACCCTAGCCTTAAATTGCCCATTAAAGCCATGAACATTATAAGACATTTCAACTTTATAAGGCATTTCACTTAAAGTGCTTTCATTGGTGTATGAAGCTTGAAGCTTTTTTCCTTTACATGACTGATTTAGGGTTGTTTTTTTTTTTCTTTTACAATTAGCAAGAGACAGCCACTGCACTTGTCTCTGCAGTTTCACAAGTCTACTATTGGACTGTATTCTTGGCTCAGTGCTTCAGTTTGTGTCAGTAATAGGCAAGCTCATCATGTTGTGAGATGAAGTTGTTTATGAAATATCACTTGCATGTCTCTTTGACATTAAAATTTAAGTTATATAAATATTAAATAATAAGTGCATGCCCTGTTTATCCAGCAATATCAGATGAGCATTCATAGAGTAAGAGAGGAGAAACTGTATCAGGGCATGCTGGTGGAAAGGTATAGCCTAGTGTTCCAGAAGAAAGCAAGTTCCAGGCCACCCTGCAATTCTTTTTTTTTTCCTTTTTTCTTTTTATTAATTAAAGTTTATTCATTTTGTATCCCTCCCTGCAGCTCCCTCCTTTCTCCCCTCCCAACCCCACCTCTCCCTCCCCCTTCTCCATCCATGTCCCTACCCACGTCCACTGATGGGGGATGTGCTCCTCCCCTTCCTTCTGATCCTAGTTTATCTGGTCTCATCAGGAGTAGCTGCATTGTCTTCCTCTGTGGCCTGTTAAGGCTGCTTCCCCCTCAGGGGGAGGTGACCAAAGAGCAGGCCGATCAGTTCATGTCAGAGACAGTCCTATTCCCATTACTATGGAACCCACTTGAACACTGAACTGCCATGGGCTACATCTGTGCAGAGCTTCTAGGTTATCACCATGAATAGTCCTTGGTTGGAGTATCAGTCTCAGAGAAGACCCCTGTGTCCAGATTTTTTTGGTTCTTTTGCTTTCCTTGTGGAGCTCCTGTCCTCTCCATGTCTTAGTATCTCCCCCTTCTTTCATAAGATTCCCTGCACTCTGTCCAAAGTTGGCTATAAGTCTCAGCATCTGCTCTGATACCCTGCAGGGTAGAGCCTTTTAGAGGCCCTCTGTTGTAGGCTCCTGACCTCTTTCCTGTTTTCTCACTCTTCTGATGTCCATCCTCTTTGCCTTTCTGAATGGTGATTGAGTATCTTAGCCAGAGTGCTCCTTCTTGATTAGTTTCTTTAGGTATATACCCTGAAATCCTTATGGAGTATCTGTCTCAAAAAGCTATAGGATGGTGTAAAGGGGATATTGTGCAGTTAACTTTATCTATTGACTTAATCATTTTAATGGAACAAGATACTAAATATCACTGAGTACAAATTTTGGGTTTGGGAATGAATATCAGCTTTCCCTCCATTAAAATAAATGGAATTAGGTTAAGAATTTGCCACAAAATTATCATCATCATCATCATTTGTTTTTTTGAGACATGGTTTCTCTGTGTAGCCCTGGCAATCCTAGAACTCACTTAAAACAATTTTTTTTTCTACAAACATGGTTAAGCAAATGTCCTTTTGTGTACTTGAGCATAGTTTGGATATATGCCTAGGAGTGCTGTAGCTGGATCTTGAGGAAGCACTATTTCTAATTCCTATTCTTATAAATTTTTATTGGGTAGGAGAAATATATAAATGTTTTTTTTTCTAAATTTTATTTTAAATAGTCAATGTCCAGGGATTTAAATATTTTACCTTGTAATGGTTTAATATTATAATAACAACAAAAGGTTAAATGTAATGCTGCTGTATCTATATTTATTTAGTACAGAAGTGTTTGTGTATCTTTATTTTATTTGGTGCTTTTATTCTTATATGAGCAATGTTTTCATTTTTTTATTTTTATTTTTTGGTTTTTCGAGATAGTGTTTGTTTAGCCTTGGCTGTCCTGGACTTGCTTTGTAAACCAGGCTGCCTTTGAACTCAGAGATCTGCCTGCCTCTGTTTCCCAGAGTGCTGGCATTATAGGCATGCAATGATATCTATGGACTATTTACTTCATCCCTAAGGCTTGTAAAATCATGTTAAAAGAGCTTACTACCCTGCTTTGAATCCATACATGAAAAACACACATATATATCTCCTAAGACTCAGCTGGTTATACAGTGAATATCCAATATTCAGTTATCAGAAATATCAATGAAAGAATAGTTTCTTGATATACTTTATATAGTAACATTTCTTCTATTCTTGCTATGTGCCAGGTAGTATGCTAAGAGACTTTTCTGTCTATGCTATGAAATCTGTGATGTCATATTCTTCTTTTTAAAGATAAAGAAGTGATTAATTTTGGGGGGAATGTGAGGTAGAGAGTTTAAGTTTTCTGTACTCTCCTAATGTGTAAGAGGCTCTTTTTAGAAATATCTCAGTTTTTTCCTCTTAATTAATAAAGAAATGCGAGTTTATATTAGACTGAGAATTGGATTGTTATGAAATAATCATTTAACCCATTTTATTAAATGAGAATACAGCAAGAACCCCTATGAACCAGGTCAAAGGCCCTCAAACAGACACTGAAATTACCGAACTTTGATCTTAGAATGCATCCTTTAGAACATTGCATCCTGCCAGGCTTCAGATTGATAACCCCGGAATGTTTGCTCCAAAAAAGGGCTAATCACTTCCAAAGGATTTGCTTTCATGCTGAATGACATCAGGATGAAACTTCTATAGACAACTAACAGGAGCTATAAAGAGGAGATGGGTAGTTTTGTAGTGTCCACCCACTCCAAGATGACTCCTGACCCAGATGATGGCTTTGGAAGGTGATGGATGTATTTTTATGCTCGCTAGGATTTCCTGGGAGAAATCTCTCTCCCTTCTCATTCTTCATCCATGTGGTTTAGCTTCCATGTGACCTGACTTGTACACTGTTCTCTATCACCGTTTTCACATTTAATGAAGAAATGTGACCCACTCTGTTCACATTTGTTGGTGGCCAAGCAGAGGAAATCATTACATTTTTCTGGCGTATTAAGCAGAATCTGTTTCTTCTTTCATTAGGATTGCCCTCTGGAGAATTTGTAAGTCACGAGCTGCTGAATGTTTTCCTAAGAATGAAGCTAAAATGGAGCTAAGAGATGGAAAAACTGTTTTCTGTAACCTGCTTAAAGCCCCTGTCTCTAACCCTGCCAGAAGCAATCTGCATGCTGGTTTCACTGCTGTATGAGCAAATTAAAGTAAATTGAATTCATTTCTGTCACTTGACTCGTATTACAAAGCTTACTGAATGGTATTTATCAGCTTTTTTTTTTTTCATGCCAGGCACTGTGCTGTGATGAATTTTCATTGTACTTTAAGGCAAATCAACTTTAGTCTTTATATGTGGAACACTGGAGCCCAAGAGCCAGTAGAGCTGAGAAATTGTGTTTGGCCTAATTCTCAGGTATCTAGAAAATCTTGAAATGTCACAGATGTTTCTTTTATCAGTTTAACCAACAAAGAACATGTTTTATGCTGTGGGCTTACCCATTACCGTGGCACATGATATTATATTAACCACTTTGAGTGTAGCGGTCTCCACCAAGTCATCTCTATTAGTTTTCTTGGGCTGATGTAAAAAATTATCACAAATGGTATGACTTATTACAATTTAGTCTCTCACAGTTATCAAGGCTAAAGTCTGAAGTCAAGATGGCAACAGGGTTATGTTCTTGATCTGCGTCTGTTTCCTTCTTCTAGGCTTCTGGTGGCTCCAGGGACTCCTTGGTGTCCCTTCGTTTACACTCAGTCTCTAACCCAGTCTCTATCCCCACATGGCTATGTTTATTCTTTTAGATAGACTTATTAGGACCCTGTTCAGAGAAGCAGGACCACTGTAATCTAGTGTGGTATCATCTTAATTTAGCTAGTTTAATCTATAAAGACTCTGTTGTCTAATGTAATCATCCCCGTTTATCCTGAAGATCTAATATAAGGATCCTCAGTGGATGCCTGAAACTGGATATTTTTTTTTTCTAGGTCTTAGACTCAAAGCATAGTAGGCAAAGAGAAGGTATGGAAACGAAACAAAATAACACAACAAAGTCAAATGAGCAGGTAAAAGAACGAAGTGATGCAGTGCAAACGAGAAGCCCCTCTGTCATCAGGGAGTTGTTCCACAGTGCTGTTCCTTCCCCACTGTAGACCCTAATCCAGTGCTGTCCAGACATAGAGTCTTTGTGCTCACAGAGGCACTCCATGGAAGCCAGCATTGTTCAACGTGCATTGCTGTCTCATAGAGGAAAGAGGTGTTTAGCCTCTTACTGGTGTGTGTGTGTGTGTGTGTGTTTCTGTGTGTGTGTGCATGCACATGTGCACATGGTATGTTGGGCATGTGGAGGTCATAAGATAATTTGTGAGACTCAGTTCTCTCCTTTCACCATGATCCCAGGGAGTAATATCAGGTCATTAGACCTGTTATCAAATACATCTACTTTTTATCTACTTTTTGAACCATCTCACCAACCCCCACAACTATTTGTACTGACTGTGTGTGTGTGTGTGTGTGTGTGTGAGAGAGAGAGAGAGAGAGAGAGAGAGAGAGAGAGAGAAATTCACAAAGGGAGCTCAGTTGAGAACTTGTTATATTGAACTGCTTGCAGGAAAGCTTTTGGGCATTTTCTTGATTAATGGTTAATGTGGAAGGACTCAGCTTACTATGGGCAATGCCATCTCTGGGTTGGTGGTCCTGGGTTGTATAAGAAAGCACACTGACCAAGCCATGAGAAGCAAACCAGTAAGCACCTTTTCTCCATGGCTTTTGCTTCAGATTTTTGTCTTGAGTTCTTTTTTTTTTTTTTTTAAAGATTTATTTATTTGTTATGTATACAGTGTTCTGTCTACATATACACCTGCAGACCAGAAGAGGGCCCCAAATCCCACTATAGACAGTTGTGAGCCACAATGTGGTGGCTCGGAATTGAACTCAGGAGCTCTGGAAGAGCAGCCAGTGCTCTTAACCTCTGAGCCACCTCTCCAGCCCCCTTGTCTTGAGTTCTTACCCTAACTTCCCTCTACAGTGGGATATGACCTGAGAGTTGTAAAATGAAAGATAAATGCCTTTGTTCCCAAGTTTCTGTTGGCTATGGGTGTTTCATTACAAGAATAGGGACAACTTCCAAATCTGTAAATCATACATATTGAATGGTCTTGTTTTCTCTGGATAAAAAAAAAAAAAATCTCAGTAACTAATAATAATTGTGTTAAACCTAAGTAATGAATAATAATTTTGTTAAATATTTCGGTTCATTATAATGTATCAGTTCTCTGAAATCTCTGTAACAGCTATAAGAAGTATTTAAAAAATTTTTATACTCATTTCTATTATGCCATGGTTTGACAGAGACACTCAAATGTTAAGTAAATGTCTCAAAGTCATGCATCTAATATATAGAAACTGAAAAATCTAATTATCAAGCCATATGGTGAATGTAGAATCTTGAATCACATCCAGAATCTGTGATCTCAACCACTACTTTATGTTACTTTTCTTTTTTGAGTCACATTGTAGGATATTGGTGCTAAAAACCAGCCATTCATTTGATTACCAGCTGTGGCCAGAGGCAGGCAAGTCTGTCTTAAAAATGTAGAGACTTTTCTGTATAATAAGCAGCATGTATGAAAATGTATTTGAAAGCTTTGACACATTTTTTTGTGAGGAACTGAGCTAACTAGTCATCATAAGAAGCCCATGGTATTTAATAAAGTGTTGAAACAGCAACTTGGCTGCCAAATAAATTTCACAGATCCCTATGGCACAGACCTACTTACGTGTTGACCAATGGTTATCTTGGTGAGGGCTGTCATGGATGCTTATAAGCCCTGTAGTAACTTGTTTCATTGTGGTTAGGGGAGAATGGCTTTGTCAGCTGCTGGGTTTGCTACTACATGGGTGAAACCTCACTCAGTTTTATGAGGCACCTAACTTCTGATGAAGAATGAATGGGGAGGGACAGAGTTTCCAAAACTTAAGATGATACCAGACCACAGTTTGTTCTTACTCTACTTTATTTAACTGCTTCTGAAAATAGTGTAGCCTCACATTTCAACACAAGTCCTGAGAAAAATCCGTTGTCTGCAAGAGACCACCAGAACATATATTTCCCTGATATCTTGTGTACTACTTTAAAATTTGGAAGCATGCCAGGAATAAAATATTTCTTTTATACTTGTGTTTGCGTAGTATGTAGCAATGAGTTTCTACAAGTAAACCTTTGTATATGAGGTTCTCTAAAGTTGGGAGGCTGCTTTTTTCCTGCTGTTTTAAGGCCACTATGTTTAGAGCTAGATGAGAAGGAAGGTGTGACAGGGGACATCTCAAGATCTCAGGGAAGTCACAGTTCAGCAAAGAAAGCCTCTTGTCAAGGAGAAGCCTGTTTACACTTTGCTTTTTGATGCTTTGATGTTCAATGAAAAGGAATGCTTGTTTGAGGGCCCCCAGACCCCAATTTTTTAGTCCTTCCTGTAAAGAAAGTAATACTTTTCCACCCGTGAATAAGCTTTTGATACAAAATGGTTTCAATTCTGTCTAAAAAAATTTCTGCATTATCTTTTTTTTATAGTAAAGATTTATTTAATGTATAGCAGTGATCTAGCAACATGTACTCCTGCATGCCCAAAGGAGGGCATATAGGCCCACCCAGTAAAGATGGTTGTGAGCCACCTTATAACTGCTGGGAACTGAACTCAGGGCCTCTGGAAGAGCAGACAGTGCTCTTAACTGCTGAGCCATCTCTCCAGCACCTGCATTATTCCTGTCACACAATTCGTAGTAGAGACTGGCATCCTGTCCTAGAGATGACTGTATTTTTATCACATCCCACATTATTCCCACTCTTAGTGACAGGGATCAACTGTGACCTCACTAAGAGTAAGATTCAGATTATATGTGACCGTGTGAGACAAGTTCCATTAAATGTATGTCAAAAGGGAATTTAATTTTTAAAAATGTCTACCTGGCCATCCAGATTGTTGACATTATTAGAACAGAAGGGGTCATCATGACCACAGAGTAAGCCATGGTTTAAGCTGCTGTGTTTAACCCAAAAAGAAATAGGTTATTTTGGATTCAGGTTACTTTCATGGGGCACAAAAATAGCTATCATTTTATGTAGCGTAATATTTAAGGAAAGAAACTCTGCTTAATATATATAACAAAGCACCCTATTCAGCTTAAAAGATGGAAGTCATTCCATGTCATATATATTCTTACCTGAAAATTTAAATGTAGAAGGATCTATAAGTAATCCAGTTTGGCCTTTGAGCTTCTGATACAAAGTGGTCTCAATGCTGTTCCAGAATTTTTCTACATTATTCTCATAACAAGCTTTAAATTTCAGCACAACATGTAGCACCACCTTTCCATTGGCTTTGCTGTAAAAACATAAACAGAGAAGTAGACTGTTATTTCGGGATAGAACCCCCGTCACTGTTAGTGACAGGAGTTGGGAGATAGTGAAGAGAGAAGGGTTGAAACAGTACCATAGAACTATTCTGCTTTGTTAACCATCCAGTCCCTCCAAACAACATTTTATGGATATAATGAAACAAATTTTTCAGTTTTAGATCCAGGGAAGCTGAGTTTGAATTTTTTATCTAGTATTGGCCACTGTGGTTATATAGCAAGTTGTTCTCATTCTGTTTCTTGATCTCATCCTCAAAATGGAATGATAATCTTAATTATTTTTTTTTAAGGCCTCCCACTTTTGCTTGAACTCAGGTTTCTAACCCAAGATCACGGCTTTTCTCCCATGTGCGGTCCAACACTATAAAATGTGTTGTTTTGTTTTTTTGTCTATGAGACTGTTATGCTTGGATTTAGAAACTAAAGGTCTCTGGTGCCTAGATTATCAATTTTACATACTTTATACATTCATCGGCACTACTTGACAATTTAATTATCTAATTGGTTTCTTGATTAGTAATGAGAGTTGTGATTGTATTTTATTTTTTCTGATACTTCTTGATGCTCATCAAAACTCAAATTTTTTAATGATAACTCATTAATACATATTTAAAAACTAAATTCCATGTATGTGGACCTATCTGCATTGCCCACGTGGCATGCTGGGGTTGGCTACCCAGAGGCTATTTAAGCTGTGGGCTGGCTTTCCCCAGGGTCAGATGATTGTTCAAGGTTCCTGAATAAACTGCAAAAAAAAAAAAAAAAAAAAAAAACCAAAAAAAAAAAAAAACAAAACAAAACTAAATTCTGTTGGCTCCATTCTAAGCTTATTGACTGAATATCCTGGACATTATTTCCTGTTGGGTTTAAAAATCTCATGAGGTGGAAAAAATAGTTTTTGTGCAAATAGGTGGCAAACAGTTTTTGAAGAGCTGATGTTAATTGAGATCCATTTCTCTGTGCCAAAAAAATTTATCTCCTTTACCAATTCTCCTTTCTGTGAACCACCTTGTCAGAGAGGGGGGACTTTTAGAGACACAAACTCCACATCTTCAAATATGTGAACTTCTTATTGCTCCAGCTTCTTTCTCTTCATACCAATTCCCCCTGATTCTTTATTGTTTATCGATATGTGTGTGATCATCTTGACATTGGGCAGAGAGCTGGGAAACCTTACTTCCGTAGGCTCCCTAACTGTGAGGGAAGGAAACCGATGCACTGTTCATGCAGGATTTGAGTGTTAGAGTCTGCTACAAACTGCTAAACACGTAGGTGTTTTTCCATTTATTATTTATCTATTTGTTTTATCCATGTACTTTTAATATTTTTACTTTTTAATATTAATTACAGTTTATTTACATTGTATCCCAGCTCTAGCCCCCTCATCTATGTACTTTTTAATGAGAGAAAATTTCAATATGGAACCTGTCTGGCTTGGAAATTGTGACTGCCTCCTCTCCTTAGACTTTCAGTCATGAATTACAAGAAGGTTCTGCTATGACACAGCAGCTTTTTCCTATTGATACCATGTGGAGTGGAGGACCAGGGTAGTATTAGAATTTGATTTTTAAACAAAAGCCCTAAATCTACTTTCATGTGAAATATTCTTCCTGTGATACTGAATCAAGTTTTTAAATATGTTTACAACCCCCCCAAATAATTTTTCAAAATTAATCCAGACATTCTGCCCATGATCTGTTATTCATTTTAAAATGAAAATTATTTATTTAATGTGTGTGTATGTGTGTTGGCGTGGGAAGAACAGCTCTCTAGTGGCAAATCTCTCTGGAATACTAGGATGGAACTTGGGTCACCAGGCTGATCCCAGTACTTCTGTTAATGAGCCTCTCTCATTCAGTTAAAAAGTTTTTAGTACATTCTTAAGTTTTCATTTATGTTTATTCGTTTATTCATCAAATAAACTGGAAATAGGAGTTGTGGTTTTACTCAATTTTCATTTTTGTTTGTACTTACTTATTTTATGTGTATGAGTCTTACGCTTGCATGTACATATGTAAACCATGTGCATGCAGTACTCATGGAGTTCAGAAGAGGGTATTGGATCTCCTGGAATTGGAGTCATGGATGGTAGTAAGCTACCACATGATTGATGGGAGCTGAACCTGGGTCCTCTGCAAGAGCAAAAACAAGTGCTCTTAACTGCTGAGCTGTCTCTCCAGCCCTGTACTTGTTTTCTTTTTTTTTTTAGATGTAGATATTTTTTATTTAATTAAAATTTTATTTTTTATGTTAACTATAGTTTATTTACTTTGTATCCCAGATGTAGCCCCCTTCCTCGTTCCTTCTCAATCCCACATCTCCTTCCATGCCCCTTTCCAAGTCCAGTGATAGGGGACATCCTCCCCTATCTAGGGTCCATCTGACCCTTGCTTATCAGGTCTTATCAGGACTGGCTGCATTGTCCTCCTCTGTGGCCTGGCAAGGCTGCTCCCTACTCAGGGGGAGGTGATCAAAGAGCTATCCACTGAGTTCATGTCAGAAACAGTCCCTGTTTCCCTTTACCCACTTGGATACTGAGCTGCCATGGGCTATGTCTGAGCATGGGTTCTAAGTTATGTCCATGAATGTCCTTGGTTGGAATATCAGTCTCAGAAAAGACCCCTGTGACAGATATTTTGGTTCTGCTGCTCTCCTTGTGGAGCTCCTGTCCTCTCCAGGTCTAACTATTTTCCCCTTCCTTCCTGAGATTCCCTGCACTTTGCCCAAAGTTTGGTTATGAGTCTCAGCATCTGCTTTGATACACTGCTGGGTAGAGTCTTTCAGGGGCCCTCTGTGGTAAGGCTCCTGTCCTGTTTTCTGTTTTCTCCTTCTTCCAATGTCCATCCTGTTTGTCTTTCTGAGTGAGGATTGATCATCTTACCCAGGGTCCTCCTTCTTGCTTAGCTTCTTTAGGTGTACAGATTTTTGTAGGTTTATCCTATATTATATGTTTAGTATCCACTTATAAGTGAGTATATACCATGTGTGTCTTCCTGCTTCTGGGATACCTCCCTCAGGATGATCTTTTCTAGTTCCCACCATTTGCAAATTTCATGATTTCCTTGTTTTTAACTGTTGAGTAGTATTCCATTGTGTAAATGTACCACAATTTCTGTATCCATTCCTCAACTGAGGGACATCTTGGTTGTTTACAGGTTCTTGCTATTACAAATAAAGCTGCTACGAACATAGTTGAACAAATGTCCTTGTGTACTTGAGCATATGTTGGATATATGCCTAGGAGTGGTGTAGCTGGATCTTGAGGAAGTGCCAGATTGATTTCCAAAGTGGTTGTACAAGTCTGTAATCATTTACTAACAAGGATTTCTCTTACATATATGAAGCAGAGGGGGATTTGCTATACTACATTAAATTTTATTTCTAACTGAAACACAATTTGTTGAAGAACAATGTAAAGGTAAAGATCAAAACTGCTTCTCATGATGTTTGCCATACCTTACTTGGACTGTGTGAGATTTGACGTAATGTTTCCTCAGTTTTGATTCATGAAATGTTTCATTCATCTATTAAAAAGAAAATGAGTTAATGACATGGTTTCACCTTGTTTTCAACATTTTTATCACTGTGGAAAACTTGACATACTGTGGAAAACTTGGTAAATAATAGTAAAACAAGCTATCCATTATCCAGCTTGACCTCATATGGCCAAATGTGTCTAATTTTACTTATTTATGAATGACTGCAGTTAAATAATTTCTATATTTCATAAAATATGCAATGTTGATATCTTCCCAAATCATGAAGAGCAGCATGATAAACTATAATATTGATTTTGAAGTGGTGAATTCAGTGGACCAGTATAGATTAATTTTCTTCCATCTGCAGATTTTATTAAATATCAGTGTAACAAAAGCAAGCAGCAATGTGCATAGAGATATTTCTAAATTGTGCATGTGTGCACTCGTGTAGTGTGTATTATGAATGTGCGTGTGCTGTGGCAGACCTGTAATGCCTATATGGCAATCCATTTTTTTCCTTTTTCAACTGTATGTTGTTGATGAGCTTAGAGGGAGATAGCAGGACACAGATAGTATGAAAGGGAAAAGGGATGGCATACTTTAACTAGGGAAAGGGAAGGAGGGTAATATGGATATAGGGAAAAAAATAACACTATCAATGTTTGAAAAAGCCACAGGGAAACACATCATTTTATAAGCTTACTTATGCTTAAACTATATATGCTGAAGTTACATCCACATGGGGTGACATTGTAGCCCCTCCCTTCCCTGAGCTCTGGACTATCTAACTGAAACCCCAGTCCTAGGCATGTGAAACTTTCTTTTGAGTTGTTAGTCAATCTCTTGTTGTTCCAAGACACTCTCCAAACAATACAGGCTTTTGTCATTGTCATTGTCATTGGTTGCCTCCCAGAATTTGAGGATGAGAGTCTATTGCCACAGACACAGTCTCTTTCGACATAGGACTTAGAAGAATGAAATCAGAACTAACCTGCAAGACTCTTCCCCGAAGATTAGTGCTCATAATATCTGAATGTGCTATACAAGCTGCCAAGGGAGAAGAGCAACCAGTTGTCCTACCTAGCTGTAAAGCCTAGGAACTACAAGACTGGTCTGCCAAGAAATCCCCAATGGTGGCAGTTATATCTTAGGGTAGGCTAGCCAACCATTGTCTAGCTGGACCTCTCAGAATGAGGGAATGCATGCCTGCTACTATAAGTCTAGCCAACTACTGATGGCTATAGAGATCATAGACTCTAGAGGAGAAACTACTATCACAAAACTATCATTTTTGTAAATGAATATAATTTCTAACTGTATTCTAACTACTTATCCATATGTCAACAGGTATCAGAAGCTCTCACCTCCATCAAAGAAACTTCTTTTTGCAGCAGATTGAGACTACTGCAGAGATCTCTAGTCAACATGAAGAGAATAAGTGACGGTGGGATGCCCAATCGCCAGTTGATTTGTTTGCACTATAAACCTAATCTTAGGGAAAAACCGCAGGAGAGGGTATGGAAAAATTTTACAACCTGAAGATGAAGATGCCTGTTTGCAAAATACTTTTAGACTTAACAGTTTGTGAAATCGCAACAAGATGGTCACCCAAACACAGGCATAATGACCATACAAGTCAACATGCAAACCTGGATGGGGCCATTTCTATAAGGTCTCACCCTTAGATGAAAACCTACAGCCAATCAATGGTTTTTGAGAGATGGAGAATCAATTTTCTCTATGAATAAGACACCTGACAGGTTATCAAATCCCAAGTGGTCAGTACTAAACGCATGAACAAAATAGGAATACCAAATAGACTGAATAGGTTGTGTGTGTGTGTGTAACAAAACTAAAGAAGAGGTCTTGAATTTGACAGGGTATGGGGGGCACAGAGAGCGAGGAGAGAGTATAGAGCACTGAAAATTATATACATACAGTATTCATGTATGAAATTCACAAAAATTAAAAACTAAAAGAATGCAAGGCTATACAAAGAAGTCTCAAGAGAAATCTTATGTAAGAATAACTTTTCAATTACTTTTCTCTCCGGATTTCCAATGTAATGGATGGTTCCTACAACAGAATCCTCAACATCACTAGACAAGATTTTCACCTGCTATAGCTTGCATATTGGCAAATATAGCCTTTGTAAGCATCATCATGATGGAACTGACAAAATGTTTCATTTATATGTCTTCCTGCTGCCAAGAATTGGAATATATGCATTTATTCAGTAAATTTTTTTTTTATCTTATGACCTGAACTATAAACAAGATTGTCATACTGTTTAAGTGAATACATGAAGGAAGACAGTTGATTAAGCAAGAAATAGACATGTAAGTATGGTGGTTTGAGATAGGTTTGATCTGACAAATGTTAAGTAATGAGATGGAATGATTCAGGCCTCATTCAGATAAGGCTTCTTTGAAGAAAGGATATGTGAATATAACCTGGAAGATGGAAAGTCAAAAGTAAAGGGAAGAGTGTAGTTTTCTAGGTACAGGAAATAAGAGTTGTGAAGGTCTCAGGTAAGAACAGACTGGTGTATTTGAGAGATTTGTGTCTCAGGTGACAAAGGAGATATCATATAAGTTGTATTTGCACAAGCATGTAGGGATGCCATTTCATAGGACCTTCTGGGCGAATTAGTTTGGAGGTTACTGGTGAGTATTCAGAGACCATGAACACAGAAAGTAACCATGTGTTCTTCTATTCCCAATTTCAAGGTATCTGCCTCTCATGAGAAAAGATACAATTGGCTTTATGAGAGTCAATAAAACACTGAGATGATAAAAAAACAAAACAAAAAAAACCTTTCTTTCCCACAGGTTAGGCAAAAATCCTGAGAACTCTCTGCCCTTGG
Organism: Meriones unguiculatus; assembly: GCF_030254825.1. Taxonomy (NCBI): domain Eukaryota; kingdom Metazoa; phylum Chordata; class Mammalia; order Rodentia; family Muridae; genus Meriones; species Meriones unguiculatus. Next base: position 160,030,108 of record NC_083351.1, read on the forward strand.
AAAGACTCAAGATACCTGTGGAGATCCAGGAATGAAACTGACTCTGGTCTTTTCTGGAACTTTCTATAGTTCCATAAAAGCCAATAAGGATCTGAGGCCAGCTTGGCCACATTGCAAGCTGCAAGCCATCCAAGGCTACAGAGTGAGACCATGTCTCAATAGCAACTCCAACAAAACCAAAGCCAACCAACCAACCAACCAACCAACCAACCAACCAACCCAATAAGGGACTGCAAGGTGAGGCTTCCTTCCATCAGAGCAGTGTGCATAAAACAGAGCAGGGGGCTTCTTTCTGGGGCCTTGGTGTGGACAGTAGAATGCCTTTGTACCAAACTAATCTGGCAAGATTTAAGAACATCTCCCTTGAGGACAGGAGGTCCACAAGGAGAGCAATAGAACCAAAAAATTTGAGCACAGGGGTCTTTCCTGAGACTCATACTCCAACCAAGTACCATGCATGGAGATAACTTAGAACCCCTGCACAGATGTGGCCCATGGCAGTTCAGTGTCCAAGTGGGTTCCATAGTAATGGGAACAGGGACTGCTTCTGACATGAACTTTGATCACCTCCTCCTGAAGGGGGAGCAGCCTTACCAGGCCACAGAGGAAGACAGTGCAGCCACTCCTGATGAGACCTAACAGACTAGGATCAGAAGGAAGAAAAAGAAACCCTCCCCTACCAGTGGACTTGGGGAAGGGAGTGTGTGGAGAAGGGGGAGGAAGGGAGGGATTGGGAGGGGAGGTGGGAGGGAACTAGAGGAGGGATACAAAGTAAATAAAGTATAATTAAAAATTAAAAAAAAGAACATCTCTCTTTCCATCTCATGGGGTTGCTTTGGATGAAAAGAAAATGACCAACAAAGAAAGACAGGAATGAAAATAAAGGAACCCAGAAGGCTGAGAACATAAGGCAGATTGAGTGTTCAGTGAAACATAGCTGCTAGAGAAATGATTGCAATTTGAACAATAATTGCAAAAAAGTAAAACAAAAACAAGCAAATAAAAAAAACCCTGACAATAATACTTAGATATAGAGAAAATAAAAAAAAAACTAGTACTGAAAAACAAAAATTTCAGATTAAAAATTTAGTAGTTCAGCAAGGCATGGGGACACATGTCTTTAATCTCAGAATTTGGGAGGTAGGGGCAGCTAAACTTTGTGAGTTTGAGGCTAGCTTGGTCTACAAAGTGAGTTATTAGACTAGCAAGGGCTAGGTAGTGAGACTGTCTCAAAAAAATTAGTAGATCAATTGAAAAACACAGTTTAAAATTTTTTGAGATATGAATTTATGTTTTGAAATTCTAAATGGAATAAATATCTTACATGTTAAAGTATTATTAATACTTTACTCTTGTACTACATTTACCAAGAAGTGATATTAAAAATGTTGTTGATGGAGGTGGAGGAAGGGTAGTCACCTGAACTGCTGGAATAAATGTGAGTTATTTTACCTTTCTTGACAGTTACATGGTAGCATTTCTTATATATATTATGGTTTCCAGTTGTGTATTTTTATGGGATGTGTGTGTTTCTTTTGCTTTTTCTTGGCTCTTTCTCTTTTTGTTTGTGTGTTTGTTGCTCTCCCTCCCTCCTCCTGAGATGTGGATCCTGAGGTGTGGGAGTGGAGAGATGAAGCTGAGCAAAGGCCAGCAAGCGGCATGTAGGCTATGGTAGCTTCCTTGTGCTCTTGACTGTGGATGTGGTGTGACTGGCTGCTTCAAATTTTGTCAGTGTGACTTCCCACAACGGTAGACTATAACCTGGAACTGTAGATGAACCTGTTCTCCAAGTTCCTGTTGGTCATGAAAGTTTATCACAAAAAAACAAATGAAACTAGGAAAACTTCAAGTCACTTAAAATATAAATAATAAGGCCATAATGTTTGATGCATTCTTAATTAAGTTTGAATTACCTCAGTTCTTTTATGGCTAGAATCCTAATTCGGAATGGTTTCTATTTAATGTATCAGATTAAGTATTATGTTTCAAAAATAGACATTGAGTAATATCTGAATTTAAGATTCTTGGAGTTTAAACTGTTTTTTTCTGAAACATTTTGAAGGACATGGAACTGAATGAATGTTAACGTAATTCTTACTCAAATTATAGATTTGCTAACCTATATTAAATGGAACAGAACTATTGTTATTTACTTTATTATTATTGTTTTTAAAATTATATATTTTTAACTCATATGAATCCCATAGAGAACCTGTCATTTGATTAGCTGAATGTAAAAGAGGCATATGCTCTGGTTAGTTTTGGGAGTTTTACTTGATGAATGCTCTGGTTGTTTCGCTAACTGATAGGTACCTTACTTTTGGATACTTCAGTACAGGTTTAGTGTAGAATGTTGGCTGAGTGTGTATATGGGTGTTTTGACCATCTATAAACCCAAAGCATTTATGTGGTAAAAATGATATTGCATTTTATTAACCACATTGAATTATTTATCTGGTTACCTTAACTTCTTTTTAAAAAATTATTTATTTATTTATTATTACAATTTATTCATTTTGTATCCCAGCTGTGGTCCCCTCCCTCAACCCCTCCCAATCCTATGCTCCCTCCCTCATCTCCTTCCCCAAGTCCACTCATAGGGGAGATCCTCCTCCCCTTTCCTCTGACCCTAGCCTATCAGGTCTCATCAGGACTGGCTGCATTGTCTTCCCCATGGCCTGGTAAGGCTGCTACCCCACCTCCTCCAAGGGGGAGGTGATCAAAGAGCCAGCCACTAAGTTCATGTCAGAGACAGTCTCCATTCCCATTACTAGGGAAACTTGGAAACTGAGCTGCCATGGGCTATATCTGTGCAGGGGTTCTAGGTTATCTCCATGCATGGTTCTTGGTTGGAGTATCAGTCTCAGAAAAGATCCCTGTGCCAGATTTTTTTGGTTCTGTTGCTTTCCTTGTGGAGCTCCTGTCCTCTCTAGATCTTACTATCTCCTCCTTCTTTCATAAGATTCCCTGTACTTTGCCCAAAGTTTGTCTATGAGCTTTAGTATCTGCTTTTTATACCCTGCTGTGTAGAGTCTTTCAGAGGCCCAAACTTTTTACAGTTTGAAGTGTGCTAAAGATTTTCTAGTATTTTTGTGGTCTTTAGAGGACCAGAAAAAAAAAACAAAACTCACAAAGTTTCACTTCGGGCAACTTAATCTCTTAGTGTCTCAGTTTCTTTATATGACATTGGGGCATTCTGAGGATTAAATATTGACATATAAGTACTTATATTAATTAATAAATTAATAAAGCTAATTATATTACCTCAATCTTGCCCATTGTTAATTATTCTTAGAACTTCTTTTCTTTTACATATCATACTTAAGAGTTTAAAATAGTAATGGAAGGCATGGAGATTTTGTGAACTGGCCTTTAGAGAACTGTATAAAATATGCACTTTGAGAATGCTTTCTATCAAGACCTTTCCTTTATAGTGCATGGCAAAGCAGCAATTCTCTTGAAAATATATATTTTAGGGTGAGACATTGAAAGATTTATATAGTGGCAATTAGAATAAGAGAGTCCTGTAGTGACTGTGAGATTTGTCTGATGACTTGTAACTCCATCGGGTACATGGTATTATCAGAATGTTGTGATCATGAACATTGTATATATGGTAATAACTGTGCTGCATGGGGCATTATTATATTCAATGAAAACAGAAAGAAAGGCAAGTATATAAATAAGACATTGCACATCGTATATTTGGTATAAGTTGTTTTCAACCAGATGTGTTGGAAGCCTCGAACAAAGTTGCTTAAACCTAAAGGAAATCATCACAATCACTGCTTAAAAGGCAAGGATGATGCAATAATTAGTTATGCCAGTTACTCTAGAACAGTGGTTCTCAATCTGTGGGTCATGGTCCCTTGAGGGGGGATGTCATATGACCCTTTTACAGGGGTTTGCATATCAGATATCCTGCATATCAGATATTTACATTAGGATTCATAACTATAGGAAAATTACAGTTATGAAGTAGCAATAAAAATAGTTTTTGGTTGGAGGGGGTCACCACATCATGAGGAACTCTAAGGTTCACAGAGTTAAAAGGTTTGTGAACCACTGAGAGTAATTAGGGGCTGAGCTGAATGAATTGGTCTGAAGTTAGAGCTTGTCTTAGGGTAATTTCTTAGAAACTCAATATTGGCATAAATGCCATGGGAGTAACCATGACTTAAGGCCCACTCTTCAAGACGAAACCCATACCTGGCATCATCATTGGGCCAAGAACCTATGACTAGAAAGATCATAAATCCTAGAAGAGAACCAACTGCTATTATGCTGCTAAATGGATATAATATTAGACCAACTCTTAATGACCCATAGAGTAAGGCTATCTTTTTTTTTAAGACTGACAAAATAATAGGACTTTGGCTTATGTCATCTCATGTTTTGTAATGTCAGCATTACGTTATTATGTTGGCATTTGTGATATAACATGCAGGTAAAGAAGCTGAGGGTGAAGGGAAATTGAGGAGCTAAAGTCATAAAACAAGTAAAGCACTAACTCTGGATTAACTAAGCCCTTGAGTCCATTTCTTTCTCTCTTTTTGTATTTTGTTGTTTTATTGGTAATAGTCATAGTATAAAATAATTGACTTCATTATGGTATTTTCACATAAGCATATTATATACATTTGCTTGTTTGCCCAATACCCCATTCTGTTTCTGTGCCATTTTTCTTAGGGTTTTTGAAATGTATTACTTTGCGTATTTCCTTGTTCAAGTTTTCAGAGGACTGCATGAAAATGGACTGACTCATATAATCTAGAACTTTGGTATTGATGAGAAAATGTTTTGAACTTGGAAGGTGACTTCTAGAGTCTTAATACTTTTAGGAATGCACAGAAGAAAAAAAAAAAACAACCACTCAACTTACCAAAGAAACGACCTTTTTATTGAGGTCCATGTATTCCTCAGAATATGGTTTTGCAAATTTGCTGTCATAGTCAATGTTGTTAACCTTAAAGCTGACATGGTAGTAGAAAGGTGCCTTTCCTGAGGAGAGAAAAGGAAAATAGTTTTTCCATAGTGCTCAACCAGCTCATTCTGAGAAGTCACGTGCTCATAAAATGTCAGGTTACATGACGTCTAAAAGTCTGAATGCCCAGTGACTGTGGAAAATGCTCAGGTGGAGGAATGTTAAATTATAACCTTTCACCAAAAATATATTCAAGGTTTTTAAATATGAACTTTTACTATGCCAGTTCTCAAGTTTGGGCAATATGTTATGAAACAAAATTATATTAAAATATAGTAATTATCTTGGTCTTTGTGATTGCCATAAATTACATTTTGAAAAATCGGTGAAATCATAGGATTTCTTACTCATAGAATACCTAAGAAATTAAAATGAATAAGGGAGATTATGAAAGGAGGCAAGACTTGAACGTTCTGCACATTAAGGAAACTAAACAAAGATATGAAGCATGTGATTTTAGACAGGCAAAGCAATGAAATGGGCTGGGAGCAAGGTTGGGCAGACCCATTCAAATTCCTTTAACAGAAAAATGAAAACCTCTCTTCTTAAATTTTGAGGTTTGTTTGTATGCCTGGAAAGACTACAGAAGAAGGGAAAGGAAGGAAGAGAACTAGAAACAGTAGAAAAAAAAACAGCGAAAGAAGTAAAATCATTTTGAAGTGTTTTGAGAAAATTCTTTATGACAGTGTTCGTAACTGTTTGGTGTAGTCTGCCTTGCCTTTCACAAATAACTAAAGAAGTAAAAAGTAAAATAGGATAGATACACGTGTGGTGTGCATGTGGGTGTGTGCATGTGTGTGTGTGTTTGCCCCTGTAGGGGTATATGTGGAAGCCAGAAGCTGATGTCAGAGCTGCTTGTTTCTCCAGAACATTAAGAGTGGCATTTTATGTGGGTCCCAGAGATCCTGACTCAAGCCTTTATGCTTACAAAGCAAGCAATTTATCTCTCCCAAGCGCTCTCCATAACCCACGATTTTGTTTGCTTTAGATTAAGTTGAAAAAGATGATCAATCAATCAGTCAATCAGTTAATCTACCAGGATGGTTTTGTGGCCTGTCGGGAGAATGGAAATCAGTACACATTTTTGGAGGACAATTTGGAAATGTCACCAAAACCTTGAAATATATCCTCAGATTTCATTCTGATTCTTCCTTTCAGTTGTATTCTCAGTATGAGTTCCATATAAATCTATACATAAAAGAGATAGTGCTATTTAAAACAATGTTAAAAATTAAGGCATAATAATAGAGCATACAATTAGCAAAATAAGCCAATCATACATAAATAAGTCCAGTTTGTAATAGATTATTATGTATTCATTACAATCACATCTTAGAAAGATATTTGATTAATAAAGTATACATGTAAAGAAATGAAAAAAGGTTGAAAAGGAAGTGGGCTAGGATGTTACATTGTTGTGACTAGAATGCGAGATTACTGGTAGTTTCTATTTTAAAAAAAAAGCTTTTTAGATTTATTTTATGTGTATGAGTGTATCTGTATACCACGTGCATGCCTGTTGCCCGTAGAGATCAGAAGAGGTCATTTGATCCCTGGAACTGGAGTTATGGATGGTTGTTAGCCATCATGTGGTGCCGGGAATTGTTCTTTTCAAGAACAAGTGCTCTTCACCACTTGAACCCTCTCCCAAGCCCAGTTTCTATTTTTTAGAATGTTTTTCTATACATTTCATTTGTAAGCAACAAGTAATATTTCATTAGAAAAATAACATGAAGAAAATTTTAGGAACTGTGTGTGGATGTGTCTGATTGTGTGTGTCTGAGTGTGTGTGTTTGAGTGTGGAAGTGAGCCATGGAACACATGTGGAGGTCAGAGGCAACTTGTGGGAGTCATTCATTTTCTCCCACCATCTGAGTCTTGGGAGTTGAATTCAGGTAGTCAAGCTTAGAAGCACATGGACTCAACCCATGGGTCATCTTGTTTGTCCAGAAAATTAATGTTAGAGGAAAAACTTTCTCTGCAATTACTTACTTTAGCTACTGATTTTCTAATTATTTTATTAGAATTTCTGACATCCGTTTTTAAATATTATATGTACTATTTCCTTGTCACAGGCTTTATTCAGAATAATTCTAAAGAAATATATTTTTTGTCAATGTATATTTGTTAGCACAAATGTCACATAACTTATCTTTGGAAAGGCCAAGGCTTTTATTATTGTGAATCCAGGCACTAGAGAATGAAGCCATTTGTAGCTCCTGATTCTGTTAGGTCACTGAAAACTGACTTGAAAAGAATAGAAGTAAATTGAATGTTTTCATTTGCATGTATATGAATGAACAGATTGTCATAATAAAGGGATACCTCCAGCTTCTCACACACATTATATATATATATATATATATATATATATATATATATATATAATATAGGCCATGAACAGAAAAAAAAAGAGCATAAGATCTGTTTAGGTGTTATTTTTATTTATAAAAGAGTAATTAGTTCAATTAATTGAGGTCATATGATTAGTCAGGATCGAAGCTTAAGGAAAATTAAGAACCTCCATAATTCTCTTCTTTACATTTAAAATTATTGGATACAACCTATAATTATTTTCAAAAATGCATATTTAGTCTGAATGCTCAGATAAATGTTATATAGAAAATATTATTTTGTTTTTAATTTGCATTATTTTTTTCATCTTGTCTTTGGACTTACAGATTTGTATGTGGACTTATAATTAACCAATAAACACTATATATGCCCAGTTTAATGCATAGTTTAACAGCTGAATGTCATACATGTGACCTATTGTGTCTGAATTAATCTTACAAGTTGAGCTATCTTGAAAGTCCTCAGCTTGGGCCTCAACTTCTACTTTTCAGATTTGTTTCCTGCTCTGTTCTCTCAGATGGACCATTGGAGAGTTTACAATGCCCTTTACACAATGTATTGCTGCACTTGGCTTTGGATGCCGAGCAAAATGATGAAGCGAATCAAAGGGCAGTTGTGAAGGCTCTGTTTGCCTGTACTCTTACGTTTTTACTGTTATTTACTATTCCTTGGAGCCAAAGTAGCTATTTGTGGAGGGGTGTAAAGAGTTTAAGAGTTCTGTTTTTGACTAGTAGGAAAAAAAAGGAAATATATTAAAATAGAAGTAATAAGAAGGTTAGTGAGGAAGATTAACTTTCTCCAAGAATCAACCATGTGTCATTTTGTTGACATTCTTCTCTTTTCCAGGGTAACGCATCTCTTATTTTTACCTGATTGAATGCTAATCTTAAAAAGTGTGTTATCCAGATCTAAAAAACTCTGTGCACAGGGGTCTTTTCTGAAACTGACATTCCAGCCAAGGACCACTCATGGAAATGGCCTGGAACCCTTGCACGAAGGTAGCCTACGGCAATTCAGTGTCCAAGTGGCCTCCATAGTAATGGGGACAAGGACTGTCTCTGACAGGAACTGATTGGCCTGCTCTTTGATCACCTCCCCCTGAGGGGAGAGCAGCCTTAACAGGCCACAGAAGAAGACAATGCAGCCACTCCTGATAAGACCTGATAGACTATGATGAGAAGGAAGGGGAAGAGGATCTCCCTTATTAGTGGACTGGGAGAGGGACATGGATGGGGAAGAGGGAGGGTGGGGTTAGGAGGGAAGGAGGGAGGGCGGTACGGGGGATACAAAGTAAATAAACTGTAATTAATAAAAATAAAAATAATCTAAAAAAAGTGTTATCAAGCCTATGTAATATCTAAGAGTGATCCTCTTGCATTTGCATTCTGAAAATGCCTTTGGATTATCTGAGATCTTCTCTTATTTTTACTTCTGAATGAGAATGAAGCATCTTTCCTAGGGTCCTCCTCGCTGTTTAGCTTCTTTAGGTCTGTAGATTTTAGTATGTTTATCCTATATTTTATGCCTAATATCCACTTATAAGTGAATATATCTCATGTGTGTCTTTCTGGTTCTGGATTACCTCACTCAGGATGATCTCTTCTAGTTCCATCTATTTTTTATGATTTCCTTGTTTTTAATAGCTGAGTAGTATTCCATTGTATAAAAGTACCACAGTTTTTGTATTCATTTTTCTGTTGAAGGACATCTAGGTTGTTTCCAGATTCTGGCTATTAAGAATAAAACTGCTATGAGCATAGTTGAGCAAATGTCCTTGTTTTATGGTTGAGCATCTTTTGGGTATATGCCCAGTAGTGGTATAGCTGGGTCTTGAGGTAACACTATTCCTGGTTTTCTGAGAAGGCACCAGATTGATTTCCAAAGAGGTTGTACAAGTTTACATTCCACCAGCAGTGGAGAAGCATTCTCCTTTCCCCACATCCTCTTCAGCACGTTGTCACTTGAGTTTTTGATCTTAGCCATTCTGATGGGTGTGAGGTAGAATCTCAGAGTCATTTTGATTTGCATTTCCCCAATGGCTAAGAACTTGGTTGCCTGTTCCTTGAGAACTTCTCCCTGATGGGACAACTTAGCCAGCCCACAGAAGAAGAAGATCCAGGTAGTCCCGATGGAACCTGTCAGACAGTAGGGGAGGAGGACTTCTCCCATCTATGGACTAGGGAAGAGAGATAGGGGAGGTCGTGTAAGAGAGAGTGGGACTGGAAGGAAATGAGGGAGGAGGCTGCAACTGGGATACAAAGAAAATAAATTGTAAACAACAACAACAACAACAACAACAACAATAATAATAATGCATATATCCAAAAATACTCAACCACAACAAGGACACTTGCTTAACCATGTTCATAGCAGCTTTATTTATAATAACCAGAATCTGGAAACAAACTAGATGTCCCTCAACTGAAGAATGGATACAGAAATTGTAGTACAAACAGCAATTTTTTACAATAAATGATATTAACAATACTTTTATTATAGCTTTTAAAATTTGGATCTAATTCCAAACTGCATTATAAATATGCATCTCTGTGCCAATAAATTAGTATAGCTCATAGTAAACCTCATAATGGAAATTTCTTTGTGATGTGGACAGCAGTCTATTTAGAAACTCACAATTGGTCAAATTATAGAGAATAAGTGTCTGTATAATGTTCGTACACAAATGGTATATTTATAATTATACCCTCTACCACCAAGGCTCAAGGACAACACGAAAAAGGAACTAAAAAGATTCTAAGAGCCAAGATTGGAGAGGTTTGGAATGAAATTGTGATTTCTGTGTATGACAGGGCCACAGTACTCATGAACTCTTAGCAGCTGTGGATGCTGGAATGAAGTCAAACCAGTCAACATTCCAGCTGGAAGAGTTGGGGCTCTTGAGCTTCTATCTCAACCTCATGGATTCTGGAGGAGGACCACTGTGCTTTAGAGCAGTGGCTCTTAATATGTGGGTTACATCCCCTTGAGAGGTCACATATAAGATATCCTATGTATCAGATGCTTACATTATGATTAATAGCACAATCAAAGTTATAGTTATGAAGTAGTAACAAAATAATTTATGGTTGGGGGTCACCACAACATGAGGAACTGTATTAAAGAGTCACACTAGTTAAACTGTATTAAAAAGTCACACTAATGAGAACCACTGATAACCTCATACCCAGGAGTATATGGGTAATACCACCACTTTGGAAATCAATTTGGCACTTTCTCAGACAATTAGGAATATAGCTTCATCAAGATCCAGCTATACCACTCCTAGGCATATATTCAAAAGATACTCAAGTACACAACAAGGACATTTGCTCAACCACGTTTGTAGCAGCTTTATTAATAATAGCCAGAACCTGGAAAAAAAACCCAGATGTCCCTCAACAGAGGAATAGATACAGAAATTGTGGTACATTTACACAATGGAATACTACTTAGCAATTAAAAACAAGGAAATCATGAAATTTGTAGGCAAATGGTGGGATCTAGAAAAGATCATCCTGAGTGAGGTATCACAGAATCAAAAAGACACGCATGGTATATACTCACTTATAAGTCGATATTAGACATATAACATAGGATAAACATACCAAAATCTGTGTACCTAAAGAAGCTAAGCAAGAAGAAGGACTCTGGGTAAGATGTTCAGTCCTCACTCAGAAATACAAACAAGATGGACATTGGAAAGAGGAGAAAACAGGAAACAGGACAGGAGCCTACCACAGATGTCCTCGAAAGACTCTACCCAGCAGTGTATTAAAGCAGATGCTGAGACTCTTAACCAAACTTTGGACAGAGTGCAGAGAATCCTGGAAAGTAGGGGAGATAGTACGACCTGGAGAGAACAGGAGCTCCACAAAGAAGGCAACAGAACCAAAAAATCTGGGCACAGGAGTCTTTTCTGAGACTGAAACTCTAAGCACCATGTATGGAGATAACCTAGAACCCCTGTAGCCCATGGCAGCTCAGTATCCAAGTGGGTTCCCTGGTAAGGACTATCTCTGACATGAACTCAGTTGCTGGCTCTTTGATCATCTACCCCTGTGGGGGAAACAGCCTTACCATACCAAAGAGGAAGACAATGCAGCCAGTCCTGATGAGACCTGATAAGCTAGGGTCAGATGGATTGGGAGGAGGACCTTCCCTATCAGTGGTCTTGGAGAGGGGCATGGGAGGAGATGAGGGAGGGTAGGATTGGGAGGGAATGAGGAAGGGGGCTACAGCTGGGATGCAAAGTGAATAAACTGTAATTAATATAAAAAATTAATAAAAAAATAAGGACACAAAGTTGAAAGGAGTTTGGGATAGGTAGTGGCTCTGGCAAGCATTAGGAGGAGGCATAGAGGTGTTTATGTTCAATATATATTACAATCATTTATGAAATTCTTAGAAAAAAACAATGCAATGTTATACTTAGACTAACAAAAATTCACTACATTATCAAAATCTGTGGTTACCCTCCTGTTAAAGAGAACATCTGAACTTATTTATCCTATAACACTACAACTTAGGACTAGTATATTAATGTGATACTATTTTCTCTCTTCTTTTCAACTTCATTCTTGCCTTCCTTCCTTGTCCCCTCTGGTTTTTCTTTTTCTCTCCCTCTCTCCCCCTTTCTTTCTTTTTCTTCTTTCTTTCTTTCTTTCTTTCTTTCTTTCTTTCTTTCTGTCTGTCTGTCTGTCTGTCTGTCTTTCTTTCTTTCTTTCTCTCTCTCTCTCTCTCTCTCTCTTTCTTTCTTTCTTTCTTTCTGGGTTACTGGGAATTGAGCCTAAAGATTCATGCATTCTACATAAGTATTATATCACTGAGCTGCATCCCCAGCCTATTTTGACAGTATTCTTTAAAAAAAAGTTCCAAATGATTATAAGAGTTGATTTAAAATTCGTTGATTTGAAATAGGGATTTTCAGAGATGATGTACAGAATCAAATCTAGTCTGGTTTGGGGTTCTCTGACTATATAAAGGCTTCTCAGCTTTTATATTTATTTGTTAGCTCATTGATTGTCTCTTTATAGAGCTACTAAGTTCAACAAATAGAGGCTGGGTGTACTTTCTTCATCAATATGATCTCAATTCCAAAATCTTTTCAGAAGACAAAACAAAACATTACAATATCTCTAATTTAGAATGCACTGGGCTAATGTCACTCGAGGACAAAGTCTGAGAACAAGCTTTTGGGGTAAATATTTACTATCTTAATTGTACTGATAGTGCAATGATCATATACCAAAACTAATTAAAATGTTACATGTGCATTTTTTATATATTAGTTATCCCTCAATAGAGTTTTATATATTAGTGAGGTAAATGTTAATGACCATGATGTTAAAAAAAAAGAGATAACAAAAGTTATCTGTTTCCTTTCCTTCCTTAAATTTCTTAGTTTTCTCAATGTAGAGTCAATAAACTCATGTGATTGTAAAGACAAACATAATGAATACTTACCACAGGCGACAAAATAGGCAATGAGTCCAATTACTACTGCAGCAACCACGGCCAGTAAGATGCCTAGGGTAATCTTTCCACACTCTGTAAGTTTTATTTGTCCTTTGCACTCTGTTCTGAGTAAAAGAACAGGAAGGTGTCAGTAAGAGCTCAACTTAGTACCCTTGGAAATACACATGAATTTAACATTAAGGGTAAAATTGTGTTATTTTACATTAATGATGTATTCAGTAGATGATGAGTTTGGAAACAGTGGAGGTAGTGGATAAAGCATTGTGACTGCTGATTTTTTAGTACCCATGATTGATAATGGTAACACTAAATCAATACTCTTTTATTCCTTCTAAAAGTATTGTAATTGTTTTACTCTGCTAGGCACTACTGTAGGAACCTCTGTCCCTGTGGAGCTTACAAACCACAGAGTAGTGCTCCTACATAGGACAAAAATAAATCAATAAGCGCAATGTATAACTGGCTACAAGGTATTAAGTGCTATAGGAAAGCAGGACTGGGAAAGATCAGAAATATGGGCACTTGTTTTCCCTGCAGGAGTGATAAACTGCTATTAAGTACAGTGGTCAAGGTGCACCACGAAGGTAAAGAGATAGCATAGTTACAAATAAAAGAGTTATGCATACTGACATCTGGAAAATTCCAGACAAAGAGAATGACTCAAGGAAGGTCCAGCGTAAGGAGAAGCTTGGCATGCTACAGAGTGTGTCTGTACAAGGATGAGGGGAGAGTAATGGAAAAGCAAGCTTGAGAAGCATTAAGTCCTAGATTTCTTGAGCCTCATGATGATGACGTTGGTTTTTCACTGAGCAAAATGGCAGCACTGAGTAGGTTTAAGCGGAAAATTGTGATGACTTGGCCTAATGTCTTAATGGGATACCTTTGGATGCTGTACAGAGTGAACTACAGAAGACAAGTAGAAGGAGAGGGACAGGACAGAAAATATTACAATGACTGAAACAGACAATGGTGTTGGCTGAGAGCAGGGTAATAAAGGTGGAGGAAAGAGGTTCTATTCTGTATAGACTGTAACTATAAAGCTGACGGAGATGTCCTGATGAAAAAATGGGTTCTAACAGAGGAATTGTGGATGATTTCTAAGTGTTTAGCTGGAATACTTAAAAGATGGCATTGTCATCATATAAGAAGAACAGGCTTTTCTGCAGCAGTATTGTTAGGGATGTTCAGCAGGTGTTCCCATGGCAACACAATGTGAAATTTGGAATAGGAGTATAGGCTACTCATATTAACTTGTCATCCCTGAGTATGCATATTACAGTATGGCAGTGGATGAAAATACCAACGGAGTAACTGTAGGTAGAGAAAAAAAAATCAAGATATTATTACCTGAGTACATTTTTGTTAGAGTGTGTGTGTGTGTGTGTGTGTGTGTGTGCGTGCACGAGAGAGAGAGAGAGAGAGAGAGAGAGAGAGAGAGAGAGAGAGAGAGAGAGAGAGAAGACCTGGCATGGGATAGATACAAGAGGAGACAACAGGGATGAGCAAGCCAGGCAAAGTGGCTGCTGGAGGCCAATGGAGGTGAACCAAGGATGAGGAACAGTCAAAGCTGTGCTAGAAGGTAGCTCAGATAGAACAGAGAATAAGGATGGTAGTCACAGATGAGCATCATAAAGGTGATCTTGACAGAAGGCTTTAGAGATAACATGGTTAGAGAGTTTGAAAGAGAATGGAATTAGTGGAATTAGAGAGCTGGCCATTGATCTTATCTTCCAAGAGTTTGCTGAAAAGAAGAACAAAAAAAGCCCCAAATCTAGGTGAAGAAGTAGAATAATGACTTGAAAAAGCTTCAATACACACCCCCAAAAAAGACTAATTGGACTAATGGCCACATTCCTACTTTAAAACTTTAAGAACTATTAGCATTTTACAATAATATTTACTTCATGTTTTTATGTAGTTTTTTTTTAAGTAGTTACAATGAACTCATGATATCATCCTAGTTAATTTATGTTCTATCTAAAAATTAAGATTACTTTTTCTGTGAACATTGATATACCTAATGAAACTACTATTAATTTCTTAATATCCATTAATACCACGTTCACATTTAAACTTGTCTTCCAAATGTCTTTTACATATGTTTGCTGGAGCCAAAATGAAATCAAAATTTCTACATTGCATTTGGTTCTTGTATGTCTCAACTTTTTAAAACTGGTGTAGTTTTCAAATTCTACTTTTTCTTTGTGGCATTGCTCTGCTGTAGTTTTTGATCAAATTATTTTACAGAATACTCTTCTTAGATATGTTTCTGTATTTTTAAAAGTTTTCAGATCAATGTTTTATTTTGAAGCAATTGTAGACTTTTATAAGAACTATATAGTTCTTTTTTTTTTTATGCAGTTTATTCAGGAACCTTGAACAATCATCTGACCCTGGGGAAAGCCAGCCCACAGCTTAAATAGCCTCTGGGTAGCCAACCCCAGATGCCATGTGGGCAATGCAGATAGGTCCACATACATGGAAGCAAGCCAGATCCTCAGCCTTAGCCAAATGTGGAGTTGTTTGTGACAAAGAGCACTCACCATTGGGAAGGTGGAAGGCGGAAACCAGCTCCATCTTTAAGGCGCTGCATTACGCAGCTCTCTACAGTTCTCCCTTTCGTTCTTATTTCTTATAAGCAACTATAAGAAATAATCTCAATTCCTTGTACACTCTAAATAGTTACCTTTGATGGTGATTTATACTATAATATCAGAGCCTGGACATTGATTCATATTCACAGAGCCAAGAGACTGAGCATTTTTATCATTAGAGGCTCTGCATGTTGCCTTTTAACTATTTAATCTACTTATCTCATTTCCCCACCTTCCTTAACTCCCGACAGCCACTATTCTATCTTCCCTTCCTATGTAAATTTTAGGCATTAAGTACATCTTGGAAACAATAGATGGATAGTATAGGAGAATACACAAAATTTTAATTTATTCATTTTTAAAAATCTGTGTTTATGTGGTGGGGTGTAGATGCCTGTTTGTGTGTTTATGGCGGTCTCAAATCAATGCTGTGTACCTTTCCTTTCTCTTTCTCCACCTTTTAATAAGCAAATCTGAAATTATTTTAATGACATACAAGTTTAAAAGCTTTACATGTTAGGGAGAGCCCTGGTCCCTAGGATCGGATCCCACAGTTATGGACACGTGTAATGTTTCTCTACAAAACCCAGCAGGTTGGCCAGTTCAAAGCTACAGCCTCAGGAAGCCAAGCGTCTCTTCAGTCAGTTCCACCATAGTCAGGGAGCCATTTGTCCACCCTGGTACTTCTAATCCAGTCAGACCACCCAAATCTTCCTGCCTTTGCCTCTTCTATACTGCTTATAGGCACTGTGCCCCCACGCTTGGATTTTTAAGTGGGGGCTACGGCTCTCAACTCTGGTATTCGTGCTTGCACATCAAATATCACCTATTGAGTCCACCCCTGTCCTTTAAAAGCTATTATAAGAAACTGTCTTATAATTTGAAAATTGGGAAACAATTTTTATTTTATTATATTTATGTTTTAGCACTACAAAATGCTCTTTTATTTAGACGTACACAGATGTAGAATACGTGTCTCTAGAAATTAAATGAAGACTGTCTAGTTCCCATATTTGTTAACCATTGTACATTTTTCCTCTTTAAATGTAATGTGAAAGAACTGTTAAAAAATAACTTGTTCTGTGTAGCGTGTATTGCTATCAGCTTGCAGGACTGCCATGACAAGTTTCACAGACTAGTTATGGTCAGTGCAGAAAGTTGAGTTCTTGCTTATGGTGGTTGGAAACCTGAAAATAAGATTCTGGCAGGTTCACACACTCCTGAGACTATAGGTGATGGGTATTCCCCCTGTGACTTCACACCATTCTTTTGTTCCCATATCTTGACTCCTTCACTTATAAGTACAGTCATACTGTTATATTGTACCCAATAACCTCACCTTAATCACGCCATTTAATTTTCCCCCAAATGTATTCCTTCCCTGAGAGATCAGGGGCTAGAATATTAATGTATGAATGAGAGGGCACAGTTCAATCCATATATATAGATATAGATATATTTACATTTTATGTATGTATTTTGCTATATATCAACATTATGAATTACTATTTTTTTCTTTTAATTTCTTTTTATTATGATTATCATTTATTATAATTTATTCAATTTGCATCCCAGCTGTGGTCCCCTCCCTAGTCTCCTCCCAAACCCATCCTCCTTCCCTCTTCACCCCCCTATACACCCTCCCTTAATCCACTGATAAGGGAGCTCTTTCCCCCCACCTTTTTTTTTTCTCTTGTGTTCTTTTCTTTTCTTTTCTTTTTTTTTTTTTTGGAAGTTGCTTGGTTCGGTTTTTTTTATTAATATGATTTGGGATACTATATAAATATATATACAAATCTAAAATAAATCAATGAAGATGTTCAAAACATAGAAACCAACGGCAAACACCAAAACACTGTCAGGGATACAGTGGAAAAGTAGTATGAATTACTATTAATGCATGTATAAATATCAGTATTTTGTTTTATATTAAGAGAAACTCATATTTTGTTTTATATGCTATATTACATACTTCATGTTCTATATTTTACTTAGTCTATATACTACTCATATACTTGTTACATATTTACATGTTTATATGGATGTCTGTAGGGTATTTCTAACATCAAGAAACATAAACATATATTAGTGACTATATTAAATACTAGTCATCTTGAATAACCTATATTAGTGCATATAGTATTTTTATTTTTTTGGTAAAAAAAAAATCAAGTATCTGTTAGGAAGCCTACTTTTTAATTGCTTAGCACTGATTCCTTGAGTGTTTTTTTTTTCCTAAAGAAACCAATGTCAATGACATCTCCATGTCTCTCAGAAGTTTCATTTTACTTCAGATAAGATTCTCTTTGTTGAAAAGCCCATTGTCTAAGTTTTTTGCACATAGAGATTGGTGTCTTTCAATGTTTCCATATGAGTCTATGAACTTTTGGGGTTATGAGAAAAAAAAAAAGGAATTACTCCACATATGTACAGTCCATTTCTCCCTTTCTCTCTAGATTAGCCTTAAGAGTGTTTCCCGGGTTCAAGAGATTCTTTTGATTTAGATGGAAAATATATTTCCTCCAATTCACATATTGAATCTAAAACAGTGTTTATAATTTTGTGTGAAGTAATTGGTTACATGATATGGTGAGCTCTGGTAAGTTAGTCCTACCTGTGAGGCTGTGTCCTCAGACATTCTCCTCCACACTTTACCAGTAAATGCATGCGTATTTTACCTTTATTCACACACTTGCCACAGAATCGGTCCCAGTGAAAATGTTATAAATGAAAATTTTGATGTGGCAAGGAGTTGGGTTCTATTTTTCTACTCTTCTCAATTGTGTCCTTATAATACATAGAACCATATAAAAGTCTGCTTCTGTAAATTAAAAAAAGTGAAGACTAGCTGAGCAAGGTGGTGGACTCCTGTAATACCAGCAATGGGGGAGGCAGAGGCAGATGGATTTTGTGAGTTCTAGTACTGCCTTGTCTACAAAGCAAGTCTAGGACGGGTAAGGCTACACCGGGAAACCCATCTCAATAAACAACAGCAACAAAACAAAACAAAAATATGAACACTTGTTTTATAACAATTTCATTATTTATAGATATTTAGCAACCATTTTTTGATATACCTTCTGATTTCCTACAAGGATATGTAAAAGTAATTCTTGAGTACAAGAATTTGATTGGTAGGGAATCATCATTTTGATCTCAAACTTCCTTAATGTAGCTTTCTTGGAAGTAGAAACTTCCTGGTCTAGAGCTGGGAGGGATTTTAAGGAAGGGGAGCCAACCTTTATAGTGATCTTTCTTTGTGGGGGGTACTGGGAATGGGGGCTCCCTCTGGGTATCTTCATACACATAGGTAGGAATAAGGATTTAGGGCTCCCTTCACACCCCAGACATCCTTCCAATTCCTAAACTCAAGAGGTATGTCCCACTTTGTTATTTTTCTTTTCATTAGAACATTCTTATAAACAACGTCAGGCATGTGAATTCTGCTCCCTCAAATTCTTATTACTAGATGGAATGTTTGAAAAACAAATTGTGAAACACTAAACAAGTTGAGTCTTGGTAAGGAGTTGAGGTAAAGAACAGAAAAAGTTGGTTTTATTTTAACAACACATGCCAATTTTACACATGTGATTTACTAAAGAAGTGTGTATTGGAGTCATTCAGGTGTAATAATAAGATTAGTGATTCAAAGGATTATTCATAAAGGACATACAGGGATTTCCAACTGTGGCCTGGGCCTAAAATTATTAATTTTTTGTGATATAACTAGCTTAGGTAAAATTTATGGAGTATAAGAAGATGATCAAGTTGATCTGAAGGAGGTAAAAGACACTACTTAGTGCCTGAGAATTTTATAGGTTTGGGTAAGTGAATAAAATAATGAAAACTAACTTAATTTTATGGAAAACATTTCAGTATTTCACTAACATTTAAGAAAAAGCTAAATAATAATGTGAATGTGAAAAGTGGCACTGTGAAAACTGTTTATGGGGGTGTTGCAACAGCCCAACATGCTGGTCACCCAGAATCTAGATTTTATCCAGACTGTGTCTGTTTTTAAAATATAGTAGTTCCCGATGAGTCTATCAACGTTTGCATTTTGTGATAATTCTGGAAAAACTAGTGTATATGTAAACACTTTACTTTCTGTTAATCAGATTAGCTTAAAAATTAAAATGTAAATGTAAAAATTCTGGTCCACCTGCCTCCTACATAAGGTCAGCACATTTCCTTGGCTTCCAGGCCAATTACTAACTAATGTATCATTGCTAATGTCAGGAATCAAAATCTTCCCTTTGGTTTTGCCTTTGCTTCCAAACTAAGTGTTAAATCATGCCACTAAAATTACAGAGTAGTGAAGTGCTGTGCTGTTCCATCAGTTTTAAAAACAAGACTTCGGCTTTGTTTTACCACTTCCAAGTGTGAGAATAGCTCAGTAAATAAAACAGTAAACATAACTATATCTCCATCACCTCACACCACTAGAAACACAGGCACATATTTAATATACATCTGTTTAGTGTCCTTTCTTTATTCATAGTGAAGCTTAAAGATATCCCCACCTCAAATCTTTATGTTTCAGCAGTTACCCAAGAACACCTTGTTAATAACTGAGAGTTTAGAGTAAACTCTAACGGCAAAAACTTTTCCATTATAATCATTAAAACCATTTCCCCTTTGTTTTCACTATATTTGCCGAATTTCCATAAAAGGTGGAAGAAACTAC
This sequence comes from Meriones unguiculatus, assembly GCF_030254825.1. Taxonomy (NCBI): domain Eukaryota; kingdom Metazoa; phylum Chordata; class Mammalia; order Rodentia; family Muridae; genus Meriones; species Meriones unguiculatus. The sequence goes on from NC_083351.1 coordinate 160,050,203, forward strand.
TTATTTTTAAGAACTTTAAATGCAGGTTAAGTACATAAGCAGTTAATCCTCTCAGCAGAACCTTGCTGAGCCATGGTAAAACCTCCTGTTGGCCCTTTCCCCCGCCCTCACACACACCTGTTCTGCAACGAAGTCCTTGGCTCCTCGCTCCGCCGAGGCTGTCCCCTTGCCATCTTCCCCTTGAGTGCTGCGTGGCACAGTCATCCTCCACCTATTTAGCTTACAAGAATCTGTGGCTTCCATGTGTTTTATGATAATGGCATAATGATAATACTTAGCACTTACACAACTTTTCATCTTCAAAGTGCTTTCCAAACATTTACTAATTAATTTTAAAACATTAGTAAACCGTGAGCCAATTCATAAATAATAAATAATCCTATCACTTCTGTTGGGGGCAAAATTGAAAATTAGGTTGTGGTGACTAAGGAAGTAGCTGGACTGACTGGCCTGAGAGAATGGGTCTGTGTCCAGCATCGAAAGACAGCAGTTTTCTCCCTACTGCTTACTTAGACTTCACTTCTAAAACTTCTGGCGATTTCTTGTTGGTTCCTCTGTGAACAACCAATGGCTCTTGAAGCTCTAACCTTCCATTAGGATCTGAATGTTTTCCAACCCATAACTCTCTTGCAACCATGTATCATCCCTATATGAATTCCCTTCTGAAATTTTTACTGCCACTTTAATTCTAGAGCTCTTTAAAGAATGTTTGTTACTCTGAAACTTACAGGGTGTTGAGTTTTAATTAAAAGATATATGGGTTTAACCAGCAATTTTCCACGTTTTGGATAGCAATCTGGCTTTTTGTAGCCAATTTTGATATCGGTGCAGAGGCAAGATAGGACACATCTTAACGTTCAATTATGTGGAAGAAATTGAATTTGCTAGAGGCCAAGGGACACAGTAAGGGTGTAAGGAAGAGTTTAGTTTTTATGCTGAAGGAGAAAAGATTTCCTTGTTTACTAGTCTTTTCTATTTCTCTCTTTCTCCTTAGGCAGGGTCTCACTATACAGTGTTGGCAAGCCCTGAACTGGAAATCCTTACAAGTACTGTGATTACAGGGTGTTCCACTCACACCAGGCAACAGTCATTTTAAAAGACGCTCAGCTCCGTGATGTCTGTGCTGGTCTTCTTCCCAAAATATGGTATGGGAATGATAATCAGAGATATCATGAAACTCTAGGCTAGCTCTTTGATCACCTCCCCCTGTGGAGTGCAGCCTTACCAGGCCACAGAGGAAGACAATGCAACCAGTCCTGATGATACCTGATAGGCTAGGGTCAGAGGGAAGGGGAGAAGGTCCTCCCCTGGGGACTAAGGAAGGGGCATAGGGGGAGAAAAGGGAGGGTGGCTGGGACTGGGAAGAGACAAGGGAGGGGGCTGCAGCAGGGATACAAAGTGAATAAATTGTAATAAATAAATATATAAATACAATTAAATTTACAAATTAATAATAATAATAATAATAATAAAGAATCATAATGGCAGTGTGCACTTGCTGACAGGACCTTGATAGAGATCTATCAACATCGTCTACTAATATCTACTTTGATCATATGTAATTGATCATCACAAACACTACTTCAGTATATGTGCGTAAAATATTCAGTGTATTCTTGCCATTTGCAATTGTCTCTATAAATCTTATTTATCCTTTGAGGTTTCTTATCAATTGAAACTCATAGACACTATTAAACTCCTAGAAACAGGGCATGGGATACATTAGACCAGGGGCAATGGAGATAAAGATTCTCAAGGATGATACTTTCTCCCTCATCGACGACACATATCACAAAACTTTGTGGACTTTGCACTAAATCATATTATTAGATACTTTTAATCTCACATTAAGGCAGTGAGGTAAGTTGGATATTAGGACATATAAATAAAAACATGAGATGAAACACATACAAAGCACTCTATGAATACAGAAGCAAATCTAGTCCTTTGTGCTATTGGTGGGAGTCAGCCAATTAGGTATGTAGATGAATTCAAGGAAAAACATTGGATTATACCTGTAACATTCTATATTGGAAGAATGTTATGGAAGGGTTTTACATGGAAACCATAATTTTAAGCTTCTTTTAAAATCACAAAACTATGTAGAAGTGCTTTTAAAATAGTTTTAAATATTTGTGATTATTGAAATCAGAGAATTTCTAAGTCTGGTTAATTATTTTTCTTTTTTTTTTTTAAACTTTTTAATGGTGTCACTGTTCACCTTAAGATACTATTAAAATCAACCAACTTATAGGCTATTGAATTCAAATAATGTTATTAAAACCCAGTTTTTTTAATTTTTATTTTTTATATTAATCACAGTTTATTCACTTTGTATCCTTGCTCTAGCCCTCTTCCTCATTCTCTCCCAATCTCACCCTTCTTCCCTCATTTTCTCCCTTGCCCCTCTCCAAGGCCACTGATAGGGGAGATCCTCCTCCACTTCCCTCTGACTCTAGCATATCAGATCTTATCAGGACTGGCTGCATTGTCCTCTGTGGCCTGACAAGGCTGTTCCCCGCCCTCAGGGGGAGGTGATCAAAGAGCAGGCCACTGAGTTCATGTCAGAGACAGTCCGTGTTCCCTTTACTAGGGAACCCACTTCGATACTGAGCTACCTTGGGCTACATCTGTGCAGGGGTTCTGGGTTATCTCCATGAATGGTCCTTGGTTGGAGTATCAGTCTCAGAAAAGACCCCTGTGCTCAGATGTTTTGGTTCTGTTGCTCTCCTTGTGGAGCTCCTGTCCTCTCCAGGTCTTTCTATCTCCCCCTCCTTTCATAAGATTACCCGCACTCTGCCTAAAGTTTGGCTATGAGCTTCAGCATTTGCTTTGATACACAGCTGGTGGTAGGCTCCTGTTCTGTGTCCTGTAAAACCCAATTTTTATATTACTGTCATGCAGTAAGACACAAACCAGAAAACAGTAAGAGGCCGACTCTGGGGGAAGAAAGAACAGGATAGACATGAGAGGAGGTTGGGGGACTGAATATATTATATACATGCATGAAGTTGTCAGAGAATAAGTTTAAAAATAAAAATGAAGTAAAAACAATGTATTTTTTATAAGTACAGAATGACTGAGGACATAAAATATAAAATGAGTAAGGCAGAATAAAATTTTGCTTTACATTTTGATGACTCATATGTGAAAGTAAACATTGTTTATTGTTACTGACCTTTAAACAAGTTTAAAAAATGTATGTATGTTTGTCTCTCTTTGACTTCCTCCCTTCCTCCATCTGTGTGTGTGTGTGTGTGTCTGTGTGTATATATTTAGGTTACCAAATAACTTGTGAGTCGTTCCTTCCATGTGGGTTCAGGAAGTTTCACTCAGGTTATTAGTCTTGGCAGCAAGTGCTTTACCTACTGAAGAATACTGCTGGCCCTATATAAGTTTTTAATTCCTTCACATTACTATTGTCCTGATCATACAACACATTCTTTTAAAATAAAGTAGTTCTTAACAATCTTTAAGGATCCTTTTTAATTAACTTTCTGACAGTTTCACAATTTATATACTGTAGCTGTAATCATATTAATTCTTCTCATTCTAACTCTCACTATCCCTAACCATCTTCTTCCCAGCTAACACTCTTTCTAATGTCATATCTGTCTGTCTGTCTGCCTGTCTTCTTCCCATTTTATGTTCTTTTTTTTTTTTTTTTAAATGTAGTCCTTGCAGGTGATCACCATCATTGTGTGTCCATGTTTGCTACAGCTCCATCATATCTGGAAGGCTGTTTTATAGTATGTCTCCCCACTGTCTGGCTTTTACAACACTCTGCTTCCTCTTCTTCAGTGTTTCCTAGAACTTGTGTGTGTGATAGAAATGTCCTGTTTCAACTGAGCATGCAACCCCACTCTCACTTATGTCCATTTTGTCCATCACTCACAGCCATAACAGGCTTCTCCAAAAGGCAGACACCTGCACTAGTCTGTGGGTATAAACAAATATTTAGAAAGCAGTTTTATGCTATGTCCATTGAGCAGAAATATAGAGAAATGTAGAAAATCCTAGAGAAATTTAACAGAAACATGAAACTGAACTATGCCATGACTCTAAGGCAATAATTTCAATAGAGAATGAGAATAGGTACTAAGCCTTGAAGATGAGATCATCATCACATTATCACTCCCATCATGTAGGGGCTAGGGAGAGCATGTCTATTAACCACATTTATTTGTTTGTTTGTTTGTTTGTTTGTACGTATGTATGTGTGTGTGAGTGCATGTATGCCATGGATATTTGGAGGTTAATGGACAGCTTACAGGAGCCAGTTTTCTTCTTCCATCATTTAAATATTCGGAATATGTCAAGTCATCAGGCTTGGTGGCAAGTGCTTTTGCCTGCTGGGCCATCTAGCATGATAATTATTGAATTAAGTAAATTGGAGTTAGTGATTATTATATTGGAAACTCACCTTAGGAAATGAGAATTAGATTTTTATGTGAACATTTCTGTTGATACCAACAATTATTTTTATAAAAGGCTAGTGCACAGGGCTATAGTCTCAAAACCTGATTTCAGACTGTAGGTTCACTCCGCGATCTGAGACATGTTATTTGGCTTTTCTGAACTTCATGTGATTCTTTTTCAAGATATATTAACAACAACACTTCTCCCAGATGTATTATGTGGGAGGTCTGCTGCATAAGCAACTTTTAAAATTAACATTGTTATTATATTTATTAATGTTGAGTGAAGATCTTGTATCTGCATGGAGACCTCACCTGTCAATAATAATTGTGAGGGCCTATAGTTTAGGCAGAAAATAGGAGGTAGGACATCCATCAGGCAAAAAGAACTCCAGGATACAGCCAGATGTAGAAAATTCCCTGGCAAAATGTGAGGAGGACAGATGCATGGTACCTTAGTAGAGGTAACCAGCCATGTGGCAGAATGTAGATTAGTATTAACAGGTTACTGAGTGATGAGCTATTCAGAGAAGAGCCTAGCTATATGACCTAGGTATTTGTAAAATTATTTTGAGTCTTATGAGTTATTATTCTGGGAGCCTGGGGCTGGGATAAAAATCATGTGTCCTTCTGCATACTGATACCCCACGTTGGACACTGTGTGTAGAATGATTATTAATGTGAATATGTGAATATAAAATTAGTATGGTGGCATTTTATCTTTAAGCAGATATTTACCCAAATAATGACACAGGTAGAACGTGATTTTTTAAAAATTATCCTAGAACACAATATTGAGCAATTATTACTCCATACTAAACCTCCAAGCTAGTCTAGTTTCATCCCAGCCAAACCTCCATCATCCTTGCTTAGCTTCTGATTTTCTTCTCCTGATGCTGCCTGTACCTCCCTCAACCCCTTGATGGACCCAAATATCCCACTGTATTCTCTCTAACATTCAGCATTGGCTGGTCAGAGTTTATTAGTAAGGTAAAGAACAAATAATGAGCATATTTACACAAATTGAGACAGGAGATACTCAGAATAAACCTAACCATGCTATTTGTGGATTGAAACCAGATAGTTGGATAGAGAAATCACCATTTGAATAGTATAAGAGTACTATACACCGTGCACAATACATCATGCTGACAATTATTGAGTTTATTTGATTTCTTTGTGATATTTTTAGCATAGACAGTCACAAAATGGTCTCGTAAAATTGCCTTTCCTATAACACATAGCTCTTGTTAAGCTGTGTTTCAGTCTAGAATTCATAGTACCCCAAATGTATTTGGTGACCTACTTATCATTCAAAAATGGACTGTTCGAGGGTAAGGAAATATCTCAGTGGATAAAGTGTTTGCACAGCAAGGATGACGACTGGAGTTCATATTGCCAGAACCTACCAAAGGCTTGGCAGGCATGGCAGCTGTCCACAATCCCAGTACTAGGAAGGCAGAGTCAAGGATCCCCAAAGATGGATATACAGAGCCAGATTGACAGGCTCTGAGGTCATCAAGAAACTATGTCTCAATGAATAATGTGAAGAATGATTTAAGAAGACACCCAATATTAATACAGGCCCCTCACAAAACAAGTGTTCTCCTGCACCAACACACATGCTCACCCACGTGTAATCAAACTCCCATGCAAACTCTGTACATATGTACACACATTTTTAAAATAGCTTATTGTTCAAGCTCTACATGCTTGTGTAGCTCTGAGTTTCTCTTGCAATTGATTTCTACTTTTTTTTCTTATCATTTGATAAGTTAAGGTATATTACTTTGGCAGTTTTACCTTTAGTAAAACTTTATGCCCTAAAATGTAATCTATTTCAGAGAAAGTTGCACAAGCAGATGAGAAGAGGAATGTGCTGTAGATGCCTCATAAATGTTTTTTTTTTTTAATATGGTGCATTTTAGTTCTGCAGTTTCTTTTTTGGACATTTTGTCTGGTTGATTGATAAATTGATACCAATGGGAACTAAAGTTATCCACCCTTGATACATTTGTGCATACTCGTTTTTTTTTTTTGGGTTTGTTGTATTAAATTATGTGCATCAACATTCAGTTCATGTGTTGCTCCAATTGCTGTGTGGTCTTGATGGACTCTTCTTTTTATTAATATCTAGTGATTTTTTTCTATCTCTTCTAATTTTGGCTTGATAACTATCTTGTTATACATAAGGATCGATGCTCCTATCCTTTTATGTTCAGTATCTGTGTGTCTTTACTAGTGAGGTTGATTTTCTTTAAGATTTGTTTATTTGTGTATATAAGCACTCTATTTATATGTATGCCTGCATGACAAAAGAGAGCATCAGATAGAAGAGAGTATCAGACCCCATTATAGATGGTTGTGAGCTACTATGTAGTTGCTGGGAATTGATGTAATGACCTTTGGACAAGCAACCAGAGCCATCTTTCCAGCCTGAGGTAAATTTCTTGAAGGTCATCTCCTTTTGGATTTTGAGTTTTAATCCAGAAATACAGTCAGCATCTTGTTTTTTCTTTTATTATTATTATTTATTACAATTTAATCACTTTGTATCTCATCCGTGTGCCCACCCTCATCTTATCCCAGTCACACCCCCCCATGCTCCTCCCCTAGTCCACTGATAGGGGAGGTCCTCCTCCCATACTATCTCACCCTAGCCTTTCAGGTCTCATCAGGGTTGGCTGTATTCTCTTCCTGTGTGGAATGTCAAGGCTGCCCCCACAGAGGGAGATGATAAGAGAGCAGACCACTGAGTTCATGTCAAAGTCAGCTCCTGTTCCCCTTACTAGCAAACCCACATGGAGACTGAGCTTCCTTTGGGCTACATCTGAATAGGGGTTCTAGGTCCTCTCCATGCATGGTCCTTGGTTGATTCATCAGTCTTTGTAGGTTCCACTGGGCCCAGGTTTTTTGGCTCTGTTGGTCTGTGGCGTTCCTGTCCCCTCCTGATCTTTCTATCTCCCCCTTTTTCTGTAAGATTCCCTGTAGTCTGCCCAAAGTTTGGTTCTAAGTCTCAACATCTGCTTCAATACTATACTGAACAGATTCTTTCAGAGGCCGTCTGTGGAAGGCTCCTGTCCTGTTTCCTGTCTTCTCCTGCTTCCAATGTTTGTCCTGTTTGGCCTTCTGAATAAGGATTGAGCATCCCTAGGATCCTTCTTGTTGTTTGGCGTCTTTAGGAATATAGCTTTTAGTATGCTTATCCTATATTATATGTCTTATGTCCACATATAAGTGAGTATATAACATATGTGTCTTTCTGCTTCTGAGTTACCTCACTCAGGATGATGTTTTCTACTTCCCACCATTTGCCTGCAAATTTCATAATTTCCTTGTTTTTAATTGTTGCGTAGTACTCCATTTGTGTAAATGTACCACACTTTCTGTATCCATTCCTTCGTTAAGGGACATCTAGCTTGTTTCTAGATTCTGGCTATTTCAAATAAAGCTGCTATGAACATAGTTGAGCAAATGTCCTTATTGAATGGTGCGGCATCAAGACTCTACCCACCACAGAATCGAAAGAGATACTGAAGCACATAGCTAAACTTTGGGCAGAGCACTGGAATCCTTATGAAGAAGAGGGAGATAGAAAGACCTGGAGGGGACAGGAATGCCACCAGAGAACAATAAAGCAAAAAAAAAAAACAAAAAAAAAAAAACAAAAACAATAAAACTGGGCCTGCAGAGAGCAATATTCCAACCATGGACCATGCCTTGAGAGGACCTAGACCTTTTGTACAAAGGAAACTCATTACCTGCTTAGTTTCCAAGTGGGGTCCCTAGTAAGGGGTACAAAGACTGTCTATGACATGAACTCAGCAGGTAATTACCTTCCCCTGTGGGGTGCAGGCTTGCCAGGCCACAGAGGAAGTTGATGCAGCCAGCCTTGATGAGACTTGATAAGCTAGGGTCAGATAGAAGCAGAGGAGGTCCTCCCCTATCAGTGTACTAGTGGAAGGGCATAAGGGAAGAAGAGGGAGGGGGCTGCAGCAGGGATATAAAGTAAATAAATTGTAATAAATAAATAAATAACACTAAATTTTAAAAAAGAAAAAAAAAAAAGAAACGTTCAGCAAGGCTGTGTAAGACCATGAATTGTTCTAGTTTGTGCTTATCTATAAAAATCTTTACCTTTCCACTGATCTTAAAAGCTACCATTATTGGATATAATAACTTTGATTGGCACTTAAGTTCTTCCAAGATTTTAAATATGTCATTCTATGATTTTTTTGTTTTTAACATTTTAGTGTAAATTATGTGATTGGAAGTAAGTTAAGTCACTCCTCCCAGCTCCTTCTCACTTCCCCTTCCGTCCAGATCTACACACTTTGTTTCTTATTAGAAAACAAACAGGCATCTGAGGAAAAAAAATAAAATAAAATGCAATAATATAAAACACAAACAAACAAACTGGAATAGGACAAAAAGACCAAATGAGAAAAAGAGCCAACAAACAAAAGCACAGAAACACACACTCATCTCCAAAAACAGGAAATGCCATAAAAACACAAAACCAGAAGCCATAATATTATGAGACAAAGAAGCTCCAAACATGCTCTTGGCTGCTATCATGTTTGCCATCTAATGTTGGTCATGGGGCCTACACTTAAGAGTTTTGTTTTTCCGGTAAACTCTTTAGAAGAAAACTGAAATTTCATTTGCAATAGGCTATCAGTTGGAGATAGCTTCTGGATTAGGGATGGAGACATGTGTTTATTTCTCCTTTCAGCTCTAGATCCCATCCAGGGCAGACCCTTGCAGGCCCTGTGTTGCCACAGTCTCTCTTAGTTCATGTATTTGCCAAACCTGTTTGTGTAGAAGGCCTTGATTCCCTGGTGTCCTCAGTCCACTCTGGCTCTTAAGCTCTTCCTGCCTCTTCTACAGAATTCCCTGACCCCTTCAGGTAACGATTTGATGGAGACATCCCTTTTAGGGCTGAGTGTTACAAGTTCTCTCTCTCTCTGCATATTGTCTCTGTATTTGTTCCCATCTGCTGTAGGAGGAAGTTTCTCTGACGATGGCTGAGCCAGGCACTGATCTATGAGTATGGCAGAATGTTATTAGGAGTCATTTCATTGCTATGTTCCCTTAGCAGAACAGCAGTATATAGTCTTTCCCTGGATCCCCAGGCTATCTATTCTCAGTTTCTTGGCCATCCAAGCAGTATGGGGAATGAGTTCCATCTCAGGTAGATACTGATTTGTTACTCCCACAAGATTTGTACCACTTAATCATAGTTCTGATTGGTTTAATTTCATAAATGATTTGTTTTTTTGTTTTGTTTTGTGATTGTCTATTAGATTAAACATGCAAATATATAAATGCCCCCAATATTTAACAATTATCTTTTTTTTTGTAGAGATACTTCTAAAACTATTTACTTATTTTTGGTAGCCTTTTAGATTGGGATAAGATCTTGGAAATTCTTGGAAATATTCATCCAGCTTTTATCCAACAATCTTTCATGAAAACATATTTATCCTTCAAGAGAGCTGCCGCTTCATTGAAGTAAACCACAGTAAATGTTTTTTTTTTTTTTTCTTTAGAGGATTAGTCAAACTAGCTGTGTAGCAACAGCACAGATTTAGCTTGTGTGTATCTCTGTGTGTGATGTTCCTGTGTATGTTTGGGTACACACGCAAATGTGTGTGCATGCATGTGGAGGCCTTGGTACTGATCCTAAAGAAATATCCATATTGGTGTTTTGGGGACAGGATGCCTCACTGGGACCCAGGGTTCACCAATTCAGTTAGGCTGATCAGTGAGACTCAGGGAGTCACCTACCTCTGCCTCTTCAGTGCTAGGTTTGCAAACACATACTCTGTACTCATTTTTTACATGGAATCTTGGGATTCAACACAGACCCCCATGAAGATACAACTGAAGCTTATTCACTGTGTTATCTCCCCAGCTCTTAATTTATTTTTGAGTCTCTGTAGACAAATGAAGAATAATCTATGTAGGGTTCTGAATCATTTCATGTTTAGAAAATGAGTAAAAAAAATATGAGGAAAAAACTAATAGTGAAGGTCCTGTTTAAGATGTAGATTCATATTCTGCAATGCTGCCAGTTTCCCATTGCCAGTCCAGAGAGTGATTACCAGGGTTTGTGACATATTAATGCTTTAGAAGATTTATCTTTCATTTTATTATAAAATAATTATATTTTATACTAGTTCTAAGGTCTTCCCCATTATTTTATTATTTTTAAAATAAATGTGCTGCTCTCTATTTTACTAATCATATTCTAAAATCTGTACATTTTTATTACCTGAGGGTCTTAAGAGCAACACTCATTTACCTTTGTTTCATTTCTTCCTCAGAGAGAATGCAGAAACAGAAGTAGTGAGTGAGCACAGAAACAGAAGTAGGGGTTAATATATTTATTAAATGAATAAGCTATACTATAAAATTGAAATTTATACCAAGTCCCACTTGTAGTCAATTGTTTTTCTAATATTTCTTAGATGTTTTATCTTTTCATTAGTCATGCTCACTATTTTAACCCTTGTTTGAATATCAAATACTCACTTCTTAATGTTAAAATTGACTAATATGCATGATTGTATATCTTACATTGGATTTTCTTAGCATTAATGAATTCTGCAACTCAGTTATGATCCTGAGAAATTTCTTTAAGAATTCAATATGAATTTTTAAGATCTGCAAGAATTTATAAATTACCATGCCCCTGTAAATGTACACATTTAATTTCATGAAGTTGCTAGTTCTCTGTAAAGTGGAATCTATTGGTAACAAAAAGAAGGAGAAAAGGGGTGAGTGAGAGAGAAAGAGAAAGATGAAAAGATAGTGGAAAGGAGGGTGGGAAGCAAAGAGAGAAAAGAGCTTTTTAAACCAGCCTGCACATGCTCCCTTGGCTTTAAAATATCTCTGTAAAAAGTACATATTTTAGTTAAGGATATTTTAGCATTTTAATGCATTTGTTCTATTTTCTGCAAAATAAGTGTTATCTTAGAAGTAGCATCTAACATAGGAATAAACACAAGCATGTCTGTTATGTGATGACAAATGTGCACTCACATACAAATAACACATATGCTCACATACAGACACCCTCCCCTTGAGGTTTTCTCTAAATAACCAGTTTAATTCTGCCTTCACAGGATGTACCAAGGGAGTGTCAAGCTGGCTGGACGCAGCCTCAGTTATAGGGCTTGATTATAGGTGGCAGAACCTATGGAGCCTTTAGAGTCAGGCTGGAAGTTCTCTTATTAGACAACCAATTAAAATAAATTGTTTTGGATCATCCTTCAGCAATCATAGCTTCCATAAATAATTAGGCAGAAAAGATTATAAAAAGTTTATTTGAAATAAAATGTGCCAAAGATTTTCCAAGAGTCGGTTACATTTTCAAATCCTTTTCTGTCAAAGGAATTTGCTTTAATTCAGTTCTCATTATTTTATTTCAGTGCAAAAAGTTTTCGTTGTGGCGTCTTAAACGTCTCTCATAGCCAGGTGTAAGGAGTTAGCTTTTACAGGGAAGCCATGACACACGGGTGATCATGCCCAACCAAGCTTTAGCTACACTGAGAGCCCATAAAAACTTGGACCATTTGTGCTTTAGGTTATATTGTTTGCTGTGGCATTAGATTTCAACTGAGTCTATTTAATTTGTCCTTTTTGGTGATAGTGGTCGGGTGTGTGTATGTATGTGTGTGTGAATGTGTGTGAAAAAAGAGAGGCAGACAGAAAGAGAGTCATATAGAAGAGAGACACACAAAGACAGAGAGACAAAGACATAGAGAGAATATGAATCTGAGATCCTTTTGTCTCCAGATGTATTGATATTAATGTTTAGTATTTTTTTTTGCAAACCAGCTCTTTACCTCTTCTTCATCATTAACTTTTAATTTATTATTTAAGTATAGCAACTGAGCTTCATGTTACTCTAAAGACATAATGCTCGCAGTAGAAAGTTGGTAAGTTTCTTTTCAATGAGTCTTGAGGTTGCAAAGGTAGATGAGAGGACTGTGTGGGTTCATCAGCTCATCTCTGTGGAGGAGATATTTCTTCCTTATGTAGACAAAACATTTAAAAATAAAATCCACCATTAAAACTGTTTGTAACTCTGACGGCTTCACTTGACAACAAATATTTTAGTTCTGATATTCAACACCCAAGAACAACATTGGATATTTGTATAGGAATGTAATTTGCCAAATAATTAGGATGGCTACAGTTTTTACAATTTTTGTGCCGTGGCCTACAAATTTAATGTTAGGACTGACTTTTTCTACACACTGACTTTTTTTTTAACACACTGACTATGCAGACATTCTAAGCAAATACTATTTTTTCTAGCTCCATACTGCTCTTTTATTTGTACGGTACTCCAACTTCCTTTGCACATTCCTATATGCTATAAACAACCAGCTTCAAGGAGACTTCCTCAGAGAACATCCCCAAGCCCTTCTTCTTTCCCGGTTCCTCTGCTCTCAAGGTACCTGATTTCTCACTAATACAACTTACCACACCTATAATAAAGTAGTTAACCCTGTAACTAATTTGACATATTCCCTCTCTTAGTTAGCCATAATACATTGAGGCAACGTTCATACGGTTTTTCCTGAGAAAGTAAAAATCCATACTGACAAATACTAAACACTGTTAAGCCGTATTTACGTAACAGGACGTTTAAATGGGACATTTCCAGTTTCCTTTGCAGTTGAAAAGCAAAGTTATGGCGTCCCTCGGGATACAGGCACACTCGGGATACAGACTTCGCACAGCACATCTTCATTGGATGCGCTAGATTCCAGTGCGCTGTCTAATCCAGTCACGGTAGGCCGTCACTCGAGTGTACACTCCTGGTTTATTGGGCAGGCCGCACTGGTACCCCCAGCTCACAATCCCCACAACAAACCAGAGCCTCCGAGAGTCTTCTTGTACTAACGGGCCACCAGAATCACCCTGCAGAAAACAAGAGCAAGTGATTATTTAAATGCAAAAGCAATCGTACCGAAGTCTGAGCCATTATGCCAGCCTATACCAGCCTACCAGTCTTTTTGAAACATTCCAAGCCAGGAAAAAAATATTACTGAAGTCCTTCAAGTTTACAAGTAAGGCTGAGAAGATGGAAAGTTCATTAGCGAGCCTCCTTCAATTGCTTCCTGGTTGCTTCCTAAACTCAAGCTTTCCCCCTGGGAAGCCTTCTGTGACCCGCTGCTTTCCTTTGTACTTCCCGCTTGGGGTGCCAATGGTTTCTTTTAGGCTGTGGCATTTATGAAACTGCTTCTAAAGGCCTGCTTATTCCCACAGCTCTCCTTGTTTAGCACTTCGTATATTTTGATACTTGGCCGGAGTCCTTGTTGGCAGTGCTGTAGTTAAGTCAGTCCCTCAGGGAAGGGACCACCCTCTTTCTGGACACTGCTGCAAGCTTGGTCTCTATCCCATAGAAGATGCTAACGAAATACCTTTTGAGTGAATGAATTTGTAGATGTGTCGCTCACCTATCTTTACTACCTGGTAGGAGGCCTGATGCATAATAAGTCATCTACCAGTATTCTTTTCGTGAATAATTGAAAAGAAATTTTTACGACAGTAAGCAGAGCATTTCTTCTGAGACATTTACCAGGCAATGGCAATAACTGAAAAACACCTATCCATGTTATCATCCAGTTAGGGAGATGCTTTTAGAACATACTGTATTATGGGTTAATTCTGTGACTTCTGGAGGTAGATAGCCCGAGTTTGAGTCCTCCACCCACGAGCAATGTGAACTCCAGGATGCTCATTAACAAATCTGTCCTGGAGTTCTCTTATCAACAAATGGTGCTTTTATGCGTTGAAGTGAGCTTAACACACAAAGCACTTTGGGCACAGCTTGGCGTATAGTCAGTGCTAATAAAAGCCAGCTATTATTACCAAGTGTATGTCTAGAAAAGTTAGCCATTCATTTGCCTGCTCTTAGTAGTTAGGTTTTCCATACCTATTTAATTAATGGCTGAGATGGAGAGAAAGGTTAGTATGTGAATCACCAACTTGCTTGACCAGTACTGCACAGAGCTGGCTGTTACCTTGTGCTTTTGGATGAGGCGTTTGCGCTGCGTTTGTCTAGTTCTCAGTATTTTGTTATTATTTTTTTTAATGCTATGTTCTGTAGTGGTAAAGTTTTCTGTATCGTATTTTATCCACCGCAGACAAGCAAATGCCAAACAGGAGTGCCATGTAACATATTGTACTGGTTAGTTTTGCTCCTTAGCTTCCAATGTTTGAACCTGTGCTCCATTTTCTCAACCTGATGAGGACCAGGACCAACCAGTTGCATTACCACGAGGCGTGTTACACAGAAATGAGAATAGATATAACTTTGAAAGAATGTCTGAACTTGATCTTGTAAACTTCTTTGTAGAATATTATTTATTTATTACATTTTTGAGACATGAACTCTGTGTGTCGGAGCGTTTCCAGTAACAATCTGGACTGGAAGAAGGGAAAATTTCACGGTAGTGATGGCATGAACCTGCCTGAAGTGAAGAGCAGACTTTGTTTATGTAGAAGCTGATGGAGAGAGTGAAACCAAAAGGAACATTTTTGTATGTTATCTCCCCAAGCTGTTGTAAGCCATACTTTCAGTAGATCTAAAATTGTCAACCTGGGTTGTTAGCTGACTGATGAGATCTTTAGAAAATTTTCATGAAACTTGAAAATTTGTTGTTGTGGAAGGTGGGCAAAGGTTCCACACCAAAGAGGCTTCTCACTTAAAGGGAACAAAAGAACAGAGTGGATAATTGACAGTGTCTTGAAAATTGATAAAAATATCCACCTTATATAAATTAAAATAGTTTAAAATGATTCATTTGGGGAAACCAATTCTGGTTTGGGTTCTTGGTAATCTGTGAGTACCACTGTTTTTCTACATGTTTGAGAGTGTATATGACCAAAAAAAAGTTAATAAATAGTATTGAATGTGGACAATAACCTTTATGTTGCATATAATTTATCAAGGAAAGCAGTAGCGTATTCCTGAAAAACTAGATTATTTATAATGATGGTTATTTTATACAGTACTTGTTCCTCTGACTACATTGGCTTTAGTTTTAGACAAAAGCATAGAAACTATTAAATTTCATTAAACTTTCAGTATTAAATTTTATACTAATCACTATAAGGAGATAATTGTACACTTACTATTTGATTTTGAATATCTAATTTAAAAATTACAGGCTACAGACAAATAGTTTCTTTTCTTTTCCCCCCTTTCCCTCTTTTTCTCTCTTCGTTTTCCTTCCCCTTGTCTCTCCTTTTCTTTCTATCTCTATTCTGCTATTATACAATTTAGTATTTCTTGCCCTTCAAATAATTAAGATATTGAATAATTTTTCTATTTTTAAGATACTTTAAAAATTAGATTGCTTGGTGGTTGAATGTTATAATGTTTTTATTAATTGGACTGAGAATGAGCAGTGTTTATAAATAAAACAGTATATGTTAAAACTTAATTGTTATTTATAAACTTTAAATGACTGATTATTTTTTATTGTAAGTTGATGATTAAATACATATATAATACAGAAAATGTTCCTATAATTTATGGAACCATAAATTTATGGGTACCATATTGGATACTAAAATCAAGCTAACTACTATTTCTACTGCTTCAAAAACTTAACATTGTTCCTTGTGATAAGAACATCAAAATTTACTTGCTACCAATTTTGAAATACAGACTACTTCATCAATAATTGTATCCATCATGTTGTGTAATATGGGTTTGACCATCCAAAGCAATTAGAAATTAATTTTTTTATGACAGATAAAATTCAGAAAAGAATTTTGTCTCTCAAATTAGAAGCATCAATATTTTGAGGAGCAGAGTTGGTTGCTGTAACTGTGGCTCTCTTTCTGCCTGTCACAAGGTGATGTGCTTGAAGAAGCCTATAAACTTCTCGATGGTGACACTGATAAGGTTGTTACCTGGCATGCATCCACTGCACCTGAAGGCACTCCAGCACAGAGCATCCCAGGCAAGACGCTTCCGCCATAACTGGCTGGTTCATTGCATACATCATTACTTATTATTCTGACCTGTCCTTGCCGTAGATGTGTGACTGTGTTTCCTAGTTAGTATAGAAACAGAAATGAAACAGACCTCAGAAAATATGAATTAATGACTTTATGCTGAATTTGAGAATAAATACTCTAAACATTATATACTTTGAAAGACAGGTGCAAGAGCAAATTTGAGCAAAGATTCTTGTAGCAGAGAATGAATAACTTCTTTAGGGAGACAAGTGTTTTTTTGCTTTTTTTTTTTGAGTTTGTGATATATTTTTCTTTATCCTCTTAGAGTTAGGAAATAAATTGTTCGGTCTGGTGACACATGCCTGTAATCCCAACATGTAGGAGGTAAATATAGAAGGATCATGAATTCAGGTTCAAATTTAGCTATGTATAAATTTTCTGTCTTTAGGGTTCTTTAAAAAATAGATATTTTTGGTGATTGCATTTATTTTTATTATTTTTAATTATTAATTAATTTTATTTTATTAATTGCATAATATTTTTATTATTGCATAGTATAGACTTAGAATGAGCAGTGTTTACAAATAAAACAGTATAGTTAAAACTTAATTGTTACTTATGAACTTTAAAAGACTGATTATTTTATTGTGATTATTATTTTTAAACATTTACAAGACAGCAAATGATTCTGGGCTACCATGAGAATCCATCTCAACAAACAAGTAAATAAAAACCTAACCCAACGCCAACAATGACAATGCCCTAGTACTTATGTTAAAATTGATTCACGGTAGGCATGGTGACACATGCCCTTTAACCCCAGCACTCGGGGTGACAGAGGCAGTCTGTTCTACAAAATGAGTCCAGGACGGCCAGGACTGTACAGAGAAACCCTGTTTCGAAAAGCCAAAAAAATTGTTTTGACTTATACTGTTTAAACTGTTCACTGATGAATTTTAAATGTGAAAATTTAGCAGCAAAAGAGAAACTAGTCTGATTTTAAAGTTGAAGAACTAATCTATGACATCCATGCTCCCTTCAGAACAGCACTGACATGAATTTTTCATGTTTGCTATAAAATTTACCTATTACATCAAGTGGCTTGGATCAAAAGAACACAATGAAATATTTCTGAAACAATTAAGACATTTTTTTTTAATTCCCTAGAAAAATAATCAGTACCATGGTTGTAATAGCCCAAGGAAATTGCCTGTGTTTCTCTTCCATTGCTCACCATTGCTTGGTTGTAATTATTCTTTCAAATTGTGCTTATTTTAATTTAAATTTTATTTATTCAGTGAATAAATATGATCAATTTTTATCCATACATAGAATTCCTTGCTGTGGCTACAGGATTCATTTCATCCCAGAATAACTTAAAGGCAGTACCTGAAGGGTTATTAAAGCCTCAGATCATAATCTTTTTAAGTCCCCCTTTCTTCACATGAAAGCATAGACTTTCTATATTAAGAAGGATCTTATTGAAGGGACTCTTGCCAGTCCAAGCATGGAGAGCAGCTCTGGCAGGCCTTGCCCTACTCCTCCACTCCCTCTGCCTTGTTAAAAACCTTTAGAGTCTTCCTGAAGCTAGCCCCCAAGGTCCATTCCCTTATTCAGCCACTTTCTCCTCCTCAGGATGATCACCAAAGTCCAGCTATCAAAGCATGGAAGCACAGCTATCAAAACTCCCCCTTTGCCTCCTTAATTAACATGCTCAAAAAAGTTAAACAATTCATTCCAACATGGGTTTTCCCATTTTACTTTTATTTTTTTTCTTCAGTATACTTTAATTACCCACTGCAAACATTAAATTAAGTTTTATCTTACAATAAGTTAAACGTTTTTTTTTTTTTTTTTCAGTCAGCCCTTCTCAGCCATTTCCCCACCTCCTGTCACATGTGGCAATCATAGAGAAAGCAGCATAATTTTCATCTATTTTCTTTTTTATTTTTATTAATTACAGTTTATTCATTTTGTAGCCCCCTGTAGCTCCCACCCTTTTCCCCTCTCAATTCCACCTTTCCTCCCCCTTCTCCACTCAGATCCCTCCCCAAGTCCACTGATAATGGAGGTCCTCCTCTCCTTCCTTCTGATCCTAGTCTATCAGGTCTCATCAGGAGTGGTTGTATTGTCTTCCTCTGTGGCCTGGTAAGGCTGCACCTCCTGAGGAGGAGGTGATCAAAGAGCAGGCCAATCAGTTCCTGTCAGAGACAGTTCCTGTTTCCATTACTATGGAACCCACTTGGAGACTGAGCTGCCTTGGGCTACATCTGTGCAGGGGTTCTACGTTATCTCCATGAATGGTCCTTGGTTGGAGTATCAGTCTCAGAAAAGACCCCTGTGCCCAGATTTTTTGGTTCTGTTGCTCTCCTTGTGGAGCTCCTGTCCTCTCCAGGTTTTTCTATCTCCCCCTTCTTTCAAAAGATTCCCTGTACTCCACCCAAAATTTGGCTATAAGTCTCAGCATCTGCTCTGAGACCATTTTACTTTTATAAAACTTTAATTGTGTCTCTTCTTTATCCACAGTCCTTTGTCCCTCTGACACAAATACCTGTTCCCCTTCTCTTTTTTTTTTTTTGTCCTTTTTCTCTACTTGTTCCCTCCCCGCCTCTTCCTTTATCTCCTGTCTTTGTCCTTTATCTCTGCCCTCTGCCCCTCTGGGACAAATAGATCTCCTTTTTGTTGAGAACTTAGTCCTGGGGTGTCTTGAGCCAACTCCAAGTCCCTACACTTTCATCATTCCTTTCTTCCATGTTTTCCTGTTATATGTTTACAGTTCTCTATGGTTTTTAAGGGTATTGCTTGTTTTACATTCCTGAGGCAGCAGCTGTAGCTAGAAGCAGGGATGACCATGATACAGATAGTTCTGTATTAGACACTTTCCTCAGGCTGTTTCCTCATCTAAGAATTTACAAAGCTGGACATCATGGTAAATGTCTCTATCCCCAATATTTGAGCTGCTCCAAAGGGATTATGAATTTGAGGCCAGCCTTGGCTACATAGTGGATTCCAAGCTAGCCTGGATTAAAGTGAATCCCTGTGTCAAAAACAAAACAAAACAAATTTACATAGTAACAAATCGCATTAAACTGAGTTATTTTCCAGAGGCGCTTACCTCCATAAGTGAGAGATCCCCATCCTGTGACATATGCCACTGACCCATGGGTGACATTTTGGGTTGGTGCTGGGAGACACACCCTATGGATATTTCTGGTGAAGGTGACAGGTCTATCAAGTAGCACAACTGCAATATCATTGTCACGAGTTATGAGGCTGTAACCATCATGGGCTAAAATAGCCCTTATTTTCACTCTTAATATAGGACGGACTGTAGAAATACCAAAGGTGGCAGTCCATCGTTGAGGATTAGAATAGCTAAAACAAAACAAAATAAAATAAAGCAAATACATGCTATTAAATAGGGAATTCAACAGTAACTTGGCTTTTATTTTAATAATACTAGTTCTTTGAGAATTTCATGTGTTTTGTGTTTACTACCAACATCTCATTGATATGTTTCCCTGAACTATAATTTCACAATTGTATTAAACTCTTTCCTAGCAGCCTAAATTGTCATTTTATTCTAAATATACAGGGAAAATTTTTTTTCAAAAATGCATGTTGGAGTAATAAGTCATCTCGACTTTGTCTTGGTGAATGCATCCTAGCACATTAATGGTCACGAATGTAGGGGATTGTTGTTTCTTCTCCTTCCTTAATGTTCTCATCTAAGCAGCAAAGGATTCTGAAATAGTTATCTTTTCTATTTGAACTCATTTTCTTTGATCTTTGCTTTTTTTGTTTTGCTTTTGTTTATATTATTTTGAGAAGGAAGATCCATTCAAATAATAGTGAGGTTGAAGATTAT
Source organism: Meriones unguiculatus (assembly GCF_030254825.1). Classification (NCBI taxonomy): domain Eukaryota; kingdom Metazoa; phylum Chordata; class Mammalia; order Rodentia; family Muridae; genus Meriones; species Meriones unguiculatus. The sequence goes on from NC_083351.1 coordinate 160,070,480, forward strand.
CTTTATTGTTAATAGATGAATGATTTTTCTGAATTAAAGATGATGCATGATATATATGTATATATCTATATATACTGTGTGTATATGTGTAAATATGTGCACAGAGAGATAATAAGTATTAATATTTATTAAAATGTAGGAAATTATTATTGTGACTTGAGAACTATAGAGCTTTTTTAGGTGTACCATAAAAAGACACATGTAAGGTAAAAGGTGTCAAGTGAAACCACAAGATAGTATTGGTAATGATTAATATTGGTAATGATTAATAACAATGTGGAGCTTATACACACTGCTGTCACCATAAATTAAAAACATATATACACAAAGTAACTCTATAGGTTTAATAGGTATGTGAATATTTAAATATTTCAAATATATTAGGCCCAGTAAGGATTTTGAAAGAGCTTTATATAGCCCAGGTTTGTTTAGAACTGGCTAGATGGCTGAGGATTATCTTGAATTCCAGATCCTTTTGTCCCTGTGTTCCAAGTATATTATACTGCCATTATCCGCAGGTAATGTCTACAAGCTTTGAAACTGATACATTAATGTCTATACACAAATAGTAAATGGGTTAGGAAACTGTTATAGAATGGACTTGTAATATTAGTAGAAAATTCATGGAAAGGAAGGCATAACTACCTCCTAAATATAAAAGATGTACAAATCCACTGGTTAACAAGCAATAGAAATTATAGCAAAGAACACATAATGTGTATTAATAGAATGACAAAATTTAAGCAGGAGAACATTATGAAGTGCTGGTTAGGTCGAAAGTTAGTACATCTTTGTGTGTATATACTTGTGTAGGTTGGGGGGCATGCATTCTCTGTGACAAGGGGAAATTATAGCAGCCTAGTGAGATGCGATAAATACGCATTTCTTACTCTGCTTACTTACTCTGTAGTTCAAACAGATGCGAATTCCCATGATTAGGTGGAAATCATAAAGAACAATATGGAGCTTATACACACTGCTGTCACCATAAATTAAAAACATATATACACAAAAGTAACTCTATAGGTTTAATAGGTATATGAATATTTTAAAATATTTCAAATATATTAGGCCCAGTAAGGCTATTGAGTGGAACTAGGGCAAAATACATACATACATATATATAACTTAAGAGAGGTTTTTTTTGTTGTTGTTGAGAGTTGTTTCACTTGATATTGCTGCTCAGATTGAGATGCAAAATGCAATTAAATAATAATTTAAAAGTTTTCAGATAGTGGAATTAACATAAAAAATAAAAATTATGTGTGTAAAAAGTTCTTGATAACATGAGTGACATATGAGTCACTGATATAAGTGAACCCTAGTTCACCCTAGGCCACAGAGGAGGACTTTGCAGCCAGTCCTAAAGATACCTGATAAAACAGGGTCAGATGAAAGGGGAGGAAGTCCTCCCCAATCAGTGGACTTGGAAAGGGGCAGGGAGGACATGAGGGAGGGAGGGTGGGATTGGGAGGGAATGAGGGATTAGGATACAGCTGGGATACAGAGTTAATAAAATATAACTAATAATAAAAATAAATAAATTAAAACAAAAAGAAAAAACCATGAGTGACATAAGAGTCACTGATATGAGTGAACCCTAGTTATTTAAATTAAGCACTCTAGCATAAGATCTGCTTTTTTTTTTCTTTGCTATGATGGTGTACTGTTATTTGAAAAAGAAAGCTACCAGCAAACCATTAAGCTAAGGGAGAAAAACAAAACAAAACAAAACGATTATGCTTCCATGAATTAAAAAAGAAAAGACTCAGAAATATTTTCCATTGAATTATCACAGTGTCAATCCAATTATATTTAGCCCTAGGGACAGTGGGTGGAGACTTCATGTAGCTTCCTTTTCTAATTATTTACGGGTGGAAGAGAGTAGCTGTGGCCTCACCTTCGGAAGCAGTGAGCTGCTGTCAGGACCCACGAGTTACTGATCAGCACGCCTCCGCAGTGGTGGACGTTACTGAGCTGTAGACTGACTTGCCAGGGCCAGTCACCTGTCTCAGTGAGCGTGCCTCCAAGGATTCTCTCTTCTGACAGGGTTATAAGGTCCGGACGGGCTCCACATTCTAACAACAATACCCAAAAGGTATTAGCATGCTAGCAAGCTGATGGTTGTTCCCATTTGGAAAATTACTGTGGAGAGTCTTCAACATATAACTTTATTTAAATACCTCAAGAAACCTATAAACCCTACAGCCAAACAAGTGGCAGAGCTGAGGAAGTTCTGTGGAAGAGTGAGCAGAAGGATTTAGGGATTTAGGGAGCTGGAGGGGTCAAGCATACCCGCAAGAAGACCGGCAGAGTTAACAAACCTGGTGCTTGGGGGCTCGCAGAGATTGAACCACCAACCAAAGAGCTTGCATAAGCTGGACCTAGGCCCCCTACATATATGTAGCAGATGTGCAGCTTCTTCATGAGGATCCCTTAACAATTGGAGCTGGGGGGTGGGGAGAGAGGATGGGAGAGTGCTGTCTCTGACTCTGTTGCCTGCCTTTAGATCCCTTTTCTGTAGTTGGGCTGCCTTGCCTGCCCTCAGTGGAAGAGGAAATGCTTAGTCCTGCTGCTGCAACTGGCAGACCAGGCTGGATTGGTACTCATGGGAGCCAGGAGAAAGGAAACAGAAAGTGGAGAAGGGGTGGGAGGATGGGACAGGGAGGAGAGGGGGATAACAGGAATAAATAAAAAATTAATGAAAAGTAAGGAAAGAAAGGAAGGGAGGAAGAGAGAGACAAAGAGACAGAGAGACAGAGACAGACAGAAACACAGAGACAGAGAAGACAGAAACACACAGAAACAGAGAGAGAGAGAGAGAGAGAGAGACAGACAGACAGACAGACAGACAGATAGACACAGAGAGAGAGGGAGAGGCCTACAAACATTTCAGTGCCAGAGGGGAAGTGGACCTGGGTGGGTTGATTTGCTCAGTTCTTCTCAACCCAAAACTTATGACAGTTTTTCTCACATTTAGTCTAATATTTATTAGTAATACTAGAGGTATATCACAAATAATAATTTCTATTATGGGTTGGTAATAGGTTGATAACACTAAGCAGCTACTTTGTTACAAATTTCCCAATAGAAGAGGATTAATTAATTAAGAATATGCATGGACATGGGTTCCTTTCCTGCCTTTCCAAATAAAGTCCTTAGTAAGTATTTATACTTACTATTTTAATAGTAAGTTCTATTCAAAATAATTATAAATTAAACACAGAACTAAATTGAAAAATATATTGGAGTGGAGTATCACTATTTTTAAAAAGCTCTCAAGTATCTAAAATAAATCAGAAATTCAAGGATATGGAACTAATTTCTAACTACACTTGGCTGGCCTGAGAACCAAATTCCACATTTCTAGGAATGCTGTGCCTGTCCTGCTAGCCTGAGAGTATACATGGAGTGACTTTGGAACACAACGACTTTCCGTTCAAGTTATAGGCCTCACACTGACAGACATCAGTAATTTATTACCTCATGATTAACCCAACTCCACAACAAAGCAAGCCATTCTGCTGGTTCAAGAAAGCTACATGAATTTTGTCATCAGACATAATTTACAAGTCTCTAGAAACACAACAGGGACAAAGCTTCCCGGAGAAAATTGCCAGGAGCTTGATTCTGAGTGCCAAATGGTTTGTACATCACTACTCTTGCACTTTTTTTTAAGGAGGAGGAATTGCTTAAGAATATTTTATAGGCCAGTGTGAAAAGCAGTACCCATTTTCAACAAGAATCCTCCATAGTGAACTCAGAATGAAGGCACCCACTTCACAGATATGGCCTTGCCAAGAAGTTCAAAAGACTTGTACTGAAAATCCTTATAATTTTATAAATATTCACAAAATAATTTAAGAACTCACCTTGAGTCAAGAAATTTTCTGTATCCTGGTCAGTGATTGCTAGCATTAAAAAAGAAAGAGCGAGAATAAGATGAACAAAATGTAAGCTGAAAATCATTGCACCTTGATTTTGTGAAGCTTAGTACCAGGACAACCAAAAACACAGTACTTGGGATGGTTTGCGGAAATTCAGATTACCGAGCTCCACCTAAAGCTTTTGGAAATAACCTCTGAGTCATGTGACCTCTAAAGCCTATAGTTTTGAGTTTTAGGTCCAGGTTAAGCTAAAGCCTCTTAGTACCTTTCCAGAGAGTGAAGGAATGTGACCCTATCTGTGAGGACAGATATAAAAAAAGGGGCAAGCAAGCAATGACCTTCACTCAGCAAAAGAACGACCAGACCCTTGTCCTTGAGATAGCGTTTCTTAGCAACAAACCTAGACTTCTTCTGAGTAGCTTTTGACCTCCAGCCAAGAGCCCGAAGCCCTAATCTTCAAGGATGAGCTAATCACCCCCACCTTCAATTGCAGCTGCATCCACACTTGGCAGGACTGGCCAAGCCTGAGCACCTAAGACTAACCAATTATCTTACTTTATAGCTTCCTCATCCAATCCTAAATTGCCAAAACTAGAACTTCAAATCTCCTGCAATTTTTCTTTTAAAAACCTAAAGGCCTTTGTCTCCCGGTGCCACTCTTTGCTGACCAGCAGGGGTGACCCCGTTGTACAATGGTTAATAAACCTCTTGCTTTTGCAACGAGTCTTGGTCTGGAGGAGTTTCTGGGAAGGGCGCGATTTAATTCCTGAGCTGTGAGACCCCAGGTCTTACATTTTCTGCCTCTCAGATGACCTTAGCTTGTGTCATCAAGCAGACAAAAATCTAGGCAGCAAAATGTCCATCAGTAATTTGAAGATGGACATGAATGACTAGTAAATAAGCCTAGTGGAATATTATGTAGAAATAAAACAACAAAGTTATGTCATTTGAAACAACATAGCACAGGAAGGCATTGTGCCTAGTAAGAAGTCAAGCACAGAATAACAAATACCTAAATACCTCCTGTTCTCACTTGTATGTGGAAACTAAAATGTTAAACTTAAAGAAGTGGAGAACAGGATAGGTTTTTTTTTTTTTCATCTGCTTCTATAAGGAGTGTTTGGGAGAGAAGAACAGGGAGAGAAAGGACAATGAGCTGGCAGGTATGTGTTTATAGGAAGAATTACTTTTCATACTCTTTATTTTTAGTGAACAATAGTTGACAATAAATTTTTTTGAAGTATAATTTTTTTATTTTTACTTTTTTATTATTATTTACATTTTATTAACTCTGTATCCAGGCTGTATCCTGCTCCCTCATTTCCTCCCAATCCCTCCCTCCCTCCCTAATCTCCTTCCTGTGCCTTTCCAAGTCCACTGATTGGGGAGAACATCCTCCCATTCCATCTGACCCTGTTTTATCAGGTATCTTCAGGACTGGCTGCAAAGTCCTCCTCTGTAGCCTAGCAGGACTGCACCTCCCTTGGGGAGTAGGGAGGTCAAAGAGCCTGCCATTGACAACAATAAATTAATATTTAAAAATATTTAGCAGAGAAGACTTTAAATTCCCTGGAATAAAGAACTGTTGAATGTTTGAGGTTTGAGATTTGTCAGTTTTTTATCTAATCAACGTACAACATATATATATATATATATTAAAATGTCTCTGTAACCCATATATAAGTATATGTAAAATATGTTTTTAAGCATTTTTGTTTATTTGTAAAGTTTTTTCATAATACATTTTTATAAAATTAAAAACTTAAAAAGACATTTTCACATTTTTTCCTTAAGCAGATTGGAGATATCAGTCAGGAATTATGTTTCCCATTTTACAAAGATCAAGTGAAGCCATAAGCACTTTCAGATTCCAAACTCTAAAATTCACTACTATAGGAACAGCCTTAAGAAAATTATCTAATCAATTTTGGAAAGAAAATGAATAAGTTTTTCTTTTGATCATGTTATGTCATTCTATGAAGGACTCAAAACAGAACAGAAAAAAAGACATGCTAAAATAAGCTAAAATTTATCGCCCTTGCATGGACACTAGAAAATAGATCTCTTCCCATGTTACAACATCCTGACCAGAACACCTACAGCACAGGCTCTAAGATCAACAATCAATAAATAGGACCTCATGAAACTGAAAAGCTTCTGTAAAGCAAAGGACACTGTCATCAGAACAAAATGACAACCTACAGACTGGGAAAGGATCTTTACCAACCTTATATTTGACAGAGGGCTAATATCCAGTATATATAAAGAACTAAAGAAGTTAAAAAGCAACAAATCAAGTAATCCAATTAAAAAATGGGGTACAGAGCTAAACAGAATTCTCAATAGAGGAATATCAAATGACAAATACTTAAAGAAATACTCAGTATTCTTAGTCATCAGGGAAATGAAAATCAAAACAACTCTGAGATTTCACCTTACACCCATCAGAATAGCTAAGATAAAAAACTCAAGTGACAATACATGCTGGAAAAGATGTGGAGAAAGGGAAACCCTCCTCCATTGTTGGTGGGAATGTAACCTTGTACAACCACTTTGGAAATCAATCTGGCTCTTTCTCAGACAACTAAGAATAGTGCTTCCTCATGGTCCAGCTATACCACTCCTAGGCATATATCCAAAAGATGCTCAAGTATACAACAAGGACATTTGCTCAACCATGTTCATAGCAGCTTTCTTTGTAATAGCTAGAACCTGGAAACAACCCAGATGTCCCTCAGTTGAGAAATGTATACAGAAATTGTGGTACATTTACACAATGGAATACTACTCAGCAATTAAAAACAAGGAAATCATGAAATTTGTAGGCAAATGGTGGGAACTAGAAAAGATCATCTTGAGTGAGGTATCCCAGAAGCAGAAAGACACACACGGTATATACTCACTTATAAGTGGATTTTAGACATATAATATAGGATAAATATACTAAAATCTGTACACCTAAAGAAACTAAGCAAGATGGAGGACCATTGGTAAGTTGATCAATCCTCATTCAGAAAGGCAAAGAGGACAGACATCGGAAGAGGGAGAAAACAGGGAACAGGATAGGAGCCTACTACAGAGGGCCTTTGAAAGACTCTACACTTCAAGGTATCAAAGCAGATGCTGAGACTCATAGCCAAACCTTGGGCAGAGTGCAGGGACTCTTATGAAAGAAGGGAGAGATAGAAAAACCTGGAGAGGACAGGAGCTCCACAGGAGAGCAACAGAACCAAAAAATCTGGCACAGGGGTCTTTTCTGAGACTGATATTCCAACTAAGGACCATGCATGGAGATAACCTAGAACCCCGGCACAGATATTGCCCATGACATCTCAGTGTCCAAGTGGGTTCCCTAGTAGTGGGAACAGGGACTGTCTCTGACATGAAGTCAGTGGCTGGCTCTTTGGTCACCTCCCCCTGAGGCAGGAACAACCTTACCAGGCCACAGAGGAAGATAATGCCACCAGTCCTGATGAGACCTGGACCTGATAGGCTATGGTCAGATCTTCCTCCCCGATCAGTAGATTTGGGGAGGGGCATGAGAGGAGAAGAGGTAGTGAGAGTGCGGTTGGGAGGGATGAAGGAGGGGGCTACAGCTGGGATACAAAGTGAATAAACTGTAATTAATACAAAAATAAATACATTTTAAAAAAGAAAGAAAATAAAATCAAATCTTTAAAACATTTATAGCTAGTAAAAAGTAAAAATGAGAATTCTAACATGCTTAGTGTTAGAGAGCTAAATATTATATTTAGAATTGTACTACAGTTTTGATAGTCCAGTTATAAAGAATAAAGTGACTCTCATTTTGTTAATATGTGGATTGGAATGGGTAAAACTGAAAGGTATATTAAAAGGAAAAGTCATAAAAATGGTACTTGCATGTGATCTCATTGGAAGGAGTTATTTCCAAGTTTCCTGAGTTACTCAACTTTTGTAGCACAGATTGAATCCTGGTTTTCATTGATCTTCTAGTGTTACGTTTATTAGATCGAAATTTCATGACAACATCTGCAACCACACCATTCCCTTCTTTCCTATAAATCATAAAACCACAAACTTTTTGTAATTTTGTACTTCTTATGTAGCCATCTTGATTAAACCATTTTCAAAGAACTTATATGAGAACATGTTTGTGTAATAGTGCAAACTTAATGATGTATCACAATGCTATCTCTCTCATTTGATTTTAACACAACTCACTGCAATCATCATGCAGCACAGCCAGCTTTGAAGTCAGGATGCTATCACCATGTGACTTCTTGTAAACTAAATTTCTTAATACACTGTGTCCAAATATCTTACTGTTTTAATTTTTTGTAAACATTATGTGCATAAATTGATATAGAACTTTTGGAAAAATGTTTCAAAAACACTAGTATTATCTGTTACTGGAGTTCATCAACTTGAGACAAATATTTATTGTCCTAAATAACTGAACTCCATTGAAATCGTGAATCAAAGAGGAAAACACCCTGCCCATCATAAAGGCAAGATTTATCTCTTTTCAAGGCTCAGCTGTGAATGGGGAAAAAAGATTCCTTTCCTGATAATTGAAATCATGAGCCAGGCTATATAATGTTTGTGTTTTTATTGATACTAGTTACTTATTCTCAGAATCTTTAAGGTATTAACAAGCTAAAAATGGTAAAAGAATGAGTACCTTAAAGTGTTCCACACAGATCACCAAGGAAATGATTAATTGTTTAAGAAGAAATTATAAATATAAGAAAAATCGGAGGGCCTCTGAAAGACTCTGCTGATCAAGGTATTAAAGGCTGAGACTGAGACTTATAGTCAAACTTTTGGAAGAGGGCATGGAATTTTATGAAATAAGGGGGAGATAGGAAGATCTGGAAGGGAGAGGAGCTCCACAAGGAGAGTAACAGAGCCAAAACAACAACAACAAAAAAAAAACAAAAACCCCTGGGGGCCCTGCAGAGACTGATACCCCAACCAAGGACAATGCATGGAGAAGACCTAAAACCCCTGCTCAGATGTAGCCCATAAACTCAGTCTCCAAGTGGGGTCCCTAGTGAGGAGAGCAGGTGCTTTCTCTGTCACGAACTCAGTGACAGACTCTCTGATCACCTTCCCCTTTGGGGTGCAGCGTTGCCAGGCCACAGAAGAAGATAATGCAACCAGGCCTGATGAGACTTGATAGGCTAGTGTCACATAGAGGGGGAGGAGGACCTCCCCTATCAGTGGACTAGGGGAGAGGCACATGGAGAGAAGAGGGACCACAGCCGGAATACAAATTGAATAAATTGTAATAAATGATAATAATAAAAAGAAAAAAATATTAAAAAAAGAAAAATAGAAGATTTTATTCCCTTAAAAAATTAGGTAAGTGGAGTGTTGTGGTTCCTGCCTGTAATCACAATGTTCTGGAGGTTGAAGCAGGAGAATTGAATGAGTCTGAGGTCATCTTGGGCTGTAAAGTAAGACTTGTCTCAACAAAGCAAAAAGTTCAGGTAAAGCTTTGTAGATAGGAAGTAACTTCACTGAAGTAATAGCTTTACAAGTCATTTATAAACAATGTTGTAAAAAATTCAGTTAACTGAAAGGTGGGTATGGTGAAGTTACAGAGACTAATAACAGATAAAGTAATAAACAAGATCAAATAAACATTAAGAGACACAGGAACATTCAATGTATACTGAAGTAACAGGAAAGACGAGCACAAACAAAACAAACTATAACGTTGGTTGGCCATTGAGCTCTTCCTGCCTCTTCCTGGAATTATAGGGATTTGACAACATGCCCATTTTTTATAAACATAAATTCTAGAGAGTCAAACTCAAGTTCTCATGCTTGCCTGGCAAGCAGTTTACTGGCTGCCCTGTCTCCCAGTCTGTGATCTTTATCTTGAATTGACCATACCACCTCTTTGCAGTGACTTCCTATGTCGTTCAGAATAAAGTCTACAATCCTTTACTGTGACCAACAATACCTGCACTTGCTTTTGTCTAGATCTTGGATTATGATCATTTACCTTGACTCCATTATATCCTTACAGGCATCCTTGCTGTTGTTTGACTCTGTGCATGTCACCATGTGAAAAGTTTGTTATTTCTAAAGCTCATCTTCATACATACTTATCAATAGGTAAATAAATGTAAATATAATATAGTAAACATCTCATATTTAATAATGGTAAGTTAGTGCCATTAGAATGGTTTAATTAAAGGACTAGTGGGCTTGAATTTTTGCTTAAAACAATGTTTATGTTTGATATGTTCAGTGGAGCAAGACTAATGGTAAGGCAAGGCATTTGGAGACTGTTATAGTTCAAGAGGGTGAAGGACAATTGCATTACATTAAAAGTTATGGAGCTGGGAAGTATTTCAGTGGTCAAACTTTAGGACCAGGCAATTTGGTATGTGGGTCTGAGGGGGAGTCAATAATTGAAGCTGACTCACAGATTTCTTTCCTAAGCAACTCGTTGATAGTGATGCCAAACACTGAGATGGACATTGCTGGTAGTCTAATATACTTGATTGAGGTGATTGGATAGGTATGGTTCTCTGTATGTTAAGTTGTCTAAAAAATGCTTGTGTTTATTTATATCTGTGGATGAAGAATCACCATGTAAGAGATACAACTTCAAGATTAATCTACAGATAATCAGCAGTGGCCATGGGACCACTGAAAGGAAAGAATGTGTGCTGACATATGTGGCTCACGGTGCACACTCATGTTCAACATGTGAGGAATGTACTAGAGAGAGCAAAGGAAAGAGAGAGCATATCTAGATGGGTAACAGGGTAATCATCGATATGTAGAGTCCTAGGAGCCTGGGAATGGAATTTCGACAATGAGCCACCATTGCCAAATGGTGCTCAGAATTTCAAGAGTAGAACTAAAGTGATATATAATATCACTTTATTATGTATATTTTGATTTTGTGATGTGGATGATGTTGATGAAATTGGCAAGAACACCTTGTATTTTGGAGTGTGTTCAGAAGACAGGCCACAGTGGCTTAGTGGCAGTGGGAAGTTAACAAATGGAACAAAAATGTGGGTAGCTTTTTAAATCTTCTCCTCCAGTTTTGTCTTAAAACTTTGAGCATCACAAGCTAGTGCAAATACAACAAAGCACCCAAACGAATGCACATTGAACAAGTTAGAAATGTCTTTTGTACTCTTCCCATAGTTTCTTCCTCATCTTCTAATTCTTCATCAAAATTCAATTTAGCTATAAGCTGCTTACTTTGTGATGTTAATTTTTATACCTTTTTTGCATACTAAAGAGTTTTCACTTTGTCATCTGAAGGACTGAGCAATGTGGGCAGTTAAGACATTTCTGGGCTTATTACTCAGTGTAACTGTTTCCATTGGAAAAGCTTCTTTTATCACATCACAAGGATACATAGTTACTAAGGCATTAGTAGCAGATTCTGGCAAAGCCAGCATACTACAGACTTGTCATTCCTGGCAAGTGAAGTCAAAACTTAATTCTGGTGTTGGCATGGTATGCCGATCTTGGATGAATACACCCCAAGTATTGTGCAAATCAAGAAGGGACTATCTACCTAGACTGCATTATGATATGCAGAGGATTTAGACAATAGCATCGGCTTGATTACTATTCTCTCACAGTAGCTTTTCCTGTAGTTTTTCTTCTTTCTCCCATTAAGAATAAAGTGACATGGTTATTTATATCAATCAATCAATAAATAATGCATTTTCCATTGTCTTTTAGGCTGCCTCATTGTCTTACTATTTTTATTTTTATGTTATTAGAACAATTACATGAACATGTCATTTAATATCCATAGTGCAAACAGAAGTCAAACATTCTAAATTACATGTTTTCAAATATAGTTTTGGTAAGATTTCACTCACCTCAGTTTGACAACATGTGTTCTGATAAACTCCCGTCTTAGATTTGATTTCTGAAATGCATTAGTAATCTGCAGAAATGAAATGGGAAAATAATCTCACACTCATTGCAGTTTTTCCTTTTTATATTAATGACTCTAACATGGGGCTTATATAATAATAAGCAGCGATCTATCAGGTGAGGACAGGTCAGTTTTGTTACAGATAACATAGAACCAATATAAGCAGATGGTATAACCTTCTGATATGGTCCCTATTTTGTAGTTATTAAAAAGAGATGACCTGGAAAGGGCATATCTTTAATACAAGCCACTCTAATACATCAACTGTTTTACTCTATGAGCCCTTACAATATATGATTTGCTAGCTGTGAATCAGGGAGTTGGGATAAGACTCAAGTCAACATTAGGGAACACCTTTCATATAACTCTTGATATGTGTGTGGTGTACAATGACTATATTTTAAATGAATGAAATCAGCAGATTTCACTTTTATCATTTGCTGACATTTTCTTGACCTTACAACCTAGTTCCCAGTAAAGGTAGTTGTGCTGGGTATAAAATTCAGTTTCACAGTTAACAAGGACTACTTTATCAGAGTTCTGAGGAGCAGGATTGGTACACTGTGGTTTCATAATAGAGAGTGAATTGATTTCACTTATGAGTTTGCTCACACCCTTGTGTATGTCAACATGAGAAGACAGAATGAGGAATTAGGTATGTGCTGAAAATTATGTTTATCAGGATTTGGAGTCAACTTTTTTTTCAGTTGATAATATTTATGTGATTCTATAATACTATATCTTTTAAATATCAGTTCCTATTAGCAGATTAAAAGCAAAATGATTGATATGAAAAATATTTTTGTTTTTTTATAGAGATCTTAAATTTTCTTAAAATAGTGAAACTGTTGACCTTATTAAAATAATTTGTTTAATTTATAAAATTAAAGAAATAGAATAACTATCATGAATAAAAGCTAAAGTCACTAAATTATATAGTCTAATATGAAATCTTTCTGTAATTTATTGATTATTATTCTAGTTATTTATGTAAAAAGATATTAGTTACAATGTTTAAGTACCCCAGTTATCAGACTATTAAAATGACTTAATTTTTATATTTATTTGGTTTTGCAACCTGTTTTATTGATTTCTTTTTTATCCCATTGGGAAAAACCGAGAATGAAAAAGAAAGAATTTTGTTATTTTCCTCTTGATTGACAGTTTCAATAATCTTTTCATATTACAGAATATTCTGGAATATTCACCTGGTCACATTCATGATTTTTAAGGACTACTATGAATTATATGTCATTTTAGTAAATTCCAACAAATTAAAACATAAGTGACGATCATTATACATATTAATTTAGTAGGTCATACAAAAGCATTGCCAATAAAATTAAAGTATAATTGTCACATTTTTGCTTTTAGAAGGGAAACACTGTAGTAGCTGCTTGTGTGTTCTGTAAATCTGTTATTTGACAGCTGCAGTGTTTTCTGTTATCTATTAGGTGAATGGTAGAGATAATGTTCTGTGGTCTTCTTTACTATCCATTATCACACTTTGTCACCTTCTTGAAATTCAAAGATTTAGAAAGCTCGGTTTTCAAGGAAGAAAGGAAATAAGGTATGTGGTCAGATGATCTTTCTACTGTGATACTGATCTGTAAGTGTATATGTGTGAGTGTTAACTTCTCTTTTCTGAAGAGGAAATGAGGGAAAGTGGATCTCTGTGGGAGGTGAGGTAGGCGGGGAGCTGGGAAGAGTGGAGGGAGTAGAAACTGTGATAAAGATGCATGAGAGAATAATCTATTGTCAATAAAGATGATAAAAAATTTAAAAATCACTAAAAAATTTCAGTTTAAAAAATAAAGCAAAAATTTACTGTATTTTTTTTTTTATTTTGTTCCCTAGCTTTCAGCAGCTGGTCCTTTATTCATTTCTTTTTAAAAACAGGTCCGAGAATTCATACTTCTCTGATCTCAGTCTCCCAGTGTATTCCCCTTGTCTTGGTACAGGAATGTTGCTATGCATATTTGAAGAAAATAATATTTATTGTTTGCAGAAACCTATTGCATCTTGTTTCTGTTTTTGTCATTCTTTTTTAATTTTTTTATTTTTAATTATACTTTATTTACTTTGTATCCCCCCTCTAGTTCCCTCTCTCCTCCCCTCCCAATCTCTCTCTTCCTTCCCCTTCTCCACACACTCCCTTTCCCAAGTCCACTGGTAGGGGAGGGTTTCTTTTTCTTCCTTCTGATCCTAGTCTGTTAGGTCTCATCAGGAGTGGCTGCATTGTCTTCCTCTGTGGCCTGGTAAAGTTGCTCCCCCCTCAGGGGTTGGTGATCAAAGAGCAGTCCAATCAGTTCATGTCAGAAGCAGTACCTCTTCCCATTACTATGGAACCCACTTGGACACTGTAGCATGGGCTACATCTGTGTAGGGGTTCTAGGTTATCTCCATGCATGGTACTTGGTTGGAGTATGAGTCTCAGGAAAGACCCCTGTGCTCAGATTTTTTGGTTCTGTTGCATCTTGTTTCTACTGAGAAGTGACCACTCATATTTACAGCCATGACACCTGGTTTGAATTTCAGTTCTTTCCGTAAGTACTTATTTTTCTAAAGAGGAAGAATATGTATGTATTAACTCTGAAAATCTTACAACAAAAACTCAAGGAAAAATTTTAAAATATTAAATATATGATCCAGATACAGTACTTTAAATATAGTTTAGTAACTATATAGGGGAAAAGATTGATCAGTGGAAGAAAGTAGATGACAGAAGAAAGAAAAGCGAGAGTTTAACATGTGATAAAGGTGACAACACTATATATATCATTTGCACCAAAAGCTCCAGCTGACCAGACAAAAAATAAAAGATAAAACAAAAACCTACTGAAAGAATTTAGAGATCTGTTCATAAAGGAATATTTAAATGAAATATTCTGTACTTATCTACTCAATATTTTAAATGGTGTATTTCTGAACCATTAATATTTAAATAGTCCAAATTAAGTATTTTTTTGAGGAAAAGAAAGCAATAGCATATTTTTGATTAGACTGTAATAAAGGCATGTGTGTTTGTGTCTGTAAGATGGATTTGCATATGAAAGTACATTATACCATGAAATGGTTAGTAATAGATGAGAACCACTGTTAGGCTTTTATGCATATTTTATTCTTTACATTTTATGTGTATCCTTAAGTTTACATATTTGTAGAATCTTAATAAAAATACTAAATCAGTTTTATTTTAATGAAAGAAGATATACACATATATTGTAATTTAAAATGAAATTAATTCAAGAATGCCAAGGCTTAATACTATGTCCATATGTATGCATGTATGTATTCTGGTGACATTAAATATTCTGCAAAGATATATAGAATTTCTTTTTCTCCCATGTCCATTTATATTGCGGAATATATGCTATTTCTTATGCCATTTTTTTCTCTTTGCTGTTAGCTGCTCTCAGTTTTGTGTGTGCTCTGATAAGGTTGAGCTGACCTCACATATCTGCCCTAATCCATCTGGAACTGAATGACCCCATTAGGACATCTGTTGGGTTAGTAAGAAGCTGGGTCCTGATCTCCACAGTGCAGCTGGATCCTTTCAGTATGATATCTTTCTGGTTTCATTCGTGCATTTAGCCAAGTGCATGCTGAAATACTACATGGTGTTGTGTGGATGTGAAGACTTCTTGTGTGTAACTGTTTATGACTGTCTTGAGGTTTGGATCTCTGATAGCTCCAAGAACTTTTGGATGCTCATGGCTTTGAGCACCAAGAAGATTATTTCCTAGGACAAATAATGTAAATAAATTCTATATTTATTTATTTATTTTTTTACTTTTTTTTAAATTTTATTTTATTTTATTTTTTTCAATGCAGTTTATTCAGGGAACATTGAACAATCCTCGGACCCCGGGGAAAGCCAGCCCACAGCTTAAATAGCCTCTGGGTAGCCAACCCAGGCGTGCCACGGGGGCAATGCAGATAGGTCCACATACATGGAAGCAAGCCAGATCCTCAGCCTTAGCCAAATGTGGAATTGTTAATGACAGGGAGCACTCACTATCGGGAAGGTGGAAGGCGGGAAACCAGCTCCATCTTTAAGGCATAGCATTCCGCAGCTCTGTACAGTTCCCCCTTTTTGTTTAAGACGCATCAGGCAAGAGTAGAGGTCTGATCTCTGATATTAGAAATATATTGGGACTTTGTACAGATGTAGAAAATAACCCCAAACTCCTAAGATAACACAATGGGTAGAGGCCAGCGTAAAAGTCTATATTTATTTTTTAAAGAACGTATTGAATGGATAAAGCAGAGAGTAAGGCAGTATTGGTTTGTTCAAGGTGAGGCACAATTTTTGGACTCTTAGTCCTTTGTGTTATGTAATGCTCCTGGAAACATCTTGGATTAGGTTGGGATTATTGTGTTATGCATGACAGCATTTTAGTGTAGGTCTGATTTGTTCACATGAAACAAAGACATTTAACATTTACCTACCGTTACTCCAGAATATTTAAGTACCAAATTAGTTCATCTTTGTATTGTATGTGTTGGAATGTTTTATTTAAAAAAATGTTGTTTATATTGTCAACTAGAGGTTCATAAAAAAAAGAAAATCAAATAAATTTTGGCTTGAGATTGAGAGAATTTCCAATTTAAAACTGTCTCTGTACTTACTAGTTTTATGTCAGCTTGACACAAGGTACAATCTGAGATGAGAGAGTCACAATTGAGAAAATGCCTCCATAAGGTCAGAATGTAGACAAGCCTATAGGATATTTTCTTATTGGTTGATGTGGGGAGGGCCCAGGCCATTGTGGGTGGTGCCATCCCTGGATTAGTGGTCCTATGTTCTATAAGAAAGCAGGTTGATCAACTTGTGAGGAACAAGCAAGTAAGGCGCATTCCTCTATGGCCTCTCCATCAGCCTCCAAGTTCCTACTGTGATTGAGTTCCTGCCCTCACTGCTTCTGATAATGAGCTGTTATGTGGAAATGAGAAAAAAAATAACCCCTCAAGAGATAAACCATCAAGAGATGCTCTTGGTTATGGTGTTTCAGCACAGCCATAGAAAATACAACTAAGACAAGCCTACACATGCTTTAGTATTTTGTACTAGTTACTTAGATGAAATGTGTTACCAAATAATTACCAGATCAAATTATTAGTCAACTAAGAGAGTGTGCAGATACTTAGAATTTTACTGTACCAAATATTCAGCAAAGATTAATTCTTTGTGTAAAGCTGAATGAGAGCATCTGTCTCATTTGTATGCAAATTGCTTTTATCTTTAATAAATGGGAAAATAAACCGAAAAATTATCACCAAGGTAATATATAAAATGCATTATTTCTTTCATGGTGAACATATTTTTACTACCTATTACTTTGTGCACTCATTTAAATTTATTTATAATTTATTGTCACTAATTGCTTGATTTGTGTCAAGTGAAGAAAAGATACAGAATATCCAGTAACATTATTATATAAAAATATCATTATCATATAAGGCTTCATATTGTATTTATTTTATGCAGAACTAAAGAACAAAGACAAGTATTAACCTACCATAGACTCAATTCTCTCACTCAAGTTCCTGTATTCATGTGTAGCTGGTGAATTCAAAGCTTCAGTGTATTCAACATTTCTGATATGAAAATTACTATGGTAAAAGTAAGTTTTCTTATCTGGAAAGAAAGTAAAGCATTATTACTCTAATGTTACTAAGCATATTAACTTTTATTTTGTATATCATTATAAGAAGTTACACAATTAAAATGGTATTCCTTAAAAGAAAAAAATTCATGTATAATATAAATATAACACAATTGTTTTCCTTTTGATTTTCAAAAGATTGACAAAGCTAAGATTGTTAGACAAAACAACACAGATGAACATTATTGATCTCTTCAAAGTTGTACAAAAATATAATTTTTATTAATACATCTAAATAATTGATTTATTCATTCAGTAAGCATTAGTAGATATCTATAATATGTGTCTGTTCATTCGTTAGTAAGAAACAATTCAAGCAACTGAATGGCTTGTATATTTAAAAAGCCAAAGCACCCCCCCAAGAAAAGAACAACCAAACAAAAAAATTAAAATGGTCATCATGAAGAAATATGTAATTATATGAATATATATTTAGACATAAATTCTAAGCAATATTACCTCATAATCAGAAATAGATACAGCAATAAAAGGGAAGACTACATTTTTTTAATCTAAGAGTCTATTTAATTATTTAATCTGAAAAATACTTACCAAAAGCTAAAAAGTGAATAAGTAGACCTACAATCATGGCCAGTAGTCCTACTGTTGTTATGACAATTAAAGCTACTACAAAGGGAGTGAAGAATCTTGAAGGCGATAATACTGGTCTTGACCTGACAACAGGAATAAAAGAAATGAAAGTCATTCAGTTCACTTGGAAATGTGTACTTTCAGTGTCTATGACTATGTCTTTCTGAATCTCTTAGCATGTCCATGCATAGTCCTAAGAATCAACATGACCCCAAACACACTCCAGGATATTCTTAATATTTTTCCTTTCAGACTGTTTTTATTTTTAATAGAACTGTTGGCTTTTTAAAGTTATTTGGTAGAATAATAAAGCATTTGACCTATGGTATGAAATTGCTTTATTTTTTTCTGCCAGTCAGTGTACTTTTAGGTTTAGTTGTTGTTGTTGTTTTAGAGTATCTTATTATGCACTTCTGGCTGGCCTGGAACTGCCTGTAATAGATCAAGATGGCCTAAACTCAAAGAAATTCACCTGCTATTGATTCCTGAATGCTGGGATTAAACATATGTGACACAGTGCCCAGACAACAATTAGTATGCTCCTGAGATTGACCTCTAAAGCTTCTGCCTTATTACAAGGCCTTCTAAGACCCCAAACTTGGAACTATCACAGCAAACCCCCTTAACCAGGGGCCACTATCAAGGTGTGATGAGGAGAGACCACACTGAATGTGAAGAAGACAAGAAAGAAGCTAGGGGTGGGATTCAGGATTAAAACAATAACTCCCTTCAAGATGTTACCTCATATTATTACAGATGATAATGTGGGCACAGAAAGCAGCAAGAGCTGCAGTAGTTTTAAACCTTCCTAATACTGCAACCCTTTAATATAGCACCTCATGTTGTGGTGACCCCCCCACCATAAAATTATTTTTTCTGCTACTTCAAATTGTAAATTTGCAACTGTTATGAATCTTAATGTAAAAATATGATATGCAGGATACCTGACATGCAACCCCTGTGAAAGGGTCATTCAACCTCAAAGGGAGTATGACCTGCAGGTTGGAAGAACCATTGGATTAGAGCTTCTCCAATAAAGAGGAAGAGTGTGGCTTATTTTTTTTTCCTTATGACTTCATAAACTGCAGTGCAGGCCAACCAATTTGTATTAATATACTATCTCACATTATGGTAGGTATATTATTTACAACAATCCGATTCACTGTCTCCTTTCCACTAGTACAGACACAGCAGTGGACACTCATAGGAAGGTCACCATGAAAGCTCCTTGTTTGGGTGGCCATGATGTCATTTACCTGAAGAAATGGAAATACCAATGCCTATCTCATGAGGCTATTTGAAGATGAAATGAGGTTGTGTAAGGCACAATAAAAATGTTTCTAGTTAAATAGGCTGCTTTGTGAATTCTTTTAGAATAGATGTTTTTCATACTTGTGTTTCTGACACTCTAGAGGTCAGGCATACTTAGAAGTTTTATAAATATTTATGATAATTATAAATATTTATTGCACATGTAAATTCCTGGGTATGTTCCATATTTTAAAGCCTTAACAGGGCTCAGTTACATTTAGGCAGATTTTAATCTAACTTCCATTTTTTTTCTACTTGCTTTTGGACATTCCAAGGTGAGAAAGGAATAGTCTAAGGTAAATCATAGGTTCCTTGACTTTAAGTTCATGACAAGGTTACCATGCAGTGCTTGAATTATGTTCAGCTAGCAAATTAATAAATGGCACTCTTCCTCTTGGTGCAATAGAGTACGATATGGACCATGGATGTTGCCAGTGACAATTTAGAACACAGATGGAGGTGGATGTAGATTTGCTAACTTGAGATTTTCTTGACTAGATATATTATAAATTAAAAATAAGGCCATGGTTGCATATATCATTTAATAAAAGTGCAGTTAAATACATATAGTAGGAAGAAAATTACCCAAGAATGATGCAATAAAAAGATAAAACACATAACTCTATCTTTCTGATCTCTTCTACTTCATCTCATTTATTTTGTTGTACTGGTGAAAACTAGCTTTCTGAGTTCAACAGTTGGGAGAAAACTGGAAATTTGGCATTTATTAAATCTTTGAGCATCAGTGGATTCACTTGTCACCTTAGTGAGTTGTTGTACCAGTTATATGCAATCACAGGGTTTGTGATCCCAGTAACTATTAGTATCTGCTAAGTGGTAGGCAATAGGAGTGGAAGCCAGGGTAAGTTCCAGTTTATAATGGATCAGTCTTCTCCAGAATAACTATGGGAAGACTGTACTTCAGTAAGTGAAATCTGGTATGGCGTAAAAGGTAATCTAAAAAAGAGAAGCAAGTTGAAGGCCAATAAAACGTGAATGTTAAAAATCAAATGTTGGGCATAGCAGAATATTCTTAGGTATAATTCTGTTGATTATTTTTTAGATCAGTAAATGGTTCTTTTGTCTTAGATCTCTGGGCTATCTAGTCTCTGGTTTGTGGTTACATAAGCAGTGTCTGGTGTGGAGTTGGTCTTAGTTCAAATCAGACATTGGTTGACTACTCCCACATGTTCTGTGACACCTTTGCCTTAGCATCTTTTGTAGGTAGGACAGATTGTAGGTTAAAGGCTTTGTGGCTACATTGGTCTCCATGTTTTTCATTTGGAAGCCTGCAGAGTATCTTCGTTCACCAAAGAGTCTAGAACATAGGGACAGGGGCTCTAGTGCCTTAGTCAGTAATTATAAGAGAGACTTCCTCTAAAAGCAGATGGAAACAGATACAGAGATCCACAGCAAGATACTATGCAAAGAGAGAGTCTAAATTGGAAGTCTCCATCAAATTCTTCTCCACAGAGTTCATGGAAACCCCTTGGGAGAGGAGGCAGAAAGATTGTTGGAGCCAGAGGATATGGAGGACATGAGGAAAACGAGGTCCTCTGAACCAACTAAGCAGGCTGTACATGAGCTCACAGAGACTGAAGCATCAAACACAGGGCTCACAGGGGTCTACACCAAATATATATGATATATACATATATAGTTGTATATATTATAGCTATCAGCTTATTATTTGTATGGGATAGGAGTGGATCTCTGACTCTTGTGCCTGCTCTTGGGAAAATCCTCCTGTTGGGTTGCTGTGTCAACTTTGATATGATAGTTTTGGCTTCAACTTATATCTTATTTTGTCATGTTTGGTTGTTATCTCTTATAAGCCTGTTTCTCTTTCTGTTTGGGTTTGTTTCTTAAGAGACAGAAAGGGAGTGGATCCTGAGGGGAGTGGAGGGGAGGACCTAGAGTAGAGGGAAGGGAAACTACAATCAGGACACATCCTATGAGAAGGAAAACTATTTTTCAACAATATATGAAAAGTAATACAGTAAATTTTTAAAACAAAATAAAACAAAAACAAAGGCTGGAGTCAGCACATGCTCTGGTTCATATGAGCCTTGCCTCCCATGGGAATGACTTTGAGCCAACTTTGCCTTTAGTGCACTGAAGACATCTTAAACTGAGAGTCTAAGAACTATGAGACATATGACTCAAAAAACAAAGGGTGTGGAGCTTAAATTACCTTAATCTCTCAATTACTTAAGGATCAATTGTTCCACCCTGTAAAAGAGCTGAGGCAGTATCTCCTGTGTAATTCAGAGGTGAATCTCTGAACGCTTCTCTTTATAAAGCTTATGATAATTCCAGCTGAACTGGAAACTTTGTAAAACTGTAGAAATTTTTCCAATGTTTGCAAACATGTGTTCAAGTTTTGACTTACAATGTCATTGAAGTCAATATAAGGAAATAGGTTGGTTTTAATTCAGAATCTTGACCAGAAAGATTTTCAGTGTTTGCATTTAAAACAAATATTTAGTTGTAATATGGCTATCCATATCTCTCTCTTCTCTTTAGCAACCTTTTTAATAGCCTTATTCTAAAAGCCTCTTGCAAGCTTTACAAATGTGGGCTGCTAACTTCCACAATGGCCTTGTGAACTCTCTAATTGAGTCTATATGCAGTGCTGAAAAGTTAATAGTGGCCAGGAAAGACCTACCAAATAGGTGGCATTTTGTATAAAGATGAAAAAAGTGGTAAACTACACATAGAGGCAACACAACAATGCTCTAGGCAGAGAGAATGGGAGGCCCTGAACCAGGGTAACCAATGGTGCGTTTGAAAAACAGCAAGGAGGAAGGATTAGCTAGGTTGATGACCATGTATATTGGGAGGTTAAGGAAGAGGGAGAAAGATAGTATAAGAAATATAGTAGAAGAGATAAGTTCAGAAAGTCATGAGAGACAATAATTAGGGACAGGGCATAAAGGTCTCCATTTGAGTGAGAAAAGTGAGGTTCTGAACACAGGAGGGGCACCAGATCTTCTTGTTGCTTTTTTGGGAATGGTAGGTTTGAGGTGGAGTAGGAGAGAATTCAGGAGGTGATCCAACATTCAAGTTGAAAGAGAATGGTGCTTTAGATGGAATGGTGAGTGACAGGGGAATGGTCAGAGTCAAGGCATCTTTTAAATTTTGGGGTCTAGAGAATCTGGGGATGATTTTTTTGAAAGTTTAAATTTGAATTGCATATAGAATTTTTATTTCTTTCCATTCAACGTCTGAAAATACTTCTAAGAGTGTTGATTTTTTTAATTAAATTTTTATTTTTTATAATATCAGTTTATTTACTTTGTGTCCCAGTCATAGCCCCCTACCTCATTTCCTCCAAATCCCACCATCCCTCCCTCATCTCCTCCTATACCCCTCTCCAAGCCCCCTGATAGGGGAGTTCTTCCTCCCCTTCCATCTGACCCTAGCTTATTATGTCTCATCAGAACTGGCTGCATGGTCTTCCTCTGTGGCCTGGCAAGGCTGCTCCCCCCTCATGTGGGAGTGATCAAAGAGCCTGCCACTGAGTTCATGTCAGAGACAGTCCCTGTTTCCCTTAATGGGGAAACCCACTTAGATACTGATCTGCCATGGGCTACATCTGAGCAGGGGTTCTAGGTTATATCCATGAATGATCGTTGGTTGGAGTATCAGTCTCAGAAAAGACCCCTGTGCCAGATATTTTGGTTCTGTTGCTCTCCTTGTAGAATTGTGGCACATTTATACAATGGAATACTACTCAGCAATTAAAACAAGGAAATCATGAAATTTTCAGGCAAATGGTGGGATCGAGAAAAGATCATCCTGAGTGAGGTAGCCCAGAAGCAGAAAGACACACACAGTGTATACTCACTTATAAGTGGATACTAGACCTATAATATAAGATATACATACTAAAATCTGAACACCTAAAGAAGCTAAGCAAGATGGAGGGCCCTGGGTAAGATGCTCAATCCTTGCTCAGAAAGACAAACGGGATGGGCATTGGAAGAAGGAGAAAACAGGGAACTGGACAGGAGCCTACCACAGAGGGCCTCTGAAAGACTCTACCCAGTAGTGTATCAAAGCAGATGCTGAGACCCATTATTAAACTTTGTGCAGAGTGCAGGGAATCCTATGAAAGAAGGAGGAGATCGTGGTACCTGAAGAAGACAAGTGTTCATTTTTAAAGAGAATCTCCCTTTCCCCTCCCTCATTTAGAATCTGCCTGTCTTTAAGACAGTATTTGAACGTTTTAGGCAACATTTATGATCATCATTACCATTTCACCTTTTGTGGTATCCCTAGCTGCCTGCTTTAGCCAGACCTAGTGTCTATGTGTGACATCTTGGAAAATGTTTGTCTTCTAGTTTCCTGACTAACTTATCTTAGCCTTAAGATAATCCATGCAAAACTCTTCCCCACTGGATAGTTCTCTTCTTCCCACCTCCCCACTGCTACCCTTCATTTGACCTCATAAGGTTTGCTACATTTTTCTCCTATTTTCATTTGCAAGTTCACTTGTCAAACAAAGGCATTTGTACCAGTTTCCACTTAGAGGTTACTCACTCATGAAAGACATCACTAAATCTTTTTTCTTAGTGTGTGCTTTTAAGACCAGTACCAGACCATGGAATCTACACAGGTATTATTAATGGAAAAAATCAACAAAGGACTCCACAAGAATATTTTTTAAGTAATTTTACAATAGTTTGGATGAACTTTTAAAAATTAAAGTGCATGTTGTACATCCTAGTTTTGAACTCTGATGAGTACAAATATGAATCAGGGAACACTCTCTACCAATTATTAAACGCTTACCATGTGCCTGCACTGTCCTGAGCTCTCCTACATCATCTCATTTATTCCTCATTAAAAAAAAAAAGTGCTTTGTGGATGAGGAAACAGTGGCTTAGGGATTAAGTTACTCAGCCAGTAGGTGAAAGAGCTGTCATATGAATCCAGGTTTGGCAAGTTCAGTTTGCCAAGGTCTACATCAGATGGGAGGAGATTGTCGGCTAATTATATGTTGAGGTTAACATTCATCACGCTTGCTACCTCTATTGTTGACCTTAAAAAATGGAAAATACAAGCATATTTACAGGCCTTCTCTTATAGAATATGCAGATAAAATGTGCTTATAGTAAATGTTGGAGTTGTGAAGAATATAAGAACTATATTCAAATTTATTTCAGCCTCAACTCCTCCAGGCAGATTGTTGCCACAAGGAAGGCAGTGGGAACTATTAACTTTATTTAAACAAATTCTCATTTGGAAGCTCAATACTTTAAAGCAGATCAAAATAGAGAATCTTTGTGTGTGTGTGTGTGTGTGTGTGTGTGTGTGTGTGTGTAAATGGGGTCTCTGCTTTCTGTTTTACTAGTTGAACTCTTTTATTTGTTTCTTGTTGTTGTTTCTTTGTTTGTCTTGTTTCCCTTGATAATCTTAAGTACACATAGAATATTCCATAAAAAGAAAGAAGGTTTTATGCAATCTCAGGATTGCTTAACTTGATAGCAGCCAGTCCCAGAGTCATAGATTATTGAATGTATTTGCTTAGTAGAGAAGTCTCAGTTCTTATGGAAGAGAAGAATTCTATACTTGAATGAAAAATACATACACTCTGTGTTAAAATTTCTTATATTATTTCAGTGACTTAATTCTTATTTCCTTTTATACTGAATTGTATTTAAATTCACTTATTTTTCTTGATAATGTAACCTATTCTATACAACTTAAAGATACAGAGACAGAAAGTGGGAGAGCCTATATGTTTTTGTGAGAACCAGAAAAAGACAAATCCTTTAAAGGGGTTTCCTTTAGGCTGAATGTGGCTCCCCTCTGAGGCAAGGAACATGGGCCTCACATTCACCCCCAAGTCTTCCAGTGGAAAGCCATACAATTCATTCCGTGTTCACACTGCACAGCTACAGATAGCAGAGCAGAAACGAGGTACCCTGTAGACCACTGCTTGGAGGATTAACATTCTCATAAAGATACAATGCAAGCAAAGGACTACCATGTATATGTGCTTGTGTGCATGCCCACTCATGTCTGTGTCTATGTGTGTGCATGCGTACGTGTGTGAAAGGAAGGGGATTCAGGAAAGTGGAGATGTGATGGTTCATGAATCTCTGCTATCAGTGAGCCCTAGAAATATGAATTCTGTTGTTTCATAGGCTGGTTATTTTGGCTTTCTGGTGTTCAGTGTGTGATTACAATATACAAATTGCTTTACTCATGGAAGGAAAGTAAGTGCCTTCTGTTTGATGCACAGGCTACACTTTCTAGGTGGTTCTGCTTTTAAATTATTTTTATATTCTGGAAATCCTTTGACATGCTTCTTCATATTATAATACCACTATTATTTCACTATGTAGTTGAAATATCTTCTAAGGTGCTTTACAGCATTAAGAAAATATTTTCACGACATCCTAGTTTAGAAGAAAGTTGTGTGTGTGTGTGTGTGTGTGTGTGTGTGTAATCAACTAATGTATGTGTGCAGGTGCACACACTCATGAACACATACATAGAGGCTAGAGAAGAATGGCAGGTGTTTCCCTCTATCACTCTCCACTGAGTTTCTCATTTACCCTGAAGTTCACTATTTTTACCAGGCTGGCAAGCAAACTCCTGGGATCCACTTGTCTCTGCCTCCTCCAGCACTGAGGTTATAAACACTGGCACCCATGCTTGACTTTAAATGGGTGTTAGTGAGTTTTGAACTCAGGTTCTCTTGTTTTCACAGCAAGATCTTACTCACAGAGCCATTTTCTTAGCTCTGCATTCCGGATTTTGAGTGATATACCTTAGGCTTGTAAGATAATTATTAAATAAGGCAATATTGTCGATGATGTTTAACCACAGTGAGTCTAGGCTGAGATGATCTGGGGACAGGAAGTATCTTTTATGCCTTCTTATCTTAGAACTTAAGCTTTGTAAATAGCATGAGAAGCCAAATACAGTAAAAATGATTGACTGGATTAAAATATGGTCTTATTATATTTATTTTAGTACAATTAGTATAATTGGGCAGTAATACGTACAAACACTGCTCAGATGTAATAGTGTGTGTTTTTTATGTATGTAGAAAATTTAAGCAGCCATGAATTGATAGTTAAAAATGCAACACCTTGATCCCTTGTTTACACATTAGACTAAAATTTTCATGATCCATGAAACTTTTCTATGGCTTACCAATAGAAAGGAAGGAACTCTGAATTCTGGTCTGAACTTTTTTCTAGCAAATGCTAATTCTGAATATAATAACTTAAGTGATGAATGAAAATAAACTAAATGTTCATGCTTAATGCTTAGGTATGTGGTTATGTAAACAGTGGCTTCAAGGACCACACCTACTTCATTAAATTGTCAGTCATCAGGAGATTATCTCTTGTACTTAGGGCATGGTATAATGAATCTAAGGTCAAAGGTTTAACTTTGGATAGATTTTTTTCCTCTATTAGTTTTTAGCTATCAGATAGACAATTAATCTTATTTTCTTTTTCAAATAGGTGCTACTTTTGTAGAATTTTATTTTCTCCCCTAAAAAGAAAGACAGAAAAGGAAAAGGACATACACATATTTTAATACGTTATAGTTTTGCAATAATAAAGTTGTAATTATATTTATCAGATATCTAGGACTACTCTGGGTATTTGTCTTGAAATGTTTTTGCTTCTTAATTCATAGTTCCCTGCAGAGTCATTATCCAGAAGTTTCTGATACAGCCCCATATTTCCTTTTAGTTCTGAAGTAATTTCCTACTTCTCTCTAGTTTCATCTTTTGCTCCACCTCTCTGGGCATCCAGGTTTGGTGCACTAGGCACCTTTTAGCTTGGCAACTTTGCTCTTCACTTTGCTTGGACCACTCTTGTCTTCTTTAAGTCATTGTTCATTTGACATCTCAATGAGCTTTTCATAACCACCATAAAACAGTACTTCTGCAGAGAACTGTAGGTTATTGATACCTATACAGTTTATTTATTTTGTTGTATTTCCTTCTACTGGTTTAGAAGCCCCTTAAAGGTGAGGGTAAACTTTCAAATTTCCTGCTATAGCATGACTAATGCCTTTATTTTAGAAGACATTGCCCCATTGCTCTGGCTTTTATTTTCTTTTCCTTTTGAAGTTTCTTTCCTCTTTTTTTTTTTTAATTGAAAAGGTAACAAATTGTCTAGTTACATCTTCCCTCCAAAAAACAGAAACAAAAAACACCTCAACAAACCAGGTGGTAAACTATCTCTAGACAACGCATTCAATGTTGAGAAGATTAAAAATAAAAATACTAAAAACAAAACAAGTTCTCAAGCCCAGTTAAAGTAACTAGGCGATCAGCTCATCAGCAACAGAGATGCTGTCTGACTCCAGGCCAGAAAACATCCTCACAATCTCACTCATAACATTAGCTTTAGCATCTCTTCAATCACTTTCTGACTTAGGGGTAAAAATCATCTTTTGTTAATCCTATGGCAGAATGCATATATTAAGTTGTTTTCTACACAATGCCACCTTTTGAAAAGCTCACTGAAGTTAGCTGGACAATGAACTAAGAAGAATCTGCTTCAAAGAAAGAAGAGAAGCCCAAAGCTCCACTTCCTGGCAAGACCCCATAGTTCAGTTTTATTCAGAGTAAAGAAAAAAAAAAATAGAATCTTCCACACACAGGAGAGGAAAGGTAGCCACAGAGCTGACCTGTACAGGAACTACATGGGGTGAGCTGTGTGGCTGCAACCATATGCAAATTCCTATGCTCTCTACCAGTGGCAACTATAAACACAGCAGTGCAACTGGCATTTAGAACAAGCCTTCGAGTGTTACAGTGTCGGCCACAGCACTTCTGGGTGTCTTTGCATTCTTGGGCCTTTCTCTTCCATATAGCATGTTAGCTATTTAAGATTTTGCAAATATATTAGGAAGTTTTCTCCCTAATCACTCTGGCAACCATCTTGCATATGACATCAAGTAAAAACCCTTGTCGTCTAAGCAGTTTGCATCAAAATAAGTTTAAAAAAATGTTCCTCATTGAAAAAAAAAATGTTCCTTAGTCAACTTCTATGAATTCTTGGGCTCATACAAGAATACTACTTGTCTGTTTTCCTTTCTTCTCATCTTCTTCCTTCTCCTCCTCTTCATCATCATCATCAGGACGAAGAGGAAGAGGAAGAGGGTAATGGTTGTGATGGATGCAACACTGAATGATTTATTTTTTAATAATTGCTGTATTTGGTAAAGAAACAGGTTCACCATCTTCCTCCATCATCCATTCCCAAATCTTCTAACAGGTGGTAATGGTCATAGATTGTTTGTCAATTTCTACATCAACCTCAAATATCTCTTCATCAGAACTCTGCAATTTATCTGAAGGTTAATTGAAGGATCAGTGTTGTTTCAAGATTGTGTGCCCAAGACTGATGTGTACAAGGTGGCATCCATTCAACAAGAAAAAGACAAGAGCCACTTGCTCTGGTTTCTTACTATTCAATATGCTCAACAAAAAGATGTTGGCTGGAAGCAAGAATTGATTCTGATATTGAAAAAAAACGATAAAAGAATGCTACATATGTCAATGAGAATCTTATTCAGAAATTTGTTTTATTTTATGCATGTGTTTACCTGTGGTGGACAGAAAAGAGCATTAGATTTCCTGGAACCACCATGTGAGTTCTGGGACCTGAACCTGGGTCTCTTAACCACTGAATCATCTCTCTGGCTCTGAAGCCATGGATTTTTAGGAGAATCGTATAGAGATGAAGTGCCACTGTAGTTCATCATTTATTAGCACATCCTGTTGTGACACTGATCTGCACCCCTTTCTGGTGATAACAAACTTGACGAGAAGACATTCGTGGAAAGCTTATTCAAAGAACATAAACATTCTTTATTTTAAAATCAGGGTTCTGATACAGCTTTTTAACCATAATCTGCAAAATAAAAATGTCTGGAATCTTGTTTGCGACCTTTGTTATTTATTCTATCTTTAACTAGAGAGCGATCTATCTATCTACCTGTCTATCAATCTATATATCTATCTACCCATCTATCTATTGATCTAACATCTATAAATTTTATGACCTTTGCCTCATTTAGCAAATGTTTCAGCTTGGAGGATGTTATGGCTTCCTGAAGAATACTGATAGGCACAGCTTTGTGAGAATGGAGAAGCAGCCTCCACTCATAGGTGACATCATATTTGTAACAGAGTAATTCTTATGTTTATTCATAGAAGGCATCTAAAGACTACTTGACACTTCTGTAAAGAGTCAGTTAATAACTTTAAGGATTTTTTTTAATTATTATTACTTTTTATTTTTTTTAATGTATGTTTTTCTTACTGCTCTATTGCAATATATATTGTACTTGTTTTTCTAAGGTTATCTTTGATGGTGCTGCAGAAGTGATGAGCTGCACAAATGGTGGGTCCTTGTGTCCCTAAGCGATACTGTGAAGCCTCCTCTGCATGCAAACAAACACAGTGTCATTATGATAAAGGGGTTGCTCCATTAAAAAGCCCACTTGGGTGATCTGAAAGTAACACTGTCAACAGACACACTTCCAGGAGTTTATGATGTTGGTATTCAAATTTATGATGTTGGTATTCACATCTATCTAGACATCATATTTTTTGCACGTATATGTGAATGTGGTAATGTATGTTTGTGTTCATATGGGTGAAAATGAATTTGGGTGTGTGCATGCACATATGTGTGGAAGATCAAGTTTAATTTTGTGTGAGTTTCTCTATCACTCAACATCAGGGTCTTTCAAGGAACCTGAAGATCAGGAATTCCTGCTACTGTAGCTAGTCAGCTTGTCCCGGGCATCCTCTGTCTCTGCTTCCTACTGTGAAATTACTGTCAGTCCCTGTTCCAATCATGTTTTTACTTGGGCACTGGGAATTAGATGTCTGAAGCAGACCCTTGTTTGGCAAAGATTTAGCCACTGAGCCACCTCCCCAGTTCCAGTTATTAAATCCTAAAGTGAGGGGAGCAATTACCTCATTGTCCCTATTGTCACAGAACTTGTCCTAGTTTTCTGAAAGTCCTTACACAGGCTGTTTTTTATTTTAACTGATTGGTTAGCTGGAGGAAGCACAATATATACTCTAGAGGGCGCTGTTTTACAATGTTAGTATTGTACTTCTCTCTGATCGCCTGTCCCTGGGAGGAGCAGCCTTGCCAGGCCATAGAGGAAGACAATGCAGCCAGTCCTGATGAGATCTGATAGGCTAGGGTCAGAGGGAAGGGGAGGAGAACCTCCCCTATTGGTGGACTAGGGGAGGGACATAGAGGGAGAAGAGGGAGGGAGGGTGAGATTGGGAGGAGATGAGGGAGGGAGCCACAGCCAGGATATCAAGTGAATAATTGTAATTAATAATAATAATAATAAAATCAAGTAAAAAAAAAGTATTGAACTTCTTAATTCCAGAAAGTCTAGCCATTTCAAACACATGAAGTTCATTGACTTTCAAAGCAAGAAATAACTACTTGTTTGAAGATTTGGTTCTTGTCTGTTTCCAAAGATAGCCCAAATAATATATATTAATAATATAATAACATATAATAATATAATATATTCTGATATAATAATGTATTATTACATATAGTAATTGTATATTATTTAGGTTATCTTTAGTACATTTTATTTTTCCTTCTTTTTATTTTTAAAAAGACATTTTCCCCTTTATTGACATCATTATTATTTTCCAGATTTTTGAAAATTATGAATATTCAAGGTGGTATGTGCTATTTAGTTATCAAAATGCTTCTTTTAGAAATAAATATATTGAGTACTTGAGTGCCTTTTGGGGTAAAACTGCTCTGAAGTTTGATTTTTGGTGAGAGTTGCATAAATAAAGTTGTACTATCGACCACTGAGTTGCTCACCTTAAGCATACAAACTATTCAAATTTATCTTTTAATGATTGTTGACATATTACTATAATAAAATTGTCAAGGTTTCTGCAAGTAATTGACGCTGAAGGTGGGCTTAACGTTCAGGAACAGAAAAATGACTCAGAAGCGCATTCAATTCAGCACTTGGTAGGCGAGAGCTCTAAGAGAGATACTAAGGGGGGGTAATTGTTCACAGTAAGCAATTTGTTACACATATTAGTGAAAGCGTCAGAGATTTGGAATGATTATCTTCTTACAAAATATAAACCTCTTAACTCTAGGATAATGTTCTTCCCACTCACTTGCATTTTCCTTTACTGGGTGGAGTTGCAAACAGTTCATTAGAGATTGTTCATGAACTCAGTTAGCCCTCCAAAGGTGCAGCAGGTATTTGCATCACCGGTCACATGTAAGAGTGGAAGAAAAGGCTGAGGAGACTGAAAGACATTCAGGCTGCTGAAAGCAAAAGGCTACCGTCCAGTGACTGTTTCTCAGCTCCATTTCTTCTCTCCCGTGCCTGAACTGACAAGACAGGACTTACATGTCTTACCTGAGCACTTAAGAATTTATATCTGAAGTATCTAGCATCTTTAAAGTGTTCCTGAGTAGGAGAGTGCTTTTTTGAGTACTGATTGACTTGCCCAAGGCAGGAAAAAACAAAACAAAACAAAACAAAAAAAACAGTGCACTTGTGACTTAGAAGACATGTTTATTCATGTTTAAATAGACAAGGAAACTTTTGGCTAGCTCTCTCTCCATATTGGCAACTTCAGAAGCTATCTTAAGCCTTTTAAAAACAGTCATTTTATGTGGCTCTTCTTAAACTTTAATGTACATGTGAATTGTTTACTAAAATGCATATTTTTAAATTAATGGCTTTGGCTGCAAGAGTGTTCATTAGCAAGGAGTTTCTAAATTATGTATAAATATTACATTATTTTACATCAGGGGTTTTGAAAACAATTAGACTATAGAAGTTCAAAGACAAAATAAAAGACATACTGGTTTTCTGTATCCTAAAGTCATCCATTAGGGAAGCTTCTTTTGGATCATTATAGATGTTCAAACCTTATGTGATTGCTCCATTAACATATGCTAACTGTAATATAGAGCTACAGCTAATTTAATATTTATAGAAAGGAAAGGGAAGAAGGACTGGGGGTGTCTGGGTTCAGATCACAGAGATGAGATTTGTATTGTTTTCCATTCTTACTGACTGTACACAGTGTGTCTCAGATGAGGAACTGGCATTCTCTGCATACTCCCTTGAATACCCGACAGAGGTAGTATTGCCCAAAGTGTGTGCAGTGTTACATATATAACTAACTATGAAAATGGTCTTGGTAATGGTCAAGAGGATAACCTTGTTTAAATTGAATAGAAGGATATATGCCGGGCACATAAAATTCATTTAAAGTATTGGGGTTAGGAACAGGGAGGCAGGAAGTGAAGTGCTATGGATGATGGAGAAGGAGAAATACAAAAGAAATAGATCATTAAGTGTACAAGTTCTAACTGCAAAAATTCATGGATAAGAGCTTGAAGTACAAAAGCTATTTCAAAATATATTGAGGAAAATAAGTCAAGGGAGATGGTAGAAATGTATTTGGACCATCCTTTCAGAACAGCTGACCAATGGTTACTACCTATAACTTAGTGGGGAGATGGAGCCCACTGTTTGTATTTATTATGGTTAGATTTATTTAATTGTTCTAGCTAAATTGTTCTAGTAAATGACAATTCTTCTCATAGACAAAGCAGAAAGTTAGCTTCTAGTACATCACAGGCCACACCTGAGATTAGCTATTTAAAATGCTTTTAGGTAATATTTATTTTCATGAATGTGTTTTTAAACACCTCTTGTATTATTTTCAGATTAGAAGAGAGAATCAGGCTGCTCCATGTCATTTTCCTAGGATGGTTCAGTGCAGAGTGAAATGAGCCGAGTTCCATGGTCTATGAATAGAAGGATATGTTCTGAAATGTGATATGGCCTGAAATGTTCTCAGGCCCCTGTAAAAGGTGTCATTTCTCAGAGCTTATAAGATGTGCTGCATGAGATGTTCTTCTATCCTGGGAACCAGTTTTTATGGAGGCATTGGGGCACTGCTGTGAATAGTACATCTACTTTGTATCAAGAAAATTTCTTCTCTGGACTTGACTTTTCTTCCTTGTCATTTGAACCAATTGTTGAGGTTTCTGGTGACTGCACAATTCTTTCTTTCATCCTTCCTTTACACTGTGGGGACCTCCTCAGTTCCTCGACCTCTACATCAAGGCCCCCCACTTCTATCAGCACTGTATTCCCAATAGGAGTATATCATAGAAATGGGGCAGAAGAATCCACCGAATCAAACTTTATTTTAAAATGCCATAAAGATAACTTTGTGTGCTGGTTAAAGAAGAAAGGCTGGCCTGTCTGCTGACGTGTAAATTACTTGTCTGTCCATCTCTTTATTTGTCTTGCACTAGACTGTAAGCCCAATGAGGGTTGGAGGGAGGCAGATGTCACAGCATACTTAAGAGCTTAGACTGAGCCTAGCCTGACTGAATTCACATCCAACTTTTGTCACTTCCCTGCTGTGCGAACCTCAGAAGTCACCCGATTCTTCAATTTTCTTATCTGCTAATTACAGGCATCAAGACTTAACTTCAAGCTGTATAAGGATAAATGGGTTAAAATTTCGTGAAAGCAACTAGGATATATAATATTTGGTTCTTGGTAGGCTCTGTACTAGGATTTGGTATATTAAGACCAAAGCAAAACAAAATCAAGAACAAATACAGGCACTGACTCATTTGGTCCCTATCACATCATCCTGTGTGGGTCTGTCCAGGCTGTGATGGAGGAGAAGCCTTGTCCACTCTGTGCTCCTTTCACACTTTCTCACACCGAGTGGAAAGCCAGGTGTCAAAGGAATTCTTTCTTCTTTTTCTTTTTAACAATGCATTTGTTTACTCAGTTGTTTCGAGTTTTATGTAAAAAATGCATATGAAACACTATACAAAGCCTTTACTTACTGCATAGATAAATAGAAAGCTCAATTGTGACAACACACAGTCCTATTTGATGACTAGAAAGTGACAAAACCTCTCTGAACTTTAGTTTCCACATGTAAAAAAAGAGAAATTGAGGATAATTACTTAGAAGTTGTTAAGATTAAATAAAGTACTGTCTATAAACAGTACTAAGAGCTCAGTAGATGTCCAATAAACAGTAAATTATATTTTTCTTCTATGTAAATTCTAGTTTTAGTTGGAAATACAGTTTAACATTCAATAAAATGTATATATCATTTAAAGTATTCAATTGACGAAAATTAAGATTCAATTGTATAGCACAGTACTTAGCACTTTTTTTTTACTTTAGTAGTTTTTAAACATGTGGAAGGATTGTTAGCATTCGTAGGATTACAGAATATTGGCAGCAGAAAGGAGCTTCCCAAGTGTCTCCTGCCTCTTACGCAGTTGATTAAACTGATGAGCAGAGAGACGAGTGGGATGGAAAATATCAGCATTTAGGCCTCTTGACCTTGTGCCTCAGATGTTCTCTCTGAAGTTTATCTCTTTTGTAACCTAGTGTGTGATGGGTGCTCCATAAATATGGTGTTTATTAGCAAATGTTTGAAGCGCCTATAGCTACTGAGTGCTTGCATGTCACCTTCTACCAGGCACTGGAGGCATGATGGGAGATGGCTGAAGTATTCTCTTTTATCAGATGCTCTTGTCTCACTGAGATAAGGTCTAGGCATACATAGCCTCTTCTAAGCATTTATTGTCAAAGAAATATGCACTTTCATTAAAGCCCTCCTCTCTTCTTCCCCCCATCCCTGCCAATGTGATTAACAGGCCTTTTGTTGCTGGTAAATACAACAATGGTCAATATTTGTAGTATTTAGTACAAGCAATAAAAGTTAAATTCCAAACCTGTGATCTTGGCTGATGAATGTCTATTTTCTTATATCATATGGCTCACTTATATCAGACATTATATCTGTATACCTTTTGAAGGGCCTACTCTAGGGCCCACTTCTCCATTAGTCAGTAATGAAGTTCATTGACTCTCTGCTGTTCAGCCTAAACTGAGAACCAAATGATCACAGAGCTGTCCTTCCTAAAATACTCTTCTCTTTCTCTTTACTTCTCTCTCTCAGTCTCTTAAATGCCTTTTGCTGGTTGCTTCATTTTTAATTTCTTATTGTTGTTCCATGCTCTGTTTATTTTCTCCTCATTTTCTCTAGCTGACCTAATTCAGAGGGTTTTAATTACCATTTATGACAATCATGTGCATCAGATCAGAAGAAGCTTGGAAACTGCAAATTTTCATCTCCACCATCAACACAGTTTCAAATGATCTGGTTGTGCTGTTCAAAAATCTACATTTAGGAAGATGATGGACAAGGATAAGCCAAGTTCATATTTTAAGAAACACTGATATATGCATAATTTCTTGACTGTAATGTCCATCTGCAGCCCTCACGTGTCTCCACTAGCATTCAGCCCTCACGTGTTTCCATTTAGCATTCAGAATTTCCAAGATGAAGTGCTCATCGTATCCTTTCTAACTCTCACAACCTTCTCTTGATCCCCCCCTTAGACATTTCCTCAATCTTTTTATTATTCAATGATACCAATATGAAGTATGTTGCTCATGTTACTTTAGCAGAATAATGTCCTTGTTCACAAGTCTTTATTAGCCTTATGATTATCTTAGGATATAACCCAAACTCTTTAATTGCTCTTAAAAGAGTGTAATCTGTCCTGTGAGCATTTAAGTTTCTGCTTAAATAATACATCCTTATGGAAGTTTTCCATGAACATGTATATACTTTTTGTGACAATATACATTTCAGTGCATTCTTACTAAGAAAGATGAAAAAAAAATTCTCAATAACTGATATGGTTGTCTTTTAGCCCATAAGATTGAGATTTTCAGAAATATCTTCTATATTGCTGAAATTTCCACAAAGTAAATGTTTTACAGTTGCTTACATTCATCTTAACTAACCAAAATCCTTAAAGTTACCTTTGTGACATTATTATAATTAGAATTGGACAGTAATTTGCCTACTTATTTTTTTAGTGGATGTTCTTCCAATAAATAAGACAAGAGCAGGGTGCAGCCACTTTCATTTTAATTCTGTATACCTAGCATCTAATGGCTTCTACTGAAAAAAAAAAACATTTACGTTGATGAGTCTATAAAATATAAGGTAAAGAATAACAAGACAAGTACTACAAAGGAAGTTTTAATAAGTATGGCTTAGTTTGCCTTAATCTATTAAAGCTTATTTTCAATAAAGAAAACATCTTGCTTTTCAATGAATGATGATTTCTAGGGACTACTAACTTCCTTTAAGATCACCAGCTTGCACCGTGTTAAAACCACAAGGATGGACACTATCAGAAGAAAAAATACAGCTGGAGAAGACAAGAACTAGTTCTCCAAAGCGCTCTGAATTTGGGAGACAGGAAAATGAGAAACATCCTGGAACAAGCTGAAAAATGAAGTGGATCAGTGTGGATAGAGAGAAATAAAGCAATAAGTGAATTGAGATGCTGGGTGGAGACCATATATGGATGAGAAAATGGACTGCTATAGAGTGATTATAATAAGAAAGATAGGCGTGGAGACCTACATCAGACTTTGCAATGCAGATGATCATTAAGAGCTTAACAAGAGCTGTTTCAGAGGTGTCCTAATAAGAAGCCATTAGATAAAATTAATAAAATTAATTAATTTTTAAATTAATTAATAAAATAATAAAATTAAAACTGGGATAAAATTATTTGCAAACAGAAGCATGCACACTGTGTGTCACAGACAACTAATTTGTAGAAATATATCCTAAAAGAACTCTTGCGCATTTGCACCACTGAATCTGTTTGGGAATGCCCAGAGATAATGTGTCACTTGTAAGGCATCCTTGAAATGTAATCCTGAGAACTGTGATCATGGATACACTATTACAGACTCTACAAGACAATTTTGATCACATTTTATGCATTGCATGCAAATAGAGCTTATGATTTAATGGATATGCCATAAAGGTGAAAAAACATGAAGAAAATGAAATTTGCAGATAAATGGTGGGACCTGGAAAGGATCATCCTGGGTGAGCTGTCCCAGAAGCAGAAAGACACATATGGTATATACTCACTCATATAGACATGTAAGATGAACCTACTGAAATCTGTACATCTAAAGAAACTAATCAAGAAAGAGGACCCTGACTAAAATGCTCAATCCCCATCCAGAAGGCAAAGAGGAAGGACATCAGAAGAAGAAGAAAACAGGAAAAGGGCTGGGGACCTGCCACAGAGGGCCCCTGAAAGGCTCTGCCCTGCAGACTATCAAAGCAGACACTGAGATTTATGACCAACTGTTGGGCAGTGTGCATGGAATCTTATGTAAGAAGTGGGAAACAGTAAGATATGGAGAGGACAGGAACTCCACAAGGAGAGCAACAGAACCAAAAAAATTGAACACAGGGGTCTTCCCAGAGACTCATATTCCAACCAACTACCAGGTATGGAGATAACCTAGAACCCCTGCACAGATGTAGCCCATAGCAAGTTAGTGTCCAAGTGGGTTCCATAGTAATGGGAAGAGTGACTGCCTCTGACACAATCTGATTGGCCTGCTCTTTGATCACCTCCCCCTGAGGGGAGAGCAGCCTTACCAGGCCACAGAAGATGACAATGTATCCACTCCTGATGAGATCTGATAGACTAAGATCAGAAGGAAGGAGAGGAGGACCTCCCCTATCAGTGGACTTGGGGAAGGGCATGGGTGAAGAAGAGGGAGGGAGGGTGGGATCGGGAGGGGAGGAGGGAGGAGCTTATGGGAGGATAAAAAGTGAATAAAATGTAATTAATAAAAAAAGAAGAAAGAAAGAAAGAAAGAAAGAAAGAAAGAAAGAAAGAAAGAAAGAAAGCACTCATAGATAGCAGTTATACCGGAGAAGGTGAAGAGAATAAGGATGGAAGACATGACATATTTGTGTAGATGCCCACAAGATCAAGGATATCAGTGAAGTGATTTCTTTTAAATAGATACTAATTAGCCATAAACTCATTTTCAAATGTCCATGTTTTTGAGAAACCATTGTTTTGCTTATTATAAGTATAACTTTTGAATCTTTTGTAATTTTATTTATTTTTTAATTGCCAATCAAATATAAAGCATATTTATTAGCATCATTATGAAAAGGTCCTTGAGGGATACAGACAAAACCAGGTCCTATCCTCTGGGAACTTACTATCTAGTTGGGCATAATGTAGCAGATGGAAAGCTTAGGCTTCATGTGGGTCCTCTAGTAAGGGAAGTGAGGACTGCACTGGACATAGATTCACTTGCCAGCTTTTTGACTACTTCCCCCTGCAGGACTGCCTTATCAAGCCAGAGGGGAAGGGGACATCCTCAGTCCTGATGAAACTTAGGTGAGCAGGGATGGATGGAAAAGGACTCTTTTGTAATTTTAAAATCATTCAGTAAAAGAAAATTCATTTGTAAATCTGACACCAGACATTGCAGGAGAGGAACCTTTTCAATATTAGGTTTTTGTTAGCTCACATCAAAGTGACCTTTCTAACTAGACGGTCACACCTAACTTTAGGCATACATCATTATTTTGTGTTAAATTCTGTGAAAATGATTCCACAGGTTGTTATTATGAATAAGCCCATCTTTATCAGCATAATTTCACAATGAACATCTTGTACCAGCATCTAGAATGGAAAACTGGCAACATCTTGCCACATTAGCTTTTTTTATTTGTATTTTTCAAAACAAAATAAGATATTACAGATAATAGCCCTTTATTCTTTCATCTCAGTCTGGCTTCCTGTTCCCATCTTATAGTCAACCATGCATAAAGAACTTAACGCTTCTGTTTTTGTTTTGTTTGTAAGACCTTCACATACTTGGGTATTATATTCATGAATTACATACAGTGTTGCTTTATTAGTTTTTTTGTTTGTTTTATTCTTTGTTTTTTTATGGCAGCCTTTATTTGTCTATCAATAATTTTGCATGTTACATTTCCAAAGCAGTAGATACATTTTACAAAGGAAAGCATTGAAAGCACCGAATAGTAAATAATGCATCAGAAATAGAGAATAAAGTTTTGTTAGTTTTTATAGGGAAAGACTAGTTGCTTTTATGTAGCCTTTTCTGGGGCATTATTTGATTTGCATCTGAATTATTTGCTTAATCTGCTCTTAGTAAGTCTGTGTTATGAATATTGTGTTGCATTTATCTGTTTACCTCTTGAATAAATATTCCATGCATATTTTTAATGAATGCTAAAGACTTTCTGTTAAAAATAGCTCATTTTGTAGTTGTACCACAATTTCTGTATCCATTCTTCAGTTGAGGGGCATCTGGGTTGTTTCCAGCTTCTGGCTATTACAAATAAAGCTGCCACAAACATGGTTGAGCAAATGTCCTTATTGTGTACTTGAGCCTCTTTTGGATATATGCCTAGGAGTGGTATGGCTGGATCTTGAGGAAGCGCTATTCCTAGTTGTCTGAGAAAGTACCAGATGGATTTTCAGAGTGGTTATACAAGTTTACATTCCCACCAGCAGTGGAGGAGGGTTCCCCTTTCTCCACAACCTCTCCAGCCTGTGTTGTCTCTTGAGTTTTTCATCTTGGCCATTCTGATAGTTGTAAGGTGAAATCTCAGGGTTGTTTTGATTTGCATTTCTCTGATGGCTAATGAGGTTGAGCATTTCCTTAAGTGTTTCTCTGCCATTCGATGTTCCTCGATCGAGAATTCTCTGTTTAGCTCTGTTCCCCAATTTTTTAATTGGATTACTTGTGTTGCTGCTTTTCAGCTTCTTTAGTTCTTTATATATACTGGATATTAGCCCTCTGTCAGATAGAGGGTTGGTGAAGATTATTTCCCAATCTGTAGGCATTTGTTTGGTTTTGATGATGGTGTACTTTGCTTTATGGAAGCTTTTCAGTTTCATGAGGTCCCATTTATTGATTGTTGCTCTTAGAGACTGTGCTGTTGGTGTTCTGTTCAGGAAGTTGTCTCCTGTACCAATGAGTTCCAGGGTCTTCCCCACTTTTTCTTCTAACTGATTTAATGTGTCTGGTTTTATGTTGAGGTTTTTGATCCACTTGGACTTTAGTTTTGTGCAGGGTGATAATTATGGATCTATTTGCATTTTTCTACATGTAGACATCCAGTTAGACCAGCACCATTTGTTGAAGATGCTCTCTTTTTTTCCATTGTATGGTTTTAGCATCTTTGTCAAAGATCAGGTGTTCATAAGTGTGTGGGTTTATTTCTGAATCTTCTATTCAGTTCCATTGATCCACCATTCTGTTTCTATGCTAGTACCATGCAGTTTTTATTACTGTTGCTCTATAGTACAGCTGAGATCAGGGATGGAGATACCTCCAGAAGATCTTTTATTGTTGAGGATTGTTTTAGCAATTCTGGGTTTCTTGTTATTCCACATGAAGTTGAGAATTTTTCTTTCAAGGTCTGTAAAGAATTGTGTTGGTAATTTGATGGGAATTGCATTGAATCTGTAGTTTGCTTTTGGTAAGATGGCCATTATTACTCAGCAATGAAAAACAAGGAAATCATGAAATTTGCAGGTAAATGGTGGGAACTGGAAAGGATCATCCTGAGTGAGCTATCCCAGATGCAGAAAGACATGCACGGCATATACTCACTAATATAGACATATAATATAGAATAAACCTACTATAATACGTACACCTAAAAAACTAATCTAGAGGGAGGTCTCTGGCTAAAATGCTCAATCCCCATTCAGAAAGGCAAAGAGGATGGACATCACAAGAAGAAGTAAACAGGAAACAAGTTAGGAGCCTCCTACAGAGGGCCTCTGAAAGGCTCTGCCCTTCAGACTATCAAAGCAGATGTTGAGACTTATGGCCAAACTTTGGGCAGAATGCAGGGAATCTTATGAAAAAAGTGGGAAATAGTAAGATCTGGAGAGGATAGGAGGTCCACAAGGCGAGCAACAGAACCAAAAAATTTGAACACAGGGGTCTTTCCTGAGACTCATACTCCAACCAAGTACCATGCATGGAGATAACCTAGAATCCCTGCACAGATGTAGCCCATGGCAGTTCAGTGTCCAAGTGGGTTCCATAGTAATGAGAACAGGGACTGCTTCTGACATGAACTGACTGGTCTGCTCTTTGATCACCAGGGGGAGCAGCCTTACTGGGCCCCAGAGGAAGATAATGTAGCCACTCATGATGAGAACTAACAGACTAGGATCAGAAGGAAGAAAAAGAAACCTTCCCCTACCAGTGGACTTGAGGAATGGCATGCTTAGAGAAGGAGGAGGAAGTGAGGGGTTGGGAGGGGAGGAGGTAGGGAACTAGAGGGGGATACTGTAAGACCTGGCGTCTCACAGCTCAGGAGTTCAATCACGCCCTTCCCAGAAACTCCCCCAGACCAAGACTCGTTGCAAAAGCAAGAGGTTTATTAACCATTGTACAACGGGGTCACCCCTGCTGATCAGCAAAGAGTGGCACCGGGAGACAAAGGCCTTCAGGTTTTTAAAAGAAAAATTGCGGGAGATTTGAAGTTCTAGTTTTGGCAATTTAGGATTGGATGAGGAAGCTATAAAGTAAGATAATTGGTTAGTCTTAGGTGCTCAAGCTTGGCCAGTCCTGCCAAGTGTGGATGCAGCTGCAATTGAAGGTGGGGGTGGTTAGCTCATCCTTGAAGATTAGGGCTGTGGGCTCTTGGCTGGAGGTCAAAAGCTACTCTGAAGAAGTCTAGGTTTGTTGCTAAGAAAAGCTATCTCAAGGACAAGGGTCTGGTCGTTCTTTTGCTGAGTGAAGGTCATTGCCTGCTTGCCCCTTTTTTTATATCTGTCCTCACAGATAGGGTCACATTTCTTCACTCTCTGGAAAGGTACTAAGAGGCTTTAGCTTAACCTGGACCTAAAACTCAAAACTATAGGCTTTAGAAGACATATAGGTTACAAAGTTAGCCTAAGCCTTTCAATACAAAGTAAATAAAGGTGTAATTAAAAATAAAATAAAATATATACAGAAAAAAGTAGCTCATTTTGACTTTGGAGCACTCAGCCCTAAATGGATGTTTTTTTTTTATCAAACCCCTCTCTTCTAGGATCAGGGATTTATGCA
This sequence comes from Meriones unguiculatus, assembly GCF_030254825.1. Taxonomy (NCBI): domain Eukaryota; kingdom Metazoa; phylum Chordata; class Mammalia; order Rodentia; family Muridae; genus Meriones; species Meriones unguiculatus. The sequence goes on from NC_083351.1 coordinate 160,112,869, forward strand.
GAAGAGGAAGCAGAAAGATTGTCAGAGCCAGAGGTGATAGATGACTACAAAAAAAAAAGTGTCAGATACAATAGGGCTGATGCACATGAACTCACAGAGGCTGTGACAGCATACATTAGACCTTTACAATTGAAATCAGACAAATATAAGCCCTGAGAAGAGGAGCGGGCACACAGTCCTACCCTTACTCAAGAAGCTATTTGCAACGGATGAGTCAGGCAACATCAGTTTCTCCCAATGGAGTGTCACTGGGTATATCAACCACACCCAAGGTGAGGCCTATGTCCAGGGAGTAGCTGGCCAACACAGGATAGACTCCATGATTTGTGTATGTGTGTGTTTTTTATTTTATGTTCATATTTTTGTCTTACTATTTTGTTTGTTTTTGACCTTCATTACTTGTTTTGTAGGATTTTTTTTTAGAGAAAGAGCAAGTTGAGAGGGTAGTGAGATGAAAGAATATAATCAAAATGTATGTTAGAATTTTTAAATAAAAACTCCAAAAGGACCAAATATATCTGGGCACAGGGCTCTTCTATGAGACTGTTTTTCCAACCAAGGACCATCTATGGATATAAACTAGAACTCCTGCTCGGATGTAGCCCATGGTATCTCAGTATCCAAGTGGGTACCCTTGTAAGGGGAACAGTGACTGTCTCTGACATGAACTCAGTGGCTGGCTCTTTGACTTCTCCCACCCCCGTGGGAGGGCAGCCTTGCTAGGCCACAGAGGAGGACACTGCAGCCAGTTTTGAAGATACCTGATAAGCTAGGGTCAGATGGAAGGGGAGGAGGACCTCTTCTATCAGTGGACTTGGAAAGGGGCAGGGTGAAGATGAAGGAGGGAGGGTGGGATTGGGAGGGAATGAAGGAGGGGGCTACAGCTGAGATACAAAGTCAATAATCTGTGATTAATATAAAAAAATAAGAATTATAAAAAAACTTTAAAAGAACAGCTCACTTTTGTTTTTGATTATTATTTATTTATTTTCATTTAAACATATACATATATGGAAAAATTGTTTATGGGGTGACATGTGCTATTTTGAAACTTGTATGCATTATGTAATGTTTAAATCAAGTTAAATATATATATATGTATGTCCTAAAATATCATTCTCTTGTAAAAATCATTCAAATGCCTTTCTAGATCTTTGAAATATATATATGTATATATGTGTGTGTTTATATCACAGATAAAACCTACATATAGGTTTTATGATATATATATTAGTACATTATCATCATCTGTGCTCATCTTTAATTGGACTTTTTGTGTGTTATAGTTTATGATATATCTTTCATAGCAAAAATTAAAAAGTAAAAAGGATGGGAGGTAGATGTAGGTATAAAATTGTAGAGCAGTTTCCACTAAGGAGAGGAGTTGAAAATAATCTTTGTTAAAAAATAAATGTTGAAGGAGGGAAGAAACTTCTTAAATGAAGATAGCTTTGCCAGTACTTACACTGGTGATAATGTTTCAGCAAAGACCAAAGCTCCTGTGTCTTAATACTTTGAAATGTTAAGGTTAGGCAGACTTACTCTAGAGGAACCATAGACTTCATGGGTTACAGAGAAGCTTAAGTTTCAGGAAAAAAAAAGAGGTTATTTTAAAGAAATAGCATCTCACACTGGTCAGAACGGCTAAGATCAAATTCTCAAACAACAGCACATGGTGGTAAAGGTGTTGAGAAAGGGGAACCCTCCTCTATTGCTGGGGTGTCAACATGTACAATCACTTTGGAAATCAATCTGGCGCTTTCACAGAACATTGGGAATAGCTTTACCTCAAGACCCAGGTATACATGTTCTGGGCATAAACCCAAAAGCTGCTCCACCATATAACAAGGATATTTGCTCAACTATCTTCAAATCAGCATTATTCGCAATAGCCAGAATCTGGAAACAACGTAGATGTTCCTCAGCTAGGAAGAATGGATAAAGACACTGTGGCACAGTTACATTCTGGAATACTACTCAGCTATTAAAAACAAAGAAAAAATGAAATTTTCAAGCAAATGGATGGAACTAGAAAATTTCATCCCAGTGAAGTAACCGAGACTCAGAAACACACACATGGTATGTACTCACTTATAAGCAGATATTAGACCTTTAATACAGAATAACCATACTACAACCCACAGACCCAAAGAAGATAAGTAACATACAGGATCCAATAGAGGATGCATAAATCTCACTCAGAAGGGGAGACAGAATAGACAGAGGCAGTGGCTGAAGAGAGGGAACAAGGTAGGAGAGGGGGTGCAGAATTAAAAGGGTGGACAACAGACGGGGGGGGCAAGAGTGAGAGAGAGCCTGTAGAGAAAAGAGAAACTGAGGGTGGGGGTATCTCTGTGACAAGACCTAAGTCAGGGTAAGCTCTTGGGAGGATATGAGAGGGATGCAAACAGAAACTCCCAGTAGCAGAGTCCATAGAAACTGAAGAGGATATTCATTAACTAGACTAGTCCCCTAGCAGAGTGAGGGGAGCACCAATCCACCCACAAAAATTTCGAACCAAAATTTACCCTGCTTACAAGATGTGCAGGGATAAAGATAGAGCAGATAAAGCAGAGATTGAGGGAATGCCCAACCAATGCCTGGCCCAAACAAGGACACACCCTGCTGGAGTTTGCCAATCCCTGACACTATGAATGATGCGCTGCTAAACTTGCAGACAGGAGCCTGACAAACTCGAGTTGTCCTCTGAAAGGCACTACGCAGCAGCTCCTTAAAACTGATGCTAAGACTCACAGCCAACCATTGGGTGATTCATAGGGAACATTGTGGAAAAGTGGGAGGAAATAGAAAAGGACCTGGAGGTGACAGGAGCTCCACAAGAAGACCAAGAGAGTCAACAAACCAGGGCCCAGAGGGGCTTGCTGAGACTGAAGCATCAACCAAGGGCCATGCATGAACTGGAGCTTGGCCCTCTACAAAGATGTAGCAGATGGGCAACTTATGCCTCATGGGGTCCTCTAGTTGAGGGAAGTGAAGACTGCATCAGACAGGGTCTCCCTTGTTGGCTTTTAGATTGCTTTCCCCTGGCAGGACTGCCTTGACAGGCCACAGGGGAAGAGCAGACACTCAGTCCTAATGTAATTAATGAGCTGGGCTGGATGAGAAAGGGGAGCTCCCCTTTTCTGAGGAAAAGGTTAAGGGGGAAGGGAGGTATGGTGGGATTGGGAGAGGAGGGCTACAACAAGGATGTAACATGAATTTTAAAATAAATGTTTAAATTGAAAAAAAAAAAACCCTGAGAGTGATTTCTGGTAGTCAAATTTGCAATAGATAAGAAACAAATTTGCTACAAAAGATGTAACCCTGGATGATGAATTGGAGCTGACCTTTCTGTGTCTCATCATGATGTCATTACTTCCACATCCCATACCAAATTAGATGTGCTCCATGATTGCAGGGACATATTGTTGCCTACCTGCTTAATTTTCATAAAGAAATATACCCTCTGCCTAATGATTCATAAATTTAAACATGGATTTTGCAAGTTAAAACAACAATTCAGAAACCAAATGGAAGCAATAGACAAGTTATAAAACACCATTTTGGGTACTTATAGATTCTATTTTCAATTTATCTCATGGTCTTCCAGGCTCTTGTTATAGGCTCTTATTCTGATCAGCTTTGGCATGTCTCCCTATTCAGCTGATTGTACTATAAAAAGCGACAAAAGAATAGAAAATACAAATGCAGTTTGTTATGAAAGGAGTTCTTCCAAGACTGTTTCTGCTCATTCAATTAAATATTTCTATAAACTGTGTTCTAGATGCCTACTTATTAATCTTCATCCTATTTTCTAAACCTCACCCTCAACTTGCGAATTTTTTTTAGTAATCTAGTAGATACGAATACTCTGGGTAGACCTAAGTAATTCTGGAATATCACGGAATTTAAATGAGTAACAATTATTTCAGAACACAATTGAGTAGGTTTGAGGGCCCAATTTAGCCCTGTGTTGTGTCCTCAAAGACAAAAACATGGATATAAAAAAAAAAAGAAGGAACACATGTGTGCAAACTTCAGGAAAAGGCAGCTTGTACAAAATTTAAGAGTGTAGTTTGTACAGAAGAGCAATCAAATATCCCAAGAAAGGCAATTAATTGTCAAACAAAAATACCTGAAGATGCATCTAAAATTAGGTAAAAATTGCCTAGAGTTACCTAAAAATTATATTATGAAAAGTTGTTCCCTTTTTTCTTCCTGACTTGATGCCCTGATCTCTCAGAGCATATGGAAGAACTGGGAACCTGGAATTTAATAAAATAATTCCCAAGGGCATTTGATTTCTTTCTACAACTTCACACCCTGGAAGTTCTAAACTGTACTCAGGTTGATGGAGTGCACTGTTTCCCAGTGATGCTTTATCAATTTTCAGAATCTCACCAATTTTGCATAATGACTGATTATAGATATTTCATGTTAATGAAAAAAAGAAAGTGATTACAGTAGTACAGTTTGTTTAAGAGAAAAAATGTAGTCAGAAATGCAGTCTATGGAAACCAAGTTTCTGAGAGAACCACGATGTAATTTATTTTTATGCTATTGTTGGAAACATGGACTGCCACCTTACCTCACTTACCTACAGGTATACTCAAATAGATATGAGGTTTTTGTTTTGTAATATGTTTTGATTTTTGATTCTTCTATTTCTACTGTTCGGAGATTAAAGAAAAATTCAACTGCATTTATAACTACACAGTGCCCTTGCTTTTTTTATTGAGCCCCCCCTTTTTAAAGCACAGCCTGCACCGACAGAAAAGCAGTACGTACAATATATACACTTACATAATGATTTTGATTATGGTAACTAGGTTTGTACTGCCTGATGGCAGGTTCTGAGATACCTTGTTTTTATTTAACAGTTTATGAAAAACAATTGTTCAGCAACCAAAGGGAAAATTGGAGCAGTGACAGTTTTCTTAAATATAATCAATACTTCCTAAAAATAGATACATCATTGTTGCATAAAATAGAGACAAATACTGTCTTTACTTTCTTAGAAATGACAACACTAGAAATCTAAATATTTAATTTTCAAAAATTTCTAAAGCAAAAGAGGAAGTTTTATTTTCTAATTATATCTTTAAAATCCACACTTCAGTTTCTGAAAACTGAAACATGACAAATAAAAACACTTTCTTCTTTAAATATAATGTAGTAATATTAAATAATCTCCTTAGGTTTATTCTTCTGGTTAAAAAATATCCCCCCAAAGCAGAGACTCAGCCAAGCATGCTGTCTAAACATCAGGCACGTTACTTAAACAGTCTCCAACAGTTTCACTGAAGTTTGCAGGGAAGTGACTATAATTACTTTATACAGCCCAAATTTCTCAAACATCTATGTATATATTTCACAGTAAAACTTTTAAGACACTTGTAAAGCTACAGAGGCAAAAGCAGATCTTACCTATACATTTTACTCCTGGATAGTGACGAGGTCCTTTCTTCTGTGTGTCCAACTGCTTTGAGATCCCCACTCAGATGAATGACTCTTTCATGTTATGTGTACCTAAAGCCAAAGGAGGAAATCCCATGTAATTAAAGCCCAACTTGCAAAACAAGTCTGAAAGAATCAACTTGAACCAATAGTGTGACTCGTGGACCAGAATCAGAGATGGGGAAACCTCACAAATCAGCAACAATACCATTTATTCTGGTCAGAAGTGAATAAACATGATTACAGGTGGCAGGTATGTTTCACAACCTTGTTGACCACTTCACAATTCTCAGTGTTGGTTTTATTAAGGAGGATGTGACGGTTCTGTTTATTATCATACAAGTCATTGCTCACTACAGAAAACTAAGAACTGTCAGGAAATTCTTCCTCTACATTGACAGACACTCCCTCTGAATATGCTTTTCTCTATCATGAAATACATTTACCCTCTTAGTGTGTAAAAACAGAGGTACAGAGGAGAACTTGAGTAGAGAGGACACATGGTTATAAGATAAGCGAGCATAAGAGTTGAAATCAAAACACACCTATGCTTTCTTTCAAAAATTCTCTCCTACTGGGCCTCTGAGCCCAGTAATACTAGAAGATAAACAGGCAGAAAAGGAGAGTATGGATGTGTGGAGGATCAGGGCAAGAACACAGGGTTAGGAGCAGTGTTTGTAGGCAGGAGCAGAATCAGAGAAGATACACAGGCAAGAATAGTATGGAAATGAGATAGAGTGCCCTGTCTAATGTGCTGAAGAAGGCTAGGGTAATAAGGTAAGATGACTATGCTAGGATTACTTCCTAGGAAATAATGAATGCTGAAGAAAATGTGAATTTTAGTTTTATTTTTTTTCACCAACTGTGTAACTTGAGTTGGGGTGGAGAATTAGTCTGGGTATGCAAGTCAGTGGTAGAGCACCCACTTCACACGTGTGAGGTCGTGGGTTCGGTCATAGCATACAAAAAAGAATAAAAAGAAAAAAAAACATATTCTTTTATGCTTTTCAATGTGCCCATGAGAAATGGAAAGTGAAGGGGTTCTTATAGAAGGCTTTTGACTCTACCACAGATAGGCAATGGCTGATGACTTTACCATAGGGCTTCAGTTTAAGAAGTGACCAGTCCCTCACACATTTTTAAATAGAATGTAATCTAGACAACTCTGCCAGGTCTTAGTGTCCTTATTTACTCATTATAAAGTCATCTTTAGATGCTCTGTCTTGTGCCTCATTCTATACATAGTATTTTCAATGAAGTGAATGAAATACATTTTAAAAATTAAACATATTAGCTGAAAAATTTTTGTTTACGTGCTAACTTCAAGATATTCACTTACAGATCTCAAAGCATTTGAATTAGTATAACTTTTATACTGTTTTTTTAAACTCAATGTTATTTCAAGAGATTATTTTTATTTCTAATTCTTAGAGCTAGCAGCTTATCTTTCTGACTTATTTTAATATTATTTCAAACTCAAAAAATATAGTACTTACATTTATCAGTTATTGACAGTGTGATGTCTATCTTATAAAAGGTGAATCCCATTACCCTGCTTGGATTCATCATTAAGTACATCTACAGCTATTGTTGGTTACACCTATCACAACAAAACTGGAAAATGAGTCAAGGGAGTGGCATGGGGGAAACTGTATTCAGTCTGAAAGTGACTTCCTGCATGATTACAGTGAGCTCAAAACAGAAAGGGAGGTGGGGCTGAAATTATGGCTGGTGAGACCAAGTAATTGTTCATAATAGGAGCTAGTTTCAAAGGTGTTGACTCTTAATCTTCAGATCCACAGGGAGTGGCAGGACAGACCTTGACACATTCTATTCTTAAGGGATGCTCTTATTCTTAATTGAAAAAAGAACAGAGAATGTGGAATTGTGTTATACACAAAACATAAGAATTAGCTCACCATTAGGCTGGTGTTTGGTCCTGCAGTTGTATAACTCTCAAGGTGACCTGCCATGTCCATCCATATAGCCTTCAAGGAGATAGCAGAGATCATTTAGCGTGAAGAAGATGGACCCATGTAAGAGATAGTTACACAGGCTTTTTTACCTGATGAGGATGAGAGAGGTTATGACAATAAGAGTATCTTTATGGCAGTTACTCTTAAGTTTTGGAATATCTATCCATTGTATCTTGGCTTAGACAGAAGGATGACTCATTCAGTGGAGCTCATCAAAACATTAAGAATCAAAAGAGAACCCAGCAAGAACCTGAAGCTGATGATCTAAAAGGTGTGGACCAGCAGTGCTTTCTTTGTTTTGAGAGTTTGTTTGTTCATCTATTTCAGGAAATGCAGTCATAGGGATGTACATGAATTTTCATAACCCCTTTTACAGAGTTGCTGAAATGATAAGAAAATAATTATAAAAGGAAAAAAAACAGAGGGGAAAAAAGGAAAAAAAAAACAAAAAATAAAAATAAAGGTAATACAACTTCTGACAACTAAGGCTTAACAATCATTGCAAAAGAGGGGAGGAAAGATGTAAGAGCCAGAAGGTCAGGGAGTTTGCTGTGCGATTGTTTCTCCTAGAAATGTTAGAAGCTACACCCATAAAGTCTTACCAACCTAGCTACCTAAATATGAGCTGAGCAAAGATGACACGAATAGACATGCTCACATGGAAGTAGAGAAAGCTCAGGAGACCTCGACTGCACACAAAATACAACAGGCAACTAAAGAATCCTGAGAGCAGGCCAAATAGTCTTCCCTGGGGATGAACACACAGAGTGCTTATCCAATACCAAGCTGTCAGCCTGAAAATAAACATACAAGTAACACTATGCAAACTGAGATGATTACGTTTAAGTGTGTGTGTGTGTGTGTATGTGTGTGTGTATGTGCACATGCTCATTCATAACAATGATGAATGAAAAATGAGGCCACATCTTTGAAGAGAGCAAAGAAGCATATATGGGAATGTTTGAAGGAAGGAAAGGAAAGGGGGAAATGATGTAATTATAATCTCAAAAAGTGAAAAAATTTTAGAATGAAGAATGTACTCACCCAAATATAGCTATAAATGGCATTTAATTTCAAATCCTTGCATTAACTTTAAATATTAGTTTAACATGTGGGTAATAATTAGATTTTTTAGCTGTAAACAAACTTAATTTTATATATTGTAATTGTGACTTGTAAGTAGTTAGAAATAAAATCGGTAACAATACTACCGCATTTAGGAGTTTTGTCAATCGAGAAAGGAAAATGTCTTTTTTTAATTTTTATTTTATAGCTACATTTTACTCGCTTTGTATTCCAGCTGTAGCCTCCTCCTTCCTTCCCTCCCAATCCCACCCTCCTTCCCTCATCTCTTACCATGCTCCTCTCTAAGTCCACTGCTAGGGAGGTCCTTCTCCCTTTCCATCTGACCCTAGCTTATCAGGTCTCATCAGGTCAAGCTTCCTTGTCCTCCTCTGTGACCCAGTAAGGCTGCTCCTCCCGGGGGGGGGGGGTGTCAAAGAGCCAGCCACTGAGTTCATGTCAGAGACAGTCCCTCTTTCCCTTACTAGGGCACCCACTTGGAGACTATCATGGGCTACATCTGAGCAGGGGTTCTAGGTTATAGCCATGAATAGATCTTGGTTGGAGTATCAGTATCAGAAAATACCCCTGGTCTCAGATATTTTGAATATGCTGCTCTCCTTGTGGAGCTCCTGTCCTCTCCAGGTCTTACCAACTCCCCCTTCTTTCATATGATTCCCTACACTCTACCCAAAGTTTGGTTATGAGTCTCAGTATCTGCTTTGATACACTGCTAGGTAGAGTCTTTCAGAGTCCCTCTGTGGTAGGCTACTGTCCTGTTTCTTGTTTTCTCCTTCTTCCAATGTCCATCTCATTTGTCTTTCTAAGTGAGGATTGATAGTCTTACCCAGGGTCCTCATTCTTGTTTAGCTTCTTTTTTTTTCTTGCAGAGAGTCTTTCTAAAATAAAAGCTTGGGTCTTTTATTTACTATTCAACAAGGCTTAGAAAAATTATTGCTACTTCTAAAGATTATTATTTTCCTTTTCTTTCATGTAAAAAAATGGAGTTTACATACCATCTTCATAGAGTTGGGAAAATTAAATTCAGCCAAACTAAATAAAACAAACTAATGAGCAGAAGGCACCAGACACATCAAGCCATTTGTAGTATAGCCATTCTTTCAATAGGAATACTCAAGGAAGAGTGTATAGGGGTCAGTCATAACCCTCAGGAGTGCTTGCAAATGGCTCTCCTCATGCTTGCACATTTCTTTGTTTAAAATTGTTCTCCTTAAAGCATCTATACAAGAAGCATCCATTTACTACAAACTGGTGTGATTTTCATTCTGGCCGTCAATTATTTTCTTGCCTGTCCTCATTGTACTAATTTTAACTAAGGTTTTAAGTTCTGAAAGAAGCATCTTACTGATAAACACTGTGATTTTTTTTTTTTTACCTTGTTTAGGGAAAAGAATCGATCGTTTATCCTTTTCAAGTCACTCTTAAACTGCATGTTGCTTTTCTCCTATAGAAGATGTGATGGTTCTTGAGTGAACTTGATGAAACTTAAAATAACCTATGAGACAAATATCCAGGCGTGTCTTTGAGGCTGTTTTTAGAGAGGTTTAATTACTACAGTGGGAAGATTTACCAGGAAGACGGGCAGTGCGATTCCATTCACTGGGCTCCCAGAGTGAGCAAAGAGGGGTACAAGTGAGGAAGGAACCCTAAACCTTTCCCTGCTTCCTGCATCCTGATGAAATGTTACCTCCTGCCAGATCATTGCCATCACAGCTAGAGCTGCTCTCATTTTAATGTGTCCCCAAAAGTGATGCACTGTGTCCTTTGTGAGCTAAAATAAATCCTTCTCTCTTTGATTTCCTTTTGTCTAGGGTCTGAGGACAGTGGTGAAAAAATGGCACTGAGGGAGGCCATTGCTGTGATAAACCTTAGGCCTCTGAAACAGGTTGGGGGTCAGGGTGAGAGAGCTTGGAGTTGTGGGCTACAGGAGCCCCAGAATGTCCTGAGCAGAAAATAGTTGGGCCATTCTAATGAGAGCTTGGAAGAACAAAATGCCAAGAGAAAAATAAAAATGGGAGCCAACACATGAAAGGAGAATGAGGATTATATCAGTAATGGCATGGGGGCATTCATGCTATATTCTGGCAAAGAACCTAGGAGGGCAACAAATGGGCCAGAAAGTTAAGAAAAATGTAAAGTTTGGTGAGGAAAGTACTATTAAACTTGAGAAAAGAGTGGACTTTTTAAATAGATCAGCTCTCTCTCTCTCTCTCTCTCTCTCTCTCTCTCTCTCTCTCTCCTTTAGATGGACAAAAAATCATTTATTTTTTTATTTATTACAATTTATTCACTTTGTATCCCACCTGTATCTCCCTTCCTCATCCCCTCCCAATCCCATCCTTCCTTCCTCTTCTTCTCCTATGCCCCTCCCCAAGTCCACTGATAGGGGAGGTCCTCCTCCCTTTCCATAAAGAGCCACTTTATGCTCTGTTCTGAGACAATCAGAGGTTCCCCAAATGCAAGGCTGTACATATTGTAAGCTCCAACTTATAAAAATGTGAATTTATTTAAAAGAAGGGAGCCTGACCTGAAAATCTTTCAGAGGATAGAGGGATCTCCTGCTAGACAAAAAAAAAAAAAAAAAACCCTGGGAGTGTTTTCTAAATTTCAGCTGGTAAGGTACACAGAAGTCACTATAGCTGTGGTAGATGAAGGCTATGCTACATCTTAAATAGGCAGAGGAACTTGGTAGCATTACATACATAGTTCTAGCTTAGTGTAAGAGTCCTGAGGTCAGGCAGGTTTACACTAAGGTTTCAGGCAATGTATGGCAGGGCCAGGTTGTACAAAGGGAGGCCCAGAGAATACACAGTGTGAATCTGTGAGGGTAAAGCCTGGGTTGCACTGAAGACTTTAGGATGCTGGAGATACCAAGTCTATGGGACATCAACCTAGGAAAATCACAGCCACAAACTGGTCCAAGAGGGTGGCTACATAATAATACTGTAAAGGAACTGGAAGGGTTCAGCTACCCAAGAATGTTGGAGATCAATGATGCCATTAATAGCCCCAAATGAGGGGCTGAGAACCACAACATTTGGAGTTTTTCCTGCTGCATTTGATTTGGCCTGATCTTTCCCAGCTATGTTTCTTGAGCTTCGTTTTGAAATGGGGATGTTTATGTGGTGCCATTGGACATTAGAAGTATATAGCATACCTTTTATTTGATAGAGACTTACAATTAAGAGATTATGTGAGACTCTGCACTTAACATGGTTCAACTATTTGTCACTGTTAAAAGAGTTTGTAGAAACCCAGCCTACTTTGTTGACTGTCTATAAAGCTCTAGACAGCCCACAAGGCCAGCTAAGAGCTCTCCCAAGCTCACCCCACTTGTTTCCTGTCCAAAAGATTTTATCCAGATTTTTGAGACACTGTTAAGAGATTTCTTCACTTCCTTCAGGGATCTCCCAAGACAACCCCACTGCAAAACACAAGGGAAACCCTTGAAGGCGTGGTAAGGGTTTCCCATAATACCCTGAGGAGTTCCCCCAAATACTCTGAGGAATTCCCCAAGCCCACCCCACTGACTGTCAGAAAATGTCCCATTGGCATTTGAGACCCTAGCAAGAACTCCTATCCAGCTGCCTTAGAAATCCTCCAAGCCAACTCTTCTCCATTGACAGCTCCCCACATATCAAAGCTACATACCAAATATACAACTATCAACCTAATGCTAGGTCCCATTGCAAAAATTCCAGCAATACAAAATGCCAATATAAAATATTCTGTTTCCCCTCACACATACCAATTTCATAGTAACATCCCTATTAAGAACAACTTAGAAAAAAATTAAATAGACAACTTAGAATAATCTCAAAACATAAAATTCAAATAGCAGCTTTATTTGTAATAGCCAGAAGCTGGAAACAACCCAGATGTCCCTCAACTGAAGAATGGATGCAGAAATTGTGGTACATCTACACAATGGAATATTACTCAGCAATGAAAAATAAGGAAATCATGAAATTTGCAGGTAAATGGTGGGATCTGGAAAGGATCATCCTGAGTGAGTTGTCCCAGAAGCAAAAAGACACACATGGTATATACTCACTCATATAGACATACAACATAGGACAAACCCACTAAAACCTGTGCATCTAAAGAAACTAAGCAAGAGAGAGGACCCTAACAAAAATGTCCAATCCCCATCCGGAAAGGCAAAGAGGATGGACATCAGAAGAAGAAGAAAACAGGAAACAACCTAGGAACCTACCACAGAGGGCCTCTGAAAGCCTCTGCCCTTCAGACTATCAAAGCAGATGCTGAGCCTGATGGGCAACTGTTGGGCAGAGTGAATGGAATTTTAGATAAGAACTGGAAAATAGTAAGAGCTGGAGAGGACAGGGTCTCCACAAGGAGAGCAACAGAACAAGAAAATTTGAACACAGGGAACTTCCCAGAGACTCATACTCCAACCAAGGACTATTCATGGAGATAACCCAGAACCCCTGCACAGATGTAGCCCAGGGCAGTTCAGAGTCCAATTGGGTTACATAGTAATGTGAAGAGGGACTGCCTCTGACATAATCTGATTGGCCTGCTCTTTGATCACCTCCCCCTGGGGGGGAGCAGCCTTACCAGGCCATAGTAGAGGACAATGCAGCCACTTTTGATGTGAACTGATAGACTAAGATCAGAAAGGAGAGGAGAACCTCCCCTATCAGTGGACTTGGGGAGTGGCATGCATGCAGAGGGAGGAGGGAGGGGCTTATGGGGGGATGCAGAATGAATAAAGTGTAATTGATGAAAAATTAAAAAAAAAAAGGGAAAAAATAATTTAAGAACCTTAAATGACTTTCAAAAGTGGAGGAAAACATGGAGTTAGTCAATTGGCATGGAGCACATCTCGCCCCTGGGGGCAATGGTCTCCTGAACCTACTCAGACCTCGGACACCACCACTGCTAGTTCTAGAACTGATGCAGGATGTTCCAACGAGGGGGTTAAGGCTTCTCATAATATTTCCTATAAGCCCACACCTGTTTGTTTATATCCCCCATTTGTGTTCCTTATTAGCCAGATAGAGCCAAGTAATTGTGGTAATGATACTTGCTTTTTTGCCCAATGCTGGAATACTAGTCAATTTAGGTATGCCCTGGTTACTCACATGCCTCGCTGGATGTCTGTGCCCGTTGATGCCCCTCATGCTATGACCCTCTTCAGACAGAAAAGGGATCTTGGAACTACAGCCACCATTGTTACTGCCATCTCATTGGCGGCTGTTGGAGCTACCACCGGGGCATTAGCCATGAGTCATACTGGGCAGACTGCTCAGACCCTGAATAATCATTTAGCCAATGTAGCTCATGCCTTAGTTGTACATAAAGGAATTAATGCTCAACTAAAAGGAAGCTTGATGGTGTTCAATCAGAGGATTGACCTCGTGCAGGAGCAAATTGATACCCTATGGCAAATTGCTCAACTTGGCTGTCAATGAAAATATGCTGGACTTTGAGTCACTAGCATATAACATGAGAATTTTTCCTGTGCTGCAAATCTGTCTAAACAATTGTCAAGCTATATTTTAGGTAATTGGACTGGAGAATTAGATACTACGATGGAGCACCTGAGAGTGGCCATTGTCACAGTAAATTCTACCAGAGTGGACACAGGACTAGCCACAGGATTATCATCATGGATTGCTGCAGCCATGAATCATCTGAAGGAATGGGCGGGCATGGGAGCATTAGCAGGCCTTCTGGTATTGGTCTCCTTGGTTTGCCTGTGGTATATATGCAAGATTAGAGTCTCACAACAGCGTAATGCAGCCATGACCATTCAGGCCTTTACAGCCATTTAAGCAGGACAGTCTCCCCAAGCATGGTTGGCTACCATAAAAAGCTAAAATGTTACGCTCAGGATGCGAGGCTAAGCACTGCACTCAGGGTCAGCCACTTTCGACCCAGAGAAGAGCATGTCTGATTGCATGCGGGTTGATGCCCCAGGTCCCGCCTCTGAGAAAAAGGTATCGGACGGGTCTGATGCTCTTTGGGTGGATGACACCTAAATGAACAGCAGTACAAAGTCCCAATTTATTTCTAATATCAGAGATCAGACCTCTACTCTTGCCTGATGCGTCTAAAACAAAAAGGGGGAACTGTAGAGAGCTGCGGAATGCTGTGCCTTAAAGATGGAGCTGGTTTCCGCCTTCCACCTTCCCGATGGTGAGTGCTCTCTGTCACGAACAATTCCACATTTGGCTAAGGCTGAGGATCTGGCTTACTTCCATGTATGTGGACCTATCTGCATTGCCCACGTGGCACGCTGGGGTTGGCTACCCAGAGGCTATTTAAGCTGTGGGCTGGCTTTCCCCAGGGTCAGATGATTGTTCAAGGTTCCTGAATAAACTGCATTGAAATAAAAAAAAATAGTTATAAACTTGCTCAATGAGTTAAAGAATTGAAAGAAGACACAAACAGTAACCTCAATATACTTCAAGAAAACAAAAAATAATCTGATGGAAGCCCAAGAAAACACAGTTAAATGAAATAAGGAGGTCAATTCATAATATGAAAATATAATCCAATAATGGGATAGAAATACTAAAGAAAACTAAAATGAAGTTGTAAATGAACATTTCAACAAGCAAGTTAAGACTCTTAGACCCTTTAACAGAATGGATCATGTAGAGACAGAATATTAATATCTGAAGACAAAGCAGAAAATTGGATCATTCAATAAACAAAATAATTAATTTTTATAAAGCCCACATGAATGGCATATACCAGATCTTTGGGAAAATATGATTAAACCATATCTAAGAATCATGAGAATTAAAAATGGAAAGAATATCAGATCATAGGCATAAGATCTGCTGTAAAGTCAGCATTAATTTAATATTAAAACCCAATAAAGTCATAATAACAACCACAAAACTATACACCATTATCTTTGATGAATATAGACATAATAATTCTCTACAAAGTGCTTACAAAACCTCAGGCCCTGAAGCCAGTATTCTGAAATAACAACCAACCAAGAAATATATGCCCAATGGCGCAACAGTGGTAGGACTGTTATTGGGGTAAGTAATTGTTTTCTGGTTGGATTCGAGGCCTTTTTTACTGAAGAAAATTTATTGCTCGGTTAAAAAAAAAAAATGGTCCAAAGCTTGTAGCTGAGAAGTCATTGATTGAGCCTAGTGGGGAATCTATTGTTTTGCTTAATGGTCATGCTGTTAAACAATTTTCTAAATATACTCATGTTTATAGCTATAGTTCTGTGCTGCTCTCAGACATGGTCAGAAAATTACATTTTATTTTTCTGTAGTGGTTATGTAGAAATTCATAGCTTGTGAAAGTGCTGAGAATAAGTGTTGATGAGAGATCAACCATAAGTATGGTTTCTATATCACTCCCTCCACCAAAGCTTCAGATAACATTACAGAAGAAGAGGTGGAAGGAATATAAGAGCCAGGAGATGGAGAGTGGTGCTGTGAAATGCAATCTTCTGGAAAGAGTGTAGCCATCAGAATCAGGAACTGACCGTAGAAGTAGCTGCCTACTTCTACACACTAGATCACACCAGTCAAAATTCCAGCATGGATGAGAGAGGGAGTCCTGAGGCCCCACATCTGTCTTAGCAACTATTAGCAATTGATTGATTCTGCTTGGAAAGAGAGAGTTAATTTTCTTTGATGGTGGGGATGAGCATGAGCACTGGTAGGTAGCTTCAGTGGATGGCCCTACACCCGTGCACGTGTAGACAGTTTATGTACTCAGTGGGTTATAAAAAAGGTGACATGGAGTTTGGAAACACAACTGTTGTGGGCTTAAAACAGTTGCAGGACAGTGGGGGTAAAGATGATGAAAATATATTGTACAAATATATGACATTTTCAAATAATAAAAAATATTAAAAAGACTTGCAAACCTGAAAATATGAAAAATATTATTCACCATGATCAAATTGACTTTATCCCATGACATGGTTGGTTCAATAAACTCAAATCCATAAATAAATGCATCATATGAATGAATTTAAAGACAAAATATGATCATTGCAATAGATACAGAAAATGCCTTTACAAGATCTACTAGTCATTCATGATAAAGTAGGGTAGGAGGAAACATATTTTAACACAATAGAAGAAGTATATAACAAATGTAGCCTACATCATCTTAAGTGAAGAAAAACTTGATGAAATTTTGTAAAAATCAGCAACAAGTAAAGGCTGTTCATTGTCTCCACACCTATTCAATATAGTGCTTGAAATCTTTGCTAGAGCAATAAAAACAGACAAGGAAATAAAAAATTTACAATTAGGAAAAGAAAAGTCAAAACATCCCTGTTTATGGATGATATGATGTTATTCATAAGAGACCAAGAAGAACCTCCCAGAAAAGTCTTAAAATTAATAATTTCAGGATTGTGGCAGGGTACAAAATCAAGACACAGAAATCAACAGCCTTTCCACATCACAATGACAACCACATTGGAAAAAAAAATCCGGAAAATAATCCCATTCACACTACCTTCAAAAATACTAAAGTTCTTTAGAAATACTGTGCTATTGAATTAGTAGAGTTAATACTGAGAAAAATTACTATCCTGTCAAAAGCAACGTACAGATTCGATGCAATACTAAATAACATTTCTATGAAACTATTCACAGAAATTGAAAAAAAAATCTTTAAAACTTACATGGAATTATAATGACCTTGGATAGCCAATGCAATCCTGGACAAAAAGAAAAATACTAGAGGTATTATCATACCTAGTCTCAAGTTGGGCATATCCAAAATACTCTGTATTCTGCTACAGAGAACCCATTCATGTTTATTGCTACCCTATCACAATAGCTAGAAAATGGAATCAGCTTAGCTGTCCATCAACTAGTGAATGGATGATGAAAATGTGATGTATATGTACAATGTAATCAGCTGTCGTGTAAATTATGAAATTTGCAGATTAGAGGATGGAACTTGGAAAAAATATAGTGAGTGAAGTAAGCCAGAAAAGTACCACACATTTCCCTTCATATAGGGACCCAGATTTTATTTCCTAATTTTGTATGTTCAACCTCAAGTACCTGTTGAAGCCCATTTGGAGAATGCCACAGAGTAGGGGGAACAGTATAATATAAAAAGACTATGAAAATGTATGTAGAGAAACTACTAGGAATGAATAGGTTTCAGTAGGATTGGGCAGGATGGGAGCAATACCTCACAAGGAGGTATTCGATGGGGGTTCTTGTTCAAGTCACTTCTAGGAATGTTGCTACAGAGATTTGCAGGGCCATGTCTTTGTATTAAATTATATACTTCTCCCTCCCCCTCTTACAGGCGGCCTCCCCCCCCCCCCGGTGCCTCCTCCCCCCACTGTTCTGCCCCTGGCCCGGGTAAGCATCTCCTAATTTTGTTCTAGAAGATAGAAAACTCTTTGTGGGCATGCTCAACAAGCAGCAATCCGAGGACGACGTGCTCCGCCTCTTCGAGGCCTTCGGGAACATGGAGGAGTGCACTATCCTGCGCGGGCCTGACGGCAACAGCAAGGTACTCCTCCCATGCTGAGGCGCAAGCCGCCATCAACGCTCTACACGGCAGCCAGACCATGCCTGTGAGTGTGGCCCTCAGAGTGCGCGCAGGGTCCCATCATCCTTACCACTGTTTCTCAGATCAGGGAGCCTCCTCCAGCCTGGTGGTCAAGTTTGCAGACCCTGACAAGGAGTGCACGATGCGACGGATGCAGCAGATGGCTGGCCAGATGGGCATGTTCCACCCCATGGCCATCCCCTTCGGAGCCTATGGCGCTTATGCTCAGGCACTGATGCAGCCGATGGCAGCCTTCAACATGAATGGCCTGGCAGCCGCACCTATGACCCCAACCTCAGGTGCAGCACCCCTCCAGGCATCACTGCACCAGCTGTGCCTAGCATTCCATCCCCCCTTGGGGTGAATGGCTTCACCGGCCTCCCCCCACAGGCCAATAGGCAGCCTGCTGCAGAAGTTGTGTTTGCCAGTGGCATCCACCCCTACCCAGCACAGAGTCCCACTGTGGTGGACCCACTGCAACAGGCCTGTGCTGGAGTGCAGCAGTATGCAGGACCAGCTGCCCACCCTGCTGCCTATGGTCAGATAAGCCAGGCCTTTCCTCAGCCACCGCCAATGATTCCCCAGCAACAGAGAGAAGGGCCAGAGGGCTGCAACCTGCTCATCTACCATCTGCCCTAGGAGTTTGGGGATGCTGAGCTGATGCAGATGTTCCTCCCTTTTGGCACCTTTGACATATCAGCCAATACCAATCAAACTGAAGACTCCAGGCACCTGTGTGACTAGAACATTTCTTCAAGGAAAGTATAGCGTCTATGGAGTACAGAGGGTACGTGTTTGGGGAAAAATACACATGACATAAACATGACGATGATGAAGAAAAATGAGATAAAACAAACAAAAAACCTGCAACTTTAAACCGAAATAATGTGAGCCCAGATGGGGAAGCTGAAGGGCTGGGCACTAGGAGACACTGCTGCTGCCAACCGATCCTGGGGCTTTTGCAGCCCGTGGGCGCCTGAGTCAGGCAGGGGCAAACATACAAAGGGGCCTGGTCCCCAGCAGGCAGCTGGGAGGCCGCCACTGAGCATCTCTATTTGTCATTCCTTTAGCTATTTAGGGACCAAAGGACCAAACTTTTTATTGCAGATGTGTAGCTCTGTCAATTAGAGGTAGAATGGAGACCAACCTCCTTCCTGCCTCCTAGCTGTTCTTGAAACAGCTTAGAGCGATTCTACGAAAAAAAAATAAAAATAAAAAATAAATAAAAAACCAACAACAACAACAAAACAGGAAAAAAATAATGCTTTGACGCTTTTAAAACAGCAAGATACTAGTTCTTTGATCCTTTGAGAGGCGCTTTGATTACCCCGATTGAAGTCTCTGAAACTTTCCTATGGTTTTCTGTATTATATGTCCGGATGGAGCTGTTAAGATAAAAAGATTGGTGGATCGTTGGGGAACGACAAAGATATTAAGTCATTAACCATGAAGAGTGAGAACACGAGGGGAACCAGGGGACTTCGAAGGCAAGGTAATTGTTGTGAAAAGTCTGCAAAAGCTTCTAACTCTTCCCCCTCTTAAAATCACAACAGTTGTACAGAATTTTAAAAGGAAATAGTTTAAAATACCTATATCGTAGAAGAAAAAAATTAGAGGAAAGCAAAAAACAAAAACAAAAAAGGAAAAAAAAAAACCTTATAGAAGTTAGCGTTATGCTAAAATCCCAGATGTTGTAGGACTGTACTTCTGTAGAGTTTAGACTGAGCATCGATCCCGTCTCCCCGCGAGTGCTGTCGGACTCGGCCCCCAAAGGCCTGACCGCGCTGTCCAGACCTGCGGGCTCCAGCCGGAAGCGCCACTCCTCCTGGAAGCGCCTCTCCGGAAGCGGAAGCTTCCAGCCGCCTCTTGCTTCACCCGCCCACCCAGGAGCTGCGCACGCGCGCTTTCTCCGCCTTCCAGGCCAGGGAGAAGTGAGAACTTTTCATCTTCAAACAAGTAGACAACACACACACACACACACACACACACAAAAAACTTTAACAAGAGAGAGAAACAAACAATCTGAAGAATTTCTGAAACTGTTTACAAGGAATTTTGAAAAACAGGGATGTTTAAATGATGCCGGCTCTGTTTTTCTGTAAATAAATTTGCATATTTTGTAGGACTTTTAATTGTACTGATAGAGAAAAAACAAGGAAAACTATTTAATGAAAGCACGATATTTATCTTTGGCAAATGACTTTAGAGCAGTTAAGGACATTGCTTAAAAAACTCAGAATCAGAAAAAAACATTGAATTATTTAAGAACACACATATTTTAAAGTATAACATAGTTATTATAATTTATTTACACCCTTGGGAAGACTTGCTTTGCATTCTGCCTCAAGAGCTGCTCATTGATGTCCATCTGGAGGCCAGAGGGATCTCAGAAGTATCTTATTTTTTCTTTAGAACAACAAAATTCTCGTTGCTCTCAGGCCTCCTCCCTTTTCTTTCTATTTTCTTGTTGTTTTACTTCATCTAGTTTTCTTTTTGTTTCTCTTGACTCCTCCTTTTAGGATGTCCAGATGTTGTGAAAAAAAAATTTCAGCTGCAATTCAGTACAACTGCTCTTTTCACACTAACTCCTTAAAACTCCTTGTAACCTTCTGTAACTATTGGATGATGCTTTCTCCGGCTTAGCCCTAAATAAAGCACAGTTTAAACATATATATATATATATATATATATATATATATATATATATATATACTTCTAATTTGGACCTTCAGGGGAACATTATTATTTAAAAATGAAGTGTTTGGATGTCAAGTTGACAGGAGCTGTGAAAATAGTAAGTTGAAGACAATTAACACAATTTAAAAATTGAGTGTGGGAAACAGACTTTTTTGGATAGACTCTTGGGAAACCTTCATTGCTTGTGTTGGGTGATCAGGACAAGCTGAGTGCCAAGCACAAGGCTGGACAAGGAAGATAAATGCACAAATGCACTGATTTTAATGTCTAACTGAAATAGTTCTGTCTCCCAAAGTTAGGGCCCAGATTGAAAGACAGAGAAACCAACATCTGGAAAACGGACATTTGATTCGATCTTTGGAGTTCTACAGCCTATAGACTTATTTTGAGTCTTCTGAGCTTGGACATATAGCCACATTCTTTACACTGAGAGGGAGTACTCTGAAAAGACATTGCAGAGGCATGTCTTTTTTTCTATAAACAACGATAGGTAACTTTTCTATGAGCTGTGTGCATCTCTTCTGGCTGTCAGGTCTACCATCAAAGTTAAGTCACAGCACAGCAAACTTGTGCTGTGGGAGTGCCTCCTAGGAGCCTAGAAATAATGATGGTCCATACTGAACAGCATCGGAGTGTCAGCATTATTATTGGACCTAGTAGAAGCAAGGGATTAAAGGGCTCAGAATAATGAACATGGTGGAATGGATATTTTATGTGAAGCCAAAAGGACTCATCAGAAAATTATGTTTCATGAGAAGTTACAGATAAGTAGCTCATTGGGGCTATTAGGAATATGCTGTAGGGAGGAGCATTTGTGTGGAGCCAACTTACTCTGCTTTGCTTAGGACTGTCTCCATCATAAATCAGAAAGGTTAGCATCCAGGAACTCCTTCAATCCTGGGGAAACTGTCATAGTCTGTTTCTTTAGACCATACTCATTAAGTGTTGCCAGGATGGATAGGCCTATAAATGACAAGACCATAGTGGGAGGGGCAGATGTTCACTTACAAACACTAATTGAATAAGGCTTCCTCCAAATGGCCAGTGCACCCCAACAGAGGAAAGCACAGCACACACTAAGCAGCTCTATTACTCAAGGAGACCAATTGAAAGGAGACAGCTGAACGTTTGCTGCAATGGGCACCTTTTACACTAAAAGGAGGGATCAGGTTTTGCTCTCACATACAAACATGAATTTCTGGTACAGGTTTGCCTCACATTTCCCAGAAGGCCCTCAATAACACCACTGTTTGGGAGTATTGTGAACACTTTGGATAAATCACTTCTTATCAAATGTATTCTCCTTTTGCCAGATGCATTTTAAATATTCATTTCATTGAGATGGTTATCAAGTACTTTGTATTATAATGCTCATTTGAAAAGTGTTTGGCTTTTAATAGCTGAGTAGTATTCCACTGTGTAAATGTGCCACAGTTTCTTTATCCATTCTTTAGTTGAGGGACATCTAGGTTGTTTCTAGCTTCTGGCTGTTGTGAATACAGGTGTTATGATCATAGTTGAGCAAGTGTTCTTGTTGTATTGTGAAGTGTCTTTTGGGGTATATACCCAGGAAAGGTATAGCTGAATCTTGAAGTAGAGCTATTCCCAGTTTGCTGAGAAAGCACCAGATTGATTTCCAAGGTGGTTGTACAAGGTTACACTCCCACTAGCAATGGAGGAGTGTTTTCCTTTCTCCACAAGCTTGCCAGCATGTGCTTTCACTTGAAATTTTGATCTTAGCCATTCTGACTGGTGTGAGATGGAATCTCAGAGATGGAATCTTGATTTGCACTTCCTTGATTACCAAGGAAGCTGAACATTTCTTTAAGTGTTTTCTTCCATTCAAGATTCCTCTGTTGAGAACTCTGTTTAGTTCAGTGCCCCATTTTTAATTGGGTTATTTTGTTTATTGATGCTCAATTTCTTGAGTTCATTATATATTTTGGGTATTATACCTTTGTCAGATGTAGAACTGGTCAAGATCTTGTCCCAATCTGTAAACTGCCATTTCATTCTATTGACAGTATCCTTTGCCTTACAGAAACTTCTCTGTTTCAAGAAGTCCCATTTATTAATTGTTGATCTCAGAGACTATGCTGTTGGTGTTCTGTTCAGGAGGTTGTCTCCTGTGTCCAAGGAGTTCAAGGCTTATCTCACTTTCTCTTCTAATAATAATTTAGTGTATCTGGCATTATATTGAGGACTTTGATCCACTAGGATTTGATTTTGTGGAGGGAGATAAATAGGGATCTATTTGCATTTTTCTACATGTAGACAACCAGTTAGACCAGCACCTTTTATTGAAGATGCTGTCTTTTTTCCATTGTATGGTTTTGGCTCCTTTGTCAAAAATCAAGTGACAATAGGTATTTGGGTTTTCTCTAGGTCTTCTATTCGATTCCGTTGTCTGAATTTCTATGCCAGTACCATGCACATTTTTGCTGTGGTTTTTGCTTTGTTTTGTTTTTTACTATTGCTTGAAGTCAGTGATGGAGATAGCCCCCAGAAGTTCTTTCATTATAAAGGATTGTTTTAGCTATTCTGTGTTTTTTGTTTGTTTGTTTGTTTTGTTTTCCATATGAAGTTTAAAATTGTTCTTTCAAATCTGTTAAAAAAACTGTGTTGGTATTTTCATGGGGATTACATTGGATTGCTTTTGGTAAGATGGCCATTTTTACTATGTTAATCCTACCAATCCAAAAGCATGAGACATCTTTCCATCTTCTTATATCATCTTCAATTTCTTTCTTCAGAGACTTGAAGTTCTTCTCATACAGGTCTTTCACTTGCTTGGTTAGAGTTACACCAGGAAAGACACAGATGGTATGTACTTACTTTTAAGTGGGTTTTAGCCATTTGAGGCAGACTCAAAGATGATTAGTGACATAGAAGATCCAAGGGAGAACACACAAATCTCACTCAGAAGGAGTGATAGAATAGACAGAGGTAGTGGCTGAAGAGAGGGAACATATAGGAGAGGGGGTACAGAGTTAAAAGGATGGGCAACAGACCTGGTGGTGGGCAAGAGTGAGAGGACAGAAAGCCTGTAGAGAAAAGAGAAACTGAGGGTAGGGGTATCTCTGTAACAAGCTAGAGACCTAAGCCAAGGCAGGCTCTTGGGAGAAAACGAGGGGGTCTCAAGCAGAAACTCCTTGTAGCAGAGTCCGTAGAGACCAAAGAGGATATCCATTAACTAGACTAGCAGAGTGAGGGGAGCACCAATCCACCCACAAAAATTTCAAACCAAAATTTACCCTGCCTACAAGATGTTCAGGGATAAAGATGGAGCAGATAAAGCAAAGATTGAGAGAATGCCCAACCAATGCCTGACCCAACCAAAGACCTACCCTACCGGTGAGTGCCAACCCCTGACACTATAAATGATGATCTGCTAAACTTGCAGACAGGAGCCTGACAGATTTGTCCTCTGAAAGGCACTACTAAGTAGTACCTCAAAACTGGATGCTAAGACTCACAGCCAACCATTGGATGATTCACAGGGAACATTGTGGAAAAGTGGGAGGAAAGAGAAAAGGACCTGGAGGTGACAATTGCTCCACAAGAAGACCAACAGAACCAACTAACCAGGGCCCAGAGGAGTTTGCTGAGACTGAAGCATCAACCAAGGGCCATGCATGAACAGGAACTAGGCCCTCTACAAAGATGTAGCAGATGGGTAGCTTAGGCCTCATGTGGGTCCTCTAGTAAGAAAAGTGGGGACTGCATTAGACAAGGTCTCCCTTGTTGGCTTTTAGATCACTTTCCCCTGTTGGGACTGCCATGACAGGCCACAGGGCCACAGACACTCAGTCCTGATGCAATTGATGAGCTGGGCTGGATGGGAAAGGGAGCACCCCTTTTGCTGAGGAAAACGGGATTAGGGAGATAAGAGGGAGGGAAGGTGGGAAAATAGGATTGGGAGGGGAGTAAGGATGGGGTTACAACATGGATGTACAGTGAATAAAAAGTAAAAATAAAATTTTTAAAAAGGAAAAAATAAAAGTGTTCAGTTATATTAGCCATTTCTTATCACTCTTTTGACATATAGCAATAAGATCCAGGTAAACTATAGTTTTCTCTTTCTATGAAATGTATTTCTAAGTAATATCCATCTATGTGATATGAGATTACTTTTCCCAGTATTATAGTTTTACATCCATATTTTTTAACTTAAAAGGACCCCCCCGACACACATATACACACAACTCAGAATTGGGGATTAAACATGAGGCCTCAGATTAATTAGACACATTCTCTACTACTGAGCTACATCCCAGGCTTCTTTATTTTTTTTATTAATTACAATTTATTCCCTTTGTATCCCAGCTGTAGTCTTCTCTCTCATCCCCTTCCAATTCTACCCTCTCTCTCTCTCTTTCTTCTTTTTTCATGTCTCTCCCCGAGGCCATGATAGGGGAGGTCCTCCTCCCTTTCTATCTGACCCTAGCCTATAAGGTCTCATCAGGACTGGCTGTATTGTCTTCCTCTGTGGCCTGGTAAGGCTGCTCCTCCCTCAGGGAGAGGTGATCAAAGAGCCAGACACTGAGTTCATGTCAGAGACAGTCCCTGTTCCCATTACTATGAAATCCACTTGGACACTGAGCTGCCATGGGCTACATCTGAGCAGGGATTACATTAATGGTCCTTGCTTGGAGTATCAGTCTCAGACAAGAACACTGTGCCCAGATTTTTTGGTTCCGTTGCTCTTCTTGTGGAGCTCCTGTCCCCTCCAAGAGTTTCATTTCTTCCTTCTTTCATAAGATTCCCTGAACTCTGCCCAAAGTTTGGCTATGAGTCTGAGCATCTGCTTTGATACCCTGCTGAGTAGAATCTTTCAGAGGCCCTCTGTAGGCTCCTGTCCTATTCCCTGTTTTCTCCCTGTTCTGATGTCTATCCCCATTGCCTTTCTGAAAGAGGACTGATCGTCTTACTCAGGGTCCTCCCTCTTGCTTAGCTTCTTTAGGTGTACAGATTTATATTTCTCCTATGTTATATGTCTAATATCCACCTATAAGTGAGTATATACCATGTGTGTCTTTCTGCTTCTGGGATATTTCACTCAGGATAATCTTTTCTAGTTCCCACCATTTGCTTGCAAATTCCATGATTTCCTTGTTTTTAATTGCTGAGTAGTATTCCATTGTGTAAATGTACCACAATTTCTGTATCCATTCCTCAACTGAGGGACATCTGGGTTGTTTCCAGATTCTGGATATTATGAATAAAGCTACTATGAACATGGTTGAGAAAATGTCCTTGTATACTTGAACGTATTTTGGATATATATCTAGGAGTAGTATAGCTGGATCTTGAGGTAGCACTATTCCTAATTTTCTGAGAATGTGCCAGATTGGTTTCCAAAGTGGTTGTACAAGTTTACATTCCCACCAGCAATGGAGGAGGGTTCCCCCTTTTCCACATCCTCTCCGGCATATATTGTCATTTGAATTTTTTTCTTTTGAGAAAGGCTGGCCTTGAGCTTGCCATTGTCCTGCTTTGCATTTTAAGCCGCAAGGACCATGATTCCTGTGATAAGCCTAGCTCCTTTTAAATCAATGATTAAAATATATAGTGTCTTCTTAAATGATGTAAATTATATAAAAGGCAGTATATGAACCTCATAAACTTTTGAACGTGATTATTGGTTAGATTCAAGAAAGTGCTAGGGTCAGCATGGTTGATCATATATACAATCCCGTTACTCAGGAGGGGGTTGTGAGTTTATAGCCAGTCTGGGCTATGTGAAGAGACCTTGTCTCTAACAAACAAGAGGCAACACACGCACACACACATACGCTAAACAAATAAACAAACAAGCAAACAATAAAAAACCCACAAGAATAAAAAGAGAGATAATTTTGGGGTGGAGGTGTTGGTGTGATGCTATGTATACCAATGCTAAGTTCTGGGCCCCAAGATCTGGTTGCAGTCCAGAGTGCAATCTCATGTACACTGGTCTTTGTTGAGTAAACTTTGCTTTGCAATTATCTCTGACTGGTTAAAAAAAAAAAAAAGCTGGACAATCTGTAACTGGGCAGAAGAGAAGTAGGCATTGCTTTGGTTTCTGGAGTCTCAGATAGGGACCATAAGGAGGAGAAGGGAGGAAGAAAGGAAGAGCATGGAGAGAAGGTACATCGCCTGATGGAGCAGATCCAGCCAAGACAGGATGAATATTGGCAAGTGACTCAGGAAGTGTAGCTGGGACGTAGCCAGACTACCTTAGAAAATTAGTATAAATCGTATTTTCCCTCTTATGTGCTAAAATCTTGTTTAAACAAATCAATAGGTCTCGGTCTCAATTATTGGGTAACTAGCAGGTTAAGCAAAAGCCCCTCTAGAATCAGTAAATATTCTACTACAATAATTAGATAAAAGATTCTGATATTATCAATGACCTGTTTTAGAGTAAAGATTATAAACGTTGAAGAAACAGAATTATAGTCTTGAAGTTAAAGACAAAAGCTTATCATAGATTGACTTGCCTTTATTGTAATGTTTTTAATTTAATTTATTTGGGATAACAATTATCATTTTAATACACCATACGCCTTTAATGTGCGAGTGCATATGTTTGCAGGCACACATGTGAAAGTCAGAAAGAGAAACCTGTGGGTGTCAGTCTGGGCTGTCCACCTTGTTTGACACAAGGGCTCTTTTCAAACCACTGCATATGTCAGGGTGGTGGCCTGTGAGTTTCCAGGGATTCTCCTGTCTTTGCCTTCCTCTCTTTTGCTTAGTTTGTTTAGATGTACCGATTTTAGTGGGTTTATCCTATGTTGTATGTTTATATGAGTGAGTATATACCATGTGTGTCTTTTTGCTTCTGGGACAACTCACTCAGGATGATCTTTTCCAGGTTCCACCATTTACCTGCAAATTTCATGATTTCCTTATTTTTCATTGCTGAGTAATACTCCATTGTATAGATGTACCACAATTTCTGCATCCATTCTTCAGTTGAGGGGCATCTGGGCTGTTTCCAGCTTTTGGCTATTACAAATAAAGCTGCTACAAACATGGTTGAGCAAATGTCCTTTTTTTTTTTTTTCAGTGCAATAAACATTTTTATTACTTTATGTCAACTGAACATTCCAACATTTCTTGTGTTGGTAAGAGTATACCTTGTGCTGACAGAATTTTGAGTGGCTGAAAGATTGTAACAACCATGTTGACATATAGGCCTCTTCCTCTGCCAAAAAAAAAAAAAAATGTCCACAAGACATGAAGAGGAAGAGGCTAGGAACTGTGTTCAGGAGACATTCCCTAGGGTCTTTGTGGCTAGGACTCAGAACTTCAGAGGGATGACAGGCCAGTACCTAGGCTGCTTCCTGTCACAGAACTTGTTAAAGCTCAGCTGTACAGCAGCCTCCATGGCCATGATCTTGGAAGTACTTTTCCCATACAACTGCTTCATCTCAGCAAGGCGCCGCTCCCCAGGCCTTTCAGATGGGGGCTCCACAGATCGGTGGTGGTTGTAGTAGAGGCCATGGTCGGCATATACATAGTCATCCAGGCGCTCAGCTTCCCGCTGCTGCTGTTTCCGCCGCTCTTCTCTGTGTCTCTCGGTCACTGCAAAGTATTGGCGGAGCTCCTCAGTGATTACCATATTGCTCAGGTCGTATTCTACTTCATTATCTGAATCCGACTCCAGCTCTCGCACTTTACACAGCGCTTTATTCCCTCTTCGGGACTTGGTCCTGTTCCTGTTATGCCGACGATGCCCACGGCTTTTGCGATATGAAACATTACAGGGAGACCACTGCCAGGCTGTGTACCGGCCTGGATAGAACCAAGGGTACCCAGCCTCATAAGTAAGAGAGCTCCAGGGAAAAAATCCATAAGGAGAAAACCATGGAGAATTAAAATAAAAATCTATGGCCTTTTTGTAGGCCTTCTGATAGCTTCGCATCCAAATCACGGCATGATGATAATGCTGCCAGTATCTTGCATACACTGGGTGAGAGTACCAAGATGTAGTGGCTTTCCTTTTTGACGCCATTGAGGCTGATTTCTGACTGACAGTCCAAATGAGTACTTGTGGGCACGCAGCTTTCAGATCTCGGGCGGTGGGCAACAACGGGCCTACTTCTCGTTGTGGGGCGGGGCAACGGAGGAGGGCAGGGACACAAAAGGAATGTCGCCTGGGCCGCAAAGGTCCTTTTTGTGTACATGATATAGCCTACTTGTTGTTTAACTGCATAAATCTCCTATTGAGTTGGGGCTTCCCTGATTAGACCCTGAGGAATATATTCCGGGTACAGTATATACTAAAACAAATTCTTTCAACAACATTTCTCAAATCTGGTGAAAAACTACTTAGCTCTTTATTTTTAAGTATTAATGTTATTGCCTTGGACCCATTCAGGTAATTCAGAATTATCTTAATTAATATAATACTTAATGACATTAAGTATATATATATATATATGTAAAATACCTCTCCAAATATATAACAGATTTATAAGTATGATACCAGTGAAGGAATGGTGGTGAGGCTTGGGGAAGGACTTTTGTCTACTACACAGACTAATTTTTTAAAAGGAAAACAAAGCACCCCATGGGCCAAAATGGGCAGACAGATGTCCCTCAGGAGAAGAATAGATAAAGAAACTGTGGCACATTTACACAATAGAATACTACTCAGTTATTTAAAACAAAAAATACTGAAATTTGCAAGCAAATGGATGGAACTAGAAAAGTTCATTTCGAGTGAGGTAACCCAGACTCAGAAAGACACACATGGTAGGTACTCACTTATAAGTAGGTATTAGACCTATAGCACAGAATAACCATACTACAATGCACAGACCCAAAGAAGATAAGTAACAAAGAGGATCCAAGGGAGGATACATAAATCTCACTAGGAAGGGGAGATAGAATAGACAGGTAGTGGCTGAAGAGAGGGAACAAGGTAGGAGAGGGGGCTGAGAGTGTTAAGAGGGTGGAGATCAGACCTGAGGAGAGCAAGGTCAAGAGGGCAGAAGGCTTGTAGAGAAAAGAGAAACTGAGGTTGGGGTTATCTATGTGACAAGCTGGAGACTTAAGTCAGGGTAGGCTCCTGGGAGGATATAAGGGGAATTCAAGCAGACTCCTAGTAGCAGAGATCATAGAGACTGAAGAGGACACCCTCTAACTAGACTAGTCTAATAATAGAGGGAGGGGAGCACCAATGGACCCACAGAAACTAGCCAAAAATTTACCCTACCTACTAGATATGCAAGGATAAAGATAGAGAAGAGACTGAGGGAATGCCCAAGCTATGCCTGGCACAACCAAATACCCATCCTGTGGGAAAGCACCAACCCTTGACACTAAGAAAGATTCTCTGCTAAGCTTGCAGACAAGAGCCTGTCAGAGTTGTCCTCTGAGAGGCTCTACCCAACAGTGCCTCAAAACAAAATGCTGAGACTCACAGGCAAACATTGGTTGATGGGTAGGGAGTCTTGTGGAAAAGTACAAAAAGAGGGAAAAGGACCTAGAGCTGATAGGAGGTGGTAGGAGCTCCACAAGAAGACCAACGGAGTCAACTAACCAGGGACCAGGGGGATTTCTGAGACTGAAGCATCAACCAAGGACCATGCATAAACTGGATCTATGCCCCTTACAAAATGTAGTAGATGGGCATCTTAGCCTTCATGTGGACCCTCTAGTAAGGGAAGTGGGGACTGCATCAGACAAGGACTCACTTGAACAGTTTTAGATCACACCCACCTTATGGGACTGCCTTGCTAGGTCACAAGGGAAAGGGGACATGCTTAGTCCTGATGCAACTTGATGAGCTGGGGTGAATGGGAAAAGGAGCTCCCCTTTTCTGAGGAGCAAGAGAAGGGGGACAAGGAGGGCAGGACTGGGAGGGGAAGAGGGATGGGGCTACAACATCGACTAAAAATTTTAAAAAGAAAAAATTTCAGATTCGGTGGTCAAGGAAGATTTTGAGAAAGTGGGTGTTGACTAAATATTTAATGGTATGAAGGAAAGGCAGTAGATAGCTAAGAAGATTGTTCTAATTGGAAGGAGCAGAAAGCTCAAAGTTACACAAGCACCAATGCATTCAAAGAACAGCAAGCAGTCAGAAATGCTAGAGTGTACTGTACATAGGGGTGGGGAGAAAACATGAGGAAGGGAGACAGCAGAAACCAGTTGACTTGGGTTTTTGATGGAAAATAATTCACCAGGGATTCTGAAAAGATTAATGACACCTTAGTATCGCACTGAGTACAGTGGATCAGGCTGTTCCAAAGTAGACAAGGGCAGAGACATGAACAAGAAGAAGAACAACCCCTCTCTCACAATCCTCATCCAAGTTGTGAACAGGTACTCATAGCTCTATCTATAGAAAGCAGCCATAGTCTCACAAACATAAAACTCACTGCCACTGTTCTGGCTCAGGTCAGAGAGCACTACTTGATAGAATAGAACTGCAAAGGATGACTGAAGTTACACATTAAGGCACTTAAGCAGCAATTGGAGCCAAGTAAAACCATAAAGTTACAAGGCCCCTCTCACATAAAATTAGCACCCCCTACTTACTGCTAGAGATTGTGTACTTGAGTTGTTCTTTGGTGATGGACACATCTTTATTTTTTCCAAGAGTTGTTAACTGATAGCTGTTTGGGATTAAGGAATGGTTTATAGTCTTGGAACAGAAATAAAGATTCATCTTACTCTAAAACCCAGTCAGCATTTTTGGATTGTTTTGAAATAGAACTTTTAAAACCTGTTTTTTCAGAGGCATTTAAACGAGAAGTGAATAAAGAATATCAAATGGGTAGTATAATTTGAAGTTGGTCCAAAAAGTACGCGATTAAAGCTCTAAACTAACCAATGGAAGGCAATGTAGGGCCACTCTGTCCCTATGCAAAGATGAGTAAAAGATAATGTGCCTTGCTTACCCATAGTGAAACATACCTTTCAAGTTTGTGAGTATGACTGAATGGAAACATATCGTGAGTCACAGTCTGGACTTCCCCGGGGACACCTTTCTGTTCTTTCATTGTTTTTACTCAGAGATGATGGTCAAAAAGGCCAGAGAACTTTTCTAATTCCAGAAGCCAAGGTAGTGGAGACCGGTTAGAAGTTATTTTTATTAGTTCCTAAGCCAATGCAAAGTATTTGGCATATTATAAAGACATACCTAATGACTTTGCAAGGCATATTAAGCCATCTATTTTAACACTTTAAGATAAAAGGCACATTAGGATGATCTGAAAATTACTTCTTCCCCCCAATTCTTGAAGTCTAGTTGTTTCTCTGACTGTATTAATTAATACAACATTAGTGTGCTTTGATGAAATTCTGAGTCTCTGTATTGATCTACTATCCATACCCACTACAGAATTTAATCTGTTTGATACTAGTATTCAGTTATTTGAGAAAATGCTTTTGGTTTCTGCTCTCTGCTAAAATTTATTTGTTAAAAATGTCTGCATTTTAATAAAAATAACAATCTGACCTTTACATTTTCTACTAAAAACAATTACAGTCAAAAAGCTCTTTAGATTATAGATGAATTAATTTTGTTATACTTACTTCCAATACTTTTTGATTTAAAACTCTATGCTCCACCCCCATTTGTTTTCCACTTTATTTTCCACCATAACTCTAAATCCTTCTTAAAAAGTAATAGATATTAAAAATAGACACTACTTTAAGGAGAACTTTAAGGTTCATAGCATAACTGAATGGAAAGTATTGAATACTCATATATCTCCATTCCCCAAGAGAAACTCCCCCACCATCTTAAACTTTGTGGTTCATTTGTTGAGGTCTAAGAATCAGCATTAACACAAAGTCTATCACTGGAAGTCCACCAGGGTTCATTCACTGTGTGGGTTTTTAATGTGCTTAAACACATATACAATTGAGTATAGCCACCATTATAATTCCATAGGGCATAGCTCACTTCCCTAAAATTTTTGCCCTGACTCTTTATTTGTTCACCCTCTACCAGTAACCTCTTGAAACCGTCAATTCTCTTTATACCTTCCTAATCTACTGCTTCCTGAAGCAATGGTAGTTAGGCTCATGTAGTACATATCTTTTTCATAGGCACCTTCCCATTTAGCAAAAGTCCTCTGTTCTCACAGACTGATAGCTTGTCTGGATGTGCCAGTTTATCCACTTTCTGAACGATGTCCTGATTGCCCCTGTATTTTGAAAATTAATATCTGCTGTCAATGACCATGTGCAAATGTTTGTATGAACATACTTTTTCAGGTTATGTGGGTAAATATTAAAGACAGTGATTGATGAGTAATACGTTTAAAAAATTATCTATTTCTAAAACAGCAGGACCATTTTGTATTCTCGCGGTAGCTTTGTAGCTGTTGAGAATTATTTTTGTTTTGTATTTTATGAGGTAGCATCGTAATTGTGTATCCCAGGCTGTTCTCAACTCACCATCTTCTCCCCTTAGATTCTCACATGCCAGGATTACATGTATATGCCACCATAAATGTAGCATTTGAGGGATATGTAGGCTATATACAGTAAGTTCAGGCACAATGATATGCCAACCTACAGAGAGTCGACTGTGTGGAATACAATGTCTGACAATCTCTGGCCAATGTCAGATGGCAGGGTGCCTCATTGTTGACCATCAACCCATCAACATTGATCTTTTCTTTCTAAGCCAGTGTTTATGTATAACTCACCAAGACTCTTACTTCTATATACAAATCAGTGTTTTGTAGAGACAGAAATCTCTAATATGAAGAATTTCCCAGATACTATTTTTATTTTTTTTATTTTTTATTTTTTGTCTACTCAGCAGTGTACAGGCTGGGGGACGATGTTAAGGAAGATGATTCCCCCTTACAGAAATGTACCAGTCACATCTGAGTCTTTTAGTAAATAAGCCCGAAATAGTTTCTTTAGTTATGCTAACTTTGGCCTGTTGTGTTACTCCATTAAAATCTGTCTGATTGGCTATAACTTTGATAACTCAGTTTTGAGTTTCCACACTCTTTCTTGAACCTGTTGGCTTTCAGATTTTCATCATTTCTGAGTGGGCTTGTGTTTAGATTTTCTTCCTGATCAGTTAAAATATTCAGATCTGTAACTTTCTAAGTTTCAGACTACTACAATTTATATTCAAATTTTATTTTAATTACTAAATCTAAATGATAACGTGCTGAAGACCCAAAATGGATATTCCATGCACCTGTTTATAATGACAATGTTAGCACTTACCAGTCCTTTATTAACCAGGTCAGTTCTAGTACTATATTTTTGGATTCACATAACATTTGACTATTTCCCCTCTACTTAATTTAGTGATTTCTCTTATGAGATAGACTTCCTGAGCTTTGGAAACAATACAGAACTGCTTATAAAAAATTAGTTTACAGGCTTCATGCTGTGTGGATAGTATGCTCTCCAGAGATGCTCTAAATGGCAGGCAGGTGTGGTGTCTCATCTATAATCTTGGCATTCAGAAAGCAGAGACAGGAGTTTCCTGTAGGTTTCTGAGTCATTAGACTAGTCTGTATTGGTGAGCTGTGAGTCAGTTCAGATACTACCTCAATGAATGAGGTGAAGAGCTATGAAGGAAGACTCCCTATGCCAACCTTGGGCCTCTACATATATGGGCACCCATGGGTGCCCATACACATATGAACACATATATACAGACTCATGAATACCACACACAATATAAAGCAAGATTACCATTAAGCCAATAACTGATATAAATGAAGAGTTTTATATGGATAACTAAAATGTATAAAATATCACTGTTTTGTGAAATTTATATCCCCTTGCTTCTATGAGCTCTAAATATATAGATATTGTAAATGACTTTCGGGTTTATTTCTATTGTTGCTCTCAGGAAACATCAACTAGGAAAGGCTTCAGAGAATATCATGTCTATTAAACATGCCCATCTGGAGGTGCCAGAATTGTGAGACAGTTAAGAGAAAGAGAAGGAACAGATGATGCTGATAGAGTCAATAAACAGTACAAAGGGGTTGGAAAGTTCTGTAGAATGAAGATTTGCTTGTTGGCCTAACATCTAGATCTATGTATGAAGTTCACATATGCTCCTGTATGGGGACTTGGAGAATGACTTTTAAATAAGAGGCTCTCAGAAAGGGTGTTGTCATGTACAAGAGGATGCTGCATTTGTGGTTCTTGGCACAGGCTAAGAGCAGGGTGTCTTTAGGAACATTCAAGAATACGTAAGATTGGGCCATATTGGTTAGAAAGTTTAGTGGAGGAAATAATAGGAAGAGGGCATAAGTAACACCAGAGACAGATTTCTTGACTTGCATAGCCTTTCTTAAATTGTTCTTTCACTAAGCATTTATCTAAAACACATTGATTATCATTTGAGTACTACGTGAGACAAAACATAAAGCAGTTCCTAAGCCTTACGGAATATGAAAAACTTTAAGAGCTAATACACTACAATGCAGAGTGAAGGATTAGAAATGATTTGGAGAAGGAGAAAAATTATTAAAAGAGATTTGTATAGTGAACAGTTTTGCCTGAAACAGTAAGAGAAATATTCCAGCCAAAGGTAAAACTTAATCTTTGTTTATACAGTAAGAAAAAAAAACAGTATAATAAAGAAGGAAGTTATATTCACAAAGGAAGAACTGTGTGACAGAAGAGGAAGTTGTGTTCGTGAAGGAAAAACTGTTCAAAGAGGAAATTGTGTTAACGGAGGAGTCATAGAGTCGCAAAGCACCAGCAAAAGAAAAATTCTATTGATTGCCGCAGACCAT
Organism: Meriones unguiculatus; assembly: GCF_030254825.1. Classification (NCBI taxonomy): domain Eukaryota; kingdom Metazoa; phylum Chordata; class Mammalia; order Rodentia; family Muridae; genus Meriones; species Meriones unguiculatus. The sequence goes on from NC_083351.1 coordinate 160,148,342, forward strand.
TGATTTAGGCTGAGTTTTTTTCAGGCAAAGGAGATATCAATGGTATTTTGACAGAGGGGATCCAAATCACTGAATCATATTTGAACTTAGTACCAACTCATTAAGGGAATACCCTAACAAGAACTGAAGGTGAGGAAAACTGCAGTGTGACAATAAGTGGACATGAATAATCTCAGTGATTATTCTGATCATCTGCAGATGGTGACTTCAATTATACACTCAGTTTGGTTGTAGACATGTTTTATAAAAATAACAAAACTATTCCATTGCACTTGGTAAGGGTAAGTATTGCTTTAAGAAACTTTAATCTAAGCTATTAGTTTTATTGTGTATGTAAGGCTGTTCAGCTTGGTCACTATACTGTGCCTTTTGAATACTCAATGTCATATCTTTGAGTTTCTTGTATTTCTAAAACAGAAATTCTCCCAGGGCATAATTTCAACCCTTCGAGGAAATTTCCTAATGTGTTAAGGTGCATTTGGCTATCAAGATTTGTGGAAGAGAGGTTCTACAGGCATGCAAGAGGGTGTGCTGAACCCTCTGAGGTGGGTAGCTCCTCACTATAAAGACTAATTCAGGACAAAGCTGCAATAACACCCAGGTTAAGAAACCTTGTTCCCTTCACTATTACCCCAACTAGTTACCTAAGGAGTATAATTCTTTTGTTGGATTTTGTTATTTTTATGAGACAAAGTCTCCCAGTCTGCTTCAAGTTTCCTGAGTAGCTGAGAATGTCCTCCAATTCCTTACTAAAAAGAGTGTAACTCTTAACATTATTTGAAGGATGCACGCCACTTCTGAACACAGACTCGGAGATATGGTCTATGGAATGCTCACATCACCAACTTTATTAGACTTAAAACAATAAAACAATATTTGTTCCCGTTCAACCCAAATGAAATGCTGTAGCAGACAGTTTAGAGCACATTATTTACAACTCTAAGACCACTTTCTGAATCTTAGCATTAGAAGCAAAATCATATTTCACCACCATAATATAGAAAATTTATGTGACAATGGGTATATATATATTCATATATACTCATATTTATATATGAATATATATATGAAGAAAAAAACTTTGAAGTGAGTTGTGGCAATAGGTGTTTTCTATTTTAAAAACTGATCTGAAAGCACTTAGTGAAAAATGTCATATTCTCTTGATTCAATAAATACAGCAGCCATAAACAACCTTTACAAGAAAAAGGAACACGCGAATTTGACAGTTAAGGATGCAAATTGCAAATAACTTTGTCAAGCTGTTTATATACCTTGGCTTTTAAACCCAGATATCACATAGACCAAGAAATAGTCCAACAAAGCCTTATTTAATCGTATTATGGGCACCATAGCCTCACTCTCCTGATACTTTCATGAGTTTGGTTGTTTGCTTGTTTGGTTTTTAATTTATGTGGGGAATCATAATATATATCATTATATATAAGACATTATACATATACAAAATATTATAAACCATATATACATATTTATATATGTATACACACATATATACATGTATGTTTATATATTTTTATATACAAATGTATATATAAATATGTATATATGGTTCCGTGCTTTAGGAAGCACTTGATGGTAGAAATGAAGGTAATAATAATTTATTTTCTGTGGAAAAAACCCAAAATTTATGTTAATAAATTCTCAATTGTTTTCAGGCATTTGACTTAAGATAACACTGGACAAAATCGCCTCCTGTTGTCCAAGATATGTAAGTGCACATTCAAACTGCAAATCCTTGTGTACCTATCCTAGGACAGCTCACAATTCTTATGGCAAGAATTTGACATTGATTAAATAACTACTTCATATAAAAATTAATCAATATTTCTCTTATGTATATCTATGAAATAGGGATGTGGTGTGAGTGTTGTTTACATGGCTGCGTGTGGTTTTTGAAAGTCACAGAAAAACCAGAAAGATTCTTCTGCAAAGACTGTTCCACCATTGTTTTATGTTGATGGCTTCACATAATCTTCCTTCATAAAATTCCGTGATATGCATTTAGAAGTATCAGACTTAGTTCCTGTGATGGAAAAAGGAAAATCTAGAAGAAAAATAAAGAGAGCAAAAAGATGTTTGTGAACTCTGGAGGAGTCATGGGAAATTGTATGAGAACCTTGAGATTTCTGAGAATCCAAACAGGTTTTTCAATCGAGGGAGAAACCAGGAAAAACATTCTAAAAGTCTCCCAGGCTGTCTTCAAAACCACACAATGCATCTTGTGTACACGCCAATTTACTTGGTTTAAAGAGGTGACTATCTTTACCACATTTTTCAATGATAAAATGATCCATCACTCCTCAAGTGATTCTGAAATAAATCATGTGTGCTTCCTGTTGCTATTTAATCTCACTTCATTGTACCAATGCCACCAAATGAAAGTCTGAATTCTTATGTACATATAACGTGCATGCTACTGTTTTGTTTAATATGTGTAGCTCGTTAGAGGCCCGTTTTTGAAGCAATCCAGCGTCGGTAATAAGTCACTTGTGTGTAAACTCCAGGTTTGTTCCTTTGACCACAATTGTCTCCCCAACTCACAATTCCAAGGAGGTACCATGTGTCTTTGTTGTCTTTTACAACTAATGGTCCCCCAGAATCACCCTGAAAATAAACAGGAAAAACAAAAACAGTTTATCATTTGCAGAAGTTTGATGAACCACTTATTTTATTCTTAGTGTAGGTGTAGATTACCAACACTGAATAAATAAAACCCATAATATATGCAAGCAAAAGACCGGTACACTTTAAAAATAGCCCAAAGTAACGTGAGACAAAATAAAATCCCCAAAATAACAATTGAGTTTGTTTTGTGTTGACATCTACTAATGGGTGTGGGGCCTGCCCTTGAGTGAGGTTTGTACACCCAGTGAGACTCTGTTGAAAAAAAAACAAAACTAATTTTTCCCTTGGGAGCAGTTGTGAAATGGAGATAGCTTCTCCCACGCACTGTGGTTTGCCGTGTGATCTGAGCGTCACTTTAAGAGAGAACCCCGCCCCCCCACCCCGCTCCACCTCACAGTGCCTGATGATGGTTACAACCTGAATCGTTTTTATTTTTATTATTTTATTTTATTATAATTTATTTGTAGCTCCCTCCCTCGTCTCCTCCCAGTCCCACCCTCCTTTTTCCACTCATCCACCTGCCCTTGTACACAGAAAGGTGGAGCCCTCCTCCCCTACCATCTGACCCCAGCCTGTCAAGTCTCACCAGGACTGCCTGGATCCTCTTCCTGGGTGGCCTGAAAGGTCCCCTCTCCTGGGGAAAGTGATCAAAGAGCGGGGCAACAGGGTCCCTGTCAGAGACAGCCCCTGTTCCCCTTACTAGGTGACCCACATGTAGCCTATGAGCTACATCTGAGCAGGGGTTCTAGGTCCTCTCCATGCATGGTCCTTGGTGATGCACAAGACTCTGCAGGCCCTCTTGGGACCCAATTTGTTGGCTTTGTTGGTCTCCTTGTGGATGTGGAGGGGACAGGAAGGAGCTTTAGAACCTGAATCTTTATTTGATCAAACTCTTGACTGAGCTACAACCAGAATCAAAACTTCAAATCTGAACTAAATTTTGAAACCTCTTTTTTTCCCCTTCTGGATTTCTCATCAGCGATTCTGATACTTTTTAATTTGTGCTTGGATCTTGTTTACCTAGATGTTGGCTGGAGAAATTCTCATTTCCACTCTTGCTGGCTCCTTCTCTCCCTTTCCCCTTCCTCCCTCCTCTCTTGTACATTAGGGAAATTTATTGAATTCTAGATAAACATTTGGTGATATAAGGAAGCCAGGTTGATGTTGGTGCTTGTAACTCTGTTTTCTTTTCAGAATTTCCTCTCCCTCTGCTCCTCCCAATAATTTTCTCTATGAGTAGAGGCTTTCTTGGATTTCTTTGCTTCCCATCGCAGTGAATCCTCTGTGATACAAATTATTCTACTGATGTTCTTCATGTGTTTCTGATGTGAGCTTCTACCCATCTATTCTCTGGATACATAAATTACAGCTTCCACACTCTTGTCAACTGAGGTTAGATCCTTCTCTGGCCTGACCTATGTGTTATAAAATGTTGTGCTTTTTTTTTTCCCCAAAAAGAAGTTGCTCATTCTGTGCAGTTTGTGGGCTTGTTTGCAGGGCTTTTAGCCACTGCATGCCAAAAACAATCTAAGAATCTCATCATTTCACTGTGTAGATTCCCTCCCATGTCAAAAGAAAATGATTGCATATGGAAAGAAACATACTCTTCATCAGAAAACACACATGGCACACAGGTTCTGGAAGACTGAGGGAGACACCTTGAAGAACTGTAGGATATTGACAGGTAAGACCCAATCAAACTTTACCCCATTAAATTGCTCTCCCACCTGTCATGCTGTTTGTGCTTTGCTTAGGATTACCAACTTCAAATTATAGTAATTGGTAATAAACATAAATGCATACATCTCTGTACTTTTAACTATTCTTTCTTGTCTTTTTTTTTCTGCAATTGCAGAAGGGCTACTTATTGTTTAGTCATGTTGAAGCATCATTTCTCTGATGCTCATTCCAAAAAATGTTTCCTTGAAGGGAAAACTACTTCTTTTTCCATGATGTTTTTAGAGCATCACAGTTGCTGCCTCTGTAATTTGTGAGGCTGTCGTGTAAGAAGACATTACCATCCCCTTATCCTGAGTGTTTCTGGTTATTAAGACATTTGAATTTTGTGTTTGATAGAATCAAAGAAATCCTTTGCTTGTTTCAGGTTGTTTATTACTAAAACACTTAAAAGTACTTATGTGCTATGACGTTTACACGTTATATCTGTGTGTCTGTGCCCTGTGCTACCATCAAGAACATAGAGTATTTCTTAGGCTAGGCAAAAAGGTTTTGAGTTAGTGACTTTGAATTATTTTCTTTCTCCAACCTACCCTGCAGGCGTCGTAAATTCCTTCCAGAAACCCAGCACAGAACATGCCCCGCTTTATGTCATTTCCATACACCTGTTGTTGTTTGCAGACCTCATTGCTTATGAGCTGAACTCTGGCTTCTCGGAGCTCATTTTGGGATTCCCCTTAAAGAAAAAAAAAGCAGTCTCAGAATCCTCAATAAGTATTCTTCGGTGGACTGAAGCAAGTGGGTTCTTTTCTAATCAACTTCATTATATAGTCTGAGCAGTCCTAACTAAAATCTGGCACATGCTATTCAGTCCCATATTTGAGAGGCAGAGGCAGGTCTTTCTCTGCAAGTTTAAGGCCAGTTTGGTCTTTATAAACATTTCTAGGACAGACAGGGTAATACATTTTATTTAAAAGAAATGAACTTTGTGGTTTACTGATTCCAGATTGTTTCCACAAACTTTACATACCTAGTTGGTATTGTTTCTTGCTTGATAAAATACTTCCTAAATTATATATGTTTATCCAGTCTTGTGCATTTACAGAGATCTTTCATTTATATAATTGTATCACATGGCAATGTCTTTGTCTTAGAGAAATGTAGGAATCTAGTCTAAGCTAGGTCCTTATGACAAACAGAAGCAGAGGAAAACTAAGAATATCAGAAACAGTCTTTTTCTTAATTATGGACAAGTTGGGAAATCGTGTTGCCCTGGCTGGCAGAACTCCAGCATGACCCTTGTGTTATTTTTCTGTCCCCCAGTATGTGTTGGACTTTGTGAATGCGATAGAAGTCATTTTTATAATTAAGCTTAAGTTTTATGTGACAAAGTGCTGGGACATTTTTATATAAATTGATGTCTTCAATCAGATTGACTTTGGAATGATCAAAAGGGAGATTATCAAAGGCAGACCTGATCAAATCAGGCAAGGTTTAGAATTTCTCCATGCTTGGACACACTTCACTGATGATGTTGAGAAGGCAGGAGCTACAGCTGTGAGAAACAGAATTTCAAGCAGACAGCTGGGAAGGGAGCCCTGAGCCACATATAAGTCTATGTCCAAAATTTGCTTCTGAGAGACTTGGAAAAAAAGACCCAATAAACTGAACGTCTGACCCAGCAAAAATAAGAGCTAATAATACATACGTATATATCTATATATAAATATAATAGCCAGTAATATATGTATACATACATGTGAATTAGAGCGTCTGCCTGTATTATCAATTTAAATTTTTCTACTTCCACTTCTGGGAAGGGTTAGTGGACATGACGACTAATATTTTCTAGGTGATTGACAAATTAATTACTTTTCTAGAAAACTACTTGGTAAAACATAATAAAACTATCAAGGGAGTATCTCCAAAATTTATTCCTCCAAATCCCTAACTATCTCCTGAGTACTTTGGAATAGCTTACTGACACTTCATTAGAGAGCATTGATTTGTAGCAAAGAGTTCAAACCTATTTGTCCATTTCCTCTACTTTTTCATCTTTCTTATTTCTCTTCTTCTTCATGTTTTAGATTCATTTTTTCTCATCTCTATTACTTTCTTGAAGTTGGCACTTAGTTCATAGATGGGAGCTCTTTCTTTATTATGTACAGATATACTCTTTGTAGACTACTAAGTTTTAATTTGGTTCCAGGTACTTCTAAGAGATTTTTCCAAAGACTTTCATTTAATTATGTGTTCCTTAATTTCTAATCATTTAGACATTTTTCCTGTTATCTTTTTGCTGTTGTTTTCCAGTTTGAGTTCATATAAGAACATGCAGTGTATGATCTCAGTTATTTCATATTTACCAATGCTTGCTTTGCATACATGGATATGGACTTTGGAGAGTAAGCCACAGGTTCTTGTAGTTAATGCGAAGCCCACTATTTCAAGGTAGAGTGTTCTGTAAATGTCTAATCTTCATTCTATTGACAACATATATTCTGTCAGGAATGTATCTCTTCCAACCTCAAACTACTACCAGAAAAGGATTTTCTTATACCAAGGAGAATTCATGATATGCCTTTTATAATTATGTTGCAGAGGGAAGCCATTAGAGAAATGTGCAGGCAGAGTGTGATACCACCTTTGCTACTCTGCTAGAACTAAGAAACAATGGGCAGTATTTTCTGCAGTCAGTTATAGGCATAAAGAATGCAATGTATGTTCAGTATGTCTAAGATGGAACTGAGCTGCAGAAAATGTCTGAAGAAAATCTAGAGTCTACAAAGCCTGTTCTTGGCGATGTTTGTCTCAGTGTTTTCCTAGTTCCTTGGTGGAACCCGAGATTAGAGGATTATTCCTTGAGGTTTGTTGGTATAGCTGCTTTGAATGAATTTGTCTATTTTCAGAAGCCCATTTTGCATATCCGTAAGCCCATAGTTAAATTCTTTAGCAATTATTATATATGTAACCAAAGCAACTCTAGAATCCAGAGTGTGTTTGAGAATGGCTGAAAACATTCAGCAACAGTCATAAATGAATGATAAAGTTATTTTACTATTATTAAAGAGAGGGTAGTCATGTTTTGATGATTTATATCTACACTGGTTTTATTCTTAGCTACCACTAAATTAGCTTCTTTAATAATAAAGCAAAATCAGCTGCATTGGCATAAAAATATTTAAGTTGGTCAGTGAATCCAGCACCCCTGGGCCGCCTGTGGGACACTTCTGCCACTGGGTGGAGCCGGAGTCCCAGCTGGTGAAGCTAACCTGGGGAAGCCAGGACCCTTCGGTACAAAGAGTTAAATGTTAAACTCTGCGATCTGCCTACACTTAAGGCAGATTTCTCACACAGCACTGTTGAATTCAAGGACCAAATGTGCTTTGCTTCTGCTTGGCGTTGGATTTCAGTCACTTGTAAAACAAGAGCTCTAACTAACCACAACAGACTGTGGGGGAATGGGCTGGCAACATACAACAGGTGATAAAATTACTCTGTGAAAGGGCTGAGAGGTCTGCCGGCCCTTACCAACTACTCACCACTATAGTAAAGTGCTCCAAATCCTGTGATGTAGACAGTTGAATTTGGAGGGAACGATGCAGAGGCTTCTGGCAAACAAATTCGGCGTACTTCGTCTGAAAAGGTGACTCTGGGAGAAAACTGCACAAGAGCAATGTCGTGGTCTCTTGCTGGGGGGCGATACCTTTCATGCATAATAATCCTTCTGACATCTCTTTTCATTAAAGGAGGGTTTATCGTTGTTCCAAAACTAAGAGTCCATTGACGTGGGTTAGAATTACTGGAAAAGATTAGCAGCATACGTGAGCTGCACAGTATCCATTAACGACTCCATTTAGATTAATCAACAACATACATTGAGGTTAATACAGGAGAAAATACAAGAGGAAAAAAAAAAAAACACCCTGACAATGGTTGGCTGCAATTATAGTCTCACCTGACTATTTAAATATGTCTGTTGTTCATGATTTAAGTACAAAAATATATACAAATAGCAGATTGGACATAAATTTCATATGTACTCATTGAGTGTTAGAACTGTGAAGCATGTAAAGTTTTATTCATTTGTTCCCTCGGCAAATACTTATTAATCGTTTACACGCTTAATGTTGTTGAGGTGCTAGGGATAAAAAAAATGAACAAAACATAAATTTTCAGTCCACACACATGTTATGTTTGAGAGAAGAAAAACTATAAAAATCAGTTAAAATGTTGACAAATAACATGAGTTCTAAAGATTATTAATAAAAATAAAATAGGACAATATAAACGTACTAGAGGTCTGGGGTTGTTTTTTCTTCTTTTGTATAGTACGTTCAGGGTATGACATGCCTGATGGAGAGTCATCAGCTATGAAATGATTAGGGAGACATGTTTCTATGTAAGCATCTGAAAGTCTCAGGCCAGGTGAGATTCAATTTAGGACTCGAAAGGAAGAATATTGGAAGATAATGCTGGAGCCATAGCAGTAGGCAGGGACCAAAGGGTCTTACAGGGAAAAAATGCTTAGGCTTCATTTAAGAGATGCTGGAATTCTTTTGATGTTTAAAACTGGAAGTAACATAGTATCATTTACGTATGTATATTTTTGATGCTGGAACATCCCTTTTATACATCAATTTTCCATGCAATGAATTCTTGTGCTACCTTAATATTAGATTGAAATAATATTAAATTTGGGGGGATTTGTTGTTTTGTTTGTTTGTTTTATAAACCCGTACTTTTGAGTACTTCTAGATATATCTGCCAATGAAAGTGCCAATCAGGGCTTACATGAAGAGAGGGCTCTAAGAATTATATATAAAATCTGAAGTACCTAATAAAGAGCCTGTAGCCCATGGAGCTTAGTAATTGCGCTGCTGTTGCAATAAAGCCACTGTCAACTCTTCATTGCCTCTGCTTGATCCTTCCTGCAGATGGAGGCATGCTCCGCTTTGGAATCCCTTTGTTCACCTTGGCATCCCTTTCGTCCTTGAGTGGCTCTGCCTGCTGGCAAGTTCTTTCTTGACTCCTAAGTCTCTTCAGATCAGTTAGTACAACTCTATTATCCGCATTAGAGATTTCTCAGAATAAGATTTCATCACGTAGGACAATGTTTTCCAAATATTAATGTGCACACAAACGATTAAAGGGTCTTATTAAAGCATAGCTCCTGAGTCAGTAGCTCTGGAATAGGAATTCAACCTTTCTTGTTTCTCACAAATTTTCTAATGATGGGGGTGGGGGAGGGAGGCTGCTTCCAACTGAACTGAACTTTGAGTTGCAAGGCACATGGCGTACTGCTTGCCCCCTTGTCATCTGAGACTCTCTAAGAATATTTCATTTTGTCCAGTTCTCTTTAACGGTGTCACCCAGTTCATAATTTATTCTCCTGGGTAAGATCTGACAAGCTTAAGTCTCACAGAAAGTATGTATTCTGGCTCTGATTTTTTAAAGAAGTAGCATAAATCACAAGCAGACTTTGGTGAGTAAAGTCAGTGCTTTAAGTTTAACCTGAGCAGCTATTCAGCCACAGTTACCCAATCCCTGACCTCCTTGAAGATTTCATCTTCAGTTTATTACCTAGCACCCTCATAAGACTGACCAAGTGTCTGATGGAAACAGGCACTAATGTTAAGGCTGGAGAATTACCTAATAAAGGCTGGATTTATTAGTGGATGGCATTGTGTTGGAATGCTTTCTGCTTGGTTGCAACTTCCCTGGTGAAAACTCTGAAGACCTAACTAACAGACACTGGGATAATGTTCAGCACCCACTAACTCCCACCAAACTTTTCGAGGAAGTATGCAAAGGAGAACATCACTTTAGAAAAGCATCAGAAAGATTTTACTTGATTGGGACTCGGAATATGGAAACAGTCGTGGTTTTAAGCAAAAATGGGGACCGAGTAACTTACGTTCTAAAACAGTGTGCTGCAGTGACGACCCACATGTTACCAATCAAGGTGCCCCCGCACTGATGGAAGTTGCTGCGCTGAAGGGAAACTTGCCAAGGCCAGGCACCCTTGGCTGCAAGGTTTCCAGACACTATTCTGTTGGCAATTAATGGGATAGCTCGTTTGCCACAATCTGAAAAACACAAAACCATTTATAAGAAATGTCTGTCCAGCTTTTGGGGCAGAGTATCCCAGAGAACAGAACAAGGCAGACATCTCAACTGTCACTTTTTATACATGACTACTCCGCCATTCATTCTTTGTTTTTCTTTCTGCGCCGCCGACACGTTGCTTAGGCCAACCTTTGTGTATGTAAATAGATGTTGTTTATGAAGATTTACTATGCTATAAAGGATTGACAGTATCATCCCCAGATAATTGCCAGTTATCCAGTTATTCTAGGAGCCCCCTGCCAAGATCGTTGCTTTGCAGTTGTAGGTAATGCAGCAGTGTTGTGCTGTTACCATGGAGACCTCATCAGAGCGACAACTCCCTCTCGCCAGATAAGCAGTGGCCTGTTTGGTGGAAACACCTTTGATGTCTAAGTTTCTAGAGTGACTACATTTTAAGATGTGTAAGGATGAGTGCATCATGACTAGTCGTTCATTTTTTAGGATGGAGGTTTCCATGTCTCCATATAAACATTACATCCACCGCTGACAAGAATAAACATGTACTCCATCACATCAGAGGCTGCTTTCGTATTCAGGGATGCTGTGAAGACAAAAACTTACTAAAATTATATTGTTTAAAGAAAGAAGAAAGAAAATTTAGTAGATTGGCTCTTATTCCAACAAATAAATATCAGAAAAGAAAATTCATTTTTCTTGTATTGATTATATTCCCAACACGGCCATTTCAGAAATTGACGTCATGTTATCATTGCTCTCACATGAACGAACATTTTTCACATCCTAAAGAACAGAAGAGTCCCCACATCATTTCCTTGCTCCAGTCTTACCCTTCTACACTCTGCCCTTCTATAAAGGGCATTGAATGACCTTTATGACATGTATGAAAGTTTTGTTGACTCCAAACAAAGTAAAAATCTTTCCAGGGAATTCTAGTAATTGCTGACTATTAATCACATCTCTTCCCCCCCACCCAGGTCCCAAGTCTTCGTCACAGCCAAGCAGACAATTTTCATTTGTAGGAAATGATGTCTTCACTTGCCTGGTCTCCTTGTCCAGGTCACTTACTTCCAGTCACCTGACTCATGGAGTTTGTTCTCGGCATTTCTGGGATTATTTAATGACAGAACAAGGCTTGGTTAGCTAACTCTGTTGGACTCTTAAAGCATTGTATATTTTCCTCTATTGCACTACATTAACATTTTCTAATTTATTTCTGCCTCCCTTTCCTTTGCAATTTTGGTTTGAATAAGATCATGTCTTAATCACAATGGTAGGACCAGCACCTGGAAATGTTTTTGATACTGTATTAATAGATGCTAAAAGATAATAGGAAATGAATGAATGAATGAGTAAAAACTAGTATAGGTGTTTGTGAGACACAGAATCAAAAGAATAAATCACTCCTCAAATTCTTCACCACATTTGTAAAATCATTCAAAATTCAGGCCACAGAGAGTGTTAATGAATTGAGAAACATCACTGTTGGGTGTGAAGATAATGCTAGTATGTTTCAGTAGTCAGTCTCAAATAATAGGTTCATTTCTTTCTGGTATTTCCTTATATCATTTTAACTTCATCACAAAGCAGGTTTCATAGCTTTTAAAAAAAATAATTAGGAAAGTAAGCCCACTCACTCAAAACCAGGAACACATAATTTTTTTTAACTTTCTTGGTCTTAGATTCAGAAAAACACATATCCTTCTGTTGTCTGTTATTCTTTCAGATGAAAATGCAAATGTAGGTGAGAAATTATGAGCTAATATTTAAAGGTACAATTGCTGAAGTGGAAATTGAACTTGTTTGTAAAAGCTAACTAGACTTACATACTTGGAAAGTTAACCTTCCCTGCTCATGAGGACATTGCTCAAGACTGAAACCGAATAAAAGTATGACTTGATGTCTTCCTGGTTAATCACAATGACCAGGAATTCCCAGATGCCACTGACCATGGATTCGACAGTTGAACACACAGATTCATAAGTACACTGGGTCTCTAATATACATTGGATAGAAGAGGCAACATCTAATTACTCATTGTGTTAGACAAAAATAGTGGATGAATGAAACTCACAAATAATTTCCATTAGTGCAGAATAGTGGTTTTCTAAGAGTACAGAGTAAATCCTCTTGAATTCTACTGTAGGGTGAGAAGAAAAGATAAGTATATGGGCCCCTAGGCCTCACATTTTATCTCAACCAAAGCATGCTTGCTTTTGTCTCTTTTGTTTACTTAAGATTTAATATAAGCTTGTTTCTCTCAAAAGAGTTTAGGATGAAAAGACTTTGAAAATCTCTAACATAAATTGTGTTTAAAGTACATCTCATACATGTTCCTAACTACTTAAATCCTGCAGCTTAAAAAATATTAGATGAGAGCTGGAGAGATGGTTAAGAGTACTGGATGCTCTTCCAGAGGTCATGAGTTCAATTCCCAGCAACCACGTGGTGACTCACAACCATCTATAATGAGATCTTGTGTCTTCTTTTGGTGTGCAGGTGTACATGCAGACAGAACATTATATACATAGTAAATAAATAAATAAATAAATAAATCTTTAAAAAAGTTTATGGGCTGGAGAGATGGCTCAGAGGTTATGAACACTGTCTGCTCTTCTAGAGGTCCTGAGTTCAATTCCCAGCAATCACATGGTGGCTTATAAACATCTACAAAGAGATCTGGTGCCCTCTTTTGGCCTGTAGGCACACATGCAGGCAAAATATTGTATACATAATAAATAAAACAAAAACAAGCAAACAAACAAAAATATTAGATGAACACAGTGGTTCATGCCTGTAATCTCAACATTCAGGAAGCAGAGGAAGGGAAATCACAAAATGAACTTGTTCTCAAAAGATAAGCACAAAATTAAAAATAAAATTAATGAATATCATTATATAATATAAGCTGAAAATTGTAAAAAATCATCTTTAGGGTTAAATTCTGCCATTTTCCAACAAAATTAGAAATCTGACAAAAGAAATAAACTCTATGTAACAAACATATGAAATAGCATGTTGTGTATAATGAATATTTACAAATTTTGCTTATAAGTAAGACTTGGGAAATACGGTGAAAAGTTGCATTAAAATTGATGGCTTTTTAATTAAAGTGACTCACTGAACAAGATAGTAATAAACTGCAGGGTTTTGTTTCTCCGAAATAGAATGCAACCTATTTTCCTTTGGTGAAATCAAGAATGGGTCATTTTGCCAACTCTTTATAAATCCTATCTGAGTAGCGGTGACAATGACCTTTATGAAACAGAAACTTAAGAAAATAATGACTTCAAATATCATCCTTGAAGACATCTGCTAGCCACAGTGAATATGCAATTGTTCAAATTTTTAATGCTTAGCCTATGGAAAAAACTAAAATTTTCTATCTCATGTAGTTGTTAAACAAACTACATGAGAAAAGAAAAGAAATAAGGAAGACATTTGATTTGTCCTTAAAAATCAATGAAATGGTGTCAGGGGTTGAATGGCCTAAGTGAACCTCTTGGCTCCTCTTGCTTTCAGCTGATCCTCACTAGTGTTGCTACCACACAAGACTTCTCAGATTGATGCCACTAATGGGTTAAAGACTGGTCTCCCCTAAATGCTTACTTCCTTTTCCTATGGAAGAAAGTTGTTTGTCTTTATCTCCCTTAGATTCTGGGGAAAGGTGGCCATTTGCTGTCTACCTCTTTTCTCCTGAAAAAAAAAAAAAGATTCTTTTTTTTTTTTTGTCTTGATTTCAATGGCAGCATTAATCAGTCTTTGGAAAGGGTACAAAGAAGAAGTTAATTCCCAAACTTTCTTATCAGCAACTTTTATATAAGTTTATGGAACCCAGTATATCTGTGGGTCTTGAAATGTCTCATCTTCAGGTTGATTCTGTCATGTTTTTGACAGAATCTTGCTCCATGGCTCTGGCTGACCTGAAACTCACTGTTTAGACTGGCCTGGCCTTAAAGTTATGGTAATTCTCCTGCCTCTGCCACTTGAATGTTGGGATTACAGTCATGTACCTCCATGCCTGACTCTGTAATTGAATTTCTAATAATAATTTTTTTTGGGGGGGAGAATGTTACTTTTTTCCCAGAAAACATTTTATTTTAAAGCTATCAAAAATTTAAAAATGGCAGAGCATAAGTGTAAATTTTGTCATATCTTTTCAGCTCAAAGTTCTTGCATGCTTTATCAAGAACCTGTTTTATTTTGACAAGTAACTGTGCAGTGTGGACCCCTTAGTAGATTTAACGTTGTGAAAGCAAAGCTAAAATCAACTTCTTTGTATTCCTAAGGCCAACACTGTTGCAAAACAGCTTATTGCCTGTTGCATGGGAAGTGTGCCCCACTCCTATCACAGTGACTGTAGTCATGAGTGATGCTAAATCTTCTCACCTCCAAAAAGGGTCAGGGATGGCCACTCTCAATTAAGTGAAAACATTTTTTTCATGCCTAGACTTGGAAAACATATTTTATAAAAGTTGGAATTATTCATCTAGGAATTGACAGACAAGCTCTTAATGTTTTTACATATTTAAAAAAAATGTCCTTAACAGGGTATAGGAGAGGGTCAGAACAGTGCTTGGTATCCACACATGGAAACCCTAGTTCAGAGCTCTAGCAAGCATGTTAAAATCTCGATATGGCGGTAGTGGGATCCTGTGACCTTAGCACTAGGGAGATGGAAAATAGTAAGATCCCTATAATTCACTGACAAACTAGTTTAGGCAAATCATTATACTCTAAATTTAGTAGGAGGCCTTGTCTCAAAAAAACAAAGTGGAAAGAAATAGAAAGACACCCACACAAATGTGAGTGGGTACACACACATACCCCTACCCTAAAGACTGTGCAGGAGTTATGCAGCCTATGGTCCTAACTGCTCATAAACACTGTGCATTTAAATATTCTGAGGCTTCATAGTTCTAGCTTTTTCTCCCACCAGTCAATCAATTTCCAAAGGGCATCCGATTTAACATAATCTGAAGCAATAGTTTTCAGGTGCCATATTACGTTTTCTTATTTCCTATGTATTTTCCTCATATTTTTGTGTTGTCAAGAACAAACATATTCCTCTGTTGAGAATTCTCTGTTTAGCTCTGTACCCCATTGAGACTCATAGCCAAACTTTGGGCAGAGTGCTGGAATCCTTATGGAAGAAGAGGGAGATAGAAAGATCTGAAGGGGACAGGAACTCCCCAGGGAGAACAACAGAACCCAAATACCGGGGCCTAGGGTGGGTGCTGAAGAGACCTATACTCCAACTAAGGATCATGCATGGAGAGGACATGGACCCCCTGTTAATGGGAGCCCATTGGCTGCTCAGTTCCCAAGTGGGTTCCCTAGTAAGGGGTATAGGGGCAAACTCAGTGGCAGCTCTTTGATCACCTCCCCTTGGGTAGTGCAACCTTGCCAGGCCACAGAGGAAGATGACGCAGCCAGCCTTGATGAGACCTGATAAGCTAGGGTCAGGTAGAAGGGGAGGAGGACCTCTCCTAACAGGGGACTAGGGAAAGGGCATAGGGGGAGATGAGGGAGAATGGGTGGGACTGAGAAGAGACAAGGGAGGGGGCTGCAGCAGGGATACAAAGTGAATAAATTGTAATAAATAAATATATAAATAAAATTAAATTAAAAGCATAAATAAATAAAATAAAAAAGAAGACCAAACATTGTCATTTCACTTTTACAGATTAAAAAATGTACACACAAGTATGCGCAATTGTACACTTCAGTAACAAAGAGACTTCAGAATTAGGTAACTCAAATCAGGTTCTCCACAGGAACATCCTCTTCTTAAATATGGTAGAGTCATTAAAGTACATGAAACTCAAAAGCTGAGCCCATACCAAACAGGAAGGCTTGGCTGCCAGGGACCACTTCAACCCTCATCTCCAAATACTGCAGATATCTGAGTTCCTGAAAATTTAACTTACTCTTTGAAATTATAGACAGCCCATCACATAACTTATCACAATGGCCAGTATTTCACAACTGCAACACTTAAAGAAAATGGATCACACATTTCCTTCCAGTTGGGAGGGGTCCATAGCTTTGTGCTCTTAGTAACTGATTTCGTGTCATATGAGCAAGCATCTGCTCATCCATTACCTTGGTTTCTAATTTCCTAATGTGGTTTCCTCTTAAGGAGTCAGCTTGACCCTTCCAAGGGCAGGGCACCCTGTTTTATTTCTACTACAAATCACTTGTCCTTACTCTCATAAATCTGGTGTCCGTGGGATAATCTGTACCTGTCTGCTGGAAGCAGATGTTGTGATAGCACATACTGTGTGAGGATACGTAGATTTTTGGCCGCCTGGACTCCTCAGCGTCTCACGCATGCTAACAGAAGCATGAATTTCCAGGGTTTCCACTTTTGTTTAAGCACAGAAAACCTTTTTCATTATGCCCATCAATAAATAAAACATTTGAATCTTGGCTCCTTTTAATTATTATGTTTTTTAAAAAAAATTACACCAATACAATAGAATTTCCCTACTTCATATATATATATATATATATATATACACACACACACACACACACACACACACACACATTACACATATATATACTTAAGCTAAATTAGCTACTGCATACAAAGTGTAGAGAAGGACCTGGATGAAGACAGACTCTCTTCAGTTCAGAGAGGTGATGATGGTGTAATGAATAAAGGTGAACAGAGAAGGGAAAAATGGAGTAATATAAAAATATAAGTTACAGTGACTTCTTTTTCCCACTGATATACAAGGTATTATTTACCAGATACTCCAGTGGTTCTAAAGGCAGTTTATTTATTTATTTTTTCCAAATACTCATAGGAAGAAAAAGAATAAAAGCTTCCTAACATTATCAAGTACAGGAACGGCCTATATTTTTTGAAGGCGGCAGATGAGTTTGTGTTTTTAGAAGGTCCCACCCAAGAATCAGTTCTTGCTTAACCTTTTTGCTTGCTGAATCATGGAGGCAGTGGCTATGTTGGATTAATCCTGTTTGTGGCAAAGTTGTTTTTATTGAGAGATGAGCGCAATCAGTTCCTTCCAGGAAAACCACTTGGTGACTACTGTCAGACACGTTTTCGTCAGAGAATATTAAAAACTTGAAATGTCTCATCTTCAGGTTGAATTTTTCCCCCACCTGATTTCTTACTATTATTCGGAGTAGGAACGACAAGTGAGTTTGTGACTCTGCCAAGCATTTGTATCATGTGGGAATCACCCTACTTACCACTAACTTGAACTACGGAGACATCAGCTGGCAAGGCTCTTGTGTTCCTTGTCTTCTGATTTAAGATGCTGTGGATCTTCTTTTCTCCCATGGTCCTTTGCTCAGCAGAGGGGGTCTGGAACACCGTAACAATGTCCGCTTTCACATCATCTTCTTCTGGACTAGGAAACAAAAGAGCAAGGTTCACATTCAAAGGATGCATCTGGTTTTGTCTCACTGTCTTTCTTGCAACTTCCTAATTTATGCCTCGGTTGCTGAAATGTCAAGGGCCAGGCAATCTTCTCACATTTCACACTCCTCCACAGGCTACTCTTTGACGCTTCGTCTTCTAGCCTTTTAAAAATAGTTTCAGTGCACCCCCGCCCCAATAATTTGAAGACATATTTGGGTAAGACTCGGACACAAAAAGTCATTAAAAAAAAGTTTTGGCACTCTTAGTCTTTTGTGGTCAGTAGAGTTCTCATTTCTCAGCTGGTCAAAAAATGTAGAAAGTAAGTGGCCAGCTGTGAGGTGCCTGTTACAAAATGGAAAACAACCCTTATACCCAAACCTCAGGGAACATCACAGAAGGGGATGTGGAAGATTCCAAGAGCCAGAGAATCAGGAGGGCAGCTGCAAAACACTGACTTCTGGTCACGACAGGTGTTATACTCAAGAACTCTCATCAGCTATTGCATAAGTCCTATATGAGACCTTACCAGCCAATATTCCAGTATTGGTGGGAGAAGAGCTCATAAGACCTGAGTTATGGAGTGACAGGCATTTATCAGCTGCTGAGGGAGTCAGTTTTCTTCAGGGATAAGTTTCTTTGTAGGTTGCCTATGTACCAGAGCTCAGTCCTATATCTCCATGCATATGGGTAATGCTAACTGAACTCAGTAGGATATCTATAAATATATGTGTGTGTTAGATCCATATATACATATATGTAATAACAGTAGAAAAGGAGGACACAAACTTAAAAGGGAATGTGGGGGCACACAGGAGAAATTGTAAGTGGGAAGGACCAAACTGATGTGATCAAAATGCACTATACACAGAACAGCTTCTTAAAAATAAAATAAAAACACGAAGTCCTCTCAGGACTGAAAGAAAGCTCATGTCCTCTTGGGGAATGAATCACATATCTGCTATCTGAATCACCTGTACAGCACCAATGAGAAGTGGGTCACCAACCCCAGGGCAGTCATTAAGTTGTGGAAAGTTTGCTTTGTAAAGAGAATGTTCCTCATTCAGCTCTACTTTAAAATTCATTTACGCAGAACTTCAACGTCTCCTTTAATTTTCCATTACGCAAAGCTTAGAGCTACCAGCTTCAATATATCTTAAGCATCTATTTCTTCTTCCACATAAAATATCTGATGAGAGTCCGTGTGGTCTCTCTTTCTCCTTTGGATGATCACACCCACTTCTTTGACCTGTTTCACACGAACAGAGCTACCTCCCACCGCCTGTACGAGTGAATCTCCACAGTCACTCACTATGGTGACATCAATCCATTGAAGGTGTTCCCTTTTGGAGTTGGGGAGGAGAGTAAGAATTGAGGTTTTGTTTATGTACAGTTAATCTGCTTAAATGTTCAAGCAAAAATACTAGAAATTTTCTGTAAGTACCAACTCGTTTTTGTATGTATGACAATATGACTATGTGGTTCGTTAAAGGTGTTTTGGAAATGATACCTAATGATCTTTCATGTCCCCTATTTTCATACCACAACACCACAAGTTCTAAAAAAAAAGTTATGAATCTAGTCTACTCGAGATTTTTGGCTAAAAATAAGGAAATTACATAAATTCTGAGGCACGATAAGTCTCACGTTCTATTTCGGCTCTAGAATAAGGAAGTATAAGAGATACTAACATAATTAGAGATTTATGTTAAATTGGCAAATGGGGACCCAAGTATCTTTTTCATCTTAAATAAAAGGAATTAAAACAGTTTGCTGAGTAGAATTTACACAAAAATAATACAATAAACACTGGCTACCGACACAGAGGACATCCTCAGACCATGGTGATGTTACCAAAATGCCACAAAAAATTAGAATATGAAGATAGCTGTATAAAATGCACAAAGCTCCAGCATTTATGTGCTACTTATCTTCTAAGTTATCTAAGCTTATTATAATAACCTCATGTAGGGGCTGGAGAGATGACCCGGTGATTAAGAGCACTTGCTGCTCTTGCAGAGGACCTGAGTACGGTTTCCAGCGTCCGCATGATGGCTCACAGCCAGCCATTGTTCTCTCCTGGTCTCCAAGGGCACATGTGATGAACACATTTACATGCAGACAAAATCACTACTTAGCATACAATAAAAACAGATCTTTCAGAATTCTTCAAGGATTTTGGGCTATCATATGCAAAAAAAAAAACCCTTTAGTAATTTCAATAATGCATCTGTCTACTGGTGAAAAAATAAAAATAAAAAGATTGCCACTAATCTCTTTAGAGAAACTCCACTAAATATTTTAGCTGCTTTCATCAAGGTTATTTTTTTTTTGTATACAAAGTACACTAAGTATACAAAGTAGTGGATTTCATAATTACATTTGTTTGAGTATCTTTTTTCTCTTTGAAATGAATCATACAAACCCTGGTTTTGTGCCCATCTTGCTGTGTGACTTTTTAAAATAACAAAGTTGAAACCTGTGAGTAATTTCAGCAACTGATATGAGTCTTCCCTCCCTACCCAAACAAAAGGGAACACTTATTACAACACGATCGTATTTTGGTTTGGGCATGTTGCCTGTCACTAGGGCTTTGCTACAGGTAAAACTGATAATCCCATTTCGTAGTAAACTTTGCCTTCTTGATGTTTTTGCAATGCCATATCTGTCAGAAGCATGGACTTGGTGCATGCAAAGACATGGCCTGGGTTTACCCATGCTGTGTATTAAGGTGGATTCCAGGCCTCACAGTCAGTGGGTAAGGCTTGAGTAACTGTCTCCGGGGGAACATCAGTATATCACTATTTTCCCCTCCCAGCTTAGCTTTCCAATTTTCAGGATGGGTTCATCCCTGTACCTTAAGACTATTCTAGAGACAGTATTTGTGAAGAGCTCTAGTAAAGGGTGCAGAGACACAAGTTACATGAGGGTCCCTGTATCCTTTCCCTTTGTCCCTTTAGGTTTGCAACTACACCCTTGCCCAAATATACATACACTGTATAGCTCTTGATGTAGGGCTTGTTCAAGGCTGAATCCATAAATATTTCATCTACCTGTCATTATAAGAGAAAATCAGTGTGTTAGTGGGATATTTCATAAGACTATACTCCAGATTAAACATTGAAGAAACAGAATTTTCACAATAGCAATATGGTTATTTAAGTTACAGATTTCTTCTCAGTAATTCAGTAATTTATTCCTCTGCAAATGTGTGTTAAAGAATATAACTCTTACCCACAATGTATGTGCGAGTGGCACTTAAAGTGTGGACTTTTTATCGGAGTGTGTTAGTATACTGTAACAGTACTGTACTGTAGTTTTTTAAATGAATGTCACATATTTTTGTTTTATATCCAATTGCATTTTTGTTGCAAAATGCTTGAAGAAAAGTGGGGAAAAGAAATTTGGAACTTCCCATAAATGTAAAACTTTTACGCTGTAAAAAAAAAAAAAAGTAACAAGCACAGATCTACAATATACATACACATCTTCTGGATAATTCCCTCCTCCCCTTCAAACTATGGTAAGAGTTCCCATTTCTGCAGAATTTCAAAACTTAAAAACAAAATAAGTTCTCATTTTTTAATAAATCTAGGATTTATACATTTCAGATTAATTCTGTAAAAATGTAAAAATCACAGAAGCAAAATAGTCATGTTTAAGGAAAATAGTATACAGACTTTTTTCCACACAAAAGTAGATAATAAAAATGCAAAACCGTATTTCCACTCATTAATAGTATATTTAGTAAGTATTCATTTGATTTGTAGGTCTTTGTCAAGTATAGGAGGTATTTGGGATTATAGAGAAACAGATTTTTAAATTCATTCTAAGACTCTAAAGCTAATCAGAAAGTAAGTCAATGTAAGTGAGTCAAATAAATATAAGTAAGTCAAGTAGAAGTAAGTTAATGTAAGTAAAGTTAATGTAAATAAGTCAAGTAAAAGTGATATTCCTTGTTGTATACCACTAAGGAAGAAGAAAAGCACTTTTGTCAGCAATATGCACTTTCAAGCCTGCTGTATCATGAGGCTGTATTCCATCAGATGTGTTTGACTTCAGCACCCTCTAGCACCACTTGGTGGCGGCAGTGTCACCTGAATGGAGGCACTGTAGCGCCTGTGTGGAGAAACCAGATGCGGAAAAAACAAAAAAACCAACCAAATGTGGAAAAAACAAAAAATCCAACCAAACAAACACACAAACAAATAAACACACAACAAAACAAATACACAACCAAACAAACCAAGGTCCTAAATACTAAAGGCAAGATCAGGAAATACAACTCTTGTTTTTTTGTTTTAATTGTTTTTTGCAACTCTTGTTTTTAAAAGAAAAAGACATACAAATGAAGGAAAGATTTTTCAGGAATAGTGGATCAAGTTATGGCTTCCTTGTGGCTATTATGTATTCATAGACTGTTCATTTGGAGCCAGGATTTTTATTATTTTAGCCCTTACAATTACTCTGTGGACTAAGGGTATTTTGATTCCTGTCTTAGTAGATGAGAAAACTGACTCTGAGGCATTGTAAAGTTCTGTGGCTCCATGCCGGTGATGGGAAGCTGAGACTTAAACCTGAGACCTAAGGCTTCATGAATAGCATCCATGTCGGGCTCCACTCAATTATAAGAGCTTCCTTCTTAAATTTGCTGTGTCTTGTACTTCAATTTCTTTCCTAAAGGACATAGTGATCAGTCTGAAATAGGCAGTTGATGAATTTGAATTCAGTGTGTTATAACACCTGTAACAGATTTAAACACAAGCTCAGAGATAGTATTTAAAGAATGAATTGTTAACATCCATCATAGTTAGGTATGTGCCTCTGCGATGGAACACAATGACCAAAAGCAACTTGGGGAGAAAAGGGTTCATTCAGGGTACTTTTCCACAGCACTTTCATCACCGAATGAAGTTAGGGCAGAAACCTGGAGTTAGAGCAGATGCAGAAGCCATGGAGGAATGCTCCTTACTGGCTTCCTTTCTGTCTCTCGCTCAGCCTGCTTTCTTAAAGTACCTACCACCCACAACGTGCTGGGCCTTCCCCTATCAATCACCAAATAAGAAGATGCTCTACAGGCTTGTCTACAGCACAGTCTTTTGGAGGCATTTTCTCAACTAAGGTTTCCTCCTCATGGGTGACTCTAGCTTGTGTCCAGGTAACATTAAGAACTAGCTGGAACAGCACCCAAAGCAAACACTCATCCATAGTTAAATCCTATATTGCTAGAAAGGATACTATTTCACAAGATTCCCCCCCCCCCCAAACTTACATTGTTGTAATAATCTCTGTCATTCAGTCTATACTTTTACTCAGCATGTGGGGGGACGGGGCATCCTCCATCCCCACAAAAACGCAAACCCAAATGAAGGAGGAGAAAATTAAGAATAAGCAAAGTACATTGCAGTTAGGCACTAAAGAACTTTGTGATGGTACTCTGAGTTAGATCCTCCCATAATTGATTTTTGTGTAACTTGATAAAGAGACTGGATTAAGATTTTGACTTCTGACCTGTGGACGGTAGCCCTCTGAATACGGGAGCAAAAGGGAACAGTAGAAGAAAAAGCTAAGTTATTTATGTGCTTCTATCAAGAAGTGAGATTCTTCCTTATGATTCCAGAACCTTGTCTCCAGACAGCCCCACTAATTAGATGGGTCCTGTGGGGCAAGACCCACAGTCTTTTATGTGACATATCTATAAACAGCACATTGAGGAAGGATATATAGGAACTGCTAAAACCAGAGCTCATGCCGTGAATTACATGCTGTCAAAAACATAAACAAAACATGAACATAAATAAAATAAACATAAAAATAAACATAAATAAACAAAACAAAAACATAAACATAAATAAACAAAAACAAAACATAAACATAAATTGTATTGCTAAAAGAAGTATAGCAGACCCAAGCCTTGTAGATATCTCAAAGTTATATTTGCCTGGCAGACCAAGGCTTTTTTCATCATACACACTCTATCAGTACTATGACACTCCAAGTTCTAGGACACTTTCTTCCTCTCCCAACGTAGACATGTATAAGTTTAATAAAAACAATTACTATCATTAACACAATATAATAGGGTCAGTGACTTAAATATCCTACCTGTCACTTCATGCCATTTGTAGCTTTGTAATCAAGAGTTGAGTGTCCTGATGTGGAACAAAAGACCCTTTTATGGTAGTAGTTAGTTTCTGCTTGGTGACTCTGGAATGCCGCAAATTGCACTGAGATTAAATGCTAAGAGGGCAATTGAAGGTTAGTTGGGTGTCTAATGAAAAAGTTAGGGAGAGGTTGACAACTCAAACAGATACGCCCAGCTATTCAGCTCATTCCCAACCATTCCTGAAGTAGCTGTTTGCACATGTCAAGGCCTTTTCCTGTTAGATCCTTCCTAATTGGTTTCTTCTTTGACAGTAATCTATGTTTTCACACGCGGGTATTTCTAGGTTGAGATTGCAAAATTCAGACAGATCTTCCATTGAAGATTTAATACAAGCTCATATTTCCACCATAAACCTCAGCTGACCTCCTGAGAACTAAAGGGACTACAAGGGTGCCATGAAAAAAGATAGATCCAGTTGTTTTATCCTAATTATAATAATGGCACCCTAGAAAGCATGATGGGACACACATTTAAAAAACAGTCATTCATTTTAGTTGTACCGGTATGTCTATGTGCCTGAGCATACACATAATGCACCACATGTGTGCAGGGCCTGCATAGGCCAGAAGAGGGTATCAGATATCCTAGAGACAGAATTTCAGACAATTGGGAGCCATCGGATGTGGGTGCTGGGAACTGAACCCACATCCTCTGAAAGAGCAGTTCAATGCTCTTAACCTCTCAGCCATCTCTCCACTTTGATGTAAGATTTTTTAAAAAAGATACCTTTAGATTTAATAAAGCTTACTTGAAGTTACTGTTGCTACAGGGATTAAGTCAGCAAAAACAGGGAATTGGGGTGTAATTACATTTAATTTTTTTCTACATCAGCAGACATTTAACAAGCCTCCAGTCCATTGCCAGTCTGCCTGTTCAGCCCTGTGCACACCAATAGCTTGCCACCCTGGCCTCCATTATCCTGCATACTCAGCCTTTGATCTATTGGGTCACTCTACTTTCTGGTAGTCTTGCTTCTCTAAATCCCAGTCATCCTTGGGGATCTGAGGAAATCATCTTTGCGGTTAGTATGAGCCTTCATCCTCAGTCTAATCTCACTTTCTACTGTCTTGGTTTTTCTTATCCAATTTACATTTTCTAAATATTTGTATGTTTATTTAAATATGTACGTTATTTATTTTATCAAACTGTAAAGAATTACCTGCAGATGCAGTGATTTTTGTTTTCATAGTCTGTAATACCCAGCCCAGTACTTTGCAATGATAGTTACATTGAATGTTTTTGTAGAATAAGTAAACAAAAAGAAGAAATTTTGTATCAGAAAGACTTTTATCAGGGAAGTTCTCTGGTAGGTTAAAATGTATCCTTTACATCAGCCTGAGATAAATGCTTCTATACAAAAAATAAAATAAACTTTCTTTCTTTCTTTCTTTCTCTCTCTCTTTCTTTCTCTTTCTTTCTTTCTTTTTCTTTCTTTCTTTCTTTCTTTCTTTCTTTCTTTCTTTCTTTCTTTCTTTCTTTCTCTCTTTCTTTCTTCTCCTTCCTTCCCTCCTTCCCTCCTTCCTTCCTTCCTTCCTTCCTTCCTTTCTTTCTTTCTTTCTTTCTTTCTTTCTTTCTCTCTCTCTTTCTTCTTTCTTTCTCTTCCTCCTAGTCCTCCTCTTCATCCTCCTCCTCCTCCCAGCTTTTCCCAGTAATTTGTTTCATTGAGGCACGTTTCTCTCTACATGTGGTAAACACAGGAGTCATTATAGGTATTGTCTGCTAGCCGTGCACTGAGTTCAAACTCCTTTACGTCTGAGCACATTTGCTTCTCTCAGCAGCAGTCAAAGGTGAATGCTATTATTATCCCCATTATTTAGATGAGGAAGTGACTTGTTCTAATTGACACAGCAGTGAGCCACAGATTCAGGATTATGCGAATGCTGGCAAGCTTCTCAGCTTGCTAATGTCCTCACAGTACTAACCAAAGGACTGGCACACAAGTAGGTTTCCACCAAGAGAGCTTCTCATCAAAATGGCTGATAAGCTGAGCCAAAAATAAATAACAGATCCTGGTATGTTTTACTGCAACCCACTTATAATTTTGTGTCATTGACTGAAAATCTGCCCATACACGTGCATCTAGAGGCCAGAGGTCAATATGAGATGTCTTCCCCAATCATCCTTCACGTTATTTCTTTGAGACACGAATCCTCACTGAACGTGGAGCTCACTGATTCATATCAACTGCCTGGACTGTGAGAACCAGGGACTTTTCTGTAGTTGCCTCCCTAGTGGTGCTGGGATTACATATACAAGCTTCCATGCCTGGCTTTTTAAGTGGATGATATGGATTTGAACACAGATCCTCTTGCTTACACAGCAAGTGCTTTGCTGACTGAGCCATTTCCCAAATGTGTCCTTTTTGGAACAGTCCTGTTGGTGGCACGGGTTGGGTCTGGGGGGAGGGCAGGAAGAGGTGTTGAAAAGTGAGGTCTAACCCCTTTCTTCAGGCCTGGAAGGGGCAGGGCCAGCCTGAGCACCAAGTAGTGTCTATACCATTTCCTGGCTCGCTGAACTGAGAGAAGATCTGCCTCTCTTGTCTGTGAGCACAGTGCTGCCTCTGCTGGAGAAAGGAGTAGAACCGAGTGTCATCTGAGGTCTGGGTTTGTGGGTGGAGTGACATGGAAGTGAGGCTTTCTGATTACCTTAAATCAATAGGTGGTGAGATCACTAAATAGGGCGTGACATTTCGTGATGCTGTCAGTTTCTTTGATTGCACTACTCCTTTTCAACGACTCTTTGTAGGATGCCTGAGGGAAACACACATCTGTGACTAATCACACATTGCTGGCTTTTGAGTTCTAGGTCACTGTATCCCAACTTGGTTAATATTCCTGAGACGGAGAGCCAAAGTAAATATGTCTAAATTAAAAGGTTAACAATTAAATATTATAAAAACTAAAGCGCTAACTTTTGGTGTGCCTTAAGAAATCAGGCTCTACAAATTATCTTTTGAAAAAAAGTGTCAAATTGCATCTATTCAATATAGTAATAAAAATATACAAAACAGGAATTCCAAAACAAGGGAGAAGAAGTCATCATGTCCTTTCCAGGCTTATCTGTTAAATAAGAAGAGAGAAAGAGAGAGAGAGATTTTATTCAGTCTCTTTTCTCATGTCCATTGTGTTATTGTGTTTCCAATGGAGAACTGATAATCTGAATATATTATAAGTTATGTGGAGGAAAGAAGACCAGGCCACACGTCTACAATTATCATATTTAGAGATGCCTCTTATTGCTGCCCTTCTCAGAAATCTTTCCTCAAAAAGCACACTTGTGCATAGCTCTTCTCCAACAATAGATCATTTATGATAGACACACATGTAAAATTATGTCCGTCAAAATCCTGTCTTTGATATTACTGTTTTCCTCACCAAATACTGATGCCAAGAAATGAGGATGAGAACACTTTTATGAAATAAGTAATTTCAGTATATTGGTTAAGAAAATTATTTATTTTTTGATATAGAAAAAAATGAATGAAAGAAGTGAAATAGGTTTTAGTAATTTTATCTCTCACTTTAGCTGAGTCTCTTCAAACCAGGAGAACAATTTACTAGAAAGGGGCCACATTCAGAGTTACCTGTGTGGCTTCGGACTTATCCTCAGGTAGTAGCTGCAGACTTTAAATTCAGAGGCTTAGTTCTCCCACCTGGGGAGGGTAATAACGTCCCTATTATGCGGATAAATATTAGAGATATTTACAACACAGCCTATTCTCTGCTAGGATTCACACAGAACAGGTCTGTAGCTGTACACGCCTACCTCAGTTCCAAAAGCAATGCAAGTCTGAGCCTTCAGCAAGTACTAGGCCACCTTCCATTTCTATATTCTCAGCCTCCCAGCATGAAATGTCTTATGGTTTCTGCTAATTATTAATTGTCGTTGTTGAGACAGGGTCTCATTATGTAGCCCAGGCTGGCCTCAGACTTGTCATTATTGGATTGCACCACCATGCCTGTCTTTGCTCTTTTCTTTTATTTAATTTTTTTTCAAGCTTCCAAAGTCAATGTCTCTTTTCAAGGCATGCAGTCATAGTTCATATCCAAGCAGTGGCTATCTCTCCCGTCTCTCTCCTGACTTCAAACATCAGATTTTCTGTAACACTGTTGCCACATTTCATTATCACCTTGACCCAGCTGCTTTTCCTAGGTCGCTCGCACTTCTGCTGTGGTGTTCAACAAAGGCTATTCCTTCACTCTGACTTCTAATTGGGGCAGTTCCTAAAATAACTTAAGAAAAAATACTACCTGTTTCCAAGTCCTTTGTCTCTACATCCGTAGATATAAAATAGCAAGAATATTTTGAGGGTAATTTTGGGCCCTGTTTCTGGTATTCCTGAGCATAAATAAGGCAAAATTTAGGACTTCTTTGGCATGGGGATAGGTCCTCATTACCTGGGACACTGTTGTCATTGTTTGCAAT
Organism: Meriones unguiculatus; assembly: GCF_030254825.1. NCBI lineage: Eukaryota > Metazoa > Chordata > Mammalia > Rodentia > Muridae > Meriones > Meriones unguiculatus. The sequence goes on from NC_083351.1 coordinate 160,176,730, forward strand.
CTCATGTGAACAGGAAAACTGACAGAGACTAATGTGTCATAAATGAAGTTTCTGGGAACCTGAAGGGTAAACTCACATGGATGATTCTTATAGACAACCACTGTCCTGGGGTTCACTAAGTGAACATCACTTAGATGTTCACTAAGGCCGTGAATATCAGATCATAATGTTTGCTTCCAAAGCCTTCACTGTCTCATTTACCCAGAAAGGCAAAATGTGAGTCCTTGAGCAAAGTACGTTTTCTATACCTTTGTGTTCTCATCTGTAAAACTGAGATTGTACTTTATCTCCCTCAAGGGTTGTCACTGAAGACTAAGTAGAATAATATGCATAAGGTGTTCAAGGTGTTGTTTCATATTATATGTATTTATTATCATTATAGTATGACAAGTTTATAACTTTCATTTCTATAATGATCCTAATGGTTTCAAGTATTTTTTTTATATTCCTGAACATATTCTCCAAGTAAAACATACTGCCAGTGATTCTATTTATCCTCAGAAGATTTGGAGAGAAATGAACTATCCTGTTGATTGTGTTCTCTTTTTTACTTTACAGTGATGTGAAAACTGGACAGTTGGTAAAAACCGTACTTTGACTTTAATCTTTTCTTGGATTAGCAAGCCCTCACAGTGCTGGCCAGTGATACTCTACAATGTGATGTGTTTTGTGATTTTTGTGTATGAATATCCAGGAAATGACCTGAGCCATCCATCAGTTTATTATAAAACAGGCTTTGTATGCGATTCTTTTGTCCAACTCTAGGCTAATGTATGTTTCCTGCGTGTCTTTAGTGTAGCTTCGACATTTGGTAAGTTAAGTGTATCTCATGCCGTTTTTGGTTGATAGTATTTTCAGCTTATCGGGGGTTCACTGGGGGATAACTTGATAAAAACGTACAGAACATCTTTACTGGCACCGGGACACCAGTCTTCTCTAAAGGATATGAAGGGGTGGCTATATCTGTCACAGCATATCTTGGAACTGTGGAAGTCTTAGCAATATCGGGCCATGAACTCAATTTACCTTTACAGCTCTGTTCAAATCAGTGGGGCCAAAACTATGAGGCAGAACAGGAGCTGCAACCCTGTCTCTCCTGGTGATCCAATTAGTGTCCATATAAGAGAGAAAAGAATCTGGTTTTACTCATTAGGATTTAGCAACTGTTAGGAGGAGTGGCTCAGGATGAAGCGTGAACCCTTCCAGGAAGTCCTCTAAAGCAAACTCCACAGGGGAGGGGGAGAGCACCTGCATCCTTTACACAAGCCTGAGATAATACAAAGCTTTTCCTGACCACAGGGCTGCTCCATGATCTCCTCTGCCTTTGCCAGTCCCCTTCATTTATTGTCCTTTACATACAATTTAATCCTTAATTATTTCATGCCCTGCTTTTCAACTCCATGTGTGTTACTCACATCTCCCCCAAGAGATTGCAACAATCTGAGAAGACAGATCATATTTTCTTTTCTGAAAGACCTGCGTGCCAAGAAAAGCAATAAACACAGTGCTCATACAAAGAAAAGCTTATATTGCCTACTAGGTTGCTTTTGAAAACTAGTTCCCTACCTGACGTCCCTGTCACTTGAAAGTATTCACTAGATGAATTAAAGACCTAATATGAAACATAGAATTCTAATGTTAGTAGAAGAAAATACAGCAAAATGTTTTTGTGATTGACAAGTCAAAAAAAAAAAAAAGAGATGATCTAAGAACTTTCAAAACAGTTACAAGGCTGAGAAAATTGGTATGATTGCATAGATTTCCAGTTCATATTCAATAAAAACAGAAAAAAAGGTGTGATGCATACAAGTGCCTACTTAGTATCTAGAAATTATATTTAACTCCTAAAAAAATGTAAGCAAACAACAAAAGCAAGAACATAGGCAGAGAATATGTACAGAGAAGTACAAGGAAAAAAAAAGCCTCCAAAGGAATGAAGTACTCAACAGAAAATTTAAAAGTGCAAATTAAGTCATACATTAGGTAACACTGTCAGTTTATACCTACTAGCTTAGCTGATAACACCAAGAAAGGAAAAATAATCTTAAATTAGATGACATGAACTAGATGTGTATTCCTGATATGGGTTGAATATTAAATGTCTTCAACTGGCTCATGGTTTGAAAGCTTTCTACCTAGATGATAAACTATTTGGGAAGATGAGGGGTTCTTTAGCAACTGAGTCCTAGCTACCCAAAGTAAGCCACTAGTGACAGGCAACTGAAGGCTATAAGGCGCGGTTCCTGCAGAAGCTCTTTTATTTTCCTTTCTGAGCGGCTGTGCCATGGCATCTATCCATCCATTCAATGTCTGCGTCCAGCTGTGGTGCTTTTTGAGGAGGCCGTGGACCTTTTAGGAAATGGGGCCTGGCTGGGGGAAACAGGCAGTCTGAAGCTTGTACCCAGTCCCTGCTATATTGCTGTATGGGTGTTTGATGCTGTTTTCCCGCTGTCCTGTGAAACAGCGCTGTCTGTCACACCTTGCTCCAGCTACAGTGCATGGGACCAATTAACTGAGATAACAGATTGAGATACAATAAGCACTTATTTCCTCAAGTTATGCTTGTCATGCATTTGGTCTCATTTATGGAAAAGGTAACAAATAATTATCCCTTTACATTCTGAGGATAGTTTCGTATAACCAAGAAGAAGGTCCTCGTTAGATACCAAGTCTGATAAGACCTTGATATTACACTTCTGAGCTTCCAGAGCTATTTGAAATGAAAATCTGTTGTTTGAGTTACCTGGTCTATGGTATTTTTGTTATAAAAGCAAGGATGAGTATGACACCCCATTTTGGGGAGGATGTGCAGGCATATGAGTTAATATGTACTGCTGGTCAGCTGTGCATAGATTCAGGCTCTCTGAAGAACAATCCTTTACCTGTGAGTAAAATTATGCCTAATAAACCAACAACAGAAAAAAGAGGAGCAGGTATCAACAACAGAGCAAAGAGGGGAATGTTAGGGCATTTCTTACAATGACTGAAAAACAAAGGTAAGATATTGTGGATCCAAACTATTGTGGGGAAGCTAACAGCAATAAATTCAATACCCAATCAGCGGCATGGGTAGTTCTTTCAAAATGATCTGCATGAAAACAGAATGCAGCAAATATGCTTTATAGCACAAGAGGTTAATATGCTCACACAAAACAAAATACAGTTTTGTGAGAATAATTTCAAACAAACAAAACAAACAAACAAAATCCCATGAAACAGATGGTGACCTGATAGGAAATGCATGTGTGTAATTTACGAGGATAAAGAGCATTTAATATGTAGTTCCATAACTTAAATGGCTAAATTACCTGCCCCACAAATAAATAGTGACAACCCATGATAGGCCCTGAAGATGCACATAATAAAGTCATCATGTTAACTCGACATCTGTCCCTGATGTACTTACATACCTAGAAATACACACATAACTGACCCTTGAAAAATCTACCTCAAACTCAGTTTCTGTTATGCATGTATGTCCAAAGTTTGCTCATTTCTTTTAATGTGTTTAATGATAAAAAGATAAAAAATGAGATGTAGCAAAAAAACTAACACATCAGAATTGGACAAAACACACAAACAGTAGAAAAAGAACCCAACAGAAGGCACAAGAATCAGAGACCCACTCATTCACATGTTCAGGAATCCCATCAACATACTAAACTGGAAGTCACACTATAGATGCTAAGAACCTGGTATAGACCCATGCAGGCCCTGTGCATGATGCTCAGTCTCCGTGAGTGCCTATATTGCTCATTTATTTTAAGACCTATTGCAGTCCTATCTCTTTAATTCAGTAAAGGTAGAGTTGATTAGTTGTTTTGTATTTAAACAATAACAACAATATTGAAAGTAGGTAAAGTAAAATAAGCTCAAGATTCTGAATATGTGATTTTTTATCATTCAAATTATTTTTTAAAGTAACACACATATCATATATGTCAGAAAGTTTTTTATTTATTTATTTATTTTTCTTTGTAGCCTTGGCTATTCTGGAACTTGCTCTGTAGACCAGGCTGGCCTCAAACTCGCATCTGCCTCTGCCTCCTGAGTGCTGGGATTAAAGGTATGTGCCACCACTACCCAGGTCTGTATCAAAGCAGTTTATGGAGTCACTTGAGATAAGAAGAATTGGGAGATATTGGGGGACACACACACACACACACACACATATTCTGGGATCCCTCAAGAATTTATTGCAAATGCCATTGCCCAAGATACTCTGGATATAAAAGAATACAAAAATAGGGCTGGAAAGATGACTCAGAGGTTGACAGCACTGGATGTTCTTCCAAATGTCCTGAGTTCAATTCCCAGAAACCATGTGGTGGCTCATAGCCATCTGTAATGAGCTCTGGAGTACATGTAAGCAGAATACTGTATAAATAATAAATAAATAAATCTTAAAAAAATACCAAAATATACGCCAGTCTGTAAACACAAATTATATGTTAGGATATACAAATTAAAGATAGAAAAAATGCAGCACTTAATGTTAACGTTAGAAGCATGATCTATACCATCACTGCCAAGCATGCTGTAGTTGAGCATATTGGGAATATTGGTGACATGGAAAAATTGTCAATGGGTTGGAGAAAGAAAATGTTTTAAGGAAAAAAAAGTCTCATCTAAGACATGAAATATAATCAGTATTTATTCCCCTTTAAGTGTCTCAGTCTTCTGTGCTTCCTTTAGACAAGTTAATCCGAGCAGTTCTTGAGTGAGGATTCATAGACATTCATAACAAAACTCTATAAAACCAAGTAGACATTTTCTTTTCGGAAGGTATCCTGGGCTTTAGCTTTAACAAAATGGTTAGCATTGACTATAAATATTGTATAGTAAATCCTGGCTTCTTGCCTTTAGTAACACATTTACAAGGTAAAATTGATATCTTTGTTATCTTTTGGTAGCTATTTTTAAAACTGTGAAATGTAGTTTTTCAAGAAGTATGTTGTAATCAACAGTTAGTTCCAGTGTAGTTAAACTTTTCGGTTAGGGAAAACTTTCAAATAAATTGGAGAAACATCAGGCTAGATATCTTAGCATACATCCCTTCATCTTTAAAGAAGATATCTGAGTCAGAGGCCCCATTTATGAGACAGGCACATTCCTTCACCCCAACTCAATCTATAGATCCCATGGAATATAGGATAAACCATTCTGAGGTGGGGAGGTAGAAAGCTACAAGATGATGCTGCTGAAATTATGTTTTTGGAAATTAAATAAATGACCCACAAAACACTTGCAGGATTCTATGATAAGATACATTTTATCTGACTTACCAATTTTTCATTCATCTCCTGGAAATCCTTCAATTGATTTGAGCTCTTTTGTCCTGAATTGCGATTGGCTTGAGTATCTGAAATTGTAAAGGTCCCTTGATAATATTCCATTTTCTGGCCTGTGATGATAATGAAAAGTAGAAAATACATGATTTGTGGAAAGACTTCAGGATCTAAGACTTAACTCTATTGGGCCTGAAATGAAGTTGTAAATATATCACCAAGTTTTTTTTTTTTCCCAATTGAATTTAATAAAAACATGGTGAGTTAACATAGTTTTACTTTAATAAGAGTAGCTGATATTTGTTGAATCTTTACTATGTTCAGAATACTGTTCTGCCATGGCATCACATTTGATCATAATTCCAGACTCTTGATATTAGCATCACCACCATTTTATAAAGGAGGGAAGTAAGACACAATAACATTAAATATCCTGATGTTTCTTAGTCAACTAGTAGGTGGTTAGTTTGGAAATTTCAATCTTATTGTGAGCCTTTAGAGCTTGGATGTTCCTTGCCATGTTTTCTTGTGCTTTGCTAAAGTGTGAAACATCCAGAAGCAGAGGTAAGTGAGCATTCTTGCACACTTTTATTTGTAAAAAAAATCCAAGTACAATGAAGGAAATCACAAAGAGAAAGGTCATTAGAAATTGTAAGTGAAAACTGTTTGTAACAGAGGTGCCAATTAGCTCATTGTCTGGCCATCAGGGATGAAGAAAAAAAAAAAAGATCAGAGCCTGTTAGCAACAGTTAAAGATGCTTTTGTGCAATCAAGATGGATCTTTTTGTCATCGGTATAAAGCACTATTGGGGTTTCAATATGAGACTCAGAATATGGTAGAAAGTCATTTCATTTTTATCTCATAAAACAGGTGTCACCTGTTATTAAGTCCTTAGAGATGATATCAGATAAAACCATTCAAATAGGCAGCTTGAGCTACTCATTTTTAAATTTATTTTTATATTAATTACAGTTTATTCACTTTGTATCCCAGCTGTAGTCCCTCCTCTCATTCCTTCCTAATCTCACCCTCCCTCATCTCCTCCCAAACCCCTCATCATGTGAATTGTAAAGATTTGTCAAAAATGTAAATGATTTATACTTAGCAAAGAAAGATGTAATACAAAGGGTTTAAAATGCATTATTTGTGTTAATATAAATATATTAAGCAACAAAAACAAAATCTTTAAATACTGTTTTAGAAGAACATTATTTTCTAAGAGTTAGCAATACTATTGAGTCATGGTTTATCTGTGATTTTAAAATTCATTATTTCATTAGATATGAGTTTTGTGGAATTTTTTTGCCCTGGAAATTCTACTGAGCAGAGAAAAAATGACCATAAGTAAAAGAACCAGTTCTGATAACACATGTATTATAGTTTTTCATCTTGATGTGCAGCAGATGGTAAGACTTGCTTAGTTTGATAGCTTGCAGCCAAATGACAATGACTGTTTTTGCTTTTACATGCAGATTCTAAGAAATACTGTACCTCAGCAAGTGAGAAACTTCCATACCTCACTGTACGCTGTATCATAAGCACCCAGAAAAGTACTTGGATTTACGGGTGGTACAATAACTATTTACTATGTAGTAAAATGACAGAATAATCTTTAAAATATTCTGAGTCGAGACAGTCCCAGGTTAAAGGATGAGTATCATTTACAGATAAGCAAATCACACTGTCCTATGTGAGAAGGTAAGATTCCCAACTGTCCTTACCAGAGACTAAGAAGTGAGCCAGAAGTCCAATGGTCACTGCCACCATCACCAGGGAGAGAACGGCAAGAAGGGTGACCATCCATGACTTCAGATCTCTCTTGTGGGTGCCGTATCCTGCCACTCTGCATAAAGGAAGGCTGAGGTTATTCTCACGTGGGAGTAGTTACAAGTTTTCCAGTGGTGCTGGCATCAATTCACATTGCTGCATGCTTCCTTTAACAGCAAGAGGGCATTATTTTTTATTTTGGTTAAGGTCATCGTGGTCGTGTGAGGAGCTGTTGGAAAGAGTGGACCTGGAAGTTATGTTCTTGCCCCTGGTTTCTGCTTCTAATGCGGCCCTGCGATGCCAAACCAGCTGCTGCCAGCAGTGGTTCCGATGTTCTACACAGGCTTTCAAATGCCCATTCCTCCCTTCCAGAGCTCTTTCATGTCTTCCCAGTCTATCCAAGGCTCGTGAACTAACTTCAGATATACTCTTTTATGCATCTTTTTAACTAATGTGAAATTTTAGACATGGAAAAGTCTAAACAAATACTTTATCTTATAATGTTATCAATGACATTTTGTTGGTGTTCACTCATTTTTACCCCTGCACAAATGATGTTGATGAATACATTATGGCCTTTCATCAAATCATTGCTCTGAAGGGACCATTTCCAACATCACCAGCTCATCATTAGCCCTCCTTAATAATGCTCTAATATCTTCTAATGGCCAGTCCAGCCTTTTTGTTCCTATAGAGTATACAGTTGTATTTTACAGACCAGTATACAATCCTGTTTTATACAGGTTGATACAGAGTACGGCCTCTATGTGTCTTTTAGTAAAAAAATAATAATACTTCCTCTAAAGTCTGAATGTCATTGACTTGTTGAGAAATCAAACTCTCAGTCTTTTGACAGGTTTGCCTTCTGCTCTTGTCTGATGCTTCTTTGTGATATCAGCTGACTTGCTTTTCTAATTTTCTTTTATCTAAAGCTTTCATTAGGTTTTGGTTTAATTCATTGACACAGATACTTTTCATGCAATAATGTGTGTTTCCTATTTCATTAAACTATGAGTTGCAAAACTGTCACTGTTTTGGTTGAAAAACTGCCTTTCTGCTATTAAGTTTTGATAAACCGAAGTGTTTGTTGTATTGTAACTAATGGCTGCATGAGTGGTCCCTGCACAGTCAACTGTTACACAATGCTCATCTTTTGCCGCTAAAACCTGATGCGGAGTCTCGTACAGAATAAAATGGCTTGATGCCTAAATTCTGAATGAAAGAAGACAGTATAATTTAGCTACACGCTGGAAGAAGACACCTGTATTCAGAGATATCAAGTGATTTCCATCACATGACAGAAATGGGAGGTTTCTTAAACTAAGGTCTTCTGACTTCTAGAACATAAATTCCAAGTGGCAGACTATCTTTCAGTTAGTTACATTTTGGATTCTTAAATGTGCTTGAAGTTTAGGTGTTTGTCTATTCACCCATAGGTGCAGAATATTTACTCATTTGTGAGGGAATTTCTCTATGGCTCGTTTGGATGAGTTCACTGACCAAGAGAAGGGGGCGGGGAGGCTTCAGGTCAGCTTCCAGAAACTGTTCTACCCCAGGTGGACACTCACTCTCCTCTTCATAGAATCCCATCAGTGTGCCCAAACAAGAGACATCCCAAAGAAAAAAAAAGTTTAACTTAAGAACATGTACAAGGTTCCAAATCTATCCACCTCCTCGTCATATATTGCTTCCCCTGAAAAGAACGAATAGAAGAAGACAACCGTGGAGACATCACCTCCGCTACTCGGGTATTTACAGACGTTAGCACAGGCGCACAAACATGAAGAGGGTGCTTCAGCTTTCCTCTGTGCTGCTAAAGTGCCATATGAGTTGCCTCTTCTGTTGGGTTTCAGACCATACTAAAGTGGACCTGGCCTCCCAGGTTCCCACTCGGTCCCCACCTGCTGCACGGTGTGGGACACCCCACACCACACCCTCTACCCTGGACTTTCCAGCCCAGGGGCAGGGCTTCCCTTCACTACATAATGTAGACATTTTGGTTCCCCCCTCCCCTCCTCTCCCTCTACTCTATCTTTTTGTATCTCTCCTCCTCTTCTTTGTCTGCACATGCCTCTCTCTTTAGCTTCCCCCCTCTGCATGATGAACAAGAGCTGTTTCTGATAAACCTGCATTCATATACTATAACTTCGTCTTGCAATTACATCATTCCCAGATTTGGATCATCTTCAAACCCCACGGAGAAGCTGTGAGCATCCAGGGGGGAAATGGGCACCAACAAACTAGAGTGAAAACTTTCACTTAAAGTGCTGTGTTTTGGAGAGGATGGGGACATTGTGTGGTTAAGAGTGCTTGCTGCTCTTGCAGAGGACTAAACTTCAGTGCCCAGCAGCCATGTGGGGCAGCTCACAACTACCTGCAACGCCAGCTCCATAGAGATCTGATACCTCTGGTCTCCTTGAGAAATTGTACTCACACTCACATTCACACACCCACACAGACACTCATGTAATAAAACAAAATGTATATGCTTTAGAAAACCCTTGGGAGATACAGTCCCGTACAGCTTTGGGTAATGCAAGCCACAAAACCCCAAGCTAAAGCTACTGCTACTTAATCCTGCATGAACAAATATTTCATTTAAGACCAACATTTTGTATTCATTTCCTTTTAAATTTAATTTAGTTTTTCATATATTAGTTTCCTCTCTCTCCTCAGGTCACTCTCCCCCCCACACACCAACTTCCTCACTCCCTATCCTCTTCTCTGTTTCTCTTCAGAAAAGGGCAGGCCTTGTATCTTTCTGCTGGGCCCATGGGTCCGGCAGAGACTGATGAATTAACCAAGAATCATGCATGGAGAGGACCTAGACCTCCTGCTAAGATGTAACCCATGGGAAGCTCAGTCTCCATGGAGGTTCCCTACTAAAGGGAGCATGGACAGTCTCTGGCATGAACTGAGTTGCCTGCTTTTGATCACCTCCTCCTGGTGAGGTGGCCTTATTAGGCCACAGAGAAAGAGGATCCAGACAGTCCTGATGAGACCTGATAGGCTAGGGTCAGATAGTAGGGGAGGAGATGGACTAGGGGAGGGGGATAGGTGGAGAAGAGGGAGGGAGAGTGAGACCAGGAGGAGATGAGGGAGGAATCTACAGCCAGGATACAAAGTGAATAAATTGTAGTAATTGTAGTAATAATAATAATAATAATAATTTTTAAAAGGCTAGATGAGGCCAACTTTTATGGATATAAGCATTCAATGCAGGAGGACAAAAAAAAATACCCCATTACCTTCCCATTCTGCACAGGCTTGGTTAGTCATTTGCTTAAGATCACTCAGATTAAAACACTTAGTAAAGCTGTTTGGAATCCAGCCTGTTTGTAAATGGAAGCCCCAACTTGTTAGACATTGTTTTCCCCACCAGCTCTGCGTGTGCTGGCACAGAAAACACAGGTGTATCCAACTTCAATCTCTGAGTAACTAATTACCACAAAATTAGCTGCTCAAGGCAATAGCCAGGGCTTTATACAGAATAGCTGGCCTCTCTGTTCACGCTTTTCTCCCTCTCATGTACGTGTGTGTGTTTCTTTCAAAACTTGAGCACTATGATGTGTTTTGGGTTGTTTATTCTCATTTTTGAGATTATATTTTAATTACATTTTTTTCCTTCCCCATCTGCCCTCCAAACCTTCCCATAGAGCATTCCCTACTCTCCTTTAAACTCTTGGCCTCTTTTTTCATTAATTATTATTGCATGTATCTATGTTCAGTCTGTATAATGTTATATGTATGTATGTTTTCTAAGAAGTTCAGTCTGTATAATGTTATATGTATGTATGTTTTCGGGGCTGACAAGCGCCTGTAGTCTCTTATGACTGACATCGAGGTTCTGGTTGGAGCTGCTTTCATAGATTGTGATTTGTGTCTCATTTCCAAGTTCACTAGAGTGTTAGACAGAGCTCAATTTCTTGAAGCTGAGCTGAGATCAAAATAAAGTCTAGTCTTTTTTTAAAAAAAAATGTATTATCTGATTAGGCCTCCAAGTATAATATCCATTTTAAACAATACATTTTCTGGTGACTTCATTATATCTGTAAAGTCCCCTCACAGTATCTAGATAGGTTATTAGCTTCACCAACTGGAGAAGTAGTATGTACAAGAAGGGATGCTGATGTCAGGGGTCATCTTGTGATTTGGCCTCACTACAACTCAGAGTATTACAACTTTAATGAGGAAAAGTACATGCCCCATCCAGAGAAAGCATGTGAGAACCGAGATGGAAGGCTGGTGGTGGAGAACCAACCCCATTCCATGAACAGGGGATTCTGAGAAGGGCATAACATAAAAAGAAAAGTGGGAAATGTTTTATTAATGTTTTTAAACACACAAAGTGGACTCTCAGAATGAAGACAAGGAAGCCGCTAATCCCCAGTCAGGCCATAATTGGCACTTTGCATTCTTTTGGAGAACAGGCAAGTACAAATGATCCTTATTCCGAAACATGCAACCTATAATCTCCTTGAAACCCAGTTTATCACATCCACTACCTTCATTAGTCAGTTTTGAGAAGGGTGTGTTCATGGTTTGTTTTCTTTATTAAGACGCTGTCAAAGAAATATGGTGTTAACTCAGTGTGGTTTTGCCTCTAAATCTTACAGGTTGAAAAACACACAGAGAGTTAGAGTATGCAGTTCCTTACTATCTTCATATGTGTGAGTTCAAAGATGACTTGAACAGAAAGAGATGCTTAACCTCCTGTCCCAGGCGATCTTCTTTTCCCCAGGAGGACCTTTCCTCACAGGTAACTGGCTCAACTTTATGTCCTTTATCATTTTGTCTATAGACCCCAGAGTTTTCGATCTTTAGAACTATTTTTCTGTTCTCCCTAAAAAAAAAAGGTGCATGTTATTAGTATACAAACGTGTCTTAGGGTTATTATTGCTATGATGAAACACCATGACCAAAGCAAGCTGTGGAAGAAAAGGCTTATTTGGCCTATACTTCCACACCACAGTCCATCACTGAAGGAAGCCCAGACCAGAACTGAAACAGGGCATAAACTGGAGGCAGGAGCTGATGCAGAGGCCTTGAAAGGATGGTGTTTCCTGGTTTGCTCTCCATGACTTACTCAGCCTGTTTCCTTATAGAACTCGAGACAACCAGCCCATGGGAAGCCACCAACCACAATGGGCTGGACCTTTCCTATCAATCACTAAGAGAATGCCCTTAAGGCTTACCTACAGCCTGATCTTATAGAGTCATTTTCTCAATTGAAGCTCCCTCCTCTCAGACTACTCTAGGTTATGTCAAGTTGACATAAAACTATCCAGCACAACTGACTCCTTGTCAAGTTGACTCACAAAGGCATCACTGTTAGGCCACAGCCTTTTCTTTCTTGTTCTCAAGGTAACAATTAAGAAAGGCCTCACAGCATAAAATGTTTTATAAACTTAAAAAGTCCCATAGCTTCAGTGGCTGCTCTTTGATCACCTCCCCCTGGAGGGGGGGTTGCAGCCTTGCCAGGCCACAGAGGAAGATGATGCAACCAGTTCTGATGAGACCTGATAGGCTAGGGTCAGATAGAAGGCAAGGGGGTCCTCCCTATCAGTGGACTAGGGAAAGGGTATAGGGGGAGAAGAGGAAGGGAAGGTGGACTGGGAAGAGAGGAGGAAGGAGGCTGCAGTGGGGATACAAAGTGAATAAATGATAATAAATTAACTAATTAATTAAAAAAGAAGTCCCACAGCCCTACAAATTAAAACCCTTTAAAAGTTGTGTCTTTAAAAGAAATCCAGTCCCCACTGCCACCCCCCCTCCGAATCCTTTGAATATTTGGAAGCTCTTTGCAATGCAATAGCAGAGAAAAAGTTGTAATTGTGGGTAGGGTGAGAGTATGGGTTAATGTGCAATGATGATATACCTCAAAAGCACCATCGTTCTATAATGGGAGAGGTGGGCCAATTGGGAAGAGGTGTGTATTAAATAAGAGAAAATTTACAGGAAGAAACACACTGTTACTTTATACACAGGTGCTTGTTTGGGGTGCCATAGGGTAAAGGTTTTGCATGTTTTACAGGTTGGCTACTACTGATAATTTAGGCATTCTTCTAGAACACCACGCACAAACCAATTATTTACTGAAACTATGATACTTCATTAAGTTTTCAGTATTAAAAAAAATCCAAAGACTGTAAAACTCCAACTCTCTTTTAAAAAAGTTTAAATATCTCAGTTGTATGATTACTTCAAGAGAAAAGTACCAGATCATGGTCACAATCTGAACAAAGCAAAACCAAACTCCAATCGTGTAAAAACAAAAACAAAAACAAAAACCTTATTGTCCAATATTTGTGATTCACCTATAATCTTCTGGGCTTTCCAGGGGGCTTGGGTCATTTATTTGGGTCCACCTTCTTCAGCACACACAGCTTATCGTCTAAGCTAGGAGAAGGTCCACCCCATCACTGCTGCTGTTCTTGGTGGCCACCCTGTTACTGGCATCTACAAAATGCCAGGGTCTCCTGCTCCAACTGGGCTACACTTTCACCAATAGCCTCTCAAAGGCCCTCTTCATGCTGCCAAGCCTCAACTTCCCTGCATGACCCTTCAATCCTGGGTCTTCACCTGCTACTGAGGATGCATGTTTACCAATAATCTCTTGCAGCTTCTCACAGTGCCAAGCTTCAGCTGCTTTCCATGACTCCTTGATGCCTTCAAAACCAAATATCTGGTGACTCTTATGTTACCAAGTTTGGCTGCTGGCTTGAGGCACAACCATGGCCACCTCAATGATGCTGGTCTCCTCCTAATCTGCTGTTTCTTCAGCCCCACCTTCAGTCCCAGCATCCAAAGAATTTACCAGCAAATCAAAAGAGTTTACTTTTGTGGTTCTGGTCTATTGTTAATCACAGCCAACTCTTCAGCTCTCCATGACCAGAAGGACAAATTATTTACACAAATGGCCCAGTAGAGTGTTTGCTTCCTTCTGAAACTTCACAAGCCAAGACTCCATGATTGGCACTACCTTCAACATTCTTATCTTCCAAGCTCCTAAGGAATAGCCTACTGACCTCTCATAACTCATGTTTTTCTCATCCAAAGTTCCAAATGCCTTCCACAATCTTCCAGAAAATAACGTGGTAAGATCTGCCACATTAATACCCCACTATCTTGGCACTAATTTCTGTTCTGGCTGGGGTTACTATTCCTGTGATGAGTCACAATGACCAACAGCAACTTGTGAAGGAAAGGGTTTATTTGCAGTATACATACTCTGCATCACAGTCCATCATCAAAGGACATCTAGACAGCAACTCAAATGGGGTAGGAACCTGGAGGCAGGATCTGATGCAGAGAGCATAATGGAATGTTGCTTACTGCTTTGCTCATCAGTCACTAATTAACAAATGTCCTATAGACTTGCCTATACCTTGATCTTTTGAAGACATTTTCTCAATCAAGGCTCCTTCTTATCTCATGATTCCAGCTTGTGTTAAGTTGACATATAACTAGCCAGGACAAAATGTACATACATATGATTGCCATACAACTGTCCATTTACGCACTGGTTATGTTCCTTAAATTTTCATGAAACCATTTTTTTTTATCTTCAATATACACTATCTTATATAAAAGGGAATGTTGCCAAGCTTCCATTCCATAAAACTACTTACTAATTTAAGTAAACAGCAATGACAAATGTATTCTAAGGAGTTGGAGGGATGGTTCTGTGGTTTAGAGTGCTTACTGCTCATGCAGAGGAGGCAGGGTCAGTACTGAGCACACACAAGGTGGCTCACAGCAGCCTGTCAATCCAGTTTCATGGAGTCCAATTCCTTCATATGACTTCCACGGGCCTCACTCTCCCTTTCTTTGCCTGGAAACCTTCATGGAAATTTCCTACAGAACCTAAATTTTTCCCTTGGAACATTTGCTACAAGAAGTCCCCAGTCACTCATTACATGAAAATGAACATTTTGTGGCAACTTTTACATATAGCTATCTGCTAGTGAATCTTTAAATCTCTTTTAGAATCACCACTTAATATAAAAAATTATAGAAATATGAGTTATTATCTGGAAAGTTAACTTATTACTATGTGTTACCTACAGTCACCCTTGTCACTAGAATTACTTATAGTAGTTTTGTGAGTAATTTACCCCAGAAACAATTTGCCTAGTTCATGTATCCTGGGTATACAATTAGGACCTGAGCTTTTAGAAACATACATTCTTGTTTCTAATTGACTATGCATAGCTGTGAGTGTGGTCTATGCTGTGATATTTCAGTGTATGTATACAACAGAGAGTGAACAAATCGGAAAATTTTTATTTTTTTGTGCAATTAATTATTACCCTTGTTTTGCTAGCTGGGGAATATCAGAAACAGTTCTTTCTACTCAATTGTATAATGGTTCCCATTAGGCATTCTCCTCCAAAAAGTCTGCCTTTGACTTCTATGACTCAGAACGTTTCTTTTGGGAGAGCAAATTGTTCTTTAAGAGACTGGTTTTAACTTTTCAAGAAGGGCTTTCCACTGTCACAAATGGATGATTTGTGAGATTTAAGCAGCACAGAAATGAAGTAGAGACTGTTTTACTAGTCAAAAGCCTTATCAGTCTCTGATGTGTTTATGTCTTGAATTTGTACCCTCACCCTTTCTATTGACCTTAAATGCGTGTATACTTTTCAGAAAATTTCCTTCTACCTCTTCTTCAGAGAGCCTTTTGTGAACATAGCAGTGGTGCTTTGGAGAGATGGGAGGAGTGTAAGAGGAGGCATTTGAAGGAAATGCAATGACCATGCTTTTCTGTGCTCCCAAATGCCACCTGATTTTAATTCTGGTGTGTGTGTGCATGCACGCTCATTCACATGCACAAAAGCTATACTACTATCTGTCTTATGTGTTTTAGTCTAAATTTCCCAATGAACTTTAAGCTAGGCAAATGGCAGGCCACAGGCATCCTCCTGTCTCCACCATACCCTCCCATGCTGGCTAACAGGTGGGCATGACTACACCCAGCTTTTTCCATGAGTTCCGGGAAATTTTACTTAGATCCTCACGACTGTGAAACAAGCGATCTTATATTTCCAAGGCCCATAATTTAATTATTGATAGTTTATGTGGCTACACATATTCTCTGAAAGAGCAAGAATGTGAAGGCAGTGAATAAGTGAATGTACAGTACTGAGAAATTTCTTAAGCATGTTCCCAAGAAGTTAGAAGAGGGAAAGTTTCTCATATTCAAATATATGTGCTAATGAAAATGAAAGAAACTTAGGTAATATTGAAAAGAATCAAATGAAGAGAGTAAAATTGGAAGATGTCCATACTGTTTTTTTATGTTCTGGCCAACACACTGACAGTGTGTCATACACCACTTGGGTCTTAGATACTGGAAACTGATGAATTAATGAGATGAAAAATTTCCATATCTACTTTTTGTTTGTTTGTTTTTTCAAGACAGGGTTTCTCGGTGTAGGCTCAGTTGTCCTGGACTCACTTTGTAGATCAGGATGGTCTCAAACTCACAGAGATCTGCTTGTCTCTGCCTCCCTGAGTGTTGGGATCACAGGCCTGCACCACTGGACTCCCTATCTACTTTTCATCAGCATCTCTTTCACTGTTTCTTGGATCTTCCTCTTACTCAGAGGGGAATAAAGCACAGCTCTGGGTGTGTTCTCACCAGTTCGAGGTTTCGTGTCAAAGAGTTCTCAAGAGAGCTAAGAACAGAAAGAACCAAGAGTTCTACCTTTTTGTATTTCTTTAATATCTATCTCCCAGAGCTAGATAGATGATGGCAGTGAAGGCAGCAAGAAGGACAAAACTGTAAAATGTCATTATGATTTGAGAACAAAGAAAAGATTTTTTTTTCTGTGGGAAAGGACATTGAAATTCGGGCTGGACTAAGTTCAGGGAAGTAAGAAGGAAATCAAGAGCATCGAAAAAAGCAGTTCCCCACCTATTCGCTCTGATCCTAGGGATGCACACTGGAAACCAGAACCAGTTTTAAAGGGGGCTTCCCTGTGAGAACTTGGCACTGTCAGAAGAGAGTGTGAGAGGAATGCGACCAAGAGCACTTTCTCTTGGCTGTCGCTAATGTTCTCCACACCCTCGGAGGAGGAAGTCCCTGATATCATACAGCCACTCACTTCTCAGCACATCCGGCCTTGGAGGCAGAACTTACTCCAGGTTCTCCGAACAACAGTGTTTCCCCATGACCTTCATTAGTCAAACCAGTTTCCAGTTCTGCCTTTTAGATCTCTGTCCTTTTCAGGAAACTGGTATTTTCTAGCTCTACCCTGGAATACAACTTAAGTTTGACCTTAAGAAAGCAGCAAAATGTGAAATCCTAGCTTTAGCTTCAAAGGCCTTATTAAATATTGTTGAGCTCAGTATATGAATCAGTGAGAAAACAGAACTAGGATCTTAAATTAGTGCAAAATTGAACAGACATCTGACTGGCAACAGTTAGACATATCAGTTTATACAATCAGTCTGAGTGTAGATCCAGACTCAGTACTCTGCAGTGAGAGGCAAAGCATTAGGACTGTCTGTATCTTAGCCCCACATTTGAAGAGGAAATAAATCATTTACCTATTTATGAACCAAATGCATTAATCCATGTAAAATCACTAGCACATAGTAAGTGTCTTAGTTAGGACTTTATTGTTGTAAAGAGGCACCATGACTGGCTGCTCTTATAAATGAAAACATTTAATTGGGGCTAGCTTATAGTTTCAGAGGTTTAGTCCATCATCATCATCATGGGAGGCATGGTGCCATGCAGGCAGCTGGAGGAGCTGAGGGTTCTACATCTTGATCATGAGGCAGCAGAAGGGGACTGCTACACTAGACCTAGCTTGAGCATACAACATCCCAAAGCCCACTTCCACAGTGACACACTTCTTCTAGCAAGGCCACACCTACCCCAACAAGGACACGACTCCAAATAATGCCACTCCCTATGGGCCAAGGAGTCTATAAGGGCCATTCTTATCAAACTACCACAGTAACATACAGATGCGACTGTTGTCAGTCAGTTTGTTGTTACTGTAATTACTCACAATAGAAATTAGCCATTCTGAGAAAAAAAAAAGCATTTTATTATAAGGCTATTGTAAGTACCAGGAACTCTTTGAATTTTTAGCCATCTTGGAGTTGCCCCAAAGAAGGAGTTCACACAAATAGATGTCAGCATATTTTTAGTGCAAGTTAATCAATAAGAAAAATATGTTTCTCTGACAATGTAGACAGTCCTGATGAGATCTGATGGGCTAGGGTCAGATAGAAGGGGAGGGGGACCTCCCTTATTAGTGGACTGGGGGAAGGCAATTGGTGGAAAAGAGGGAGGGGGAGGGAAGGGTTTGGGAGGGGATGAGAAAGGGGGCTACAGCTGGGATACAAAGTGAATAAATTGTAAAAATTTAAAAAATTAATTAAAAATAGACTCTACTGTGGTACAAGTGACACAATAAAATCGAGGTATTATTTAGTATGTATAATATTAATAGGACAATAAAGAACTAAACATACAGGATATACAAAGCTTATTACACAACATTCTAAGTTCCCCAAAAGACAGATAGTACTTAATGCTCCTATGTAGTATCTGTGTTGATGTGGGCAAGAGCACACTTAGCTGTTGACACATTTTTTACATTCACCCATTAAGGTGTGTAAAGAGTATGTTGGATTGAAGATTAAGACTTGGGCTGGAATAGTTAACAATGTACTAAGAATGAACACTTTCTATGCAAATGCCTGTGTCAGAGCATCCTACAACACAGACATATCCTAAATTACTTCTAAGAAGTTGACCAGCCATAACAATATAGTCTATTCTTCCCTTTTTTTTCTTTTTAAAATTTATCTGTTAGCTTTTCCATGGAGTTCTACTTCTCTACCTGTATATGTTTTCTACAACTTTTTTCTTGTGACTTTATTGTGTTTTAAACATCATGCTGAGCTCAAGAAAATAAGGATGAACAAGACATGGCTCTAAAGTAATGGAGACCATGTTGTAATCCTTTTTGTGACTGTTGAGACAGAGTCTCACTATGTTGTCCAGGCTGGCCTTGAACATGCACATTCTTCCTGCTTCAGTCTTCTAGGTGCTGATATTATAGGAATATGCCGCTATACCCAGCTTCATTTCTTTTAAAAGACTTTTGAGATTCAAAATAATACAGTACTGCAAACCTTTTTTTTTTTTCTGGCAATTACTTAAAATAGCGAAATATAACAAAATTTCATCTTGTTAATGGATATGAAACTTAAACACTTAAAATGTTTTCTAATTCTCTACCTGCATGGTACAGCCCTCTATAAGCATTTTTATATGAGACATTGACTTGCCTTTTAGGGTAAGAAATGCTTGGCTTCAGTATGTGGTGTGACTTATGTCCTGCAGTTTCCACAACCTTGTCAACTTCAGTTCCCTGCTCTCCTTTAAGAGGCGATAATAAGCCTCACTCCTGGGTGTGAAGGCATGGGGTGAACAAATGAAGGTCTCCAGCATATACTGCACCCTACTCTAGATTGAGGGTTTTCCTATAGATCACTGTTGAGTGTCACTGTACTGCGTGACCCCTTTGAGGGTCAAATAACCCTTTAACAGGTGTAGCATATCAGCTGCTTCATGACAGCAGCAAAATTACAGTTATGAAATAGCAACAAAAATAATTTTATGGTTGGAAAACATGAGAGACTGTATTAAAGGTTCTCAACATCAAGAAGGTAGAGAAGCACTGATGTAGATGATCTTATGCATTTGCTGCCACAGCTTGGCAAGACCAGCCTTAGCACTACCATTTCATTAGTAAAGTCAGAAGGAAGGGCCAGCTGCTGGTGGTGGTGCACGCCTTTAATCCCAGCACTCGAGGAGGCAGACTCGGGTGGATCTCTGTGAGTTTGAGGTCAGCCTGGTCTACAAAGTGAGATCAGGACAGCCAAGGCTACACAGAGAAACCCTGTCTCAACAAAACAAAACAAAATGAAAAAGGGGAAGGAGCAGCCGTGTTCAAAGCTACCTGTTTGCAGCCAGACCATCTTGATACCAGATATGGAAGCCAAGATAGTAATCAAGCTTTGCTTATTGGATGTACCAGTAGTAAGTCTATTTCTGGCCACTGGCCAAGATTTTCAGAGATATTAATGGATGTGTAAATTTAAAACATAAAATTGAATAATTGTGATCTGGGGCAAGGTTTTCCTCTCATGCAAACAGGATGATCACAGAGGTTTGCTTTTATCAAGATTGTAATGAATAAATAATCTGACAAATACTGTAATTCAAACTGATGCATATTTAATAAATAGGCAATAAGGTTATAGCTCTTATTATAATAAGCAAAAGTAAATTACCGCCTGATGTGGAATAATGTACTGACTTGATAATAAATTCCTACAATCTTGATTCATAAGTACATGTACATGTACCTTCAGTTTCCCTCTTTTATTAGACATATAATTCCATGTATTGTAAGGCACAAGTAAAACAATGACTTACAGGTCATCTTTTAAATCTTGAGGACACACACGTCCATTTCAATCCACTGGCTATAGATAAATATGTGGAGAGGGGTGATACTATGAATACTTCATACAAATTTAAAACTAAAAGACACAAAATATTATGGCCTTAAAAAATATCAAATAGAGGAAAAGCAGGAGACCCTTTTAGTTAATCTTGGGCTTTGCCTCCACATCCAGGTCCTGGCTTTCCTTCCTATTAGCTGGTAATGCCGGGCTAGTTACTTTTCCCACCTATGAAATGGAGTTTCTAACAGGAGCTAATCAGATTTGTGAGAATTAAATGAGCTAATGGGTATAAAATGCACACAATGAACACCATGACTTTACTGGGAAAAAAGAAAATAATATTCATTTGATAATCTACAAGTTAGTAATTTTTACTATGTAAATGGTGTTAGAATGTATCAGGAAATATAACAAATTAACAAATTAGCAGGTAACTGAAACAATTTTGCAAAATGAAATTCAAGCTTAAAACACAAAGGTAATAGCCAATGAATGAGTTTAGTTTTTGCTTCTTATTAAGCATTACTTATAATAAGGAGCTGGAGGACGAGAAGGCTGTACAGAGCTCTGAGAACCTGATGTGATCACAATTTCAGATGAAGAATTCATTTGGTCTTGTGTCTTACTCGTTATAAAGAACTGAGATTTTTAAGATGAGTGAAATCCCTCAATCAATAAAGATTTTGAAAAGTTAGGGGTATGGCTAGTTATAAGGAAATCTAAGCAGAGAACTCTGCAATTTGTAATTTGTTCCACTAAAGACGGCCCAAGAACAGAGCTGAGACTACAGACCCCGCGGAGGAGACACCCAGGTTCATGACAGCACAAACAACAGGCATGTGAATCAAATGTTATGTTTCCAAGTCTCCCCGTCGAGTCTCTTGTTAATGGAGTAGTAAGAATTACAGTAGTGAGCAGAAGAGCAGAGTGCACATCAGAGTGAGTTTAAAGTCTGCATAGGCTATCACAGCAATTATTAGGCATCTTGTCCTCAGTCCTTATGTCTATCAGCAGGATTTGCAACTTCTTGCAAATTTTTCGTTTGGGGTTAGTGTTTCTGAATCCAACTTAAAGCAACTACTGCTGCCTGGTGCTTATATGTCTAAAACAGGGACAATTGAGCATTGATGTTACTCCTGTAGTTTGCTTTCTTTAAACTGAAAAAAAAAATGTAGGTACATAACTGTGCCTATACTTAAATTTTTGATAATTTTAATAGAAAAAAGGAAAATATAAGATTCTGCTTTACAATGTCTTAATGTCTATAAAACATTGGGTATGGATTCTTTAGTTCAATGAATTTTAACAAATAAGTAAAACATTAGCAGAAAATGTTCATATTTGTTTGCTTTTTAATTTGTTCAATAAATATCTGGCTATGAGGGAAACACTGCAGATCCTCTTAGGAGTGTCAGAGACCATGGTTGCTATATGATTTCTCTCTAAAGCACTGATCTAAATTTTGATATTAAATATAAGTATTCTGAGGGGGGGGGCAAGATATCCTGGGAAGCTCACTGACTTAATAGGCTGTCTAATATCAAATTCTCACATCTGAACTTCTTATAATGGTGCCTTATGCCTAGAGAGGTAGAAGTTATTAAGTGAATATGCTAATTCATGAATAACACTATATACTTTAAGGTTCAGGGCTATAAGAAATTCTGGTATATGAAGTCACTGTGAGCCTGGAGAAGACTCCTAATTTCTGTGTCTTCAGATTTTATTTATTAAGGCAGGCATTAATGATACCTACTCTACTGAAATCACATATGTAGAAATATTTCAAAACACCATAAATATTCACAAAAATAAAGTATATCATCCTAATTATATAGCTCAAAATCACCCTTTAAATATATGTAGTTATATCAAGGCAACTCTTTCCTTCTTCAAATGTGGCAAGTCATGTTTTAAAATGTATATATTTGTTATTCCTTACTATTTAAAAGGAGGTTTAGAAAGTTAGCATGCTATCACCAGTCTTGATCTTCTGTTAGCTTGGTTTCTCCTCAGGAAATATAGGGTTCCCTACAGAGGTTCAGATGCCTGTGAATCCCATGACTTCCTAACCCTCCCCCCTCTTCACACAGTACAAGGAGGAAAAGCTGAGGGGAGAGCCTAAATACAGTGGGGTTGCAGCACTGAGGTTTGCCTTAAAACAAATGACCATCTCCTTCTCAGAGCAGAATCCACCAGGACTAAGTGTGATTGACTTTCCACTGCTGCCTCAATTACCAGCTCTTGAACTTGGCAGCATGAAATAATGCTCATACCAATTTTTATACAAAACATTGATTTTTTTTAACACAGAGATTACTTAATCCAGCCTACCGTGAAAATTCCAGAAATCTCTCAAGCTTAAATGCAGTTTGAATCCCTTAAGGATCTCTTACCAGCTCTCCTCTGACATGGGGGAGTCAATCCACTGCCACCAACAAAGGAGCAGGGCCCAAATGAAACAAAAGGGAACTTACCGACGCAGGTACATGATGAAGAGGAAGAAGGGATCACACACTTGACTTTCCAATCAACTCTATAGCATCCCTACATGTATTGGAGATCTACTCCTGGAAGAAATAAGGAAACAAATGACAAGTAGTTGAAATGGAACAAGTTTGACAAGTCTGAACACAGAAGACTCAGCCCATAGGACAGCTTGGAAAAAACAGTCAGAGAAAACATACTCCCAACAGGGAAGAAATGGTTTGCTTGTTCTTTCTTTCTTTCTTTCTTTCTTTCTTTCTTTCTTTCTTTCTTTCTTTCTTTCTTTCTTCCTTTCTTTCTTTCTTTCTTTCTTATTGATTTTCTTTGTTAAAGAAGAAAGTGGTTCCATGGTTTTAGAGAGAAATATATTAGGAATGCACTAGGATAAAGTGACTAAAGCAGATTGTTGGTAGGCATGTGACTATCTTAGAGACAACAACATAAAAGCACTCAGCAAGAAACAATCATGCAATTCTTGGTGAAAAACACTTCTCTTCAAGTTTCAGGATACAGTGAACTTTTCAGTGCACAATGCTAGTTATCATAAAAGAAACATTATTATAATAATCGATACACTAATAATTTATTTTAAATGCCTACTATCAGAATCTGGACAAACAAAGAAATATCAAATGAGATTTTTTTAATTGACCTAATGTAATCAACAGTAACATATGCACTAGAATTTAACAGACTGGAAAAACCTAACGAGAAGAACAAATTCTTTTATTTAGGCAAACAACACATGCATGAGTGCTTCATTATTCACTAATACCTTAGGAACGGAACAGAACTAAAGCCTTCATACTTTTACCTTTGTGCTCTTTTTAGGGAAGGTAACTTTTGAGAAATTCGAGCTTCTGACCCATCGCCTGCCTTCTGGAGCAGATAGACAAAACTTACAGTGGCCCCTGGTTTGTTCGTACAGTCATTCTGTACCATGGGGGAATGAATAGTCACTTTCTTCTTCCTGGGTGGCAGTTGAACACTCCTCTGTCCTTTTGCTTCTTCAGTCATTTCTTCGTTCTTACTAAGTTCCCTCTTTATTTGTTCCTACATCCCCGCCATTTACTATTTTAGCAAATTACTGCAAATGTAATAGAACTAAGAGTGATGATATGTGTGTATAAATGCCACAATAAAGTCAATACTTAAAACGCTAACTAAAAAATTAATAATATAAATGTTTTAAATATAGAAAAAAAACCTGTAAGTTATTCTTTCACCATTATGGAGACCGTACATCTAAAATCAAGATATCAAAAAGGCTGTACAGAGAAGACTCATTACTTGCTTTTTAAAATCATTATTATTGGAATACTGAGTGGTGAATTAATGACTTCATACATGCATGGCTATTGCTCTACTACTGAGTTATATACCAAGCCAGCTTTACTCTTAAAAACTTTAAAACAAGGTCTTGTTAGAGTACCCAGACTGCATTAGAACTTGCATTGTAGCCCAAACAGGGCTTAGACTCATGTCCTTCTGCTTCAGCTACCCAGGTGGCTGGAATAACAGGCTTGTACCATTAGGCCTAGCCTTTGCTTGCATTTTCCAGCACTGAAGGACCCAGGCACCCCTTAGTTCCTGTTTGGTAACTCCAACCTCTGTCTTCTGCATCTCTTCATGACTGCCTCCGATCTGTCTCTCCTTTTCTTTCTCACTTTTATTTTCAAATGTTACTGAAATATGTACATATAAGACATAAAACTTATTATATAATTCTTAAGCATATAATTCTCTGAATAAGTAGATTTACACCCACATTATGTTGCAATCATTGGAAATATCTGCCTCCTGAGCTTTTTTCTCTTCCAAAACTGAGATTCTGGATCTACTCTCACCAAATCCCCATTTTCCCCTACCTCCAAGCACCCAGAAACTACTATTCTACTATAGCACTGTATAATATTTAATTTAAATAAGCAAATACTAATTAATCAATTAATCAATTAAGTATAATTAGCATAATCTAACTCTTCATATTACCTCATGGAGGTGGAGTCATACGTGCCTCACCATGACTGACTTATTTCATTTAACATAAAATCCTTAGGGTACATCTATGTTATACCATGAGTCAGAATTTATTTTTAAGGCTGAATTAAATACATGGGGTATGTAATGGTTGCTCATGATTTGTTTATTTGCTCATCTCTTAGTCTGTTAGATTATGCTTACTTTTTTCTGATATAAATGATTTTTCTGTGAACATGAATGTAGAAATTTCTTTTGAGTACCTGTCTTTAATTATTTTGGCCATATACCCAGCAATGGAGATTCTGAAGTGTATAGTAATTTATGTTGAATTTTTGAGGAATCAACTAGTGTGCTCTGATGCATAGATGGTTTTAAATTTTGGTGTAGTCCAGTTTACATCTTTGTTCTTTTGTTGTCAGTCACTTTGGTAAGAAGTCCAACAATATCCACTGCCAAACTCAATGTCATGAAGTTTGACTACTATGTTTTCCCCAAGATTTGTATCCTTTAGCTCCTCAAGGCCTTTGGTCCCATTAGAGTTAATTTTTGAATGTGATGTAAGCTAAAGGGTACAACTTTATTATTTGGCATGTGATTAGATTTTACAATTAATTCTATTTGTTGTAAACATATCCTTTACTCATTGGATGATTTGTATTCTCATTCATTCATTTATTTGTCTGTTGTCTTTCTTCTAGGAAAGAATTCTTTAGGCAGAGTCTTTTATGTAGCTCTGGCTGTCTCAGAACTTACTATGTAGAACAGGCTGGACTCAAGAGTCACAGAGGTTCACCTGTTTCTGTCTCTGAAGAACTGAGATTAAATGCTTGTGCTTCTGTGCCTGGCTTGCACTCTTTTAAAATATATGTGTTTCTTTCTTTCATTTTTTTAAGTCTGTGTGTGTACGTGTTTGTGAATGCAGGGTCTGCTGAGAAGAGAACATGAGATCCCACAGAACTGAAGTTACAGGAGGCTGTAGACTGTCTCGTGTTGCTTGGGTTGGAACTCCTCTCTGCAGGAGCTGCTCAGGTTTACAATTGCTGACTCATCTCTGTGGCTCCAGCACTACACCCTTGATTACCTTTGCATCAAGTTTCAAAATCCAGAAGTATAAACCCTTACCCTTGGTTTTTAAAGCTGTGTGAACAGGATTCCTTGAAATTCTGTATGAATTTTGGTATGAATTGTATTTCTGCCAAAAAGTCATTGAGATGAGTAATGTCCTTGACTAGTAACCCCATATGTCCATTAGTTTTTGTTTTTCCTGTGAATGGATCACACTTTCTTATTTTTTTTTCATTGATGACTATACATAAAATATTATGATGTGGTAACCCTGGAAATCAGATTACCCTCTTTCCACATTTGTTATTGTTTCCTGTTATTTGTATGTTTACTGATTTCTTCAAAGTATTTTTTGTAAAGATTATATTCATACTTTTGATGGTCTCTAAAGTCTTGGGTTTTTGTTGGCTTGCTAGCTTTTTTTTCATTTTGTTTTTTTTTTTTGCTTGTTTGTTTTGTTTTGCTTTGTTTTTGTTTTGCTTAACAATAATTTACTTAAGTGCACAGAATCTAAAAACAAGAAAAAAGAAAAACAAAGTATTTTCCCAGATATTTTAAAATTGGCTCCGGGAAGAGGCATGCCTTCAACACAGCTAACCACATAACTCTTTCTTAGACTCCCTTTGGTCTCACCTGTCTTACTAACTTACCCCATGTTCAGTGGCTTCAAAATGTTTCTTCTATTTGCATAAGAATCTATACCCTTTTTTCCTATTAATATTAATGCGGACACTTTTAAAAATATCTGCTTGAAACAGTAAGTTGCAATTGTTAGCATTTCTCTAATAGGAAAGATTGAATGTTTGAGCTGCTGTTCTAACAGTTTCATTCCGAAGCTAAAACTGAAGCAGTTTTAGCGGAAGGGGCAGGGCATATAAGAATACCACTAAGCATTCTGAACTCTCTTGAGAGATGGTGGCTGTGAAAGCTTCTGTCCTTGAAACTTCCAGAGGGGCCTGTTTTTCCTGATCCAGGCTATGGCCTGCTAATGATGTAAAAATACTATGTGTCTATCTACTGCGTTGTTGACACTTTTAGTGAAGTAGGACAAGGTGGGAATGTGTAAATGAGTTAAAGTTGCCAGTCAATGCAACTAGTAGCAAATATTTGTTGTAAATATAACCGACTTTTTGAATTGAAAGATTACTGTGCAAAACTTCTGTTTCAATTGCTGCAACACCGAGAGATGAAATCTGGCTGTTTATTTTGTAGAGTTCAAAGGTAATCCTTTTGCAAGGTAATCCCTTTGAGCTTATTCTAACAACCTTGGAAAGTTTGCCCAGGTTGAGAAAACCTCTCTATTTCCTGGAACAAGTAAGCACAGAGGCAAATCATTGTTCTGGTGAAGAAAATGTACTGAGAGACAGTTTGGAACTAACTCAGCACATCATATGGAATACTACAAAATTTCTGGTCATAGTACATGCATATAGCTGACAAGAGTCCTCTGGTATGCCAGCACCCAGGAAAGTTCTACATCCTTCCTTACACTTATTTGACTTGTCTCCTGAGTGTAATGTGATGCCTCACTCTGGTTTTAATCAGATTTCTCTTAGAAATAAGTCACTGAAGATTTCATCAGCTAGGACCTTAGAAAACTGCCTGGTGATCCTCGGTACAGGGTCAACTTTTGTGAATGATTAGTGTCAACTTGACAGGATCTGTAGTCCCCTGTCATATAAGCCTCTAGGTATGTCTGGGGGATGTTACCTTGATTGCACTAATTGAGGTGGGAAGACCCGCCCACTCTGGGTGTGGTCAGTCCCTGCCTGTTACCCCAGACTATGTTAGTAGAGAATTGGAACCCAGAATCAGCATGCAGTTACTGCCTCCTGTTCCTTGTTAAGGATGCTATGTGACCATCCACTTCACGTTCCTGCTGTCTTCACTTTCCTGTTATATCAATTATACCTTGAAAATGAGCTCTTTATCCCCTCAATGGCTTTTGAGAAACTCAGATAAAAAGCTACAAAAAAACAAAACAAAAAAATCAGTCTGTGTTGGCATAATATTTTGTCTAATTTATTGGGGTTATTATATTTCTACCTTCCTTCCAATCCATTTCGATCCCTTCCAAATCCCCAACACTAGATAATAGGGGAAGAAGGTTGGAGAGAAAAAGGGTATAGACCTCTATTGGCTGCTTCCTGTTGATTAGGTACATAGATAGTTCCTTGGGGCAAGTGCAATCTTATCAGGATATCCAGCAGTCCAGCAAACTAGCAAGCTATCTATAACAAATGTAACATCAAACAGCAGCAGCAGGATGAACCAGCAGCAGTGGGGATGTGGTGGGGATGTGGTAGGGTAGGAGCAGCAGCAGGGAGAGCAGCAGTCACCTTAGGCCCCCTCAGGGCTCTCCCATTGATATCCTCTCAAGAGTTCCCAGAATTAAACTATCTGTAGCTGACACAAATCACACCCCTGATAGACCATTAGCTTCATCATAGTTAACTGCTGTGGACAATCTGAAGCAGCTCCATATCCCATACCCGGGAGTAGAACAAAAGCATAACTGGGTTTTTAAAGGAGCTAAAATTCTCACTCCAACTCTGTTTTGATAAACCTGATTACTACGTGGTTCTTAGACCATTAGAATTGTTCTATGGCTGAAATGGGGAAAAGTTTGGAATGCTGAGTGAAAAAAGCCCCCCGTAAGGGGCCATTCTGGTAGGATCTTGGAGGGTGAGGGTGCTGAGAGAAACTTGGACAGTGGAGGCCTGGCCCATGAGATTTCAGATGGGAACTAGAGCTCTGTCTGCAGCTCATCCACTCATATGGTATTTTTGTCAAGAATCTGGTTTTGGGAAAGAATCTTCACCAACCCTTTATCTGACAGAGGATGCATATCCAGTATATATAAAGAACTAAAGAAGCTGAAAAGCAGCAAACCAAGTAATCCACTTAAAAAATGGGGAACAGAGCTAAACAGAGAATTCTCTGTAGAGGAATACCGAATGGCAGAGAAGCACTTAAAGAAATGCTCAACCTCACTAGCCATTAGGGAAATGCAAATCAAAACAACCCTGAGATTTCACCTTACACCCATGAGAATGGCCAAGATCAAAAACTCAAGTGACAACACATGCTGGAGAGGTTGTGGAGAAAGGGGAACCCTTCTGCACTGCTGGTGGGAATGTAAACTTGTACAACCACTCTGGAAATCAATCTGGCGCTTCCTCAAGATCCAGCTATACCACTACTGGGCATATATCCAAAAGAGACTCAAGTACACAAAAAGGACATTTGCTCAACCATGTTTGTAGAAGCTTTATTTGTAATAGCCAGAAGCTGGAAACAACCCAGATGCCCCTCAACTGAAGAATGGATGCAGAAATTGTGGCACATCTACACAATGGAATATTACTCAGCAATGAAAAATAAGGAAATCATGAAATTTGCAGGTAAATGGTGGGATCTGGAAAGGATCATCCTGAGTGAGTTGTCCCAGAAGCAAAAAGACACACATGGTATATACTCACTCATATAGACATACAACATAGGACAAATCCACTAAAACCTGTGCATCTAAAGAAACTAAGCAAGAGAGAGGACCCTAACAAAAATGTCTAATCCCCATCTGGAAAGGCAAAGAGGATGGACATCAGAAGAAGAAGAAAACAGGAAACAACCTAGGAACCTACCACATAGGGCCTCTGAAAGCCTCTGCCCTTCAGACTATCAAAGCAGATGCTGAGCCTGATGGGCAACTGTTGGGCAGAGTGAATGGAATTTTAGGTAAGAACTGGGAAATAGTAAGAGCTGGAGAGGACAGGGTCTCCACAAGGAGAGCAACAGAACAAGAAAATTTGAACACAGGGAACTTCCCAGAGACTCATACTCCAACCAAGGACTATTCATGGAGATAACCCAGAACCCCTGCACAGATGTAGCCCAGGGCAGTTCAGAGTCCAATTGGGTTACATAGTAATGTGAAGAGGGACTGCCTCTGACATGATCTGATTGGCCTGCTCTTTGATCACCTCCCCCTGGGGGGGGAGCAGCCTTACCAGGCCATAGTAGAGGACAATGCAGCCACTTTTGATGTGAACTGATAGACTAAGATCAGAAAGGAGAGGAGAACTTCCCCTATCAGTGGACTTGGGGAGTGGCATGCAAGCAGAGGGAGGAGGGAGGGTGGGATTGGGAGGGGAGGAGTGAGGGGCTTATGGGGGGATGCAGAATGAATAAAGTGTAATTGATGAAAAAAAAGCATCAGAGTTCACATAAAAAAGAAATACATATAATTTCATTTGTGCTTATTAATAAATACAAAATTATTAATAAAAAAAAGAATCTGGTTTCAGTCTGCTGATGTCCTGAAAAGTTAAACAAGTTTGAATTTGAAAATAGAGAATAATTAATATTCTTTCTGACAGAAAGATTGTGTTGGGCCTAGTGTGACAGCCACTGTACTTGTCAAAAATATCATACTTATTGAAGAGAAGTATCCTATTCTGCATTGGGGCAATAGAAAGACTGTCCTGGTTGTAAAACCCTACCCACTGAAGGCTCCATCTTCTGAAGAGCCAAATTCATTTAAAGGAAGAAAGATTATATGTGTTATATATGTATTTTAATGTAAGTTTATAAAATAAAGTTTCATTTGGATGTATGTAAAGCCTATGATACAAAACAAAGACAAGCCAGCAAGACTGACCCAGTGATTGAATAGGGACAGAGTTTTTGTCTTAGGGTTGGCCAGTAATTGTCTCATTGGACTTAAGACCCATTTGGTAGAAAGGAGATTCAAGTCAAGTATTGTAAAGTTAGCCAATTACCCTTGGGTGGAAAGGTCTCAGTAGGGGAAAGTACTACTGTCATTTTCGTAAATCAATATAGTTTCTCATTGTATTATAAACCTTTATCCTTATAGCCACAAATAAGTATAGGTCTCCCCACTTCTATTACTTAGAGTTGTCATTACTGTGACAAAACATGACCAAAAGTAACTTGGAGAAGAAAGCATTTATTCCACCTTAGAGCTTATGAGTCCGTCAGTGAGGAAAGCCAGGGCAGGAACTCCTCACAGGAAGAGGAGCAAAGGCCATGCCAGATCACTGTTGACTGACGTGCTTCTTATGGCTTGTTCAGCCTGCTCTCTTACAGTACCTAGGGCCATCAGCCCAGGAGTACTACCCAGTATCTTGGGTCTTCCTATATGAAATCAAGAAAATGCAGCACAGACTAATCTAGTAGGGGAATTTTCTTAATTGATGTTCTCTATTTCAAAATGTCTGGCTTGTGTCAAGTTGACATGAAACTAGCCAGGGCATGCCTTACCAGAGAAGCTTGTTTTTGTAGCAGACAGAATGACTACGAAGATGCACAGCTGGTTAAAATGCAGAGAATAATTGACTACAGGATGCTCACATACAATATTGTGTTGTATGTGCACCAATAAAATCCTAGAAATGAAAAAAGATAGAAATATTCAAAGAGATAGAGGACAAGAATGCCTGTTAGAGTTTGCTGACTTCTAATATAATAGGAAAGCTGCTATAGTGAATTTGCAATCATATGGTTGCTTACACAATAATGACCATGCAAGTTGACATGCCAATCTAAAACTGGCACATTTCACAAGGTCCCACCCATAGATGAAGAATTATAAGCAATTAATGGATGCCAGAGAAGGAAGAAACAGGGAAAGGACCACTGTTCGGTTATACAATCCCAGTT
This sequence comes from Meriones unguiculatus, assembly GCF_030254825.1. Classification (NCBI taxonomy): domain Eukaryota; kingdom Metazoa; phylum Chordata; class Mammalia; order Rodentia; family Muridae; genus Meriones; species Meriones unguiculatus. The sequence continues at coordinate 160,208,503 of NC_083351.1, forward strand.
CCAACTCATCATCCCTGAACACATGTATCTATGAGAAAGAGTAAATGAACTCACTAAATTGTGTGTGTGAGTGTGTATAACAATAATAATTATAAAAGAGATCATGAATTTGAGTTTGAGTTGGAGGGGGAGCGGGAAGGGAGAGGGAGAAGTGGAAATGATGTAAATAAAGTATACTCATGTATTGAATTTGTAAAAAAAAAAAAAAAAAGTCAAATGGAATAAAGCCTAAAAATAAGAGATTATCTGTTTTTCAAAAGCCAGTGCGTAGGACAGTGTTTCCACAGGATCAGTGCACAAATGTTGATATGACTGTGATTCAAAGCCAGGCAATTTCTCTAGAGTGTAGCAATGCCATTTCGGTGGCTCTGGTTTTGTCACATGAAAGATGAAAGACTGTGAAGGTAAGGAAATCCTCATGAGGTCAGGCCATGTGTGCTAAGGTTGAAGTCCCAGAAAGATGTCCTTTAGAAGCCATGGTGTGCAGCTGTTGTGCTGAAGCCTGGGCTACACGGAGACTCCAGGAGAATGGAGATGTCAGCACCATGTAACATAGACCAGGAAGAGCTGTGCCAACAGAATGGAGGCAACCTAGGAGACAGTCAATGTATACTTAAGGCAGCTGTCTAAGTTAGGGTTACTGTTACTATGTTGAAACACCATGACCAAAAGCAAGTTAGGGAGGAAAGTGATTACTTGGCTTACACTTCCACATCACTGTTCACTATTGAAGGCAGTCAGGACAGGAACTCGAGCAGGGCTGGAACCTGGAAGCAGTCACTATGTGGAGGACATGGAGGGATGCTGCCTACTGGCTTGCTTCCCATGACTTGCTCCACCCTGCTTTCTTATAAAATCTAAGACCACAAGTTCAGGGATGGCCCTACCCACTATGGGCTGGGACTTTCCCCATTAATCACTAATTAAGATGTCTTACAGCCAGATCTTACAGAGGCATTTTCTCAGTAAGTTTCTCTCCTTTCTAGTGACTCTGGCTTGTGTCAAGTTGCCACAAAACCAACCAGCACATCAGCAGAGTGGGGAAGAGGGTTGACAAGTCTTTTAGAGCCCAGTTGATTACATTACCTTCTCTAGATGGATACAGAATTTCAGTAGTGTTTGCCTTATGGATTTTAGTTTTGCTTTTGTGTGATCATTTCTTCCTCTGCCCTGGTTCTTCTACTTTAAAGTAGGAATGATTACTTCATATCATTATAGGTTGGAAGTATGTAAATTGTTTTATTTTTTTTTTTTTCATAAAAGGTTACAGTTACAAAATCTTTGGATTTTGTAGTGTTGAATTTTTTTTGTTTTTTTGTTTAGTTTCTTTTTTTATTAATTTTATTTTTTCCTTATCAGTTACATTTTATTAACTCTGTATCCCAGCTGTATCTTGCTCCCTCATTCCCTCCCAATCCCACCCTCCCTCCCTCATCTCCACCGTTCCCCTTTCCAAGTCCACTGATGGGGGGGGCTCCTTCCCATTCATCTGATCCTGTTTTATCAGGTATCTTCAGGACTGGCTGCAAAGTCCTCCTCTGTGGCCTAACAGGACTGCTCCTCCCTTGGGGGGTGGGGAGGTCAAAGAGCCAGCCATTGAATTCCTGTTAGAAATAGTCCTTGTTCCCCTTACTATGGGAAACCAGTTGATTACTGAGCTACCACGGGCTACATCCGAGCAGAGGTTCTAGGTTATATCCATACATGGTCCTTGGTTGAATTGTTGGAACTTTCAATGTTGAGTTGAATGCCTTTTTGTTATCAGGTGGTCATGGGTCTATACAGACAAGAGGTTATGGATTAAAAGTGGTGTGTTTTAGTTTCAAGTTGACAGTTATGGAGTCATTATGTATAATATTGATCATCGACTTGACAGGATCTAGAAATACGTGAGATGTGGGCCCCAAGGCATGTCTGTGAGCCATGATCTAGATTGCATTAACTAGGGTGGAAGCCATGCCCATTTTGGAAGTCATTCCTGGGTGGGATCCCAAACTCTGTTAATAGAGAAACGGGAACAGTATTAACAGTTATTGATGCCTGTGGCCAAATGTTTCCAATTCCAAGTCCAATGTGGTGGACTGCCTTGAACTGTGAACTAAAATAAACCTTACCCCCATTAAGTGACTTTGTCAGAGAATTTCATCACAGCAACAAATGATAAACCAAGACACCCTTGCAAGTTACAATGGTCCAGGCAGTTGAAAGCTGAGAGGAAAGAATGCCTGCCGCAAAGATGGAAGAGTTACCAGTACATTTCAAGTTGCTTTCCTGCACTTCTTAGGGATGGAAGCATATATAGAGGCCAGTGTGGACTACAAAACAAGTCCAGGACAGCCAGAACTATTACACAGAGAAACCCTGCCTCAAAAAACCAAAACCAAAAACAAAAACAAAAAAAACCAACCAAACAAACAACAACAAAAAAGAATCTAAAGCCCACCTAACAGGAGTTGAGGATAGACATGGTTACCACAGGCTAATGAAAGAAAGGGGGGATGGGAAGATGCTTGCCTGTGGGTACAATAGTACATTTAGGCAGACATAATTTCTGGTTGTCAATACCACAATGAATACAGTTAATAATAAAATAGACAATAGAATACAAGATTTTAATGTGTTCATCATAGATCAATGATGAAAATGTAAGGTGATGGCACAGTTGTTGCTGTGATCAACTGCTATGCAATATGTACGTTGAATCTAAACATCTCATTATACCTCATAAATACGGGCAATTATTACATTTCAGTTAAAATTTATTTTTTTAAGGAAAATAACCTAACAGTCATTTTAAGAGTTGGTTATTAAAACTCAAAGTACAGCTAAGCAGCGGGCAGATGAGCTAATAGATTGTTAGAGTTTTATTGTTTAGACACAATAAAACACATATCTGCTGTGCTTGGGAAAACTAAAGAACTCAAACCTAAGACAACACAGCTGCGTGATGTCTGAGAGGTTTGTTCTGCTAACCCTCTGAGCCCTCACCATTTATAATAGCATAGTCTTCCTTTTGAAAGAGCCAGCCTTTTAATCCTTCTGCAAGCCCCTCCCCCCTCCCCGGTATTATACACTTCTACTAAACAGGCTATCATGTACTTTGACTGAGAATGAAAGGGAATGAGTGGGTATTGAAAGGATTCCAATACTGAATTAATATTTCTGCTCTTGACAATAGCCTAGGGCCTGACTGATTGAGGAAGTGGAGAACTAGATAAAAAAGTATTCGCTAACTAGGAGCATTTTTCAAGATCCTGAATTTAAGGTGGTGGTTTGAATGAGAAATGTCACTACAGACTGACGTTTCTGAGCACGTGGCCGCCAGCAGGTGGCACTATTCTGTCAGGTTATAGAGTCTGGAGAAGGTTCAGCTTCTCAGAAGGAGGTAGAACACTGGGATTAGGCTTTAAGAGGTTATATCCCCACTTCCTCCTTCCCTTCCTCCCTCTCTCTTCCTCCCTGAACCCCTGCTTCCCTCATCAACTGTCCTTTCTCATTTTTATTCTGTTCTAGGTCTACTATTTCCTACTTTTTGTGTATTTTCTTTGTCTCACTGTCAATATCATTTTCGTTCTTGGTCAAGGTGAGCAAGGTAGCATCTTTCCTCAACTATTTAAATATTGATATGCTGTTTATTTTATATTCTTGAACTTCTGAGACGCTGTGCTATCTCATCTGTTATTCTCCTGAGAAAGTTCAAAGTGTTTATTTTGGAATATGTCTTCATGTTTCCCAAGAGAAATCAACTATTGTTTCTGGCATTGTGAACTGAGGAAGAGCCAAGCCTGCCCATTGCCTGTGCCAAGGTGAGTTTTAAGGAACAGGTTTGGTGTGAATTCCAGGCTTGAGATCTTACAGGCCATAGTGACTATTACAGCTCACTCTATTTTGCTGACTGTCTAGCACCAACTGCCTTTCCTAGTGGGAATCACACAGGTAAACTCTCAAGACTGAAGCAGTCCCAGGGTTGGGGAGATGGCTTCAAAGTTAATGTGCTTGCCACAAAAAACAAGAATATCCAAGTTCAGGTCTTGACAGTATACAAAAGGTCTCATGTGATGATAAAAGTGTATCATTTTTAAAGTAAAAATTAAATATATGAATAGATATTTTATGTTTGTTACATAATAGGATAATGTAACATTACATAAAAACTTCAAATTTCGATTTGCTTAAGAAGACATATTGGGAGAGAATGTTGGATTTTTCTTTAATATCATTTGCTACAGGAAAAAGCTTATACAGCATCCTATCTTGAAGTTAAAGTAGGATGCATTTTGTAAAATAAGATGAGCCAGAAGATGGCACTCGAGCTGCATGTTTGGTCTACCTGAGATGGTGGTGAGTGAGTTTCCCATTTCCTAGACTTAGCTAGGATAAAATTATATTGACGGATTGTTTCATCCAGTTCTTGTTTCATTTAGGTTGTCTGCTTGCTTAAGAAACATTTCTATCAACAAAATGTCCTTCCATTAATTCTTTCATTTGATTGCCACAAATACCTCTTCCTGGGCCAAATATAATATAATATAATATAATATAATATAATATAATATAATATAATATAATATAATATAATATAATATAATATAATATATACTGTCAATTTATAAAAGAAAAAATCTTTATTTTAAATATATTATTAATTGATAATGTTCTTTTTTTACTTCCTCTATTTGTTATTATTTCTTATTCACTTTCCATTCTTGTTATAGTGCTATCTCTCCTTCCCCTCCCAGTCCTACCCTGACTCCCCTTCCCTCCCCTTTTGGAAAAGGGGAGCTCCCTTTCCCCTCCAGCCTAGGTCATCAAGTTGTACCAGGACTGAGCATGTTCTCTTTCCCTGTGGCCTGGCAAAACAGTCCTGCCAAGAGAAAGTGATCAAAAAGCTGGCAAGTGAGTCCATGTCCAATTCAGTTCCCATTTCCATTACAGAGGACACACATGAGGCCTAAGCTGCCCATCTGTTACATCTTTGTAGGGGGGCTAGGTCCAGTTCACGCATGTCCCTTGGTTGATGCTTCAGTCTCAGCAAGCTCCACTGGGCCCTGGTTAGTTGGCTCTCTTGGTCTTCTTGTGGAGCTCCTGTCACCTCCAGGTGCTTTTCTCTTTCCTCCCATTTTCAATTAGACATCCTATGCATTACCCAATGTTTAGCTGTGAGTCTTTGCATCTGCTTTGAGGTGCTGTTGGGTAGCACCTTTCAGAGGACAACTCTGTCAGACTCCTGTCTACAAGTTTAGCAGAGCACCTTTGATAATGTCAGAATTTGGCACTCTCCAGTAGGGAGGGTCTTTGGTTGGGCCAGGCATTGGTTGGGCATCCCCTCAATCTCTGCTCTATCTTGTCCATCTTTAGCCCTGCACATCTGGTAAGCAGGTTAAATTTTGGGTCTAAGTTTTTGTAGGTGGTTTGGTGTTTCCTCCCTCTGCTAGGAGACTAGTCTATTTCGAGGGTGCTCTTTTCAGTCTCTATGGCCTCTGCTACTCTGCTTGAGTTCCCCTCATATTCTCCCAAGAGCCTACCCTGACTTAGGTCTCCAGCTTGTCACAGAGATACCCCCATCCTCAGTTTCTCTTTTGTCTACAGGCCTTCTGTCCTAGTGCCCTTGTTCTCCTCAGGTCTGATCTCCGTCCACCCTCTTAACTCTCTGCACCCCCTCTCCTACCTCGTTTCTTCTCCTCAGCCATTACCTCTGTCTATTCTATCTCCTCTTCTGAGTGAGATTTATGATCCTCACTTGGATCTTCTGTGTTACTTATCTTCTTGGGGTCTGTTACTTGTAGTATGCTTATCATGTACTGTATGGCTAAAATCCACTTATAAGTGAATATATACCAGGTATGTCTTTCAGGGTCTAAGTTACCTCACTCAGAATGATCTTGTCTAGTTCTATCCATTTGCCTGCAAATTTCAATTTTTTCTTTTTTCTTTTAATTTTTATTAATTATACTTTATTCACTTTGTATTCCCTTGTTTTTTCAATAGCTAAGTATAATAGCATTATACAATACAATACATTGTACAATACATTTTACAGTACAATAGCATTGTATAAATGAGCCACAGTTTCTTTATCCATTCTACTCATGAGGGATATCTAGGTTTTTCCAGATGGGGATTGCATTAAGCGTGTATCTTGCTTTTGGTAAGATGAACATTTTTACTATGTTAGCCATACCAACCCACAAGCATGGAACATCTTTATATCTTCTGATATCTTCTTCAATTTCTTTTCTTCAGAGACTTGAAGTACTTGTCATTCAGGCCCTTCCCTTGCTTGGTTAGGGTTACCCCAAGAGTTTTTATATTATTTGTGGCTATTGTAAAGGGTGTTGTTTCCCTAATTTGATTCTCAGCCCATTTGCCATTTGTATACAGGAGGGTTAATAATTTTTTAAATTAATATTGTGTCGAGCCACTATTCTGAAGATGCTTATTAGCTGTAGGAGTTCTCCTGTGAAATTTTTGGGTTCATTTATAAACAATATCATATAGTCTGCAAGAAATGATATCTTCCTTCTCAATTTGTATTCCCTTGATCTCCTTTAGTTGTCTTATTGCTGTAGCTAGAACTTCAAGCACTATATTGAAAAGGTATGGAGAAAGTGGGCAGCCTTGTCTTGTCCCTTATTTTAGCAGAATTGCTTTGAGTTTCTCTCCATTTAATTTGATGTTGTCAATTGGCTTGCTGTATTATTATGTTTAGGTATAGCCTTGTATCCTTCATCTTTCCAAGAATTTCATGATGAAGAGGTGCTGGATTTTGTCAAAGGCTTTTTTCAGCAGCTAATGAGATGATCATGTGTGATTTTTTTTTCCTTTGAGTTTGTTTATGGTGGATTATGGTGTTGGATTTTTGTATGTTTAACCATCCCTATATTCCTGGGATGAAGTTTATTTGATCATGGTGGATAATGTATTTGATGTGTTCTTGGATTCGGTTTGCAAGTATTTTATTTAGTATTTTTGCATCGGTGTTCATGAGTGAAATTGGTCTGAAATTCTAGTTCTTTGTTGAGTGTTTGTGTGGTTTAGGTATCAGGGTGAGTGTGGCTTCGTAGAATGAGTTTGGCAATGTTCCTTCAGTTTCTATTTTGTGGAATAGTTTGACGAATATTGGGATCAGCTCTTCTTTAAATGTCTGGAAGAATTCTGCTCTATGACCATCTGTACCTGTGCTTTTTTTAGGTTGGGAGGCTCTTGATGACTGTTTCTATTTTGATGACTGTTTAAAATGGTTACCTGATTTGGATTTAAATTTGGTAAGTGAAATCTATCCAGAGAATTGTCCATTTCCTTTAGATTTTCCAATTTTTTGGAATATAAGCTTTTCAAGTATGACTTATTGTTTTTTATGGATTTCCTCATTGTCTGTTCTTATGTCCTCCTTTTTGTTTCTGATTTTGTTAATTTGGTGGATGATGTAATGATGTGTTCTTGTGTTCTCCCTCTGCCTTTTAGTTAGCTTAGCTAAAGGTTTGTATATCTTTTTTATTTTCTCAAAGAACCAGATCTTGGGTTCATTGATTCTTTTTATCAATTAAAATAAAATTTCTTTTTATTTTTTATAAATAAAATAAAATTTAATAAATTTAATTAAATAAATTTTATTTATTAAAAAATAAATAGAATAATAAAAATTAAAATACATTTTAATATTTTAACTAGTTATAACAAAGCAGGGATATGGGCCTCAGACGTTGTAAGCCTATGATGACATTCTTAACATTTCGGTTCATGGAAGCTAATGATTTGTTAGTATGCTCTAAAAGAATTTACCTAATAGTGATGTTGGTTCACACACACAGTTGGGCAATGAATGGCTCTTAAAAAGGCTAAAGACAAACTTAGAAAATCAGTCCTTGGACCTGCAGAATTCCAATTCTTGAGACTCATAGACTTTATAATAAATTCCTCATAACTGTAGAATTTAACATATCTGTGACATTTTTGTTTATGGTAGACTCAAGAAATTTGTTAGAATAAGTGATCATATAGGTGCTTCCTTGGATAGTAGAGGTTTGTTTTATCATGGCTGTGATGACAAACATGTCATATAATCTATGAGGCAAGAATAGTAGCCATTAGTCACACTTGACTGCTGTTTTTGCTTACACATGATTAGTCCAAATGAGGAAATTAAAGTTTAATTTTAAAAATTAACTTAAATCTATGTTGTAACTACCATGCTAGACAGAATATCTTTTAGGGCTTTGTGATACTTTGTAAGTTTCTCTACTCTGCAGTACCGTGGGTGACTGCCTCAGCTGAATTCATAAATGCCATTTCAAGTGAAAATTATGTATTTGATCCGAAAACAAACTTACAGAAGCTACTCTTAGAGTATTACAGGAAATTCCACTATTTGTACCTCTCTGTTTTCTTTCTATGGTTTATTTGCAAATGGATCGCCTTTCAATTTCCTTCAGACAAGTTCAGTTTCCAAGAGATGCATGATTATGTAGATGTGCTGGGGCCATACACACTCCTAGAACTTAAATGCATGTTTTTTTCAGTAATGGTCTCATCGTAGCTGTTCTTAACTGAAGGTGGTCTTGCTCTACTGGAAGCATATTACATCAACTGTAAGCAGTTTTGATTGCCACAACTTGGCAGAAGAGTGGTGGGGAACTGGGTTCTGCGGGCATTTTCTTTATAGAAGTAAGGAATGTTATCAAGTGGCCTAGAGTGCCGTGATGGTCTCCCTCCTCTCCCAAACAAACAAAAACAGAAGAAAAGCACCAGTGACAAAGTGTCAGCAACATGGAAGTTGAGCAATCACTCGCAGAAACAACTCAGAGAGAATGTTGCATTTATTACCATAGTATCATTCAATATGTACAGTGTAACATGTTAGGTGAGACTCATACTTGATACAAAACCTCCGTGAAAACCTTATCACAGGAGATAGCTCATCAATTTTAAAAAGAGGGTAAAGATTTAGATGTACACAGAATAAGTCTGAGTTTGGTTTGATACTACTCTATACTCACATGAGATATTGCAAAATGTGAAAATAAGTACATATGGAAATGACAGTTTCATCAATAAAATTAAGGTATTCTAGAGATGCTCTCCTAATTATTTGAATGTTTTAAATAAATATTCTATTGCAGAGTATACCTGTCACTTAACAGTAAATTCAAATTTCACACAACAGCATCTTGACAAACATCTTGTATCAAACATTTTGTGAATATCAACTGGTACTTTAGTTTCACATGTCAGGTGTTTATATTTTTGGAATTAACTTATACTAACTTCCCATCCTATTCATATTTAATATTCTAAAATGGTTAAAAATAAACATGCTTAATAAAACAAATTAAGATAAAATAAAATACAATTGAAAAATAAATTTATACAAGTATTAACACCTCTCATTTTAGAGATGGAGCTGAAAGTAACCTTCTTAGATTCCTGAACATTTAGATTTCATTAATAAAAAGGATAATAAACATAACTTTTTATTTCCAAGTATAGAAATGTATTTATTCAAGTAAATATCTATATCTCTTCTTTTATGTTATGCTAAAAAAAACATGGTGGGTACACTGCTTCAAAATATACATCAGCTAAGTTGTCTAAAGGAAAAAAACAATATGCACAAATATAAATAAAAAATTTCAGAGAAAAGTTTAATGCTTATCTGAAGATGAAAGGGAATAGTATTGCTCTTCACAACCTCCGGGGTGCTAGCTTCATGTCCAGTGCTTCCTCCATCATTTTGTCACCATTGGCTTAGACTCGTTAATTCTGTCTATCTCGTCAGTAGAGCAACAAACTGCCAATGAGGACTTTTGATGAAGAAGACAAAATCTATGGCGGCATCAGAGAAGGAAGGCATCTCTTGAGAAAAAAAATGGTGGATGGACAATTAGCATTTATTCAATTTCCACATTACTGTAAGTTGAAAAAAGTATGAAGTAGGAGAACAGAGGTGAGCAGGGAGGTAATCAAACACTTTGCAGACTGTTCAGTCTTTCTGAAGCAGACAGCATCTTTTGCATTCATAGTCAGTGGGACCCTTCCATTGATGTGAAAAAACAAAAAGTCTGTCCTCTTCTGACTTAAGAGGAAGAGGCATACTCATTTGCATCTTGAACTAGATGACAAAGCAACATGGCAACAAAGACTGAATACTGAGTACAATTTGCCAGAGGCCCTGTGTGACATGCCAGGTTGGATAAAGGGGTGGCTGTTGCATTAGATATTAGTTTTAGATTTAATCCAGTTCCTATAATGAGTCACTCTGGTGTAAATTCCGGGCTTGTTTTCTTTTCCACAGTCTATTCCCCAACTAACAATTCCGAGAAGATACCAGATACTGCTATCATGTAAGATAACCAGAGGCCCCCCAGAATCACCCTAGAAAAGAGAAAAAAAACATGTTGTCAATTCAATAAACAAAAAGTGACAGAAATGAGAGCTAACTGACACCCGACTGTCTAGCAAATTCATACTTGGAACTAACTTGAGAGCTCCGCCCCCACCATGATGCCTTATTTGACTCCATTAGCTAGAAGTGATGCCTTGTTTCAAATTAGATTCTCACCCTGTTGCACTCTCACTCATCAGTAGAAGGGTGTTCTGGAATGTTCTGTCAATTGTGCAGCACTTACTACTGAAAGGCTAAGGCAGAATTCCCAATAAACACACTTAAAGTTTCTAAATCGTGAGGACTCCTCAGTTTTCTTTAGCCTAAGCTTTCCACAAAAGGTTTAAAGTTTATCTTAAGTAAGGACTGTATCCTTTCCAGAAAACATACCCTGTGATAGCCTATTACAGGTTCTTAGACTGAGGGAAACAATGCAGCGTGAAGGAGGCAGGGGCTTCTGGTGCAGCTTTGAAGCCCCTTCCTTTCCACATTCTTCCTGTTCTTCTTTGTCTCTTCCAGAGTCTGGTGCACAGTGTGAACATGGCAGCCACTGAAGGGGATCCTCCCCAGGTCCCTTCCCTGAGATCTCCATTTTAAGCGAGATCCGAATGCTCTAACTGTACTAATGGTAAAAGGCAGTAAGGAAGCACGAGCCATTGAGAAGAGAATGTCAACTCCTGTGTAGATCATGTTTATTCTCTAAGCCATGTGATTCTGTTGTATGTTGGAAATAAATGTGATTCTCCTTCTCAGAGAGTGAATGAAAGGATTCCCTTGCATTCTAGAATGTGTAGCTGAATCCTGACTTTCTCCTTTTGTTTCTGTAACCTGTTCCCTAATGAGATTGTCAGTTCATTACCTTTTTATTTTTTAATGTTACATCTGAACAGGGATTCTAGATTATATCCATACATGGTCCTTGGTTGGAGATACAGTCTCATAAAAGACCTCTGTGCCCAGATGTATTAGGTCCTTGTGGAGCTCCTGTCCTCTCCAGGTCTTACTAACTCCCCCTTCTTTCATATGATTCCCTGCCCTCTGCCCAAGGTTTGGTTATGGGTCTCAGCCCCTGCTTTGCTACACTGTTAAGTAGAGTCTTTCAGGGACCCTCTGTGGTAGGCTCATGTCTTGTTACTTGTTTTCTCCTTCTTCCAATGTCCATCCCATTTGTCTTTCTAAGTGATCATCTTACCCTGGGTTCTCTTTCTTGTTTATCTTCTTTAGGTGTACATGTTTTAGCATGTTGAGTATATACTGTGTGTGTCTTTCTGCTTCTGGGATAGCTCACTCAGGATGATATTTCCTAGATCCCACCATTTGCCTGCAAATTTTGTAATTTCCTTGTTTTTAATTGCTGAGTAGCATTCCATTGTGTAAAAGTACCACAATTCTGTATCCATTCCTCCATTGATGGAGATCTGGGAATGGCTGATTCTTTGACCTCTCCTCCCCCAGAGGGAGGGGTAGCCTTGCTAGGCCACAGAGGAGAACATTGCAGCCAGGCCTGAAGAAACCTGATAACCTAGGGTCAGATGGAAGGGGAGGAGGACCTTCCCTATCTGTGGACTTGGAAAGGGGCGGGGGGGGGTGAGATTGGGAGGGAATGAAGGAGAGGACTACAGCTGGGATACAAAGTTAATAAACTGTAACTAATATTAAAAAATAAAATAAAAATAGAAACAAAAAATTAAAAAAAACATTAGTTTCCCTCAGTAATGTCTGTAGTAAACTTTGGTGCCCAAAATGTTGAATAAATAAGTTAATGAATATTTCTTACTATCACATGACAGCCAATGACGGGTCAACCTTTGCATACAACAAATGTCACACATATGCCAAATTATCAGAGTCAGTATTGATTTCTCAAGGAGTCATTATGTTTTTGTGCCAAGTCACAATGCTATATAGGTCACATCTTGAATTTCGTAGTTATTTTTAACCCTTCAAATAACCATATTTTAGAATTGATACTGTGCTTAAATGCTTAAAATTAATGTGTTGTAACTATGGAGAAAATGTTGTTTGTGTAATTTGAAAAATAATCTGTGACATACTACAGTCATAGGAATGAGTGCAGATTGTTTTTCCTAATAGTGTAATTCTATTTGGGCATAAGCTATTCAGGGTCAAATGTCAGTAGCTCTTGTCTCCCTGTGGCTTAAAGTTAGTAGAAGGAGATATTCAAAGTTCAGTTATGACTGAGCCTTGGTTCTGTGGCTTAATGATTGTTTTCTACTATCCATCTGAATTACTGGTCTCTACTAAGAGTTCTGATTTGCAACTGGAAACCTTGTTGAGATAGCTCCATTCAGTAAGATGTTTCATGGAGGTTATGTGTTTTGGTGTTATTCAGTCATTTTTCATATCTCCTCTTTCCTGCCTAAGTTAATTTCATGGATTTGTGTTAAATGGCGTTACCCTATGGTAAGTGATTTCATCCTTATCGACTGGAGACATTTTTGTGGATTACAGTGTACTTACCTCACAGGCATCTAGTTTTCCTGTCAAGAATCCAGCACATATCATTCCTGATGATACAGCACCACCATATACATTAACTTGGTTACATACATCATTACTTATGATTTCAATTTCAACCTCTTGTAGAGAATTGGGAAAGGGGCCTATAAAAGGAAGCAATGAACAGATGAGGAACTGTTGGAAGACTTTTTATTCTGACAACTCATCCTAAAGTTGAAACACTCATCCTAAAGTTGACTTTTTATTCTGACAACTCATTCTAAAGCTTAAACACTCATCCTAAAGTTGAGGAATTTGGAACTAATGACAGTGTTCCAGAATCAGTTACACTTTGGGGTGACTTCTGTGTAGAGATACTATATTTGGTACATTTATTGATATCATCTATTTGATCCCTGCAAAACTGTCAAAGATATAGATATGAGTATTCTGGATTTTTAGCTAAGAAAATTGAATATCACCTGGTTAAGAGTCTTGCCCTGATCACCCAGATAAATAATCACATAAACAATGCCAGTTTAAACACAAGGTATTTATCATCATCTGGCAACTACCCAGAATTCTTTTACAAGCATCATTTTACAAAGGACATGGAACACCAACAGTTCAGGCTCTTAAGATCAAAGATAATAAATGAGACCTCATGAAATGGAAATCTTCTATAAGGCAAGGGACACTGTCAATAGAACAAAACAGCAGCCTACAGAATAGGAAGAAATCTTCATCAACCCTACATCTGACAGACGGCTAATATGCAAAATATATAAAGAATTCAAGGAATTAAACTCCAACAAACCAAATAATCCAGTTAAAAATGAAGTACAGAGCTAAATGGAGAATTCACTCTAATTAGGAACCTCTAATGGCCGAGAAGCACTTAAAGAAATGTTCACTGTCCTTAGTCATCAGGAAAATGCAAATCAAAATAACCCTGAGATTCCATTTTATACCCATCAGAATGGCTAAGATCAAAAACTCAAGTCAGACCTAATGCTGGCAAGGATGTGAAGCAAGGGGTACACACCTCCATTGGTGCTGAAAGTGCAAACTTGTACAACTGTGTTAGAAATCTGGTGCTTTCTCAGATAACTGGGAATAGTTCTACCTCAAGATCCAGCTATACCACTCCTGAGCATGCACTGAAAAGATGCTCTACACAGCTATTAAAAATAATAACAACATGAAATTTACAGGCAAATGGATGGATCTGGAAAAGCTCACCCTGAGTGAGGAAACCCAGACCCAGAAAGACACACCTGGTATGTACTCACTTATAAGAGGATATTAGCCATATACTACAGGATAACTATCCTATAATCCACAAACCCAGAGCAGCTAAGTAACAAGAAGGGCCCAAGTGGGGATGTTTGAGTCTGACTTAGAATGGGAAATAAAACAGATAGTGGAAGTGGATGAAGAGAGAGAACTGGGTGGGAAAGGTGGGGGGAAGGGAATGAGGACGGGGATCAGGTATGGGGAGAGCAGTGGGGGTGAGTGGGCTGGGAGGGAGAAGGGAAACCTATGAGGGGCATTTCCGGGACAAGCTAGAGACCCGCAGCAAGGTAGGCTCCAGGGAGAATATGTGGGTGACTCTAGCTGAGGCTCCTAGTAGCGAGGGAAATAAAGACTGAGGGGTCACCTCCCAGAGCCAAGAAAGACTTCCAGTGAGGGGCTGGCAACACCAACCCACCCACAAAACCTTTTACCCAAAATTTATCCTTCCTACAAGGTGTGCAGGGATAAAGATGGAGCAGAGATTGAGGGAATGGCCAATGACTGGTCCAACTTGAGACCCACCCCATGGGAGAGCGTCAGCCCCTGACACTATTAATGATGTTCTGTTACACTTGCAGACAGAAGTCTAAAATAACTGCCTTCTGAAAGGCTCCACCCAGTAGCAGATAGAAACAGATGTAGAGACAGTGGTGGGGTAGTCTTGTGGAAAACATGGGAGGATAGAGAGATCTAGAGTGGACAACAATTCCGCAAGACCAACAGTGCCAACTAACCTAGGCTCCTGTGGACTCACAGAGACTGAACTACCAACCAAAGAGCATGCATTGACTGGGCCTCGGTGGCCTGCACATATGTATCTGATGGGAAGCTTGTTCTTCATGAGGGTTCCCCATCAATTGGAACAGGGCTGTCTCTGATATGGACTCTGTTGCCTGCTTTTGGATCACTTTCCCCTAGCTAGGCTGCCTTATCTGCCTCGTTGGAAGGGGATCTGCTTCATCCTGATAAGACTTGATGTGCTGGGGTAGGGAGGGTGGCAGAGGGGCTTCCCTTTTCTGAGGCGAAGGGGGAAAGAGAGAAGCAGGTGAGAGGAGAGAAAGCCAGGGGCTGTGATGTGCAATTGGGTTGTAAAGTGAATGGATGAATAAATTAATTAATTAATGAGAAAAAAAAACCCTGCAAAGTAAGGCATAAACTAAAGCCAAAAAAAGTGTATGGATACTATTTATAGCTGAAGTCTTCATAATTTTAAAAATTTCTGTTTTGATTTTTATGGGACTATCTTGATTTATACTTTGTAATTTCGTATTTGTTTGGGGGTTTCCATGCAGAAGCAGCATAGGTTTGCACTTTTGGTGTCCTTGTTTCTCTTGAGATACTCACCATTCGCTTTCAGTGCTCCCCATCCAGTGACAAACACTTTGCTCTTCGGCAAGACCTGAAAAGTAGCATCAGGGAGACAGACTCTGCGTACATTTTCAGAATACTGGATGGGGCTGGAGAGCTTGACCACAGCGATATCGTCATCGTGTTTGTGAGCTGCGTAGTTCTCGTGAATGATGATGGATTCCACCCTCCGAGTCGTCAGTGGACGGCTTAAGGTTGTCCCAAAGCTGACTGTCCACAGTTTGGGGTTTTTGTAACTGATCACAAATGAAAAGAAGAACAAGTTCATTTCTGGTCTAGAGTTGCCCAGGATTCTGGATGAGCAGTGGGACATAAGTGCGGGAGAATGGCACATCCTTTAAAGGATTTGGCCTTTCCCGCCATCTCATTTTTAGGCTTTCCCATCCTGACCTTCTGCTTTCTCGGCGATAAAAAAGATTCTGTTACAAAGTAGGCTTAGCTATTCTCTTTGAGGATAAGAATGCATTTTTTTAAGGAAACAGCATATTACTGGTATTTTATTATACAAACATAGTAAGGGAACAGGGGCTGTCTTTGACATTAACTCAGTGGCTGTCTCTTTGATCACCTCCCCTGAGAAGGGGAGCAGCCTGATCAGACCACAGAGAAAGATAATGCAGCCAGCCCTGATGAGACCTGATGGTCTATGGTCAGAGGGAAGGGGAGGAGGACCTCCCTTATCAGTGGACTTGGAGAGGGGCATGGGAGGAGATGAGGGAGGAGGATGGGATTGGGAGAGGATGGGGGAGGGGCTACAGCGGGGATACAAAGTCAATAAATTGTAATAAATAAAAAATCAGATAATAAAAACTTTAAAAAATTGAAATATTGACATAATTACATATATTTTTGCAGAGACTCATATATACCCATCACCAAGCACAGTTATATATTTTTATTCACAGGTACATAGAGAAGGAGACATAGACAAAAAAGAAAGAAAAAAGACATAGAAACACAGAAAGAAATTTGTAGGCCTATTTCATGTCTTTTTCTTTCTTTTTTATTTTTTAATTTTTTTGTAATTTATTCGCTTTATATCCCAATTGTAGCCCAATCCATTTTACACATTTTTCTAATGATTCTTTTCCATTGAGCTTTCCAACCAGGATATTTCCCCATCTCATTTTAACTTCACTAGGGTTATCATATGTCTCTTTTTCAACAGTGCCACGTGTTAAATCTTTAACAGTCACACAGAGAATAAAAACACAGATCAATGATATTCAAGTAGAATATCAGTTGTGAGTTATAGGCTGGGATACAATTAATGGTGCTAAAAGAAAACGTCAATGTATTTTAGGGAACTGGTGAGCATACTTGGTCTTTTTTCTGTGTTGACTTCTTTCTAGTTAAAACTGAGATCACTACTAAAGACATTTCAGTTGGAGTTGAAAGCAATCTATTCTTTGCACTTCTCTCCAGGAACTGATATTCTTTTCCACTCACCCCCACTGCTCTCCCCATACCTGATCCCCGTCCTCATTCCCTTCCCCCCATCTTTCCCACCCAGTTCTCTCTCTTCATCCACTTCCACTATCTGTTTTATTTCCCCTTCTAAGTCAGACTCAAACATCCCCACTTGGGCCCTTCTTGTTACTTAGCTGCTCTGGGTTTGTGGATTATAGGATGGTTATCCTGTAGTATATATAGACAGAAAGATGGAAGAGAAGGTAAGAATGATTGGATATGAATGTGAGAAGCAGTGACGCTGGGACTCTCGGGATACCACGAGAACTCACTTGTCAAAGCAGTGGGCAGAGGTCAGGAGCCACTGGGAGCCAATGAGAGAAGCGCCACAGAGGTGAATCCCGTCCACCTGCAGGCTGCTTTGCCATGGCCAGGAAGCTTTGTCTGCAGGTTTGCCATCAGCAATTCTTGCCGTGGGTGGGTACTCCATCCCCAAGCCACAATCTGCAGCCAGAAGAAAATAACATGCTTACTTCCATCGAGTTATAAACCTGATTGGATGTCTTTGTCAAACAGCTAAGCCTGAAGACATTTATGGATGTGCCGTGCCTTTAAAATATTCATTGACATTAAGAGTGACTGTAATGAGGATGCTAGATATTCAAATTGATTGAATATGCATATTATTATAATTAAACTATTAATAATTAAAAGCTAGTTATCAGCTTCTTTAGTGTATTTGAAGCAATTTTCCTTTGAAATTAGTTTTTCACATTTTCTGAGTCCTGTTAGGCGTAAAAGGTTACTCTAGTGATATTTGATAGTTTTTCAGATTCATTTCATCCATAATATTTTAAATGCTTGAATAAATACTATTTTCTATATTATAGTTAAGGGGTTTATTTAAGTCTATATAAAAGTTTATATTTTAACAAATTAAACCAAATAAAAACAACTTGGAAAAATTTAAGGAAATTTTTAAAGAAGTCATCAGTGAATCTTACAACTGAAAGAGAAAATATTGCCATAGCATCCATAAAAGCATTTCTAACTACTAGCATTTTTTTTCATTGATTAAAAGTAATTCACATATCCATTTAGAAATACCAAAGATATTTGAGGAACTGGATACATAGAGATAAAGGCCACAGTGTTTTGAGATTGAATTCTTTGTTTTAATAACTCATCAGTGACAGTCTGGGACTTACTGCTGTTGAGAATATGTTCTGCTTGTGCTGCATTCATTTCTGGAAAAAAAAGTCCAGGTCACTGTTCAGAGACATAACTGCTATAATTTAAAGTACAATGCCTGCATGACACGAAGTTCTAAGATTTGAAAAAACTGTACTAATGAGCAAACTCAATGTAAAAGCAATAATCCTATAGCTTTTAGGATCAATTAATTTTCTGACTGTACATAGATTCAAGGAAGATCCTGGCATGACTGCAAAGTCATTGACATACACAGATATTGATCTGGAAAATTAACCTCATACCAATTTATTGAAGCAGAGTCAAATAAACGTTGTGTCAGGACATTTACACATGCCCTACAACATACAAAGAAATCTTTCCTTGTGGCCTCACTTGAATGGTGCTATGTAGTACAGGCATTCAAGGCATCTTCAAAGCCTGGCATTTACGATTGGCCCACAGATTTTATTTTCTATTGTCTGAGATTCCACTGGCATTCAACATGTCATTTTACCACTTTTTACTCATAAAACAGAACCGAAAATGTCATAAGCTGTGGCTGTCTCCCCAAAACATGTCTGTTGTTCTTCATGCTGACACGTGTAGTGATAACCAGTTAAGCATATTTGGATGAAAACAGATCTAGCATTTCAGCGTCAATTCTTCCACGTAGGTCTGGCTCAAGGGACGTTGAATTGGAACTGCTGTTAGAAAGTTAATTATAGAAAATCCTTAAGATTTACTGTAAAAATAAAGCCCTCTCATGATTTTCCATCTTTACAATAAATGCAGACTTTCCAGACGGACCTAGGTGGCTGGGTTCCTAATATGTCCTAGTGTCACACTGAACCTCTCTTCCTCTTCACTGTCTTGGCCTTCAAGGTCTTGAATGTGTCTGGGTCTTGCTTCTACTGGCAATCTTTGACCAGCTACTCACTTCATCATAATGCTTTTCCTGTGGCCTTTTCATGCATTGCAATGATCAAAACCTGAGTTGCCATAGAAATAACATAACTAACCAATAATCTAGGCTTCCAGCTTAAGCAGGTTGACTGTTTGCTAAAATAGAAAAATAAATAGGATCAAGATTTTCTAAGCAAATAGTGCTCAGAATATACAAACTTCTATTCAAACTGAAACAAAACAAAATAGGAAGTCTGCAATTTGAATGAGAACACAACCAATAAATGATAATTTGGAGACATTTTACAATGCTAGAAATAACTGATGCAGATTTTGAAGAGCTGTCACAACCAAGGATATATTCTCTTGTAGTAAATAAAAATAGAAAATATCAGGAAAGCAGTAGAAATAACTTTTTTTAAAAAAGCATTGAAAATGATAGGAATGAGCAAATAGCCAAACTACAGTGATAGCAGCGGGAACAGACCACCTGGCTTGATGATGTTCCTAGAGAAGATAGATGACAGGAACAGCATCAGGGAGCTGAGGGCAATAGCAGGATTATTCAGCTTGAAAAGTAGAATAAAACAACCCAAATGAGCAAACCCTCTGGTGTCTGTGAGATACTATACAGGACACTGATATTTGTGGTTTTCTGGAAGTAAGGAAAATACATAAGGGTCTTAAAAGAGCATATGAAAAAAAAGTATGGCTGAAAATTCCTCAAAATTCCTCAAATTAAAGACAGAGATGTATAGATTCAAATAATGAGAAAATTCTAAATAGGATAAAGTTACAAGTAATGAAATCTTAGAGAAAATAAATAGAAAAGAGAACAGAACAATTCTGAAATTGACTTTCTAAAGACCCTTTTTATGTTTGCCTACATTCAGGGGACTGAGCTATCTTATAGAGCTAAAGGTCAAACATTTGGCACAGAGCCAATCCCCCACCAAGTGCTGAGCTCAGTGCTTGTGTACACCACAGAGTAGAGAGGGCACATTTCCTGTACCCAAGGGAACAAAGTCTGTTGTAAAAAGAAATAAAATAGAACACACATAATAAGGTGTACCCTTCTCCAACAAACACATGTAAGTATCTATGCACACATGCACACAAATTTGTAAATATAAAATTTCATCTCATGCATACTGTGTGCGTCAACTACAGCTTTCTTTCAGCAAGTCTTACCTTTGCCACGTAAAGCTCAGTTCCTGGATTCAGGGTGTACTCTGCTCTATCTGGTGAGACCTCAAGATTTTCTTTTAAGCTGTTTGATTCTTCTTCATGACCTTGTCACAACCTATAGTATAACTGTCTTCTTGATTTATCATAATCACTCTTGCTCTCTCAGTTTTGGGGAAGAAGCAATGAGGGAATATTTCCTGGTAACTTGTGACTTGCTGTTAGCTTTCCACCATTAAATTCTGATGACATAGGAAAGCTTCTAAATTAATTTAGAGGCAAACAGCTGTCTGCGAATTATAAAGACCTTTGTAAAATCTCATATACCAAACATTTATCAACTACCGCTTCACATCTGTGTTGACAGGGAGATAGTTTCATTTTATTTTATCATTTTATTTTATTTTTGTGACTGAGATACATCTTAGCAGGGCTTGGCGTTTTTCTTCAGCTCACTCTATGTCTGGGCCAAACCTATCCTGTGTGCTGTGGGAAGACTGGGTTAATCTAACATCTCTGTGTGTGTGGTGTATGTGTGTATGTGGTATATATGTGTGTATCATACCACATTTACATTCTAGAGTCAGATTAGAAAAATATTGTCAAAAAAAGAGAGTTAGCGATTAGTGTATCAATAGCATAGGTCAGGCTGTTTTTAAATATCACATGCATTGTTACTAAATTGAAAAGATGTCATTGTGGGTTGTTTTAATAAGGGAAATATTTTTATATTTGGATAATCATACAATTTTTATAATTATTTTTATACCAAGCAAGGGAAGGTAATTTTTGTTGCCACTGAGTGACAGCTTGTTCATTATATGGTTGCTCAGAGACCTAGAAGAGAATGTTTTTATTTTGTAATGAAATAAAGACGCTTTCTCTGTAGTCTCAAGACTGTCAAAAAGTGTTTACTAATGAGAGAAGAAAAAGGAAGTCTTTCTTGCCTCTAAGATAAGGTGATGAAATGTCTCTCTTCAAGAAGCTGTCTGTGGATTGCAACTTCTTGTCCAAAATGCTTTTAGCTTGTCTTTTCAAAGTGCCCACATTGTTACCGAAAAACTGAAATTTAATCAGTATGTCTGCTTTCAAACCATCATTACTTGGCCTGGAAAAGAAAGACACCAACGTGAGGCAATGTCTTACAATGTCTTAGTAATTATTATTAATACCATATTATTAGTACTTAAATGTTATTTGTATCTTCATGAAAATAAAACATCCAGTTTATTGTCATGATTTTCCCTTTTATATATCACACAGATGTTAAGTCTTACATTATTTTCTGCTTATAAAACTTGATCATTATCTTAGTGACAGATGGAAAATTATAAATACAACTTTGTTTTTATATCCTATATTTATATTCTCGTGTTGTAAATATTCCTAGAAGATAGCTACTATGGAACAAGTAAAATCAACAGAAGTAACAGGGATTTGTGGAATCTTTAACTGAAATGCAAAGATGATAGAGTAGAACACATTTCATGATTTTTCAAGAACCCTCCCTGTGTAGGAGCATTGCAATCTGAGGAGACTGTGCTAGCTTTTCTTTGGTAAAGCTTTGGTCTTTAGATGTTGCCTGCAGAGGAATTAGGTGAAGAATAACTAAATAGTACAATGTGAATAAATTAACTGTGGTTACCAAAAGTTGACAACTTGGGATTTAACATAGTGATGCTTTAAACTGGATCTTTGAAATATCACATCGATCTGAAAAATAAAATAAGGGACAAGAACTTTGTTAAGTATTAATGTTATACATTTCAAAATGCCAATTTAAAACCTGCCATGACATGGAAATGTCATTTCTCTTAATGTTTGTTTATATCTCAAAGAAGATATTTGTATATATCTCAGAGAAGCTCATTTGAACTTAATCTTGTTGTCATATAGTCAGTCCCATAATCTGAAAATCTTCCCATGTGTTTGAAGTTCATCAGCACAAAGAGTTGAATTAAGGCAGGCATTTCAAAAGCTGGAGTTGGAGGAGGCCCAGAGATACTCTGTATAAGGATGCCACGCACAGTCCCATTACCCACTGAAAATCCAATGTCTTGAAACCCACTTATATTAGTTTCTGAGTGTAATGCACAAACCAGTTTTTTTATGTTTTGGTAAGACAATTTCAGATAAATTTTGATGCCTCAGAGAAAGGATTGGGAATTGGGTGCATTCACAGGCATTTTTACAAACTTAGTTACTTAGCCAAAGAAATGTATAAAATATTTTCCTGGAATAAAATATGTCTATGAATGCTATTACGTGCCATTTGTCTTTATTATTTGGAATATTTCACCATTAGCGAAAGATTTTAGATCAACTTATTTCTTAACAAAACCCGGAGCAGTGAAAACGGAACAATGATTGTTGCAAGATCATTCATTATGACTGGCTCGTTAAACTCGCTTGTCAGAAAGAAAAATTCATCTTATGTGCACATGGATTCCTGTGGAGGCCAGAGCTGATATCAGGTGTCTTTCCCTATTGCTCTCCACCTTACCTACTTCCAGGGTAGCAATGGTGCTAGCAGCAAAGCATAGATTTACCTCATTGTTGACTTTTTGTTTCAGGTCAGTCTGAAGTTTTGACTCCTCTTTGGACAAATCTGAGCTGTATCTGATGCTGGGAATCCAGAAGGAGGCCTTGTAGTAGTGAGTCTTCTGATCTGAAAGGCAGAGCAGAGATGGGATACTTTCTACTAATCCCTTTGAGCAAAAGAAGTAGAGGATACTGACAGTTTTTTTGTTGGAAGCTTGGTCATCTGTACCGTAGCACTCAACGGCATGACTCCTCTCACAGGTGGGGCAAGCAGGAGCTAACTGTATTATGATTGCTCAGAGGTTTGTACAGAGCACATCAGTTCTCACAGAATTAGACTAATCTCATAAAGTCAGGCTCTTCCTGGTGTTTCATGTCCTGTCTTGCCATGTGATCTCTTTTTCAAGCATTACTCGCCCCCAATGTACACACTTCTCAGGATATCATCTTCAATGTTGTAATGGTTCTTATTGCAGTCACCCAAACTAGCCTGTATCATTATCAGACACCTGATGCCTCTTTTATTAATAGAGTATCCTGGTTTTTAAATTTTATTTATTCATTTTTTATATTAATTACAGTTTATTTACTTTGTATCCCAGCTGTAGCCCCTTCCTCATTCCCTCCCAATCCCAACCTCCCTCCCTCACTTCCTCCATTGCCCTTCTCCAAGTCCACTGATACGGGAGGTCCTCTTCCCCTTCCATCTGACCCTAGACTTCATCAGGAGTGACTGCATTGTCCTTCATTGTCCTTTTCTGTGGCCTGGTAAGTCTCTTCCCCCTTCAGGGGGAGGTGATCAAAGAGTTCATGTCAGAGACAGTCCCTGTTCCTCTTACCAGAGAACCCACTTGGATACTGAGCTGCCATGGTCTACAATTGTGCAGGGGTTCTAGGTTATCTCCATGAATGGTCCTTGACTGGAGTATCAGTCTCAGAAAATACCCCGGGCCCAGATTTCTCGGTTCTGTTGCTCTCCTTGTGGAGCTCCTGCCTCCTCCAGCTCTTTCTATCTCTCCTTTCTTTTTTTTTTAATGTTTTTTTTATTAATTACACTTTATTTACTTTGTATCCCCCTGTAGTTCCCTCCCTCCTCTCCTCCCAATCCCTCCTTTCCTTCATCTTCTCCACTCATGTCCCTTCCTATGTCCACTGGTAGGGGAGGTCTTCCTCTCCTTCCTTCTGATCCTAGTCTGTTAGGTCTCATCAGGAGTGGCTGCATTGCCTTCCTTTGTGGCCTGGTAAGACTGCCCCCCCCCCTTTCATGGGGAGGTAATTAAAGAGCAGGCCAGTCAGGTCATGTTAGAGACAGTTCCTGTTCCCATTACTATGGAATCCACTTGGAGACTGAACTACCATGGGCTACATCTGTGCAGGGGTTCTAGGTTATCTCCATGAATACTACTTGGTTGGATAAATGGTGGGAACTGGAAAAGATCATCCTGAGTGAGCTATCCCAGAACCAAAAAGACACACATGGTATATACTCATTCATATATACATATAATATAGGACAAACCTAAAATCTGTACACCTAAAGAAACTAATCAAGAGGGAGGACTCTGGCTAAAATGCTCAATCCCCATACAGAAAGGCTAAGAGGATGGACATCAGAAGAAGGAGAAAAGAGGGAACAAGTTAGGAACCTGCCACAGAGGACCACTGAAAGGCTCTGCCTTGCAGACTATCAAAGCAGATGCTAAGACTTATGGGCAACCTGTGGGCAGAGTGCAGGGAATCTTATGAAGGGAGTGGGAAACAGTAAGATCTGGAGAGGACAGGAACTCCACAAGGAGAGCAACAGAACCAAAAAATCTGAGCACAGGTGTCTTCCCTGAGACTGATATCTCCCCCTTCTTTCATAAGATTCCCTGCACTCTGCCCAAAGTTTGGCTATGAGTCTCAGCATTTGCTTTGATACCCTGCTTGGTACAGTCTTTCAGAGGCCCTCTGTGGTAGGCTCCTGTCCTGTTCCCCGTTTTCTCCCTCTTCTAATGTCTATCCCATTTGCCTTTCTGAGTGAGGTAGTATCCTGGTTTTTAAAAGAATTTTATTATAGCAACATTAAATAGACTAACAGTCATATAATTGGTACACTACAAAAAATCAAATATTTAATAGCTGTAACCACTTCCGCACCCCCAAACCATTTTACTATCACATATCTTCATAACCACCATGGTGTATGTTGTATCTTGACACAATTACTACCTATTATAGGTGGTAATTCATAGTCGGTGACAATTCATAAATTTAATTAATTACTTATAATTAATACCATAATACAATAAGTTAATAGCAATGTTAAAATTTCTACTATAATAAATTTTTACTATATATATATATATATATATATATATATATATATATATCATCACACCCTAAAGAGCATATCTTGTGAACTTCTTGTACTAGTCAAAAGATGCTATTTCATGAACAGCATCAGGTTTTGACCAGTAGAAATAATTTTTTTCCATTAATGATTACCATTTCCCAAATCCATTCAAAGAAAATTTTTATTTTGTGATTGGAGAAAAACGCTAAGGTTTAGAAATGTGTGCATTCAGTCTTCAAGCTTTCAAAGTAGTACAATAAAGTAGTGCCTCACCATACGCCAAAAAATAGATGAGAACACCGATGAGTATTGCCAAAGCCAACAGAACAGCAGTGGTAGTGAGGGCAACCATCCACGGTTTCCAGGAACGCTTTCTTCTACCCAGGATTCCTGGCCTTTTGAGAGGAAAAAAAATTCATATTAAAAACAAGTAGGGCTCTAAGACAAATATTTTTGATATTCAAATTATTTCTCCCTGGAGCTCTTAATTAGCTCATATCATTTGGTAACATTTGACTATTTTTTAAATATTAGAAAAGTACTATAAAGATCAAACTGACTTTTTAACTTTAAAGAGTCAGCATCAGACAGAAGTTACTATTGTAAATAATTTCTGGTCCATGATGAGAGGTAGTCTTAAATTCCGGAAACCAGAAAAAGATGGACCTAGTCTGAAATACAGACTCCAGGAAACAGTGAGGTTTTCAGATAAGCAGATGGCCAGAGGCCAGGGTAAGAACACACCCAACAAAACCCAGGACATTATGGCTTCAACAGCAACATCCCAAATCAATGGACACTTCAATTAATTGGAAACACAGGAAAATGGCTTTATAACTATGCTTTTCCCAGTTATTAGAGGCTCATAAAGAGGAAACGAACAAATCCCTCAGAGAAATGGCTACACAAATTGAGGCAAACAAAGAGGAAATGAACACAGCTCTCAATGAAATAAGCACACAAATGGAGGCAAATAAAGAAGTAAACAAAGCTCTCAAAGAAATACAGGCAAATACAGCCAAACAAGTAGAGGTACAATTAGCGGCATATGGAGAGGAAACGAACAAACAAATAGAAGCCATCATTGAAAAGCAGGACTCCACATTCAAACAAATGAAGGAAATGTTGCAAGACATGAAAACAGAATTAGAATCAATAAAGAACACACAAAGAGAGAAAAACCTGGAGCTGGAGAACATAGAGAAAAGATCAGGAACCACAAAGGTAAGCATCACCAACAAAATACAAGAGATGGAAAAGAGAATCTCAGGTGCTGAAAATACACTTGCAGAAATTGATACATCTCTGAAAGAAAAAATAAAATCAGAAAAGTTCCAAACACAAAACATCCAATAAATGAAGGACACCATGAGAAAAGACAAAATCTAAGAATATAGGAGTAGATATATATATAAAAAAAAAACCAGGCTCCAAGGACTGGAAACTATTTTCAGGAAAATCATAGAAGAAAATTTTCCCTACTTAAAGGAAACGATGTCCATAAACATACAAGAGACCTCCAGAACACCAAATAGACTAGACCAGAAAAGAAACTCTATGTCACAATATCGTCAAAACACTGAACCTACAGAACAAAGAAAAAAAAATATTAAAAGCAGCAAGGGAAAAAGGCCAAGTAACATATAAAGGTAGACCTATCAGAATCACACCAGAATCAACAGAAACTATGAAAGCCAGAAGGGCCTGGACAGGTGTCATGCAGACCTTAAGGGACCACAGATGCCAACCCAGACTACTATACCCATCAAAACTTTCAATCAACAAAGATGGATAAATAAAAATATTTCATGACAAAACCAAATTTAAACAATATCTAAACAGTAACCCAGCTCTACAAAAGTTACTAGAAGGAAAATTCCAACCCCATGAAAACAACTACATCCAAGGTAACATAGGACATAGATAACTATACAACAAAAAAAAAAAATCAAAAGAATACAAGCAATGAAACACAGCAACAACACTAACCCCACATCAAAAGAAAGTAACATTCGATGGTCACTAGTATCTATCAACATCAATGGACTCAACTCTCCAATAAAAAGACACAGACTAACAGAATGGTTGTGGAAACAAGATCCAACATTCTGTTGCATCTAAGAAACACACCTATGCAACAAAGATAAGCACTACCTCAGAATAAAGAGCTGGAAAAGTGTTTTTCAAGCAAATGGACCCAGAAAACAAGCTGGGGTAGCTTTTCTAATATCTAATAAAATAGACTTTCAACAAAAATTAATCAAAAAAGATCAGGAGGAGCAGTACATTCCCATCAAAGGTAAAATACACCAAGAGGACATTACAATTCTGAACATCTATACCCTAAACACAAGAGTGCCTACATTCATAAATGAAACATTGATCCCAATACCTTAATATTGGGAGACTTCAATACCCCACTCTCACCAAGGGACAGCTCAACTAGACAGAAGCCAAATAGGGAAATATAGGGACTTACAGAGGCCATAAATCAAATGGACCTAATAGATGTCTACAGAACTTTTCATTCAAACTCAAAAGAATATACCTTCTTTTCAGCACCTCATGGAACCTTCTCCAAAATAGACCATAGAGTTGGTCAGAAAGCAAGCCTTAACAGATAGAAGAAAATTGAAATAATCCTCTGTATTCTATCTGACCACGACGGAATAAAGCTGGACCTCAAAAACAATGGAAATAACAAAAAAGCCTACAGGCACATGGAAACTGAATAATTTGCTACTCAATAACAGTTCGGTTAAGGGAGAAATAAAGAAAGAAATTAAAGACTTCCTAGAATTCAATGTAAATGAAGGTACAACATACCCAAATATAAAGCACATATAAAGCAGTGCTCAGAGGAAAATTCATAGCATTATGTGCCTTCAAGAAGAAATTTGTAACATCACATACAAGCAACTTGATGGCCCAACTGAAAGCCCTAGAAAAAAAAGAAACAGAGACACAAAAGAGGAGCAGAGGGCTGGAAATAATCAAACTCAGGGCTAAAATCAATAAATTAGAATCAAATAAAACAATTCAAAGAATCAATGAAACCAAGAGCTGGTTCTTTGAGAAAATCAACAAGATAGACAAACCCTTAGCCAAACAAACTAAAAGGCAGAGAGAAACAATCCAAATCAGTAAAATCAGAAATGAAAAGGGGGACATAGCTACAGACACTGAGGAAATCCAAACAATCATTAGGTCATACTACAAAAGCCTATATGCTACAAAATTTGAAAATCTGAATGAAACAGACAATTTTCTTGATAGATTCTATCTACCAAAATTAAGTCAAGATCAGGTAGAAAGATTGAATAGTCCCATATCCCACAAGGAAACTGAAATAGTCATCAACAGTCTTCCTTCAAAATAAACTCTCAGCCAGATGGTTTCAACACAGAATTCGACCAGACCTTCAAAGAAGTGCTAACTTCAATTCTCCTCAAACTATTCCACAAAATAGAAACAGAAGGAACATTACCAAATTCATTCTATGAAGTCACAGTCACCTTGATACCTAAACCTCACAAAGACAAAAAAAAAGAGAACTTCAGACCTATCTCTTTTATGAACATTGATGTAAAAATACTCAATAAAATACTTGCAAACAGAATCCAAGAACACATCAAAGATATCATCCACCGTGACTAAGTAGGCTTCATCCCAGGCATGCAAGGGTGGTTCAATATATGGAAATCCATCAATGTAATCCACCACATAAACAAACTGAAGGAGAAAAACCACATGATCATCTCCTTAGATGCTGGAAAAAACATTTGACAAAAATCCAACATCCATTCATGTTTAAAGTCTTGGAGAAACCAAGGATACAAGACACATATCTAAACATAGGAAAGGCAATATACAGCAAGCCTATAGCCATCATCAAACTCAATGAAGAGAAACTCAAATCAATCCCAATGAAATCAGGGACAAGGCAAGCCTGCCCACTCTCTCTGTATCTCTTCAATTTAGTACTTGAAGTCCTAGCTAGAGCAGTAAGAAAACTAAAGCAGATTAAGGGGATACAAATTGGAAAGGAAGAGGTCAAAGTTTCACTATTCACAGATGATATGATAGTATATATGAATGACCCCAAAAATTCAACTGGAGAACTCCTTCAGCTGATAAACACCTTTAGCAAAGTGGCTGGATACAAAATTAACTCAAAAAAGTCAGAAGCCCTCCTGTATACCAAAGACAAAAGGGTCGAGAAAGAACACCCTTCACAATAGCCACTAATAACATTAAAATATCTTGGTGTGATGCTAACCAGGCAGGTGAAAGACCTGTTTGAAAAAACTTCAAGTCTCTGAAGAAAGAAACTGAAGAAGATATCAGAAGATGGAAAGATTTCCTGTGCTCATGGATCGGTAGGATTAACATAGTGAAAATGGCTATTTTGCCAAAAGCAACCTACAGATTCAATGCAATTCCCATCAAAATACCAACACAATTCTTTCCAGACCTTGAGAGAAAAATTCTCAATTTCATATGGAGAAACAAAAAACCCAGAATGTCCAAAATGATCCTGTACAACAACAGATGGTCTGGAGGCATCTTCATCCCTGATCTCAAGCTGTACTACAGGGCAACAGTAATAAAAACTGCATGGTATTGGCATAGAAACAGAAAGATGGATCAATGGAATTGGATAGAATACCCAGAAATAAAACCACACACCTATGAATACTTGATTTTTGAGAAAGAAGCCAAAACCATTCAATGGTAGAAAGACAGCATTTTCAACAAATGGTGCTGGTCCAACTGGATGTGTACAGGCAGAAAACTGAAAATAGATCCATATTTATCATCCTGCACAAAACCAAAGTTCAACTGGATCAAAGACCTCAACATAAAACCAGATACTCTAAATTGGTTAGAAGAAAAAGTGGGGAACAGCCTAGAACTCATTGGCACAGGGGACAACTTCCTGAACAGAACACCAACAGCACAGGCTCTAAGAGCAACAATCAATAAATGGGACCTCATGAAACTGAAAAGCTTCTGTAAAGCAAAACACACTTTTGTCAGAACAAAACGACAGCCTACAGACTAGAAAATTTTCTTCACCAACCCTGTATCTGACAGAGAGCTGATATCCAGCATATATAAAGAACTAAAGAGGTTAAAAAGCAATAAATCAAGTAATCCAATTAAAAAATGGAGTACGGATCTAAATAGAGAATTCTCTGTAGAGGAATATAGAATGGCAGAAACACTTAAAGAGAAACACTTAAAGACATGCTCAGCGTCCTTAGTCATCAGGGAGATGCATATCAAAACGACCATGAGATTTCACCTTACACCCATCAGAATGGCTTAGATCAAAAACTCAAGTGACAACACATGCTGGAGAGGTTGTGGAGAAAGGGGAACCCTACTCCATTGCTGGTGGGAATGTAAACTTGTACAACCACTATGGAAATCAATCTGGCCCTTTCTAAGACAATTAGTAATAGAACTTCCCCAAGATCCAGCTATATCTTTCCTAGGCATATATCCAAAACATGCTCAAGTACACAATAAGGACATTTGCTCAACCATGTTTGTAACAACGTTATTCGTAACAACCAGATCCTGAAACAACCCATATGTCCCTCAACAGAGGAATGGATACAGAAAGTGTGGTACATTTACACAATGGAATACTACTCAGCAATTAAAAACAAGAAAATCATGAAATTTTCAGACAAATGGTGGGATCTAGAAAAGATCATCGTGAGTGAAGTATCCCAGAAGCAGAAAGACACACATGGTATATACTCACTTAAAGTGTGTACTAGACCTATAAGATAAAATAAATATAGTAAAATCTGTACACCTAAAGTCAACAAACAAGAAAGAGGACCTGGGGTAAAACGATGAATCCTCACTGAGAAAGACAATTGGGATAGGCATTGGAAGAAGGGGAAAACAAGTAACAGGACAGGAGCCTACCACAGAGGTCCCCTGAAAGACTCTACCTAGCCGTGTATCAAAACAAAAGCTAAGACTCATAACCAAACTTTGGGCAGAGTGAAGGGAATCATATGAAAAAAGGGGGAGTTAGTATGACCTGGAGGGGACAGAAGCTCCACAAGGACCAAATATATTTGGGTCCAGGGGTCTTTTCTGAGATTGATTCTCCAACTAAGGACCACGAATGTATATAACCTAGAACCCCTGCCCAGATGCAGCCCATCGCAGCTCAGTATCTAAGTGGGTTCCCTAGTTAAGGGCTGTCTCCGACATGGACTCAAAGGCTGGCTCTTTGACCCCCCCCTACCCCCGAGGGAGGAGCAGCTTTGCTAGGCCACAGAGGTGGACATTGTAGCCAGTTCTGAAGAGACCTGATAAGCTAGGATCAGATGAAAGGGGAATTGTACCTCTCCCTCAGTGTACTTGGAGAGGGGCAGGGAGAAGATGAGGGAGGGAGGGTGGGATTGGGAGGGAATGAGAGAGAGAGCTACATCTGGGATACAAAGTAAATAAACTAATTAATATAAAAAGTAATAAAATTTTAATTAAAATAAATAAATAAATTATATATTATAAAAAAGACAAAACAAAACAAATAGAATAGCAGCTGAAATCTGGCAAGGGCTCTGGAGTTTACGTTATTTGATGATTACTCTTATCCAGGGAATTTATTCTTTTCAAAAGCAGATGGTTGAGCAAACACAGAAAATGTGTACACAAAAGAAGTGAAGTGAGCTGTTGTGGCAGGCTGCTCTGTGAGGGATGTGCTACTACAGAAGGAAATAGAGGGAGGCACTGGTGTCTAGGACACTGGAGACTGAGTGGCAGTGTAATCCAGATTGCTGCAAGTTGGAAGAGCAGTTAAAAAGCTAAGAAAACCCTGCTGATCCCCATAGATCCTTCCATCAGATAAAATGATTGAGATATGGAAATCACCAGTAATTTCACAAGATTTGAAATAGTCGTTATGTAATGAACATCATGAAGAAAGAATTACTAGGCAAAAGGAAATACACACAGGAACATGTGAAATAAAGGAGAGTAAATTATCTATTCGAAAGTTTTACTTCATTGACTGTGAAAAAGAAAGTCATCATGTAAAAACTATACTACAGGGGATGTCGGGGTGACCTAAGGCTGGTCCCTGGAGAGGACAGGGTCTCCACAAGGAGAGCAACAGAACAAGAAAATTTGAACATAGGGAACTTCCCAGAGACTCATACTCCAACCAAGGACTATTCATGGAGATAACCCAGAACCCCTGCACAGATGTAGCCCAGGGCAGTTCAGAGTCCAATTGGGTTACACAGTAATGTGAAGAGGGACTGCCTCTGACATAATCTGATTGGCCTGCTCTTTGATCACCTCCCCCTGGGGGGAAGCAGCCTTACCAGGCCACAGTAGAGGACAATACAGCCACTTTTGATGTGAACTGACAGACTAAGATCAGAAAGGAGAGGAGAACCTCCCCTATTAGTGGACTTGGGGAGTGGCATGCAAGCAGAGGGAGGAGGGAGGGTGGGATTGGGAGGAGAGGAGGGAGGGGCTTATGGGGGGATGCAGAATGAATAAAGTGTAATTGATGAAAAATTTAAGAAAAAGGGGAAAAAATAATTTAAGAACCTTAAATGACTTTCAAAATTGGAGGAAAACATGGAGTTAGTCAATTGGCATGGAGCACGTCTCGCCCCTGGGGGCAATGGTCTCCTGAACCTACTCAGACCTCGGACACCACCACTGCTAGTTCTAGAACTGACGCAGGATGTTCCAACGAGGGGTTAAGGCTTCTCATAATATTTCCTATAAGCCCACACCTGTTTGTCTATATCCCCCATTTTTATTCATTATTAGCCAGATAGAGCCAAGTAATTGTGGTAATGATACTTGCTTTTTTGCCCAATGCTGGAATGCTAGTAAATTTAGGTATGCCCTGGTTACTCGCATGCCTCACTGGGTGCCTGTGCCCATTGATGCCCCTCACGCTATGACTCTCTTCAGACAGAAAAGGGATCTTGGAACTACAGCCACCATTGTTACTACCATCTCATTGATGGCTGTTGGAGCTACCACCAGGGCATTAGCCATGAGTCATACTGTGCAGACTGCTCAGACCCTGAATAATCATTTAGCCAATGTAGCTCATGCCTTAGTTGTACATAAAGGAATTAATGCTCAACTAAAAGGAAGCTTGATGGTGTTCAATCAGAGGATTGACCTCTTGCAGGAGCAAATTGATACCCTATGGCAAATCGCTCAACCTGGCTGTCAATGAAAGTATGCTGGACTTTGTGTCACTAGCATACAACATGAGAATTTTTCCTGCGCTGCAAATCTGTCTAAACAATTGTCGAGCTATATTTTAGGTAATTGGACTGGAGAATTCAATACTACGATGGAGCAGCTGAGAGTGGCCATTGACACAGTAAATTCTACCAGAGTGGACGCAGGACTAGCCACAGGATTATCAACATGGATTGCTGCAGCCATGAATCATCTGAAAGAATGGGCGGGCATGGGAGTGTTAGCAGGCCTTCTGGTGTTGGTCTCCTTGGTTTGCCTGTGGTATATATGCAAGATTAGAGTCTCACAACAGTGTGATGCAGCCATGATCATTCAGGCCTTTACAGCCATTGAAGCAGGACATTCTCCCCAAGCATGGTTGGATACCATAAAAAGCTAAAATGATACGCTCAGGATGCGAGGCTAAGCACTGCACTCAGGGTCAGCCGCTTTGGACCCAGAGAAGAGCATGTCTGATTGCATGCAGGTTGATGCCCCAGGTCCCGCCTCTGAGAAAAAGGTATCGGACGGGTCTGATGCTCTTTGGGTGGATGACACCTAAATGAACATCTGTACAAAGTCCCAATTTATTTCTAATATCAGAGATCAGACCTCTACTCTTGCCTGATGCGTCTAAAACAAAAAGGGGGAACTGTAGAGAGCTGCGGAATGCTATGCCTTAAAGATGGAGCTGGTTTCTGCCTTCCACCTTCCCGATGGTGAGTGCTCTCTGTCACGAACAACTCCACATTTGGCTAAGGCCGAGGATCTGGCTTGCTTCCATGTAGGTGGACCTATCTGCATTGCCCCCGTGGCACGCCTGGGTTGGCTACCCAGAGGCTATTTAAGCTGTGGGCTGGCTTTCCCCGGGGTCCGAGGATTGTTCAATGTTCCTGAATAAACTGCATTGAAAAAAAAAAAAAAAAAAAAAAAAAAAAAACCTATACTACAGAGCAATAGTAACAACAATAGCATGGTATTAGCATAGAAACAGACAGGTTGATCAATAGAACTGAATTGAAGACACAGAAATAAACCCACACATCTATGGGCACTCAATTTTCTACAAAGAAGCCAAAATCATACGGAAAAAAGATAGCGTCTTCAACAAATGGTACTGGTCTATATGGATGTATGTACGTAAAAAAATGCAAATAGACCCGTTTTTAGCACCCTGCACAAGTCCAAATGGGAAAAAGACCTTTGTATTAAACCAGAGACTCTAAATTTATTAGAAATGAAAGTGGGGGAAAAGTCTGGAACTCATTGGTATTGATGACAACTTTCTGAACAGAACATCAACATAACAGCTCTGAGATCAACAATTAATAAATAGAACCTCATGAAACTGAGAAGCTTCTGTAAGTCAAAGGACACTGCCAATAGAGCTAAACTGCAGCCTGCAGATTGGGAAAAGATCTTCACCAACCCTACATCAGACAGAAAGCTAATATATAAAATATACAAAGAACTTAAGAAATTAAACAACAACAAATCAAATAATCTAATTAAAAATGAGGCACAGAGCTAACCAGAGAATTCACAACAGAGGAATCTCAAATGGCTGAGAGCAATTAAAGACATGCTCAATGTCCTTAGCCATCAGAGAAATGCACATCAAAACGACTCTAAGATTCCATTTTATACCAGTCAGAATGGCTAAGATCAAAAACTCAAACAACACATGCTGGAAAGGATGTGAAGAAAGGCGAACACTCCTTCATTGCTGGTGGGAATGCAAAATTGTATAACCTATCTAAATCAAGAGAGAGTACCCTAACTAAAACGTTCAATCCCCATCCCGAAAGGCAAAGAGGATGGACATCAAAAGAAGAAGAAAACAGGAAACAACCTAGGAGCCTGCCACAGAGGGCCTTTGAAAGCCTCTGCCCTGCAGGCTATCAAAGCAAACACTGAGACTTATGGCCAACTGCTGGGCATAGTACATGGAATCTTATGTAAGAAGTGGGAAATAGTAAGAGATGGAGAGGACGAGAACTGCACAAGGAGAGCAACAGAACCAGAAAATTTGAACACAGGGAACTTCCCAGAGACTCATACTCCAACCAAGGACTATGCATGGAGATAACCTAACCCCTGCACAGATGTAGCCCATGGCAGTTTAGTGTCCAAGTGGGTTACATAGTAATAGGAAGAGGGACTGCCTTTGATATAATCTGATTGGCCTGCTCTTTGATCACCTCAGGGGAGCAGCCTTACCAGTCCACAGAGAAGACAATTCAGCCACTCCTGATGGGATAAAATAGACTAAGGTCAGAAGGAAGGAGAGGAGGACCTCCCCTATCAGTGGACTTGGGGAGGGGAATGCTTGAAGAAGGCGAAGGGAGGGTGGGATCGGGAGGGGAGGAGGGAGGGGCTTACGGGGGGATACAAATTGTGTAAAGTGTAATTAATAAAAAAAAAAGATGCTTTATTGTACAACAAAGACATTTGCTCAACTATGTTCATAGTGGCTTTATTACTAATAGCCAGAAACTGGAAACAATCTGGATGTCCCTCAACTGAAGAACAGATACAGAAATTGTAGTACATTTACACAACAGAATACTACTCAGCTATTAAAAACAAGGAAATCATGAATTTTTCAGGAAAATGGATGGAACTAGAAAAGATCATCCTGCATGAGGTAACCCAGACCCAGAAAAACACACATGGCATGTAGTCACTTATAAGTGGATATTAGGCATATAGTACAGGGTAACCATACTACAATCCAAAGACCCAAAGAAGCTCTAAATAACAATGAGGGCCCAAGGGAGAGTGCCAGAATGTCACTCAGAAGGGGAAATAGAATACACAGCAGAAGGGGCTGAAGAGAGGGAATTGGGCAGGAGACGGAATGGGGCGTGAAACAAGGGTGGGGATCAGATATGGAGAGAACAGGGATGGGAGGTGAGAGGGCTGGGAACAAGAAGGAAAACTGAGAGAGGACAACTCTTTGTCAAGCTGGAGGTCTGAGACATAGTAGGCTCCTGGGAGGATTTGGGTGTGACTCTAGCTAAGAGTCTTAACAGTTGGGGACATGAAGACTGAAGTGACCACCTCTTAGCTAGACCAAACTAGAGGAAGGAGGGGAACAACAACCCACCAACAAAACCTTTGATCCAAAATTACCCTGGCTACAAGAAGTGCAGGGATAAAGAGGGAACAAAGATTGAGGGAAAGTCCAACCAATAATTGAGACCCACCCACAGTAGAGAGCCAGCCCCTGACACTATTAATGATGCTCTGCTATGCTTCCAGAAAGAATTCTAACTTGTCTCTCTTCTGAGAGGTTCCAGCCAGCAGGGTATCTAGACAGATGCTTGGATTTGCAGCCAAGAATGGGGCAGAACTCCTGGGGCAGGGGGTATCCTGGGAAGTGTTGGCAGAAAGAGGGAAGGACCTGGAATGGACAGGAACCTCACAAGAACACCAAAAGAGACAACTAATTCATCCCCCTGGGGGCTTACAGAGTCATCACCTAAGGAGCATCCATGGTCTGAACCTAGGCCCCCTGCACATATGAGGCCAATGGGCTGCTTGGTCTTCATACGGGGTGCCTGGCTAATGGAGAAGGGTTCTATTTCTAACATGGACTCTATTGCCTGCTTTTGGATTACTTCCTCTGGCAGTTCTAACTTACCTGGCATCAGGGAATGAGGATATGAATTGATGTACTGGGAATGGTTGATATGGGGTGAGGGGGATCCATTTTTTTTGGGGGGGGAAGAGGATAGGGGAAAGGAAAAGAAGGTGAAGGGGGATTGGGAAAACAGGAGGGAAGGGACGACCTTGGGATGTAAAGTAAATAGATGAAATTAAAACATACATAAAAACTTGAAAACCGAATTTAGAGACACATTAAAAGATCATACATACACCATGACCAAGTAGGTGTCATCCTAGAGATACAAAGTTGCCTCAACATGTCAGAGACAGCCTGTGTTCCCATTACTAGGGAATCCACTTGGAGACTGAGATGCTATGGACTACATCTGTGCAGGGGTTCTAGGTTATCACCATGCATGGTCCTTGGTTGGAGTACCAGTCTCAGAAAAGACCCTGTGCTCAGTGGCTGGCTCTTTGATCACCTCCCCCATGAGGGATGTGCAGCATTACCAGGCCACAGAGGAAGAGAATGCAGATAGTCCTGATGAGACCTGATAGGCTAGGGTCAGATGGAACGGGAGAAGGACCTCCCCTATCAGTGGATTTGGAGAGGGGCATTGGAGGAGATGAGGGAGAGCAGGTGGGAGTGGGAAGGGATGAGGGAGAGAGCTACAACTGGGACACAAAGTGAATAAATTGTAATAAAAAAAACAGTTTTTTAAAAAATTGCCTCAACATACATTAGTCAATAAATGAAATACATGTTATCAACAAATTCAAGAACAGAAATTATACATTCAGTCCAACAGGTAAAAAATTCACATTTGGCAAAGCTCAACATTCCTTAACAAAAGTCACAGAGACATTAGCAATAGATAGAGCATACCACAGAATAATGAAGTCTATGTACAGCAACCCGATATACAACATTATAACACACAGAGATAAACTGAGAACTCTTCCTGTAAAATCAGGACCAAGACAAGGATGCCCATTTTTACATTTTAAAATTCAATTTAGTACCCCAAGTCTTAACTATGCACTAAGACAAGAGAAAAATAGAAAATGAGTGTATATGCAAAGTATAATGTCAAATGAGGTGACTAAAACTTAGGATTACAAAAAAACACGTGTTTTTTCTCATATAGGACTATAATGTATACATATAAAAAGTTATAAACATGAACAAATGCAAAAACACTAGAAAGGATATCAACAGAGGGTTCTAAAAGGTGATAAGCAAGGATAGGGTGCTCAAAAGATTCAGGGGACTTGAAAAACGTTTGCTAAAATATACTTTGTTCAAAATGTCATAATGATATCTAAGATTTTAGATGGCAACTTTAAA
Organism: Meriones unguiculatus; assembly: GCF_030254825.1. Taxonomy (NCBI): domain Eukaryota; kingdom Metazoa; phylum Chordata; class Mammalia; order Rodentia; family Muridae; genus Meriones; species Meriones unguiculatus. The sequence continues at coordinate 160,246,783 of NC_083351.1, forward strand.
GAATCTGAAATGCTGTATGGAAGAAGAGGTAGTAGGCAGCAGCAAGCTCTTGTTAAATTCAGAACCACTAACCACAAACAGACCTTCAGTGCTTTCTGGACATTAAACTAATTGAGTTTCTCTCTCTTTCCTGATGTGAAAAATAGCCAATTGCTTCAAATCTCTTCTTTTAAAATCTCTCAAAACCTTCTTCACTCTCATCTTCAACTGATGACTTGGATTTCTTTGCAGTGAGAAAACAGAAATAATCATCACAGAACAAAGCCTGGAGGAAACAGCAGTCAGGTGGCAGCAATTCTGGGGACCTAAGATGTTTGCTATTATCACATTAAGATTTTTGTAACTTGTATCTAAGACTTAGTCCTCTGGTTTCTTCTTGATATGATAATAGTGTCTAGCATAGTGCCTGGCAGCTAATCTGATTGTTTCACTGAACCATCACTGCTCCATTTTTCTGCAGAGGAGATACATTGTAAGTGAAAAACATTTTGGAAAGAGAAGGGAAATGTTTATTTATTGCCTTGCCCTTCATAATTGCTCCAAACCACTTTGAAAAAAGGGAAACTAAGAATTAAGACAATTTGTTGAGTTATTAATTAAAACATTCTCAAATTCTCTTATGTCTGCATAGTTCATTTTTTTTAACATCCTGCTGATCCATGCAGTTTGATTAATCTCTCCTTAAGATCCCCACAGTTCTGATTGTTTAGCCTCTTTAGGGCTATAGATTTTAGTATGTTTATCCTATAATTATATGGCTAATATCCACTTATAAGTGAGTAGATATAATTTGTGTCTTTCTGTTTCTGGGTTACCTCACTCAAGATGATCTTTTCTAGTTCCCACCATATGCCTGCAAATTTCATGATTTTCTTGTTTTTAATTGCTGAGTAGTATTCCATTGTGTAAATGTACCACCATTTCTGTATCCATTCCTCTGTTGAGGGACATCTAGGTTGTTTCCAGATTCTGACTATTATGCATACAGCTGCTACAAACATGTTTGAGCAAATGTTCTTGTTGTATACTTGAGCATATTTTGGATACATGCCTAGGAGCAGTATAGCTGGATCTTGAGGTAGCACTATTCCTAACTGTCCGAGAAAGTATCAGATTGATTTCCAATGTAGTTGTATAAGTTTACATTCCCACCAGCAAAGGAGAAGGGTTCCCCTTTCTCCACATCCTCTCCAGCATGCATCATCCCTTGAATTTTTGATCTTAGTCATTCTGATGGGGTTGAGGTAAAATCCCAGTGTCCTTTTGATTTGCATTTCCTGAATAACTGAACATTTCTTTAAGTGTTTCTCTGCCATTCGATATCCCTTTGTTGAGAATTCTCTGTTTAGCTGTGTACCCTAATTTTTAATTGGATTACTTGGTTTGTTGGTGTTTAACTTCTTGAGTTCTTTATATATTCTAGATATTAGCCCTCTGTCAGATGTAGGGTTGGTGAAGATCTTTTCCCTAGAACCCCTGTTCAAAGGAAACCCATTGGCTTCTCAGTTTCCAAGTTTCCTAGTAAGCAGTACAGAGGCTGTGTCTGACATGAACTCAGTGGCCAGCCTCCTCTTGGTGTGTGTGTGTGTGTGTATGTGTGCAGCCTTGCCAGGTCACAGAGGGAGATGATGCAGCCAGCCTTGATGAGACCTGATAAACTATGATCAGATAGAAGGGGAGGAGATCCTCTCCTATCAGGGAACTAGGGAAAGGTATAGGGGAAGAAGATGAAGGGTGGGTAGGACTGGGAAGAGATGAGGATGAGGGCTGCAGTGGGGATACAAAGTGAGTAAATTGTAACATCTAAATGTATTAATTAAAAAAAATCCCCACAATTCAAACAGTCAAGTTTCTGAGGATTGCTTGTTTTGAGGTGAGCTTGGAATACAGAGAGGTTGTGTCTCAATAAATCCTTTTCCTTTAGGTTCACTATTGCCTCATAGGCAAGAGTGAAGCTGACATTTACTCCTATTTACTCCATTGCATTCCTCCTCCTCAGCTTTCCTATGACAGTGACAAATTTTGTGTACATTTCAATTGTATAATGTGATACTGACATCTGCATACACTGCAAAGCACATCCACTCTACTTAACTCATTCATTGCCATACAGAGTGGTCATGTTTTAGACCAGTATTGTGAGAACAAGAAATGTCTGTTCTCCCATCAAATTTCAAGTATATAACCCAGTTTCAGTTACCAAACTATGTTAATATTACTGAGGTTCATTTAATATACACATGGAACATTAAGGAAGATGAAGAAGAAATACTAAGGATGTTTGAATGAAAATAGTAAAGCAGGATGCTAATGCTCCTCCCAAATGCCAGAGACCATCTAATGGAAACCATAGTGTCATGTGTAGGAAACCTTCCTTTTCTGCACAGGCACCAGCAACAGCCATTGCCATTGCTCCTAGTTGTCTCCCAGAACTTGAAGATAAGACCCTATTGATTATTTTGTTCCTCTAAAGATACCATATTTTTACATCAGTTCCTGAAGAATTTTTCATTTATTTTCAAAGTGATGCATTTTGTTGTCACCTTGATAAAATGTTAGACATTTCATAGTTTTCTAGAAATCTTACATCCATAGGGTATCGATGAAAAATAAATAGAATGAAGGTGTGAGTAAAACAAAAGGAGGGCTCTCTTGCTGAATCTACCACAGACTTCAAACACAAGACTTGGAGGAATGGAGCCTAGAAGTCTCCTCTTTGGGGATTGGGTGTCATCATTCCTGAAGATGCTATTCAAGCTACCAGTGAGAAAATAAACCAATAGTCCCACTCAGCTGTGGGGTCTATCAGTCACAAAAATGACCAGTCTTGCAAAGCTGTACCTAATTATGCAACAGTGGTAATTTTCTCTCCAGAGTAATCAATAATTGAATGCCTGCTCAGTAGTAAGAAATTCATGCTCAGAACTTAAAATGTAATCAATTACCCATGACTGGAGAAGTCATAGACTCTAGGGGAGAAGCTATTATTTCCATTTTCCTAAAATAATTTAATTTCTAACCATATTATAAATACTTATTTGTATATCCACAAGTGAATTTAACTCTTACCCCCTGTCAAAGAAACACCATTTTGAGTAAATGGAGGCTAAAAGAGAGATCCATAGCTGATCAAAACGCAGAGAATAAGTGATGATGGAGTGCCTACCTCCAATTGCTCATCTCCAAAGCAACACCTACATCTAAGTCTCAGGGAACATCAAGAAAGAGGAGGTAGAAACATTGTAGGAACCAGAAGGCCAGGGCTCCAGCTGTGAAATAATGTTCTCTAGACAAAATATGGAAAATGCACCCGTAAAAACCTCCTGCCTAAAAAGACCTACGTGATGGCATCCCAGTCTATATGCCAAAAACAGATTTGGGAAAATTCACAAAGTCGCATCTGTAGACAAAGATCTACAGACAACCAGTGGCTGTTGAAATAGACAGACAGACAGACACACACAGAGAGAGAGAGAGAGAGAGAGAGAGAAAGAGAGAGAGAGAGAGAGAGAGAGAGAGATAGTGAGAGAGAATATTAAGTTTTTTTTCAGGGATGAGATCTAATCCTGAGTGGCCAACACTAAAAATATCTACATTAACAAGTTAATGAACTCTGAATGTGTGTGTGAACACGTAACAGTGATTACAGAAGAAGGGGTCACGATTTCTAGAGGGAGGTGGAGTGCATGGAAAGTGCTGGGGGAGTTCAGGAAGGCGTAGAAGTTATGTAAATATACTGTACATAGGTATGAAAAATTAAAAAAACTTAATTAAAAAGCGGAAGGTGTTTAATAGCATTATAGTTATGTGCTATTTCACACACCAGTACAGTCTAAGGGAAAGAATGAATTTTTATGATACTTTATCTCTTTTGCCCAATTCGGCATATTTTACCTAACAGTGAACAGAAAGCAAACACTATTTTTTCTGTATTATTATTTTTTCCTTCAGAGCTCACTGGACTAGTTGGAGGATGCTCTACAAGTAGTTGAAAGAGCCTGAATTGTTTCAGATGGTGTTCACTGGCATTTGAATGTGATTTGGACCTTTCCTCTGGTCTGGTGCCCAACTTTACTTATCCATAGAATGGAAGTGATTCCCACATAGTCATTGTGACACAGGATAGATAGGAAATGCTCACTCAGTGTTAGCAAGTTGGTTATAGAAGAGGCTGTATCTGAGATATTCTGCTGAATGAAATTAGATGGCTTGAAGCATATAAACAGTTGATGACAGCTCTGCCTCAAGGCAGTGAAGCCAATACAAAGTTGACTTCTTTTAGAGAGGTTCCTGTCAATCAAAGAATCCCTGGGCGGATAATTTCTCTATTCTTCCTTTGCTCACTCCTGATTTTTAGTGGCAAATACCTGCCTGAGGGTGAACATGCTCCATCAGCTAAACGTAAGTTGCATTTGTGCATTTCTGTAAGCTATCGTAGTTGTTAGCAAATTTTTCTTTCTGATGTATTTACAGAATGTGTTCAGAGTTTCTTGCTAGTGGTTTTAGTCCTAGGATCGTGGAAAAGGAGAGGTCCCTTAACTCAAGATTGCTCCATCTTTCCCAAACAGGTTTGGGAAAATAAAGAAGGAGGTGTAAGGGTGAATCATAGTTCACTATGACAATAACAGCAATAAGATGTTTTTATTATATAGAATTAACATTTAGAAAGAGATTTAACATTCTCTGGAACTTGATTCACCCAACATCTATGAAAGTTCATAAGACAAAGGTTGCTGTGCTCATTTTTCAACTGAAACTACTGTGGTTCAAAAAACTTGGTTTTAAGATGTAATAGTAATAATAGTTCAGAAGACTTAAATTTCATGTCCTTTATTTATTTACATTTTTCCTATATGGTTATAATGTGGAGTCACCATGAGAGCATGGGAGCAAATTAGAAAAATGAAACTTGAGATAAGTTTTTACAAGAAATGATTTGATTATTTTTTTTCTCAAGATCCATTAGGTCTTGAAGAAACACAAAACTTACAAGCATAGTGCATGGGTATGATTAAGAGTTTCTGAGTTAGGTGACTATGACATGACAACCAAGGCTACAGTGTGGAGCTCAGGAGACACTGTGGAAGATGCCCACTTGGGCCACATGACAGCAAGAACAATGGCTCCCTGGAACATGCCCCTTTAGGAGGCTCAAGAGTAGAAGCCAGGGAACGGTTAACTAAGCCAGCTAAGGAAGGATATTATTCACATACAAACAGAACACAAAAACCTATTCTGTTGGATCTGTTCTCCCATCACTAAGAATCTAAGCTATAAAAGCAGACAGTAAAAATGAGGTAGGGGGGGATTATAAGTAAGAAAATGGAATAATGGGACTCAACAGTTCCATTTGACTGAGTGTGACTGTCAGTACGGAGGGGGAAAAAGTCATTTAAGTTTGTAGATTTGATGAAGTAGTTTTTTTCTTCCTGTGGAAGAGATAACTTATCCTCAGCTTTGAGCATTAATTGTCAAAACTATTCAATAATATCCTGATGTTGTAAGGGGGATTTGAGCATATGTGAATAATCATGGCTTATAGTTAATTAGGTTCACTCATACAAAGCTATCATACAAGTTAAAAATGGCAACATATTGACATTTTCATATGGTTTAAACTAGTAGATTGGGAAACTAAGAAAACTCTAGATGTATTTTTGAGAATGAATATTATTTCTAGGTTTGATATGTTGAAGTCGACCGACCTGATGTGATAGGCCAATTACTTTTTCTCTTTCAGTTAGTACAGTGATTCTCAGCCTTCCTAATGCTGCAGCCCTTTAATAGGGTTCCTCATGTTGTGGTGACCCCCAACCATAAAATTAGTTTTGTTGTTACTTCATCATTGTAGTTTTGCTACTGTTACAAACTGTATTGTAAATATCCAGGATATCTGCTGTGAGTCCAGAAAGGAGGTCACAGCCCACAGGTTGAGAACTGCTGACTTAGTAGAACATGAGAGCACAGACGAAAAGAATTGGAATTTCAAGGAAACTGAAGAATCTGGCAGGCTTTTCATGGAAACAGACAAAAGGGAAGTACAAATTCGAGGAAGCACTGTGAACTTGGAGGACTTGGCATACCCAACACAGGTGTAAGGCAGTCTGTGCAGAGGGAAGGTGCTGATATTTGCTTTAGATGTAGACGTTTTGAATGGTAGAGAAGATGAAAGACAAGAGAATTTAATATAGGGCTGAAACTGTCATTGAGGAATTTTCTGTGAGGACAAGAGAGACGGCTCAGAGGTTAAGAGAACTTGTTAGCCTTGCAAAGGACCAGGGTCCAATTCCCAGTACTCATATGATAGCTCACAACTATCTCTAACTCCAGTCTCATGGATTCTGACAGCCTTTGCTGACCTATGTCACTGAATGCATGAAGTGAATAAACATGTCTTTGTGTAAAATACTCATACACTTATAATAAAAATATCTAAGAATTCTCAGTGACATATATTTGTAATCCTATAAGGGAAGCTGAGGGAAGAACTTGCCACAAGTTCAAGGTCTGCCTGTGCTGAAGAGTGAGACCTTGTCCTTAAGAAAGAAGTTGTGGAGAAGGAAAGAAGAGGAAGTGAATAAACAAAAACTTGCAAGTGATCACGGTGGCAAATACCTTTAAGCCCAGCACTGCAGAAACAAAAGCAGATGAATTCTGAGTTCAAGTTCAGCTTGAGTCACAGACCAAAATTTATCTCAAAAAAGGATCCTAAGGATAACAGGAGGAAGATCAGTGAATTTCTGTATGAGAATTCAAATTTGTATGTAATTTGGTGTGGCAGATGATACCCAAAAAGGATTTAAAAATTAGAGCCAGTTTTGGTGCACTCTTATAATTACAGAATTAAGAAGACGGCGTGAGCAAAATTGCAGTCTGTGTCCTGCCTGGGCTAAATAATGAGTTCATGGCCAGTCTGGGACCTGAGACACCCCCCCACCTCAGAAAAAGGTAAAATATTATAAGAATAAATGGATTTACAACAACAGCCAAAAGCAATTCTGATGCATGAGAACAAGACTATGAGAATGAAATGGCAGGGTTAGAAGGTCATAGTTGTGATTCACAGAGAGTAACTCCCCATTATGACAAACCCAGGGTGTGGTTAGAACATGTCTGAGGCACTCCTGCTAGCTCAAGTAAATGCAGGACTTGGGGAAGAAAAAGAAGTATGCACAAGTTTATAAATAGCATGAATCGTAACTTTAGCCTGGAGTCCATAATTACTTCGCTTAGTGAATGAAGAAGACAGATTGTACAAAGGTGTGAGCCTCAGAAGAATCAGGCCAATTTTATAATGCCATTAGAGCAATGAAGCCCATGGTATTTCAGTGTCCAAGTGAGTTCCCTAGTAAGGGGAACAGGGTCTGTCTCTGACATGAACTCAGTGCCTGGCTCCTTGATTGCCTCCCCGTGATGGGGGAGCAGCCTTACCAGGCCACAGAGGAGAACAATGCAGCCAGTCCTGATGAGACCTGATGGTCTAAGGTCAGATAAAAGGGAAGGAGGACCTCACCTATCAGTGGACTTGGAGAGGGGCATGGGAGGAGATAAAGGAGAGAAGGTGGGATTGGGAGGGGATGAGAGAGAGGTACAGCTCGGATACAAAGTGAATAAACTGTAACTAATACAAAAAAGGTTTTAAAAAGAGTAATGGTTGACGAAAGCAAAAGAACAGAGTACTAAATTCTTAGTTGTGGGGTGTCTGGAGTATGAGAACCCCTAGTTTGGAAGGCAGTGGTGAATTCTATGTACTGAGTTAGAACTCTTTCAGCTATTCGGGAAACTATACAGAACTTTGTACAGAAAAGTCAAAAATAAAAGGTGCATTGCAGTTTAGTAATTAGGAGATGAACTATAAAATTATGAGGGAATTAATTTATCTTAATGGAAATAATATTGAATGTGTGTAAAACTTAAGCAGAGAGATGCTTTTAGATGGAGTTCTAATTATATTTTTACTGTTTTAGAGTTGCAAACATGCACATAATGGGCCTCATCATCCCGTTTTCTCCGCTCCAGTTCCTCCTCTATACTGCAAACCGCTTTAGGCTCCCAACTTCATGTGCTGGGTTTGTAAACTCAGCCTCCATTAGCTTTGCACGAATGTTCATGGGTATAGGGCCATCTACTGGGGCATGGGTAGCCTCTTCACAACCACGTGCCTGAAGAAACCTGGCTCCTCCCACAGCCCCTTATCAGCAGTTTCTGATAAGAGTGTGGCTCAGTGAGCACGTTCCTCCTTCATGCTAGGATTTTGCATGGCCCTCCCTTGCATGGATCTTATGTATCCAGTCATAGCTGCTGGGAGTTCTCATGTGCAATAGCCCTGCCTCGTAGCAGACACCCCAGCAGTGGCTCTGACAATCCCTCTACCCTATCTTCCATGATAATTCCTGAGCTTCAGTGAGGGGGTTGTGATACAGATGCCCCATTTGGAGCTATACTTATTATTAGAGATGCTAATGTTTATACCACTTAGGAAGTACAGTGCTGGCTTCAAAGCGTATCATTGGGTTTTTTTGTTGTTGTTGTTTTGTTTTTTTGTTTGTTTGTTTTTTAAGTAGACTGGTTTTATGATACAGATTACCATGATGTTGTTCTAGAGAAATACTTAATCCTAGTGCAGCTCTCGGCTCTCACCAGGCAAGCTGACCTTTACAGGGGAAGACAGTCAATACAGTGTCTCACAAGTGTCAAAAGCAAAGAAAACGTGATGTGAAGTGCTTGGTCCTACATAAGGTATCTGTATCATTCCTTCACCCCAGTGCTCAGGGAGCTTAAAGAAGAAGGTCTATAGTTCAGGCAGAACTGCTACAAGACACTGTCTTCTTGACGTGATGGGGTCGTTACACTCATGAATTCAAAGTAGCTCTTTTACCAGCACACACAACACACACAAGCTCATGCCAATAAATACCCCATCGTGGATAAAGGAGGGGCTCTTGAGGCCTTACCCCAATCTGATGAATTGTTGTCAATTGATGTCTACTGGGGAGGGAAGAATTCATTTTCTTTAGGGGTGTGGCCCCCATTAGGTTAGGCACCATACATAGGATGGCAGTGTGCCCATATACGTATGAACAGCACTAACTGGTCTCAGAGAGTTGTAGAAAAACAAAAAGAGGACACTAAGGTGGGAGGGGCATGTGGTGGGAGAGTTTGGGATGGGGAGGAGAGAAGACTGAGGGATGTGTATGGCCAAAATACATCATATATATATGTGTGTGTGGACTTCTCAAGTAATAAATAAAACTATTATTTAACCTGATCATTAACAAATATTTTTCTATCTTAAATCTTACTTAAAATCTATCCTTAAAATAAAAATACAAGTATATATACATATATATATATATGTGTGTGTTACACACACACACATATATATATGTAACACATATTCATATATATATATATGCTGTGCACATTGGGTATGTACGTATTTTGAAAAAGCTCAGATTTATGCTATTTGAGATGTACTAACCACTCTTATTCAGTTTGGGTACTACTGCTCTTTTGTTTCTATCCTAGTGCTGTGCTGGCAACCTTGAACTCCTACTGCCCAAGATGCTATCCCAAAAAACATGGAACACTCTTTACTTTACCAGATTTGATCTCCACTGTGATGTTAGAGTCATTAGACTTCTTAGTCTGCATGCATATGTTTTCATTTGACAAAGTTTCTTTCTTTATTCTTTCCTTCTTTTTTGTTTCCTTCCTTCCTTCTTTCCTTCTCCCTCCAGCTCTGCCTTTTTCCATTTTTATTTCTTCCTTTTCAGTACTAGAGATTGAATTTGGGCAAGCACTGAGCCCCACATTTAAGGAGGGTTTTGAGCTGGGTGTGGTGGCACATGCCTATAATCTCAACACTCTAAGAGGCAGGCAGTTTGAGGGTAGTCTAGTCTATTCAGTGAATCCAGGATAGGCAATAGTATACAGGGAAATCCTGTCTTGGAAAATAAAACAAAAACAAACAAACAGAAAAAGAACAAAAAACAAAAAAGTAAGGGGAGGTTGAATTTGAAAAGTTCTCACTGCATTGTTTTGGCAAGTCTGCACTCTTTTTTTTTTAATTTTATAACTGATTTATTTTCTTTTTTTAAATTATTTATTCATTACACTTTATTCACTTTGTATCCCCCCCGTGGTTCCCTCCCTCTTCCCGTCCCAATCCCTTCCTTCCTTCACCCTCCCCAAGTCCACTGATAGGGGAGGTCTTCTTTTCTTTAATCCCTACTTCAGCGTCTAAGTTGGTAGGACTATAGGCCTGGACCACTAGAACAAGTGACAACATTTTTTTAAAAATACCTGTTATTATAACAGTTATAACAGTACATGTGTGGGAAACAATTTACTTATAGGTGTTTCTACAATAAAGAAAATTCTAGTATGTTTGTGGGAGACAGAGAATCAGAAAACTCCTCACAAGATCATTTTAAAAGTAGGACAGTTTGGAGAGTTATTTGTTCATTTGTTTGTTTGTTTATTATAGTGTGAGGGCATCAAATCATGCCAGTGCATATATGTGGAGGTCAGAGTGCAACTTTCAGAAGTCAGTTTCTTCTGTTCTGGGTTATGGGGGCCAAACTCAGCTTGAGGTATATTTTATAATTGGTTGTTTTGATTGAAATAATGAATTACATTAATTTAATTTTATAAATTAAAAATGTTTTATACATTTTTAGGTCACTACAAATAATAGAGTGTCTTACTAGAGAAAAAAGTATTTCTGGGTGAAAAACAGTCGGAAATATGAAATCCATTTGAATGACATCGAGGAGATCAAAGTTGTTGAGTTGTTGGCTAGAAATTTTTTAGCCTTAAATGAATTAGAAGAACAATTAAACGGCTTTATTAACAGATTAACTGCTAGGTGTTGGGGTTCATAATGGTATGGACAAAAACAAGATGTCTTTTTTTTTTTCACTTTACTCAAAAGTGGTGAAAACTAACAACTAAAAGATATGGTGTGTTTTCCAAAGTCATCACCAGTAGTAGGAGAAATAGAGAAGGCTTGTTAATACATCTTTTACCTTCCCTATGATGCACACCGCTCACTGCTAAGGAAATGCTAAAAATGCTAAAATCCAGACCCACTAAAGGCAAAACTCTATCAAGTTGGCATCTTGGTTGTCTGAACAGAGAATGGGACTGTGGACTATCAGGTCTAGAGTGGAAAACCTTGAAAACCTACCAGGACTTTTCTTGATTCCGTTTTCCTAGTTTCTTTCCTTTTATGTCACTGACATCTGTCCTTTTCCTTCTCTGACGGATTTCCTCTGTCTTTAGCCAAGCGTAATACAGAGTTCACATTTCACACAAGCCTTAACAGAAATCTAAATTGTATGTCCCCAATGCTACTAATAGTTCCTGGCAAATATCAGTGCCAGATACTGAAGAATAAAATTGATTAGTTTTATTATACTCACACACACACACTCGAGCACACGTGTGTGTGTGTGTGTGTGTGTGTGTGTGTGCGTGTGTGTGTGTGCGTGTGCGTGTGTGTGTGTGTGTGTTGGTGGCTGTAGTGTATGTGCACACATGTAAAGGCGAGAGGGTGGGCATCACCTTCTTTTACCCTCAACCTTGTTCCTTTGAGACATGGTCTCCTTCTGAACCCAGACCTCATGGTTTTTGGCAGAGAGCAAGACCCAGAAAGCCTTGTGCGCCTGTTGCTCTCGGTGCTGGAGTTACAGATACACACAGACTGTGCCTGCACCATATGTGGGCTCTAAGACCTGTGCTCTGGCCCTCACACAGGCACAACAAGTACATGAGATATATCTCTGGCCCTGAACTGAATTATATTTATTGGTGTGCCACCGACAACTTTTTTGTGTGCTGGAAATCATTTAAATAAAAATAAAACCATAAATTGATCATAATGTGTACTACTTCCACAAATACAACTAATTCTATCTTGTTTGTTTGTTCTGTTTTATTTTCTTTTCCACAAACTAAACCTTAATTTGTTTGTAAGGTGACCAGGTGGAGAAAGAACACTTTTGAATAATGGTAAATAATGAAAATTTTTTGAAAGTTTTTCTGTCTTGAAAGCTTCTTGTACTGAATTGAATTTCATACACCAGTATAAAATTTATATAAAAGACAGCATCCTAATCAGGCATTAGAAAAGACATTTGTAATCCCTTAATCCTGAGTAACTTGTGCTAATTTATCTCATATTGTAGATGAAGAATTAATGTTTGGTGATGGCAAATATGTCAAAATACAGAATAAATCAAAGGGTAGGAAATAATATGTTCACCATTTACTTATTCTGGATTTTTATTTTTATAATAATACAAAAATACTGTAATTGTGCATTGAGTCTCACTTCTCATATATTTCCATAAATTGTTTTTCTATGTTTTTTTCATTTTTTAACTTCTAAAGCAAAGCATTTATTTTTAATGAGAAGCTTTTTGCATTTTTAAAAAATATCAAAAGCTATTGTTACATAGAATACAACAATAAGTGTGTGATTAATAACTGAATATTCTTTGGGAAACTAAAAAGGACCTATGGGAGAAGTCTCAAGTGAGAGAGAATAGTAGGACACAGGTGATACAAAAAGGGAAAGCTGAATGAAGAGGACATTAAAATTATTATTCATATTTTTTAGTTTCAGTTCTATTTATCAACTTTAAAATGGGTCCTAAGATATATGGTTTCTGTACAATTTAAACATTTCCCTTTCAATGAATCAACTTAGTGCATCATTTAGAAAGGACACAATAATTATCTTTTAAACTCTTAGGTGGAGATGAGAAACATTTCCTTCCCCATTCCATCCCACTCCCTAAACCTACCAGTGCTTCTTGGGCTCTCTGTCTTTCCCCCAAAATGCACATTATTGTTTCAATTCTCATATTAAACTTTCCATTTCCAACACTAAACTGTAATCCAACCTAGCATTAAAAATCTCAACTCCTAAGTATAAAGTCATGAACATGGTTTGCTAAAACAGAGGATATTGATATCACTGTGTCTTCCCACCAACAAAAATAAAGGGAAATTATTAGATTGCCAGCTTAGCATAATTCCAACTCCTATTTAGAACATAAATGAGAAACAAATTCTTCATATGTGAAATAAAACCCAACTTACTGATGCATCGCCACTGTGGGGAAGGCCAGCTTCTCCACCTCCACGCTGCTCTGTGTGTGATCACTGTCAAACGAATAGCATCCTGGGTATTCTTGCAGATGTGTAGGCTGGATAACATTAAGAATACTTAAAGATTTAAGAGAAACTTGTCTAACCAGTTGGGACGGGTAAATTTAGCCAAGAGTGTGGTTTGAGGTATAGAAAAGAACCACTTGATGAAGTCTTTGTTACAGGAAATAAGAATGAATTTCCTGGTTCTTCCGAATTGAGAAACTATGTCAGGTCCCAAACATAAGCCACTTCCTTGACTCTGGGAGCAGCTTTCTGTTTGTCTTTCAAGAAGCAGCCCTTCTCAGTCTGAGTCAGTACAAGGCTGGTCTCCGTCTCAGCCATTCAGCTCTTCCAGAGGCACCCAAAACAAAGTTTTCAGGAAACATTTGATGCTTTTGGGATTTTCTTAGGGCAGTGGCATATGTGTTCATTTTATCTTGCCCAATATTTCCATATCTCTTCTAAAGAGAGCTAGTCTTAAGAAGGGAAAAAAAAATCCTGAGGTTTTCTTTGAACTGACAGCCATTGTAAGGGCCTCAGCAACTGACCATGTTTTTTTGTCTGGATCCACTAATTTTTCGCTGTGTCACCTTCTACTTTCTTTGATACTGCTGGGTTTTCATCTCTCTGACCCCAGTCCTTTTCTTCCAGTTACTCTTCTTCCTTTATTTGGAAATTGTCTCTTCCTTTTTCTTTGCTACAGTTCACGTGAAGTCTACTCTCTGTCCGCATCATCTAATTAGAGCCAGTCTACATGGCATTTACAAACTCTGAAATCCTGAACTTCCCTCAGGACACCTTTTCCTCTGGCATCTCCAACTCCTACCTAATCTCAACAACCTTCCCATCCTCAAGTAAGCGTCTATAGTTAGTCTTGTATGTTTTCGGATTTCTAGGCTCACTTCTGTCTACTCAAGAAGCTCAGAAAGTTAAAATTGTAATACACTTGAATGTGGTAAGCAGTCCCTATGTGAGCACCAAAGCATTCCATATTCATTAAACTTTTCTTTTCAGCAAATGCTGTTCAACACCCCTATTTATTTTCCATTCCTTCTTTCATTTTGGAGAAATCAATCTTTTGTTATTTGAATAAGAATTACCTCTATGGGCTCGTATATTTGAATGCTTGGTCTCCAGCTGGTGGAACTATTTGTGAAGGATTAGGAGGTGTGGCCCTTTGAAGGAGGTGTGGCACACAGTGCAGGGGGCAGGATGAGGTTTCAAAAGCTCTCTCTGTCTCTCTTTGTCTCTGTCTCTCCCTCTCTCTTCCTTGCTGTCTCAACATGTAAGCTCTCAGATCTTGCTCCAGCACCATGCCTGCCTGCATGCTTGCTGCCAGGCTCCCTGTTATGATGGTCATGCACTAACCATCTGAAAAATGTAAGCAAACCCCCAATAAATTCTTTCTTTTATAAGTGTCCTTGGTCATGGTGTCTCTTCACAACAGCAGAAGAATAACTAAGTCACAATCATAAAGTGGAATACAAATTAGTTACAATTAGTAAATGAACATAGAGGCAAATGCTCATACTGTCTGAAACATAAATATTGCAGTGTAGTTACCAGTTTTCTACTGCTGTGTAACAAGTTATATAAGCTTAAGTGTTAAAACAATCACTTCTTTTTATTATGTAAGCCAGAGGTCCAGATGAACTCAACTTTGCTGTATGAGGAGTATAATTCTAAATATGCTTACTTATAACATATTGCACTGTGCCCAAAGTACAATAGTTCTTTGGATTATCTCAAAGTCAGCCAATTAGTAACAGTCATGGTCTGAACATTTATGTTCCTCAAAGATCTCTGTCCAGAAAACTGATCTTCCAAAGTGATGGCATCAATGGATGTACATAACAAATAGTTCTACCATAGGGATGGAATCCATAAACATCAGGTTTCACTAAGATGCTGTTTTCTAGGGATTATTGTATCTTCTATATGTCTAATTGATTTGTTCTGTCTTTTAAACCCATCTGGCTTTTGATTAAAAAAAAAAAGAATACTAAAATTACTATAGTGTCAATACAAAGGAGGCAAGACAATTTCTTTGTGTGTTGTTAACCATTTTTATATTTTCCAAATATACAAAGCAACAAAACCCCAACACTGTGAAGAGCAAATACATCAACCTTCACATTTTTAATGCCTTTTCCTGTATCATCTACATTGGTATCCGTTAAAAATAATATACTCTGTATTTTTGAGATTTAAAAGTTCTCCAAGTTTTCAAATTATAACTTACCAATCCCTCACAGTAATGCCATGAGGTAGACAGTAGCAACCCACATGTCAGATGGAAAACATGAAGTGTAAGATTACTTGACTTTTGTGATATTCAGTCAATAAGTCAAATACCAAACATGAAAAAAGACATAAAAAGACTGTTATAAAAAATACACTTTTCTTTTTTTTTAGAATTAATATGGCTTTTTATGCTTATTACTCTTGTTTGTGTTAAATTATCATTTAATTCAATCTAACTAAACATGGAAATATTTAAATCAATATACATAGTTTTATGGATACTTATACAAAAAAGTTATCACAGTGTGATAAAATATAAATAAAATTACACACAAGCATGTGTACACTGTTAAAGAATTTACAAAGGAATAATGAGAGGCTTTTTGGTAGACACATTTGCTTTCACATATCTACCAAAAATAGGAGTCTATCTAAATTAAAAGAAAAATCCAACATCAATCAAGTCCATCTTTTAAGATTTTAGTCTGCATTTTTTTTTGATGCTGTCACTAGTCATCAGCTCAAAAGTGACCAGGCAGGACCTCTATGTGCTTGGAGTTCATTGAGATGCAAGTTAGAGCAACTCTGAGGCATTGAAAGTTATATTTATCTTGCTTATCTGTGTTACTTATAAAAGCAGTTATGTGTAAACTAAAATAACCTCAAAACAGAAGTTTTAGCTATTAAAGGATGGCAATGCCACCGTTTCTGTCTGCTAGAGTAGCACAAGCAGGTCTCCCGCTGGAGGGCTGGAGGTGAGTACAGATGTGTAGAAACATCAAAGTGCTTTTGAAAACCTGTCACTTCGTTTGTTTTTCAACAATGTAACTTAAGGTACTTTGAAATTATTTGCGTTTCTTCAGAGAAGTAGGGGCATTTAAGATTACAGCGTGTTTTTAAAAGTCCAAAGAACATAAAAGTTGATATTCGCTTGTTCATCCTGAGAACTTACTGTGTGCAGATGCTATTGCAAATATTTTACTTGTACGAATACATGTAATCCTCAAATACAGCAGTGAGGTAGCATTTTATTAGCACTATACAGATGAAAAAGCTAACAGAGATATTGGGCAATTTGCATACAGCATACACTTTGCATATGACAGAGACAAAGTTTATGGTCCACTGGCCCAGCTCAGACAATTTGTGCTCGCTAACACTATGCCCATCACTAGGCTCTGGACTGTAATTAAGCTCCTTTCCTGGAGAATTCACTCACTATTATTTAGTGCTCAGTATATAACAAACACTGTCCTAAGCATTCTGCATAAAGCACTCCCCACGAAACACTTTGATGACACACGACTTGGCAATGAGCTGATGATTTACAAAAACATTGGTTACCATATGCTCATGTTAGTATTTCTAAATAAATATTTGTATGACACCCTCCATCAAAAGGTTAGAGTGTCCTGCTACTAATCATTTTTAAGTCAATTCCACTTTCAGCGGCTTCCTGTTATCCTTAGTATACTAGTGAAAAACACTTACATTGACGTTTATCTTTGTCTTTTCTGAGCTAAACATGATGGATATGTGGATGGCAAGATACTGCTAAATAGTAAGCCAGAAATGCTTCTTAATGCAATAAGCTTCCTGGAGCTAGTGCTTGAGAGCATTACATGGTGTTATGGCAAGTTCATGTGCATTTAAATAAGGACAATTCCTGTGGTTGGGAACAGCGCTCTGCTCTGTCAGAGGCAAACCTGGGTTAGAGTTCAAGTTTTACTGCAGGTTTCATGCTCCTTCATTCTAGCTGTTGAACTTCCGGTCATGAGTTCTAGAACGCTGGCGTCTGGAATCTCTCGGGAAGATGATAACTGATTTGCAAGATGAGTCCTGAAGCTCTATACATCATATGAGGTAAGGTTGTAGCAGCCTGGCAGCTCTTTATATCCTGAGGGAAGCCATTTGTGTTTGTTACATTAAGGAGTTGCCCTTATGAGTGAGGTACCAGTGCTACCTGTCATTGTCATGTTTTCTTCCTTCTTGGTAGAAAGTTTATGTACACACAAAAGCCACCTCGTGATATTTCGTTTGTCTGGGTCTGAAGCGTTCCTTGACATCTGACAGAAGCACGCATTTAACCCCCACGACTCTAACTAACAGTGTACAGTCTGCAGGCATCCCGCCCCTGGGCTGTGGCTATAGCTCACCACAGTCCTCTTTAGATGCCAGTCTTGGAGGTTATCCAGTCTCGATACTTAGTCACTCGTGTGTAGACTCCAGGCTTGTTGGGGAGAGCACATGACTGTCCCCAGCTTACTATGCCTACAATGTACCAGATGTCCCGATTGTCATAAACCAGAGGTCCACCAGAATCACCCTGGAATAGAAACAAGATCATGGTAATCATTTCTTTTCCACAGACCTTGTCCCCCAAAAAAGAAAAATAAAAAAGAATTCATTACATGGACCCTGGAAATAGACTGTGAGTAGATCATTTGTGTCTTTCAATTGAGGTAAACTATGTTCTAAACCCCAAAGCACATTTTCATTTTTAGTAGAAAGGCCAATAGTCGTTCATTATGCAATGCTTACATACTTTCTGGCCTATCATTCTGGTGTTTTTTATTTGTTTGGTTAGACATGTTCTGCCCATATGTTCTGATCTGAGAACAGCTTATGCACATAAAATGTTAAATGTGAGACTATTATAGCAGTAAAGGGAAAATTTCAAAGATCACTTCTGAATACTATTGGCTTGGCTGTGTTTCTCCTTTCTATCTTTCATGTAATGAGGGAGATTAAACAGGCACATGCGCTTGTAGAAGGTGAAAACATGTTCTCAGATGCCCGAGGTTCAGGCCCAGTTCTCCCAGTTACAGGTTAGGTTGAGTAAAACATTTGAACTCTTTTTGCTTCTATATCTCTATTCTTCCATTTGCTCATCTTACAAAAAGATGAGTGTGTGTGTGTGTGTGTGTGTGTGTGTGTGTGAATGACACATGCATGAAAGTGTCTGTAGAGTCCAGGTGAGGACACTGGATTCCCTGGAGCTGAAGCCACTGATGGTAGGCCACCTGAGATGGGCACTAGGATCTGAACTCAGGTCTTCTAAGAAAAGCTCAGGTACGCCTAACCACCAATTCATATTTCTACCCTCCCCCATATACTCTTACCAACTATTTGTTTAGTTCCTATTAAATGCTCCACACATTTTGATAATTATTGGAGATATAATGGTGACCCCCAAAATAAAATTTTCTTACCTTAACAGAGCTCGATGTATATATTGAATAGACTAATAGCAAAGACAAATAATAACTATGGTAACTGACAGAGAAGCATGCAATATGAATATCTGATTGCTCAGGACGCAGCTCCCTAGGACATCTCTGGGAAACAGAATTTATGTTGATATGAGAAAGTAGAGGGGCTGATTGTGCAACAGAAAGCAGGAACATAATGTACCCTAGACAGAGGGAAGATTTTTGCAAATGCTCTGTAGTATGGACTCTGCCATAGACAAGGTTCAAAAAGATGAAACTGGAGTGAGGTAACACAGACCCAGAAAGACATACATGATATATACTCACTTATACGTGGATTGCAGTCATACAGTAGAGGATAGACAAACCACAATGCACAGACCCCAAGAAGATAAGCCTGATGGGCAAATTAGGCTTTATGTTTGCCTCCTAGTTAGGTGAGTGGGAGATATCTCTGACACAAACTATGTTGCCTGCTTTTTTTATCACCTCCCCCCCCCAGATGGAACTTCTCTACAAGGCCACAGGGGAGGAAGATGAACTCAGTCCTCATGTGACTACATGAACTGGGGTGTCTGGGCAGAGTGGCTCCCCTGTTCTAAGGAATAGGGAGAGGGGATGCAGGAAGGAATACTGAGAGGAGAGGAGGGAGGGACCTATGACCGAGATGTAAATTGAATTAGTTAATTTTTTAAAAGGGGTAAAAAGATGAAACTGGAGATGTGAAAACAACAGCAGAAGCAGGAGGTCAGTGACATGCAATGAGGCTGGTGAATATGTCCAGGAGTTATGAAACATTATGGACCTCATTTAGAAAGCTTTGCTCTGTATTTTTAAGAAAAAAAAAATCACTGAAACATTTTAATGATGCATTTGACATAATGACAATAGGGTTCTATTAATAATGCTGACTTTATCTGACAAATGCACTAAAAGAGTACAAAAGTAAAAACAAAATTGCTAGCACTATGCAGGGAAAGAAAAGAGGAAGAGAGGGTTGGGAGGACAATATAGAAGTGAAGAGAGAGAAGTTATCACAAAGGTAAAATATTCGTCACATTCAACCAGCTGCTTGAAATGGGGTATTAAGAGGAAATAGGCTGGAGATAATTAATAATCAAGAGAAAACGTTTCAAGAAAAGCAAGTAGTAAGTGCTGTTAACAGATTAAGAAAAAAAAAAAGAACAGTCAAAGATGAGTGCTAGAATTAAACACTGAGGTCATTGGTGAGTCATTAGGAAGAACTCCCTGGAGAAAATAATACAGAAAACCCAATACTGATGGTTGAAAGCATTAGAAGGAAGTGAGGAACAGAGTCAGTAGGCATAGACATACTTTCCAAATATTATATAGCCAAGCCACAAAGTAGGGTTCTAGCTGGAGCAGCTAGGTCAAAAGATTTCCCCAACGAAAATAAAACAACAATGTTGAACAGCAATAATAAAACAAAAACAAGTTGCCAGGTAAAGGTGAACTGTAGGTGAGAGACTCAGTCAGAGCTAATGTGAACTTTCTCCCAAAGGCCAATGAAAACAAGGACTTGAGTGAAGAAGGAGGATGGGCCATAGAGAAGAGGTGAATTACAGAGTCCTCCCCTGCACCAGAGTGGCTTGAAACTACAAGTCAGTAAGTGGAAAAAGCTGTATAAATTCACAAACGTGAAAGATTGAGCCTCTAGACAACCAGTGAGAAACAAGAGAAGTACAAAAAGAAATTAAGAAAATAATCTGAAACAAACAAAAATTGAAACAGTATCCTCCAAACTTATGAGGTGCAGGGAGAATGGATGCATAGAAAAACTTACAACATTAAATGGATAGATCAGAAAAGAATAAGGATCTCAATTAAATATTACATTATTCCTTGAAAAGGTAGAAAATAAAAAAACTAAGGTAAAGGATGGCAAACAGAAGAAAATAAAGTACAGAGTAGAAATACATAAAATATGTACTAAAAAAAAAAACCAAGAAAAATTTTCATCACCCTGTTTGCAATAGCTAGAACATGGAAGTAAACTAGGTGCTCATCTACAGATAATAGAAATGTGGTACAACAAAATTCTACTAAGCAATAAATTAACACAAAGACATGAAATTTGTCAATAAATGGCTGGAACTGGAAAAATATACTGAGTGAATTAACCCAGAAGAATAAAAGACACATACTTTCTCTTGTTCGTGGATCATAGCTATGAATCTTTAGATCTGTGTTTATAACCTAAAGTAACAACAGAAGCCAGGAGAATACACAGGGATCATGGAGAGTGGGGGTGGGGATGGGGGTGGGGATGGGGATGGGGTGGGAGTGGGATAAGGAAGATTTACCCAGAAGAGTCTGGTAGAGCACAGGTGTTATGAAGGAGGAAATGCAGAAATGGGGAGGTGGGACTTAATTGGAGAAGGGGAAAGGAGAGTAACACAGAGGGAGAAATAATACTGAAGATGTTTGAAAATCCACAGGAAAATACATTATTTTATAATATATTATTTTATAAGCTCACACACTCACACACACATGCATGCCCACACACACTCACACACACACACACACACTCACACACACACATGCATGCCCACACACATAATGGTGTTTACTACAAAGGATGGCAATGTTCTTTCAAGAGATATATATTAACAAAAACCTTAATGCCTAGCAAGAGAAACATGCCTTCTAGTTGTGAGTCAAGGGGTTCCAAGAAAATGAATCATCCCGAGCAGTTATCCATCTTTGGGGCTTGACATTAAGAAAGTAACAACGGAAGTCAAGCATGGTAGTACACCCTTATAGTATACCCAGCACTTAGGTAGTGGAGAAAAGAGGATCAGGCCATCCTCAGAGACATAAGCCTGACCAGGACTACTCTATGAAACTGTCTCAATCTTCCTCACCCATCCCCCACTTAAAAAGAAAGAAAAAAGAATAAAGAAGCACAAAGTAACTGTGTGGACCAAAGAGGGTCTCCTAGTACATAAAATGGATGCAATTATAGTGCTGCAACTATCTTACCAAATTGAATGAAATGCTGTAGGAAAGGTGCTTTACTTTGGGTTTGTGCACATTAAACATTCAGTACATATGTCCTATCCACATATGGTAAACTCAGAACAGCTAGTGGAAACTTCCTTGTGAAGGCTTGGCTTCCGACTCACCTTACATGCATCTACTTTTCCTTCCATGAATCCAGCGCACAACATCCCCGGCATTATCAGGCCATCATACACCTCCTTTCTGTTACAGACATCAGTGCCTATAGTTTCCACCCTGGCTTGCCGCAGCTTATTTTGTGTAGGACCTATTACATACACATGGATAAACAAACAAAGAAATGATGTGCCTTTCAAATATGATTAGTGCCTCAGACACAGATGAGGGGTGAACTGTACTAAAAGCATTTTATGAATATTGTTTTTTTCTGAATTGTATTTGCTCTATCCTAAGTGTCTGCATGAAAGAAATCAAACATGCAGGCATCAGAATTATATCGTATCAGTGATTCCTCCAAAGCATCCTTCAATATGAATACAAGATTTTTCATGAGGACACATTCTGCAGTTTTCTACAAATAAACTCAGTGTCTTTTTCCATATACTATAAAGTAGGAAGCAGAGCACAACACAGAGAAGCATTTTCCCCATTGTCCTTTGTAGTGTGTTATGTAAGGAGTTTCCTAACATGGGAAATACGATGGACGACCAACTTGTACCAGCCGTCTGAGGCAGAACAGTGATAAGGGTTAGCAATGGAGCATGCTGCATGGGGTGAGTACAGATGGAACGTTCAGGGTTTGGGTGAAGTTACCGGTGAGTAAGCTTGAGGTAGTAGTGAAAATGGGGAAAAAATGAAATTTATAAAAATCTCTTACAGAGCCAAATTTACATGTGGAATACGTGAGAAAATTTCACATAAGAGAATTCTACGCACCATCGTCTACAATAGACCCAAATCCTGTGACAAAAACGCTTGTTTTCGGTGGCAGTTTCATGGACGAATCCGGGAGGCAGACTCTCTGCACCACATTTGAAAACTCTACTCGGGTAGTGAGCTGTGCCAGGGCAATGTCGTTTTCATTGCTCTCTCTGTGGTAATCTTCGTGGATGATAATCCTCCCCACACTTCGTTTCACGGCAGGTGGTTTTATAGTTGTACCAAAGGTAGCAATCCATTTACTTGGGTCTCTATTTCTGTGGAAAATTAAAGGATAAGATTTGTGATGGTTCATGTTGCCTTCTAAAAAAGAAAGAAAAGAAGGAAAAAAAGAGGAGGAGGAGGAGGGAAGGAGGAGGAGGAGAGAGGTTAAAATCATATTTTTTGTCCAATTTTCTGAATTAGGCTTTTGAAAAAGTCCTACGGTGATAGATAGAATTGATTAGTAGATCAATTGCTCTGTGAGAAAGAGGTTTTCTGTGGCTAACCCAAATAATTGCACATAACTTATTCATCAATTAGCATTATCTATTTTCGAAATTAAAATCCGTGCCTTGTTAGGAATTCTTTGGACTATTGTTAATTTATTTCAGTGAACTGTTCAAAAATTCGCTCTCTGTTAGATGATCAGTGTATTAGTGGGGAAGTTCCCTCTGCTTCAGAACACCCATCCTGATTTGATGACTTGCTTGTTAGCTCTTGTTTGCTGTGGTCGTGGAGGCTAAGTGGAATGTGTCTACCGTGCAATTCCTCATAAGCACCGAGCTGTTTCTCCACCCATGCCCACACCCCTTCCTGACATTCAAGGGCTAAGCTGCCCTTACTGGAAGCCACAGCTCTTTGCTGCAGTGTGCTCAGTCTTCCTCTTACTAACTCTTCCTCCATGCAGCTGCTTTCCTTTCTCAGGGTCAGGTCACTGAGTTCCACCCAGCCCAACTGTCTCTTGACTGCCGTAGCTCTTCTCTAAAGCCCCTTTCAATCCCTTTAGAATTATTCACATCATGAATGATTAGACATATACAGAAACCAGAAATTGTCTGGGTGACAGGAAATTAGTTAGCAGAAAATCACAGGGGAGAGCTCAAAGAGGAATTTCCTCATTTATAAGGGAATCACAAAACTTTTTTTTTCTTTTTAATAACTTTTTTTTTAAATTTGCTCTGTGTGGCTATGTGTTCGTGAAAACAGGTCTCAGTGGAGGTAAGAGGCATCTGATCCACAGGAGCTTGGATTTCAGGCAGCTCTTCAACACTTAACAGGTGTGCTGGGAATGGAACTTGGGTCTTCTTCAAGAGCAGAACAACAGAGCCAACTCTCGCGCCATGAACATTACATTCTATTTTACTTGCTCTGAAGTCAGGGCTCCTTCTTTCTTTTATTTTTTTTTAAGTATTTTTTTTTTTTACATTTTGAGGTTATAATATAGTTATATCATCCCTTCCTTCCCTAAATCATCAACTTTTAAGAGTAATGAAAGTCTATCAGTTTCCAAAGTGTGCTAGACTACCGAAAGATGACCAGACACACCCCAGAGCAGGGAGTTCCTTCTCATCTGTTTAGTTAATTAATCAATTCATTCATTACTTTATTTATTTATGGAAGTTTTATTCAATATGGACACACCTTCATTTGATACCTAGGCACTGACTACTACAATTTTAGGATAAGTAATGAGTAACATGACTCTATGAGTTAAGGAGAACACAAACAATTTGAGACAACAAGGTACAAGGTCCATCCCTCTGTTCACTGTCAAAGACACACAACAGACCCAAACACGCTGCTTTGTGAATAAAAACACTGAGAGATACTCAGGCAACCTCTTGTCTGCCTACATGTTATAAAAAACTTCCTAACTCACATTGTTTCTTAAATACTGCAGAAAACTTTGATGGACATGAAGTGCTAGGACTGGACTTAAACACCATTTTTAAAATATACTATTTCTATAGGAAAATAATTTATTAAAGTATGAAGGCTATTTGGATAACTTTTACATTATCTTCAAAATATCCTTTTATTCCCTTTCTAAGCAGCATTTCATGGATACAATTATATTAAATTATGACACTCAAAAATATCCCTTTTCTTCAGTATCATCACCTTACCCAGCACTTTGGATTACTTTTATTAGAATCAAACATACTATATTTGCCATATTTTAAAAAAATCTTTTGGAATCATAAGTCTCATTAACTACCAGATTTCTTTGCCATTTCTCATTTACACACTCCTTAAAAGTAGTTTTTCAAATTATTGCATTTGTCCATTCTATTACCTTTTGAATATAGTCCCACCCTCATCGCATTTTGAAAAATGTTATTATCAATAGTAATCTCTACTTATCAGCTTAAATGTTCAGTTTCTATGTAGATCATCCCCAGAAATTGCACTAAACTCATTAATGCAAGTATTTATAGTAATTACTAATATGAAGATGGAATTCTGGTTGTAATTTTTACTTTCTGTGTAAACAGTAGTCAAATGTAAATTTAAGTGAATTAACACTCTCACAAAAAAACAGTAATATAAATATCGGGAAACTATAAGCATAAGAGTGTGTCAGAAAATCTTAACAAGCAAGCAGAATTTGTGTTTGTCACGACGACATGGTAGATACTAGTTACTTTGGGGTTCACAGATAGGCAATAATGAATCTCCACTGAAAGGGTAACAGATAACTTTAAATTCATTAGGTCATTCTCATTATACCTTGCCTGTATAGACACTGACTAAATGTCTTAGAATCATTCTGTCGCTGCCCTTGAGAAAATAATTTTTTAAATCCTCCTAGAAGGACCTTGAAGGATAAATCTGTTTTAGGAGATCATGAGACAGTCACTGTGTAAGCAAGGAACATTCATTCATGCTTCGAGGGCAGAGTGACCAGGTAGCTCTCTGCTACCCTCTCTACACATTCTGAGTCATGCATGCCCAGGGTTGTACTAGACAACGCAATGAGAAAAGCATGCTTCAAAACAGATTTCTGAGCTCTCTTTCTTTGTAAGCAAAGGATACTGGGTATTGACTGTGGGAAGTCAGAGAGATTAATTGGTGGGGGAACAGACCAGAGGTGGCCGGCCAACTTTTCTCCTTGAGTATGTATAAGACAAATATAGCAGTCTGCATGGAGAATAACATAGTATTGTAAGAAAGATCACACTAGAATCACAGTGGCGGAAATCAAGCTGCTGTGTCGAGGGCACAGGAGGGGAAGGGCAAAGGACAAGACTGAGCTCTTCTCAAATGCTCCCCCAGCCCAGTGAGCTTACTTCCAGAAGCAGTGCGCTGCTGTGAGCAGCCACGTGTTGCTGATAAGTGTGGCTCCGCACTGATGGCCAGCCCCTATCAGCTGTAGGCTAGCCTGCCATGGCCACTCTCCTTCCATAGCTGTTTCTCTTCCTTGGACAATTCGTTCAGTAGTGGAGGATGCTGGTAACGGCATGTTTGAAGATGACATTCTTATCCCACATCCTGACAAAGAAACACATAGTAGTTCGTTCTTATGACAATAGAGGGAAAGTATCATGATTTGTGTTTAGAGAAGTTACTTACAAAATTCTTTGCCTCAGCAACTCTTTTTTTTTTTCATGCCTTTAATGTTTGTAAATACTCAAGGTCCTTTTCTTTTTTATTTTTATTTTATTTTTTCATTTTTTAAAATTCTTTATTGATTACACTTTATTTACTTTGTATCCCCCCTGTAGCTTCTTCCCCCCTCCCCTCCCAATCCCTCTCTTCCTCTCCCTTCTGCACTTATGCCCCTCCCTAAGTCCACTGATAGGGGAGGTCTTTAACCCAGTTTTATCAGTCTTTTTTATATATATGCATATGTAATATATATTTTATACATACATATATACATGTATCATATATTATATATATGTATATATTATATATTACATATATATGTAATCCAAGTATTTGAGATACCTGTATATTAATTTTATTAGTCTGAGTCTAGCAGCCTGATTTACACAATAAGTCTCTCACAAACAATATAAATGGATAATATCAGCCAAAAAATAATAAATGAACTTAAAATACAAGCAAAAATGGAAGCAAATTTAGTTGGGTGTATTAGATTTGGAAGCTGGGAAGTGCAGTCAGCTAGAATGACCAGGTGTTCTGCCAAGGGAAGGCAGCCTTGGGCTTTTGTGTCAAATGTGGGTGTGGTAACTTAGCATCTTTGAAGGAAAGAGATGGGATGGGGGCAGGTTCACAGATCAAAAACTGCTGCAAATTCTGGTAGTCTTAAATTCTGCAAGTCTCTTGGAATGTTTAAGCTAAGAAACAATTTGACTAATCTGGCATGCCTCCTACTTATTGAGGTATAGTTAGGGTGAGAAAAACAGTTGAGTTCCTGATATAAAATAGCTTTGTGGTAACTGGCCCAAATTAGCACATAATTAAAGTAAAGAAAAGGATCTTTGTTCTCCTGTTGACCATTGTAGAGTCATTTTCCCATGTATTTTTATCAATATATAAATTATTATTGAATACCAACAAGTCTAAATATTCTTTTAAATGCTTTGTATTAGATATAGAGCAAATGGATTTTTAGATTTTAAAAAAACCAACAACATTGGAGAAGCACACAAATTGTGTATATCACCAAGCTGGTGAGTGACAGAGTGGGATATAACATTAGGAGAGTCCACAGCTAAGTCAATAGTACTTTACTCTTGAGAGAAAGTACTGTAACTCTGAATATATGTAATGATTTGTCCTTTATGTGACCAGAAGAATCAATTTATTATCTTTGACATATTTTGTTAATTTAAACAATAATGTTTCATTTTCTAAAATATGTGAATAGTTTAGAGAAAGTCGTATTCCCTGATATCAAGTCTTCGATTGATCAAATGTCAAACCAACCTTTAAAAAGGCTTTGCAAGCATTCCTACAACATTGATAATAGCCACATATTTGCCTTCAAAACTCAAAATATATTTAGGTGTGAATCAGGGAGAAAATCTTAAAACAAAAAAAAACAGACAAAAAAATAACTAAAAACCTAAAAGGTAACAAAAAAATCTTCAACTTAGTGTCCTGAATTATGTAAGAATATTAAAATACTTTAAGAATATTAATATGACATCTAGAATACTATGCAATATATATGTACCAAAAATAATAGAACCATACTGATATACACCTAATATGTTAAGTATTAAAAATTAAAAGATTAAACATTTGATTTATGAAAGTATAAAAAGAAAGTATTAAAAAAGTATAAAAAGTAATAGCTTATATATGATGATCCATTCTCTTTACTACGAAATAAACAATTAATTGAGGATTTTGCAACTTACGACTATTGAGAAGATGTCTCATCTTTTTGCTGTCAATGGCTGTAATAAAGGAATAGAAGTTAGTTGACATGACAACACAGCCCCATTTCTGAGCTATTTAGCTAACATGAGCTAACATGTTCATGAACACCACTGCTAATTATTTGAAGTACTCCATAATTCAGAAAGACACTGAAGTTTTCAAAACCAAGTAATATACAATAATCCTCTTACTTGATCATTGGTTCAAATAATAGAATTTCATTTGAAAATGAACTCAGAGTATTTTATTGCAGGATTTTCTATTATAAACAAGTAAAACAATTAAGAATGAAGGAGCAAGGGTACATTCCCCAGTGGCTTTCTTTAGGGGGCTGTAGCCAAAATGTAGAAGTGGCTTCCGATTTTCATCACAACTGGTGCTGCCAGTCAGTGTAGTTTGGCCATATTCCCAGTGGTCGTTGATGAGGGTAGATTCTCAGGACACAATTTTAAGGTCCAAGTTTAACAAGAACTAGGAAATCTGGCCATACACCTTGCTGACATTCCCTTGAGACTATCTCTTATATTGAAGTGTCACAAAGTTTGTGACTTGGCACTAAGGGAAGAACAAGAAGCTCCTTCACTTAAAACCTATGCAATGACCTCGTCCATTCTCAGCTCTTGTCCCACAGCTCTGTACTGTAGAAAGGTAGCTGGAGACAAGGTGGTGGTCTGTGTAAGCAGACTGTCTGATCCGTCTTCTCTATCTCTGTGAGCAGCATTTCTTCTTCCCCAGGCAGGGCCCTCTGGAAGGAAGGCTGTGCGATCCACTGCTGAGAGGGGTTAGAGAATTCCTCTTCACAGAAAGGTAGATGAGGGTCAGACTACCACTACTTGTTTTGGGAAAGAGGACTTCTAGTTTCTATGGCTTGCCTCGAAGCAAATGAAAGGAAATCAGGGTGAGAGAGGTTCAGAAAGTACTGTTGCCCTTTCGGTTTACTTTAGTTCAAAATACTCTCCACGCCAAACATTATACCCTGGAGCATTCCTTTCTGTTGTGAATGTCCAAATAAGAATATAAGCCCAAGCTGGCCTTGAACTCGTGAACTTCTGCCTCTTTGCACAAATCCTACTTGCATGCAACACCACACTGGCTAGAGTCAACTAGAAGGGGAGGAGCACCTCCCTATCAGTGGACTACAGGAGGGGCATAGGGAGAGAAGAAGGAGGGAGGGTGGTATTGTGAGAAGATGAGAGAGGGGGCAACATCTGGAATACAAATTAAACAAATTGTAATAAATGATGATGATGATATTTTTACAATGTAAAAATAAAAAAGAGAATAAATGAGATGATCATAAAAAAAGAAAATAACAAAAAAAGAATATGAGCCCCAGGCCCTACTAGAGATTCACCAGAGACTTTTTTTTTTAAATGAATGGCATATGTGTAACAATAGAGAATGTATGTAGTTGAATATTCATTACCAAGAATTATCTTAGAATATATTCATTTTGTTATCAAAATAGCCTGTATGATAAGACATGTCATTGTGCATAACCAAGGCTAAATATTACTTTTCAAAACTTGAAGAAATTCTGTAGTTTTAACAATGGTTGGTAGTTTACTTTAAGCATGTGACCAAGACTTAGGAATAGCTACATTATCAATAATCAAAATTTGCTCTGAGAGTTATGTTTACAGAATGATGAATACATCCTATTTTCTTTTGATCCATAATATATAAGCAATCAAAATAATGCACAGTAAATGACCCTATCGTTATTTCTATTTGTGGTAATGTATGAAAATTTCAACTTAAAAATGTTCATGAAGGATCAGCAAGCCCCTCCCTTCTTTTACATGAAGTCAAAAGTAACTAAGCATAGAAATTTGTGAGATAAAGAAAGGGGGATGAAAGGTCTGCTGTCTTGAGATGTAGACAACAGACCAAGGGATCGAGATAAAGGAAGGAGAGACAAGTCCTGTCCGTGCATCTCAAAATATTATTTAAGACAGTATTTTATTTGAAGCAGTAGTTCACTCCCTAATTGCACTTTTTCAAAGAACAGTAAAATTCCTCTTGGCTTGAATTCTAATCGGCTCTACAGTGCTTTTCGTTTTAATTTCATAAACTATTTGAACTTCATTTTCAACTTTGGTGAAAACATGGACTTTCCTGTTTTTGTTTTTTTTTCTTGGAAGTAAAGTGGGAATAAGGAAAAATATTTTGAAGTTTTAATTGAGGACCTAGTCAGGTGGTGGTGGCATGCACCTTTAATCCCAGCACTTGTGAGGCAGAAGCAGAGGGACCTCTGTGAGTTTGAGGCCAGCCTGACCTGTAGAGGACCTCCAAAACTATATATAAAGAAATCCTGTCTTGAAAAACCATATATAGACAGATAGATAGACAAATAAATAAATAGAGCTCTTTACAGTTTACATTTCTCCTATTTCAGATTCACTTTTCATACACATATTTGGTTTTTTTTTGGTATAAAAGGTAACTTTGGGGGCTATAGAGATGGTTCAGGGTCAAGGCACTTATTGTTTATGCTAATGAGCTGGGGCTGGTGCTCAGCATCCACTACCATCTGTCATCGCATCTTCAAGGAATCAGATATCCTCTTCAAGCCTCCAGTGGCCTCTGCACACATGTGCACATAAATGCACACAGACACACACACTCACATAAATGGAGAAAATCTTATAAAACAAACAACAACAACAATCTCCAAAGTGAACCCATAAAAGATTCTGAGGTGTATAATATTTCTGTTTCGTTTCTGGCTCCTTTCTTTGTTGATTCATGTCTCAGGGCCTTGTTTAAAAGATAATGCTCACTATTTGATACATTTTAAAATATCTAATATCAAATGGTAAAAAAGAAAAATCTTCGAAACTTCATCATAAATTCTCAAGAGTATGGAAGAAAGTGTAATTCTAAATTTTATCTGATTGTGAATTTTTATTTTAGTTTTCTTCTTCCACACTGATAGGTTCTCTCTCTCTCTCTCTCTCTCTCTCTCTCTCTCTCTCTCTCTCTCTCTCTGTGTGTGTGTGTGTTCTTCACAAGAACAGTAAGTGTTAACTGCTGAACCATCTCTCCAAGCCCACTTACAGGTTTATTAGAGGTGAATTTGTAAAATTGGAAAATATGTGAGCCAGATTCTATGACAAATGCAGGAGATTGCAGTAAACGAGAATTGGGAAAAAAATGACAAACATCAACAAAACACTTACGTGTGAGGGTAAATGATGGTTTATATATAGTGAAAGGCAATTGTTTGATCTTCAGACTTTGATATAAAGTCCTTTCTATTTTTTTCTTGATTCTTTCAGCACTGTCAGTAGATGGGTATCGAAACATGAGCACAATAAGAATGTTCACGCCTTGTTCATCTGGACTGGAGCAAAAACAGACAAAGAAGTTCATCTCTGTGACTTCCATGCATTTAAAGAAACATTGTATATGATGTCTGTGCACCTAAGACTCAGCATTATATGCATCTAAAGGGAAAAAGATGGGATACAGGGCGATAATGAGTGCTGCAAGCACTTTAGGAATGAAAGCTAAATGATAGCAATACAAAGATTATTGTATACCTTTCCTCAATTTCGAGAGGTTTATGAGGTGCTCATGAGATCATAGTTTGTATCCAGCAATAGAATTTGCTTTTTAATATGTTTTGAACAAAAGTGGCAGTTGAGGTAATTATTCCCCGTGAAGTGTGGCAGCAGAGAGAATGTTGTACACCACATCCATTGTCCTTGGTCTGAGCATAGAACAATACTGTATTTCTAGCCTTTCCTGAGGGTTACTGAAACTCCCTCAGGAATGGTTGACTGTCAAGGTCTTGTGCATTTCTTCTCTTGGACAGAAGAGGTGATGTGTCAATGCAATACTATAATGCCCACTGGCACCCACTCTATTGCCCCCACTTTTGACTCTGAATTGAACTATGGAAATGCAATAAATATTGTTTTAAAAATGATATATTAGTATTTGGTATTCATGTAATAAATATTTATAGGAAGTAGTTTATAAAGATAAACAATTTGATCAATGATTAAAATATTAAATTTATATTGTAAGCTTTGGAAAGTGAATTTAATTAGAAAGACAAAGAAGAAAGACAAAAGGGAAAAGACAGAAAAAGAATAATTATCACAAACAACCATATATATCCTTCTTATATCCACCTATCATCTCTACCATCTATCTATCTATCTATCTATCTATCTATCTATCTATCTATCTATATCTATCATCTATTTATCTATCATCTATCTGTCTATCTACCTTTATCTGGATCTCTATCTCTCTCTATCTCTCTATCTCATTAAATATTCTAGGCCTTTTAAACATCATATCAAATCATACATAAAAGCTGGTGAGATAGATTAGCAGGTAAAGATGCTTGCCGCTAAGTCTAATGACCTGAGGTTGATCCTTGGGGTTCACGTGGTGGAAGTAGAAAACTGACTCCTACAAGTTGCCCGCTGACCTCCACAAAGCATGATGACATGTGCATGCTGTCTGATGAATATGCACAAACATGCACAAGATAAATGAATGTAAAAAAAGATAAGGTTTAGTATCTGATAGCTCCATGTTTAATTTAGGTATATAACACTTCACCACAGTACTAAAACAAAAAGCGTTTTAAAGAACAACAGAGCTGTGTTGGCATTAAAGAAAAACATTGCCCAGGAAATGACATCGATGTAAGAAGAAGAAAATGAAAAGGCCTATATATTCTGCTCTGCTTTGCTCCTTCTTTTAGGAAGAGGTTGTTGATAGTAAAACCATCTAATTTCCACTCTTCCCTGCATAGTTTTACATACTTAATAGCTGTGAAGCTCTTGTAAAGCACCTTCTACCTTCCTGTTGTGACTAGGAGATCATTAAAATGGTTAAATAGCTCAGTTACTGTTGCTCAAGTTTTGTTAAATCTCTGCTACAGTGATTCTCAGGGCGGCTGAGCATCCATGTCAATGGAATGTGCCATCTTAACAGGACTGACTTTAAATTGCAGATCAGGGGTTCATACCTTATCTTGATTACATGGGACTTGATAAATCGACCCATTCCAGAAGAACGTCGAAACACCCTAGACATCTGATACAAAAGAATTAGAGTGTTAGTCCTAAGAGACATATTATTCCATGCGTATCAGGTTTCTTGTGAAGGCCAGGCTTTTAGTTGATTTTCACATGATGCATATTGGCTTTCCACGGTGAGAAGACTAAATGTGTGTTCGGATCCTTGCAGGAATGAACTACCTTTCCAAAATGGCCAAATACACTGATCCATTGTAAAATGGGATGATTTGCACTGTCTGTGTCATAGCTCTATCGATGAAATAAAAATGGGAGCTGGAAAGATGGATCAGTGGCTAAGAGTGCTTTCACTGAAATCATAAGGATAAGCATATGGATCGCAGTGTTAGTGAGACAACCCAGACTCCTGTAATCCCAGCTCTGGGGGAGGGGTGCAGAGACAGGAAGATTATTTGGGTTTGCTGCTTTAAGCCTAGCCCCGAAAACAAGCACCCTGCCTTCAAGGAGAAATTGTGGTTCAAAGGAATAGGTAAAAAATGATATGTCACTTTATGTGATGCCTTCTTCTGGCCCTGTATGTTCACAGACAGGAATGTGTGTGCACTCACATAGATCCATAAATACACGTACATAGACCAAAAAAAAAAAAATCCAGATTTTTTAAAAATTAAATAAAATCATATCATATATTTGATGTTAAGCAAACTGCTTACAAAATAATTTTAATCTTAATCAAGTGAGTTAAAGTATGTATTATTTTAAAGTGTGTGTTGTTTTTTAAGATAACACAGTTCTAAAAACAAAAAGCCCTGCAACCAGTTTGCAGCACTCTCATAGCATCTAGTCCCCTACTGCAACCACGTTCGTTGATTTTGTCATTTATTCCTGTATCAGTATACTTGAATGACTGTAACAGCATGTCTTGGAACTCTGACACCTCACTGTGAGTCATGTCTCTGAGACATTCAGGGCCAAACATCTAATACTAGTACTGGTAATGGGTTTCACCAAACTTCACTTCATGAGCATGACGTTCCTTAGTCTTTCCAGCCTGGACCTGTGCAGGAGCCTAGATGCTTAAAGAACTTATTTCCTAAAGAGTCCTGATTGCCTGAAAAGGAGGCATGCTGAAACTGACCATCAAAGAGCACTGGCTGACCAATGAATGTCAGAAGACACAGTTCTGTGATAATTGAACTAAAGCCCACTTACAATCTAAGTCTTACGTGGTCCCATCCCATGTCCCAATTACTACACCCTCTGAGAATAAGGAGCTCCGTGTGACTGTGCCATATGGTTTCTCCCTCTTCTTGATGTCTCAGAATTGGCACAACACTCAGAAAATTCTCCCTTCTAAATATTAAACCCATTTTCGTTATGGCAGTCTAGTCATCTCCTAATTAGTACATTAGTCACAGACTAATGGCATATCCTTAGAACCCGTGTTATACGGTTCTTCTTGTTTCTGCAGTGTTTCCTCACAATGACAGCAAAACTGACATCTAAAAATAGAAACCTGAGTGTACTACACTCTTGCTTACAGACAGTATATCTCCCTCAGAGTAAGCACCATTATTATCATCCTCCTTTGTTGGTCCCATCTTCACAATGCCCTCACTTGAAAGGCCTCTCTCCCTGCCTTTGATTTTATAAAAGAAAATATGAACATGAAGACCAATTTTATAAGCTGATTACCATGAGGCATCCATTAGTAAATTAATGTACAAATAAAATATACTGTGTTTTAAATGCTCATTGGATTTTGGCCAGTCGTGTGGAAGAATGAAGTTATGTTATTTTCAGGATAATAGGTAAAACTAGAAAGAATAGAGTAAGACAAATAAACTAGACTCAGAGAGACAAATATCACATTCTTTCTAATATGTGAATCCTAGATTTAATGGATTAAATACCTTAAACATATAAACATATATACATATATGACATAAAGTAATATTGTAACTATCTGGGGAATGGAAGGGACAAGAAAGGTGAGAGGGTGGGAGCAAATAAAGGAGAAGTTATTGAAAGTGAATATGGTCAAGGTACATGACAAATGTGAATGCAAATGTATTTCTAGAACCACTTATTGTGTATACAAATATATATCAAGAAAATGTTTTTTTAACATAAAATGGGACTGAAGAAGTGGTTCAGCCATTAAAGACTAGATTCACAGCCAAAATACCAAAAAAATGTTTTAAAAGTTTGCATGAAATTACCCAAGATACAGTTCAGTCAGTATAAACTCAATGATGCCAACGAGCTTGTGAACAGAAAATTCAAAGGAAAACAAAATTATCTATTTATTTTATTTAAAAAAATGAACTATGGTCTTAGACATTGACATTTTCTGAAGAAATTGAATTCTTATTGACCTATTTGCATTGGGAACTCAATAATATGATATCTAGTCCAAACTACTAATTCTATCCTTAAGCTTCTATGAACCAACCCTAATAATAACATTGCTGGTGAGTATTTCACCTAAAAATTTAGTGTCTAAAGAGATGATATAATTATTTGATCACCTTAAATCGATCATAATTGTCTTCCCTGGCTCCAGAAAGGCAAAGAGGATGGACATCAGAAGAAGGAGAAAGGGAACAAGTCAGGAGCCTGACACAGAGGATCTCTGAAAGGCTCTGCCCTTCAGACTATCAATGCAGATGCTGAGACTTATGGGCAACCTTTGGGCAGAGTGCAGGGAATCTTAGGAATGAAGTGGGAAGCAGTAAGATCTGGAGAAGATAGGAACTCCACAAGGAGAGCAACAGAACCAAAAAGTCTGAGCACAGGGGTCTTTCCTGAGACTAATACTCCAACCAAGGACTATGCATGGAGATAACCTAAGACCCCTGCACAGAAGTAGCCCATGGCAGTTCAGTATCCAAGTGGGTTCCATTGTAATAGGAACAGGGACTGTCTCTGACATGAACTGATTGTCCTGCTCTTTAATTCCCCCCCCCCACTGAGGGGGAAACAGCACTACCAGGCCACAGAAGAAGACAATGCAGCCATTCCTGATGAGACCTAATTGACTAGGATCAGAAGGAAGGAAAAGAAGACCTCCCCTTTCAGTGGACATGGGAAGGAGCATGCATGCAGAGGGTGGAGGAAGAGAGGGTTTCGGCAGGGAGGAACCTGGTTCTCTTAGATTGTTGGCTTTTAAAACTGTTAAAGAAAAAAAATTACATTGCTTTAAACACCTAATTTTGTGGTGATTTTCCATGGCAGTCTTAACAAACTAATGTAACAAGGACCAACACTCACTGTTGAATTATATAATGCTACAGCAGATGCTATTGGCAGAGTAAAAAGTAGTTGAGCAATGAAAGAGGTCACACATCTCAGTTACTATGTTGAAACTGTGGTGGAGCTGGCCTGACAGATAAGCATGGGAATAAGGCTTGTACCATCGTGGAGCTAAAAACACTGCACTTTATATTAGGGAGAAAACGAATTTAATTCCTTAATTCAAGACGCACACGTGAGTAAGTTCCATAAAGCATAAATTTTAAATGAAAAATGCAAAGGCAGGGTTTTAAAAAGCCAATTACATAGAATCAGAAATGATTTCTCATGCAAACACAAAAGGTACTGATGAGAAAATAATAATATCAAGAACATTTTAAAGTTTAGCTCATCTGTCCATCTAAATATAGGATAACAATAATTTAAAAAGTGTCCAAGTGGGTTACATAGTCATGGGAAGAGGGACTGCCTCTGACATAATCTGATTGGCCTGCTCTTTGATCACCTCCCCCTGATGGGGAGGAAGGAGAGGAGGACCTCCCTTATCAGTGGACTTGAGGAGGAGCATGTGTGAAGAAGGAGGAGGGAGGGTGGGATCGGGAGGGAAGGAGGAAGGGACTTATGGGGGGGGGGGGGCTACAAAGTGAATAAGGTGTAATTAATAAAACAAAATTTAAAAAAGAACATGAAAAAAAAGCAAGGAACAAATGGAAAAGATCATTTCCAATACATATTACCAATGTAGGTTTATATTTAAATGGGCAAAATCATCAACAAATATTAATGGCAAGATACAATCAGCAGATAACTGTTATAAAAGTTAATAAAGAAGGAAACAAGAATTAAATCCTCAATGAAATACACACTGCCAGCATGGCAAATTTGAATAGTCAAAATGCTGAATATTGTGAAGGTTGTAAATCAGCATTTCCTATTGAACTTACCATTCTCTCAATCTGATGACTTCTTTCTATAAACTCTCTCGACGATCTAATTCCATAATTTTCTTTGTATTTGATGTTTGTGACTTGAAAAGAGGCAAGGTAATAGAATGACTTATCATCTGAAAGGCAAGAATGAAAGACCGTGAGTGATATGTGCTAGGTCCTTTGTTTCAACACTTGCTAAGTGTAGTTTTACCTAGAACAAAAGTTACCATAAAACTAAAAGATGCATTTTATAATCCTATCATCACACTCAGCCAAAACAGAAAATCC
The DNA here is from genome assembly GCF_030254825.1 of Meriones unguiculatus. Lineage (NCBI taxonomy): Eukaryota > Metazoa > Chordata > Mammalia > Rodentia > Muridae > Meriones > Meriones unguiculatus. Next base: position 160,284,136 of record NC_083351.1, read on the forward strand.
GGTTCCCAGGGAATGCCGGCTATACTACTCGATACATATTTGTATCAAACCTTTCCTACAGTTAGACATGTAATATATAATGAAAGGTCAAATGAAAGCATAGAAGTCATGTGTTTTATTCCCTCAGAGAACTGCTAACATAGAGTACACGGGGTTTTGATGACATAATTGCCCAAGTTTTTAAAAAATCTATCCTCTTCATAAATCCCACTACCACAAGCAATCTAGTTTATGCATATGTCACTGAGAGGAAAATCTACAGCCTTTTTATCAATACCCCTATCTCTCCTCCCATTTTCCTCAAATACATTCTCTATACATCAGTCAGTTCTTCCTAGAGCTGGCTTTCACTTTACATCCCTATCACAGCCCCCTCTCTCCTCTCCTCCCTGTATTACCCTCCTCTCTTTCCTCCCCCTTCCTCCCCTACTCCTCAGATAAGGGGATTCCCCTGCTCACCTATCCACCCACCCAACCCCGCTTCTCAGCTCATTAAGTCACATCAGGACAGAGCACACCCTCTTCCCCTCACCAGGTGGCAGCCTTACCAGGGGGAGTGATCAGAAAGCAGGCAACAGAGTCTATGTCAGAGACAGATCCCGGTCCTCTTACTAGGGAACCCATAAGAAGCTTGAGCTCCATCTGTGTAGAGGACCTAGATCTAGTCTATGCATGGTCCTTGGTTGGGTGCTGTCTTTGAGAACAGAAATTTGGCAATATCACTTGCCCACCTGAAGCTTTTCCATTTTCCTCATTACCACGGGAAGGAGTCCCAACTCTTTTACTTTTACACACCACATCTTTACTTGTTGTAACTTGCCTTCTTTTCTTTTTTTAAATTCTTCTCTCATATACTACTTCCTGATCTCAGTTTTTCTCTACCTCTTCCTGTCCCAGTCCCCCCCACCCCAACCAAACAAGGCATATGAAGCTGTAATGGGTACCTCTCCCCATATTAAGTAAGGATGGCGGGCTGGAAAAGACAACCCAGTAGAAGGAAAAGGGTCCCAAAAGCAGGTAAAAGACTCAGTGACAACCTTTATCTTCTTTTCTACATACTTAGAATTTGTGTTGAAGCAATAGCAAAACGGTTTGGTCTTTTCTACATTGAATATCCCCCTCAAGATTTTGCCTCTATTATTACTTCCTCTGGCAGCCTTTTAGTAGGGTGTTATCATCCCATCTTTGACATTGCCTGGAAAGGTAAATTTTATTTGCCTCAGTTGTCTCAGAGGCTTATTGCCGCTTTCTGCTAACCTAGGCCTAGTCCTGGAAGCTCCTAGCCTCTGTACAATCTAACCTAGGCCTACAATGTTTTCAGCCTCTGAGACCTACTGCTGAAAAAGCTCACCCTTACCTGTTCTTACTGAGCTCTGGCTAGCTGGTTTAACTCAGCTGTTCTGGCTCAAACTCCTCTCCCCAGCTGACTTATTAAATCTGTCTATTTTCTCAGACTCTGAATTGCTCTGCTTGGCCTCAAACTAATTTATCAATATGATCTAATCTTCTGGCTCCTTATCATTCTCTGGCTTGTTCTGTCTTCACCTGAGTTCTCTCTCTGCAACCGGTCTCTCTATTACTCTCCCATTAAAACTGCCTCCTCTTTCTCATGACCTTTTTAAGTAGCTTCCCTTTCCTCTTACTTCTCGTGAGAATTGGGCACATATTGTTCTGTCAAGTCTTTCTTGATTTGTCACTCTTTCTGCCACTCAACTAGACATCACTTTCAAAGATTGGTGTTTACTTCTACAAACTAACTTTACCTTCATTGTTTGGGATTAAAGACACATACCACCACACCTGGACCTAAACTTTTCTTTACCTGATACTTGCTGTATAGCAGGCTGGCCTTGAGCTCAGAGATCTGCATACCTCTAGCTCCTGGAATTAAAGGTGTGTTTGTATTCCAGTTGGATCACACAGACCTAGAAAATATTTGGATGTGATCTCTTGCCAGAACAGCCATGTTCTGAATTAAAATTCTTCTATAGTTGCCTATGGCTATAATTGCCTATTTTCAAGATGATATTTGGAGCATTCACACTGAGCCATCCACCACTGCACAACTATACTCCACTTTGAAGAGCTTCTGTTATGCTATCATAAAGATTTTTACATTTTTTGAGGCAGTCCCTCCACTTAGCGCTGGCTGTCCTGGAAGTTACTATGTAGACAAGGGTCTCAAATACATAGAGATCCACCTGCCTCTGCCTCCCAAGTTCTGGGATTAAAGGTGTGCACCACCAGGAATTTGAGCCCAGGGGTCTTTTCTGAGACTTGACACTCCAACCAAGAACCATGCATGAAGATAACCTAGAACCCCTGCACATATGTAGCTCATAGCAGCTCAGTATCCAAGTGGGTTCCCTAGTAAGGAGAAGAAGGAACTGTCTCTGACATGAACTCAGTGGATGACTCTTTGACCACCCTCCTGATGGGGGATCAGCCTTGCCAGGCCACAGAAGAGGACAATGAAGCCAGTCCTGATGAGACCTGATAAGTTAGGGTCAGATGGAAGGTGAAGAGGACCTCCCCTATCAGTGGACTAGGAGAGGGGCATAGGAGGAGATGAGGGAGGGAGGGTAGGATTGGGAGGGGATGGGAGAGGAGGCTACAGCTGGGATACAAAGTGAATAAACTGTAATTAATATAAAAAATAAAAATTTAAATTAAAAAATATAAAAAATAAAAGAAACTGTCAAATTGGCAAAAAAGGGAGGAGGGAGGAGGCACTATGCCTGGGTAGCACTTTGTTTTTCAAAATTACAGTTTAGTTAATCAAAATTAAAAGTTGAAAAAATGCATCAACAAAGACTTTTTACCTAAATAATCTATGTTCCACTTTGATTGCATTTCTGGTTTTACTTTTAAGATCATGAGACCATGACTTAATTCTCATTCACGAAGCAGCCCATGAGTTCATGTCAGAGATGATCCCTGTTCCTATTATTGGGGAACCCTCTTGGACAATGAGCTGCCATGGGCTACTTCTGTGCAGATTATCTAGGTTATCTCCATGGATGGTCCTTGTTTGAAGTATCAGTCTCACAAAAGACCCCTGTGCCCAAATTTTTTGGTTCTGTTACTCTCCTGTCCTCTCCAAGTCTTTCTATCTCCCCTTTCTTTCATAAGATTCCCTGAACTCTGCCCACAGTTTGGCTATGAGTCTCAGTATCTGCTTTATATTAGAATCTCAAAAAAAATAAAAGAAGTGATTTTAAAAATAACATATCTATGGTCCTTGGTTGGAGTATCAGTCGCAGGAAAGACCCATGTGCTCAGATATTTTGGTTCTGTTGCTCTCCTTGTGGAGTTCCTGTCCTCTCCAGATCTTACTGTTTCCCACTTCTTTCCTAAGATTCCCTGCACTCTGCCCAAAGGTTGCCCATAAGTCTCAGCATCTGCATTGATAGTCTGCAGGGCAGAGCCTTTCAGAGGTCCTCTGTGTCAGGCTCCTGACTTGTTCCCTCTTTTCTTCTTCTTCTGATGTCCATCCTCTTTGCCTTTCTGGATAGTGATTGAGCATTTTGGCAAGAGTCCTCCTTCTTGATCAGTTTCTTTAGGTGTACAGATTTTAGTAGGTTTATCCTGTATTATATGTCTACATGAGTGAGTATATACTGTGTGCGTCTTTCTGCTTCTGAGATAGATCACTCAGGATAATCATTTCCAGATCCCACCATTTACCTGCAAATTTCATGATTTCCTTTTTTTATATTGCTGAGTAATATTCATTGTATAGATGTACCACAATTTCTGCATCCATTCTTCAGTTGAGGGGCATCTGGGCTGTTTCCAGCTTCTGGCTATTACAAATAAGGCTGCTACAAACATGGTTGAACAAATGTCCTTATTGTGTACTTGAGCCCCTTTTGGGTATATGCCTAGGAGTGATATAGCTGGATCTTGAGGAAGCACTATTCCTAGTTGTCTGAGGAAGCACCAGATTGTTTTCCAGAGTGGTTGTACAAGTTTACATTCCCACCAGCAGTGAAGGAGAGTTCCCCTTTCTCTACAACTTCTCCAGCATGTGTTGTCACTTGAGTTTTTTATCTTAGCCATTCTGACGGGTGTAAAGAGATAGCCTAAGACCCCTGCACAGATGTAGCCCATGACAGTTCAGTCTCTAAGTGGGTTCCATTGTAATAGGAACAGGGACTATCTCTGACATGAACTGATTGGCCTGTTCTTTAATTACCTCCCTCTGAGGGGGAAGCAGCATTACCAGAAGGCCACAGAAGAAGACAAGGCAAACACTCCTGATGAGACCTAATTGACTAGGATCAGAAGGAAGGAAAAGAAGACCTCCCCTATCAGTGAACTTGGGGAGGGGCATGCATGCAGAGGGTGGAGGAAGGGAGGGATTGGGCAGGGAGGAGGGAGGGAACCACAGGTGGGATACAAAGTAAATAAAGTGCAATTAATAAAGAATTAAAAAGAATAAAATATAATGATAAAATACCACATATTATCTTTTTAAAAACAGTTAATCAAAATGTTATTTAATTCATATAAAATACTGCCTTATAAGTATATTGATAATTCTCAAAATTATTTCTTTAAATCAAAGATTTTAAGTTAGTCACAGAGTAAACTTTTGTTGGCAGTATTATTAAATATTTGCTGCAATTGGGAACTGTTAACAATGAATGATTTATTTTTCAAAACGTTTTTGTGTAAATGAGCACTGAAATTATGTTTCACAATGTGATATTAAGATTTGCAACTGGTGAACTATATATAACACGAAACTTGATTACATCATACTTACATATTAGCTGTATGGAATATGTATAACTGAATAATTAATGCAAAGTTTCCAGTTTTCACTGACTGTAGCAACAGCAGTGGATCTATGCTTCTCCCTCATTCATACTGATTTTCTCTAGAGATGTTGACAAGCTGTTGCTTGCTCAGAAATGAGTAATATCAAAAATAAAATATAACGAATAGAATGGAACAAATTGAATTTCTATTAAAATTATTTTTAAAAGCTTTAAAAAAATAACATATCTAAAGTCCATGGTTATGAACTATGAGGGTGAAGATTCATATTATTATTTTGTAATGTTGCTAATGGGTATAATTCATACCATACATAGTATCTGGAATCTGCAAAATGATGATCCAAAAACAGCTTTCTCTGACTCTTTATATTTTTTAAGCTATGTACTGTAATTAAACCATGTACAAAGCAAAATTATATTTTATATTATTTTCTCCTTCCTTTTCCTTCCTTCAAACCTCACATGTATACTGCTTGCTCTCTTTCTAAACCATGGCTTTGTGTGCATACACACACACACACACACACACACAAACACACATACACGTGCATGCACACATTTATAAATGCATAAATACAATCTACACAGTCCATATGTGACTTGTATGCATGTTTTAAAGCCTGACATTTGTTATTTAATAACCAATTGGTGTGTTCCTCTCTTGGGAGACTATTTCTTCTACACTCATCATTCTTAAATTTTCTGTAATTCTTTGTTTAGTGTTGCCATTTGGGCACAATCATCCTTTGGAATGTTGTAGAAGTAAAGATGATTGTAATATACACTTAAATCCTCAAAAAAACAATAATTATAACAGTCACTGCATTATAATACAGTGGTGCTGAGCCTTTTTTTTTTTTTAATCTATTCTGCTAATTTCTGCAATGAGGAAGTTGTACATTAAAAGGACTTTTTAGAGTTCTGTTAAAGAGAAACTAATGTCCCAAATTACTCAAGCCTGGTGGACCTGAGATTAAAACCAGGGCATATCTGTCTCTATATCGCCTCAGAAAACAACTCCTATATCCCTGGAAATAGAGTTGGTCCTGCATAGTGAGAAAGCAAGCGGGCTATCCCAAAACAGATGAACTCTCCATAGCTTTATGAAACAAGTTTTAAAATAGTTTCAAAAATTAAGTTTATGAATTTTGTGAAAATGCATTTTTACAAACTACAACCCTTTTTACCACATAAGAGATAAAACAATACAAAATTTTCCTAAAATTTTAACTATATAAATAGTTAAACATCTAGTACATAATCCCAATAAGTAAAATCAATAATTAAAAAGTCTACCCCCACTCCCCAAAAAAGAGCACACAATTTTCAAACTTGATGTTTGAAATTTCTGTTCACTTTGGAAACCATATGATATGGTTGTGACTAAATATTCTATGAACTTTTTCACTGGCAGAAAGCTTTTCTAGTATGCAGCTGATAATGGACATTTATTTATGAAGCATTCAAAAATGGAACGGGGGAGAAGAAAGGAAGAAGACAAATTATTCGATAAGAAAATGAGATAAAAATTTCAACCACAATAATAGGAAATACAAACGCCCTGCTGATGCATGGATAGGTCCTCAACACTTCCCAACATCATTGCTGATCAGGGAAACGCGATAGAAATTCAAATTGTGATGCTAATGCTACCTTTAACCAAACTAGCAATTATATAAAAGGCATGGAAATACTAATGATGATGATGATTCATGACAGTGATAATTTGCATGTCATAATAAAAAGATAAGCAGTTAATTTAAAAGGAGGAGGAGGAAGAAGAGGAAGAGGAGGAAGCAGCCACCCCAGGGTTAATACAGGTAGGGAATTTTTAACGTTTTTTACATCTTCATGTTTCCTATGCAACCTCTTGTACATGTTCACATGTGTACCAAGACATATGCATAAACATATAGTGGTTGGGGGTATTATAACATGAACAACTTTCAGTAAGCCTCATGTTCATGAATATATGAAAAGGCTTGGGGTAAATATAAGACAGTGCAAATTTATTCTTAGATAGTTCGGGAGGTCTCATGTCAGGTGGTGGGTTTAAATTTTCTGTGAAGTAGAGTCTGGTTCTTCTGGGAAGATCTGTGTTTGGTCATTTCCTAGAGTGACCTCATCCTTTGGCTCCTGGTTCCACATCATATGACACTTTCTCTCCTTCTATTTCAATGCATTCCCTCACTCAACCTGCTTTCTTAGAGGCGTCCATGAAATTGTATTTGGGACCCATACAGAGAATCTGTAATAGTATCCCCATCTCAACGTTACTAATGATGGCTGGCACATCTCTTCTGTGCAGAACATTCACAAATTCGGAAGATTCAGATGTGGGCCTCTTCGTACGCATGTCTAGCACAACCATTATGACAGTGTGTTTAAAATACTTCTAGACATTTTTTTTAAATTATCCCTTCAGTGTTTCTTTCCTGAACACTTGCAGCCTTGTGGTGAGTTGGTTCTATTGTTTTTTACTTGCTGTTTTTAAAACATAGTATCATTCTGCAGCACACACTGACAAAAACTTACAGTGTGTTCCAGGTTGGCCCTGGAAACGCTCTGATTCGGCCTCCCAAGTTCTGAAACTACAGGCATAAGTAAGGTATTATAATCAAATGCCTACTTAGTAACTTTTAGTCCACGATGTCAACAAGAAAGATAAAATTATGGGAGGCAACTTGATACGTGTTTGGCAAAAAAACAAATATTGCTAATGAGCTAAATAAAATAGAAAAGTAAACTCAAAATTTAAACATTTTTCTTTATAGATTGTTTAGTTGTGCTGTTATTGTTATGACCGGTGAGAGTCTTTAAAACTTTAAAATTTCAGTCATTTATGTTTACAACTATGCAAGTACGAAAGTAAATGAATCTTAGCTGTGTGTCTTTCTGCTCATCTGTGACACCATTTTTGCAAACAGATAGAAATCAGTTCTGAGTTTTCCATTCTCCCCAGTCATGAAACAATTTGACTTTCCTTCAGAAATGTTGGCATGTTGGCTTTAGCTTTTTAAAGGTGTTTTAGAAAAGGTTTTACCCTTTTCTGCCTCCCTTTCCCATTTTTCTCTTCCCTTCCCTTCCCTTCCCTTCCCTTCCCTTCCCTTCCCTTCCCTTCCCTTCCCTTCCCTTCCCTTCCCTTCCCTTCCTCTTTCTCTCTCTCTCTCTCTCTCTCTCATGCACACACTCTCTCTCTCCTTTATTTCTTTGTGGCATTAAGGATTTGGATCCACGTCCTAACACCTGCTAGGCAATTGCTGAATGGAATAATATCCTCAGTGTTTTTAATTCTTAAATTTTGAGGCAGAGTATATATTTGACCCAGCTGACCTCATCTCAGGGTCTCCTGAATATCTGGGATAGGATACAAGCTAGCTCTCCCTAGTCATCTTTGTCATGTTGTTACAAGCTCCCAGGGGGTGGCTCATTAACACCTTGATTATCAGAAGGGCAAGTAAAGGCATAGCTTGATGTTATTTGTCTTCATTCTGAAGAAACTTCCTCCCCTTTTTATTTTCCCTCTTCTTTGCCTACCACACATATGGTATCTACTTAAATTTTTAATATTTAGAAATGTGTAATGCAGGCTTTCTGTTCTGAGCTCACTATACTTTTACATCGATAAAATATTGTATTTACTACTTAGTGTCATCAAAATGTCAAAGTTCATGCAACAGATTGTATTCATACAATAGGAACATGACATGGATACTTACCTTCAACAACGAAGTGAGTGACAATGCCGATTGTTATCCCTATGATTGCTACAATTGCCAATGTGAAGAGAGATAGTCGTACAGAGTCCCAAAACTGTTGTTGCTTTCTTTGATATTCGATTCGTGGGTAATCAGTCTCTGAGAATTCAACTGGTCTGTGATAACAGAATGAAAAGTAACAGCCAGTCAGTAGACTTCATGATGGCTCTCTCATGTGCATTTCTTATATTGGTTCATTTGGCAAGTAATTTGTATTGCTAAGTAACACTGTATTACCCAAATCTCAGTAAGAGCAGTGAATAACATGCATCTTCCCACACCTAAACCACAAGCATAGTACACCTTTTAGTTAAGTTCTGTCAACATGATGAGTTCTTTGAGATGATGTCTGTGTGGCATACGGGCAATTGAAAAGTTCGGTTAGTGCAACATACAGGCTAAATTAAAAATTTTTATACTGTATGAATAATATTTAAACAAGGAATATTTTAAGCACAAGTTTGCATAGTTTCATCAGCTGTAATTGGTTAAAAACAAAAGACTTAAAGATTGAAATAAATCTTAAGAAGTTCTTAAAGCTTTGTTTTTGAAGTAACTGTACAGGCTGGAGAGAAAGCTCACTGGATAACAGCATTTGTTGCTCTTCCAGAGGGTGGAGCTCTGGTTTCCAGACCCAACATAGGAACTCAATAACCATCTGTAACTCCTGTTCAAGGGTATCCAACTCCCTCTTCTGGCCTGTATAGATACTGTGTGCATGTGATACACAGACATACACGTAAGCAAAAGACCCATATGCATACATTTGCTGGTGGGAATGTAAACTTGTACAACCACTTTGGAAATCAATCTGGCACTTTCTCAGATAACTGGGAATAACACTTCCTCAAAATCCAGCCATACCACTCCTAGGCATATATCTAAAAGATGCTCCAGTATACAACAAGGACATTTGCTCAACCATGTTTGTAGCAGCTTTATTTGTAATAGCCAGAGATGGAAACAACCCAGATGTCTCTCAGTTGAGAAATGGATACAGAAATTGTGGTGCATTTACACAATGGAATATTACTCAGCAAGTAAAAATAAGGAAATCATGAAATTTGCAGGCAAGTGGTAGGATCTAGAAAAAATCATCCTGTGATGATGAGGCATCCCAGAAGCAGAAAGACACACATGGCATATACTCACTTATAAGTGGATATTAGACATATAATATAGGATAATCATACTAAAATCTGTACACCTAAAGAAGCTAATCAAGAAGGAGGACCCCGGCTCAGATGCTCAATCCTCACTCAGAAAGACAAATGGGATGGATGTTGGAAGAAGGAGAAAACAGGAAACAGGACAGGAGCCTACAATAGAGGGCCTCTGAAAGACTCTACCCAGCAGTGTATCAAAGCAGATGCTGAGACTCATAACCAAACTTTGGGCAGAGTGCAGGGAATCTTATGGAAAAAAAGGGGGAGATTGAAGACCTGGAGGGGACAGGAGCTCCACAAGGAGAGCAACAGAACCAAAAAAATCTGGGCACAGGAGTCTTTTATGAGACTGATACTCCAAACAAGGACCATGCATAGAGATAACCTAGAACCCCTGCACAGAAGTAGCCCATGGCAGCTCAGTGTCCAAGAGGGTTTTCCAGTAATAGTAATAGGGACTGTCTCTGCCAAGAACTCAGTGGCTGGCTCTTTGATCACCTCCACCTGGGACGGGAGCAGCCTTACCAGGCCACAGAGGAAGACAATGCAGCCAGTCCTGATGAAACATGATAGACTAGATGGAAAGGAAGGAGGACCTCCCTATCATTGGACTGGGGGAGGGGCATAGGAGAAAAACAGGGAGGGAGGTTGGGATTCGGAGGGGATGGGGGAGAGGCTACAACTGGGGTACAAAGTGAATAAACTGTAATTAATTTTTAAAAAGGAAAGTAAATAGATAAATATATACAAAATAGTTTTTAAAAAGAAACAGCAGCACCTACAGGTAATGACCATGGTTCTTTGAATTTTATTGGTAATCCTAGCCAGAGCTCACTGCGTGTGAGCAGTACTTGATGGCACTCTAGTATTCAGGGCCCCTATGACTTTTCCCACTGACTTGTCTCAGCTTCCCTGATGCACTACTTATTCTAGGGACAGCACATCATTCAGAGCACTTCTTCCAACACAGACGTTGTTACTTGCTTAACATCTGAAACCTCAAACAGCACTCAGTGCCATGGCTTTTGTATTTTTATGAAAACATTTCATTTTATTTGACAAATATGAACATGTTCACTAATACAAAAGGGATCCTTATGCTATTACCTATGACTTCACAAACCATTGTATTTCCCTAAAGGTTTAGACGTGTACTCTGTCTTTGGATACCAGTTTATGGTACAGGAGAAAGACATGGAAACAAGTTGTTGCAGCTAAGTTATAAAAGGTTCATATAAGAAACAATGAACCGCCAGGAGCAGTGACACATACCTGTAAACCCAGAACTCAGGGAGGCACAGGCAGGTGGATCTCTGTGAGTTCGAGGCCTGCTTGGTCTACAAAGTGAGTCCAGGATAGCCAAGGCTACACAGGAAAACCCTGTCTCTAAAAACCCGAAGCCAAAACGCAGTTAACCTTTTGCAGGGATGTGACAGGAGGTTTTGATCAAGAAGGCTACATTGTTTTTTGTGTTTCTTCATTTTCTTATTGGAACAGGCACTGACCACATTGCCTGACTGACAGGGAACTCGCTGGCTTCCAACCCACGGATATCTTCAAACCTACTGGTTGATCCCTGACTCTACTTGAGAGTTCTGGGGTAAAAGGGATGTACCACCGGGACCAGGTTAGGCTACACTATTAAAACTTTGAGGAATGAAAGCTTACTAGATATTTTTTTCTTTAAAGTAAGAGAAAGAAAAGAGAAAATGTAACGTGAAAAGGAGAAACCAAAATGGTGAGATGTGAGAAAGTGCTCACTACTAATAATTAGTATCAGAAAGAAAAATACAAATAAAATTGGACTATTGCACTAAAAAAATGTATGCTCTACAAAGTGTATGCAGACAGGAAGGCTTTCCCAATACTACAGTACTAAAAGAGGACACAGTAGAATAAGTTTCTGTAAATGCATGTGTATGGGATGTTTATAATCCCAAGGAGAGCTGGAAATTTTCCTGCAGGAACTGGGCAGCCAAAATTTTAATTGGGTAGTGAATATAAGATAACTCACACAACTATGAATAGGAATGGGGATTAGGCAAAACATGGACAGGTATGTCAGGGTAGAGATCATGTTGAAGATCCAGAAGAGAGATGGCAAGTGCCTGGACAGAGGGTGCAGCCTGGGGTGGAAAGAAAAACAAAGCCAGCTCTAATCCTGAGCCTTCCTGAGTGATTGATTGGATGTGGGAACAAAGAAATGATGAGCATCTCACTTGTGTGAATGTTCAGGCAAATCACTGTGCCTCTAGGAAAGATGAGGACAATTAAAGGAAAAGAAAGTGCTTCCCATTAGGTATCAATAACGCTAATATAATGCTTAGGCCGAGCCAGCTGGAAACAATGCCTTCCCTTATTTTTGTTGGATTGCCAGTTTACCTGAGCCCAATGAAAGCAACTCTTAAGGTTGAAGCTGCACAATGCAGAAGAAAAATACCCATGTTCCCATGAGCATTGCTTTCCTTCTGACCCAAAATAAACCTATTTCCAAAATACATGACAGTGAGTATTCTTGCTTATTTAGTGTATGTACCTGGTCACTCGTTTGTCCCCTCTTCTTTATGCTTTCATTATTTCATACCTGTATTCTGACCCTTTCAAATATCATGAGTGAGAATCAATTTTTACCAAGTTCAATGTGATGATAGCTGAGCCTCACAAGATGTACCATGAAAGGGGCACTTTTCTTCTTTTATCATAGCCATATTTAATTTTGAAATAAGTTTCTTCTATCTGTGACTACTTGTTTTCAGTCTGATAGGACTCAAATAATTTCTATCCCATGAATGCTGAAGTAAGTTTTACCTCATATGTCTGTGCTGTGATGTACAGCCTGCAGGAAGAGCGGGCAGATGCCACCCCATCACTTAAGAAGTGTTCGTCACCCTATGGTTTTGATATGCATTTCTTCCTCAAGTGGTCCATTTGTTGGAGACTTGGTTTCCAGACGGTGATATTGTTGAGAGATGAATGAACCAGGAGGATGCTAAGTGATCCATGGGCTCAACTCTTAATGTCTTCCCACTGCATAACTCATTAAGGGATGGGGCCTGGTCAGAGGACATAAATCACTGGGGAGTATTTACTTGAAAGGTCTGTTCTGTTTCCTGGAACCCATGAGCTTAAAACATACGCTTTGCCGTGCAGTTTAGCCACAGTCTTTGCCATCACCACATTCCAAGAACAAAGGAGCAAGTCTACTAGGACAGACACCTCTGAAACCATGGCTCAATGCAAATGTTTCTTCTGTGAGTTGTTTATTCCAGGCATTTTATCATATCAACAACAACAACAAAAACCTAGAACACTCCAAGTAAGAAAAAGATTCTTAAAAATCCAGCAAAGTATTGGGTAACCTACTTTTAAATATTTGAGGTAATCATAATAGAAAAAACTATGTTCAAAATAGTCATAAGTATGCAATATAATTTGATAATTTGTCTATTTTATTTTATTTTAATTCATTGTTTGCTATTTTAATACAAGGCCCCATTGCATAGTTTTTAGTGTCCTAGAACTCACTATGTAGCCCAGACTAGGTTCTCCTGTTCTGGGCTCCTGAGTGCTACTATTACAGTCAAGAGCTACCCTACTCTCTTCTGGGTAATATATCTGGATAAGATATTTTCATTGGTTTATAGTCACTGTGGGTGGACATTAACTAGGCTGTTTTGTCTCTTAGTTTTTAATTTTTTCAGATCTTTGTGTGTTCTATATATTAATCCTCTGTCAGATGTGTAGTAAGAAAGTGTTATTTTTCAGTCTGTATACCAATTTGTTATATGCATTTCATACATACAACTATGATTCTCTGAGAATCCTTCATCTACATAATTGGGATGCTTTAATATCTCCCAACTCTCAAGGTTATTGTTAGGATTATATTACTTAATCATAATTAATTTTCCTTTTTTATTGTTTGAACATTATCTGTCCTCCATTTTTTCTTCCATTTTCTCCCTCATCTTCCCACCACTTTTCTCTCCTTCCCAACTTCGCGTACTCTGTATTTTAATTTCACTGAGTCTGCTTGGTGTGTCTGTATGTGTACAGGTTTAGCACCTTTATTGGAGAATGGGTAGCCTTTCAGGGACTGCGTTCCTAAAGAAAATGTACTCTCCACTCCCAGGAGACAGTTGTCAATAGCTCCTCAGATATGGACATCAGAGCCACCCCTACCATGCTAGGATTTTGTTTGGCTTGACATCACATGGTTCTTGTGTATACTGTCAGCAGCTGCTGAGTTCATATGTGCAATTGCACTGTTACAACCAGGAAGTACCGTTTTATCGTAGTAATCTACCATTTTTGGGTCTTACAATACTTCCAGCCTCTCTTCCACAGTGACCCATGTGTCTAGAGAGCAGAGGTTGAGATACAGATGTCCCAATTACTGTTGGTCACTGGGCAGTCTCTTATTATTTGTTCTTTTAGCAGTTGGAGTTCTCTGTGCAAATCATCAAAAAGAAATTTCTCTGATGAGGGATGAGCGATTATGGCTATACTGATAAGTCACTCGAAAGCAGTTTAATTTATTCCCATTTAGCAAAATATCAGTAGTATATTCTCCCCTAAGGCCTGTGAATTGTTTAGCCATAGATTTTGGTCCTTTATAACTGTACCAGGTAGGTGTTCAATCTTGTGAAACAGGCCTTAAATACGGCCAGAAAGTGATTGGTCATTCTCATAACATTTGTGCTATGGTTGCACCAGTAGACATCTCTTTCCAAGTTAGCCACAATCATAACTCACAGGGTTCACAGCCGGGTGAGATCAATTATTACTTTTCTCCTTTGTTAGCATGCAAAGTACCTTCCAGCACTATGAAAACTGACTGGTTCTAATGAAGCCTCCAGATCAGAACCAAATTTATTTCTCCATGTTTTATGACTCAAGTATGTGCTATCTTCATCAATAAGATCTTAACCACCAAATTCTAGACAGTAACCAAGAACAGTGACAATAGCGTGTAGCATTTAAGGCAAATGGCACCCTACTGATCAACAACTGCAAAAAAGGTACCAAAATTTCTGGCACTGGATTTACATTGTTTTGTTTTGTTTTTGTTTTTGTACTGTTTGTTTGTTTTATAGTTTTTCAAGACAGACTTTCTCTGTATAACAGCCTTGGCTGTCCTGAAACTCTCTTTGTAGACTTGGAACTCACAGAAATCCGCTTGCCTCTGCCTCCCAAATACTGGGATTAAAAAAAAAAAAATGTGCACTACCATGCCCAGCCAGCACTGGGTTTTTTATTTGATAGCTTATTGTGTCTAAAAGAAACATTGACCTACTGTCATAGGGTACCTTCATTTGAAGAACAGTATGTCAAAACATTATCTTGCCCTGATGTAAGCCCTGATATAATATTACTGCCTTTTATATAAGTTAATAATAATAAGCAAGAAATGAAGTCTATATACTAGCTCTGGGAGAAATTGTTTATATGCAAAACCTAAGTATTGTTGAGAGTATTTCTTAAGACTCAAACGATTTTTCAACCTGATCAATAAAAATAGTTACTGATAAATTGACAAAGAAAACATACATATATGCACACACACACACACACACACATATATGAATATATAGTGAATAAGAAATAGATTCAAGATTTAGGAAAAACTGAGAGGTTACTTTAATGGTGGCAGAAGTCGGATTTGGTTCAGCTGATGGCAGTGGGATTCTCTTTGGCAGGTCTCTTTCTGTGGTGAAGTCGTCAGCAGTACTTAAAGAAACTAGTAAGTAGAAAGGGGAGGAGGAGCTAAGAGTCACCATCATCATGAATGAAAAGGGGCACCCAAAGTTATGCTCTTCCACATAAAAGAATTAAAGCAACAAATAAATAACTCTTTTTTTTTTTCAGGAAAATATGTAAGGGAGAGCTCTTGAATTGAAGTGATGGGAGCCTTGTGGGACACAGAAAGTCAATGAGACAGCAATACAGAGACACAGAGTATTCTGAAGCAACCTTGTGGCTTACCATCTAGCCACACCATCAGCTCAGAGTCAAGATGAGTTCACTGCTGCAGGGCAAAAGAAAGCAGAACTTCCTAAGTAGCTGTCATCTCCTACATCCCTTAATGAGACTCTCATGATCCTCAGAGGCCTTTAACCCAGTTTAGGAAGTTGCCTGTGGGCCATATAATATACTTCTCCAGGGAAGCCACCATGTTGTTTTCCCCAGTTTCATTGGACCCAAAGTGCTACAAAGAATGGCACTATGTTGAATGTAGTGTAAACTTTTCTAGAGGCTAGTAGAAACTGTATCTCTTGATCTACAAGTTTCCACGCTCCTTCCTTCATGTACAAAAGGTAGAAAATTCAAACTCAGCATTAATGCTTTGATACTGATCCCCAACCATGCACAGTCATCTTGAGTCTAAAGAATGGGCAGCTCATCACAATATCCTCAAGATGTCCTCAAGATCAAGGAAACTGATCTTGTCCACTCTACAGGGAAGATCTGAGGACCAGCCAGCCACCAATCCCTACCCCTAATCCTACCACCCCGCCACTAGCGGCCCCACTATATCCAGTGCATGACCCTAAGAACTTGAGAACTGGTCCCCCAGGCAGTGCACACCTCCAGCAAAATCGCACCATCGCCACCACAAAATCCTGCACTATATTGCATCAAGGCATTTTCAGTCACATTAATTTGATTCTATCTTTTTTTTTTAAGTATCACATAGCACTACAGTCCAGTATTCACCAGAACCAAAGCCAAAGCACCTTGCCAGTCAATCCCCATATCACACTGGAAGAAAATATCTTCCCTTTTAAAGATTCTCAATGAAATCTAAAGTGGTGGCTGTTTGATTTCATAGAGATCAATATACACACTTGAGCAACGCCTTCAAGGAAATACAGCAATATTCTAGTCATAGACTCCATTGTCAAGTAAATCGATGAAGTGTTAAAAATAGAATTCAAAGCAATGGTTTGAGGGAAGCATAGCAAGAAACAAAAGACTACGGATGAACAATTTAATAGTAACAGTAAAATGATGGTATGAATTAGTTCAGCATATATATTATCATATGTGTATATCATATAATATGTGTATATTATCATCCATTAGATGTAAAAGAATGAAACTGAAAACATATTATGGAAGCAGAGAATTCAATAGATGAAAAAAAAATGCAATTGACAGTACCAACAAAATAGTAGACAGGCTATATCAAGCAGAAGAGCTTCTGAAATTGAAGATAGGTCTTTTGAAACAAATTATCAGATGAGGAAGCAGGACAGGAGCTGGTTTTTCTCTGCAGCATATGAAATGATGCACCATTTATGTTGCAATGAAGTTGCTTTTTTTCACAATGGGATAAAAAAATGTGTCAAGCTTATATATTTGAAAGACAAGGAACAAAAACCTAAACAGTGCAAAACATGTCCTCAGTTTTGTCAGAGAGCAAGTGAGGCGATATTCTTGGTGTGAGTGACTTCAGGGGCATGAAGAATTGTTGAAATGATGGAGAGGGCTAGGGAAATGTCAAGAACACTTTTGTCCTCAAAATAAGCTCCATATAAGCTGGAAATACCTTATTTAGCAGACAACACTGTAGCAAATCTGAAGGTTATGGAAATAGGCTATATAACACCTTGCTTTTATATAAATACATATTTACATACATACATATATTTGTGTATATATGGGATAGCTTTGCATGGAAGGGGGAATGCTATCCTATTGCATTTTAGTTATACCATAAATAAAACATAAGCTATTTCAATAATTTGGTCCTATCAACTTTATAAATTTTCTGAAAATTGTTTTTAAAACTTTATAGCTACATAGGTCCAGTACCGGATCCCTTACAGTTGACTTTACAATCACCGTGAGCACTCATAACAGTCCCTCCCGTGCTGAAATGCCAGAAAGGATGGTTTTCACCTCTTGGAGAAGCTCCATTTGCACATACATTTATTAAATTAATTTTCTTTATATAAATACAAAGAACATTTGGGTAGTTTTTCTATGTCCTTCAAAATCTGTCATGATCTTCCAAATATTTTATTTTCTGGATTAGCATTTGAGCTGAGTTGGAACTATTGTGTTTTTTTTTTGTTTGTTTGTTTGTTTGTTTGTTTTTTCTTTTTTTCTTTTTTCTTTTTTTCAATGCAGTTTATTCAGAAACCTTGAACAATCCTCAGACCCTGGGGAAAGCCAGCCCACAGCTTAAATAGCCGCTGGGTAGCCAACCCAGGCCTGCCACGTGGGCAATGCAGATAGGTCCACATACATGGAAGAAAGCCAGATCCTCAGCCTTAGCCAAATGTGGAATTGTTGTTTTTTTACCTTAAGAAGACTAGTATGGCCCCTCAAAAGAGGCTAAGAAAAGATCCATAAAGGATCTAACAACAACAACAAGAATCTCTGCGTCAGACACAAGAAACTCTCCTTTGAGATGTTGATAGGGGAGTATAAGAGACTCCCAAAACAACACACATGATCATTGTTGCTCTTGTTTGCCCCCCAAAAGTTGAAAGTGAGTCCTTATAGCTGAAGATCTCATGTACCTTGAACACAGGACTCACAGGAATCCAGCTGAAACTGCCCCCAAGACCTTTTCCCTGGGGACTAACTTCCAGAATACCAGTAGGTACTGTGCAAGCTACGAGGGAGGGAAGCAGTCAATAATCTTATGCAGCTATGGTGCCTATGAACTACAACAAGGAGCAGCATGGCGTGATGTCTCTACAGATGAAATGGTGATACTTATATATTGGTGGTAACTAATAGCTGCCTAATTGGACTTAAGACTTGCTCAACAGGAGAGAAAGCATGCCTGGTATTATCTAGCTATCCAATTACCCATAGTTAGTGAGGTTGTGGATCTTAGGGGAGCATCTACCTCTCACATATTGCTAGACTAATAGAAAGCCCAATTTCATTTTAAATACTTATTCTTATACCTAAAGATAAGTGCAGCTCTCACCCTTCATCAAAGAAGCCTAAGACAGAACCTGCTATAGAAAGCCACGGCTGGTCAAAATGCAGAGACTGAATGACTGTACATTGCCAAACCCCAGCTGAAATATCTGCAACACAACTCCTACATCTACGGTTCAGGAAACACCACAGAAGAGGGGGTGTAAAGACTAAGAACCCGGGAACCAGGAAGTCTGCTGCAATGTTGCATCTCCAACATGACAGGGAAGCCACACCTATGAAATCTCTATTAGTGTGACTACTTAAACAAAATCTAAACAATAACAACATCAACTGACATGCCAGTGGGGATAGGGGAAATCTCACAAAGCTCAGACCCCAGAGGAAGAGGCACAGGGAATTAATGACTAGTGAGAGAGGAACTTTCCTGGGATGAACCACCTAAATGATTATTCAATAAGAACAGGTCAGTCCTAAAAACATACATTAAAGTGATAAAAGGATGGACTCAGCTTGGTGTGTGTGAAGGGGTGTGAATGTGTGTGAGAGAGAGACAGAGAGAGAGCAAGAAAGAGAAATAATTAAAGAATAAAAGACAATAAATTTGAGGAGATGGGTGGGA
This sequence comes from Meriones unguiculatus, assembly GCF_030254825.1. Classification (NCBI taxonomy): domain Eukaryota; kingdom Metazoa; phylum Chordata; class Mammalia; order Rodentia; family Muridae; genus Meriones; species Meriones unguiculatus. Next base: position 160,303,373 of record NC_083351.1, read on the forward strand.
AACATAAAAAAAAACTGACTTCAGGAGAAGAAGGGTGAATGTGGGAAGCCGGAATTGTGGGAAGCCGGAATTGTGGGAAGCAGAAGAATGTGTGAGGAATGAGTGAATGTGTGAAGATTAGATGAGGACCTGAGGGTATCTGGGTTGTCGATCTAAGTGCAGCTACGTCACGCACCACAATGTCTCAGACCCAAGGAAATGACAAAACCTTCTCTGGGTGAGGACAAGAGGCACGGCAAAATCTTCCTCTGGTCCAAGTCTGTTTCCATACAAGTGTTGACAGAGTGTGTAAAAATGATCAAATTGCAGTTTCCTTCTTGGGGATCACTGAGGCCTGGGACTGTGCCTCTGCCTCCTTGTTCAACTGTATACAATAAACCTTCTTTCCCAATTCGGGTGTGTAAAACAAATGTGCTATTATTTATGGTGTGTATCCATCATGGAACAGACAAATCCCAGCTTTTCTATACTTATGTTTACGTGCCCTGTCTTTTTGTTATTCCTATGTGGATCCAGTGAGGTTTTTAGGACCAACATATGTAGGATTTAGCAGGAAAAGAAATGTAACTATATTTTATATATATATATGTGTGTGTGTGTGTGTGTGTGTGTGTGTGTGTATGAAAACACACCAGCTAAACTGAGATAAATTATATCATTCAGTAAGCATATATTCATTAAACATCTACTGTATTCCAGATAATATTTTAGTTACAAGAAATATAGCATGACATCCATCCACCAACAGCACAGGCTCTAATACCAACAATCAATAAATGGGACCTCATGAAACTGAAAAACCTTCTGTAAAGCAAAGAAAACCATAAACAGAACAAATAGACAACCTACAGACTGGGAAAAGATCTTCGCCAACCCTACATTTGACAGAGGGCTAATATCCAGAATATATAATGAACTCAAGAAGTTAAACACCAACAAACCAAGTAATCCAATTAAAAATGGGATACAGAGCTAAACAGAACTCTCAATAGAGGAACATCAAAAGGCAGAGAAACACTTAAAGAAATGCTCAATGTCCTTAGACATCAGGGAGCAAATCAAAATGACCCTGAGATTTCACTTTATACCCATCAAAATAGCTAAGATCAAAAATTAGTTTTTGATGCATGCTGGAGAGGATGTGGAGAAAGGGGAACAGGCCTCCATTGCTGGTGGGAATGTAACCTTGTACAACCATTTTGCAAATCAATCGGTCTCTTTCTCAGAAAATTAGGAGTAGTGCTGCCTCAATATCCAGCCATACCATTCCTAGGTATACATACAAAAGATGCTCAACCATACAATAGGGACGTTTGCTCAGCTATGTTCATAGCAGCTATATTCATAATAGCCAGAATCTGGAAACAAGCTAGGTGTCCCTGAACCAAAGAATGGATAAAAAAAAATTGTGGTAAATTTGCACAATGAAATACTACTCAGCAAGTAAAAATAAGGAAATTATAAAATTTGCAGGCAAATGGATAGAACTAAAAAGATCATTCTGAGTGAGGTAACCCAGAAGCAGAAAGACACAAATGATATATACTCACTTATAAGTGGATATTATCCATATAATATAGAATAAAGATACTAAAATCTGTAATCCTAAAGAAGCTAAACACTAAGAAGGACCTTAGAGAAGATGCTTAGTCCTCATTCGGAAGGGTAAACAGGATAGACATCAGAAGTAGGAGAAGACAGGAAACAGGACAAGAGCCTTCCACAGGGGGCCTCTGAAAGACTACCCATCAGGGTATTGAAGCAGATGCTGAGACTCACTGCCAAACTTTGGGCAGAGTGCAGGAGACCTTATGGAAGAAAAGGGAGTTAGAAGACATGGAGGGGACTGGAGCTCTACAAGACCAACAAATCTGAGCCCAAAAATTCTGGGCTCAGGGGATCCTGCAGAGACTGATGAATCAACCAAGGACCATGCATGGAGAGAACCTAGACCCTCTGCCCAGATGTAGCCCATAGGCAGGTCAGTTTCCACATGGGTTCCCTGGTAAGGGGAGTAGGGCCAGTCACTGCTCTTTGATGACCTCCCCCTGGCAAGGTGACTTCTACCAGGCCACAGAGAAAGAGGATCCAGACAGTCCTGATGAGACCTGATAAGCTGGGGTCAGATACGGGAGGAGGACCTCCCCTATCAGTGGACTAGGGAAGGAAGATGGGGAGGGGAAGGAAGGGAGGATGGGATAAGGAGGAGAGGAAGAAAGGGGCTATGGCCAAGATACAAAGTGAATAAACTGTAGTAAGTAATAACAATAATAAAGAAAACACTTAAAATAAATAAAAAATAAAATTATGATCAATAAATGGGTCAATGATCTGAACATGCTGGTTATCAAAGAACCGAAAGAGGAAAAGAAAAAGTGGCCAATAAAAAATAATAAAATTAAAAAAAATGTTCAACATCTCAGACACACAAAAAAAATTACAACTACTTTGAATTGTCATCTCACCCTAGTCCAGAATGCCCACCATCAAGAAAATAAATCCAACATACTCTGGGAATAATGTGGTGAAAGAATTATCTTTAACTATAGGCGGGAGTACAAACCAGTGTAGCCACCATGGAAATTTGTGTGGAAGCTTCTCAAAAGGCTAAAACTAGCACCACCATATGACCCATCCATACCACTTTTGGGCATACGCCCAAAGAGTCTACGTCTTACTGTAGCTGTTCTTTTCACTATAGCAAGGACCTAGAACCAGTTTAAACGTCCATCAACAGATAAATTGATAACGAAAAAAAATGGTGCATATATACAATGGAGTTTCATTCCACTATCAGGAAAACCATAACTATAAAATATGCAGGTAAATTGATTGTATTGAAAACCACTGAGTATTGAAGTAAGTCCTAATGATTGTTTGGATTTCCTCAGTGTCTGTAGTTATATCTCCCTTTTCACTTATGATTTTGTTGATTTGGATGGTGTCTCTCTGCCTTTTAGTTAGCCTGGCTAAGGGTTTGTTGATCTTGTTGATTTTCTCAAAGAACCAGCTCTTGGTTTCATTGATTCTTTGAATTGTTTTATTTGTTTCCAATTGATTGATTTCAGCCCTGAGTTTGATTATTTCCAGCCGTCTACTCCTTCTTGGTGTGTCTGCTTCTTCTTTTTCTAGGGTTTTTAAGTGAGCCATTAGGGTGCTTGAATGAGCTGTCTCGAATTTCTTCTTGAAGGCATTTAGTGCTATGAACTTTCCTCTTAGCACTGCTTCTAATTTTAAAATTAAAAAAAAAAAAAAAAAGAAAACCACTGAGTAAACTAACCAGGGTTCTCTCCCATGAAATCAGCCTCTAATCGTAAAATACACATATTCAGATGAGAATACCATAGATAGCAGCTAGGAAATTAGAAAGCCAGCCTTGTGATTAAAAAAAAAAAAAAGAAAAGAAAAGAAAAAGGAAAAAGCTCTAAGGTGGAATGTAGGGAGAGAGTGAGGTAATCTAAAGAAAGGGACTACTGGGTACCAAAAGGTACAGTGAGAAGGGGAGAGGAGGAAAGCGGTTGGTGAGGAAATCAAGCAAAATGAGGTATTTATGAAAAGCTTGTGGAAAACTATTACTTTATAAACTAATTTTTATTAACGAAGCAGTATCTCTCAAAATTAGAAACAGAGCTAAAGATGTATATTGAATGGATGTTTATGTTGCTTTGACTCAGCATTACAAATGAAAGGAAAAAATTGCCAAGACTTTACACACGGATGAGAAGATACTTTGAGAGGTTTGTTTAAATATTTTTTTTTTCAATGCAGTTTATTCAGGAACCTTGAACAATCATCTGACCCTGGATAAAACCAGCCCACTTTAAATAGCCTCTGGGTAGCCAACCTCAGCATGCCACGTGGCCAATGCAGATAGGTCCACATACATGGAAGCAAGCCAGATCCTCGGCCTTAGCCAAATGTGGAGTTGTTCTTGACAGAGAGCTCTCACCATCGGGAAGGTGGAAGGCGGAAACCAGCTCCATCTTTCAGGCGCGGCATTACGCAGCTCTCTACAGTTCCCCCTTTTTGTTTTAGACGCATCAGGCAAGAGTAGAGGTCTGATCTCTGATATTAGAAATAAATTGTGACTTTGTACTGATGTTCATTTAGGTATCTGTGTCAATATTACTTAAATCTTTATGACCATTCTTACATGACTTTCTCATGGGGCTTATTTCTGTTTATTCCTAGTGCTATTAAAATTTTATAAGAAAATATAGCATGGCTAATTTGAACTTTGTAAACCGAACGATTCAGATAAAAATCCCATCAAAATGAAGATTTAAATATTTAGTTATCCTTAGCACTAAGGAGATATAAATAACAAAATGTAAATTAGGCACAATACAGCCTTCTATGTGCAGCATACATATTTATGCATTAATCAGATGTTCTCATAACAGCAACCCTGAGGGGAAATTCTTCCAGTGTCTTACACATGTCCTAACACATTTGTATTCAAGCCGGAGCACAGATAAACATTAGAGATTCTGCTTGGGCACAATCTCTCCACTTCCTGCCAAAAAAAGCCTTCATTTCTGGGTGTGCCCATAAATACGTCTATCTCTTTATTAGTATCTCTTTTGTATGAGTTAACTGAGGTTTGTGATCCTCCTTAACACATATGTACATACCCATACATGGAGACTGGCAAGACATAGCAGCTGATAAAATATGCAATATTCACTTCAAAGGCAATTTTGAATACTCAAAGAAAAAAGTAAATGTCAGCAAAATCCACAGGCACTCTCTTCCTAGGGCAATATAACGTTGCAGTTTATTAAACCATCCTGGTTTAATGAAAGTCCAGCTTTAAAAAAACAAACAAACAAAAAAAAACAGCTTCCATTAATCTTGCTGAGGCTTTCCTTTGGATAAATTAAAGGTCTTTTTAAAAAGAAGTTAGGAGGTTAATTGTCCTGTGTTCCTTCCCTCTCTGTCTACCTTCTTTCTGGTATAGAATTTAGTCTCAAATACCAGTAAACCAAATAACATTCTAAGTAACAAAATAACACTCAGAGGTATTGGCTTAATGATATGATTCATTAAGTGTGTGTGCACAATTGCTTACTTGTGTGTACAATCACAGTATAAAGTATTTTAGAATTCAAGTTACCTTATCTGCCAATTACTTACCACCTATTTAAATGCTTATATCTGGGGCTTTGCATTGCAAATCTCTTCCTTTTTTCTATTTTTCTGACTCTTTTTGCTATTGAGAAAAGTTTTCACTGTGTATCTCAGGCTGACTTGGGACTTGTGAATACATTTATGAAATTGTGAAAGAACAACTAGGTTGCCTGCTCTTTGATCACTTGCCCCTGGTGATATGGCCTTACCAGGCCACAGAGAAAGAGGATCCAGGCAGTCCTGATGAGACTTGATAAGCAACACGCAGACTGCAGAAGAGAACTCCCCATTTCAGTGGACTAGAGGAGGGGGATAGGGGGAAGAGGAAGGAAGTTGGGACTGAGAGGAGTTGAGGGAGGGCGCTTCAATCAGGATACATAATGAATAAATTGTAAACATAAATAAAATAAAATAAAAGCCAGAGGTGGTGGATAACAAAAAAAAAAAAAAGTTGTCAAAGAACAAGTTTAACTAACAAAACCCAAAAGGGTACCTATATACTTACATATTTACTCATGATGAAAGTTGGTATGAGAAATGGAGGTCTCTCGAATGTTCCTATAACAGGGAAACGCTATCATGTTTAGGATAAGGTATGGCTTCTCTAAAGACAAAACAAGACATCCTGAAGGTCATCTCACTGACAAGAGCCAGGCAAAGCAGAAGCAGAGGGGCCAGCATGTGCCAAAGGAACAACTTGGGATTTCGTAAACTGAGCCACCAACGTGCATGAAGCAAAATAATTCCAAAAGAGATTTGGGTGTGAGCATTAAGCCCAGTATTCTTAATTTATGAAATATCATAGCGCATACAGTTAATCAAATAGTAATAATGTACACATACTGAATTATGTCCAATTTCCCCAAATATTTTTAAAAATCTAATAAATGTAAAAATGTTAGAAAAAGTCAGTAATAGTAAAGACAATACACAGAGCTCATACAAATGATGGAAACAGTTCCTATGGTGGTTATACAAATGTACCTTACAGATTAGTTTACATTTATTCTGTCCTTTCCATGCGCCTTTTATAGTCTGTTATGCTGTATCCCAGGATTTCATGCTGCTTTATTTTTTAATGTATGTTTGCCATTTCTTGTGATTCATAGAGTCTAGTCTCCTGATTGTGGCAATCACTTAGAAAATCTTACAGGCTTGAAACACTTCAGCTCTGAATATGAATCACAGTGAACTCAAGTCCATAGTATTTGGAGGGTCAGATTGGAGGGGAAAGTAAACATTTCATCTGATTCCTACCTGGAGCAGAACTTCTAAGTGGAAAGTCCTATTGTTTTCTATACTGTGACTGGGGGTATGAGTGATTATGTCCCAACTAGTGCTACAAAATGTAAGAACAGTGATTGTGACTTGATTCTGGAAAGCTATTGTAGTTTTTATTATTATTATTATTATTATTACTATTACTGTAGTTCTTATTTGCTGTGTGATAAACATGGAGTTAGGCTCACCTTGTTTCTAGGAAATACTAGCAACTATGAACCTGACTTGACAAAAACCATAACTAAAAATGCTAAATTACAGCAAAGTACATATCAAATCCCTTGTCTCCTTTCATATGACATACATAGCTAAGTGGATCTGTATCTCTCAGGTCAACTATTTTTTCCATGTGTATGGCTTTTTTTTAATTTTTTGAAATAGTTTAATGATCTCTTAGTAAATTATCTTTTAAAGTCCATATCTTTATAAACAAAAATAATCTTTCTGACCTAAAATCCAAGAAATAGAAATCAAAAATGATTGCCTATGACCTGGATTGGGAAATTATCTTCAGAGACAAAATAATAACTTATATGATTGACTTATAAAGGCTGTCAATCATACTGTCTCTTGAAACGTATTTTAACATTGACTAGTTTTTGTATGCTGTTGCCAAAACTGTGAATATTTTGTTTCCTATTCAAAGATTAGTTCCGTGAAGTGTTATCAATGACAGTGAACAGCAAGTTGAAACAAATACAGTCTATTTTCCTATGTTCATCTAAAATAGACTCCAAAACAATGCTCTATTGCTATCCAGTTTCTGGCAAAATAAGTAAACATGGGTGCAAATACACATATGAATACACATAAGCCCATGCACATATCCACACATTTAAAATGCAATTATTTCCCAGGAGTAGCGATGTTCTGCAGTTGGCTTTCTATATGGTTGTCTGGTAAAGAGATTCGTATTTTATTAGTATTTTGCAATCTAGTACAGAGGGAGGAGCTGTGATTAAGTGCCCTAGATAGAGGAGATCAGCAGAGTTCTCATTTAAACTCACATCATCTGCATATTAAATAAACAAAATTAACATGTCCCAGAATTTCTGCACCACATTGCTGACAGGTCACGTGTGACAGATAATGAATAGCTTAGACAGCTACATGCAGAGACATCTAAGAGCTTGCCATTCTTGTCATTTTCCCTTCAAAAATATGCCTTATCCTTAAGGAATTTAAAAGCCATGCAACTCTAACTAAATTTTATTGTGTTTTATTTGATTTTTTTTATTAATTACACTTTATTTACTTTGTATCCCCCCTGTAGTTCCCTCCCTCCTCCCCTCCCAATCCTTCCTTTCTTCCTCCTTCTCCACCAATGCCCCCCCCCAAGTCCACTGGTAGGGGAGGTCTTCTTTTCCTTCCTTCTGATCCTAGTCTGTTAGGTCTCATCAGGACTTTCCTCTGTGGCCTGGTAAGACTGCTCCCCCCTCAGGGGGAGGTGATCAAAGAGCAGAACAATCAGTTCATGTCAGAGACAGTCCTTGTTCCCATTACTATGGAACCCACTAGGGGACTGAACTGTCATGGGCGGGCTACAACTGTGCAGGGGTTCTGAATTATCTTTTAATGAGTTTTATATTTCTGAGTATATGCTAAAGGATACATTGATACTTAATTGCCATGATAAAATTACCTAATCCATACAAGTTATAGAAAATTATGCCATGTAATTCTGGAATAACAATAAGGTAGTTGAACTTTAACTTCTGGAATTGTAATATAAGCTGTGTATTTGCTTAATGGTTAAAATTAGATTTTACTCCTGTGAGAATGTCTGAAATTCTTATTATTGGTTTCATATCCAGATAGATCCTACTTGTATTTGAACAGATAAATCTACTGGCATTTTCTTCCATATTTTTTTGAAAATCTATTAATCAGCTTGCTATGTTTGGCTGTAAATGAAGCTACAGAAAAGTTCAATAAAGTACATTATTTCATAGTTACAGGAATATTAATTAATACAGGCATTTAATGAAGAGTATTATGAGATTTTAAAACTAACTTTCCTGTACTTTTCCCGATGCAGTAAACAGTTAAACATTACAAATGCAACATTAATTTTCTCAACATTATCATGTGAACCAATGCAGTTCTAATGACTTGATTTCCATTCTAACTAATGCTTATGTCAATTATTCTAATGCACAAACAACACTTAACTCAAGCAGATGATCCAGTTCTGGACACCAAGAAACAATGTAATACATGCCTTATTTAATATATTAAGTAAAAGAAGGCACCCATGAAAACAGTACATTGACTGAAATGGACATTTAGTGATTCCTGAAATCTTGATTAGGCTTAAAAAACTTTTTGTGTGTGTCTGGGATGTAGGATGATGGTTAAGCTTGAACTGAGGTGAACAAATACAGGCTTACAAATGCCTACCTGAGTTTGTTCATGTTAGTAAAGCTGACTTCTCCATGTCCCTGAATAATAAGTTGCAACTCTGTGTTCATCATCCAAATTTCCAACTAATGGAGAGCAGTGTGAAAGTGAGAGGAAACGAATTCCCCACCACTACAACCTTGGCTCCGTCTCAGGATTTTTCTAAACACAGGACAGAGCGGTGAATAAACCATGTCTTATATGCCATCTCATCTCTACAACACAAATATTGTTTAATGTTTTTTTAAAAATTTCTGTCAACAGGAAAGGAAGGGGCCAAATGGGGTAAAATGAAGTAAAATTAATGGTTTATTGAGTTTAAAATAGTAAGAAATACTAATTGAATGCTTGGTGTTAGGATTGGGACAGGGAGTGAAAAATACTAGACTTTTCCAGCAAAAGTATGTTACTCTCCAAACAATGACTGATGGAAGGTATGGAATTAGGTCTGTGTTCTCCCCAAGAGGACACATTTCTTGAGTTAACACTGCAGAAAACGTTTCTGTATGTATATTCTGTTGAAGATACTTGCCTCAATTATTTCATCTACCACCCCTCACACTCAACTGTAATGGCCCGTTGGTTATTGTTCCTAGGATGTGATATAAGCTATGAAGATGACACCTGGTTATTCCTTTACCTAGGAGGCATATATACTATAGAAATAAAATTGATCATTCCTTTACATATCAGAATGTAAAGAACATGAAAGCAATGGATGATTAGGGTCAAAAATAAATGTACAACCCACAACACATAGCTACATGGGAGCAGAATGACATGGAAAGGTGAGTGACAGGAGAGGGAAGACAAGCAAGAAGGTCATGGACAGCAGGGCAGGAAATGACACACTGATGTAGTAGAGAGGAGAGTTAAGGTGATACATTTCATGGAGTTTCGAGGCGGTATCCGTGCTGATGCATCAGTCCTAAGGTTTGTGTATATGTTCAGTGCGAAAGATGGGAGCCAGATAATTGACCTGATTCTTAATCTATTTTTAAAAGCATTCCTCAGCATAAAAGTGCTCCTTCTTCTTCCTCCTCCTCCCCTTTCCTCTCCTCCCTCTCCTGATCCTCCCCCTTCCTTTCCTCCTTGTCTCTTTTTCCTTCTCCTCATTCTTCTCCTCCTCTTTCTCCTTTCTCTCCCCGTCAATTCTCCCCCTCCTTTTTTTCTTTTCTCTTTGCCTTTTTTTTTTTTTTTTAGGTTGTATTGCTTTTTTGATGGTTTGATATTGGTGTATGCTCTGCTCTTCTACCTGCTTATTCACTTGATTATTAAGAGAAGGAAAAGACAGATGGGAAAGAGAGAGAGAGAGAGAGAGAGAGAGAGAGAGAGAGAGAGAGAGAGAAAGCACCAATTAAGATCAAGTAGAAGAATCCACCAATGATAGTTTGAGATGAGGAGATAAGAGTCAAGGCAGTTGTTTGCCTTGATATAGATCAAAGGATTTACTGGTTTTCCTTTTCCTTACAATTCCTACACATATCTTGCCCTCTCTTCTAGAGTTTTTTTTTTTTTTTCTATTCTTAGACATTAATTCTTGCCAAAATGCTTTATCATATCTCGTTTGGGAATGTATCTTCAAGATTGTTTTGCATATCAGTATCTAAGCCAACATTTTTAAAATGGCAGATAGCAGTGAAACATGCCTTGATGTTAACTTTTTTTTTTTAATTTTATTTTCCTTTTTAGTTACACTTTGTTAACTCTGTGACCCAGCTGTATTCCGCTCCCTCATTCCCTCCCCAACCCCACATTCCCTCCCTGGTCTCTTCCCTGCCCCTTTCCACATCCACTGATAGGGGAGGACTTCCTCCCCTTTCATGGTTAACTTTTAATGTTGCATTAGACACTAAATACTACACTCCAAGAATAATAAAACAAGACCAGTAAAATATTTTTAAAAATATGAACCATATGAAATTGCTAGTGTATAATGATTTTAACCTTAAAAAGGGGTAAATGGGATTAAAAGGGGATTTTAATTTTCTTACAATCTTTAATTGTACATTATCTTGTATCTTATACATTTTCTAAAGTTGTATTTTACTTCATTTTTATTTTATAATATAAAAGATACCCAAAATAAGGACTGATTTCTTGCTTAATTCTATTGTTAATATAAATCATTGACTGACTCATTTGTTTTCAAGTTTGGGGTAATAATCAGCATTTAATTATAACATTAAAACTCTGTCAAAAGTTAAAAGGTACTACATTTTAAACATTGTCAATGACAGGGAATTTGTAATCAAGATTTTATCATGTACACAACTGAAACAAAATACGCAATTCAAAGCAAGTTCAAATGCCTCTGGTGTGACCTTGAATTTGTGTTGAACTTAGATTTTGAAACTTTTCAAATGTGAAGAGTTCAGGGTGTGTCACAATAAGTAAGTCTTAAAACGACTATGTTTCCAAATTATGAAAATCTTCTATTTGTTTCTAAATATCTCTATGGTGCCATGAGCTTAGGAGGACTTGAATCAAATTATTTTCATGACAAAACAGTTTTTAAGGATTACTGCAAGTGGCTGCCTTAAGCAACAGATCTTGGACCAGATTGTTTCTACATTCTTTTTCTGCATTTGTTGAATGTCACTAAAAGATGATTTTTAGGCCTTCTAAGTCTCATTTGAGCTAAGTAACAAACAAAAGCAATATTTGAAGTTTCAAAAATACATTTCAAAGCTTTGGTCTTGATTAATTTGCAAAATGAAAAAACACATCATAGAACAGTGGTTCTCAACCTGTGGGTCACAATCCTTTTGGAGGTTGAAGGATCTTTTCACAAAGTTGCATATCAGATACCCTGCATATCAAATATTTATATTACAATTCATAATAATAGCAAAATTACAGTTATGAAGTAGCAACAAAAAACATTTTATGGTTGGGGGTTACCACAACATGAGGAACTATATTAAAGGGGTGCAGTATTAAGAAGGTTGAAAACCGCTGTCATAGAATATTAGTATATAACCCAAAAGTTTACCTTAGCAGGTAAGTAAATAAAGTGAATTGAAAAATTATGAGAATTGCAGACTGGCCATGAGTCACAGGTCTGGGAGTAAGTGACAAAGATAATGTTTAAATTCAAAGTGATGTTTTCTAAGTCACTGCTCATTGCCATTGAAGTACATGGAACAAAAACCTCATATAATGATTGCACTGGGTGTACTTCAGAGTCAAAGATAAGAACATTCAAAGAGATAAAGAAATAAACTAGGAAATGACTGAGTTAATAAAGTGATACTCCAAACAAGGACCATGCATGGAGATAACTTAGAACCCTGGCACAGAAGTAGCCAAAGGCAGAGCAGTATCCAACAGGGTTCCCCAATAATAGGACCAGGGAGCATCTCTGACATGAACTCATGGGCTGGCTCTTGGATCACCTCAACCTGAGAGGGGAGCAGCCTTACCAGGCCACAGAGGAAGACAAAGAAACCAGTCCTGATGAGATCTGATAGATTATGGTCAGATGGAAGGGGAGGAGGACCTCCCTTACCATTGGACTGGGGAGGGGCAAAAGAGAAGAAGAGGGAGGTAGGGTGGAATTGGGAGGGGATAGAGGAGGGAGCTACAGCTGGGATACAAAGTGAATAAACTGTAATTAATTAAATTAAAAAAATAAAGTGCTGCTCCTATGACCAAGATATAAACTGAATTAATTAATTAAACACACACACACAAAAGAAAACCAAACAGAAAAATTTTAAAGGGAAAAAGTATGCAACCCTCATCTCACATTTATTATGTTTATAACTCACTTCTGTTTGTCTGGTTCTTATCATCTTTTCTCTTTAAATTTAGAATACCAGAAAAAAAATTTAAATGTATGTATATATCTTCTTGTTCTTTTATATAATATAATATTGTGCTTATATGTATACACACATGATAAATACATACAGCATATGTGTGTAGACAATTTAAATCACTGTGTAATGTGTATATACTATGTTACTAGTATTCTGTACTCAATAATTTTTGGATTAATGAATAAATGAACTTAAAATCTAGTTAATCAATACTTATCTGATGCTTTCTTTTCTTCAATAATAAGTTACCATCAGCAGAGTATCACAGGTTTACTTAGAATAAATCATCTCTATTGTTAAGCTTTTTATCTTCTGAATTGCTATGTTATGAATATTTCATAAGCATTGTTAATCAATAAGTTATGAGTCATAAACCTGAGAGTTTCATTTACTCATAACCTTTCCTATTTTGTCAGTGATTGTTCTTTACCTTCGGTCATATGTACTTATAAATAACTTACAATGTTGAGGGTATGCAATGAAATAGAAAATAGGTTTAGCACTAGAAATACAGAAAGCATTCTGTTTACCTGAAAAAACATGCTTGTAGGCAATTAAATAGAGGTAAATGTCAACTGGCAGATGTTCAGTGTTCTGTGTATGTTGGGAGTGGATTGCTGTGCTTCAGAAATGACTATTATATCAGCCTAAAGGAAAACAATATTTCAGAAAATTTCATTAGTGTCATGAAGGAAGACTGTGGGGTGTCACTGACTGTGAGATGGTATGTTCGTTATAGGTGAGCAAACAACCTTGGAACTCCACCTCTCCCTTATCAACCTTTGCTGCTGGTGCCTAATGACAATAGTCTCCAAGTGAGTTCCCTAAAGGTCTAAATAACAAATTTTATCATTCTTTCCTTCTTTTATATTTACAATTTTTTTTTTCCGAGACAGGGTTTCTCTGTGTAGCTGTGACCGTACTGGACTTACTCTGTAGACCAGGCTGACCTCGAACTCACAGAGATCTGCCTGCCTCTGCCTCCCCAAGTGCTGGGATTACAGGCGTGCGCCACCATGTCTGGCTCCTTACACTTTTTAAAATCAAACTCTCACTGATGAAGTTTAGAGATTTTTAAATCTGATGCAAAGACCTTTCACAGATCAACTATTTCTGTTTAATTAGATAGTTATTGGGGTCTACCTGGAACTGTCTTGTGACTTTGAATTACTGTGTTCTCTTAGCTCAGAATAGACACTATTTTCCACTAATTTCTACGTTTTTTAAAGACTACAATTGTTTCTTACATATTTAGAAATCCTTTCATGAGATTGGGTAAACACATTCATTATAATCTCCATGTGCTTCTAATTTTTACATATGTCACATTTAGCCAACAAGGTGTGGTTTATTAATCTGCCTCTTGACAGCAACTTCTGCTTTCTGGTAACTGTAGTTCCTGTGTTTGCCTCATGGGCAGAGGGTACCAGATAAAATGACTGGTGAAATGAAATAAAACTAGAAAACTCTGGGATAATTTAAATAGGTCTATTTTACCTTAAGAAAGTTCTTGTTCTCTGTGTTAACTAGCAGTTAACTCTTTGACATCATTGGATTTAATTACACAAGCGAATTTAGGATTATTTGATTTGTTGGTTTAGAAATACTTTTGACCAAGACCCACAGGGAAAAAATAAAAAAAGAAAGCTCTGTACCTAAGCCTCAAACATCTGAAACTCTTCCACAGTAAGAAACTTACTACCCAAAATTCAAACTATATGAAATACTACCTCGTTATTATTTAAAGAAAATTAATGTCAAAATCAAACCAATAATAAACCAATAAAGCAAAAATAGCTTTGTACTTATCCACAAAGACTATGTCAAGTTCCACTAATGGCTACTACCTCTCATCCCATTTATTTTGCTGTCATATCTAACTTTTATGTGTAAAAATAAATTTCTCGAGAGGCGAGTAACTTTCCCAGACATGTACGTAGAAACATGGCTGTAAAATACTCGTAAATGAATATTTCCTTTTTCCTCCTCCGCATGATGTTAGCTGGCACCTTTTCTGAGAAGCTGTGGCTTTCTCGGTCATTTACTGTCTGAAAAGAGGCCTCCCAGGCAAAGCGCTCTTGGTAATGAATTTAGTGAATGCACTAGCTACCCTTATACGGTCTTCATAAACAGGCCATACTTTTGGGTAGGATACGGGTTTAAAACTACTCCTGTCCATAGGTCAACATTCAAAACTATTCACTCTTGAATTAAATCCAAGGAGGCTTCAGTCTAATGATGTGACGTAAAATGTTCACAGTAAACAGGAGAGTATAAAAAATATAATAAAAAAACATTAAAAGAAGAGACTACAATAAAAAAACTCAGAGTAGAAAATTGAGTATAGATAATGTCATAAGTTTCCCATGCTGTTAGAAAGGCATGCCATTGAATTCTGAGATGAAAGTGGATGAACATTTCTTTGATATGTCTTTTTAAGTTGAAATTATTAACATATCATATTCATTGCTGTATATTTTATTTTGCTAAATAATAAAATGTGAGTATTATGGGTTATACTACTCGAATAAGAACTTTCTAGGCCAGCCTAATACATGAAATAGGCAGTCTTCCTTGGGCTCATGGCAGTATTGGAAAGTTGGGAAATGTAAAAAGAACATATCATTTAAGAAATGAGGAATCGGGACAAGGCTGGGATACAGAGTTAATAAAATGTAACTTATAAAAAAAATAAAAAAAAATATGATGACCCACATGCTTACAGTATTATATTTCATTAAAGACAAACTCAAAACTAAATAAGAATCACAGAATCAGAATTGTCTAACACACTGATCAATGGAAACATGGGAAATTTATAGAGAAACTAAACACATCTTTGAGAGATAAAATAGCATTTGGGCTACATAGAAGTTTAAAAGAAATCATTGATCCCTTATCATCATTTCATTATAAATAAGTAGCATGAATACTACTATATAAATTTTCTCTTATCAAGTTAAAAGTGATCATTTATTTTGAAGTTTTTGTTAACTCAATAACTGTTTGCATATGAGTATTTTCATTTAACCATTTCATTCATGTGATATGTGACATTTAGCCATCAAGGTGTGGTTTATTAACCTGTCTCTTGACACCAACTCCTGCTTTCTGGTAACTGTGGTTCCCTGTCATTCATTGCCTCACTTGTAGAGGGTACCAGATAAAGTGACTGGTGAAATGAAACAACACTAGACAGCTCTACTCTGGAATAATTTAAATACAAACAATCCAGTGGTAGTCATCTTTTAACTTGGAATGAAACAAATAAAAAATTTAATGTTCTTTCCTATTCAATTAGTATTTTGCTTTCCTATAATATACTTCAATAAAGAATATATTATAAAAACATATTGAGCATAGTAAGAAATCAAATGATCTATGCTAAATATTTTACTCTTCAAAGCATAAAACTTTTTTAAATGTTAAACTATAATGCTTTTAATACATTATTACATATAATTTTTACTTAGTAAGACAATATCACATTGCTGTCTTTTTGTTCCATTCAAAAACCAATGACACAAGATTTCAATGCAAAATTTACATAGACACATAGACACACACACAAATCTTATCTAGTTAAGATTTCTTCTACCAGTCAAAAAGTGCATAGCCTAATCCAGGTGATGTAAATATCCATCCCCATTGTCAACTCAAGAGAGAAGCTGAGTACTTACGCGTACATCATGGACCCAGGACTGGGGAGGCTTCTATCCAGTCACCATCTGATCTCTATCAGCCAGGTCAGGGCTGGGAGGCTGGTAAATAATGACAGTCACTGGGGACAAGAAAGGAAACAAGTCGGACAGGTTTACTGACTGAGGTTTGCTGTCTTCCTACAGCCTGATAGGAGCGAGGTCGACTTGGTGCCGTCGCCACACAATGGAGTAATTGTCAATACCTGCTCAGAGAGGCTACAAGCCGTAGAGGGATCAGTGTGCATGACTGGTGATGATTCAGAAGTCACACTTTTCCAGTCGGGGAGGTATGATCAGAATTGGGGCGTGGCCTCGGGGCTTTTTTAAGCAAAACAAAACACTAGAGTACACTGATGGGACTTCTTCCTTCATCGTCGTCAGAAATCTTCCATTGCTTCCCCTTGAGGGAATCATGAAGTGTGGGAGGACAGAGTGGTCCTGAGTTATGGATGAAAGCACCTCTGCTTGTCTACTTGGTAGTGAGACTATGGACAGTCAGATTAGCTTATTGATACTGACTTTCCCCACAAGCAATATAGTAAAACTAGTTTCATCTAACAGTGTCGATTTTAGCTCTAAAAATAGAAATAAATTTCACTGAAAAAAATGTTTAGACTTTCAATGCAGAAACAGAAAAGTAAAACAAATGAAAATGTCATTCTATTTCTCATCACCAAAAAATATTTTGTTAGAGTTTGGTGTCATAAATAACAGTAATTGGAAATAGTATACATATAATTACATACCTGGAGAATCTAGTCTGAATATATGACTTTTCATTAAATTATATAAAGTTACAGGGTAGATATTACAACTATAATGTCTACCTTTAAAGATTCAAAACCAAGCCTACCAGTATTGGTTTGTAACCACAATTATTCAGGCAGATACAAAGGATCATAAGTTCAAGGCCTCACAGAGTGAATTCATAGGCCAGGCTAGGTGATTTAGAAAAAATCCAGTTCAGGATAGAAAAAGAAAAAAGCACTGAAGGTATAACTCAGTATTATTACAGTGCTTGCCCATCAGGCACAAGGACCTAGGGTTCAATACTTAGTACCACAAAGATAGACAGATAGACACATAGATACATAGACAAATACATAGATAGATATAGATTGGTAGATAGGTAGATGATGATGAAGATAGATAGATAGATAGATAGATAGATAGATAGATAGATAGATAGATAAGTAAATGGGGATAACAGCCAGAAAATATTAAAGAGAAAAACCCATATATGACCACACTCATGCACACTAACATAAAAATAGAGACAGATTTAAAAAAAAAGTTGTGACTGTTTTTCTTCATTGTTCATACAGAACAATGCCTTCATCTAACATACTGCAAACACACATATTGAGATATTTTCACCATAATATTCTGCTAAGGTATTTAACAAATGGAAAAACTGAAACATATTTTTGTAAAATTACTAATAATATAAAGAAAGATATAATAATATAATTTTCAAAAGAATAATTTCTGAGTTTATAAAACTTCATGATTACTTTAAATAGTGCAAACACTGCAAAGTCAAAAACGAAGGTGCTGAAAAAATTGGGCTAACTTAACACAACCTTTTCATTTGCCAATGGGATACTTGAAATCTAAATTCTGTACACATTATTCTAAAGCAGTTTTAGCAATAGCCAGATGGCTCATTGGGTAAAAACACCGAATACCAAGCCTGACCACTTGAGTTTGATTCCTGGATTCCACATTGAAGGAGAGAAGTGACTCTTGTAATTTTCCCTCTGCTCTTCACTTGTGTGCCATGGCATACACACCCCTTATACAAATACACACACATACACACAGAAAGAGAAAAATAAATACAGAAATGAAGTGGTTTTAATATATTAAAGTCTCTCTCATTTTTAAATAATATTTTCATAACCATAATCTTCTAAAATTCAAACAAACTTTCTCAGACTGTTATTTTACCAAATAATAATGCAACAAGAAAATAAACTGTTGGCTTAGAGAGAGGAAATCAGGCTCCATGTTGTAGAAGAGGAATGCTGTAGAAGATTCAAAACCTTGCTTTGAGAATTTGTGTCCAATACTGCAATATATACAGCCTGTTTCTCTTAATTAACAAAAAAGAATCTTCACAC
Organism: Meriones unguiculatus; assembly: GCF_030254825.1. Classification (NCBI taxonomy): domain Eukaryota; kingdom Metazoa; phylum Chordata; class Mammalia; order Rodentia; family Muridae; genus Meriones; species Meriones unguiculatus. The sequence goes on from NC_083351.1 coordinate 160,321,832, forward strand.
TGAATCAGAGGTGGGAGGCAGTGGACCTTGAGAGGTTTAGGGTTCCATTTCCAAAGTGTTTGACTGCATTCCGAAAACCATTTGCATTTTTTGAGGAAGGAAAAAAAATAACTTACCCAATATGTAGTTTAAACATGTTAACATGCTTAACACCTCTAAGGGTGTTAAAGGTTGCAGTAGAAGGAATCTAAATTGTGTGTGTGTGTGCATTTGTATGTGTGTTCTGATGTAGGTATACATGCAAGTGTGTGTGCATCTCTGTGTGTGTGAGAGAGACACAGAGAGACAGAGAGAGATGCTGGAGGCCAGAGGACGACATCTGGCCATCATTCCTTATACATCATATACCTTGCTTAGGATGAGGTCTCTCATTTGCCTGCACTTCAACAAGCAGGTTAGCATGGGTGGTCAGCAAGCCTCAAGAATCAGCCTGCCTTTGCCTCCCAGGATAAGGCATGTGTGTCACTATCCCAGGTTTGCTTCATGTGAGTTTGAGGGATCAAACTCAGGTCTTTGACTCTGTCAGTCAAGCACTTTACAGACTGAGCCATATCCTGAAGTGAGAAATGTAATGTTTAATTGATTTTAGTTATGTGTATGAGTGTTTTGCGTGGACATGTGTTTCTGTATCACATGTGTGCCTGGTAACAGTGGAAGCCAGAAATGAGTGTGGAATTCCCTGGATCTGGAGTGAGGGGTGGGTGGAAACCACCGTGTGGGTGATGAGAGTTAAATTTGTTTCCTCTGCATAATCAGCAAGTGCTCTTGTCCACGGATTCATCTCTTCAGTGCCCAGGAACCTAGTTTTTGAAAGCTCATAAACTGAAATTTGAGTCTCACTTTCAACAAACTTTCCTGTTGGCCCATTCTTTCAAATGACCTAAACTTTGGTTTTATTTTTTTTTTTTATTAATGTTTATTTTTGTTTTTTTTTCTTTTTGTTGCTGAGTAAGCATGAGATTATGGCTTTAGCTTTCCTTCTCCTGCCATCTGAGCATTGAGCATGAGCTATTCCCTCAGTTTTAGCATTTAGTTTAACTTTATCTTTGCATTTTCTCTACTGCTTCTATAGACAGTAGGAACTTGGCATTATATGATTTTTCCAAGGAGCCTGGTGTAGCCACCATCAGGGGCATCTGAATCTTTCCTTTTTGGGAAAGGTTGATATTTTCTACACAAAATTGAAATATTACAGCTTGCCAAAGTGACCTCAAATTTCATTACCTAGAGATATTGTTAACATATTAGCATGTTTCTATACAGTTCATTATCATTTTAATGAAGACAAACCATACAGAACTGCGCATCTGTAGTTCCTCTTTTATCCATGCCATCATATGTCTTCCATAAGATCACAGCTCTCAGGATCACAGCCTCTAATTTACTGATTATTCTCTTGGATCACATCACGCCCAGATTTACCTTATAAATAAGGCTACAGTGGACGTCTTTGTACATAGCACTAATTATTCTTTGGCATAAAATGCCTACCTATTGTAGGTTTTTTTTTTTTTTTTCAATGCAGTTTATTCAGGAACATTGAACAATCCTCGGACCCCGGGGAAAGCCAGCCCACAGCTTAAATAGCCTCTGGGTAGCCAACCCAGGCGTGCCACGGGGGCAATGCAGATAGGTCCACATATATGGAAGCAAGCCAGATCCTCGGCCTTAGCCAAATGTGGAGTTGTTCGTGACAGAGAGCACTCACCATCGGGAAGGTGGAAGGCGGAAACCAGCTCCATCTTTAAGGCATAGCATTCCGCAGCTCTCTACAGTTCCCCCTTTTTGTTTTAGACGCATCAGTCAAGAGTAGAGGTCTGATCTCTGATATTAGAAATAAATTGGGACTTTGTACAGATGTTCATTTAGGTGTCATCCACCCAAAGAGCATCAGACCGTCCGATACCTTTTTCTCAGAGGCGGGACCTGGGGCATCAACCCGCATGCAATCAGACATGCTCTTCTCTGGGTCCAAAGCGGCTGACCCTGAGTGCAGTGCTTAGCCTCGCATCCTGAGCGTATCATTTTAGCTTTTTATGGTATCCAACCATGCTTGGGGAGAATGTCCTGCTTCAATGGCTGTAAAGGCCTGAATGATCATGGCTGCATCACACTGTTGTGAGACTCTAATCTTGCATATATACCACAGGCAAACCAAGGAGACCAACACCAGAAGGCCTGCTAACACTCCCATGCCCGCCCATTCCTTCAGATGATTCATGGCTGCAGCAATCCATGTTGATAATCCTGTGGCTAGTCCTGCGTCCACTCCGGTAGAATTTACTGTGACAATGGCCACTCTCAGCTGCTCCATCGTAGTATCGAATTCTCCAGTCCAATTACCTAAAATATAGCTCGACAATTGTTTAGACAGATTTGCAGCGCAGGAAAAATTCTCATGTTGTATGCTAGTGACACAAAGTCCAGCATACTTTCATTGACAGCCAGGTTGAGCGATTTGCCATAGGGTATCAATTTGCTCCTGCAAGAGGTCAATCCTCTGATTGAACCCCATCAAGCTTCCTTTTAGTTGAGCATTAATTCCTTTTAAATGTTCTATTCACTCGCACATGTACATACACATACTGCTTTCAGTAAAAGTATTTAAATATTTCACTTTCATTTTCTGAAGTAAAGTTTTTACCATGGTGGAGCAACAGTATGCCAGAATCTTGCACGGGAATCCTGGGTATTCTCCTTTTGTACAAGGAGATATGATGCTTATTTCTTTCTCTTATTGTATTGCTTTAGCCAAAATTTCAAGCACTACATTAAATAGGAGTGAAGAAAGAAGACTGTTGTCTCATTGAAAACAATAGAAATTCTTTAAGTTGCTCTCCGTTTATCACAATGTTCCCTGTATGTTTGTTGTAGATAGCCCTTATTACATCCGCTTTGTTCCCGCCACTTCTCATCTCTACTGAATGGCTTTTGAATTTTGTCAAAAGCTTTTGTCCTGCATTTGTTCAGGCAGTTATGTGATTTCTTTCCATGAGAATATTTCTGTTGTATATTACATTTATGAGTTTGTTTTGTTGAACAAAACCTTTATCTCTGGAATAAAAACAACTTGATCATGATAAATGGTATTTTGAATGTTTTCTTGAATTGAGTTGGCAAATATTTTTGTTTTTTAATTTTAATGTTTATTAATTACAATTTATTCACTTTGTATCCCCCCTGTAGCTCCCTCGCTCCTCCCTTCCCAAACACACCCTCCCTCTCTTTTCTCTACCCATGCCCCTCCCTCAGTCCACTGATAGGGCAGGACCTCCTCACCTTCCTTCTGATCCTAATCTATCAAGTCTCATCAGGACTGGCTGCATTGTCTTCCTCTGTGGCCTGGTAAGGCTGCCTCCCCCCTCAGGGGAGGGGATCAAAGAGCCAGCCGCTGAGTTCATGTCAGAGACAGTCCCTGTTCCCATTACTAGGGAACCCACTTGGACACTGAACTGCCATGGGCTACATCTGTGCAGGGGTTCTAGGTTATCTCCATGCATGAACCTTGGTTGGAGTATCAGTTTCAGAAAAAGACCCCTGTGCCCAGATATATTGGTTCTGTTGCTCTTTGCAGAACTCCTGTTCCTTCCAGGTCTTTCTATCTTCCCTCTTTTTTCATAAGATTCCCTGCACTCTGCCAAAATTTGGCTATGAGTCTCAGCATCTGCTTGATACCCTGCTAAGAAGGTTTTTTCAGAGGCCCTCTGTGGTAGGCTCCTGTCCTGTTTCCTGTTTTCTCTCTCTTCCTATGTCTATCCTGTTTGCCTTTCTGATTGAGGATTGATCATCTTACCCAGGGTCCTCCTTGCCTAACTTCTTTAGGTGTACAGATTTTAGTATGTTTATCTTATATTATAGGTCTAATATCCACATATAAGAGAGTATGTACCATGAGTGCCTTTCTGCTTCTGGGATATTTTTTCTGGTATTGTAATTAGAAGAATGAAAATAAATGAGTTTCAAATAATGGAATCAGATTTTCAGTGCTGCTGAATGTGTTCTATTCCCTTGGGAATAATTACTATTTCTCCACACCTGGCATGTGGCTACATTTAGCTGGATCACAATGGATATCATAAATTAATATTAATTAATTGAGAATAGTGAATTATAATCAGGATCAAAATTAATGAAACATAAATAAGTATTCACGAAAACCTAAAATGAAGAGTGGTTTATTGAAAAGATTAGCAATAATGACAAACCCTTAGCCAACTTAGTTAAAAGAAAGAGAGAAGGCAGAAACTAGTAAAACTCTAGGGAAAGGGAGACACTGGAGTAATGCCAATGAAATTCTAGAAAGCATATGAACATTTCTTAAAAACTCATATCCTTCTCTGTTAGGAAATCCAAAAGAAATAGATGAATATTTATATGTGTATGACCTGATAAAGGTAAATAAAGAGGTTATAGAAAGTATAAACAGCTTTGTAACAAGCAGTGAAATTAGAGTGGAACAAAACAAAGAAATAACACCTCCATAAACTCACAAATAAAAAATGTCTAATTCTATATGAAATTAGAATAGCTAGATAAGAAATTCTATATGAAATTAGGTAGCTAAATCCTACCAGACATGAGACCATTATGTAAAATAGGAAAGCAAAGAATACTTCTACTTTCTCTTTTACTCTGATACCCAAAGCAGACAAAGATATACACACACATACACACACACACACATCCAAAGAAAATTACAGACTGATCTCCCTGAAAATATATATGTGAAAATGCTCATTAAGTATTTGCAAACTCTCTCCATCCCCGATCCAAGCTGTACTATAGAGCAGCAATACTAAAAACGGCATGGTACTGCCATAGAGACTTACTGGTGGATCAATGGAATTGAATAGAAGACACTGAAATAAACCCACACACTTATGGACACCTGATCTTTGACAAAGATGCCAAAACCATACAATGGAAAAAAGACAGCATCTTCAACAAATGGTGCTGGTCTAACTGGATGTCTACATGTAGAAAAATGCAAATAGATCCATACTTATCACCCTACACAAACATAAAGTCCAAGTGGATCAAGTATCTCAATATAAAACCTAGAACCCCTGCACAGATGTAGCCCATGGCAGCTCAATATTCAAGTGGGTTCGCTAATAATGGGAACAGGAGCTGTCTCTGACATGAACTCAGTGGCTAGCTCTTTGATCACCTTCCCCTGAGAGGGAGAGCAGCCTTACCAGGCCACAGAGGAAGACAATGCAGCTAGTCCTGATGAGACCTGATAGGGTAGGGTCAGATGGAAGGGGAGAAGGACCCCCTCTATCAGTGGACTTGAAGAGAGGCATGGGAGGAGATGAAGGAGGAAGAGTGGGATTGGGAGGGAATGAGGGAGGAGGGTACAGCTGGGATACAAAGTGAATAAACTGTAATTACTAATAGAACAAATAAATTAAAAAAAATTACTGTTCTTTTTTTAATTTTATTTTTTCTCATCAGTTACATTTTATTAACTCTGTATCCCAGCCATATTCCATATTCCGCTCCCTCATTCCCTCCCAATCCCACCCTCCCTCCCTCATCTCCACCGTGCCCCTTTCCAAGTCCACTGATGGGGGGAACCTCCTCCCCATTCATTCGATCCTGTTTTATCAGGTATCTTCAGGACTGGCTGCAAAAGAGAAAAATTATGTACAGATAGATAAACTCTGAAAAATAGTAGCTTCTATTATAATATAATAGCTTGTGAACTGAAAGTTCAGTTTGTAAAACTCCTTTCATTATATTCTCAGTATCTTGACAGATTACATATTGATTATCTTCTCATAAAGCTCTCACCATAGTTCTCAAAAGAAGAAATGACCTAGTAGAAAAAAAGCTTAGTAACATCTGTTTTCCTTGATTTATATGGCGGTTGAAATGAAAGAATGTGTGTTTTGTGGGTTATGGAGGGACAGTCTGTGTCTATAGATTTGATTTACAATTTTTATCTTCAAAAAGGAAAAGGTCTTGAATCTAGTATGCAACTTGTTAGACAATTAGAATGCTGCTAGGTAGGACAGAAAAACAAAACTAAGAAAAATTCTTAATGGCATGAATTGTTTTCAAAATATAATATTCATATATTCTCTCAGAACTGTGATAGCCTCGAAATCAAATGCTGTAATTTAAGATGGCAAATAATCTTGTGCCACATAGTGAGGTATGGTGAGGTTTCCTGGTCCCCAGAAGAGAATGTAGATGGTTTTCCATCACCAAAAAAAGCATATGCTCTGGTTCATTAGAATTGTCAATGAACAAGAAATTAAACAAATGCACATAAGTATGTAACAAGACTTACTGAAAAATAAAATTCATACACTATAAAAAAAACAGAGTGTTATATATTAGTGTTTAGAGGAAGGAAAGAAAAGGAAAAATGATGCAATTGTATTATAGCCTCAAAATATTAAAGAAATAATTAAAATCAAAAAGAGAAATAGCTAAACATCATTACTTTCTCTATAGTCAATTTATAAAATGCTGTAAAATGATGAAGAAGCCAGTGTGATGCTGAGAGGTGACGACGCCCTCCCACACTGACTTTGTCCCTGAACTGGGAGCTTCATACATGGACTTTCTTTACTTCCCAAGTAAATAAAGAAGTTCTTCCTCAAAATCTAATCAGTTTCCTGGTCTATAGGAAACACTGCTTTTTTTCTTACCTTTAAAAACACTTACTAGTTGTATGTGCTGTGGGTAAAGTGGAAGATATGAAGGAGGAGGGAGGGTGCACTCAAACCGAGGTAGGAAACCAGCTCTCTCCTTCTCCATGGGTTCTGGAAATAGATGCCATGTGTTCTGTCTCATTTGTGGTTCCTAACTTAGACTCTATAAATATGTGTTTGCATTAGAGTACACATAGAAACCAGAAAATGAGGAAAGGGTAATGAGGTAACGTTTCAGGGAATGGAACATTAGTGACGTGAAGGAGGAGAGAAGAACAGGAAGGGTTAAATGGGTGAGGGAAGAGGGCAGAGTAGAAGAGAGAGTATGTAGAAGAATAACTAATGCTGAAGATACCGAAATGCCATATGGAAACCTACTGTTGTAGAAGCTTCCTATACACACACACACACACACACACACACACACACACACACAGGTGTAAAAGGAGTTTAAATGTAGTGATCCTATAATGAGGATCACTGTGCCTCTCCCAGATACCATGAACTATCAAACAAAAAGCCCAGGGCCAAGTATGAGTTATGTGGTTTTTTGTTGGATGCTGGGATTCTACAGACTCCACAAACTTTAAAAGCAATTGCTATTCATAGTTGCCCTTTAGAACCTGATAGTATGGCATTGATGCCTATGGTACTGCATATCAAATTCAAACTCTAACAGAAGCTTTATCCCTACTTGCTAGCTCTGACAGCGATGAAAGTTTCTATACACCAGAATTGGTGGACATATGCAGGGAAACAGTATTAACTAGACAGGATAGAGCCATTGCCCATATGATTTCACAGGATATGTGAATGAATATATAAACTCAACTCAAGAACAATCTAAACAAAATCCAAGTATAGAATGCAGAGGGGATTATAAGATTCCACCTCGAGCTGAGGAGTCATTGGCAAGTGATAGTTGCTTGGGGAAGAAGTCAGTTTTATTTCAAGGATGTATCTTTAAGATGCTACCCATAGTCCAGGTAGTCTCAGGCACATGCATATACAGGCAAAATTAAGGGTTTTCAGTGGGCTTAAAAAAAAAAAGCACATAAAGCTGGGAGGAGAAAGTCACTGGGAAGGCAGGGGAGCAGCTGGAAGAGAGATGGTTTTGATCAAAATATATACATACTTAAAGGTTTCAAACAAACAAAAATCCCAGAATTTTCAAAACTATCCTGTACAACAACAGATCATCTAGAGTTATTTCCATCCTTATTCTCAAGCTGTACTACAGAGCAATAGTCATAAAAACTGCATGGTATTGGCATAGAAGCAGAAAGGTGGATCAATGGAGTAGAAGACCCAGAAATAAACCCACACACTTATGAATACTTGATTTTTTACAAAGAAGCTAAAACTATTCAATGGAAAAAAAGACAGCATCCTCAACAAATGGTGCTGGTCCAACTAGATGTCTACACGCAGAAAAATGAAAATAGATCCATATATATCACCCTGCACAAAACTAGTCCAAGTTGATCAAAGACCTCACAACATAAAACCAGATGCACTGAATTGGTTAGAAGAAAAAGTGGGGAAGAGCCTAGAACTCATTGGCACAGGAGACAACATCCTGAACAGAACACCAACAGCACAGGCTCTAAGAACAAGAATCAATAAATGGGGTCTCATGAAACTGAAAAGCTTCTGTAAAGCAAAAAAGCACTGTCGTCAGAACAAAACTACAGCCTACAGCCTGGGAAAGGATCTTCACCAACCCTATATCTGACAGAGGGCTGATATCCAGAATATATAAAAAACTAAAGAGGTTAAAAAGCAACAAATCAAACAATCCAATTAAAAAGGGGGTACAGAAATAGAGAATTCTCTGTAGAGGAATATTGAATGGCAGAGATACACTTACAGAGAGGCTCAACATCCTTAGCCATCAGAGATATGCAAATCAAACGACCATGAGATTACACCCATCAGAATGGCTAAGATTAAAAACTCAAGTGACAACACATGCTGGAGAGGTTGTGGAGAAAGGGAAACCCTCCTCCACTGCTGGTGGGAATGTAAACTTGTACAACCACTTTGGAAATCAATCTGGTTCTTTAGCAGACAATTAGGAATAGCGCTTCCTCGAGACCCAGCTGTACTACTCTACTCCTACGCATATATCCAAAATATGCTCAAGTGTACAATAAGGACATTTGCTCAACAATGTTTATAGCAGCTTTATTCATAATAGCCAGAACCTGGAAACAACCCAGATGTCCATCAACAGAGGAATGGATACAGAAATTGTGGTATTTTTACACAGTGGAATACTACTCAGCAATTAAAAACAAGGAAATCATGAAATTTGCAGGCAAATGGTAGAATCTAGAAAAGATCATCCTGAGTGAGGTATCCCAGCAGCAGAAAGACACACATGGTATATACTCACTTATAAGTGGCTACTAGACTTGTAAGACAGGATAAACATACTAATCTGTACACCCAAAGAAGATAAACAAGAAAGAAGACTCAGGGTAAGATGATCAATCCTCACTTAGAAAGACAAATGGGATGGACATTGGAAGTAGGAGAAAACAAATAACAGGACAGGAGCCTAACAGAGAGGGCCTCTGAAAGACTCTACCTAACAGTATATCAAAGCAGATGCTGAGACTCATAACCAAACCTTCGGCAGAGTGCAGGTAATCATATGAAAGAAGGGGGAGTTAGTAAGACCTGGAGAGGACAGGAGCTCCACAAGGACCAAATATATTAGGGCACAGGGGTCTTTTATGTGACTGTTTCTCCAACCAAGAACCATGTATGGATATAACCTAGAACCCCTGCTTGGATGTAGCCCATGGTAGCTCAGTATCCAAGTGGGTACCCAAGTAAGGGGAACAGGAACTGTTTCTGACATGAACTCAATGGCTGGCTCTTTGATTCCTCCCCCCCTCCCCTGAGGAAGGAACAGCCTTGCTAGGCCACAGAGGAGGACATTGCAGCCAGTCCTGAAGAAACCTGATAAGCTAGGGCCAGATGGAATGATGGAGGAGGACCTCTCTTATCAGTGGACTTGGAAAGGGGCAGGGAAAAGATGAGGGAGGGAGGGTAGAATTGGGAGGGAATGAGGGGTGGGGCTACAGCTAGGATACAAAGTAAATAACCTGTGATTAATATAAAAAAATAAAAATTATAAAAAAAAGAAAAAATTTCAAACAGTGGTACAAAGTACAAAAATTTACCTATTTGAAAGGAAAATACGTACAGAAATGTGCAAAATAACAATTCTTTCTAAACTCTTTTCTGGAAAAAAAATGTATAGAAAGAAACACAGCCAGAAAATTAGGGTCCCTTAGAGTTGCATTCCTCAGCAATATAGGCAGCATTTGTAAGTCTTAGTTTTCCTGTAGTGAGGATTGGACAGTGGGATTCAGGATTGTTAAAAAAGTCCTCTACCACTGAGCTAAGTCCTCTGCCCACTTCTGTCTTATGTTGAGAGAAAGTGCTGGCATGTAATCCACTCTCCAGCTTAGATAGACTTGAACTTGTGAATCTCCCATCTCAGGCACTTGAATAACTGAAATCACAGGCCTACAACATAAGGCTAACTTTCTAAATCTAATTTTCTAGGAAGAGAGATTTGAATGAATGGCTGGGTAATTAATAAGTAAGTATATAGATGGATGACGGATCAATAGATAGATAGATAGAGACAAATATCCCCATTCGTTTTACTTTGTTTTGTTTTGTAACTTTATACAAGCTAAAGTCATTTGGAAAGAGGGCATCTCAATTAAGAATTGACATGTAATCAAATCTTCATGGCATTTTATATTGTTTAATGAATAATGTAGGAGGGTCCATATCACTGAAGGTGGCTCTAAGCGTGGACAGCTGGTCCTAAATGGAATAAGGAAGCAGACTTCGTGAGCCATGTAGGCTAGTAGGCAGAGTCAGGGTATCTACAGAGTCAGGGTATCTATCTTCAGTTCCCAGCTTCACGTTCTTGCCCTGAGTTTCTAGCCTGACTTTCCTTCATGATTGAGTGCTGACGTTACAATTTTTATATATACACATCTAAACTTTTTTTTAAATTTTTTTTATCAGTTACATTTTATTAACTCTGTATCCCAGCCGTGTCCTGATTCCTCATTCCCTCCCAGTCCCTCCCTCCCTCCCTCATCTCCACCGTGCCCCTTTCCAAGTCCACTGATAGGGGGGACCTCCTCCCCATTCATCTGATCCTGTTTTATCAGGTATCTTCAGGACTGGCTGCAAAGCCCTCCTCTGTGGCCTAACAGGACTGCTCCTCCCTTCGGGGGTGGGGAGGCCAAAACTTTTTAAGAAGAACTCATTTCATCAGACTCATCATGGACTCTATGAAGTCAAGCCAACAAAAATCTATTGATCCAGAAATGTAAGATGATTAGATCCTATCACCGCACACATGGGCACATCCCATCAATAATTTGAAGCTCCTTGTTCCTTATTCACCTGTAAGCCTGTTCTTCCCTTAAAGCTCAGAGAAAAAGCTCGGAGACAAGCCTACTCCAAGGCAGGTGGAAAAAATCATTCCTAAATTTTTCAGAAGTCTTGATGCTGCATGCTCTCTTGCATTATATTTTACATTACCATTTTTTTCCATTTTGTTTTAATTCTGTACCTACAGCTCTATGTCTATGTAGGTAAAGAGTAAAATGTGTCATACCTTAGAGAAAAAAAATGAAAGAAGGAGCAAATAAGGATGAAGAGAAATAAGAGCAATGCAAGGAGTTACAAGAGAAGAAATAGTAAACGAAGAGTAAGAAGAAAGCAAACCCAGGGAAAAGAAAAAAAAATAGACGAAAATGATGAGACAGAAAATATGTGAAGGAAATGGATAAAGGAGAGAGATTCCAATTCAGATGACAACAGAAATATTCTCTTGACCATGTGACTAAGGTTTACATGATTCTTAATGGAAACATAAAACCTACACTTTTATATACATATATATAGTTGCATTACATAATTCTTATATGGCTACATGTTTTTCTTCTTAAATTATTGGATAGTTATATTAGTAAAGTTCTTGTTCCTCAGTGGAAGAAGTTGTGCTTAGCTCTAATACAACTTGATATGTTGGGCCAGGTTGGTATGAAGGGGTGCTCCTCTTTTCTGAGGAGAAGGGGGGATGGGTCAAGAGGGTGGGAGGGTAGGAGCTGGAAATGATGAGAAAAAAAGACTTGACACTAAGTTTTGGGATGCTGCCCTCACCTATATAGTGTTTTCCAGCACTATCCATTTATTTATAACTTTTTCTTTACAACTGAACAAAATTTCATAATAAGGAGGGAGTGTTAAGTTGAAAGAAGGCCAACATGTTAAATATGCTGCCATGCTGCTTTTAGAGAATGTAGTCTTTGGCCCTTGGTGCTTTTCTTAGTCAGTGACACTACACTTTGTTTCAATTACCTGATTTCAAAATTTATAGAGCATTCTTTTTTTAATTCTTTATTAATTATACTTTATTCACTTTGTATCCTTCCTGTGGTTCCCTCCCTCCTCCTGTCCCAATCCCTCCCTTCCTCCACCCTCCCCAATTTTCCTTCCTTCTGATCCTAGTCAATTAGGTCTCATCAGGAATGTTTGCCTTGTCTTCTTCTGTGGCCTGGTAATGCTGCTTCCCCCTCAAGGGGAGGTAATTAAAGAGCAGGCCAATCAGTTCATGTCAGAGACAGTCCCTGTTCCTATTACAATGGAACCCACTTGGATATTGAACTGCCATGGACTACATTTGTGCAGAGGTCTTAGGTTATCTCCATGCATAGTCCTTGGTTGGAGTATCAGTCTCAGGAAAGACCCCTGTGCTCAGATTTTTTGGTTTTGTTGCTCTCCTTGTGGAGTTCCTGTCCTCTCCAGATTTTACTGTTTCCCACTTCTTTCATAAGTTTCCCTGCACTCTGCCCAAAGGTTGCCCATAAGTCTCAGTATCTACATTGATAGTGTGCAGGGCAGAGCCTTTCAGGGTCCTCTGTGTCAGGCTCCTGACTTGTTCCCTCTTTTCTCTTTCTTCTGATGTCCATCCTCTTTGCCTTTCTGGATACGGATTGAGCATTTTAGCAAGAGTCCTCCCTCTTGATTAGTTTCTTTAGGTGTACAGATTTTAGTAGGTTTATCCTATATTATATGTGTATGTGAGTGATTATATACCGTGTGCATCTTTCTGCTTCTGGGATAGCTCACTCAGGATGATCTTTTCCAGATCCCACCATTTACCTGCAAATTTTCATGATTTCCTTGTTTTTTTATTGCTGAGCAATATTCCATTGTGTAGTTGTACCACAATTTCTGTATCCATTCCTCAACTGAGGGGCATCTGGGCTGTTTCCAGGTTCTGGCTATTACAAATAAAGCTGCTACAAACATGGTTGAACAAATGTCCTTATTGTGTACTTGAGCCTCTTTTGGGTATATGCCTAGGAGTGGTAGAGCTGGATCTTGAGCATTCTTGATTCACAGTTCACTTTCATTTCTTTACATCCAGCCAAAATTTTAATAATCATTCCTTCTTTTTTTTTTTTTTTTTTTTTGGTCATGTAGTCTCTTTCTATCCAAACTAGTTTATAATTTTAGAGCAATATTATATATAGCACAACTTCATGACCATTGTTCTTTTCTCCATGCTAATCCAAAATTAATTCGTCATGAGCTCACATATGAGCCTTTTGTTAGGGTATTGGAAACAGCTTTCTTTAATGACATGACCCTAGTAGGTCAACTACACACCAGTAAGGCCCCATTCTCAAAAATAGTTGGGCAACACCAACTGAGAGAGGTGAAAAAAAGTAAAACTTGGGTGAGTGGGATGTGAAGTAGATATGAATGGAGTTGGGGGACAATGAATGCAACCAAAATACATCATATGAAATTCTCAAAAAAGGTAATAAAAACATTCTTTAAAATATTTTCATGAATCCTTATTTCTTTTTTTACTTTATCAACAATTTGCTTGTTTTTGGTTTGAATATAAAATGTTTACCATTGGCTCATATACTAGAAGTTGCTCTCCAACTTATGGCAGTATTATGGGATTTCCCAAAAACTGTGGTGGAAGTAGGTCACTGCAGGCTTGGATGTAAAGGTATCTTGATGGGGCTCTTGCTTGTTTTCTCTGCTTCCTGTCTTCCATAAAGTGAGAAGGCTCCTCCACCACCTGCTTCTCCCACCATCATATTCTGCCGTACCATATGGCACCATGGGCTCTAAATCATCACCTCTAAAACCATGACCTGAAGCAAATCTTTTTATCTTATGGTTTTTCTTTTTCTGTCAAGTATTTTCTCACAGCAGCAAATGAACCAATGCATGCCTAAATGAAATTCAAAGTCCTCTAAGAAACAAATTCTTCCCAATTCATTTTCTGTGATATGTTGACCATGAACTTTCAAGTCTTACTGCACTTTGTCATGCTTAAACCATGTAATACACATTTTAACGTTGTAATTTCTCTTCTGTTATCTGTCTCCATCTTATTGATGTATCCTCTCTATAATTTTGTCTCATTTGAATATATCTCTGTAAAAGCCCAGCTTAATTACCACTGTTTATTTAAACCTTCAGCAGCTTAGGGAGCAGTTTAAGTGAAGTTGTTTATATACATCCAAACACACACACACACACACACACACACACACACACACACACTGATTCAAATCCTTGCTCTGCCAATAATTTTGTTACCCCTGTTAAAACATTTGATCTCCCTGCGCTTTAGTTTCTTCACCCATATAAGAAACATGAGTGGTAGCTCAGTAACCAATTTGTTTCCCAAAGTAAGGGGAACAAGAACTATTTCTAACAGGAACTCAATGGCTGCCTCTTTGACCTCCGCAACCCCCAAGGGAGGAGCAGTCCTGTTAGGCCACAGAGGAGGACTTTGCAGCCAGTCCTGAAGATACCTGATAAAACAGGATCAGATGAATGGGGAGGAGCCCCCCCCATCAGTGGACTTGGAAAGGGGCAGGGTGGAGATGAGGGAGGGAGGGTGAGATTGGGAGGGAATGAGGGAGCGGGATACAGCTGGGATACAGAGTTAATAAAATGTAACTGATAAGAAAAAAAATAAAATTAAAAAAAATAATAAATAAATAAAAAAGAAACATGAAAATATCATCTTTCTTTAGAATAGTTTGAGTAGCAAATAAAATAATGAATGCAGAGTATTTGGAATATCAAAAGCAACTACTCAATAATTGTCACAGCAGCAGCAGCAGTAATTTAAGAAATGGTAAGTTCTTCCACAATTATAATCCTCTCTTCTGGTAGACTTTCTATTATTTATAAAAGGTGACACAAAATTTTGGACTTTATTGAGATTCAGATTTCTAACTCTGATAGCACCTTATGGTGTTCTAGATCTGTCTCTTCAATACCATTTAAAAAAAAAAAAACAAAGAACAAAAACTAGATCTTTTACTTTCTATTTTTCATCTAGTGTGACCTTTAGGCCCAGGTAGGAAGTCCATTAACAGTAAGTGGCTGACTTATTCTTCTTCTGTGTCACGCTATAGTATATATTTACACTATGTGTGAGGTCTGGATATGAGAGAAGGATCTTCTCCTACAACTTTCCACAAATTAAATTAAATTGCTACCTGTCCAGAACTCTTTCAGGCTTCATTATTCTTTCTTTACTGTGGAATCCAAGAATCAGGTGATAAATTGGACTTAAATCAGGATGGTCTTTTCTTCTAAAGAAGACTTTGCTTGTTTTTATCACTAACCTGTTGGGGTGTTTACAGTGGCTTATCTAAATATTCAGAATTGATCAAAGACATATCCATTGCTCCTATAAAGTACTGGCATGCCAAGATTAACACCAGGTGTGATAAAAGCAGTTTGTTCTACATAGAGGGTACACACAACCTTTAAAGAATTGAAAACACAAGGAAACAAATTAAAGTTGGTGTGGTAATTATCACTATGCACCAGCAATGCTTAGCAACATCACTGATAAAATAGTCCTTCCTGCTGAAGGTGGACTACTCCCACTGACACCCATAAGCATGCTACCTCCCATATCGCCCTCTGAAAATCATCCTTATAGAAACCTTACCTTTTCTGGTCCCTATGAAGATTCTAAAATACCTTAAAACAACTTTGAAAACAAAACAAAGAAACAATAAAAAAAAAATCTTATCACCAAGTCATCAGGCTTGGTGGCAAGTAGCTTGACCTGTGGCACCATCTTGCAAGACCAGCGTTTTGTGCTATGTTCGACCATAAAAATACACTTCACATCAAAGAACACCATTGAAGATACAAATACGTACTTGACAGTCACATTTTATACTAATAGTTTGTGAGACTGATTTTGAAAAGTATATTGCTCTGATTTGGTGTTTAATCACCCAAATGGGAATCATAAAGAATGATTTGTAGGGTGACCTAAGTACTGTTGTGGGATGTTGTCAACTAGTTTTAATTCAAATCAGACATGGGCTAGACTCTTGGATGAGGGTAGAAACTGAGGTCTTTGATTTATGTCCTTTGATGCAGGAGGAATAGGAGACAGGGCTAATAGAATGCAGACACTAATAGGGAGGTTGAGGAGCAGACATCATCCAGTGATACCTCATCTTTGTCATTCTGAGTCTCTTTCTCCAAGTCTGGCACTGCCCCGAATACTGTCTCTCAGTTTCTCCTTGACTCCATCTACAGCACATTCACTTTTCTCATTGAATTATGGCCACTTTTGTTGTCAATTCCAAACACACAGAACACTAAAGCTATTTCATCTCTATCCTTTTTTTAACCTTGTGTTTTGTTTCTCCTGTCTCCAGCGAGTATACTAATTCCTTGGTTATCTCTCTCACTGTCTATGCATAATTCAGGGTGCCTGTCACTGGAGGTGTCACTCTGTACCCATAGCTCATGAATGAAACCAGCAATGATGCAATTTCTGCTGGTCAGGATTTCCTCTTGAAAGCTATAGTTACATGCCCAATTAGCAGCAAGATGTGAGGTTTAAACTTCATGACACATCTGCTATATTACAAATTATTCTCTTATCTTCACTTTTTCTTAGGTTATATACCAGTTACAGACATAGGCAAGTCATTATCATTTCCAGAATGTTATTATAAGCAACTAAAAGTTTGTCATCTAACCTTAGGTAATGGTTTGAAGATAATGAGTTGGTCTTGGTTCCCCATAGTCATACAAATATTTCATTCCAGGTGAAATGAAGTTAAACATATTTCCAGAGGACTGTATGAAATAATCATAGATAAATATATGTACTCCTAGGTAGTGTTAACCTAGACTTTTGTTTTTAACAGTCTGTTTCTATTAATGATACTATAATGCTATGGCAAGACAGCACAAAAAGACATTCAGGGACTGAAGAACTAATGAGGAGAAATGCTATTTGCAGGAGATGTGATTTTCCACATAGACATTTGAGTATGAGAAAACTGACAAGCTGGTTAAACATTTCAAAGTGACTTGATACAACCAAGAAACGTATCAGGTTTAATCATTTTACAAGTAGTTGTTTTGGTTTGGTTTGGTTTTGTTCTGTTTTGTTTTGTTTTTTCATTACAAAGGGGTCATATTAATGCAAGCTAAAATATTATTTTATATGTGAAAAAGGGTGATAGATAATTATTTGAACAGTATAATAGTTTAATGTAAAAGTTCATAGTAGTTTTAAGATTGGAAAGAAGGTGAGTAGTGTAAAAATAGTAAGAAAAAAGAAATAGATAGAAAATAATATAAGAAAAGAAAAGGAAACCTAAAAATTCTGGAGTTTCTTTTGGTATAAATTTCAGAATGTCCTCAGGTCAAAGTATTTGACTATTTTGTTGTTGTTGTTGTTTGTAATCCATGAGAGTCACCAGATGAAATAGCAATATTACTTTAAAAATCACAAATATAAGTGTATGTAATGTATATGCTGTGAGGCACATAGAAAAGATAATATAGTATATGTATTTACTCACATATATAAAGATAGATATATGTGTATACACACACACACACGAGGGCAGCAAAATAATGGAAACCTACTCTAAGCTTCTAAACTTGACTTTCAGCACTGTATTTGCCAATCTCTAATTTAAGGCCTAAGAACATTGATCTAGTGAAATGAAGCCCTCCTTGTGTGCTGGAAAAGTAGGCAAAAGTTTCAAAGATTGCTGTTTAGGTTTGTGTAATTACTATAAATATTTATCTTATATTTGCCCTCAAGGTTAAAGGCTGTACACAGCCACGTATGTGCAGCAATAGAGAATAGGGGACAATAGAGTTGGGAGAACTTTTGATGAGGAAACTCAGCTCGGTTTCTGAATTAGCAGCATGAAAACATGCCATGTTTTTCTTCTTTCTCTGGCTCTCTTATTTCGACATTGTCATGAGGAGATTCAGGCTACAAAGTTTCCAGTATTCCTCGCTACTCTAAAATGACAAAGCAGTCTTCGAGAAGCACGTCACTACTCCTGTTCCTTAGCAAGTATACACTGTTACAGGTTCTCGGCACAACTGTGGAAATGATGGAAATGCAAAGTGCCTCGGGTTGGCACATCAGCATTCATTACAGTTAAACACACCTTTGGCACTCAGTATTATAGCCTGTGAAGCCTCTGGTCCCCATAGTCAACAGGTGCATCATCGGGATGCTGAATGCCAGACGGGTTAGTCACTGGGTGAAAAAGAACAGTAGCACTTTTTTGTGGTGGAAAATGTGTGTGTGTGTGTGTGTGTGCGTGTGTGTGTGTGTGTGTGTGTGTATTTTAATCTATCTGTAAGAGTAATATATCAACACTATCATTATGCAGTCTTTTTATGACTGGTTTTTCTTTTGTAAGGAATTAAGCCTGACTTTCTCACACAACATTTACAATATTAGGAACTTAAACAAAAAAGTTACAGTACCAATTAATTTATATAAGATTCCACCAACAAACAGTTTATAAATATCTCTTTTTTTAAATTAAGTTTTCCCAAAACTAATGGATCCCATTTTCAATGTAAAGGGCATGCTTTGGTTTTCCCTCAAATTTGAAAGGTATTAATTTCTTAGCAGTTTTTAGTAACATAGAATATGATGCCTTACTCTATTACACTAAAACTCACTGGTTCCACATACCTGGTTGGATTTTTATTGTGAATGATTCTATAATATTCACTTAGGGATGCAAGCAGATCTAAATCGTGACATATTTCATCATATAAAAATTATTACTTAACATCAGCACCAAATTCATTATATAAAACTCTTAAGTCTTAAGGAATAGTCAAATTCACAAGCTTTAAATTTTCTTACTTTTGCTTCAGATTTTGAGTTTTATTGCTAATCAAAGTGAGAGGATTACTTCACTGACTTTTAACAAATTGTCTTATACAAATGTAAGTCTAATATCCATACCACATCACTTTTTATTTGCATACTCATTCATGTGAAGCACTTTACATTTCATTCATACTCATACTTCTGCATATAAAAAAAGTATTGAAACATGATTTTTTTTGTCACCCAGGACATTTGTAAGTATCTGAACCTACGGTCAATATTAATAAATTAACAATCTGTACTCCGTTTTGAATAGCAGACAGTACCAGTGTTTTTATTCATTGTGACTTTTGTTAGTACAGTAAAAATAGAAACTATTGTTTCTATTGCTGTTTAGACATCAGCAACCCATGAGAATCTTGGGGCTTCTCAGAGGCACTCGGTACAAGTCTGAGAAGTATCAAATTAAAAAAAAAAAATTCAAATAAGGTATCACTATACACTTCCCAAGATATTTAATTTACTGAAAATAAATTTATTGACAATAAATCAAGGCATAAACTTATTCATTAATGTTTGAGTACAGAAGAGTTTGAACGGAAGAACATTTTAAAGTAATACTAAGAATTCCTAAAATCATAGCCACAAGAAGCTAACACAAAGCATAAGAGAAAATACAAGCACAGTTTTGAGTATGTATTAATCCTTGTACTGTTTTCCATACCTTTTGGCTTTATTTCCTTGAAATTATTTCCTTTCTTACATAGCATGTGCTTCTTTGATTTGCAGTTCTTGAAAATTATGCTGGAGCGAAAACTCTGGGATCCTCTGTCTGAGATCCAGGTGAAGACATACACCTGTTCTTAAACTTAACCCTTTACCTCTGACTCAGCCATGCACCACAGAGTCGATCAAAAGGGCTCTTGCCAGGAAACTAATCACGTGTCTCCTCTCCTTAGCCAACCATGAGGCCATGCTGCAAACAGCAGCCGCTCAGTTGAGACACTCATCTAGCAACCACTGTCATTATTTGTGGCTCTTTGCCAGATGGCTCCAGAATAGCAAATAACCCATCAGGTTTCACAACTTTCAAAACACAGAAAGGAAACATTGTACTCTTTTTATAGATGGGTTATATATATTTTTATATATAACTTATAGTTTATGTGTAAATAAAATATATATAAATTCATATTTATATAAATATAATATATAATATAAATATAAATTTATGTATAAATTTATGTTATAAATATAAAATTATATTTATATAAATTTCTATAAATAAAGCAAAATTGATCAATGATGAAGAAAATATCTTTATTTCTGGAAATATTTTTGTTGTCATTTATATGCCTTTATGCTCCTAAAAAGAACTAGCAAAAAGGCTTCCTCAGATGTAGCACTTTGATCCTGGCTACATTTTATTTTCTGTAATTTTCTTTACTTTTGAGAATTTAACACATTTATACAATGAAACATGTTCTAATCTCATCCCACCTTCTCTAACTCCCCTCATTTCCCCTATGGTCCTTCCTTAACTTCATTTCTTTCTTTCTTTTTTTAGCAACTCAATAAATTCAGTTAGTTCTGTCTATACCTGCATGGTAATGGAGCCATCATTGGAACACAGAAAAATCTCCTAACAGCCCTAGTCTTTCATTTTGGACATCAATCTATAACAAAGTACAATAAATTTCTTTTCTTTATAAATAATTCAGTCTGTGGCACAAAATAGACCATAATGAATTAACCTCTCTGGTTAATTATGGGCAGCAATAATCTGAAAATATGAGTAGATATTTGCCTTACACAATAACTGTTAAATGTACCTGTAGTGTTTAATCCCAAGAGGAAAAATTATAACCAGACCTTCCTTGACTTTAAATTGTTGACGATTATCAACGAGAATAATCTTAAACTATGATCTACTCTGTTATCAATGTAGCTTTTGTGGTGGTGATTTACCTAGTACTTAACAGATGAAAGAGTGAGTCATAAGACACCCCAAATTCTTCATCATGGTGCAGTACTCAAATACCTTTCCCGATCCTCCACTTCTGCCCACTTCTGAAATCTTTCAAATTCTTTGTGTTTGGCTTTCACATATCTTCTTTGTCACATTTATTCTAATCTGCTTCCTTTGTTTAAAATGTTATCTATATGTTGATGATTGTCAGACAACTGTTTTTCAATCCTGACAACTCTCTGAGCTCTGCGCTTGCATATCTAAATCTCACATAACATTTTCACTGGTGTTTCAAATTGCACCTTATACTTCATGTCATTAGTTTATAATGAATTAACCTCTCTGGCAATTTCACAACTACTTCTCCTCACCCTTCCCAGTTTCAGGAGCTTGTAATTTCCTTACCCATTGGCCATGACAAGAGTGTGGAGAATCTAGCCACTCCTCAACAGTTGACCTTGGGATGGTAGAAGACAGCTTCTCATGCTGCCAAAAGAACAGACTCTCCTTTCAAATGTCTGCGTTTAAAAAGAATGACATGAATGTTTGTTAAGCCTGGCCTTTGTCCTTCTGTCATTGTTTGTTTCTTTCCTCCTCACACAATTAACTCTAAACGGCGCTAAATACTTGGTACTGAGAACAGTAGCAAACTAGAGCCTATGTGAACTAGAGCCAGGATAAGGAAGGCATATACACAGCAGAGAAATGGAAATATGCATGTACGTGCATACATAACGTTACATATATGTATATATGTTTATAATTTAGTACTGTTCACTAAGAAGCCATAGAACCACAGAACCATAGCAGGCAACACTCAGGGTGTTTGTTTGTTTGTTTGTTTGTTGTTTTTGTTTCTGTTTTGTTTTGTTTTGAGCAATACTTTCCACCAGAGTTCTTTTAAGATAAGGCTTGTTCTAAGGCTGAGTCAGAAATTACAAATTGAATCTGGAACATTTTCTTCTTCTAGACAACTGATCTGGGTAGTTTCTTGTATTCAGAGTTCATTTTCTCCCCAGAGTTTGTCTAAACTCTACATGGTTCTGTTCGGGAACAGGCCCATTTTATTATAACATTTTACTGATTTTTAAATACCTCTCTTCTCCAAGACAATACATTGATACATGGTTAAATATGGTTTGAAATCAAGAGAAGCTTATCAGTAGGGGTCTTAGAGTCATAGAATATACACTTAATCTTTTCACATCTCTGGTCTGGTCCTCGGACTTGTCAATATGTGTTATGTGTCCTATATGGGTTAATGTTACCATTCTGGCACTCACCACCAAGGTCCAGTTTTGGCCATTTACTTCTCATCAGAGTCCCTTCTTTCTTTACCCAGTTTAAGCATAGGTTCCATCAGTTCCTGAACCCTCTAAGAACCCCAAGTTTTTTTCCTGAGTTACAGAGGAGCAGCTTTTCCACATGTACCTACGCTCACCTATATTGCTATATTTCTCCATAGCTATGTGTGTGCTATGCTTAACCCACTATGTTGTTCCCGTACCACAGTTTGCAAAATGTCGCCTAGATATCACAGATATCATAGCTCCCTCACCTGGCACATCTCCAGTGTTCTTGGGCTCATCCATTTTGATGTTCACCTTTCTCTCATTCTCCTGGAGTTTTACCTCAAGAGAGAGGACGAAGAGGCACCTTAATTCCCTTGTTAACTTCTGATTTTCTCTTCCTCCCCATACTTCTCTGGAATCAAAGGAATGTCTGTCTTCCTCTTTCCAACATACATTTACTTTACTTCATAAGTACGCTCCATTTGGTTTTGAAGGAGAAATGTCCTTTTACAACTATGGAAATAATTCTGTGATCTTACCAAGCCAAGTTTTTTGCCTTGGCTTTGCTTGGCTTGGCTTGGCTTGTTTTGGCAAAGCTTAGGTCTTAAATTCTTTTTGTTTCTTCAACTACAAGTTAATTGTATTTGGGATTTTAAAAGTTGTATGTAGAGCTAGAGAAATGACTTGGTTGTTAAGTGTACTTACTGGCTGTTTTGACAGACAACCTTTGTCTGGAATAAGCAACAGGCTGAGTGCTTATCCAGGAGATCCAGAACTCTTTTCTGACTTCCTTTGGCACTGCCTGCACATGTGTCCATGAATACACACAAAAATGTACACACATTCACACACACACATACATACATGCATGCAAATATTTATACAGACAACATACACAAACATTCACATATACACACAGAGATATACTCACAGAAATAATAAATAAATCTTTTAAATTTCTATTATTTTTCTTACAAAATTTCCACTGTAAAAATACTAACCTAAATAAATATACTTGACATGAAGGGGTTGTCAATGCATAAAAGAATACAAAAAAGACCTGGTAGACTAGGGTCAGATGGAAGGGGAGGAGGACCTCCTCTATCAGTGAACTGCGGGAGGGGCATAGGAGAAGAAGAGGGAAGGAGGATGGGATTGGGTGGGGATGAGGGAGGAGGTTACAGCTGGGATACAAAATGAATAAATTGTAATTAATAAAAAATTAACTAATTAAAAAAGAGAACAAAAAAGGTGTATTAATGTTATTTACAAATTTCATTTTATTATGTATATCTCCTGATCTTTTATTTCTCACAACACTGTACATTTTGGCAAAGAACCATCTGAATTGAATCTCCCAAAGAATTTAGAAGTACTAGATCTTCTAGTGACTTGTGCTTTCTTTTTCATTTTTTACTATCTTGTCATTAGCCTGTTTTTAACCTAACATAAGCTGCCCCATCTGAACTACATGAATCTAGGAACATATATTCAATTATAGTTCATTATTTTCCATCATTTTAAGTTGTGGATTCCAAATAAAGATATTTATAGGAAGTGGAGAATAGCGATTTAAGGATCTTTTTCCCATCTGCAAACACAGTAGAGCCTCATCAATAGCATCAGGGGTTGGCTCTCTCCCATGCGGTGGGTCCCAGGTTAGGTTGCACATTCCCTCAGTCTCTATTCTCTCTTTATCCCTGCACGTCATGTAGGTAGCATAAATTCTAGGTGGAAGTTTTTGAGGGCAGGTTGGTGTTCCCCTCCATCCACCGGGGGGTCTCAGTTAGAGTCACCCCCATGTCTTCTAGGGGAACACCCAGTTGCAGGTCTCCAGCTTATCTAAGAGAAGCCATGGCCCATGGTTACTTCTCTCTCTCAGCAAGTTCTCTGTCCTTCCCCCCACCCCGCACTCCCTAGACAAGAGTCCAGTATGGCTGTCCTCTGAGGGGCTCCACCAGCGATGGATGAAATAGCAACTGAGAGTCACAGTCAAACAATGGGCAGAGTGAAGAGAGTCTTACAGGAGAGTGGAAGAAAGACTGAAGGACCTGGAGCAGACAGGAGCAACACAAGAAGACCAACAGCCTCCAAACTCAAAGCCCAGAGGGATTTGCAGACTGGAGCACCAACCAAGGACCAGGCGTGGACTAGAACTAGGATATATATGTGTAGCTTAGCCAATGGGCAGCTTAGCCTCCATATGGGCCCTCTAGAAAGGGAATTGAGAGCTGTTTCTAAGATGGTCTCTGTTGCATGCTTTTCTATCACTTCCCCCAGTGGGACTGCCTTAACAGGACACTGTGAAAGAGGAAGCACACAATCCTTACGTGACTGGATGGACAGAGGTGGGTTTGTTTGAGGGGGAAGCTCCCTTTTTCTGAGGGGCAGAAGAGTGAGCATAGGGGAATAGGGGGGGATGGAGGGAAGGGACCAGGAGAAGAGAAGGGAGCTGCCTAAGATTGAGAGATAAAGTAAATAACAAAATAAAAAATATTTAAAAAATAAAAAAATAAAGATATTATTCTTGTTAGTATTTTGGAACACAACCTGTTCCTGGGTTACCCAGCAACCTATGATGTCATCATGTGTCACCGGCCAGGTGGCCACACCTGGAAGGCATGGTTACCTTGCCCCTTAAAGGGACGACCCCGACACGTGGTCTCTCTCTCTCTCTTACTCTCTCACTTTCTCTCTCTCTCTCTCTCACTCTTTCTCTTTCTTGGGGAGCCCCCCATTCCCCTTTCTTTCTCTCTCCCCACCATGTCCTGTTCTCCCACTCCCTCCATACCCACTTTATACACCTCTGGCATAGAAGATAGGTTGACCCCAGCCTCATCTTTCTTTAAATAATAAATAACAATTCTACCAATCAATAAGCTTTTTTCCTTTTTCAATTACCTAGCCTTTATCATTAACTATTAAGAGCAATTGTGCCTATTATCAAGTTTATAAAGCCATCTACATAGGAAATGTGTTTTTAAATCATAATATGGGATAAACACTATAGTCTTAAGTGTGTCCAGTTAGTCTACAAGGAAGAATAAGTCAAGAAAAACAAAATACAAGGCTGACACTTTTTTTTCCAAAATTATGACCTTAAGTAACATGGAAAGACTTTTTGAGAACTTCACAACAGTTCTCTTGTTATGAAATTCTGTATGACGTATAGTCTTATCAGAATAGCTGAAAGACATGTCACTGCTTCCCAATGTTCTCATTGAGAAATAGGTTGAGTATATTCAAATTATTGAGAGAGCTGATATTCAGATACATTTAAGTAAGAAAATACTTTATTAGCAACTTATAGCTGACATTTTCGATTTTAAAAAGAGGGAGAGAGAGAGTTTATGTTTTCCTAAAGATAAGCAATTGAGAAATAGAGTAAGACTCCAAATGGCAACTATCTCACCACCTTAGTATGAACTGGAAACCTAAATACAGGTCACAATCCCTAATACCCAAATAGGCTGAGCCCCTAGCCATAAAGAAACAAATCAAATTGTTAAATGGAGAAGCAAAAAAAAAAAAAAAAAAAAAAAAAAAATAGAGGAACTCTTCCAAGGTAAATTGCACTCTAGGGAAAGAAAAGGTCTTCATTAATGTCATTTTTCAGGATAACAGATCATACCAGGGAATTTGCCCCAAAGCTGTCATCTGTGTTTCAGGAAAGCTTGTGATTCCTGACTCACACAATACCTGGGAAGGCAGCCCAGCCCCGGGGACAAGAAAAACAGGATTTGTTACTCTGATTCAGACATATTTACTTTACCTCCATAGAGTACTAATTCAGTTATGTTTTCTTACTCTCTTAAAAAAAATTACAGACCACAAGAATGGAGGTGGTTTCTCATGATTCTGGGAAAAGGTATGAAAAATGAGAAAGAACTGTTTGTGGCTGTATAGCTTTGTGTGCATTTGACAGGACAGAAGTTTGGAGAAGGCACACCAATATTATGCTTGAGTCTTTGAACAGTTAGTTTTATTCTGTAGAAGGTTGCTGAGCTGCTAATATCTACATGTATGTGTTTATGGTGACAGATTCATAGATGAAGCCTCTCCTCAAACTGATCAAGAGACACACATGGCATATCTATAGCTCTGTGTTTGTGTGTGTGTTTGTTTGTTTGTGTGTGTGTATGTGTGTGTAAAGCAGGAGAGACAGACAGACAGAGAAAAAGAAAGAGAATTGAAACAGAATTTATGTCTAGCCTAAGATGACCTGAAATATACTATATAACCCAGTCTGGTCTCAAACTCACAACCTTCATGAATCAACATTCATTATACACAGAACAAGTTAGAAATAGGGGAAAGAATTTTGGATAAATAATCTATTAATAGGGATAAAGAAGATTTATCATACAAAATACAGGATTCCCAATTGGATTTGAATTTCAGATAAATAAATATTAGTACTAGCGCCATGCAATGTTTATCATACTCCATCTCACTAACTTAACTCTACTGTCTAAATGTGAGGGCAGCCACTTATTTTCCAAGATATTTAGGGCAGGGTTAGGTAAATATTTTTTTAGTGAAATATTTTTAGTGAAATTTAAGTTTACTTGAGTGTTCCTTAATTTTACCTGAAAAATCTTGAGATTTTATTTCAGAGTGTGTGGCTTGTCTCTGTGCATATGTCTTCTATGTTTGTGTTATTGCTAGTTTATGTTTGTCTTTGCATATTTGTTGTCTGCCTGTGTGTACAGAAGGGAGAAGAGATGAACTTGGATGACTTAAAGGCTGAGCAGTAATGATAAGAAGACTTGTGTTCCTTATATTTCCAAAAATAAACATTTTCTTTCAATAAAATGATGATAATATATAAATTATGTATTTAAAGGCTTCATATTGTAACTCAGGCCTGTAATTCCAGTGATTAGGAGGTTGAGGGCAGGAAGATCTTGAGACAAGTTCAGCTTGGGCCACATAGCAAGAAGCTGTCTCAACAAAAAGAAAAAAAATACATAAAAAGGGAAAAAATGGAAATCCACAATAACATACTAGAGATAATCATTGTTAAAATTTACAAATTTATCTGACTTCTTTTCATTACTCATATCCCTCAAATATAAAATAAACAGAAAAACTTAAAACGATATTAATGTGGTGCAGTAACCACCAGAGACGACCAGGTGGGCATGGGTTCAACCTAAAAGAAAATCTTTATTAGCTGGCCAGCGACTACACCGGGTGTTCAGAATCCAAGTGAGTCCTGAGCATTTCTCATGATGCCCATTTAAGCATAAAACCATATCCTCAGTTGACTCACTTCAGATATCAAGAACAGTCAGCCAAAAGCCAAAAACCAAAAAAAAAGCAGGGTTAGTACTTTCTGAAACTTTTGCAGAACTATGGATTTTGAGTGATTAGGTATTTACTTTCATGCTGCCAGTGGACAGGGTTCCAAGGTGTGAACTATAATTCCATCATGTCATCAGTTGTGAGAGGGTCTGGAGGCATACTGGGGTCTGGGACCCTTTTACATTTAAGCTGGCATTTCTTAATAGAGCCAGGCAGTTCAACAGTGAGACCCTCCTGAGGTAGGAACACAGAAGGTTCTCATGAAACCTCACCAAGGTCATCCAGCAGTCAGTGCTCCAGCTGGGGTTCTGATATGGCGAGTGGCTGTGATGTTCTTATAGATGATTCGTCTGTACCAACCTCCCCTTACCCAAGACATGGGGAACATCGTGGAAGAGAGGACATAAAGAACGTAAGAGCTTTGGGGATTTAAAGGTTTTATGGGTAGATTGTTAGCCCCCCTCCCTTCACTGGAAGTCTCACCTGGCTACGTGGGGTGGGGTGGTGATTTAAGGCTCCCTGTTCACCACTGCCAAGAATCTCAGCTAAGGTCACTGCTATAGATGCCAGGGAGTTTCCCCTTTGCCAGCGCTGCCCCCAACAATTTCTGTTCTCTCTCTCTCCTCCCTAATTTCTCCTCCTCACCCATTCTTCTACCCAGTTTCCTCCCTCCTACTTCAAACATCTATTTTATTGCCTTTTCTGAGTGATATTCAAGCATCCTCCCTTGGGCCTCCCTTGGCTTCCTTGGGTCTGTGGATTGTAGCATATTTATCCTGTACTATGTGACTAGCATCCACTTATAAGTGAATATAAGAAGTGTAGAGTTTAAGGTTGTGCAGAGATTGAAGGAATGGAAAACCAGTGACTGGCCCAACTTGAGACCAGCCCCATAGCAGAGAGAGCCAACCCTTGACACTATTAATGATACTCTGTTACGCTTGCAGACAGGAGCCTAGCATAACTGTCTTCTTGAGCCTCCATCAAGCAGCTGGTGGAGACTGATGCAGACACCCAGGTCAAACCAGAGGCTGAGCTCAAGGAGTTTTGTGGAAGAATGGGAGGAAGAATTGAAGAAGTGGAGGGGTCAAGGACAATGCAAGTAGATCTACAGAATAAACTTACCTGGGCCCATGGGGGCTCACAGAGACTGAACCACCAACCAAAGAGCATGCATCGGCTGGACGTAGACCCCTACATAAATGCAGCAGATGTGCACCTTGGTCATCAAGTGTGCCCCCATACAATGGGAGAAGGGTCTGCCTCTGACTCTGTTGCTTGCCTTTGGCTCCCTCTCCCCTACCTGGCCTTGGTGGGAGGCCACTTACTCCTACTGCTACTTGAGGTGGCAGGATGAGTTGGTACCCACGGGGTGGACCTCTCCTCCTCTGAGAAGAAAGAGAAGGGGTAATGAGAGAGGGAGCGTGACTAGAGGAGAGGAGGGAGGGGTTGGGATCAAGCTGTAAGTAAATAAATGAAAATGATAAAAATTAAAAAAAAAATCAAGCTACATGTTTCTGGAGCTCCCAGCCTCCATGCTCCCTGTACCTGATCAAAAATCACTTTTAGTTCATCTACAATATAGACCACTTTTCAAAAAAAAAAAAAAAGAATGTAAGAGCTGCAGTATGGGAAGGACACTTACTGTTTTCTTGGCATAATGCATGCTCAGCACTAACTGGACTCAGGGGGCTATTAAAAATGATTTTTAAAGAACATGAAGAATTTGGGAAGGAGACAGCTGGGTGGGTCCTGAGATGAGCTGGAGGGAGATAATTGGGGATGATATGATCAAAATAATTTGTACTCATGTATGAAATTTGCAATAAATAAATTAGTATTTAATTTATCTGATGGTTCTAAAGATTTTTTTCATTATTTTAAAAATAAAAATTTTTGTTATCCAGGCATGGTGGCACAAGCCTATAATCTCAGCACACAAAGAGGCAAAGGCAGGCAGATTTCTGTGAGTTCAAAGCTAGCCTGGTATACAAAGCAAGTCCAGGACAGCCAAACCTTGTCTCGAAAAACTATAATAATAATAATAATAATAATAATAATAATAATAGTTTAAGTTTTCATGCACTGCATTTTGACATTTCGCTTCCTCTAACTCCACCCAGGTCCTCCTACTCAGACCTTTCTACCCAGACCACCACAATGTACACAAAGTATCTCCCTCTCTCCCTTTCTCTTCCTCGCCTCTTTTGTCTCTTGCTCTCTCTCCCTCTTGCTCTCATGACTAGGAGTAGTTGGACAATGCAATACAGACTCCATGTGGGTTTTTTTTTAGTTTTTTATTATTAATCACAGGCTATTTAATTTGTATCCCAGCCATAGCCCCCTCCTTCATTCCCTCCCAATACCACCCTCCCTCCCTCACCTCCTCTCTGCCCCTTTCCAAGTCCACTGATAGGGGAGGACCTCCTCCCCTTCCATCTGACCCTAGCTTATCAGGTATCTTCAGGACTGGATGCAATGTTCTCTTCTGTGGCCTAGCAGGGTTGCTCCTCCCTCAGGAGGTGGAGGGAGGTAAAGGAGCCAGTGATTGAGTTCATGTCAGAAATAGTTTCTGTTCCCCTAACTAGGGAAACCCACTTGGATACTGAGCTACCATGGGCTATATCCCAGCAGGGGCTCTAGGTTATATCTGTACATGGTCCTTGGTTGGAGGAACAGTCTCATAGAGGACACCCGTGCCCTGATATATTTTGTCCCTGTGGAGCTCCTGTCCTCTCCAGCTCATATTAACTCCCCCTTTTACCATATGATTCCCTGCACTCTACCAAAGCTTTGGTTATGAGTCTCAGCATCTGCTTTGATACACTGCTAGGTAGAGTCAGCAGCCCTCTGCAGTAGGTTCCTGTCCTGTTTCTTGTTTTTTCCTATTTCCCATATCCATTGCATTTGTCTTTTAAGTGAGGATTGATCATCTTACCCTGAGTCCTCTTTCTTGTTTATCTTCTTTAGGTGCACATATTTTAGTATGCTTATCCTATCTTATAGGTCTATATAAGTGAGTATATACCATGTGTGTCTTTCTGCTTCTGGGATTCCTCACTCAGGGTGATCTTTTCTAGATCCCGCCATTTGCCTGTAAATTTCATGATTTCCTTGTTTTTAATTGCTGAGTATATTATTCCATTGTGTAAAAGTACCACAATTTCTGTATCCATACCTCTGTTGATGGACATCTGGGTTGTTTCCAGATTCTGGTTGTTACAAATAAAGCTGCTATAAACACGGTTTGTAGCAAAATGTCCTTGTTGTGTACTTGAGCTTCTTTTGGATATATGCCTAGGAGTGGTATGCCTGGATCTTGAGGGAGCACTATTCCTAATTGTCTGAGAAAGTGCCATGTGGAGCATACTTTAAGTTTTAGTTTTTTTTTTTTTTTTTTTTTTTTGCTTTTTGTTTTTGTCTTATTCAGTTTTTTTTTTGTTTGTTAATTCTTATTTTGTTCGATTAGACAGAATTTTGTTTTCAAAAATGAGGAAATAAAATGTAAACTTAAGTATCATGTATCAGTGTCAGTTTACTTGTTGCAACCAATAGACCCAGTGGCCCTTTTCTGTGCAAAGATGCTGCTTAGAGCACATTACAACCCCTGGTCAGCATAAATGCTTACCATCCTATTGGCTGGAAACAGTTTTTCGTGCTTTTTTTAATAACTTTTACATTTTTGAGAAATAAGAACTGGTCAAGTCAGGGGTAAGATGATCAACCCTCACTTAGAAAGACAAATGGGATGGACATTGGAAGTAGGAGAAAACAAGTAACAGGACAGGAGCCTACCATAGAGGGCCTCTGAAAGACTCTGCCTAGCAGTGTATCAGAGCAGATGCTGAGACTTATAACCAAACCTTGGGCAGAGTGCAGGGAATCATATAAAAGAAGGGGGAGTTAGTAAGACCTGGAGAGGACAGGTACTCCACAAGGACCAAATGTATCTGGGCACAGGGATCTTTTCTGAGACTGAGTCTCCAACCAAGGACCATGTATGGATATAACCTAGAACCCCTGCCTAGATGTAGCCCATGGTAGCTCAGTATCCAAGTGGGTTTTCCTAGTAAGGGGAGCAGGGACTGCCTCTGACATGAACTAAATGGCTGGCTCTTTGACAACCCCCTCCCCCCCCCCAAGGAGGAGCAGCCTTGCTAGGCTACAGAGGAGGACATTGCAGCCAGTCCTGAAAAGACCTGATAAGCTAGGGTCAGATGGAAGGGGAAGAGGACCTCTCCTATCAGTGGACTTAGAGAGGGGCAGGGAGGGAGGGTGGGACTGAGAGGGAATGAGAGGTGGGGCTACAGCTGAGATACAAAGTAAATAAACTGTAATTAATATAAAAAATAAAAATTGAAAAAATTGAAAAAATCTATACAACACAAAACAAACAAACAAACAAACAAAAACCGAACTGGTCAAGTACTTTGTAGACTATCTTTCAGGATCCTCTGGGGTTTTTTTTTCTTTTCTTTTCTATATATTGGATTACAAAGTTCTGCTGAGTATCTGGAAGAAGGCAGTTTTTGTATATTCTTTAGATTTTTGAGTGTGGCTTTCCTTTCTGTAGGATGCACCTGAAGAAGCTGCAGAGGATTGCCTGGTACCCACCACATTAGGGAAAACCATCAAGCCTGAGTTTCGATGCTGGAAGAGTGCTTGCAGATGTCTTCATCGGTGTCTTCTTCGTCCTCTGCCAGCTTCGTCAGACAGCTCTATTGGGTTGCTGCTCCGGGGCCATCATGACGTTCTCAAGCAAGACCTAAGCATGTTGTCTCACTTGTTCTGCTGCATCTCTCACATCCCATCAGAAGTCTTCCTGCTGCCTTTGAGACAGAGCCCTGGCTTGCCCAGCTGGGCCTGGGAAGCTGCAGATGCCGCACGGACAGGTCGCGCTGACCTTTTTCCACCCAAGAGCTTACTCCATGTGGTGTGCCTGATACCATGGTTGCTGTTTTTCAGGTCTGGCTTCGACACAGCTGCCACAGAAAGCTCGTGGTGAAACCTAAACTATATCACAGTTGATGTGTCATGAGATGAACTTTTTCTAATTGTAGCCTAAAGAAGGTAAGTACATCTGCCTCTCCCTCTCCTCGGGTTTTTCAGAAACACAGAATTCCCTACAGACTCTCCAAAGAAACCCCAATATCTTGATGTGAAGTTGATGATATGTCCCTTGCATACATGTTCCGTTTTTTTTTCCCTGCTCCTCCTGTATCACACTTTCCCAAGAATTGTATATCTCATAAAATGAAAGGTTTTTATTGTATTTTATTTCTTTTTTGTTCTATCATACTTAGAAGAAGACAGCTGTGATCTGATGATTCACTAGCCCCAGTGTCCATTTCTAGAGCCCAATTAGCAGCATCTCTAAGTAATGGTATGTAAATCTTTTTAGACTGATAGACAGATGGTCGATTCTCGAGAGACAAGAGAAGAACGTAAAAAAGAAGCACTATTCTAAGCTACAAGAGAGGAGGGCTTGTCTCACCAGTGACATATATCTTCTTGACTCTGACTTTTTATGACTTGTTCACAAGAGGTGGTATAGTGGGTGGACTAGAATACACATACAACATTCAAGTGCTGAAAATATCTCATTTGATTTGTAAGAGGCAGGTGTAGCAACAGGACAGTATATTGGCAAACATGTTGTCTCATGCATATTCTTGTATTGTGCATTCACTGCCAAGTATCTATAATAAATTTGCTGATATGCTCTGCTTGAAGAATAGCAAATTTGAAAGAAAGAAAGATGACCACTGCTTCCATTTGTTTTACAGGGGGAAAAAAATGCAGTTGAACCATTCTTGTCAAGTTTTTGGGAAATGGAAATTCAGACCCTGAAGGAAGTTCCAATTTTTGTTTTACAGTTAATATAATCTAATTGATTTGGGCCTATAGTTTTTAATAATAAAAATCAGGGAAACTAAAACACTAGGGGTTCAAATAGTGTGACATAGCAAAAATACAGATATCTGACTTTATAACACTACAATTTAATGTTTAGGGCACTGTCAAATATATCATCAAATGTTAAGCACCTCTGATATGACTAATTGATTGACACGCAAGAATAGATCTTGTTTCTATTATTCATTTAAATATTCTCACATCACAATTTTTTTTGTCTTGTCAGTTAAGTTATACTGGTAGTAGATGAATCGGCATCCACATAACAACACACATTGCTTAATAATGGTAATGAATATGTCATTAGCTTAACTTGCTTAAGGTTAGAGGAAGCTCTGATTGATGTCTTTATAATTTGAGACCTGAAATGAACAACCATGTCCTGTAGTTGTATATTAAAAGCAACAATCTTTCACTTGTTTAGCTGCAGCCCTTCAGAGTAAAGCCTTCTATTCCCTCTCATGGGTTTTTGCTGAAGTTGGGCCAATTATTCCACAGCCTCTCATTTACTAAGAATCTCTCCCTTTAGGCTTATCAAGTGATCACTCTGACGTCACGAAATGCTATTTTGATTTGTATTATTCAAAGAAGATGAATATGGCTTCATGTAAGTTGAAGAGTTAATTTGTTGTATTTTATACAACTAAATATTAAACTCCTCCATATCGGGGTGTTCTTTGGGGTGCTGGAATGATGGTGGTTGAGTTGGAAAAATCCTGGACCTAACGATAACTTATGCTCAGAGAGACTGACATGGAGTAATAAAATAAATATAGAATAGCATCAGATTGCTTTGTGTGCTATGGAGCAAGTGCAGGAAGGTTATAGTGGGAAGAAACCTAGAAATTCCCTGAGGCTACAATAATGAGACCTGAGGAAAAGCAGTTAGTGATAGTTAAAATATCCATTAATTGATTTGGTCCTTTAAATGAAAACATTTTTAAGAGGATTTTAAACTCTGTTTATGTTGAGACATGGTAGGGAATACATACTCAGTTTTGAGCATTCTGTAGCACACTAGTGGATCTGAAGGTTTCTGATGATAAGCCCACACCTCTCTCTCTCTCCACCAAACAGCTTCAAAGTGGAAGCTAGGCCTTCAGATCAGTCTCCCCTGCCCACTATATCCTTCTCTCTTTGTTACCTCACTTTTTTGTTCACAATTGTTATTTGTCTTTTCTGAAATAACAGCTTTGTCTAATTCTACACATTTTCTTTTAAATTTATTATGTGTGTTAGTTACTGAGCAACAGTAATAAAAATGGCATGGTACTGGCATAGAAACAGAATGGTGGATCAATGGAACCAAATAGAAGACCCAGAAATAAACCCACACACTTATGGACACATTTTTGACAAAGATGACAAAATCATACAATGGAAAAAAGACAGCATCTTCAACAAATGGTGCTGGTCTAACTGGATGTCTACATGTAGAAAAATGCAAATAGATCCACACTTATCACCCTGCACAAAAATAAAGTCCAAGTTGATCAAAGACCTCAATATAAAACCAGACACACTAAACCTGTTAGAAGAAAAAGTGGGGAAGAGCCTGGAACTCATTGATACAGGAGACAACTTCCTGAATAGAACACCAACAGCACAGGCTCTAAGAGCAACAATCAATAAATGGGGTCTCATGAAGCTGAAAAGCTTCTGTCAAGCAAAGGACACTGTCGTCAGAACAAAACTACTGCCTACAGATTGGGAAAGGATCTTCACCATCCTTATATCTGACAGAGGGCTAATATCCAGTATATAAAAAGAACTAAAGAAGTTAAGGAGCAACAAACCAAGTAATCCAATTAAAAAATGGGGAACAGAGCTAAACAGAATTCTCGATAGAGGAGTATCGAATGGCAGAGAAACACTTAAAGAAATGCTCAACGTCTTTAGTCATCAGGGAAATGCAAACCAAATGACCCTGAGATTTCACCTTACAACCTTCAGAATGGCTAAGATCAAAAACTCAAGTAACAACATATGCTGGAGAGGTTATGGAGAAAAGGGAACCCTCCTCCACTGCTAATGATTCTATTTTTAAATGAGCACACAGTACTGTAGGGAGTTGAAGACATTTGTTTAACTTTATAACCTATGGCACTTCTAGGAACAGAATCCCAGCATGGTTCTGGGGACTGCAATATCCATATTTTAAGCCATTATTCTAATATACCACACCAGTTCACCAGAGATAACTATATATATTAATTACCAAAAATGTCTTATTTTGCATGTAGTGAAATTAAACTTATATCACTCATCAAACCCCACACATTAAAGTGGGAAACTTGAACACCCCACATTCACCAATGGACAGATCATCCAGACAGAAACTAAACAAAGAAATAATTAAACTAATCAAATGGACCAACAGATATCTACAAAGCATTTCACTCAAAAGAATATACTTTTTCTCAGCACCTTATGGAACTTTCTTCAAAACTGACCACATACTCAGTCACACAGCAAGTCTCAACAGATACAAGAAAACTGAAACAAACCCCTGTCTCTTATCAGACCACCATGCATTAAAGCTGGATTTCAACAACAGAAATCCTTCAAATCGATGGAAGCTGAACAACTTTCTACACAATGATCATGGAGTCAAAAAAGAACTACAAAAATAATTTAAAGACTTCCTAGAATTTGAAAATAATGGCACAACATACCCAAACTTATGGGATACAATGAAAGGCAGTGTTAAGAGAAAGGTTCACAGCACTGCCTTTATAAAGGTATTAATGAGATCTTATACTAGTGACTGAAGAGCACATCTGAAATTTCTACAACAAAAAGAAGCAGACCCAAGAGGAACAGACAGAAAGAAACAATCAAACTTAAGGCTGAAATCAATAACATAGAAACAAAGAGAGCAATATAAAGAATCAACAAAACCAAAAGTTGGCTCTTTGAGAAAATCAGCAAGATAGACAACCCCTTAGCCAAACTGACCGAAAAGCGAAGAAACGGTGTCTAAATTAACAAAAACCAGAAATTAAAAAAGAGACCTTACAATAGACAGTGAGCAAATCCAATGAATCATAAGGTCTTATTTCAAAAACATATCCTGAACAAAGGTGGAAAATCTAAATGAAATAGACAATTATCTTGATAGATACCACATGCCAAGGTTAAATCAGGTAAACTATCTAAATAGACCTATAACCCCTAAAGAAATAGAAACCATCATTAAAAGTCTCCAAACCAAAAAAAAAAAGTCTCCAAACCAATAAAAAGTCCTGGGTAAGATGGTTTTAGCACAAAATTCTACCAGACTTTCAAAAAAGAGCCAATACCACACCAGTTCTGTACACATAGATTTTAGTATGTTTATCCTATCTTATAGGTCTAGCATTAAAGAAGATAAAAAAGAAAGAGGACCCATTTGTCTTTCTAAGTGAAGATCAATCTTAGATCAATCTTCACTTAGAAAGATAAATGGGATGGACATTGGAAATAGGAGAAAACAAGTAACAGGACAGGAGCCTACTACAGATGGCCCCTGAGAGACTCTACCTAGTAGTGTATCAAAGCAAAGACTGAGACTTATAACCAAACCTTGGGTAGAATGCAGGGAATCATATAAAAGAAGGGGGAGTTAGTAAGGCCTGGAGAGGACAGACACTCCACAAGGACCAAATATATCTGGGTCCAGGGATCTTTTCTGAGACTGATTCTCCAACCAAGGACCATGTTTGGATATAACCTAGAACCCCTGCCTAGAAGTAGCCCATCACAGCTCATGGGTTTCTCTAGTTAGGGGAACAGGGACCGTCTCTGACATGAACTCAACAACTGGCTCTTTGACCTCCCCCCACCCTACCCGAGGAAGGACCAGCCTTGCCAGGCCCCAGAGGTGGACATTACAGCCAGTCCTGAAGAGACCTGATAAGCTAGGATCAGATGGAAAGGGAAGAGGACCTCCTCCATCAGTGGACTTAGAGAAGGGCAGGGAGGAGATGAGGCAGAGAGGGTGGGATTGGGAAGAAATGAGGGAGGGGGCTACAGCTGGGATACAAAATAAATAAACTGTAATTAATAAAAAAAATTAAAAAGACATATGAAAAAAGAACCAATACCTATACTCCTCAAATTAGAAAGAGAAGGAACATTGACAAATTTATTTTATGGAGACATAGTCATCCAGATATCTATACTACATAAAGACTCAACAAAGAAACAGAATTTTAGACCAATTTTGCTTATGAACATTGATGCAAAAATACTCAAAAACCAAATCCAAGAATGCATCAAAAACATCATCCACCATGATCAAGTAAGCTTCCCCCCAGGGATGCAGGGGTTCAATATATGAAAATCCATCAATGGAACCACATATAAACTAAATGAAAATTAAAAAAAAACAAAAACAAAAACAAAACACATTAGATGCTGAAAAAGCCTTTGACAAAATCCAACACTCCTTCATGTTAAAAGTATTGGAAAATTGGAAGAAGGAGATAAAAGGAAACAGGATAGGAGCCTACCACAGAGGGCCTCTGAAAGGCTCCACCCAGCAGTGTATCAAAGCAGATGCTGAAACTCATAACCAAACCTTGCGCAGAGTGCAAGGAATCTGAGGAAAGAAGGGGGAGTTAGTAAGACCTGGAGAGGACAGGAGCTCCACAAGGAGAGCAACAGTATGATTATATCTGGGCACAGGGGTCTTTTCTGAGACCTGATACTCCAACCAAGGATCAGTCGTGGATATTACTAGTACCCTACTAAGATGTAACACATGGCAGTTCAGTGTCCAAGTGAGTTCCCTAGTAATGGGAACAGGGACTGTCTCTGGCATGAACTCTGTGGCTGGCTCTTTGACCATCTCCTCCTGAGAGGGGAACAACCTTGCCACGCCACAGAGGAGGACAATGCAGCCAGTCCTGATGTGACCTGATAAGCTAGGGTCAGATGGAAGGGAAGAAAGACCTCCCCTATCAGTGGACTTGGAGAGGGGCTTGGGAGGAGAAGAGGAAGTGAGGGTGGGCCTGGGAGGGAATGAGGGAGGAGACTACAGCTGGGATACAATGTAAATAAACTGTAATTAATATAAAAAATACAAAAATTAAAAAAAGTATTGGAGAGATCAAAGATCCAAGATGCAATCCTAAACACAATAAAGTCAATTTACAGCAAGCCAATAGCCAACATCAAATTAAATGGAGAGAAACAAAACAATTCCACTAAAATCAGGGAAAAGACAAAGTTGTTCATTTTCTTCATATCTCAATACAGTACTTGAAGTTTTAACTAGAACAATAAGACAACTAAAGGAGACCAAGGGGATACAAGTTGGAAAGAAGTCAAAATATCAGTGTTTGCAGATGATATGTTTAAAAGCCAGTGGCTGGCTCTTTGATCACCTCCTCCACCCCTTGGGGGAGGGGGTGCAGCCTTGCCAGGCCACAGAGGAAAACGATGCAGCCAGTCTTGATGAGACCTGATAGGCTAGGTTCAGCTAGAAGGGGAGGAGGTCCACCCCTATCAGTGGACTAGGGAAGGGGCATAGAGGGAGAAGAGGGAGGGAGGGTGGGACTGAGAGGAGATGAGGGAAGGGGCTACAGCTGGGATACCAAGTGAATAAGTTGTAATAAATAATAAATAATTTAAAAAATCTAAGCCTATGCTCTTTGGGGGAAGTTATCACAAAGAATTAGATATTAGAATACAATTATAAGGACTAGAGAGATGGTTCAGTGGTTAGAGTACCACCTGCTTTTCTGAAAGTAGGTTCAGTCCCTGAGAGTTAATAACCATCTCTCAATCCAGGCCCAGAGGATATGAGTGAAAATTTGTACAACCACCTTGGAAACCAATCTGACCCTTTCTCAAAATTGGGAATAGTTCTAACACAATACCCAGATATTACACTCCTGAACCTATACCCAAAAGATGCTCCACCATACCACAAGGACACTTGCTCAACTATGTTCATAGCAGCTTTATTTATAATGGCAAGAAACTTCAGACAACCTAGATGTCCCTTAACCAAAGAATGGATAAAGAAAATATCGTACATTTACACAATAGAATATTACTCAGCTTTTAAAAACAATGACATCATGAAATTTGCAGGCAAATTGATGGAACTATAAAATATCATCCTGAACCACAGAGGGCCTCTGAAAAACTCTACCTTGAACTGTATCAGAGGAGATGCTTAGACTTACAGCCAAACTTTGGATGGAGTGCAGGGAATCTTATGAAAGAAGGGGGAGATAGTAAGACCTGGAGAGGAGAGGAGCTCCACAAGGAGAGCAACAGAACCAGGAAATCTGGGCACAGGGGTCTTTTCTGAGACTGATACTCCAACCAAGGACTACTCAAGGAGATAACCTAAAACCCCTGCACAGATGTAGCCTATGGCAGTTCAGTGCCCAAGTGGGTTCCATAGTATTGGGAACAGGGACTGTCTCTGACATGAACTCAGTGGCCTGCTCTTTGATCACCTCCACCTGAGGGTGGAGCAGCCTTACCAGGCCACAGAGGAAGACAAATGCAGCCACTCCTGATGAAACCTGATAAACTAGGATCAGAAGGAAGGAGAGGAGGACCACCCCTATCAGTGGATTGGGGGAGAGACATGGGTGGAGAAAGGGGAAGGAGGGTGGGATTGTGAGAGGAGGAGTGAGGGAGCTACAGGGGGGATACAAAGTGAATAAACTGTATTTATTTTATTAAATAAATTAATAAAGATACATCAAAAATATCATCCTGAGTTAGGTAGCTCAGACCCAGAAAGACTTAGAATGTCACTAGTAAGTGGATATTAGCCATAATGTATGCTACTACAATCCACAGACCCAAAGATACTAAATAACAAGGAAGGCTGAGTGGAGCGTGAGGGGAGAAACTCTTAAATCTCACTGAGAAGAGGAAACCAAATAGGCATTGGGGGTGAATGGGAGGAGGGAACAGGGTGGGAGAGGGAGTCGGGGGAGGTCAGGAGGGATAAAGTTTGGGGAGGATGAAGGAAGAGAGTACTGGAGAGGGAACTGGAGTCCCTGGAGAGTAGGGGTTCTCTCTGGGACAAGCTAGACACCTGGAACAATGGAAACTCCCAGGAATCTATGAGGGTGGTCCCAGGCAAGTCTCCTAGCATTGGGGGATATGGAACCTGAAACAGTCATCTCTTATGACCAGAAAAGATTTCCAATGGAGGAGCTGGGACACCAACCTAGCCACAAAACCTTAGACCCACAGTTTGTCCTGCCTACAACATGTACAGGATAAAAGATGGAAGAGAATTTGAGGGAAGAGCCAATCAGTGACTGGCCTAGCTTGAGACCATGCCATGAGAGAGAGCCCACCCTGACACCATTAATGATACTCTGCTGTATTTGCAGACAGGAGCCTAGCATAACTCATCAGAGAAGCTTCATCCAGGAACTGATGGAAAAGATGCAGAGACACTCGGGAAAACATTAGGTGGAGCTTAGGGAGTCCTATGGGAGAGGTGGAGGAAGGATAGAAGGAGGCAGAGCAGTCAAGAGCACCGTAAGAAAACCTACAGAATCAACTAATCTGGGCCCATAGGGGCTCATAGAGACAGAACTGCCAACAAAGGAGCATGCGTGAGATGGACCTATGCCCACATCACATATATAAGAGTTGTACAGCTGGGTATTGTTTTGGGACCCCTGAGGCAGGAGCAAGAGCTGTCTATGAGTATATTACCTCCCTTGGGTCTCTTTCCCCTAACTGGGCCGCCATGTCTAGCCTCAGTAGAAAAAGATACACATAGTCTTACTGAAACTTGATATGCCAAGGCTGGTTGATACCCATGAGAGGCCTCCCCTATTTTGAGGAGAAGGGTGGGAGGGGTAGATGGGATGGAGAGGAGGTGAGAGGGAGTGACTGGAAAGAGAGGAGAGAGGGGAAGCTTCGATCGAGATGTAAGGTAAATAAATAAATAAATTTTAAATGGGAATAGCTCCTTTTGCAGCTTGGGTCCTTTTATAATTTTACTCTTATACATGACAAAATCTGCAACCCTTAATTTTAAAAATCAGATAAATGTCTTTGTGATGGCTGACAAACAGTGGAATACTCAGGGCTTTCATGTTACAGAGTTTCGGAAGGACTGCACTCCTCTAGGGTTTTATTGTTCGTTAATTGGTTTAACCTGGAAAAGTATTGAATGTGAAGAGCATCTCTATAGATCTCCACTGGACAAACTCCTCACATGTGTATAAATCTTTGATAATGTTTAAAAGCTAAACTTGTGCTCTTTCAGGGAACTTATCACAAAGAATCAGATATTGGAATACAATTATAAGGGCTAGAGAGATAGTTCAGTGGTTTGGGCACTGCCTGCTTTTCTGGAACTGGGTTCAATCCCTGGGAGTTCATAACCACCTGTCACTCCAGGCCCCAGGGTATCTGATGCTGTCTTCTGACCTCCGTGGTCACTGGCACACATGTGGCACACAGACATGGATGCAGGCAAAACACCGTGCACATAAGATGCATACATACATAATATAATAAATAAATTTTAAACGATTACAAGCTCAAAGTTACTGATTTTTACTCTGATCCCTGTTGTGCTACTTTCAGAACATTTCACACTGGGGGGAAAGGATAGAAATGTCTTTAATAAAAGATTGACTTTGATTCAAACTGATAAGAAATGTGCATAAAACATTTTTTCCCTGTTCATTATTAGTGGAAATGAAGATCAGAAAGCAAGTTTCACTTTGGATGTTCAGCTCCTTGGTGTGACTTCTCTTCTTTTTTTTTTAATTTTAATTAATTAATTCAATTTACATCTTGGTCAAGTACAGAAGCCTGACATCATAGGAAAACTAATCTTGATACTTGGGTTTTAGCGCCCTCTGCAGTAGGAAATGATAAGACATGGATATGTTCTGCTTGTACAAGAAAAAATATAGAACCTGAAGCCAGGTTAAAGGCTTAACCTTTAAACAAATGTGAGAATGTACACGCAGAAAAATAATTCAAACTAATACATTCATCCTAGTATAATCTGGTCTATAAAATATAATCTAATTTATAAGAACTCAATACCAATTGTGCAAGCATATTTGTGGAATGCAAGAATGAGTAACAAACCTATCGAGCATTAAAATTTAAAGAGGCAAAAGAGAAACACACAAGCAAAATACAACAAAGTACTCACGTAGTTGACAGTAAAAGAGTTTTTAAAAGAGGCACTATCACAGCCTTTCAGTTCTTTGTTGCTATGGAATCAAAGAGCTTTTCAAGATCGTCTAATAAAAAAAAAAATCAAACCTGTTTGAGCTTTGATTCCATCCACAAGACACAGTGACTGTGGATGAAATATATCCACCATCTTCAAGAACAGCCCTTACTACCTAACGACCTGTGGCTTGGGAAGTGTGTCCTTTACTCTTATATCATTGCATAACAAAAAATTCCTGTTGTATAGTACCTCATCTCATTAAGGAAAATACAACAGGCTGGAGAAAATAAAAATCATTAATAATGTCATAAAAAAACATCAAAAATAAACTCTGCTTTTCTACCTTTCCTTTCTAGTCTAATTCACATTTCTGCACAGGAGAGGCTCACTACCAAGCCATGTTGTGGAACCTTTTTCTCCTGAGATAACGGCACACCTGTCTTTGTAGATGTAAATGCTTCTCTTTTCAGCACAGTGATTCTTTCCCATTTCTACTCACTTTAGAAAAGACTGAGCTTACCAGTAACAGATACTGATCTTTGTATCACAGTGAAATCTATTTCAGACTTCCGTTCTTTGTTCTGGAAATGCAGTGTGACATTTCCGGCTTATCATCCTGGTTGGTTCTCAGATCTCTCTACTATTTACTGTGTGGATGGATACATTTTGTTCTTCCCAAGGCTGGAATTAGAACCAGTGATTTTTCTAGAAAAAAACAAAAACTGGCTTTTCCAGTATCCGTAATCCCAGTGGCATTTCTCAGTCCTATTTAACTTAACTTTTAAATGTTTTTCAGTTTTAATATTCAGTTTACTATCAGTAGGGTATTGGTGTCATTTTCTAGTATGAATTTCTTGATATTATTAGGTATTACCCAAAGCTATAAGGAATATCACTCTTTTAAAAATCAAGTAGGCAACAAATAAACAAAAATAAAATCATACCACAACATACACACAAAAAATGAAATGCTCAAACATCTTGCCAGAGCTGCTTTCTTTTTTTTTTTCTTGTATCTTATTATGTAGTCTTCCTTTAATTGTTTAAAATAAATAAAAACTTAATGAGAAAGCCATAAAAGTAGGATAATAAGCAGATACTGCAATGTACTTGCTGTCCTTTGAGTGTTGGCCATGGCCTTATTGAATGAAATTTTTTTTTCTTTTTTTTTTTTTTT
Source organism: Meriones unguiculatus (assembly GCF_030254825.1). Lineage (NCBI taxonomy): Eukaryota > Metazoa > Chordata > Mammalia > Rodentia > Muridae > Meriones > Meriones unguiculatus. Next base: position 160,365,556 of record NC_083351.1, read on the forward strand.
TTTTTCAATGCATTCTTATCAGGACTTCTGTGACTGGTAAGGCTATGTAGAGGAATTTTAACCCAGTAACATGGCTGCTCTTATCACTTCCAGAAACTCTCTAGGTCTGTGTGATCTGGCTGAAAAGCAGACACGCCCTTAACACACACCTCGAATTCATAACAACGAAGGTAAGGTTGGATTGTAGTAGGAAGGTTTGTAGAAGGAAGCAAACCTGTTTTAAAAGTGATGACTAATTAAGATGCAGACAAAATGATGAGTCAGAGAAAGATTTGACAGAACAGGATATGCTTAATTCTCATGAGAACAGAGAGGAAACAAAGGCAACTTAAGGACAGCAGTGCAGAAGAAGAGAGACAGGGACAGAGGGAGGAAGAGAGAGGAGGCAGTTTCACAGAAACAGTTGTACAGTGACATGTTGCAGAGAGAGAGAAAGCTGAACACAGGTGAAGACAGAATAAGCAAGAGAATGAGAAGGAGCCAGAAGATTACAACAGACTGCTAAAGTTAGTTTTAGGGCAAGCAGAACAATTCAGGCAGAAGTAAGAGAAGCTCATTTGAATCAGTGAGCTTGGAGAGGAGTTTGAGCCAAAACAGCTGAGTTGAACAAGCCAGCCAGAGATCAGAAAGAACTAGAAAGGGTGAGCTTATTCAGCATTGAGTCTCAAAGGCTGAAAATATTCTAGGCCTAGATAAGATTGTACAAAGGCTAGAAGCTTCTAGATTGGTAGATGGAGACAACCAGATAAGGTAAATAAAAAATACTTTTACATCTGGAACCCACTGGGCATAGGACAGGGTGAGCATTGCTTTGTACTTTGGGAGAAGGTTGTTAACCCCTTTGTGTTTCAGATTTTTTATCTGTAAAGTTAGGCTAACAGTTTCCTTTATAAAATAGACAGAGCATTAATTGGGATAGGGTCTTTAGAATCATTTCTTGACACACAGAAAAAAACTCAACTGTTGTTAAACATTATTGTTTAATATGTCAAAGCTACTTTAAGAGAATTGGATTTTTAATAGTTTAAGAAAGTGGAATTGTGTGTGACATAAGAGGTCTAAAACTAGCGCTAAAAAGTAAATTTATAACCTGGATGTGCTAACATATGCCCAGGAGAGAGAGAATTGGAAATAAATGCTTAATTTATTAAACTTTGTGACAATTGCATTGTGTGGCTAGACATGATATATACACATTCAAGATTTTTAAAAATGTAGAAAATTGTTAAGACCAGGTAACATAAAACCATTATTTAGTAAAGAAAAAATCTGTAAAAAAAAAAAAATGCACAGTGGAAAAGCATGTGCTTAACTAGTATTGTTTTTACAAAAAGAAAACAAAAAAAAATTTCTCTTCTAAATCCAGTCTAAGTCGCTGAACCTTAAATAAAAATTTAAAGTCTTATAAGAACCTATGAAGTCAATAAATAAAGATTTCATAAAATGCTGGTTAAGAATTTTATTTTTCATGATTTGAATGGCCTCTACAGGCTTATAAATTTATGTTTCCTTTCCTTGATGTATTATTGAAACAAGAGTGTTTCTTCTGTTCAGTGGCATCCCCAAATTCTCACTTTTCTCTCTTGTGTGCTCTTTCTTTAACTCTACCCTTTTGCTTTTGCTACCTAGAATATTTCAGAATACATGGCTTCAAGTTAAGATATTATGTTTTCTGTTTAAATTAAACTGTTGTTGAAGCTTTCAGGTTTTTTTTTAACTTTTCATTGATTCTCTGTGAGTTTCACATCATGTACCCCAGTCTCACTCATCTTCCCATCCCTCATATCTGCCTTTTGTTCTTGAACCCTCCCCAAGAAAAACACACAAATAAAAAACAAAGCATAAAAAAAAAGAATTTTATTTTTCAAGATTATTTGGTTGAAGTCACTTAATGGTAGAGTCTTGTGCCTCATAAACAATGCACTGTGCTCATATCTAGGAACCGTGGGAGCACACGGCCAGCTATTAATATTTTCCCTTATAAAGCACCTTCCTATTGACACAGCATGCCTAACTGTCTTTCTTCCGGTCTCTGATACTGACAACTGCCTCTCTGCCCCCAATGCTACTTCCAGAAGCATCTCAGTCTTCCCCTCATCTTAGCATGAAAGCTTAAGGAATGGAATTGGAATCCCCAGGGGGCACATAAATGCTTGATGGGCATAGATGCCTGTCTGTACTTCCATCCTTAGATGACAAAGCAGGAGGTCCCAACAGCAACCTGACTAGTAAGACAGGGTACATCTAGGAGTTCTTGGTTTGACGAAGACCCTGACGCAGTGCATTCAACGAAATTACTGAGGGTCATTCTTAACATCAACCTGAGCTTCTATATGCACACACACTTACATGCATGGGCTCAGACACACACGTACCCACACATATGCAAACACACACACAAAATGGAAAAAAAGAATAAAGAAATGGATTTTAAATAATAGGAGTACCAGGCAGCAATGATCTGCATGCATTACTAGAAGATGACTTTTCACTAGATACCGGTCTTGGCAGCAATCCAGTCACGGTAGGCAGTCACTTTTGTGTAGACCCCTGGCTTGTTGATTTTGCCGCATTCATCTCCCCAGCTCACTATACCAACAAGGTACCAGATATCTCTAGAATTGGGATGCACTAGTGGTCCTCCAGAGTCACCCTAAATAAAGCAAAGAACATTCATCATTCTGAAAGTTCCTCTCAGACAGATAGCTACAGGCAATGATGTTCCAGATGACATTGTGATTTATTGGTGCTTCATTGAGATCCATGAGAGATGTATGATTTAAATCCCTATGCTTTCCTAACCTTTGTTAATACTGATCAACATGTATTCCCTGCTTCTCTTTTGAGAATTTGAAAGTATGATCTGAAAAGTTACAAACTAGTTCTTGAGAAAGTTTTTAGGAAATTCAGGATTTTGTATCTGAGAAAATAGCAAGGACTTTATCCATGAGAGATAAGAAAATAAGAGTAGTTTGAGATTGGCCTGATAATCTTTTTCTGACCTATGGCTAAATGGACACACTGTGATTTGAGACAACCCAAAATTATGCATGATTCTACCACCTAGTAACTCTAAATGCCTCCATTTTCTTGTCTGTGAAATGAGAATAACAGTTCTTACATCATAGTTATAATGAGAATTAAATGAATTAGTATCTGTGAAATTCTAGGACAAAACTCAATTCAGAGAAAATCCATCATCAGCGTTTATTGAATACTTGTAAACATGGGCTACCTGTAAGAAATAATCACTTTAGAGGGTGGCTGACAGGACTGTCAAAGCACACCTAAATGAAGAACAGAATGAACTCCATAATCATGAGCTTAACAAAATGTTAAGCTCATGTTGTTGATATACTATGTGGTCCTTAAGAATGATTTCCAGACCTACCTGGCAAGCGTCAATTTTGCCTTCCATGTAGCCAGCACAGAGCATCGTGTCTGCTATCCTGCCCCCGTAAGCTTCCTCAGCATTGCACGTGTCCGTGTCAATAATTTTAACAGGTGCTTTCTGAAGTAACAGTGGGGATTTGCCTAAAGGAAATCAACATGTCAGCAAAACAGCCTCCGGGAACCTGAGAAGCATGGTCAGATTACAGTGTGTATCACCATACTCAGATTCATTTGAATCTTTACTGCTGTCTCCCATTTGTGACCTCATCAAAACAGCATTTGGCTTGGGCAGGCTATTTCTACTAAAGAAGAATAAACCTATTTTTAGTCATTTCTGATATTAACAATAGTCTTCTATGTATACGGCTATTATTTGACTCTTGCCCCTTTTAAGGATAAACACACCCACTTCTCTCTCCTTCAAACCAATGAAAAAGAAATGTTCAAAATATTCATTAAAAAAAAAAAAAACACCTTTCAAGTGTTCTCGGATGTTTTCCCCCTCGTTCTTACACCACTGGTCCAGATATTTTTTTCTATTAGTTTCTACCGGACAGATAATTCCTACACCTAAACTGCTCTCCTTTGAATGTTTCAAACCCACGCAGTTTGCAAGGACCTGTGCAGTCTTTCCTGAGAGGTGCCTGAAGGGATCGGCACCCAAATCCCTACACACCCTTCACACTGCCCTGTGTCTTATGCTGTGCGCTTCACCCAACTCACCATTGTGTGAAAGTGCTCCCCATCCTGTAACAACGACTCCTTCCCCTGGTAGAAAAATCTGTGTGGCTTCCGGCAGACACACCCGATGGACATCGTTCTTGAATGAAACTCTTTCGGTGAGCATGACAACTGCGATGTCGTTGCGATGGTCCCACGTAACATAGTCCTCATGAATAATAATTTTCTGAACGTAATGCTGCATGTAGGGTGGGGTTACTTTAGTGCCAAAGCTAATAGTTAAGTTTTTTGGATTTTTTGTCCTAAGGGAACAAAAAACACATACGTTTGTATTTAGTTTGAAATGACAGAAAATACCACAGTTTATAGCACATAGAAAGTCTTCATCTGCCATGTTTCATGGCATCAAGATTTCCTTGCAACGACAGAGTAGATTTTTTATTTTGTTTCTGATTTATCTATTTTATCTGTGTAAGTATTCCGCTCGTATATATTTCTGTGCACCACACGCATGTTTTGAGCGCTTGGAGATGAGAAGATGGTAGTAGATCCCCTGAAACTGTAGTTATGGACAACTGGGAATGGCTGTGTGGGTACTAGGAACTAAATCCGGTGCATCAGCAAGTTCTCTTAACTGCTGATCCATCTCTTCAGGTCCATGTAGTCTGCTTTTCAAATTCATTTTCGAAGCATCTTGTTTGAATCACTTCACAGTACACTAGATATGGAGATACAGTCTCTGCCCTCTACCGGGCTTAAATTTAATGCATGTTAGGCATGAGCACAGGTAATTATAAGTGCTTAAGGTTTATGCACATAATTAATGAGACTGATAAATAAAAGGAAATAAATCTGCATGCTTATGGTAAAGGATCTTTTTACTTCTAAAGAACACAGAATTTTAGGCTGAATCATAGTTGCCTAGATGAACGTAAGACTTGGGTAGCCATGTGATAGGATAGAAGGAGAGAAGACATACAATGTGGTGTTTTAGCAACTGCAGGTGTTAGGACCTAAAGCGTAAAGTGTTGAGAAATAAGACTCATGTTTGGAAAAAAAAAAAGTATATAAATAATGAACAGCATAAAATCAATAAAAAAAATGAATGGCTCTTCCTATTTTTCCTGGTAAAGTAGGAAACTCTGAGATAGGCTTGTCAGGAACTGGCCTTTCAAACCCAGACACTCAAGAGGAAGGAAGACAATTTGCCTAAGACAAAGACTGCCCAGCTCCTTGGGGTTTCCTAACCTTAGGGAACCTTACTTTTGAAAGCAGTGAGCCGCTGTGAGCAGAAATCGCTCACCAATGAGTGATGCCCCACAGTGGTGTCTGCCATTCACTCTGAGACTCGCTTGCCATGGCCATTCTCCTTCGTGGGCAGTGGAACCTCCCTTGATTCTGTCATAGGTTGCTGACATTCTTGGTCGTCTCCCGCAGCCTTCAGAAACAGTCAGTTTGGTTTCATTAAGAATGGCAGCTCAGTATCAAAGTGGGTTCCCTAGTGAGAGTAACAGGGACTGTCTCTGACTTGAACTCAGTGGCTGGCTCTTTGATCACCTCCCCCTGAGTGGGGAACAGCCTTGCCAGAACACAGAGGAAGACAATGCAGCCAGTCCTGATGAGACCTGATAAGCTAGGGTCAGACGGAAGGGGAGGAGGACCTCCCCTATCAGTGGACTTAGAGGGAGGGAGGGTGGGATTGGGAGGGAATAAGGAAGGGGGCTACAGCAGGGATACAAAGTGAATAAACTGTAATTAATATAAAAAATAAAAATAAACAAAAGAATAAAGAAGTATTTGTTGACAATGCAAAAACTGCATTGAGTTTTCAGCAGTTCTGGTTGGTTATAGCCGATGCTATTACATCCAACACTGAATAGGAATAAAATCATTCATACAGGAAATACCAGCAGGCACAGGAATCTCTCTGTAAATATTGTCTTTATTTCCTCAGATGGAGGATGAGATGAGAGTCATTTTCAAGCCTTTCTAGCTCTTTCTGAACTCTCATTCAGTGGTTCAGCTCAACTCTTCTGGCCTAAACTCCTCTCCAAGATGACTGATTCAAATTGGATTCTTGACTTCTGACTGGCCTCAAACTAATTGTGGCAATATGTTTTTTAATTAAATTTTTATTTTTTATATTAATTACAGTTTATTCACTTTATATCCTGGCTGTAGTCTCCTCCTTTATTCCCTCCCAAGCCCACCTTCCTTCCTTCATCTCCTCCCATGCCTCTCTCCAAGTCTACTGATAAGGAGGCCCTCCTTCCCTTCTGTCTGAGCCTAGTTTATCAGGTCTCATCAGGAGTGGCTGCATTGTCTTCCTCTGTGTTCTGGCAAGGCTGTTCCCCACTCAGGGGGAGGTGATCAAAGAGCCAGCCACTGAGTTCAAGTCAGAGACAGTACCTGTTACTCTTACTAGGGAACCCACTTGGATACTGAGCTGCCATGGGCTGCATCTGTGCAAGGGTTCTAGGTTATATCTATGCAGGATCCTTGATTGGACTATCAGGTCTCAGAAGAGATCCCTGTACCAAGATATTTTGGTTCTGTTGCTCTCCTTGTTGAGCTCCTGTCCTCTCCAGGTCTTACTAACTCCGCCTTCTTTCCTAAGATTCCCTGCACTCTGCCCAAAGTTTGGTTATGAGTCTCAGCATCTGTTTTGATACTCTCCTGGATAGTCTTTTAGAGGCCCTGTCGTGTTCCCTTTTTTCTCCTTCTTGCAATATCCAACCTGTTTGCCTTTCTGAGTGAGAATTGATCATCTTACCAAGAGTCCTCCTTCTTGCTTAGCTTCTTTAGGTATACAGATTTTAGTATGTTTATTCTATATTATATGTCTAGTATCCACTCATAAGTAAGTATATACCATGTATGTCTTTCTGCTTCTGGAATACCTCACTCAGGATGATCTTTTCTAGTTCCCACCATTTTCCTGAAAATTTCATGATTTCCTTGTTTTAAATTGTTAAGTAGTATCCAAAAGAGGCTCAAGTACACCACAAGGACATTTGCTCAACCGTGATTGTAGCATGGTTAATATTGAGTGTTGCTGTTTAGATTACCTCATGCTTGACGGAAAAGGGATTTGAAAACTTACGGCTATTGATAATCTTCTCAGCATCAACCTTATTGATTTCTGAAATAGAGCAAAAAGTCCACAGTAAATTTAATCTGGGCAATAAGGATAGCATTTCCCTCATACCAGAGGGTCCAGCAGTAATTTAGCATTAAGAAGAAAGTATCATAGAAAAGAAAGGACTGGCTTATTAGAATTTTTTTTCTGTTACAATTGAATACATTGTATTAAAGTACCATATTCATAAGATATAATGAAATTACATTTCCATTAACTGGAGCTGTAATCCACATCACATATTATCAAAAATAGGGACTATCTTCTTTTGAAATAAGAGTAAGTTCCATAAGTGAATCTGATCCATCCATGTCATATATAAAAACAACTTCTAAAAAGTGGCAAGAATTAAAAGTGCAAATCTAGTGTTCATTTTCATACATCAAAGAAAATAAGAACAGTACACAACATCACTTACCATGTTTACTAAATGTATTAATATCTACTGTAAAATGACAAACCATCCCTTTTTGTTCTAAGAAGCTACAAAGTGTAGCACTACTAGGAAATGAATGAATCTCTGATCTAAGATGATGTTCATTTCAAATTATAGTAAAGATAGTTCTGTGCTTGGTGTTTCTGTCATGTCCTAGGCACAAAATGATACAGACACTGCTCTCATCCATAGGTAAGCTTACCCATGAGCTTCAGAGACCCAGGATCCATAGTCAGGGATCCTGAGTGGTTCTCCAGCATCCGATATAAGATGCTTTCAATTCTCCTTCTTAGGTTTTCCTTCTCTGACAAAGGATCCTTAAACACCAGCCATATATGGGCTGTAACGCTGTTGTTATCAGGACTGGGGAAAAAAATGTAAAGTTTTAATACAGTGTTTAATCTACCATTTCCTCCTCTGATCTCTCATTACTTGTTCTTGTCCCCTCTTTATGGATTTGTACAGTAACATCACTTTAGATGAAGCTTTCAGTTTGCCATGTGCCTACATGTATGTGCCAACTGAATGTATACAGCTATGCTATGCATCTTGGAGGACATGCAATTCTATATATCCTTAAGAAATAGAACTAGCCTAAGATACCAGGAAGAATGATCACTGAGCTGAGACATATCTATGCATTCGTCAGCCATTTATTGAACAATTGTTATAGATGTGCAACTTTGCTGAGCTTCACTGAGTTATTGCTGAGGCATAGTTCCTACACTTTAGGAATTTTCAGACTTTTATAAGAGATAAGGTATGTGTGAAGAAAATTGCAACCTATGAGGCAGAAGTGGCAATATATTTATCTTAACTAGAGCTACTTGGAGGAATCACATATAATTCTTACTTAAAGAGTTAAAGAAAAGTTCACGGAAGCATTGATATACAACTGGATATTAAGGTACTTTTATTACTCTTTGATCATCAAACTGAACTTTTCATCAAGCTGAGATAGGAGAGCCAAATCACAGAATAACTGTTGGTAATGACATTAATTAGCGTTTATTAGTTAGTGCTTTGTTACAGATACTTTGTTGTAACATTGGTGTATGTTTCATCACCCCTACGGCTCTACAGTAAAAGGATTGTTATCTGATTTTATGAACAAGGACAAACTCAGTATCTGAGAGATTATGTAATGTAGTCAGGGGTATGCCACTACAAAAGTAGGAATTTTACCTAGTGCAGATGATAGATCCTATACTCTGAATTCTTTATACTACACATTGTTACCCTATGCCTTCTTGTCCAGTCTCTGGAAGATTTGCCTTAGACTGAGAAGGGTCTTAATGCTAGCCAGAACACAGCGACGATAAAAAAAATAAGTAAAACTGACCTTGAAGTAATTTGACTATGGTGTTCTAGGAAGACTTATGTGGCTTAGGAAATAAGTGACAAGCTGAAAGACTGAATAATGGATGTATAGATATTATGTGTTATCCCTGGGGAGAGTGTCTGGAGGAACCTTAATGTTGTGTGTATAAACCAATAATTCCAAATTCATGTGAATTTGCTTTGTGTAGCAGTACATGCCAAATGAGGCAGTGTCCTGTGGCCTCTTCTTTACTTTTTCTGGACTCTTGCTACCTACAGACACCTGAATTCCAAGCATGTGTAATAAAACAAAACACAAACACACACACGTACATTAATGCATGTGTGTACTTTTTCAGTCACCTAAGGGAGGTATGTGGGCCCTTCAAATCAGTCTAAGTTTTATATTTTGACCCAATATTAAAATTAACCCCAGGTTAATGCTAACAGGAGCCTTAATTTATTCTATAGTTCTAGGAGTCCCATGAGTCCAGGAACCTGGGAAGAAAGGTGAACATTAGGGACACCGGTCAAAGTAAAAACAATGTTCACTTTCACTTGAAATGTGTTTATTTGCAAATATTCCTACACACGTTATTTTTTGTCTTTTATTATTATTATTTATTACAGTTTATTCATTTTGTATCCTGGCTGTGGTCCCTACCTCATCTCCTCCCAGTTTCACTCTCTCTCCTTCTCCCTCCCCCATGTCCCTCCCCTAGTCCACTGATAGGAGAGGTCCTCCTTTCCTACTATCTGACCCTAGCCTATCAGGTCTCATCAGGACTGTTGATCCTCTTTCTCTGTGTTCTAGTAAGGCCACCTCACCAGGGGGAGGTGATCAAAAAGCAGGCAACCAAGTTCATGCCAACGACTGCCCCTGCTCTCCTTACTAGGGAACCCACATGGAGACTGAGCTGCGCATAGTCCTAAAGAAGCTAAACAAGGAGGACCCTAGGGAAGAGGCTTAGTCCTCATTCAGAAGGGAAAACAGGACAGACATCAGAGGTAGGAGAAGACAAGGAACAGAATAGGAGCCTTCCATGGGGGCCTCTGAAAGACTCTGCCCATCAGGGTATGGAAGCAGATGCTGAGACTCATAACCAAACTTTGGTCAGAGTGCAGGGAATCTTATGGAAGAAGGGTGAGATAGAAAGACCTAGAAGGGACAGGAGCTCCACGAGGAGACGAACAGAGCCAAAAATTCTGGGCACAGCGGGTCTTGCAGAGATTGATGAATCAAACAAGGACCATGCATGGAGAGTACCTAGCCCACTGCTAAGACATAACCCATGGGCAACAGACACTAGTTTTTATATTGCATAGAGGTTTATGACGAAGATGAGAAAACTATTGTCATTGATATTGCATAAGACAGAGATAGACTAATGTGGTCATGTGGCTCCCTTAAAGCTCTGGGGCTATTAAATTATAAAATCTGGGTTCAAGCTGAACAGTGCCAATGCTAAGGCTCCCTCTGCTACTCTTTGCTACACTAGACCTATGTGCAGGGAACAGATACTTTCTTTTTATGATGTGTGGAAGCCTTTTGTGGCATCAAAGCCTGATACAGATGTGATTTTTTTTCCACCCTATTTAAGAAGTGCCCCAAGATCAGTTTTAAAAGACAGTTAGCTGACAATTAGAAAGACAGGAGAAAACAGAATCTGTATTTTTGGTACTCATTAATAAAACCAAGAGAGGATCAAACAATTGGCTTAGAGGGACCATCTAATGGTTGTGACTATGAATACTTAGGAAATGAGAAGGATAAGACAAATGTAATTAAACCATCCATGTATTCCCTTAAACCTAATGAACTCCGCCATAAAGGCACAATTTTTGCTTTGGTATTGAACAATTATGCTGACATGTATGATAATGTCAGTGCTTAATCATGGTTGGCAGTGGCTGTGACATACCAGAAGATTCTAGATTCATCTTCTCTGGAGTACTTGAAGTATAATAATATGTATGATATCTTTGTCTTTTTTTTCTGTTAATTAGTGATAGCTACTTACAACAATGTGATGATCTGAGAGTTGATATATTGTCTGTAAATGTTAGAACTTTGAAAGGCATCGACCATCTGTTAAGAAAAAACATAAAGTTAACCATCAAATTTCAATAATATATTTATACTTCAAGCAGTTAACAGATACAAAAAATAAATCTAGCTTACTTTAGTCTCGAGGATTTTACTGAGGAGGTTACTTTCTAGTGATGTCTCCCTTTCATAATTTCTGTCATATGGAATATTCAGCACTTTAAAGCTACCTTGATAGTAGTAGATCCTGTTTTCTGTGAGATAAAAAAAATGTTCCAAGAACCATTTAAATTAAATGTACTTCATATCAAGACACAGATTGCGCAGTAAGACAAGGTAGTATGTATTATGCTCATTAGATATTGAAAGCCCCTGGTGAGTATTTCTGGATTGACTCAGTAAATAAATGTTATAGAAAGTGGCTTTAAAACCAGTAATAGAAAACAGAGGGAGAATTATGAAGAAAAATAACACCTTTTGTCTTTGTGTTTGTGTGTATGCACATGAATAATTTGTGTATGTGATGTACAAATGTGAATGCATGCTTGTATGTGAGAGTTGGGGTATGCAAGCGCCACTGCAGATGTATGAAAGTCAGAGGGCAATTTCCAGTGTCAGTCCATACCTTCTACAGTGCTTGAAACAGGGTCTCTCTCTGCCCCTCTCGTTTCGCTACAGTGTATTCCTGGCTAAATGGCCAGGCTTCCAAGGATTCTCTTGTATGTTTCCCATCTTTCCGCCTGAGTACTAGGATCACAGATGAGCACTACTAGATCTGTCTTTACCTGGGTTCTGGAGTCTGAAACCCATTCCTAATAAGTAGAGGTTTGTTCCACTGGGAAACCTCACCATCTCTAATAGGGTCATTATTGATACAGAATGAACTATATAGTGTAATGGCCTCTGTTTAGAGTAACCAGTTAACAGACATAGATTTTAAAAGTTGCCATTCATTAAATGTTACTACCAGATGATACTACAGAAAAAATCTTAAGCACACTAATTTTTCAAGAGAAATATAGTGTCACAGTTATTAGATCATTTGCCTAATGTTACACATCTGTTAAGAGCCAATGATAAAAACTCAATCATCTAACTCCAAGGCCTACAATTAATATGTTATATTCCTCAATTTTCACAGATACTAATCTAATTGATATATATCATATCTTATATATAGTATAGATAACGTCAAGAGACATTTGCTATTTTCAAAAGATAATTTCCAGTAAGAGTACTAAAGATCAACAAAATAACTGACAATAAATGCTGGTGCAGATTTAAGGGAAAAGGAACCCTCATTCACTATTGGTGGGAATGAAAATTAGTGCAGTAGCTCTGGAAATCAGAATGAAAAATCCTTTTTGAAAATCTACCATATGACCCAGCTTGACCACTCCTTGGCATATGCCCAAAGGGCTCCACAGACATTTGCTCTGCAATGTTCATTACTGTACTCATGATAGCTGGGAACTGGAAACAACCTAAATGTCCTTCAACAGATGATTAGATAATATAAATGTTTTACATGTGCACAATGAAATATTATTCAGCTCTAGAGAAAAGTGAAATTTTCAGGGAAAGGGATGGACCTAAGAAATATTATATTGGTGAGGTATCCCAGACAGACGAAGATAACAAATGCCACATGTTCTATCTCATCTGAAGTTCCTGGCTCCATATCTTCAGATGTGAGTATACAATATAGAGTAACCGCAGATACCAGACAAGCACAGCTATGACCCCATCAAAGAAGCTTCTTTTTACAAGAAATGGAAGTTATCACGAAAAGCCATGATTGGATAAAATTAAGAATCCAACAGATCACGGAAAGGCCAGCCTGAACGCATACATCCATTTCACAGTTCCTGCATCTGTGGCTCAGAAAACATCGTGGAATAGGGTATAGAAAGGTTGTTAGAGCCAGAATATCAGGAAGTCTGCTGTGAAACAGTCTTAGACATGGCTGCATGCAGGGCCTGCACAAATCTACATCAGATGGGATCTTAGAGCTGAATGGAGAATTGGCCACATGCGTCCATTCCTAAGCCAGAAGCTATCTCCAATGGATAACCATTTCCAAATGAAAATTCAGTTCTCTCCAAGGGAATCTCTCTGGGGAAACAAAACACTCTTAAAGATAGTTCACATGCCCAGCAGTAGATGTCCAACACAAAGTGAACTCAACAGCATTTTGGAAGTTCTTTATTAAGTCAGGACATTTTTGTAAACATATTGACACTTTTCATGTATATTGTGACTCCTGGCTTTGTGCTTTTATGGGGTCCCTGTGTGTGTGAACATGTGTTTCTCTACATTTACACTTCTTGTGCTTTTTGTCTTTAACTCTGTGTCTTGTTTGTTTGTTTGATTGATTTGTCCTACTTTAGTTTGTTTGATTTTTATTTTATTATGATTCCTTAAATGTCCATTGTTTCTAATGTATTTAGTATATATTATATGAAAAATCTTTTACAAGAATGTCAATGAACATGTTAACACGAAGATTTCATGAGTCCCCACCCCTAGACAAGAAGTACAGGCAGCAAACTAATAGTTGAAAGAGGGATAATTAGCCCCTTTATTGCTCATCCAATACACAGTAGTCAACCCTGACACCATAAATGTGATATATATATATATATATCCAAAAATATATATACTCAGCATGTGGTATTTATATATTTGTGTGTATGTGTGTGTGTGTGTAACAATAATAATAAAAGAAAATGAGGCTATATAAAGGTGGGAGACATGGGAAGGGCTGAAAGAAAGCTAGCTGGAAGAGGCTGGAGGAGCAAGGGGAAGGAAGTAAAGTAATAAGATACTATTTTAATAATGTCTAACATTTTAAATCTATTTAAAGGGATTTCTATATTGCCTTTCTTAATAATAAACAAGCTGAAATATTAAAATACCTTGAATTCTCTTCTTCACATACAATAATCATAAAACTTTAATTACAAAGTTAACAAACACTCCACATGGCAGAATAAATTATTTTGCTTTTCTATCAGTTATCTGCTCACTTGTGTTTAACTTGATATTCATTCTTGTACCTGAATGGATGAGGAGTGTTTCCACAGTACAACATTTGTAAATGCTAGTGATACTTTCTTGCAGGACCTGAGGTCCCTAACGCTGCTATAGAGGGGGATAATTCATAGATTGCAATTGCTTCTTTATATATAGCAGTAATAGAAATAAACAGCACAGCAAGGAGAAATCAGTGCAACTGTGTACCAACCTACTGCCAGAAAGTGAACTAAGAGTCCAATCATTAGCCCAAGGGCTGCCAACATTCCAAGCACTCCGAGGATGATTATCCACCGTGGGAAGGATTTGCGGGACACTATGGCTGTTCTGCAAATGAAGGACATGAAAAATATATCATAAAACAGGTGAGGACACTGCAGCCAGTCCTGAAGATACCTGAGAAGCTAGGTTCAGATGGAAGGGGAGGAGGACCTCCCTTAGCAGTGGACTTGGAAAGGGACAGGGAGGAAATGAGAGAAGAAGGGTGGGTTTGGGAGGGAGGGAGGGAGGGAGGGGCTACAGCTGGGATACAAAGTAAATAACCTGTGATTAATATTAAAAAAATAAAAATTAATATAAAAACCATACTGAAACCCAGAACCCCTGCACAGATGTAGCCCAGGGCAGTTCAGAGTCCAATTGGGTTACATAGTAATGGGAAGAGGGACTGCCTCTGACATACTCTGATTGGCCTGCTCTTTGATCACCTCCCTCTGGGGGGGGAGCAGCCTTACCAGGCCATAGTAGAGGACAATGCAGCCACTTTTGATGTGAACTGATAGACTAAGATCAGAAAGGAGAGAAGAACCTCCCCCATCAGTGGACTTAGGGAGTGGCATGCAAGCAGAGGGAGGAGGGAGGGTGTGATTGGGAGGGGAGGAGAGAGGGGCTTATAGGGGGATGCAGAATGAATAAAGTGTAATTGATGAAAAATTTAAAAAAAAAAGAAAATATGCCTGAGTGAAAAATAGGAAGAAAATAAAACAACAAAGCCCCCCTCTCCCAAAAAAAAGAAGAAAAAAAAAACCATACTGATTTCTCAGGTATGTACTACTTTACTCTGTTGCCTGTAAAATGCCCACATTTAGGTGCAGAAATATTAGAAAATGACAAAGAAAAGAAGGGAAAAGTTTAACAAGATGGCCCAGTGGGTAAAAAGTACTTGCTGATGAGCACCATGAACCCACATGGTGAAAGGAGATAACTGAGTCCTGTCATTTGTTCTCTAATGTTCACTTATGTACCATGGTGTGAACACATAAGCCAGTGTGCATGTGCTCACATGTGTGTGCATACACACACACACACACTAATAAGTGAAATGTAATAAAAATCTTAAATAAAAAATAGAGGAAAGAGAAAAGATAAAAAGTGCTTCCCTTGACTAGGGAATGGGCATAGGAGGAAAAGCTGGAGGGAGGGGAGGACTGGGAGGAGATGAGGGAAGGGGTTGCAGTGGGGATACAAAAGTGAATAAATTGTAATAAATATATAAATAAAATTAAATTTAAAAATGAACAGTTCTTCTTCCCTTAGAAGTCTACACTATGAAATCGTCTTTCTTTTCCCATATCTATACTGTAAAAGCATTTTTCCAGAATATGCTTGCTGCTGTCATGCCTACTGTTTGGGGGATCTAGTTCTTTCCCATTATCAATGGAAAGAAATAGAGTTAGTATCAGTCAGGAAAGATCTCAGACAGGAGGGGAGGAGTTTTTAATGGCTAAGACTATCTAAACACTTTGAAATATGATCACTCTCCAACATTATTACCACATTCACAATACACACGAAGATATCAAGTCCTATACTGGTGAGAGCTGTGTCTGTCCCTATTATTCACTTATTGTTGTGGTGTAAATAGATCTTTTCTATAAGAGCATGTGGCAAGAGATCTAAAAGCTATGTATTATGTTTTATAGCAAACTATGTAGCTGAAAGATTTGGACTAAATTGAGATTAGAATCTGCAGGAATTTATCAAAAAAAAGTCTGGGCAGACAGTCTAGGGAGAAGGAAAACAACATGAGATGCTCAAAGAATAACTGGTGGTTGGTGGTATGTTTTTGTACCACACTGAGTGTTGAATCTGGCTCTCAAAGAGATAATGTGGGTTCAGAGCATGTCAAACAACTCGAGGTTCTGTGGACAAACCACAGTCTAACTCCATGCCCTTGTTATGCCCTCAGTTATTTTGCCTGATATATTCCCCTCGTCTTCTCCCAGTGATCTGTCACTCAAACATCATCTTTTTATTTTAACATCTTCTCTTCCCTGGCATCTTCTATCATGGCCAACCCTATTATGGTCCTACATTGAGAATACATTTAATTTTTACATGTCATCATTTTCCTTCTCATCATTAGCATTCTGTGGCCTAGGGCTGCATCGTTGTGTATTGCTTTTTATACTCTGACCATGGTCTGGAACCTAGCATCACAGATACTTGTAGAGCAAGTAGATGAATGAAAACAGGCAGATCAGCAACTGCCTCTTGGAGGATACAGTGAGCAAAGGGATTCAGACCGTTTACGACTTGTATCTTTATCCTCTCAAAGCTACGAACATGGAAGCTTACAGTGCTTAGGAAGAAAAACGCTGGCAAGCAGCACATATGACCACAACTGAAAAAAGATAAACATGACAGGTAAGGACAACCAGAATTGAAACTATTATAAATGGTTGGGATGGAACAATGGGAGCCTCTGGGATGATGTGAAGAAGGGAAAGAAAAATAAAGAATTTGAGAAGGTTTACAGACTGAAAATAGTTGCCAGAACTTGGGAATTACATTAAGAAAGGGGAAGGACTATGTTTTTTTTTAATTTTTTATTAATTACACTTTATTCATTTTGTATCCCCCCATAGGCCTCTCCCTCCTCCCCTCCCGATCCCGATCCCACCCTTCCTCCCCTTTCTGCATGCATGCCACTCCCCAAGTCCACTGATAGGGGAGGTTCTCCTCTCCTTTCTGATCTTAGGGGAAGGACTATGTTTTAAATGGGAGTGCAAAATTAAGCCTACGGGAGATCATTTGAGGATTTAAAAAAAAAAAAAATCAGTCTTCAAACCTGGGAGTTGAAGGACTTAGAGAATTCCAGCCCACAGCAGACATGCGTTGCTGATGACTGACTAAAGAACCGCATGATAGGAACTGGGCAAGCAATCACATGCAGAAAGAATAGAGACTCTCAAATTGGATTGGTCTGTGAGAGGGTTTTAAAGCTTCACAAAATTAGAATTTCTCTTTCCAAGGTAAAATATTTGTTTCCAGTCTAACAGTGATCACGTTGTCATAAGCTTTTCGTGTGTCTCCTGAGCTTTCCGTTCTAAGAGCTTGGTGGCTCTTAAAGCAGTTAAGTCTTCAGCCTGCTTACTGACCGCTTACTCAGCTCAGAGCTCTCAGCTCCAGCTCTGTGTTTCCCACTGAAGGGTCCCTAGCCTCACCCCTCAACCTTTGCTTGTCTGTCTTCCTTGAACATTTACAAATTATTATTGTTCTAATTATATCTTAATTGCAGATTGTTTATGTTTCTGCTTCTGATTAGCCTTGTTTAGAAACTTAGTTCAGAACATGTTTTTTGTACACTAAAGAGATATTTAAATTTTCTATCTCGTTTTGTATATATAACTTACACTCTAATAAAAGCACAAAATATTTACTTCTATTAAACCTTTGACAAACAAAATTTCTTAGTGTTAATTTAGCCTTTGGTTTGAAGGAAAATATTAAAACAGGTTTCTTCTTATTGATATCATTCATTGAAATTACCACAAGATACAGGATTTTGTATTTCATTCCTACCCATGTCCCACTGTGATTGTTTCAAGTCACTGTTCAGATATTTTTTTCTGAGTTTTAGCTGTCTTTTGCAATCATCTAAAGGCATTACAGACTATAATCTAGCCTAGGTGATTAAATAAGTGCTACCAAACACAAGAAAACTTCACAGGCACAAAAGAAAAATCATCCCAGTGTTAACCAGCTTCTGATATTTGGCCATATATTCTTTAGGAAAATCTCATAAGAGATAATTTCAGATGATATGGAATACAATACATATTTGCCATGAACTATTGAGCATGAACTTCTCACTGTCATGTTCACAAAGCTCTAAAACAGATTGTTCTGGATTTTTTTCTATTCTATAGCCTGTGCCTAAAGCTAAGAAAACATTGAAAATGATGACATTTGGTTTTAAAATGTACTTCTACATCTGATGCTGTTTTCAGTGCATGCAACCATTCATCATTCGAGCACCTACATGCAACCCAAAGTTCATCAGACCTCCTTAAAGCCACCAGCACAATCAACCACATTTCCTAATCCTTCCAAGGTCAATAATGTCCTTGACACAGTGTCTTACACTGAGAAGCTGAGTACCTTATTAGGGTGTGAGCCAGCCTAGGTAAATCAAAATTCTTGAAACAGTGGTTTAATCCTGTTACTTTTTTCTTAACTTAGGACTTCACACAGGTGTAAACTAGTAATGGAGAAAGAATGAAATGCCCCATAAATCAACTCTATCATCCACCCAGAATAAAGGTGATAACTATTTACAAAAACAAACAAAAAATCCAATCATTCTGGATTTTTTAAACTTAAATTTGGTTGATGATGCCCCTTTTATTGATATGTCAGAGATAATGAAAAATGATAAAAATTAATGTCATGAATAAAATAACATCTTTAATACAAAACAAAAGCACACAATATTTTTTTAAATCAGGAAATATGATCTTAGTATACTCTATCACAATTATTATATCCATTCTAACAATACATTTAGAATTACATTGGATGTTATCAGTATAGATATGATGTTGGGCTGATTTTACCTAAATATATAAATTCAATAACATACTTCAGAAAAAATATTAATGCAAGATATACATTTACATCTTTACAGAGAATATCCACGTAGTAATAGTACTGTGAAACCCAAGATATTTATGAATGTATGGTAGAAGGCATGAACTAGTCCACAAATACAGAGTCCATGGTCATCATCATTACTAGCTTCTATTTCATATTTAAATCACAAGAAAATAAAATGTCACCGCTATTGCCTCTTTACTAGACAGTAGTCACACAGTCACCCCATTTTTCATTCACGGGGTGCCCCTTTTTGAAGCAGCCGTCAAACCAGCGCTTAGCACCTTAGATTGCGTGTTTGCTACAATGTGTCTCCATGCTGCAATTTCAAAAAGCTGTCGAATCACTTTATATTCTCCACCTAAATATAATTATGCTGCCACAGTCCTTATGGTGAGTCTCAAATGGAGCAGACAGTAAAATTCTACTTTGTCAGAGTTGCAGGCAGGCAAATTACTACTTACCTATTCATAATGTGCTGACACAGTGGTTGCTGGCGTTAATATAGAGGGAACCTCTGCACTCCTTGCGTGTTGATAGTGGTTCTCAGGTAAATGTGCTAGCTACGAGGACACTTGAGACTTTAAGGGCTGGGTGCAATAGCAGAAAGTCATTTGAAAGAAACTTGTTTAACGGGTGTGGTAACAACTGGGGATCTTCAGCTTAAAGGAAATAACAAAGATTGTGTTTGGATTGAATACTTAGAATAAAATCAACGGGTATAACCTGGCCATCAGAAAGACCCACCCAAAAACTCCCACCACGCGTTGGTGAGTCAGTGTTCTGACTCAGGAACTAACCATTTTTTCAGCACAGACTCTCCCCAGAGTAACTCACAAGCTCACTGAAACATTCTAACAAATCGTTTAGCTATAAATCATCTTTTTTTGTTTCTTTAGGATAAAATGATCCTAAGGAGTATAAGTAATTTGAAATGCACTTAATTTAAAGAGTCTCATAGAAATAAGTGAGTTCTTTTGTGGAGATGAAATGGCAGGTGAAAGGTTAGTTTTAGAGTAGCTAAACATTTCACTCTTGTGATTCCTTGTATAGAAAATGGAATGAACTAATTAGGCAGCTGAGAGATGTTTTAGCAAATGAACGCATATTAGGTTTTTTCAGTGACACAAAAAGTTCTTATAAAAGTAAAGCTCTATTACAAATAAAGCTGCTACAAACATGGTTGAGCAAATGTCCTTGTGTTCTTGAGCATCTTTTGGATATATGCCTAGGAGTGGTATAGTTGGATCTTGAGAATGCGCTATTCTTAATTGTCTGAGAAAGCGCCGGATTGATTTCAAAGTGATTGTACAAGTTTACATTCCCACCAGCAATGGAGGAGGGTTCCCCTCTCTCCACAACCTCTCCAGCATGTGTTGTCACTTGAGTTATTCATCTTAGCCATTCTGATGGGTGTCAGGTGAAATCTCAGGGTCATTTTGATTCACATTTCCCTGATGACTAAGGATGTTGAACATTTCTTTAAGTGTTTCTCTGCCATTCGATATTCCTCTACAGAGAATTC
Organism: Meriones unguiculatus; assembly: GCF_030254825.1. NCBI lineage: Eukaryota > Metazoa > Chordata > Mammalia > Rodentia > Muridae > Meriones > Meriones unguiculatus. Next base: position 160,386,008 of record NC_083351.1, read on the forward strand.
TCTGTTTAGCTCTGTACCCCATCTTTTAATTGGATTACTTGATTTGTTGCTGTTTAACTTTTTGAGTTCTTTATATTTCCTGGATATTAGGCCTCTGTCAAATAGAGGGTTGATGACGATTCTTTCCCAATCTGTAGGCAGTCGTTTTGTTTTGATGACAGTGTCATTTGCTTTACAGAAGCTTTTCAGTTTCATGAGGTCCCATTTGCAATAGCCAGAAGCTGGAAACTGCCCAAATGCCCTTCAGTTGAGGAATGGATACAGAAATTGTGGTACATCTACACAATGGAATATTACTCAGTGATAAAAACAAGGAAATCATGAAATTTGCAGGTAAATGGTAAGGACTGGAAAAGATCATCCTGAGTAAGGTATCCCAGAAGCAGAAAGACACACAGGGTATATACTCACTCATAAGTGGATACTAGACATATAATATAAGATAAACAAACTAAAATCTGTACACCTAAGGAAGCTAATCAGGAAGGAGGACTCTGGCTAAGATGCTCAATCCCCATTCAGAAAGGCAAAGAAGATGGACATCAGAGGAGGGAGAAAACAGGGAACAGGACAGGAGCATACCACAGAGGGCCTCTGAAAGGCTCTACCTGACAGGGTATTGAGGTAGATATTGAGACTCATAGCCAAACTTGGGGAGAGTACAGGGAATCTTATGACAGAAGTGGAGATAGTAAGACCTGGAGAGGACAGGAGCTCCACAAAGACAACGACAGATCCTAAAATTCTGGGCACAGGCGTTTTTTTCTGAAACTGATACTCCATCCAAGGACCACTCATAGAGATGGCCTGGAACCCCTGCACAGAGGTAGCCTATGGCAGTTCAGTATTCAAGTAGGCTCCATAGTAAATGAGGACTGGGACTGATTGACCTGCTGACATGAACTGATTGGCCTTTTCTTTGATCACCTCCCCCTAAGGTGGGAACAGCCTTACCAGTCTGCAGAAGAAGACAATGCAGCCACTCCTGAGGAGACCTAATAGACTAGGGTCAGAGGAAAGGGGAAGAGGGCCTCCCTTTTCAGTGGACTGGAAGAGGGACACGGTGGGGAAGAAGGAGGGTGAGATTGAGAGGGGAGAAGGGAGGGAGTACAGGGGGGATACAAAGTAAATAAACTGTAATTAATAAAAATAAAAATAATTTAAAAAGTAAAGCTCCCGGGACCATTGGTTATTTGTAGTACAAATATCTTGATTCTTATGCTTATTGTTGATGTCTTGAAGAATACATTTCTCTATCTTCTCATTAAGCTAATATTTTACATGCTTCCTAGAGTTTCATATTGTTTCCAGAAATAGGAATATAACCTTATACACTAATGGGAAAGACCAATAAATATAAACTAGTGAATGTATAACTTAATAAGAGATATTTAACAATGCTAGAATGAAAATAAAGCAAGATGGTTGACTCAAAAGTGATAACTGAAGTGGGGTGGGATGGCCATAGTCATATGAACTTGGAAGATGAAGCTTTGAGCAAAGACCAGAATAATAGTGTAACAGCTGGCATTTGTTGTCCTATACTTATATATGACATTTTTATTTAAAAAAAAGTTAATGGCTAGGGTGGGATTGAGAAGGAATGAGGGAGAGGGCTACAGCTGGGATACAAAGTTAATAAACTATAATATAAAAAATAAATAACTAAAAAAGTTAATAGCTGTGGCAACAGTTTAATTAGTAACATGCTTGCAATAGGAGCATTAGAACCTGAGGTTCAGTCTCCAGAATCCACATAAAATCCAGGAAGAGCAGCATGCTTGTCCTCAACAGGACCGTGCTTGGGAAACAGTTGTATCAACTGAGAATGCTTGTCAAAATGCAGCGTATATATTGTTTTGGTTTTGGCTTTTTGTTGTTGTTTTGTTTGGGGGAACAAGGTTTCTCTGTGTAGTTTTGGCAGTCCTGGAACTTGCTTTGTAGATCAGACCTCATCGAATTTGTAGAGATCTGCCTCCCTCTGCCTGCCAAGGGCTGGGATTAAGGACATGTGCCACCAACTACCCAGCTTGTTTTGGTCTTAACAATGACAGATTGATTTAACTTCAGCCATTTCTCAGTCTTTTTTTTTTTTTCAAGATAGAGTTTCTCTGTATAGCCTTGTCTGTCCTGGACTAATTTTGCAGCCCAGGCTTTGAACTCACAGAGATTCACCTCTGGCTTGCAGAGCTGTGGGATTACAGGCATGAGCCACCACGCCTAGCTTCTTGGTCTTTCTTGAATGGCATTTTCCTGCTGTATTAATTTTATTCAGGATTCATAATTCTACCCAAATATCCATATATAAAATAAAACCAGACACACTAAACCTATTAGAAGAAAAAGTGAGGAAGAGCCTTGAACTCATTGGCACAGGAGACAACTTCCTGAACAGAACACCAACAGCACAGACTCTAAGATCAACAACCAATAAATGGAACCTCATGAACAACCAATAAATGGAACCTCATGAAGCTGAAAAGCCTCTGTAAAGCAAAGGACACTGTAGTTAGAATAAAGAGACAACCTACAGATTGGGAAAGGATCTTCACCAACCCTATATCTGACAGAGGGCTAATATCCAGAATATATAAAGAACTTAAGAAGTTAAACAGCAACAAACCAAGTAATCCAATTTAAAAATGGGATACAAAGCTAAACAAAGAATTCTCAATAGAGAAATATCGAATGGCAGGAAAACACTTAAATGTTGAACGTCCTTAGTCATCAAGGCAATGCAAATCAAAACAACCCTGAGATTTCACCTTACACCTATCAGAATGGCTAAGATAAAAAAAAAAAAAAACCTCAAGTGACAACACATGCTGGAGAAGAAGTGGAAAAAGGGAACCCTCCTCCATTGCTGGTGGGAATGTAAACTTGTACAACCACTTTAGAAATCAATCTGGTGCTTTCTTGGGAAATTGGGAACAGTGCTACCTCAAGATCCAGCTATATCACTCCAAAATATGCTCAAGTATACAACAAGGACATTTCCTCAACCATGTTTGTAGCAGCTTTATTCGTAATAGCCAGAACCTGGAAACAACCCAGATGTCCCTCAACAGAAACTGTGGTACATCTACACAATGGAATACTACTCAGCAATTAAAAACAAGGAAATCATGAAATTTGCAGGCAAATGGTGGGAACTAGAAAAGATCATACTGAGTGAGATATCCGAGAAGCAGAAAGGCACACCTGGTATATACTCACTTATAAGTGGATATTAGACATATAATATAAGATAGTCATACTAAAAATATGTACACCTATAGAAGCTAAGCAAGAAGGAAGACCCTGGGTAAGATGCTCAATCCTCATACAGAAAGGCAAATGGGATACACATCAGAAGAGAGAGAAAACAGGCAACAGGTCAGGAGCCTACCACAGATGGCCTTGAGAGACGCTACCCAGCAGGATATTAAAGCAGATGCTGAGACTCATAACCAAATTTTGGGCAGAGTGCAGGAAATCTTATGAAAGAAGGGGCAGATAGAAAGACCCAGAGAGAACAGGAGCTCCACAAGATAGCAACAGAACCAAAAAAAATCTGGGCACAGGGATCTTTTCTAATACTGATACTCCAACCAAGTACCATTCATGGAGATAACCTAGAACTCCTGCACAGATGAAGCCCATGGCAGCATAGTATTCAAGTGGATTCCCTAGTAATGGGGACAAGGGCTGTCTCTGACATGAAATCAGTGGCTGGCTCTTTGATCACCTCTCCCTGAGGTGTGGGCAGCCTTACTGGGCCACCAATGCAACCAGTCCTGATGAGACCTATAGACTAGGGGCTGAGGGAAGGGGAGGAGGACATCCCCTATCAGTGGACTAGGGGAGGGGCATGAGAGGCGAAGAAGGAGGAAGGGTGGGATTAGGAAGGGATGAGGGGCTACAGCTGGGATACAAAGTGAATAAATTGTAACAAATTTTAAAAAAGTTTTTAAAAAGTCACCCTCAGCCATGTGATGAGTTTGAGAATAGCCAAGGCTACATGAGACCCAATCTAGAAAGAAAGAAAGAAAGAGAGAGAGAGAGAGAGAGAGAGAGAGAGAGAGAGAGAGGGAGGGAGGGAGGGAGGGAGGGAGAGAGAGAAAGAGAAAGAAAGAAAGAAAGAAAGAAAGAAAGAAAGAAAGAAAGAAAGAAAGAAAGAAAGAAAGAAAGAAAGAAAGAAATCAAAGATTTTGTAAGAATGTAGAGAAATGCATTCTCTCATCAACTGAGACAGCATCTTCTAAGGGTAGTTCACAGATCTAAAATTAAAAAATGATGTGTCCATAACCAAGGGACTATCTATCCTAGAACATATACTCAAACATAAATACAGGAAGAACTTTGTTACAAAATCCTTAATCGCAACAAGTGGAAACAAATTATCCAAAGAATAATAGTCAAATGAATCCTGTTATCTTAGCACATGAAACATTATTCAATGTTAAAGGAAATGAGGTTATAGTGGGTCTAATGAGTTAATACATTCATCTTCAGTTCTAAGGTCCCCTTTGGTATAGCAGGAACTGGGGCTCTAAAACATACATCTCCCACAGTCCCTGTCAGTTAGGATTCTGGATACAAGTTAGGTTTCTTCCTTATTAAATGAAGCAACCTAGGGGCCTTCCGATGTACAAGTGAGACTGCTGTGATGCTCTAGCAACAGGCCAATGGCATGCGATGCCTTCCGAAGCAATGCACACAACTTGCTCTCCATTTTCCTGGAGCAGTCTGTGAATATAAGGAAGCTGCAGTGCTGACGGTATTGTTACTTGATCTCATCTCTTGGGTTCTGCAATAGCTTCCTATGGGAGTCACTTCTCTACTGATCTGTGAATCATCACCGGGACTTAGTCCAGACCCTCTGTCTCCAGACTTCCAAGAAGCTTTGAAAATGTTTTCAGAGTTCTTTCTGCTTAGCACGTCTTTCCTGGTTTGAACAGTCTCTTTCTCTCTCTCTCTCTCTCTCTCTCTCTCTCTCTCTCTCTCTCTCTCTCCCTTTGTGTGGTGTGTGTGTGTGTGTGTGTGTGTGTGTGTGTGTGAACTGAGTAAATATATTGTGCTTTACATATTTACTTAAAATACTACATATGGGGTAGTTGAGTAAAATAACATAGCATAGTACTGTTAAAGGTTTTTTAAAAAGGAAATAATACGGTTATTTATAAATGGATTCCAATATTTATAAAAGTTTAAAAAGAATCTATGTGAAAAGATCTGGAAGGGTTCATCATGTGGGGTTCACTGTCAAGGATAAGGAAATAAATCGGAATTAGGAAGGATCTTAATAGATTTATTTTCTTCATAATAATAGTGTATTCATATATTCCTTATGTGGTGGGTTTTTTAATTAATTAAATCAGTTATTCTTAAAAAAAATAAAAGGATATCTTCATAAATCCATGGAGAAAAAAAGTTAGAGTTGTGGATGAAATATAAATTTTTGGAAAGTCAATGTCAAATTAACTAAAAAATCCTGACATTGTTGTAGAGACTTTTAGAGTGAGATGGTCGCTTGGTGACTGTAGGCACATTTTCTTTAAAAGGAAGCCAGAAAACTGTAGGGCATTGCTTGCACACACCTTTGCCCCCAGAACTTGAGAGGCAGAGGCAGGCAGATCTCTGTGAGTTCGAGGCCAGCCTGTTCTACAAAGTGAGTTCCAGGATAGCCAGGATTGTTCCATGGAGAAACCCTGTCTTGAAAAACAAACAAACAAGCAAACAAAAACCATTTATAGTACCTCACCTGTTCTTTAGTTTTCACTGTTTGTACTTGGTCTGTTTCATCAAATGGAGAACAAGTTTTCCATCATTAAATCTTGGTTTGGGTAATGTGATAGATAAGTTAGAAAACATAAACCTAGGACCCAGGATCTAAATATATGTTACACACTGCATATAAATCTAAAAATTTGATGCTATGATTCACCAGTGAATGAAGTGTGAGGCTTGTCTTCCTAGGGCTGAGTTACCTCCATCAGTATAATTTTTCCAGTTCCATCCATAATTCATAATTATGCAAACATCCTAATTTTTCTTCACAATATATTAAACACTATTGTGTGTAGCGACCATGTTTTCCTCATCCTCTCACGTAGTCTGTTTCCATGCTTAGCTGTTGTGAATAGAGCACCAATGAACATGGATGATAACATATCCTTGTAGTAACACATGTAATTCTTTGGGTATATATGCAAAAGTAGCACAGTTAGGTGCATGGAAGATCTGTTTCTAGTTTTCTATGGAATTGCCACACTGGTTTGCACAGTGACGTTATCAATTTACATTCCCAAGAGCACTGCATGATGGCTCTGTTCCTCACATAATGCCAATATTCTTTGTCTCTGTCTTATTAGTCTAACTCATTCTGAATACAACTTGAAATCTCAAAGTTGTACTTTTTTATTTTCTTGGAGGGTAAAAACGGTGAACACCTTTTAAAACATTTATTAGCCATTTATATGTATTTCTTCTGAGAATTCTCTCTTTCAGTTTTTTTTCTATTTTTTTTTTCAATGCAGTTTATTCAGGAACCTTGAACAATCATCTGACCCTGGGGAAAGCCAGCCCACAGCTTAAATAGCCGCTGGGTAGCCAACCCAGGCGTGCCACGTGGGCAATGCAGATAGGTCCACATACATGGAAGCAAGCCAGATCCTCAGCCTTAGCCAAATGTGGAATTGTTCATGACAGAGAGCACTCACCATCAGGAAGGTGGAAGGCAGAAACCAGCTCCATCTTTAAGGCACAGCATTCCGCAGCTCTCTACAGTTCCCCCTTTTTGTTTTAGACGCATCAGGCAAGAGTAGAGGTCTGATCTCTGATATTAGAAATAAATTGGGACTTTGTACCGATGTTCATTTCTCTCTTTCAGTTTTATATCCACTTTTTAATCGGGTTGTCTGTTCTTATCATGTTAAGGTTTTTGTTTTGGATTTTTTTTTCAGTTTCTTGTTTAGTCTAGACACTAATCCTCTGTCAAATGTGTAGCTGCCATTTTTTCCCCATTCCCCAGGCAGCCTCTTCAGTAAATCAACAATTACCTTGTTGCTGAAGCTTTTTTTTCCTGCTTGTTTTTTGGCTTCTTTTTATGGGGAACTGGAGTCCTATTCAGAATTCTTTCTTGAGCTTATATCCTCAACTGTATTTCCTACTTTTTCTTCTAGAAATAAATAATGGTTCTGAGAAGATTTCATGGATAAGAGTGTTTGCAGGGCTCCCTGAGCCCAGATTTTTTACTCTGTTGGGTCCTGCAGAGACTGATGAATCAACCAAGGACCATGCATGTAGAAGACCTAGACCCCCTGCTCAGATGCAGCCTGTGGGCAGCTTTGTCTCCATATGGGTTTCCTAGTAAGAGGAGCAGGGGCTGTCTTTGACATGGACTCAGTGGTCAGCTCTCTGTCACCTCTCCCTGGCAAGATGGCCTAACTAGGCCATAGAGAAAAAGGATCCAGACAGTCCTGATGAGATCTGATGGGCTAGGGTCAGATAGTAAGGGAAGAGGACCTCCCCTATCAATCAATCAACTAGAAGGAGGACATAGGGAAAGGGGAAAGGCAGGGAGAGTAAAACTGGGAGGAGATGAGGAGGGGGCTACAACCAGGATATAAAGTGAATAAGTAAATAAAAAAAAAATCCCTGGAAAGATTTAACATTTGAGTTTCTACTGTGTTTATTCTCAATTTCATGAACTAAACAATTGAATAATATGGAATAAAATTGAAAATAGCATACTAACTGATGGACAGAAAATAACCACGACCCCAACAGTTACTTCCAAGATTGCCATCACTGCAAGGAAAATAAGGACCACCTATGGAGGCCAAGATTTCTGGGAGGGAGGATGCACCAAGTCTATGAAAAAGATGGTTCAGATTAGCTGCTAGATGTTCCAAATCTATCTGGCTTTCAAACAGTTCAAACATGATTTATAATTTATGTATTAATAACTCTTACTTTTCAGCTCAGAGGATTCAAATGTTTCAAAGAAGAAACTTTCTAAAAATGTTCATTCTTTTGAAAAAAAAAAAGAGATGTTAACATTGTGTTAGTTAATGAGGCTACCACTGAACAAATATTCAAAATTAAACATAGCTTCTGTTCTCACGTTACTGAGACAAAACAAACAAAAAGGACAACTTTTTAAAAACCAAAAGTGTATTAAAAAATATTAGACGTGGTTTTATTATATTTTTGTAAATAATGTGTACATCGTGAACATGGATATATTAAGATTTGTACATAATTAAACCCATCATATTACATCATTAACAGGTTTAATGAATGCAGAAGAAAGCACTGTGCTGTCAACACCAATAATCCTGGTGCTATGAAACTGTGATTGATAGATAATTTTCTTTATCTTTCTGCAACTGGATGCTTTTAACTTTTCGCAACAAATGTCAGTTATCTGTCTAGTATAAGATGATAATTAGTTAAAATTTTTAATGAAAACCAAGCAATCAGGTGAAAAAGAAATATACCAACTTAACACCATGAAGCTAGACTCATTTAGGTCTGTAACTAGGTTTTTGAAGCTATACCCAACCTAGTCTATATGAAGTTTGAACATTATCTTTCTAATCTTGCAAGGTATAATGCCATATGATTACCTGTTTGAAGGAAGAACACACATACACATCGTCAATTAAAATTTAATATTACTACAACTGTTTCTTCAGTCTGCATCACTGTATATAAACCTTTAAAACACAGTTGTGGCTGGGACATAGCCAGCAGATTAGCTATTCCCCGTGAATACATGGATGTTTTTGTTCTCATTAAAATTAACTGTTAGGCAGATACTGTTTTATTAGGTAGCCCTTTCATTTGCTTCGCTTTTTCAACATCACCTTGCTCATAACTGTACAACTCCACCTAGTTTTATTTCCTCTTCACATATTCTCCATAACTAATCCTTCTTCCTTGTACCTGCCTCTTTTGACGACTTGTTAATCAACATTTCCCAGAAACAACCTTATTTGCAAAATCTTGCCTAAGAAAGTCCATACTTAAGAAACATCCTGTGTATGCTCTCACCTGGGAACTCAGCTAATGAATCTCATTCTCAAAAGGAAAATGGGTACTCAGGCCTACGTTTCCTTATAGGGTTTCAACTCTATTAGTAGTTGATAACACGCCATTCCTGATGATTGTAAAAAAGGTTACAGTCAGAGTAAGGTCTCACGTTTGTTTTGGATTATCCTGCTAACTTAGGGAGCAGCTTGGTTTTTCTAGGGTGTGGTTATCATTCTGAAGGACACAAATATAGTACAACCTAAATAAAGATGCTGACTTGGTGAAATGGCTTCTGTAAAGATAACTACTACTACTTTAAAGTTTATGAGAGGATGGTCTCTGAAAACCAGTTCTGGACAATCTGGAAAATTATGAAGAATCCATATTGCTATCTACAGAGTCATATAAGAGTTTGACTCTCCTACTGTCGAAAACAACAAAGGAAATTCTTTTATGGTGATTTCATAATCTAACCTTTCCTCCAGTAACTGTGATACTGGTAATCTAGAAGTTGACTGTTTTGAATATTGCTAAATATAATGTTGTGTTAATAAAGGCCTATGCAGGAAATTATTTCTGTCTAACAAATTCATTTCTCATCAAATTTGTTAGAGATGAGGCCTCATGTTGCATAAACTAGCCTCAAGCTACCTGAGTATTTAAGGATGAGCTTGAATTTCTAATCCTATTGCCAGTACCACCTGGTTCTGGAATTAGAGACGTGCACTTCCACACCAGAATTATGTGGTTTGGGGGATAGAGCCCAAAGGTTTGTGCTTTCCAAGCAAGAACCCTGCAACTGAACTACTTCTCTAGCCAGTATGATTGCTTTTAAAAGGAACTTATATTTCAGGATGAAGATTTAACAAAGATTTATTTTTAATTAACTTTCAACAAATTTAAACATTTTCAAGTATTAAACTAAGCTTAGGATCGCCTCACTTTGAAACTGAACCTATTTTAAGAGTTCTTTGTTATTCTGGCCTAATCAGCCATTGGCCTCACTCACCTTGCAAAGCCTACACAGTTTTTTAAATTAATATAATTATAATATTCACAACACTGAAATATCACCCTCACATCCTATGATTCTACGCTCAGACTCAATGGAAAGTAACACTTTTTAAGTTAGCTTTACTCTTATATTCAGGGACTGCTTTCGTACTTAAACTGCACAGCACACAAAAATATAGTTTAACATTTATAAAAAATTTATTTACAAACTACCCAAATTAGTTGCACCTGAATCTGTTATATAGTCTTCGAGCAATTCTGAATTTCACACAGGTAAACATTTGTCTGCAGAGAACTTTTAGTCATTGGGATAAAATTTTTAAATAAAGAGCCCAGAAGCACAGTAATTGGCTGAACGAGTAGCTTCCAGAGAAACACCAGCCTCCTGCCTGCTGCTGATTTGGTATCTGTAGTGTAAAAATACGTTTGTTAGTAAAGATGATACTCACTCATCCTTTGAACTGTGTGTGTGTGCATGGTGAATGTGTGTGTGTGTGTGTGCATGGGTGTACAGACTTTTGCACTTGTGTGTGGTTGCAGAGACTACAGCAAGATGTTAGGCGTCTTCTGCTATTGCTCTCTGCTTTATTATCCTGAGATTTCAGCTAGGCTCCAGTATCTCCTTGATTCTGTCCCCTAATTCTGGGGTTTTCGGAAGGCACGGCCAACATCCATAACTTTACATAGGTGCTGGAGGTTGGAACTCGGGTCCTCGGGATTCCAGAGCAAGCGTTCTTACCCACCAAGTCACCTTCCTTCCCAACCCTGAGAAAGGTTTTTGTATTATAAAATGTGAAACTAGGCCTGGTGGTGCAAGTTTGTGATCTCAGCCCTTGAAGAGGCTGAGGAGATTATGAGTCAGGGCTGAAATAAACTACAGAGTAAAGCACTGTCTCTCAAAAACGGAAAACAAAACAAAAGGGTTTTTAATTATACCGAATTATTTTTTATCAGTTAATTTATTCTTTATTCACTTTACATCTTGGTTGTAGCCCCATCCCTCCTTCCCTCTCAGTCCTATCCTCCCTCCCCCTCCCTCCCTCCCCTTTTCCTCGGAAAGGGGGAGCTCCCTTTCCCATCATCCCAACTCATCAAGTTGCATCAGGACTGAGCTTGCCCTCTTCCCCTGTGGCCTGGCAATTGTACAAAGTTATAGTGTTGTTAGGAGTGAGTAAGAAAAGAAATGTCATACCTAAGTCCATTATTGTTTCAGCTCAATTTTAAATTTATATTACCCTGAATCTACAGATAAATTAGAGGATAATTGATTCACAAAAATGAAGATCAATTGTACAAATTTGGTCTATGACTCTAATTTTCCTTATTTTTGTTCTCAATAGTGATTTAATTTAAGTATCCAAGTTGGTCATACACTTGTTTTCTCAAATTTAGTCTCACATCTTTAATTTTTTACTGTAAATGACATAGTTGTTTAAATTCCATGTTGTCTTATGGTTGTTATTTAGAAATGTAATATAATTTAATTGATATATTAAAGAGTATTGATTTAATTTGTTTTAATCTTCATGAATATGTATATGTGTGTGCATAAGTTCATGTGGGGTTTCTTTTTGAGGCAAGTTTTCACCAGCTGGCCTTCAATTCGTAATCCTCCTGCCTCAGGCTCCCAAGTGCTGGAATTATATATAAGGTCTGTGCTACCTTTCTTGGCTGAATATTCTTTTGGATTTTAAACACAAAAGCATCACTTTCATTTCCAAATAAAAGTGGTGTTATTATTTCCTTTGACCTATTTCAGTTTCTCATTTTGCTTTATTTGGTGTGCTAGTTTCTCCTCATGACTGGAGCATTATCACACTGAACAGCATAATGATAATGGTGTTTTTTTAATTCTGTGATTTGAAAAAATTATTTAGTTATTTCCTCAAAAAGTAAGATGTTTTGTCAATTTAAAAAACTAATTCTTTTCTTTTTTATTGGATGACTTTTTATAATAGCTGAAATTTATTATTAAAATTCAAGTTTCATCTTTCTTTATTCAAATAATCCTGATATTTTTCTACCTCTAGCTTTCACACTACTATGTAAATTAAAGTGACATTTAAATATTCAAACAGCCTTGCATTTATAGAACATCGTCAACTTGATGGCAGCTAACACAGGCTGTTTGTCAGGAGGCTTCATGTGCTAATATTTTGCATAGCATTTTTTTACATCTATGCATGTAGGAGAAAACAACATACTTCCTCCATCTCACTGTCGTTACATCTTATACTTGAGGCGATTTCATTCTCATAAAATTAGTTGGGAAGTAGTTATTTCATGGTAAGTAATTGTCTGAGGCTGCATTTAAAGTGAACATACTTTTAGGGCAGTAAATACTCATTGTTAAAGCAACACAACCATGACCATGAAAAGGGCTACCTCTCCCTCAAGCATCAGTATTTGAGCTAAATGTACTCTAAATAATTAGTCATTAAGATTTGGGAATATTTATGTAGATATAGACAATATTAATACTATCTTTAGGTAATGAAAGTGATATTGATTATTTAACATCCTTAACATGCATCTTCATTTTCTTTGGATTTCCTCCAATTCCAGAAACAAGAGTTTGAACTGACACAGTTCTACAGCCTTCCATAAATTAAGTCTTGCTCCTGAAACAGAAGGACTTCCATCTTGAGCATTTCACTTCATGCCATTTTCCCCTTTAGCTACATAAGCACAGAAGTCTTGTCAAGCTGAAGGAAAAGCATTTATGTCTTGTTTTTATGTCTTGTTGACTCATTGTTATTTTATGGAGTAAGTTATAGAGTGTATACTCATTCCAAGAACACTCCTTCAAACTGTATCTCTCAGTGTCAGCTCAACCATGAAGCTGTCAGCAGCTACAGTTCTCGAGGCATGATGGTATTCATTTTCCCTTAGTTGGTAGTCCCCATAAAAGCTTTGTCATGGAATTTGCACCTACACCTCAAAAATTCTTCAAGCTTACCTTTAAACTTTCTACTGAATCAGCTGCAGAAATTCTAACTCAATATTATTATGTGAGATAAAACTTCATATACCACATAAAATAGTTATAAGCTCCCGAAGTTAGGGTTTATGCATTATGTTAGTAGCCCATATATTCCAAAAGTTCACAAAACATTTAGAAGTTGATCATGTCACTCCTGGAACACTCAATAGCCCCTTCTCTCCCTATTCATACAGACGTGTTATTTGGCTTTAATATTGCTTTCATTTTTGTTTGTTGTTTTATTTTGTTGTTTAGCTGGGCTTGCATGTGACCACAGAATATGTCTTTTTCTTTTCTGTGTATATTAGTTGTTTGTTTTCTTTCTTTAATCTGATTTTGTCGTGTAGCCTGAGTTGGCCTGGAATTTGCTTTAGTAGCCCAGACTACCCTTGATCTCTCTCCTCTTACGTTGGCCTCCCAAGGCTAGAATTATAGGTGTAAACCACCATGCCAGGCTCCAGAGAACATTTATTTTCTACTGTGCTGGCAATGGAACTTAGTGCCTCAAACATGCTAAGCAAGCGCTCTACCATTGAACTGTATCTCCTTCAAATTATATTTTAAATACATTTTAAATTATTTGCTATAGAGTAAAATTAAATGAAAGACACAATTATTTTTCTAATATTTCTCCACTACTCTTTGTTTGTTTGTTTGTTTGTTTGTTCAAGCCAGGGTTTCTCTCTGTGTAGCCTTGGCTGTCCTGAACTCACTTTGTAGATCAGGCTGCCTAGAACTCATGGAGATTCTCCTGCCTCTGCCTCCCTGAGTGCTGGGATTACAAGTTTGCATTCTCCACTTTTCTTAACTATTCATAAGGTTCCCAACCCGATCCACACCCACTAGAGTTAGGCTGGTGAACCTTATCTGATACTTCTCCCAAAGTCCCTACATTAAGGTTCAGCCTTGATGGTGTCTGTTTCATGGCTTTTGATGAAGTAACAGCACAAATGCAACACTCCAGCATCCCTCAGAGTAGTTTCACTCACAAAGAATTAACATACCTTTTATTAGACTTGCCCTCGCTAAACACAATTCTAACAGAACCGGTTGTGAAAACAGTGTGACACGTCTGAATACAGTTTGTGCACACAGAACTCACATTGAGAGCAAACTTCTCTGTGTGGAAGTTTCTTTTTTACTGCTATAAGAAACTATTAGAACAAATACTTTTTCTTACAGATGAGTGATTTAGGCTTACATTATTTAAATAACAAGCTTCAGTTGTGCAGTTGATACTAACTTTGTGATCAGTTTTAAAAATCAGTACATAAATATAGCCATGCATTGTTTTTTTGATGGGACGCCTTCTGAGAAAAGAATCATCAGGGTGTTTTATCAGCATAAATACATATCATATCATATCATGTATATAAAACTAGACAAGAAAGGGAAATTGCTCAATGCAAGATGTGTGCTGTGTGATCATATGTGATGATGATGATGATAATGATGATGACATGGCATGACATGATGTTTTACAATAAACTTTTTTAATGTAGAAAGAGTACACCCTAAATTAACAATAAAAATTACAGAATAGTAAATACCTGAACTGCTGTTATGATCGTTTATTATCATTAGTAAGTGCTAACTCATTATACTTTCATATGACTGACAGTGTAGTGGGTCTGCTCACACCAGGATAACTACAAATACATTCGTAAGCAGTGCATTGCAGCATTATGATGGCTACAGCAGCAGAAGGTTAGAGAAACTTCCTAACATCATTACAATCTTATGGGAGCACCGTCCTATACATGGCGTGTCACTGATGAAAATATCGTTATGTGGCACAGGACTGTATAATAAAGCTATGTTTTCCTCATAACAAAATAGATAGAAGAGCCATTAAATAATATGTACTGAAAGAGTATTCTGTGGAGTAACATTGTTGGTGGTATGAGATAAAAGATATAGAAGAGAAATGCCTGTTCTGTGTAACTGATTAGCATTGCTATCATCACTCCTGTACTTCCTCCAATTACAGTCCATGCTGATAGCCTGAAGAACACGGAAACCCACTTTGTATTAGTAAAAGAAGTTACTAGTTTAAGAATACTACACTTTGCTGACTACCTCATATAACATTTGAACTGTCCATATTTTTGTTGCGACACAAATCTCTACCCTTTAAATCATATATTTATCTGAGGAGCATAACACCATCATAAGATTTAAATCTTCTAAAATTTATGTTTAATTTAAATCCTTAAGAGTTAGTTTATGAAGAGTGATTCTCAAATCATGCAACATTAACTTGATTTTAGTTTGGAACCCAAACTCCAGAAACCTGAAAAGTACTAATAAACGACTTAAATTAACATGAATTCACCTATAAATATGTTTTCAGACATGAATTTTATTTTGTGGTTTTGGGGACAATGATACAGAATTTTGACTTCTGTCTTCACCATATTTGAAAATACGAATATCCTTAAATTTAGAGGGCTCTCCTTTTAACTTCCACAGCTCTAGGCTGCCACCTAGAGGCTTACACGAATACTTTGGAAATCTATTTCTATTTTTTTTTTTTCAATGCAGTTTATTCAGGAACCTTGGACAATCATCTAACCCTGGGGAAAGCCAACCCACTTTAAATAGCCTCTGGGTAGCCAACCTCAGCATGCCACGTGGGCAATGCAGATAGGTCCACATACATGGAAGCAAGCCAGATTCTCAGCCTTAGCCAAATGTGGAGTTGTTTGTGACAGAGAGCACTCACCATCGGGAAGGTGGAAGGTGGAAACCAGCTCCATCTTTCAGGCGCGGCATTCCGCAGCTCTCTACAGTTCCCCCTTTTTGTTTTGGACGCATCAGGCAAGAGTAGAGGTCTGATCTCTGATATTAGAAATAAATTGGGACTTTGTACTGATGTTCATTTAGGTGTCATCCACCCAAAGAGCATCAGACCTGCTCTTTAGTCACCTCCTCCTGAGGGGGAGCAGCCTTACCAGGCCATAGTAGAGGACAATGCAGCCACTTTTGATGTGAACTGATGGACTAAGATCAGAAAGGAGAGGAGAACCTCCCCTATCAGTGGACTTGGGGAGTGGCATGCATGCAGAGGGAGGAGGGAGGGTAGGATTGGGAGGGGAGGGAGGGGCTTATGGGGGGATGCAGAATGAATAAAGTGTAACTGACGAAAAATTTTTTTAAAAAAAGGGAAAAATAATTTAAGAACCTTAAATAACTTTCAAAAGTGGAGGAAAACATGGAGTTAGTCAATTTACATGGAGCACGTCTCGCCCCTGGGGGCAATGGTCTCCTGAACCTACTAAGACCTCGGACACCACCACTGCTAGTTCTAGAAGTGATGCAGGATGTTCCAACGAGGGGGTTAAGGCTTCTCATAATATTTCCTATAAGCCCACACCTGTTTGTTTATATCCCCCATTTTTATTCATTATTAGCCAGATAGAGCCAAGTAATTGTGGTAATGATACTTGCTTTTTTGCCCAATGCTGTAATGCTAGTAAATTTACTAGCTGGTTACTCTATTTCTATTTTTTAAAGATTTCTTATTTTAATTTACTTCCATTTATTTTGTAATTATTTATTTTCTTTTTTTCTGCAAGTCTTCCCATTTGCTGTTTCTTGCTATTTTTCCAATTCATAGCCTCTTTTTTTCAATCATTGTTGTGTGTGTGTGTGTGTGTGTGTGTGTATGTATATGTGTCCTGCTCAGCCTGCTTAATGCTACTTTCACGTATATTTTAAGGGCTGACCAGTTGATATTTGAAAACCACTTGGTACACTTTTTCCTAAGGAGGACTATTTTCCCACAGTCTGTGTGTGTGGTTGTATGAGAAGGTGTCCATGGAGGCCAGAGGTGATGGATGACCCAGCAGCCGGAGTTACATTTGTTGAGAGCTGTTCAGTGTGGTTGCTGGGGACCAAAACATCTATCCTCTGGAGGAACAGTATGAGGCCTTTGCCTCTGAGCATCTCTTTCCAGCCACATGAATCAATCACTTTCTAACGGGTATCTGAAACTAACCTAACTTTAATAGTCTTACGTATCTTTAAAGTTCATCATTTTCTCATTTTACCCCAAAGAGTTTATTAAATAGAACAACAAATAATTCAGAATATTAAACATTGACAGTTCATGTCAGTTTTTATATCTTATTTTATACAAGTGCCTAACTTGTATCAGTTGGTATTTGAATATTGTGTGAGTTAATAGAAGCCAGTATTTTTCATGATAACATTAGTTTTCAATATGGCCATCCTACAGTACAACGTGCTCTGTCATATAATCCCTCAGAGTCTGTGTACAATGAGGAGATGGCTGCTGAATGCTTTGGTGAAATCTTACCATTAATACCCCATAAACCATATCATCAGTGCTAAGTTCATTACAGTCTGAATCATCTGGATATAGGATATCTAATGGTCCAGCAATTATCTATCAAACTAAGAACCACAAAGGAGGCCAGTATCAGACTTTTCCTCTTCAGTCCTGTGTTGAAGCAATTCAACACAGTATAAACCAATTCAGCACAGTATAAACGAAGCTTCCAGGAGACCTTCCATATGTATTGTCCCAGCAAGGGATATCTCAGCACAGACAAATGTAACCATCCTACTTTTCATGCACATGCTGAAAATGCCAGCAGAGGGAGCATGTCCGCCACCATCTCAAAGTAGAAGACCAAGTCCCAAGATCAGTCACCCAACTGATACATCAATATCTGATCCTTACGCCAGTCAATATCTCCCGTTTGGAAAGTCATTAGTTTAGACTGAGTCTTTTGTCAATTCCGTTCAACTATACAATCATTTTACCACAAAAGATATACTGATTATTTTGAAATGAACTTCTAATTTACCCTCAAACCTTAAGAGAATTTCCAGTAAGTTGATTAGTAATATTCTTCTCATCCTTTATTCCTTCATTAACTTTCATGTCACATTGTCAATCAAGTAAGTGATTTGTTTATTTGATCATTGACCTCCTCAATTGCAAGTAAATATTGTTTTCTTTGATTTGTTCATAACAAGTATGTTACAGAGTTCGTATAATTGTTGTAGTCACAGGAAACAGTAGTTCTCATGCTGCTCTTGTTAGCTATTTAGGAAGAAAATTAAGCTGTATACTGGTTTCTCTGTTTCCTCAATTTCTCCAAAGTGAAATTCTGAGCAGCCTGTTGCTCCCTCTGGTTGCTGGTATTTTATGTGATCATTTCTCACATTCAATTTTTAAAATCGCTAGTGTTTTTCTGAACATTAAAAATAAGTAGGTTTTTTTTAACATTTTATTTTATTCCTTATCTGGAACTTGAAGAATAGACACGTACTAAGATGAGAGAAGCTAACGAAATGAAGGAAAGGGTTGCTTCAAGTTCTATTACCCATGAGTACTTTGGATGAGCAAGTCAAAATTTTGGCAACAGAAAACTTGTAGAAAATAAATGCTTGTATGTTGGCAGAGTCCGTCTGGGCTCGTGTGAAGAGCGAAGCTGGGAAAGAAACAAACGCTTCAGATTATTCTGTGTGATGGTTCAGGTCCTTCTGATTTGCAAGGCCTCTTTTACATTTATGTGTCCCTAACAACAGCCTACAGACGACAACATCCATTTCAGCCCACTGCGTCTTTCCGTTTTAGATACCAGTGTGGAAAGCAATCCAGTCCCGGAGCGCGGTCACTCTAGTGTAAACACCAGGCTTGTTGGGTTGGCCACATTCATCTCCCCAGCTCACCACTCCAGCAAGGTACCAGATATCCCTAACATCTGAAGCAACCAGAGGTCCTCCAGAGTCGCCCTGAGGAAAAAGGGAGAGATTGCTAATTTACAATTCAGCTCACCAAGGAAGAGCTTGTCATTTACCCAAGATAAACTATAACAAATATGATGATTTTCAAGTCTTCAGGGCGTTCAGCTACCCACAAACAGACGTTCTGCTGATGGGAGAATTGTTTTGGTCTCAGGTTTCAGTACACAGGCCTAAGGCTTCATTTCGATAAAGACCGAGCAGGACTGAGGTCTCAGCTAACGCAGCTGACAAGATCGCACCTTCTTCAGGTTGCCTCCTTATTAATATGACCTAACCCACGAGAAAGTGGTGAATCATATTTTACTGAAAAGGAACAGTCTCGAGCTTTAGAAATCCGCTGAGACTTTAACGTTGGAGGTTGGAGAAATGACTGAACAACTAGGAGTATGCAGTGCTCTTCCGAGGACCCGAGTTTGGCTCCTCAGTACTCAGCCCACTTGCTCACAAATGTCTATGCCCCCAGCTCCACAAAGATTCAACACTTCCAACCGCCACAAGTTCCTTCACTCATGTGCACATACAGACACACATACATACATACCAAAAAATAGTAATAATAAATATTTAAAATAGCATTTTACAACCCTGCTGAGTTTGAGATGGCAATTATGGTTTCATCTCACACTAAAAACCTAAAACATGGAAATGGAAATGGCTTAGAAGTGGGTGGAAATTTGAGATTAAATTTGGACATGAGTTTAATTTGGAAGGTGTGGATTTGGGGAAGTCATTAAAGCAATTTCAGTTAATATTTTAAAAAATGGTTTGTGGAAACCCAATGGCTGCTCAGTCTCCAAGTGGGTTCCCTAGTAAGGAGCACAGAGACTGTCTCTGACATTAACTCAGTTGCTTGCTCTTTGATCACCTCCCCCTGGGGGTTGCAGCGTTGCCAGGCCATAAAGGAAAATGATGCAGCCAGTCTTGATGTGACCTGATAGGCTAGGGTCCGATTGAAGGAGAAGAGGTCCTCCCCTATCAGGGGACTAGGAAGAGGGCATAAGAGGAGAGGAGGGAGGAAGGATGGAACTGGGAGGAGACAAGGGAGGGGGCTGCAGCAGTGATGCAAAGTGAATAAATTGTAGTAAATAAATATATAAATAATATTAATTTTTTAAAAAGAGATGATTTGTTTGAATGGGAAGATAGATAGCACAGAGAGTTTCCATAGGATACCTGAATCTTGAATACTCAGATATAGAGAATGCAGAGGTGAAACCAAAGGAATCATGGAACCAGAAAAAAAAATCACACTTTAGAAAAGAGGAATTTGCTAAATAACACTGAGATAAGAAAGATCAGACCCAGTTGTCATAGGTTATTAGTCATTTTATAAACTGTTCAGAGCCTTACAATAGAGAAAATTGAGAGACAATTGCATCTCATATTGAAGTGTGCACATTCAGCACTCAAGTGTCTCCCTGCTCTGTTCATGTTTCTGAATGATCACAAAAATGCCTTGAGCATTGAATTTAGGCTAAAATATTTTAGTGAATGGAAACATTTGCGAATATGAAATCAGTAAGTGCACCTTCAAATAATTCTTTCTTTATTTGATATCACCTTAGAAGTTTGACTCACAGAGTAACCCTTGTTTGTTTCATGCATCACCCCAGGAGCAATGAAGGTAAGAGAAGAAACAAATATAAACATATAAACATAAATGAAGATAAACACAATGAAGTGAGTCTAGTCTTGAGGCTTGGCCATGGGCCTGCAGAAAAGTCAGCCTTATGGGAGACTTTAATGCAGTGAATTGACCACGGCTGAAATGTCTAGCCCAGCGACAAAGGCGGGGAAGGCCTGTCTAGTATCGTCAGCGGTTAAAAGCAGCAGGGTGACGAAGGTAGAAACAGGTAGTGTTCCCATGAAATCGTAAAAAAAAATATGAAAATCTTCAAAATAAGATCTTGAAAATGATATGTGAAGTGTTTGGACAGCTCTAGATTGAAGCATGGAGGATAAGTGGAATTTCAAAAAAAATATGGAATTTAGAAAACATGCTAGACTTAGTCGTTTAAATTTTCCAAACAAACATTTAGGAAGGATGTACCCAATGCGTCATTTCATAATGATTCATTGTGAAATAATGAATAAAACAAATATAAGGATATTCTGAAATGTAAGGTGAAGAAAGCAATTCTGAGCTCGGGGAGTAATGCAGCAGTAAATTGCTTCACCTGATCTGGTTATCTGACGCTGAAGAAGTCACCAGACTGTTAACCTGTGAACAGGTGCAATTAACAATTTAAATTTAAAGGTGTTAAGAAAAAAACGCTTTTCTTTTTCCAAGCTGAGAGGTCACTCAGCACTTGCTCATGTAGGTCCTCATGCAGAAAACTGAGAAATGGATCTCTAAGTGTAGTTCACAGCCTCTTATAACTCCAGTTCCAAGAGATCCAATACCTTCTTCTGATCTCCATAAGCACCAGGACACATGTGGTGCACATAAAAGCAGGCAAATAACTCATACACATGTAATAAAATAAATAAATTTAAATAAAAAAATTTTATAGTAAAAGAGTCAGAAATGGAGTAGCCAGGGAAGATAGAAATACCTAACAACCTGCCAAAATCAAGTAAGTAGACTATGCTGGGTAGTTTTATGTCAACTTGACACAAAACCAGATTTGGAGAGGAGGGAACCACAATTGAGAAAATGCTTCTGTAGATCAGGTTGTAGGCAGGCCGATAGGGCATTTTCTGAGTTAGTGATCCTGGCGGAGGGTCCAGGCCATTATGAGTGACTTGATTCAGAATCTAAGAAGTCACCCAAGCCAGTAACAGAAATAAACAAAGCAGAAACAACAATGAGCAACCCGTGAGCCTCTGGAACCATAGCCAGAAAGGTAAAATGTTTGTCATTAAGTCCCAGAAGAAGTGGAAGGGAAAGGAGGAACTCAGAAAAGAATTCAAAGAAGTCATGGTGGAAAAATTCAGAGGGCATAAGCCTATAGATTCAAAAGAACTGTGCAAACCCTGAGCTGAATAAAGCCAAGAAAATGCATGCTAAGACAGAGAATCAAAACTCTGTAAGGAAAAACTAAAGAAAATTCTTGATGACAAGAGAGAGAAGTCATAGAGAGAGTTATGGACAGGCAATTCTGGTGGCTGTAGAGTCTGCTCATGATGTAAGGACCCAAAGAGAACTGTCTGTCTCAAACTCTATATCTGGCATAATTATGTTTCAGAGATGATGGAGTAGTAAAGGGTCTGTCAGACAAAAAAAAAAAAAAAACAAAACAAAACAAAAGATAACCTTGTGCCCAACAGACCTACAGTAAAAGTATGGTTACAGGAAGTTCCTAAAACAGAAAAGAAACCTTAAAAGAAAATAGACATGAAAATCTTTGAGTAGACAGATATTTTTCTTCTCCACTTGAATACCTAAGTTATGCTTAACAATGAAGGAAAACATTTACTAATGTAGCTATCCACAAAGAATAAATATAAAACATATTTATATTTACTAATATTTGATTAAAAAGAATTGTAATGATATTTAAAGAAAAGTACGCTTTCTATTCTACACTCCACTTTAATGATTAAAACTTTAATACCAGTGTGTGTTTCCTATACACATATTTACATAAACAAATTAGAGAAATTACTGGATTTTTTTTCTACAAAGAAATAGTCAAGAGTAGTAGCAGATAAACCAAATGGAATTCCAAAAGAAATGATCGTGTGATTTTACTTAACATTCTGAAAACAACAGATTATTGAGATGGAGAAAAATAGAAATTGCCTAATATTAGAAATGGAAGAGGAAGCCAAGAGTTTATTACCCAAATGTAGCTTTTCAGGTGGCGTACGCTCCATCTTGCCTGCAATGGCAATTCCATAAATCTATCTATGTGTGGTAAAATACCATATACCTAGATGCATTTTCTGTTCCCCAGATTTTAATTATATTTTCCTATACTTTTATCATAACTATGTGAGTGTGGCTGCTGAAGGAAATTGGATAAGTACACTGGTAGGCTGGCAAAAAGGCTCAGTGGATAAAAGCGTTAGCCACCAAACCTGGTTCCCAGCATTCAGTCCCTGGAGCACGTGTGTGGAAGAAGAGAACCCACTCCAGAAAGTACATCATGTTATATGCATGTCCACATACCACACTCACACAAAATAAAATAGCATGTACCACAAGCTGCTTCAAAGAGTTCATGTGACTCTCCTGTGAAATCTATGCAGCTCCCTGTGAATCTGTAATTCTTTTGAAACAAAAGGAGAACAAATCACTGTACAGTATACTAATTGGTAAGCCCATACCTGGCATGCATCTTTTTCTCCTTTTAGGTAGCCAGCACACAACATCCTAGGAGTGATGGCACCATTGTAAGCTTGAGGTTGATTGCAGATTTGGGTATCTATGTAGTCCACCTGTACTTGCCGAAGGTGATTCTGGGTGAAACCTGAGGAAAGATAGTTATCATTAGAAGCCTGCCTGAAAAAAAAAAAAAAAACTGTTCTCATTATAAGATTTATAAGATAAGATGACAGTGTATGTGTGTGTGTGTCTTTTAAGAACAGTAATATTTGAAGAAATTCTTTCTAACTAGGTTAAATACAACTTTCAGTGCCTAAGAATCTCAAATTGTTTGAGCTCCACAAGATTGTGTCTGAGGAAAACTTCTGTATGATTACTTAATCTTCACAACTGGGTATATTATTAAACCTTAATTTCTTGCATGGCTAATTGTCTAGTAAGAAATTGAGTAGCAAAAGCATAGTGTGGCAGCACATGCCTGAAACCCAGTTCTGGAGAGGCAGAGACAGGTGGATTCTGGAGGTTTGCTGACCACCATTCTAGTTGAAATGGCTAGCTCTATGTTCAGTAAGACATGCTATCAAAACTATAAGAGACAACTCCTACTGGTGAGGATGTGGAACGAAAGGTACACTCCTCCATGGCTGGTGGGAGTAAAATCTTTCACAGCCACTGTGGAAATCAACATGGCCATTCCTCATAAAGCTGGGAATCAATATATCCAGCTATACCACTCTTGGGCATACCCAAAGGATGCTCCATCCTACACAAGATCACTTGATCAAATATGTTTCCTAGCAGCTTTATTTATAATAGCCAGAAACTCAACATAATCTAGATGTCCCTCAACCAAAGAATAGACAAACAAAATGTGCACTCAGGAGGCAGAGGCAGGCAGAGCTCTGCGAGTTTGAGGCCAACCTGGTCTAGAGAGTGAGTTCTAGGACATCCAAGGCTATACAGAGAAACCCTGTTTTAAAAAGCCAAGAATGAAGGAAAAGGAGGAGAAGGAGATGAAGAAGCGAAGAAGAAGGGAGGAAGAGAGGCAGGGAGAAAGGGGGAAGGAAGAAAGGAAAGAAGGAAGGAAGGAAGGAAGGAAGGAAGGAAGGAAGGAAGGAAGGAAGGAAGGAAGGAAAAAAATAAAAGAAAATGTGGTACATTTCCATAACAGAGTATTAGTCAGATGTTAAAAACAATGACATTAGCCTGATGAGGTGGTACACAGCTGTAATACCAGAAATGGAAGCACAGGCAGGTACATCTCTGTGCGTTTGAGGCCAGCCTGGTCTATAAAGCAAGTCCAAGACAGCAAAGGCTACATAGAGAAACCTTATCTTGAAAAACAAAAAGCAAAAAAAGAAGGAAAAAAAAAACAATTAAACAGCATGAAAATGATATTTATGAAAATGGATGACACTAGAAAGCATCACCCTAAATATGGTAGGCCAAACCTAGAAAGACAAATATGGTATGTACTCACTTATAAATGGATATTAGCTGTTAAGTAAAGAATAATCATTATACAATCCATAGATCCTGAGAGGCTAAGTAACAAGGAAGACTCGAGGGGGAAGCACAGATATCCCTAGGAAGGGAAATTGATTTTGTGGGTGGACTAGTGGCACATCCTGGGTGTAATGTATGAGAGAAGAAAAAAAGAAAAGAAAACCTGTTTCTAAATAAACAACTAAATAAAGAATAAGATGGGGAAGAATGAGTATATATACACATCATGAACCAAGCATACAAATATACACACACACACACACTACAGGGGCATACACTCATTAATAAAAAGAAATTCAGTGGTCAACAGGCATATATATCTGTTTCTTCACATATCTAACAATATCATTACAGTAACAGCAGCAATAAGTAGAAGATGAAGGTAAGAAAAAATACATGCATCTTCTAAGTGGCATAAAGCCTGCCTTAGCCTGAGTCCAAACAAACAACCAACATATTTTATCATAGCTTTCGGTTCTCAATGCCTTGGAACTCCCAGTTTGGTGACTGTGACTTGATTTTCTCTTCAGATGCTCACCATCATTTTGCAACGCTCCAAATCCTGTCACAAACATCCTCTGCCCCGGCTGGAATTCATGATTTGCGTCAGGGAGACAAACCTTGTGCACTGCATTTGTGCAGGGGACGCGTCTAGAAAGCTCTACAAGTGCAATGTCATAGTCATGTGATGGGTATTTGTATTTTTCATGAACAATTATCCTCCGGAAGCCTGTTGTCAGTTTTGGAGGCTGTAATGTTGCCCCAAAGGAAGCAGTCCATCTGGATGAGTCCTTGTGCCTACCAAATAATCATCATCATCATCATCATCATCATCATCATAAATCATAGTTTACCTTGACATCAATGTAATAATCTGTAAGGAATGGTTTTATCTGAATGTATAAGTATAAAAACTGTTAAATTTTAGTTCATATCAACAGAAATAAACTCTAGAGTCTGAGAAATGGGCTCAGGGTTCAGGCTCAGAAAAGCCATGAGGGTGTTTTTCTAGGTCAGTGTCACACTATGCACCACGGTGTCCACTGAAGATCCAGAAGCCTTTTCTCTCAGTGGCTACAAGCAACACATGAAAACAAAGTCCTGCATAGAATGGCAGGAAATACTTTCTACATGCCCCACTTCCTCTTCTTGAAAGATAATTCTTTTTCTGAAGTCCACAGAGGTCACAGGTAATTTTTAAAAGAATCTACTGTGTATATGGTCAATATTCTGATGCCAGGTTGAAAATCCACCATTCCTTATAACATAAATCCACTCTTCAGCTATAAAATTTGTTACTTCCAACTTTCTTCATACCTCCTTATCTTTCTCCTTGGAATAGCCTCATAGGGATCAAACCTACCACCTGCCCAACCCTCAGTTCTGATAAAGAAACTAAATGACTATCAGTTCTTCTCTTTGATAACAAGCTCAAAATTCAAGCATGACTTAAAGTTCCTGTGTTCTTCAGCAAACTATCATACATCTTTCAATGAGTAACTTTACCACGACAGTGTCTTTGACATCACTGTCATTTTCAGAGACCAAAAAAATCTCCTGCTAAGTTTTCTAAGATTCCCATCATGTTTTGTGATAAACATGTTATTTTTTTTATGTGTACCGAACTTACCTCCCTTGAAATTCATGAATTATTTCATGTGTATATAACATAAAAGGACATGCACTTTCCTTCTGCCCCACCTTCAAAGGTCAGGACTTACGTTCGGAAACAGTGAGCAGCACTCACGAGCCATGTGCTGTTGATCAAAGTTGCTCCACAGCGATGGGACCCATCCCACTGCAGGCTGCTTTGCCAGGGCCATTCTCCCTCTTCTACTCGTGTCCCGCCGACAATCCTGAGACTAGTCTGTACTGTAGATCTGTTCCGTCGGGTCCCACAGCCTGCCAAAGACACAGGAGACACTAGCAGTCGCTTAAGCATCACGATTTTCTTTTACTCTGTGATCTAGTAGAGCAAACATTTTCTCCTGTTTTTGTTCATCTGTAAATAATACCTTATATAGTCAATTCCTATTCATCTTGTGAGACTTATATCTGGCATTGCCTCAGGATAATCTATCAATTTCTTTGCTTAAAAACTAAATTGATTATGAATATTTTTCATGCTTCCTTAATGACAGTAGCATCCCATATGTGTAGACAAGTGGTTTTGTTGTTGTTATTCCCTAGCATTGCTTACGACGGAGTTCTTTCTAGATGCCAGTAACGTTTCCTCATGCAATCATGATGAAAAGGTTGAAGTGAGGCATGATATTTTATGCAATAGCAAGGCCCTGGGGTAAAAACTACTCTTTTAGAATTCCGTGGTCATGAGTTTGTCTCAAGCATCTGGTTATATCAGAGTGTAAGCTCCTTTGAGCTGGTGCATGTTGCCCATTTTGCATCCCTTTTGGCTAACACAGAATCAGTGCATCCTAGGTTTCTAAGCACTATGGATGGCAAGAATATGTGTCAGTTAGATAATGGGATAATATTTTGGTTCTAGGCTTAGTAACATTTTTAAATTAATCAACATTCTGAGCTTTTATTTTAATTAATTAAATGTATTTACTTAGTATTTGTATCTACTTGTGTGTGTGTGTGTGTGTGTGTGTGTGTGTAGGCCAGAAGATAGCCTGCAGTAGTTTGTTCTCTATTAATTCAGGTTTTCAAGCTTAGCAGCAAGTGCCTTTACTTGCTGAGCCATCTCATCATCCCTCCTTCCATGTAAGAAAATAATAAATGTGCTGTTACCAATTTCTAACTGTTAAATATACTCTTTAAATCGTGAAGGTTGCTCTGCAGTAAGAGAGTGAAGGGCTGCGTCTAGAATGAAGACCTTTTACATTTTCAACCTATTTAATTTCATCAAATATACCACATTTCCACGATTACCTGCAATTTCTATTATAAACAAGCAACCTCAAGCTGCCTCTGTTTAGAGTAGATCAACATTAAGTTTATGTCTCTAGCTGAAAAATCACACATGCAAAGAGAGTGTTTTTGCTTCTTCTTTAATGGTTGTCCAACTCAGTCACTTCTGTTCCCATGGTGACAGGCACCTGCACACCCAGTCTGAACTTCTCCCAGTTATGCTATTCTTCAGAGGGTATCAGAGACAAAATGAAGTGCCATGAGCTATGTATAAATCATCCACGCTCTAGTATATCTCTGCAGAATTAACACAAAGCACATACAAATGTTCTGCAGTGTTACCTTCCTGCATCCAGGTAATGCAATCTTAGTGAGTACTTTCAACTTACAGTGGTTGAGATAGTTGTCTGTTTCTGTCTTGTTGATTTCTGAAATACACACAAACGGTGAATAGGATAGGGTGAGCAGTAACAGAATTTCACTGTATGATCTTTTCAACACGAGACAGCTGATAAATCTCTAAAAAAGTACCCCTGGATTATAAGGGAAGAAATACAGTTAGATTATCACAGACATGATTTTCTTTTTTTCAACTGTTTTAAAGAGAAACGGAGGTGTGAACAATTAACCTAGAACTCTGGTGTGAATGAGAAGCACAATGATAGCCTGTTTGTTTTTTTAATTTATTTTTTATACTAATCATAGTTTATTCACTTTGTATCCCAGCTATAGCCCCCTCCCCGACTCCCTTCCAATCCTACCCTCCCTCCCTCATCTCCTCCCAAGCCCCTCTCCAAGTCCACTAATAGGGGAGATCCTCCTCCCATTCCATCTCACCCTAGCCTGTCAGGTCTCATCAGGACGTGGGTAGCCTGTTTATAATGTACATTAATGTTGCATTTCCAGAGTTTTGTGTTGAGACCTAATAATATGAATTTTATACCAGAAAATAAGATTCTGTTCCTAGCCCTGGGAAACTGAGGTGTGTGGGGGGGCATCTTTTTGTCAAGCTGATGGTAAGCTCCTGGAAGGACATGGGTGTAACTTTAGCTGAGACTCCTAAAGGGGGTGGGGGCTGGGGGGGGGCATGAAGACTGAAGTGACGGCCACCTCCTAGCCAGGCAGGACTAGTGGAAGAAGGGGAACAACAAACCACTGACAAAACCTGTGATCCAAAAACTATCCTACCAACAAGAAGTGCAGAGATAATGAGGGAACGAAGATTGAGAAAAAGTTCAAACAACACTTGGCCCAACCTGAGACCCATCCCACCGTAGAGAGCCAGCCCCTGGCACTAATAATGATACTCTGCTATGCTTTCAGACAGGAGCCTAACTTGACCATAGTCTGGGAGGCTCCAGCCAGCAGTGGATCAGGACGGATGCTGAGACTTGCAGTCAAGCATGGGGCAGAGCGCTAGGTGTCCTGTGGAAGTGATGGGGGAAAGACGGAAGGACCTGGAGGGGACCAGAACCTCAGAAGAAGACCAACAGAGACACCTAACCTCGTCTCATGTGGGCTTTCAGAGACTGAGACATCAACTAAGGAACATGCAGGATCTGGACCTAAGGCTCCCTGCACACATGTAGCCAATGGGCAGGTTGGTCTTCATATGGGGCACCTGGTGAATAGAGAGGGCAGGGAGCTGTTTTTAACATGGACTCCAGTGCTTGCTTTTGGATCACTTCCCCCTGGCAAGGCTGCCTTGTCTGGCTTCAGGGGATAAAGATATGCTCACTTCGGATGTGACTTGATGTGCTGGGGAAGGTTGAGAGGGAGGAACTCTCCTTTTCTGGGAGGAAAGGGAAAAGGGGAAGGGGGACTGGCAGTAGAGGAGGGAAGGGGTATCATTGGGGTATAAAATAATTTTTTAAAAAGAAAGAAAAGCTTTAAAAATATCTATAATAAAATAAATTAGAAAATAAAAGATAAGATTCTCTGGGAGTCCATGGTCCCTCTTTGATGACTATCAAAATTTAATTTGATAAATATCAAATTAAACCATTACATTGGTTCCCTAATACAACGATGGTTTTACTAAGCATCATTTCAGAATATTTTACTAAGCATAGAGCATAGTCCCGCACATGTAGCACCATGCTGAACTCCATGATCACATTTAAAAACAATGCTACTCCCCTCTAAGGTTTCTTTCTGCTAGGGTTTTAGACACGTAGACTGTCCACAGTTTCCCTCTCAACTCTGCCAGATCCTTATTGTGGTGACACTCAGTAGTCAGGACCTAGCTGTAAGCAAACAGTCATCAAAGTAAGGGGTACAGAGTACACTTAGTATTTTTTACAATTGTCAAAACTATTCTCTTAGAACACTTATGCTAGGACAGGTGTTCTAAATGCAAGAATCGTATTAACCTATTAGATTTTCTTCTGGTGTTTAATAATTTTGATACTTTGGAAGTTTATGTTACAGACATTCTTTTGTACTGTCTCCATCTGGCTATTGTGAGAAAAATGGAAGACATAAGGAGGATTGATTACTGAATATTAGTTACTACTCAGCTACTTAACAGTCTGTTCAAATAATCTATTGTCTGCCTCAATTTCTTTCTAAAAGTTCTCCTTTCATCTGTTCCATTACTGGGGATTGCTCTGTGCTTGTTTTCATGCCATTCTATTTCTACCTTGAAAGCCTTAATAATTTTATCTTGTATTTTGTGCTTTGATAAGGAAAGCCTGTGTGATATTGGAACATGTTATAAACAGAGGAAGCATATGGAACTTGTGTGTCTATGATGTCTCACCATGCCACTAGCATGTATCAGTCATGATGCTCTGTGAAGTTAGAATCCTGACAAACACACAACATGTTGGAGCATGGCAAGACTCCAAACAAGTACAATACAAATGTGTTAAAACTCAGCACTGAGGATGGAGGGATCACTAGCAGTAGAGGAGGACATGTTTATGTTTCTGTGTATTAGGTAATTGTTTGAGCTGAAAATAGCGATATCGGAAGAAATATAGGGAATTCTAGTCCCTTTTTTAATCCAGTCTTTTCTTCCATTAATAAGCCAAAGATAGAATACTTTCAAAGAATGTGTCATACTAAAAAGAAAACTAGAAATAGTGGGCTTAGCTTTGTGTCCTATTCTCGTTGTGCTGCAATGAAAATGAAATGCAGTTGTCCTTCAGCGTCTATAGTGGATTAGTGTAAGGACATTCCCAAAGATTTCTAGTTCAAGCCAATGGTGTTCTAAAATGGTTTAGCATTTGCATGTAACAAATATACATCTCCAACATGCTTCAACTCTCTCTAGATTGCCTAAAATCCCTGATAATACAAATTCTACACAGATAGCTGTTGTTTCACATTCGTAAAGAGTAACAAGAAAAATGTGTGCACTCAGCAAGGATATTTTTTTCTAAATATTTTTGGTTTTACAAAAATATTGTGCTTTTCTGGCTTCATGGATATGGAAGCCATGTACCAAGAGGATGACTGTACTTGCATAAACTATAAAATAACATTACATAGTCCTTTGTGGTCCCAGAAAAAAAAATAAACAAATAAAAATATCTACCTCAACCTGTTCAATTACAGCAGCAAAAACACACAAAGGTGAATATATGTGAATTACAGTTGTTCACTAGTAAATGATATTTAAGAAAGGAGCTATGACAGCACATATTAAAAATTATTCTGTGTCATACTCTCAGAACATGTGATGGAAGCAACAAGCAGAAGCTAAGTATTCAAAGCCACTTTTTCCATGTATAGTTAGATTCTGTTTCCAAGGTACAATAAAAGCACTTCTTGGGAAATAATAAAGGCCACCATGCAGGAGTTATGCTTAGAACACTTTCATGAATGAAAATGGTTCATTCACACCAATTTAGTTCCAGAGCAATGGTTTATAGATGTTGGGTCATCAGCAATTAAAGGGCAAAAGAATTTTGCTGAATGCCTAAGGCTATCTTAGAGTTATTCTATGTAAGAGAGATAAATAAGGCAAACCAACCTACTTTTAATTTCAACTGAATTGGGATCAACGTTAGGGGGTCCTGTAGCTTGTTTCAGCTTTTCATGAAGAACATGTTCAATAATTTTATGCACAATTTCAGGATCTTCGGTAGAGCGAATTCGAAAAATCAGCAGCATATGAGCCAGCACTCCGTCGTCTTCTTTACTATTGCCCAAAAAATACAAAGAAGGAAGGGTAGGAGAGAAGTGGGTAGACAAGAAAGAATTGAAGGAGAGAAGAAGTTTGTGTGGAATTATTGTGCATAGTTCTTTGGTTTTATTTATTTATTTATTTATTTATTTATTTTTGTATAATGATATGGTTTTCCATCTTAAAACTCAATAAACATTATTCAGCTCAGCTCCTTCTCCTTCCATCAATCAGATTTACGTTCCCCTATGGTCTGCTAGTGTCTTAACTCTGTGGTGCCCTAACTGTTCATGCTTCTCCTAAACTTGTGCTTCTTCATCTTACAGCACCAAAGGAAGAGAGAATGGGTGGCAATGAAGGACGGAATCTCTGAGATGAAGAAGTGGGCAAACTGCAAAGTGACTTGGGAAGTACAGCTGATACAGCTTAGTTATTTTCTAACTCTGAGGGGCCCTGGTGAAAGAGACTTAGGTGGCAACTTTCTCTGTGGTGTCATTAGATTCTTCTTGAGTTAGGGAAATCACCATGTAACCTTCTGCCAGATGTGCAAGAACAAGCAAATAGTAGACTGGACATAAAGACATGGGTTCCAGTAGGATAAGAGACCATGTAGATAATGTATTCCTCAAGAGAATGGAAATTTATGAACTAGAGAGAGATCCCAAAAGGATGCTATCTCAAGTATAGAATTTCTAGGAAAAAAAAAGTCATCAAAGCAATGCCTCAGAGATGTCAGCTAAGTCACAGACCAGGAAGTAATTCATTGTTGTCATTTGAATGATACTATAGACAGTTCTTACTCTGTTTTTGAAGAATATAAATTGTGTGTGTTAGAATCCATTATTTAAAGTCCATATGTAATACTTTACTTAAAATGTTGTGTTTTGCCAAGTAATTACACACTTGTAATCCCAGCACTCAGAAGACTAAGGCAAAGGATTAAGAAAAAGGAAAAAACAAAAACAAATTGGGAGTTTAAGGCAAACCTGGACTGCACAAGGCTTTGTCCTCAACACAAAACAACAGTAGAAAGTTATGTTCTGACCTTGCTTATTTAGTAAGAACTAATTAGAGTTCTAAAATTCTCTCCAGTAAATGTTTGGAGCATTAAAAATGTGAAACAAATGCAAATCAGCTAAATTAACTGGGGTAGCAGGTGGGGAAAACGTGAGGAGGTAAAGCTCTCATTTGGCAGGGTATGAATTAGTTCTTCCTATTAAATTAGTTCTCAGTTGTGATGGGTCATTTACACCACATACACACACACATGCATGCACATGCACGCACACACACACACACACACACACATACACACACACACATTATAGCACCAGCAATAATTGTACCCCTGTTCTCAGCAGGTATCCTGCAAATGTTCATTTTTGAAACTGGAGGGTAAATAAAGTACATTGTAGCTCATGGCTTTCATAGAGCAGGTGAATAAATGTTTGTTAAGCTGAATCACATCACATCATTAGTATTTTAAAATATGTTTATTACTGACCAGGTTAAGAATTTCATCATCAAGTTAAATCCAGAATCAACATTTTCAGTTCAACTTACCTGAACTTGATAATATGAGCCTTGGTAAGCTGTCCCCTTAGTGGAGATCTGTAAAATGCATTTTTCACCTGTTTAAGGATATTTATAACATGTCAGCATGAAGTTTTCTGAAAATTTTGATGTGCTCTAGAGCAGTGTTTCACAACCTTCCTAATGCTGTGACCCTTTAACACAGTTCCTCATGGTGTGATGACCCCCATCCATAAAGCTATATCATTGCTACTTTATAGCTGTAATTCTGCTACTGTTATGAATCGTAATGTAAACACCTGTGTTTTCTAATGCTCTTAGATGACCCCTGTGAAAAGGTCATTTGACCCCAACGGGGTCACAACCCACATCTTGAAAACTAAAATACAAGACAAAGCAAGCAAACAAACAAACAAAACACATCAAGCAGCATTCACGATGAGCTGGCACTGAAGAATCCGCAGTGGCATCCTACCTCGTAAATACAGTGAATCTGTATTCAGAATGAGAGCCGCACTGAGACCAGTGCAGACCTACGCACTCTGTTCAGAAGGCTACCCAAAACAGTGAGTGTTGTTCCCTTAAAAGTCAGTTCACCCTCTAGAGCGTAAGGTAAGAACTTTTACCACTGACAAAAAAAAAAAAAAAAAAAAAAAAAGATCTTTTTATTTTTTTCAGAGTTCTGTTATTGTGACAAAATGCCTGAGCAAAACAATGTAAAGAAGAAAAGAAAATGTTTGAACTCATGGTTTTGGAGAACAAATGAAGTGATTTGTCCTAACTGGCAGCTCATCATAGGATTGAATACACGGCGTTGTAGTGTGCATAGGTACCAAGTGTGCTCACATACTGAGTGCCCAGCTCAGCACTGACGATGCTCTGAGAAAGTTCTGTGAATTGGAACCCTGAACAACCACAGCTATGAAGTTTCTCCAGTAAGATGACAGAAGTGTGTTGTAGAGATATTTCTTGCTATAAATAATTCAAATTAATTTGAACTTTAAAATTCAGGGCTTGGTTAAGTAAAGATTTCAGTTATAGCCAGGCATGGTGGTTAATACCTGTAATCCCAGCACTCAGCAGGAGGCAGGCAGATCTCTGTGAGATCAAAGCCAGCCTGGTCTACAAATTAAGTCCAGGACAGCCAAGGCTATATTGAGAAACCCTGTCTCAAAAATAAAGATAGATAGATAGATAGATAGATAGATAGATAGATAGATAGATAGATAGATAGATAGATAGATAGACAGATTCTATCCGTCAGATAGACAGATAGAAATTCTGGGTTTGGGTAAGTAAAAATTTTAGTGTCTTCCTGTTTACAGCATGTAGATAGTCTCACTTGGAAATTATCACTTAAGGATTTATTTTTATCAAGTAATTTCAAAGTTATTATTGATCTTGAAGGTACTAAAGGTCTATATTCCTTTAGATTTAAATCAATTTGAATCTTAGAAAACTTATTTTGGCAAATGGCACCCAAAAAAAGGGGTAGGGAAATTGTAACATACTGACTTTCTGAGCTCTGTTTCTTTTCCCTACTTTACATGTATACTGACAATTGGTGAAGAGCTTCTTCTGATATTTACTTGCAAGTACACATGTAGCCAGGATCTGATTGCTTCCTCAATGAGCTACACAGCTTCAGTGAAAGGGTGTTGGTCAGTCTAATGTTTAGACATGGTTTGAACGCCTCCCAGGGCTTGATGCACTGCAATTTAATCCCATTGCAATGTGGTAAGAGAGTGAAAAGCCACAGTGTTTAAAGGTGGGGCATTAGGGAGGTGAGTCTGTTTAGATATGTGTATTAGGGCAGAGCCCATGACTGAAGCCTGGTGGCTCTGAAAAAGAGTGAGAGAGTACTATGTAAGTGTTCTTTGTCTTTGTCTGGTGGTGTGGTAAGTCTCCTTCTGATGCCAACAAGAAAGGAAGGCCATCCTCAGATGCCTTTGACTTAGCACCTTCCAACCGTGAACCAAATAAGCCTTCTTTTGTTAGGAAATAGACTATTGAAGTATTTCACTATGTCAACAAAGCAGACCAATACAAATTATTTCCATTCTGTCCCTATTTAGAGTATTGGAACTAGAAGACACTTTGCAAATTATATTATTTTGATGCCTAAGTTAACATAGAAGAGAAAAATTGTCCAGAACAACAACAACAAAAAAAAAAAGTCATCTACCATGTATTGCCACATCACTGACTGACCACTGGTGATAGAACGCGCTCTTCAGTTCTCTTCCCATCACTTCATACCATAAATTACAACACCAGCCAAGAAGCTTTCAAATTGTTGTCTATGTATATAGTGATGAGAATTCATCACTGAGGCCTTTGTCCTTTCAGTCTATGGTGCAAATTTTCTTGTATACCGAAAACCGATACATTCAATATGCCTACAAGTAAGCATAGTGTTTACAGATGGATCTGAATGGTTTTAATCTCTACATTCTTTTGCTCAGAGACTTTTCTATGGGTTGGGAAAGAACCTTATTCCACATCAGCCTCACATTCCCCTAGTTTCTGGACTATGTTGATCAAGAATAAAACAATGGTGTAGAAAAGATGAGTGGGAGGGACATTCATGAGCAACTAGATGTTACTTGCTCTGACCTTGCTGATACAGTCTTCTAAGTCAGGTATTGTGAGTTTCGTTTTGGATCCCTTTTGTATGACTTTCTATCAGTTTTCAAAGATATATAGGAATCGTCTGACTGGGTATTTTAGAAACCAGGACATCCCAATGTCATAAACACAAAGAAGAAGCCACTCACCATAGTTTCAATTTTCTGGCTCATTTCAGTGAAATTTTTAGAAGCCTCTCTTCCAAACTCAGAATACAGCTTGTCGCTTGTGAACCGCAATGTGCTGTAGTAATTGTAGGTCCTCCTGTGATCTACAAGGGAAGAGGCAAAACCCGTCACAATCATTATCAGATGTGTGATGCATCATTATCACCCCATTCGGTGACTACTAGTAACACTAAGACAAGGAGGAATGCTCCTACCCTAGTCATCTGCTTCATCATCCTGCTCCAGGCTCCAGAGCCATCTCAAAATAAAGAGAAATACCCATCCTACTTTAATATAGCGTGTAAGAGCTGTGAGAAATGCCTAGTTGCTCCGGGGTGCTGTGTAAACACCACAGCAGAGCTGTGTGCTAATTACACACATGTTACCCATTCCCTTGCCAGCCCAAAGGATATCTAGTCATGCCATCTGCATGAACACATCAGGTTTTATTCAGAAACTTCCCAGGGCTGAATT
Source organism: Meriones unguiculatus (assembly GCF_030254825.1). Taxonomy (NCBI): domain Eukaryota; kingdom Metazoa; phylum Chordata; class Mammalia; order Rodentia; family Muridae; genus Meriones; species Meriones unguiculatus. Next base: position 160,422,388 of record NC_083351.1, read on the forward strand.
ATTTTATATTAAAGAAGTAGCATCCCCCCCCATACACACACACACACACACACACACACACACACACTTAGTAAACTATTCATCAATTCTGGACTCCAGCATGAGAAAATATATTTTTTGGAGATGGAAATGTGGATAGGATTTGAGGAAACAGACATTTAGGGAGCTAGAATTGCCATCTGGTATAACCTTCTGAAGACACTATATAGGTTCACTGGTATTCTTTGTCACAGAACTTATTTTTTCCCACTGGGCTTAGGGTATGTCTTGTCTGCTTCTTAGCCACCTGTGTCCAGTCTATGCTAATTCACACAACCTGCTACTTTGTCCTGTAGTGTTAATGTAGTATAGTTTTCCTCTTCTACAAGCAAAAGAGTCAGGGACTTTGTGTCTACCTTCAGTGAACAGTAATGCCTACCACATTCCTGTGAGAGACATTGTAGTAAGCATTGTAAATATGATAGTAACCTAAGACCATTGAAAATGGTTATTGTAAGAAAATGGACTGTGCCTCACCCAGACTCAAGCTCCTTCCTCTTCTTCCAAGCTGATGTTGATGTAGCCAGTACTCAGCCACACATTAAACAGTAATGTTATAAGGAAGAGGATAATAGGTCCCTTTATTCACTTAAACATAGCTTGCGATTTTTTTTAATTATAGTTTGCATCATTTGGATTTGTCATTTCGAAGAGGTAAGACATGTACAACTATCAGCACTTTCATATAGATCAAGCACAGGAATAATTATATAATCAATATTGTACCTTGCTCTGTAGACTTCAACAGGCCGCTATGTTTTAGTAATTTTTCCAGCTTCTAGTATTATATTATCTCTCTTATAATTTTATGACTATTGGATATGATAAAAATATGAATGAAGGCCGGGTGTGGTAGTATATGCCTTTAATCCCAGCACTCGGGAGGCAAAGGCAGATGGATCTCTGTGAGTTTGAGGCCAGTCTGGTCTACAAAGTGAGTCCAGGACAGCCAGGGCTCTTTTATACAGAAAAACCCTGTCTCAAAGTTTTTTAAAAAAATTGAATAAACATGAGTTTGGGATAATTTTCTCAGGCTTGTAATTCTACAAGTTGTAATGATGTTGTTCACTAACAGAGCTATTTGGCATTCATAGCACAGATAAGTGTAAGTAAAGGCCTAAAGGTTTTGTACATGAGTTATACAATTAGTTCTGAGCTGAGCTTTTTAAAGTGAGCGTGAAATGATGGTTTTCCAAACCTAGTCACATTTGTATTTATTCTGCAGCACATCTACTTAGCTTGGCATGTCAATTCCTAAGCCTTCATTGTTTTATCTACTCTATTGTTAGTTTCCACCCCCAGATGGTGTGTCATTCATGGAAATAGTAACATACAAGAATCATTGTTTGTTCAGGTGTGCTGTGTGGGCACTGGAATCGTGTGTTTCTGAACTGATCACCCAAGTAGTATGATACAGGAACCAACTACTGGAAAACATGACCCAGTTTTCAGTGTACACATATAAAGAAGACCCATAATCTTGTAAAACCTGGGTTCATGAAAATGCAAAGGAGATGTAGGAGGAAGTGTTTTTCTCTCACAAAAGTGATCAAACCTCTAACATTACTAGGGCTTTCTTATGAAATCAGAGAGCTCTAAAAGTAATTCATTTGTTTTTTTTAACACTCAGAATTGAATACATTTATAATGTATTCAATGTACATTTATAATGTACCTAATATATGCCAGGCTCTTTCCATTTTTGAAAACATAAAAGTTAGTAAATCGTAGACTTACACATGCATCAAGAAGTAACAGTACCTACGATACAATGAGGCTCAGTATCTTCATGGCAGATCTGTATTGTAATGTTATTATAGCAACTCTTTTGGATTAAAAGTATTCCATAAAAATTTCTATTATCAAAATTAAGATACTCCAATTTTAAAGACCTGCATGTGTAGAAATTCCACCTAAAAATATTTGCTTTAAGCATTGTTCTTCTTTAAACCACCCAAAGGTGATGTATCTGCCTTGCTTTGGAAACTGAAATCATACTTTGTAGCTGGCAGAGGAAGATAACCAGATTTATTTCCCTCTTTCTCTGTATAGAAAAGCACCTTCATCAAATTCCCAATTAAATTAGAATCAAGTGGTTAGCGTCTATGATTTCATGGTCTTCAAGAGCAAAACATAATCTAATCACACAGGGAGATATTAAACAAAGATGTCATAGTTGAGTCAACTAATTAAAACCCAAAGCCCAGTATAGGGAAACTTTAGAAGGGTTGTTGTATCTGTAGTCCCCTGGGCACCTGCTTAATAACAGCAACCAGCAGACCATCTGGCAGTGAGAGACCTCAAAAACACAGAGTGAACCTCCTCATAATTAACCTCAGCATTCCTTGTCCTCTGTCATCACTAACGTCCCAAGATAAGATTGTAAATGACATAGGCACTTATTTAGCCGTATGCCACTATGAACGTCTCTCCTACTGACTTAGAACAGAACGGAGCTTAGACCTCTACAATACTTCAGTGTGAAATTCATTTATTGGAATGTTAAATTTTTGATGAACTAGATTTTTTTAATAAATGCTATTGTCCTGTGATCTCAACTAACTTAAGATACTGTGTTCTAGTTAACCTGTGGTCTTCCCCTAATTAGGACTCCTTTATCACTTGGCAGTTATTTTGAAAAGTGGCCTTCTGTTCCTAGCAGGAAGCTAGGATAGAAGGATGGACCTTCTTGGTTTGTGAAGATTTAAAAAAAAAAAATCATTCAAAGAGTTCTTAGCTAACGCAAATAAATAATGGTGATGGAGAAATAACCCTGAGGCAAGCCAAAACAGGAAACTCCATGAAGAAACAGTTGGAGCAAGTCACATGATGTTGAAGCATCTCATACTTACTGTATCTGACATAGTGAACAGTGAGTCCAATGCACACTGCCAGGACAATCAGGGATAAAAAAGAGATGAGGCCAATAACCCAGGGCTCCACACAAGTTCTCTTCCTGGCCCTCACCACAGGTGACCTGAGGAAGAAAGTCAATACAGAGATTATATGGATACACATTCCTCATCTATACTTAGGCAAGTTAAGAACATCCAGAGGACAGTGTGCTGCATCCTTCGTAGCTGCTGAGACAAGTCCTGGTTCTGAATGCCTGAACGTGGGCAAGTAATTTGACCCCTCTGTGCCCTAGTTTCTTTATTTATAAAACAAAGATGATAGGAATGGTCCCTATGTAACAGGATTACTTGTAAGGACTAATAACGTTCCATATGTAAAGTAGTGACAGTTCTGGCTGGCCTGTACATGGGGCTTCCTGAAGAGTGAGTTGTCATGTGTCCAGCAAGCTGTTTCCAAGCTGCAGAGTAGGGTGCTATAGAGATACACATTTAAAGTTTGTTTCTAGGCAGGAGAATGTTAAACAGTTTTCGAACTGTAGTAAAGCTTGAACCATATACCGGGTTGCAGACCTAATTCTACTTGCCTTCTTAATTTTATGATTAAATTCCAAACCAAACCTTGAGGCTGCACAGACGGGATTACAGAAGACCTCCGAAGAACCCGGATGATTGAGCTAATACTTACCTGTAAGCTTTAGTGATGTCATGGAAGCCTTTTATTTGTGACTTCATATTCCCCTCAAAGCACAGTCCTAACCTCAGATGGTCAGCCACGCTTTGGTTTGGTTGGTAGCATTGACGACCAGTTAGGTTATATATTCTAGTTGTTAAGCAAATGCAAACACTAGAAAGAATAAAGTCAGTGTTTGGCTATGAGACTTTTTGTTTGTTTTTGTTTTTGTTTTGTAACGAACTGTTTCTCATGACTATAAATTGAGTGAAACAGGCTTCTTTCTTTCTAGAATGCTACTCATCCAACAAATAAAAGATGTAGAGAATGTACTGTCCTTGTGGAGGCATTGTGGGTACTGAATCCCATTAAAGAGGATTGTACTTTCAGCCTTTTCATTACTAGCTCTGACTCAGGCTCAAACCATTCAAATGCTGAGCTAAGTTTCTCCACCTACCAATAAAGCATAGGACACAAATCCTGTCTGCAGCTCCCCAGTGAGCTCAGGGAGCTTCTTGCAAACTGCAAAACACTTGGCAATAAATACTTTTTACTTATAGAAACCAAGAAGAGTTGTTGCTTGGTGGTATAGGACCACCAGGAAATATCACATCCATCCTGCAGCAGAATCAGTGCATCTTTGTGCCTGGACACTGGATAGGGAAAATTGGTGTCACCATCTCCACAGGCTTCTGCCTGCCCCTGCTTCAGGTTATGGGTTACAGTAGCTAGGCCCAAGGGACCCTAGTTGTTTCATTTCCTTCTTGCTGTGACTTTCCCATGGGATGGTAGCCATGGAAATTTCAGAGTCCTCTCTCTAACCAATTTGGTCTCCCCTGAGTAGGGTTCCAAACACCTGTACCTAGAACAGCAATTACTACAGTATAAAAATATTTTTTCATCAGGTGTTTGTTTTTCCCTGCACACTTGTGCCCAGGAAGTTCCCCAGCCTGCCTCCTGTCCCTTCTGTCTCTGAATGCTTGCTATTCATCTGGTGCAGAAGACGGGAGATGCATACAGCAGACGTAAGCAAGGCTTTGGGGTTAATACGGGTGGAAAGGGGCTTTAACCAATGTCCGTGCATGCCAGATGAGGAATATCAATGTAGGCTTATAGAAAGTGGGACAGATTTGCCAGAAGTATATGATCACTATACTGAGATATGAAGTATGATGAGTTGTATTTGTATGACAGTGATTTTTAATACAGACAGACATCCAGGCTAAGCAGTCACTAAGTGATAGGGGCAAATGGCCAATTAACCCTTTAATAAAAAAAAACATGATGATGAATATTAATGAGATGTATTTTACATTCTATTTTTTAAATAATTATAGTGTATGCATAATAAAAATATAGGAGACACTGAATTATTAGCAGTAAAAAGTGGAATAAGGCGTGAAAAAAACTTTTATTTGAACCATACATGTTTTCATTTTATGGTAGACTATCTTTAAACAATAAATAGTCTTTTGAATTAAATGGAGAACAGAGAAAAGAGATGATAAAGCTTATAAACAATTGAAAAATGACTGAGGCAGATCAGATCTGGTGTGTGTGTGTGTGTGTGTGTGTGTGTGTGTGTGTGAAGTTCATTTCACTACTATGCAAAGACACTACAGTGACTTCCTTCCCTGATCCCCACGATATCCGAGTGACTGGTAAAGAGGCAAGAGGGATAGCATGAGACAAAGACAGACAATCTGGACAATTATGAGTGTGTCTTTCTGAGTGCTGCCACCAGCTCCTTTACCATGTAAATATCCCATTAGATGTAGGACTCGCTCATGTTTTCTCTGTATAAAAAAAAAAAAAGAATTGTTATTCCCTGCTCCTAACCTGAGGATCCTGCAGTCATAAACATGGTAAGTCATTTTATTACATTGAATGTCCGTGTGAAAGAAATATACAAATATCAGTAGTAATTATCATCATTACTCTAATTTTTAATAGTAGGATTCATGCCCACATTACTAGACATTTGCCATTTGAAACATTATCTCTTCATTTCCTTAGCATTGTTCATCATGCCAGTTAACTTTTTGGGTTTTTTGTTTTGTTTTGTTTTGTTTTTTCGTTTATTAAGGTACAATTTATCATTTTTAGTTACCTTGTTTTTCCTCAGCAAGTCATTCGGTACTAACTGCTCCAAAGTAGGTATGGTTAGAGAGTGTTTTCAAAATCATCAATAAAATGGAGGAGTAAATCTATTCTCATATCAGTGGATGTACGTGCAATCAGATGCCTCTTGCATAAGAATGCTTATCCAAACACTTCTTTGCCACTCCAAAACATAGCTAAATTCACCTAAATTGACCCTAATGTAGACTTTCTGGATTCCAACTCCTTCAAAGATTTCAAATTGCCAAATTGCTGTCTCATTTTTCTTTTCATTTGGGGGAAATGTGTAATTAATGAGAGGTTGAGCGAACATAGGAGTTAAACTTACAGATATATTTGACCGGTCTTAAATTGCTGGAAGACAAGCAATATTCCCCACATTCTGTGACCAATACCATTTCTTAATATGTCAGTTTTAGAACAGTACTATAAAAAGAAAGGAAGTAACAACAAAAAGTGAGGGAGAGAGAAAGGTGCAAGTTTGCCCCAGGGAGTGAGTGATTAAGTAAGAAGCTTAATGCTCCTGAGGCGGGCTTGTCGGAACAAGCCCATGTGTAGCTCAGTCAGGCCTTGCTCTGAACAACAGTGGCTCTCAGATTTCTTCTTCATTCTCCCTGATGGTAAACAGTGCTGACATAGTCTGTTTCCTCCTCTCGGCAGCTCCATCCCTCCAGCTGTTCTAACAAGCATGCATGTCCATGATGTCCATAACTTGGTCCTAAAGAACTATCATCATCTTCTTCAGCCGGAGTCTGCCAGCTTTTATGTGAAGTTTCAAGTAATAGATCTTTCTGGTTTCTAGGCTTGTTGGTTCTCTGCTAGAGATACTCAGTTCTGTCACTGCATCCTAAAAGCAGCCACAGACAATACAGAATCAAATGAGCACAGGTCTTCATTTCTAGAGGCTGATATTTAAATTAATTATATTTTTTAATTGTCAAAATATTTTTATGGCCTCTTTTGATCACTTCAATCACTTAAAAGTGTGAAAACTCTTCTTAGTTAAATCACCATATAGAAACAGATAATGACTAGATCTGATCCTGAAACTGTAGTTTGCTATGGCTGGTTTAATGGGTAGCCTTCAAGTCAATACTAATGATCCTTTCCTGCTCTAGTCTGGCAAATCTGTCACCCATTCCCCTGCCAATAAACTTGTTTTGGAAATTGTACTAATCTCCCAACAGTATTTGACCCACAACTTGATAACAGTTTTCTCTTCCAGCTCCCTAGTCTCTGAAACACTTTGTTCTAGTAAAACATGTTTTTATAAGTGCATAGACAATGGCTTAGAGATTAAACCAGTGCTGCTTTCCTTAACAAGCTTTCCCTATTGCCAATTATGTAAAGTATCTTATGTAAAAGTACATTTTTGCTCATCACATTAAAATGTTTCTGTCTATTTAAGAGAGATTTTAAAGTTCTATGCTCTGGTTGGTCTTTTCACCCTGAGCATCAAAATGACATCTTTTTATTTTGGTTGGTTGGTTGGTTGGTTGGTTGATTGGTTGGTTGGTTGGTTTGTAGCTTCCTGGAGATAAGCCTGACCCTCATCTCCCTGTATGCATTTTTACCACATACTCAAATATTGCTCACTCTTCAGGAACTGAAACAAAGTTGATTAAACTAAGCTGCAAAAGGTCATTTTTCAGTACCATGCTATGGTGTTGGATCTTCCCCAATGAATGTGGAGTCCACCTTAGTTCCAGGAAATAACTTGGAATATTGACAACAAGGATAGGCAAAACAGACCTTGTTAAGAATAATTGCTAATTCAGAAAACCTCACTTTCATAAAATACTTTATGTGGTGATCAAGATTTATGGCTAATGTTACTACTTAACTTATCTTTAAAGCCCATGAGTTTCCAAGTATATAGGTATTATATAAATATATATATATTTACTATATATACTTACTACATATATTTATAATACAGTAAATATACTATAGTATAGCAAATATCTATATTTACTATAAACACACACACATATATAGATATAGATATATATTTACTATAAAACTGTTACCAAAGTTGAGAAAGTGAAAAGGCAAATAAGACATATTTAAAGGGTCATTGTATGCTATAAAATCAGAACAAGAAAAAGAAGAATGCCACAAGGTATTGTCATCCCAGAATCTAAGGCAGTGCAAATGTCCCAAGTCAGTGTCTCAGACATAATGGAGAGAGCTGCAGAGATGCTGTGGTGAGTGCAGGGCTGGCTGCACAAGAATGAGGACAAATCAGATCTTCAACACCCACATGGCCAGACCTGGTAGCAGCACACACTATAATCCCAGCACAAGGAGGCAGAGACAAGCAGATTCTAGGAACTCACTCACCAGCCAGTGTGTCAGTGAGACACCCTGTCTCAAAATGCATGGTGGGGAGCAGCAGACGAAGACGCCTCATGGAAGCCTGCGGCCCTACAAGTGCGCACTCATGGGCATGTACACCAACACACATGAGTGCACACACTGCATTTTTTAATTTAAAAAAAATGATAATCAGGTTTGGTGTGGTGGTGCATGCCTTTGGTTCCAGCACTTAGTAAGCAGAAGTAGGCAGAGCTCTGAGTTCAAGGTCAGCCTGGACTAAATAAAGAGCCAGTTCTAGGACAACCAGATCTACACAAAGAAACCCTGTCTCAAAAATAAAATAAAATAAAATAAAAAACAACGTAACAATTAATCATTTACCCAGTGTTTGGCACTACATGTTTGGCACCCACCAGCTTAGTTTATAGGACTGTACCTGATTTTTCCACCCATGTAAACGCTCCAGCTACATCTATTGTGAGGAAACTTTGTACTGTTAGGACAGTGAGATTTTTTTACACTTTCTTATATTTCTAAAACAAAATTACATAAATACCCGAGGTAAAAGCACAATAAAAGCTATAGGTGTGCGTAGGTAGTGTGCTGCCTAATTTTATGTCGATTTGACACAAACTAGATTTATCTGAAAGGAGGGAACTTCATTTGAAAAAAGGCATCTAATAAGTACCAGCTATAGGGCAATTTCCTAATTGGTGATTGGTGGGGGAGGGCTCAGTCATTGTGGGTGGAGCCCCCGCCTGCTCTATAAGAAGCAGACTGAGCAAGCTGTGATGAGCAGGCCAATAAGAAGCACCCTCCAGGGCCTCTTGGGTACCTGCATGAGTTCCTTTTTGTACTGCGTTTGATGATGAACTAGTACAGGAAACTGGTGTGTGAAATAAACCCTTTTCTCTCCAAGTTGCTTTTGCCATGGTATTTCATCACAATAATAATAACCCTGATGAAGACAGGCAGTATGTTTTCATTGTTATTTTGTAATGTATTAGTACATTGCTTGCATCTAAATGTATGCACCACTTGCATGCCTGGTGCCTATGGAGGCCAGACAAAGATGTCAGATCCTCTGGAACTAGAGTGACAGGTGGTTGTGGGCTATGGTGTGAGGCTGGGAACTGAACCTGAGTCCACTGCAAAAAGCAATGTGCTCTCAACCATTGATATTTCCAGTTACCGCTATTGATTTGTTAAAGAGGCATTCAAGCAAATTGCTCTTATAAAATTGCAAAGAAAAAACACCATATTTCTATTCTGTTCATTTATGTACAGAACACATCATGTACAGAATAACATTTCAAGACTCAGAAATCCCAATGTAAAATCTTCTTGTTACAGCAGATGACGAGAAGTGAAGGCTTTGAATATTTATCCTGCTGGCTCTCATTTTCTGGCCATGATCTAATGGTGGCCATGGCTCCTATCTGATAACCCCTCTCTATAACTACAGCCCTTGGCCATGCTCCACAACTTTTCCTTCTGAGCCACCATGCCCACTGCTGACGATTCTAGGGCACTTTAGTGTTCTTTGTTTTATGGCCCAGAAAATGGTCTATCGTGATAGATTTTTTGCATGCATTTGAGAAGAATTTGCACTCTGGCCTTCATGGATAGAGTGTTTGCTACAGGTCAGTCAGGCCAATTTGTTTTAGTGTTTTCGGGTTCTCTGTGTCTTACCTGAGTTTCTGTCCATTTGTTCTGTCATATCCTGAAAGGGAAGAGTTGACCTCTCCAAGAGTAACTGTGAATTTGCCTATTTTACCTTCCAGTATTGTTTGCTTTATTTATTTGAACCTCTGTTGTGTAACAAGGGTAAAGACATTCTGGACTGCCATCTTTTTTGGCCAGTTTAGCCTTTATTTTTAGTATCTTTTCTCAGTCTAAACTCTCCTTTCTCTAAGATTAATATACACACTTACATATATCTTTTGATTGGTGTGTGTGTGCTTATTTAGGGTTTTTTATAGTATGTTTAACTTTTCTATATTATCACATTTAGAATGGGTTCCTTCTAGAAGAAAAAGTCAGGTCTTCATTCTCTTACTTAACTCTATCTGAAAAAAAAATCTTCCAGTGTATATTCGTGTTTGAAATTTTTAAACTACTTTCACTTGTTTGTGGCAAAGGACATACGTGTTAGGCCATGGTATGGAGATCAGAGGACAAGTCCCAGGTGCCAGTTTTCTCCTTCTACTACACGTGCCCTGGGGATAAACTCAGGTCATCAGGACTGGAACCAGGCCTTTACCCACCCACCCATCCCTTCAGCCCAATCTTTTTTTTTCCCGACACATTATTATTATTATTATCATTATCATTATTATTTACTACAATTTATTCAATTTGTATCCTGGCTATGGTCCCCTCCCTCATGTTCTCCCAATCCCACCCTCCTTCCCTTTTCTCCCCTATGCCCCTCCCCTAGTCCACTGATAGGAAGAGTACCTCCTCCCATTCCATTTGACCCTAGCCTATCAGGTCTCATCAGGACTGGCTGCATTGTTTTCCTCTGTGGCCTGACAAGGCTGCACCCCCCAGGGGGAGGTGGTCAGAGAGCCTTGCACTGAATTTATGCCAGAGACAAGCCCCTACTTTCCTTAATAGAGACCTCACTTAGAGACAGAGTCTATGCCCTACATCTGAGCTGGGGTTTTAAGTCCTCTCCATGCATTGTCCTTGGTTGGGGTATCATTCTTTTCAGGACTCAGTTTTGTTTTTGTTTTTTTGTTTTGTTTTGTTTTTTGTTTTTTTAGTTTTTGTTTTTGGCTCTGTTGGTCTCCTTATGGAGCTCCTGTCCCTTCCCTGTCTTTCTATCTCCCCTTATTTCATAAGATTCCCTGCACTCTGTCCAAAGTTTGTCTATGAGTCTCAGCCTCTGCTTCAATACCTTGATCAGTAGAGCCTTTCAGAGGCCCTCTGTGGAAGGCTCCTGTTCTTTCCCTATCTTCGCCTGCTTCTAATGTCTATCTCATTTGCCCATTTGAATGAGGATTGAGCATGTTCCCTAAGGTCTTCCTTGTTGTTTAGTTTCTTTAGGACTATAGATTTTAATATGTTTATCCTATATTATATGGCTAATATCCACTTATGAATGAATATCTTCCATGTGTGTCTTTCAGCTTCTGCAGCCTAATCTTTTAGTATTTAAACTATATATAGTCAATGTGGCTCTTGATGCATTGGATTTGGACTGTTTTACTTAGAAATATCTATACCATCATAAGTTTTCCTATAAACACTCACATGTATTTTAAAGACCCTAAGATAATAATAATCTTTTCTATATATTCAAAAACAGTAATAATCTCCTGTTATGAGATCTGTAACTTCAAGCTACTGGTTTCCTTGTGTTACCTGGTAGATTACAACATGGGCTCTTTGGTTGTGAGCAGCCTGGGTTTATCCCTTACAGTGCCTTTCTTTAGCTCGGTGACACTGGGGAAGTTTCTTGCCTTCCTGAGTCTACATTTCCTCACTGACAAACTGTTCTAATGCCATAGCCCAATTCATAGGATCTTCCAATATCACAGGGTATATAAATATATAGAGGTCCTGACGCCTTGCCAAACAAACAGTAAATTCTCAGTGATTGTTAGCTATTGTCATTGTTTCCTTCATAATATGAAACCAATTTGCTTTTCAAGTGACCTCACATGTGTGCGAGAGGTTATGGAAGCAAGACAGAGGAACCCTCGGCTCTAATTCATCCGCAGAAATTTTTCTTGACATTGGAGACCCACTTTAAGCAAAGAGCAATTTGACTTTGAGAAAAGAATGTAGAACAAGCATTCACCTTGTTGTTGATGCAGTGCTGAGCTCTGAGTAGTCATGCTGCTGCCTCCTGGTAGCCACAGCGTGGACAGTTTAGTGCAAGGATTAGAATGCTAGATTCTCCCAAAGCAGTGCTTAATCAGGTAGGAACTGACTGAGTGCTTAACAATGGCTTGACTGTACTGTATGTTTCGAATGGCTGTTTTAAAGTGTCATAGATGTATATCAATTTATTGGTTCAGGGATTTTATTGATTAGAAAAGTTGAGATGTGAAGATAAATTAATTCTTTAAAAAGACAAAAACAATTGACTCTGATTATCCAAAGGAGTACTTAGGAGACCAAGGGTGATGGATGATAGAGGCAGAGGGGAGGGTGGTAAAAACTGGGGGGAAAGTATGCATGTTAAACCTTCAATTCCACCAGTCACTGACTCAAAGGCTTAATAGACTCAGTCCCATGAATGTTTGGTTTCTCTGAATGTTCTGCCATCTAACATTAAGATTAGCTGCCTCACAGAGTTGCTAGAAGGCATCAAAGGATAAAATCTATGTTGGCATCATATATCTATCAGGGAGTGTTTTTATTCCTCCTACGCATATACTCTCTGCACTTCATGACATATGGCCTGACAAGCTTTTGGTGTTCAATCTATTTTATAAAATAGATTTTCAACTAGCTAGGAGACATAAGCCCAAGAGAGAAACTGTACCACATGGTAACTACAGTTAATAACAGTTAATAACAACGTGTCATATGCATGAAAAGTACTGAGAGTAGATTTTACCTGTTCTCACTTTTAAAAAAAATATATATCTGAAGTACCGCACATGTTCATTTGCTCAATTTTGCCATCCTACAATTATAAGCATTTCAAATCAACATGTACATGATAATCAAATAATGTTAATTTTTGAGAGGGCCATCTACTTTTATTCAAGTTCTAATAGCATTAGTCATAACGATAGCTCCTGGGCCATGTTGTTAGCCCACAAATCTGTTTCTCCTCCTAAAGTATGCAGAGAACACAGGTGCACTGGGAGGCCAGATTCTATCTCTAGTACTGACTGACTCACCTATTCCTGTGGCCATATGCAAATTATCTAATCTTTCAGGCATCTCTTCCCTTTGTAGAATGGAATTGCCATGCTTCCTGTTGCAGGGGAATATTACTCGATAGCTGAATCATTCTTTGAAAATATAACTTTTCTATCTCTTAAACTAGTCACAGAGGACCCACACGGATGAACTGAAAAGACCCTGTAAAGATGAGTCAGTGTTGTGAATAAAACGCAGGGTTTGGGGCCTCAAAGACCTGTGCTTATTTTCAGTTCTGTCATCCATTACCAAATGAACAACAACAAAAAAAAAAAAAATGGTATGTCTCTGACCCTCCATATCCCCATCTATAGAATGGGTACAATATAACCACAGGTTGTTATAAAGATTAAACACAAGGAATGTTTTAGGATGGTAGTTGTTACATAGTCAACTCAAATGGTAGCAATTATTATTTTGTCCTACTCTAACTCACAGTTTCACTTTGGACAAAGTGCAAAAATCCCTCTGTTCACTTCATTAGCTTCAAAATGCATATGGCATCCGACATCTCCATGAAATGTTGTGAGATAAACTTTAATGATGCTTCAGTGGTATTTCGGACTTCCCTAAAACTAGTTTATCATCTTACTACTTAAAAACTCTAAGAAGTCACCCTCCCACACAGGCCATGTATGAACTTGGAGAAAGGTCAGGCTTGCAGGTCCTGGCATAATGTCTTTATTTATCTGCAGCCCACTTTCATTCTCAACCTTTAATCCTTCCTGATCCCTTATCTACCTATCTCAGACCTGTGAAATTATGCCAGAGTCCCTGAGAGCATTCTTTACAGTTCTTGCCCATTATCTTCAATTAAGTAGCTCCAAGAAAATGTGCTGGAATAAATTCTATCTTGTTCTGTTTTGCTGAGCTGAGGATTCACTACATTGCCCAGAATGTTCATGAACTTGTGAACCCAAGCAATCCTACAGCCTTGGCTTCCTGAATGCCACCTTACTCAACCTGAGTAACTATTGATATAGTTCTTCTAAACCCTAACACTGAGAGAGCCATTGGAACCCAGAGGGAGCCTGGACCATTTGAATCACACCACCTTGTCTTTTAAAAGGAGTGATAACAAGAATCACTTAGGAAATAATTGCTCAATGAAATACATTGTAAAAGAGACACAGTGAGAATCCACATCCAGCTTAATGCCAATGAAACTTTACTAAACCTTTTTTATATGAACAGCACTGATCTTAAGGGAAAGAGAAATGAGTGCATGTTAAACCCTTGTAGCTCAGACATGCCACAACTCTGAACCTATGTGTCGATGAAAAATTCTTTCAATATCACTACTGACTAATTTCTGGGTGTGGCATGGTTTTACAGGGACGTTTTTTTCTTGTAAACAAGCATATTTTGAGCATGAAAATAACACCGATTTCCCTGTTTGACATAAACTACCCAAATATGTCTGCACCCTCCCTTCACTGTCCCATACCTTCTGAACTTACCCTCGCTTCCTTAATTATCACCACGCTACATAAATAAATGCTCATCTCCCTGAAGGGAGAGGTGACTAGGGAGAGAGCACCTCCCATTAAGATATAATTATGTCAATTTAAATAAAGCAAAGGGTGACTTCTTTTTAATAACAACTGTTTCACTTATGCTTTGCTGTTTTTTTTTCTCCAACCTCACATATTCCTTTCTTTTTTTATGACTACACTATTTGTTTTCCTCAAACATAAGGGAGTTAAGATTTTCTTTGGGCAACTGTTATGACATATGGCTAAATAGCTCTATTTTTAATAAATGCTTATTGATTTTAATGGGAAAGTATACGTGGACCGCTCTTTGAGAAGTAGTTTACAGTAGACATTAAAGTTATGTATTTTATTTCATTTGAGTATTACTCATTTCACCTTCAGCTATCTAAAAAGTATACAAATTAATCCCTATAAGTTTGACCTGTTTACTTTTAATTCTCATTATAGTCTAATTATCATCAGTTACTTGTAAGCATATTTAAGAAAATAAAAATATTTTAAAAAATACCTCATCCTCCTCCCAAGCCTCCTCTCATAAGCTCACACAGCTGGGCTTTCTTTGACTATCTTCTGTGTAAAACATCCATGTGTTGATCTCTTCATATAATTATTTGAATAAAATTGAAAGGTGAGAGGAAAACTCTTCACCCAGTTCAAATTATTTTCTTTCCCTTAAATTTCTTAAATAGTGATTCTCATTTCAATAGAACAAAGAGAAGGCTATCAGATTCTGGCTGAAGATGAAAGTGGGCATAAACACAACCCTCCTTCTTTTTCTTGCATCTTTCCTCATAATGAGCTAAAGCCCTCACAAAGAAACTACCAATATATACTGATTCCCATTTCTTGGGAGCAGTCCTGTTGAAACACTTACCCAGCAAAGGTGTGTAGTAAGCCCAGCCCCTCTCCACCTCAGCCCATTCCTTTGACATCTCATCCAATATCTCCCCATTCCTACATAGTTTGATTCATCAATCATAAAATCTTCAGATCAGAAAGATTTTCCTTTAGTGTTAGTTGGCTTGGGATTTTTGTTTTGTTTGTTTACTTGAAGGCTAATTTCCGTCCATTCTGAAACAGGGCTATTAAAGCTTAGCACATCTTCTGTTTTAAATTAGAGATTGATTTTAGAAGAATTTGCTGCAATTATAACTTCAATACGGCTTCTCTACATGTGTAGAATCAAATTCAAGTTCCATCAGATCTTACATGGACAAGAGCTGGGAGCTAGAATGGTAAACCTGATAGAGATTTCTCGAAGATTTCACTATTTTTCATAGGTGCATTCTTAAAGTGAATGAAAGGAAGATACAAAAACTATCACAGAGTATAAAGAAATGCTTGTAAAAGACAGACCACTATATTCGTAAGATCTGTAGCTCTCAGTTGTCTCTTTGTGAGACTAAAGGAATCATCAACTTCTCATAAAATACATGCAGAACTTCTCCCACTGACAAAATCAGACTTTTTCCTTATGTAATAAAGGCACAGCTTCCACTGAAATTTTTATATTTTCTTCCCAAAATACAAATTAAAGATATTCATTGAAGTATAAATCTAAAAGGATTTTCCAATATATCTGAGAAAATAAATTTTAACATAAAATTAAATAAGGTTATTTTGATTCCAAATTCGTAGACTAAAATTTTGTTACTATTTAGGTTTGAACATTGAAAGAAACAATGGAGAAGTTGAGTGTGATCGGGTATATTGGAGTTTGATGTGTGAGGATTGAGCCCAGGATTGCTCACCAGCCGGGTGAATCGCTTTACACCCCCCCCAAAAAAAACTGGATTAATTTCTAAAATCTAACAATGATAATTTATCTATTCAAAGCAGTCATCTTAAGTTGCTTCTTATTCTTCCAAAATATTTTATGCTTTTAAATTTTAGACTGCTTAGAGAAATAAACAACTCTAACCCACAGAATCTCACATTTACATTTCTTATATATACTTAGTGAAATAAGTGTATTTTTTTCATAAGACTAACAAAGCTTAAATTAGAAAAATATTGCATTCTTCCCAAAACAAGCAAGTACATCACTGTCTCCTTTAAATTTGGGGAACTTCTTCTGAGCACAAATAAACAAAGAGAGACAGAGAGAAAGACACACAGAGAGAGAGAGAGATAGACAGAGAGAGAGAGAGAGAACACACCTATGGAAAGGACAAGGACCTGTTTCACACAATGTCAAGTAAAACCTCAAAAGTAATTCTCCATATTAAGTGTAGCCAGCTGAAGACCCACAAGTCATTGGGTGCCTTAGACCTCTGTAGAATCCAAGTTACTAGGCAGAAAGTAGACGGGAACTCACCGGTACATCGCTGACTAGCAAGATTCGAGTCCTGTGGTGACTGGTCCGTGACTGAGCGTGTTCATCAGCTCACCGTGGCTTTCTTTGTAGGCTAAAGTGAGGTGAGGAAAGAAGTCACTGATGATCCATAGAGAACCAGTCTGACCAGTCTTGGCTAGCGTGGAGACTGTTTGTGTGACTAGTGCGACAAAGACACTTTTTATAGGGAGCAACAACAAGAATAATTTGTAAGCACTTTCTAGGAGTGAGGACTCGAGCGCTATCGTCTACAACTACTTTTAAAGTAATAACACGATGGAATTTTCAGATGTTCATATATTTAAATCTATTCAAAAAAATTGTTATCCTTCTCAGTCTCCTCCAGCTTCCAGTGAAGAAACTGCGGCTTAATTAAGTTAAATGAACCACCAGACAAGGACTAACACCAATATTTTTTTTAAAACTAAGCTGACACATTTTCTACTCAGTCAAGCATATAAATGAAAGTTTCCCTTTGGAATTAACTATAAGCCAGGCGTTGGAAATACATCAGAGATTAGAGAAACATTAACATCTTAAAACTATGTGTCATTGTTGCTCTAGAAAAGTCCAGACATTTACAAATGTTAATCCCCAATTAAGAAAGTCTATTTCTTTCATTTTATTATGATCCACCGCATTGCCTAACTCACTATTTCGTTTATTTTAGAAACTTGTCAATGTGTTTTTGTAAATGGATTGTATATATGGGTGCATTTGTTCAAGACATCACCTGCAAATTGCTTCCTCTAATCCCCATAAAGTAGATGAGCTGTTCACCTCTGTGCTCTCCTGGTCTTGTAACTCTTACCTACTGTACGGGAATTTTTGTTTATCGTCTCTCACTCTACTCGGTTATAAAATTTTAACAGAAGGAAATCTGTTGTAGCATGCACAGACTCTTAAAACTATATGTGGAAAGGAAAGAACACGCTTGATCGTGCTATGGAACTAGCTGTTCCCGGGCTCCGTTGAACAAGGGCAGAGTGGGGATTCCTGAGGAAGAACGCGGTTCTAGTCGTAATGTAAGAAATCTCTAAGCTGGCTAAACTATCCTTGGGTCATCAGAGGTGTACTCTTTTTTAAATTCTTCCCATCTGGGCTCAGGGAACCCTGCAGAAGAGGAGGTAGAATGAGTGTAAGAGAACTCCCAGTAAACAAGGCCTTTGAAACACAACAGGACTGACGCACAAACTCTCAGAAAAAGGCTCAGCTAACAAAATCTCATGACTTCTTTTATTCTTTCACACACACACACATACACACACACAAAAAAAACTATATTTCAAATTCAAATAAATTACTTATATGACTCTAAGGTTTTGCATAGATCGCTATCTGTATACCTAGAAACAAAGATGCAGAAAATAAGAGGACACTGTTCAGCTTTGTTTAAACGTTATAAGAACAGGCATCTGTCTACTAAATCAGGCATTATGGGTAGATAAGGGGACTTAAGTAGGTATCTGTATAAAGATAGTGAAAGATAATCACAATGTGTTTGTCCTGTATTTGGGCCGCTCAAAAGTCAGAACATGGTCTGGGGAGATGGTTTAGAGAGACCTGAATTCTGATCTTGAGCACCCACAATAAAAACTCAGCAGTGTCATGCACATATAACTCAAGCCCTGTGGTTGGAAGGGCATTATAGAGTCAGAAAGATCCCTGATGCTTCATAGCTGGCCAGTCTAAAAAATTAGTAAGTTCTAGAGTTATTGATCATCTACAAGCAGAGGTCAGTTCACACACACACACACATACACACACACACACACACACACACACACATACATACAGACACACACCAAAGCCATAACAGTATATTACATCAGATTTCATAATGTAGTTTAACAGTTTAGTGAAAACTTGAAAATGACAAGAAAAAGGGGAGAGATTAAAATATTGGACTCTAAGACTCCATGGAGTGGAGAATTCATGAATGTAGGCATTTTTATAGTTATTTTTAGTGTTACTGGCTATAAAAGCTATGTTAATCATTTCAAAATTATCTCTAAGACAAAAAAAAAGGTTTCTTAAGAGTAGAATTTCATCTTTCATTCAAATTTTTTTTCTGTCTTTTTTTTTTTTAAATCCTTCTGCCCCTACATTCTAAACCATGGAGTGAAGAAAATGTGAGAGCATTTACCCTTAGCATGAATTAGTTGTAGTTGTCAAATATATTCAACAGTGAAAGCAGGGGCAAGAGAATGTCTGCACATTTGAGTCTCTTGAAGCCCACAGTGGATATTTTGCATAACAAGTGAAGTTAGCAATTTGACCACAGGAATTTTTATCAGCCAACAAATTGTTACACTGGCCTTCTATACGCTTAGCAATTTTACAACAATAACTATCTGGTGCCACAAGCTTCGGAGGTATAGTGCCACCGTGGCTAGTCAGGGGTGATTTTTATCGCTGCTTAACTACCTCCCTGGCTTTAAATACCCCCTAGCGTTAAAGTACCAGGTTCTTTAATGCTGGATAATACATGGATGTCTATGGTAATTTGTTTAATTTCTGGAAACCTTTAAAATTATCCTGAGGTTTGATCGTTCTAATTGTTAAGCAATGCTTTTTTATTGGTCAGTTTATTGGGATGTACACTGCACATTGACCAATATCGTTAAACTAGTGAGTGAACTGGCTGTCTAGGTAAGCAAATATGCTGCCATTTGTGAATCCATTCTCTTCCCTTTCTGTATATATGTATAGATTACTTGTTAAAATTGAGAAATAAGAGTAGGCAAAATGGCTCAGCAGGTAGAGACACATGCCACCAAGCCTGATGATTTGATCTTGATCCTCAGGAAAGAAAAACTCCAAAATACATAACAACTTAGTCAACTAGTAAGCAGATGTAGGAAAAAGTGGAAAATCAAATGTGCTCTAGGTGTGGTTTAAGATGTTTGCTTTTATACAGCTGTAACTGTGGCAATGAACTCCTTGGAAGCAAGAATAGCATGGGAAACATTATTGAAAAGTTTTTTTAAACATGCCAGGAGAAAAACTTTCTGTCACTTAAATTGATAAAGGAATTTCTCATATGCATGAAACAATGTGTTGAATACTACCAAGAATATTTTTGTGAAACTATAGAATTTAATATAATTTCTTATACTTAAATGAAAATATCTGAGACTATAACTGAAGCTGAAGTAGGTCACAGACTTTTATAAAGACATAGTTTTATGAAGTTGTGTATGTATGTGTATTTATCTTGATCTGTAGCTGGCTAAGAGTGACACAATGTTCCTTAGGTGAGTCTTTTTATTCCCATTATATTAGTTATTTATTCACTTCACCTCTGATTTCAACCCCCTTCTTTCTCTCTTCCAGTCCAACCCTCATATGCCTCTCCTCCACTCCTCCACCCCTTTTCTGAGTACTAATCCACCCTGCCACATAAAGTCACAGGAGGACTAAGCACATCCTCTCCCACTTAGGCCAGACAAGGGAGTTAGGGGAAAGGAATCTAAAGGCAGGCAACAAAGTCATAGACAGCCCTTACTACCATTGTTAGGGGACCCACATGAAGAACAAGCTGCACATCTGCTACATGTGTGTAGAGCTCTAGGTCCAGCCCATGCATTCTCTTTGTTTGGTGGTTCAGTCTTTGTGAGCCCCCACGGACCCAAGTTAGTTTACCCTGTAGGTCTTCTTGGTCTCAAGTTGAGCCAGTCATTCATTGGCCATTCCAGCAATATGTACTCCATCTTTATCCCTGCACATCTTGTAGGCAGAACAATTTCAGGTTGAAGCTTTTGTGGGTGGGGTTAATGTTCATCTCCCTCCACTGGAAGTCTCACCTGGCTACAGAAAGTGAACACTTCAGGCTCTATATGTATACCTGGTAAAAGCCTCAGCTAGAGTCATGCCCATAGTCTCCCATCCCGGAGACGCTCTCCTACCAATGTCTGCTCTCTCTCCTTCCCCTCTCTCTACATCTGATCCCCACCACTGTGCCCCTTACCATCCACACTCTGGGGAGGAACTTCCCCAGGTTCCTCCCTTGAGTCTTTTTAAAATATTACTTATCCCAAAAGAACTTACATGAACAAAACAGGAGCTGATCTGAGGGCATATCTCTGGTAAGATCCTAGGGAATTTATAAATTGCTAAGTAGAAAACCAATTACCTTATCAAACCATAGTTTAGAAAATCTATAATTTATAGTTGAGAAAATCTATAATTTGTGAAAACAGAGGATTCAGATGAGAATTTCTTTGAACTATTCTTTATAGATAATGACTTTTGAGTCCTTAGTTGATTGGCAGTGACATGTTTGTTTGGTTATGTGTGTATAACATCTCAAGAATAAATTTAAAATAATTTTTCTTAGCCACACACAGTGGTGTATTCCTTTAATCCCAGCACTCAGAGAGGCGGAGGCAGAAGCAGACAGACTGCTATGAGTTCAAGGCCAGCCTGGTCTACAGAGCGAGTCCAAGACAGCCAAGGCAACACAATTTTTTTTCTCAAAAAAAAATTTTTTTTTCTCTAGTCAAGATATCTAGTATCTAGTCATGAAGTAACAAATCTCATCATGTGTTCCTTCCTGGAAGGTGACACATGCCATAACCTTCCACTAACTTTAGTCATTGATACTTCAATGGTAATTTTTTTTTATTACAAAGCTAACACAAATATAACCAACTTTCCCCTGTATATAAACTGTGAAGCTAACTGTGTGGAATAGAGATATTGGAACAAGCCCTGTCGTTGAGCTATCTGTCCTCCCTCCCACTACTTAACTTCCACAGTTTTGCTCTCTGATGGGGAGACAAAAGAGTGATGAATACCTCACATACTCTTTTGTGTATCTGTATAAGTATATGACCTACGTTTTATGCCAGTTAAATCCAGTTCTGCCTATCACTAACAGATTCTGACACTGGGAAATCTTTTTAGTGATGTATGTGGTTTTCTATAGATGGTGTCCACTTTACTCTAGCCATCAATCTACTTAGACTTTTGATATCAGCCCCTCTCCGTGCTCCTCCACCATCTGTAGTATCCCCTTCTCTATCCACTGTCCTTCCTCTTTCCTTACTTGCATGGTGCTTACATGAATTCTATTGAGTTCTAATCATTTGGCCTTTGGAAGGAAAAAATAAGATATTTTTACTTTAAGAAGAGGAGTAAAGATGCTCTGTGAATGCTGTTTTACAGAGGAACCTGCTGACTAGCTTTCTACAGCTCTCTAAACGTCTGTTTCTGCACATTGGAAGATGAACGCTGAGTGCCAAAAGGGCCTCTGAAAGCCTCTGCCATGCAGACTGTCAAAGCAGATGCTGAGCCTGATGACCAACTGTTGGGCAGAGTGAATGGAATTTGTAAGAAGTGGGAAATAGTAAGAGCTGGAGAGGAGTAAGAAGTGGGAAATAGTAAGAAGTGGGAAATAGTAAGAGCTGGAGAGGACAGGAACTCCACAAGGAGAGCAACAGAACAAGAAAATTTGAACACAGGGAACTTCCCAGAGACTCATACTCCAACCAAGGACTATTCATGGAGACAACCTAGAACCCTGACAATGTAGCCACTTCTGATGAGAACTGATAGACTAAGATCAGAAAGAAGGAGAGGAGAACCTCCCCTATCAGTGGACTTGGGGAGGGGCATGCCTGCAGAAAGGGGGGGGAGGGTAGGACCGGGAGGGGAGGAGGAAGGTGCTTATGGGGAAATGAATAAAGTGAATAATGAATAAAGTGAATTAATAAATAAAATGAATAAAGTGTAATTAATAAAAGTTAAATAAAAAATTAAAAAAAGGATGTTACACCATATCACCTCATAGTTTGCTTGCCCTACATGGTAGAAAAGTGACTTGTACAAATTTTTAACATCTTAGTAAACTATTTTTCCAGTTGTGAGCAATTAAAATAGTCCAAGTTATAGAAAAATTTTACTGATTCCTAGATATGGCTTCTGCATAACTTTACACTTAAGGCATTTTGTCCATGGTTTCCATTGAGTCAATTATACAGCTAGTAGCTATATCAACTCAAACTTATTTAGCTACTCCTATCTCATCTCCAGATACTGGACAATTTTTTTAATCACATGGCCCCTCTGTTTGCACCTGAACTACTGAGTTTGGTTCTGCCTCCTGGTCTTTAATTTATTGTTCTCACGTTGTAGTATTCTTTTTCTTCTGATATTCTTAATATTCATTCTCTCACTTCATTCGTTTCTACCTGCAAAAAGCAACTAATCTACAGAGTCCCGAACACTCCATCAAAAATAGCATGTCCCATATAAACAGTGATTCAACTTAATTTTTTTTCATCAATTACACTTTATTCATTCTGCATCCCCCCATAAGCCCCTCCCTCCTACCCTCCCAATCCCACCCTCCCTCCTCCCTCTGCTTGCATGCCACTCCCCAAGTCCACTAATAGGGGAGGTTCTCCTCTCCTTTCTGATCTTAGTCTGTCAGTTCACATCAAAAGTGGCTGCATTGTCCTCTACTATGGCCTGGTAAGGCTGCTCCCCCCCCAGAGGGAGGTGATCAAAGAGCAGGCCAATCAGATTATGTCAGAGGCAGTCCCTCTTCACATTACTATGTAACCCAATTGGACTCTGAACTGCCCTGGGCTACATCTGTGCAGGGGTTCTGGGTTATCTCCATGAATAGTCCTTGGTTGGAGTATGAGTCTCTGGGAAGTTCCCTGTGTTCAAATTTTCTTGTTCTGTTGCTCTCCTTGTGGAGACCCTGTCCTCTCCAGCTCTTACTATTTCCCAGTTCTTACCTAAAATTCCATTCACTCTGCCCAACAGTTGCCCATCAAGCTCAGCATCTGCTTTGATAGTCTGAAGGGCAGAGGCTTTCAGAGGCCCTCTGTGGTAGGTTCCTAGGTTGTTTCCTGTTTTCTTCTTCTTCTGATGTCCATCCTCTTTGCCTTTCCGGATGGGGATTGGACATTTTTGTTAGGGTCCTCTCTCTTGCTTAGTTTCTTTAGATGCACAGGTTTTAGTGGGTTTGTCCTATGTTATATGTCTATATGAGTGAGTATATACCATGTGTGTCTTTTTGCTTCTGGGACAACTCACTCAGGATGATCCTTTCCAGATCCCACAATTTACCTGCAAATTTCATGATTTCCTTATTTTTCATTGCTGAGTAATATTCCATTGTGTAGATGTGCCACAATTTCTGCATCCATTCTTCAGTTGAGGGGCATCTGGGTTGTTTCCAGCTTCTGGCTATTACAAATAAAGCTGCTACAAACATGGTTGAGCAAATGTCCTTTTTGTGTACTTGAGCCTCTTTTGGATATATGCCCAGTAGTGGTATGGCTGGATCTTGAGGAAGCGCTATTCCTAGTTGTCTGAGAAAGCGCCAGATTGATTTCCAGAGTGGTTGTACAAGTTTACATTCCCACCAGCAGTGGAGAAGGGTTCCCCTTTCTCCACAACCTTTCCAGCATGTGTTGTCACTTGAGTTTTTGATCTTGGCCATTCTCATGGGTGTAAGGTGAAATCTCAGGGTTGTTTTGATTTGCATTTCCCTAACGGCTAGTGAGGTTGAGCATTTCTTTAAGTGCTTCTCTGCCATTCGGTATTCCTCTACAGAGAATTCTCTGTTTAGCTCTGTTCCCCATTTTTTAATTGTATTACTTGGTTTGCTGCTTTCCAGCTTCTTTAGTTCTTTATATATACTGGATATGAGTCCTCTGTCAGATAAAGGGTTGGTGAAGATTCTTTCCCAATCTGTAGGTGGTCGCTTTGTTTTGATAAAAGATCTTCTGGAGGTATCTCCATCCCTGATCTTAAGTTGTACTATAGAGCAACAGTTTTAAAAACTGCATGGTACTGGCATAGAAACAGAATGGTGGATTAATGGAACCGAACAGAGGACCCAGAAATAAACCCACACACTTATGGACACCTGATCTTTGACAAAGACGCCAAAACCATACAATGGAAAAAAGATAGCATCTTCAACAAATGGTGCTGGTCTAACTGGATGTCTACATGTAGAAAAATGAAAATAGATCCATACTTGTCACCCTGCACAAAACTGAAGTCCAAGTGGATCAAAGACCTCAACATAAAACCAGACACATTAAATCGGCTTGAAAAAAAAAGTGGGAAATACCCTAGAACTCATTGGTACAGGGGAAAACTTCCTGAACAGAACACCAACAGCACAGGCTCTAAGAGCAACAGTCAATAAATGGGACCTCATGAAACTGAAAAGCTTCTGTAAAGCAATCAACTTAATTTTTTTTTTTTCATTTTTGGATGACATGAAGGCTGGATGCATTAAGTTAGAACTATGTTTTGAGTTGTGAATGTTAGCCTTTTCATAGGCTAACGTTGTTTGCTACAATAGTCTCTTAATATCCTGGGCAGCGACAGTGAGGCATAGCCCTAAGTCAGATAGGCAGTCATAAAGCCTGGTCACTTTTTCTCAACAGCATGGTGAATTTCTAGGCTATAACACTTGGTAGGTCACGTGTTTTAGGTGGATTTTCTCTCAGTATTTTCAACTTTCAGTGGACTTTTAGATATGGTAACACCGTCCTAAACATAGGAACATCTGTATCTCCCATTACTCTCCATTTCTACAGCTCTTTTTTTTTTCCTACATTATATGTTATTATACATATGTATTTTACTATAATACATATAGTTTACTTCATTGGGATGCAGTCCCTTCAAACCGGAAGCTTCCTCAGGTCTGTACCCAGAATTAAACAGTGCCTGACATAAGTGTACTAAGAAAAGAAATTGCTTGTTTTGAGAGTAGGGATGTAACTCAATGATAGAATGCTTGCCTAACCTGTGCAGTATAATGGGTTCAGTCCTCAGCCTCACACAAAAAGAAAACTATCTGTTGCATGTTTCTTTGCATGCAGTCTATTCCTGGGCTACTATAAGACTACCCTCATAACTGAATATTTTCCAGTAAAGTGGAAATAAGTAACACTTACAGAGCACTTACCTTGTAATGCCCTCTTTTTAGCACTTCCCATGTACTTGTTGGCCTAATCTTCACAATGATCTTACACAGTGGGTATTAATTTTGTTGTCTCGTTGCTGATAAGAAGAACAGAGATAAGAGTTAAGCCAGGTCACACAATAGTTTATGGACTAGCTGTGATTAGAGCCAAACCCTGATTTGTAGCATAATCTATTAAAAATTGCATTGTAATACTGCATGTATCACATCTAAATCAATTTCTTTCCAGGTTTAAAGTAATTCCAATTTAAAAGTAAGAACATTGCTTTTACTAGGCAATATCCAGATTTAGCAAGTAAAGAAAATTTCAAGGTTTATTAAGACAGAATATTGTACAGTGTCTAGTAGAGCAGAGGCACTCAACAGCGTTTGTGGGAACCCCAGTGTGTGAAAAGCCAGCCTAGGTTAATAGTGTGCCTGTATATAAGAACAATTTGTTGTTGTTGTTGTTGTTTTTCAAGACAGGGTTTCTCTCTGTAACCAAAGAACAATTTTTATATGGTTACAAAAATATACTGTCATGCTGATTTAAAGCTGATGCTAAGTGACCGCCTTTTTGGTTTTCCTCAAAACTCGCATACAAAGCTGTTCTGATCTCTACGGGTCATAATTTTCTATTGGTACTGCAAACTTTGGGTCACTACAAAAATGTTTTCCAGTACCTAGGATCAGCTTTTGATTTGTCTATATCTAATAAAGTTTTAATGAGGTAAACAAGTAATAATAAGACTTGGCCTCACTAGCATAGGACGTATAGCACAGATTGTCAAAAGCAGAGTCCTAAAACAGGCTGCCAAAATCGATATGTCCTTTTTTATTTTCTTTTATTGAAATTAGATTCTTTTTTATATAATATATCCTGATTATGGGATCCCTCTACTCCTCCCAGTTCTCCCACTTTCAGTACTGAGGTTGGGTTACATCTAATTTGAGCTGTTGGCCAAAGGGGTCCCACAAGAATCCTCAAACATTCCAGACTGTTGCCAAGACTATAGTTTTCTCTCCACAAACTGACAGCACGACCCTATTGCTGAAGACAATACCTACAAACCTCATGGAACACTGAGGAGTCAAGCTGTTGTCTACCTAGAGCCTTCACCACTACCAGCTAGTGTTCTTGGTACAGGAGGGTACTCCACACCTCTGGAAGCTACCAAAGGAAAAACAGAAACACCAATCCAACTACAAATATTTTCATTGCCAAGGGGGTCCTGTCTACAAAATATGCTAATGCATTAGTGGCACAAAACTTGTGGGAGAAACCAATCAATATCTGACTCTAATTGAGGCCCATTCCATAAATGGAACCCTTACCCAGAGCTGTTTGCGAGACTAGGATTTGCATCCCCCCCTCCCGGAGTTCTGAAAAATGGTCTTAGGCTTGATAAACAAGTACTCTTCTACTGATCAATGTCCTTATTCTGGCCCATGCAATTGGGCTAAAGGTTAATGTCTTATATAAGGGGTCATATTTTATAACATTTTTAATGCCTAAAACGTACTTGAAGTTAGAAGAGAAAAACCCAAACTAGTATCCAGCTTCTTTTGATGAAATATCTTAAAATGCAGAGCTACAGAGCTGCATGCCATAAACAGGGGTAGCTAATGTTTGTGAACTCAGGCCTTTCTTCATCTGACACCCCATTATTCCTCATTAGTCAGCCCTGACTAGCTGTTTCCTCTATCACCACCTCAGAGTTTCTTAGTGGTTAGGTGTGTCTGCTTCTGAATTATGCAATGAGTCCCACCTCACTACTAACCCTTCAAGACAAATGTCTTCAATACCTCATTCTCTTCTTGATAATCAGAACAGAAAAAAAGAAAAAAAAAAAAAAAACAGAACAAAGCCTTTTGAATACTGACACCACAGTGGTCTTTCAATAAAAAAGTAATCAAAACAGTCAATTCAATCAGAAAATAAATTAAAAATTAAACAATTTAATTCCTAAATGTTTAATGGCTAATGTGTTTAAGTACTATACAGGGTTCTGAGGTTAAGAGGAAGAACAGTTCAACTTTTATGCAGAAGGAAGGCAATAGGGATTTTCCACTTGCTTGCATAGACAAAGGTCTAAGACATGGACAGAAACAGAGGCTGATTCTGCCTGGCAGAACACCACAGTGAAAGGACATAAGTCCACATAACCAACTTCTGTAGTATAGAAGCTCCCACTTCAAATGCAGTCTTAGCAATCTCTAATTGTTTATGGGAAACCATATTTGATGACTGAACAAGAGAAGGTTTTTATTCTTTCTGCGGACGGGGAACTGCCACTCCTTTCTTGTCTGCTCTGGTGAGAGCACCATATTCCTGGGAGATTTCTCTATAGCTGTGAAAGGAATTGATTTTATGTTTCATATCCAGTAGGATTTTATGCACTGTAGTACTTATCAGTCAGTTTTTAGATTTAGCATACGTCCTTTCTAACATTGTCTGTGCTTAACGTCAGGGATTGTATCTCTTCTACCCACAGTAACCCCAAGCCTTTTCTCAGTCTCCAAACCATGGTTGGCACACCGTAATGATTTCTTAAGTGAATATTATATTGACACTTTGAATTTCTGGGTCTGAATTAGTTACTTATGTATTGTTGTGGTAAAACACCAAGGCCAGGCAACTTATAGAGGGAAGAATTTATTTGTGCTTATGATTCCAGGAAGACAAAGCTCCATCATGGCAGAGAATTGTGGCAACAAGCCACAGCTATGGCAGCAGGAGCAGCTGAGAACTCACATCTTAAACTGGCAAGCAGAAAAGAAAAAGGGCCAATTTGAAATGGTGCCAGTCTTTAAACTCTCAAAACCCACACCCAGTGACATCCTTCCTCCAATAAGGCGACGCCTCCTAAACCTCCCACACAGAACGATCAACTTGGGACCAAGTGTTCAAATGTCCAAGACTAGAAAGGGTGAGGGTGGAGGGTCTCATTCAAACCACCACAAGTCTATGATCCTTTAGCAGGGCCACTGAGCTAGGGCTGATTAGGAAAAATGAAAAACAATCCTGCAGTGAAGTGTGATACCAGCGGGCATCCAGAGTAGAAAAGCAAGTGTACTAAATTCAACCCAAAGCCCTCAAAGAGAAGGGGGTTTCAAAACCAAAGCCTTAAGTGGGGAGACATTCCTAGGCTGTGCCTCTTAAACTGGGGACCTTGTGTTCACAGGCGTGTTTGTCAGGGTACCTCAGAAGACAGGAAGCTGCAAGCCTAACATGGATCGTCTCTCAACCGCAGATTTACTCAGTGGTAAGTATGTTTGAAACATTCTTTCTGTGAAAGTCACAGGTAAGCCGTAAATTTCACGTATTTCAGACATAAAAGTAACCAGGCTTCTAGCACTCAGGCTCATACAGGAGAGCACCACCAGCTCTCCTGGAGGCTGGGCTTGTTGCACTATACAAATTCTTAAGACACACAGATAAAGAAATTAAACAAAATGAAACCTTCCAAGAAACACAGTAAGTACAGTTTGAAAAGGGCCTTGTACAACTGAGAGGGGGAACATCAGGCTAGCCTCAGCTAAACGTTATGAATTTGCCCTAAGGTGTATTCTGTGAATGAGAAATTGTTAACAACTCCCTAGATCTTGACTTCTTTTTAACTAAAATTAACCTTTATTCCTTACTATGAACTACTTAAAGCAAGTTTTGTCAAAAACTTCATAATTGTTGAAGTTGACGAGTATGTATGGTGAAGCTGATTTAACTATTGCCTTCATATTCTTTAATTTACTTACCTTACATTTTTCATACTAAAATATTAAAGAGAAAAGCAATGTGTGCTGATATACCAAAGAATATTATATACATATAAACAAAAAGCAGAATTTTAAAAACAAACATGATTCATTTCATTGACTAATAGAAGCATATTACAACATTAGCTTTCTAGCTCTTCGTAGATAAAGATGGATACTAAAATGTCTATAAGAAATGTAATTTGAGAGTTTACATATTACATTACAGTATAATTTTCTAGAACATCCGTTCATAAGCACAAGTTTGATAGAGACTTTTGTGGTTGTATATGACCATATCAATGCATCCTACATTCTTCTTCACCAGTAGGTAATACATTGAATTTTGAAATTAACCTTAGCTTCAAGGCAAGTATGAAATATCAAAAAGTTATATTTCCTTAGCTATTACCAGGTGAAATTTGTCTCCTTGAGCACATGAATAGGAAAGCATGTGGCTATACAAAACTGCACCTGGTATGAAAGTTTTAACTGTTTGTGGAACCAGCATTTGGTTGAAGTGATATTTGGGTCAACAGAAAAGAGGAACAAAAAGAGCCTGGTTTTTTTATGTCATTGTTGCACTACCAAAACCAATCCTGAAGCCCACCATACCTCTGTACTATGTTAATTAGTATAGAAATAGAGAACTCACCTTAACTCACTTTGAATTGAATTCTCTTTGACATACTACCCAAATTATTGGATAACTATATAGTGTATACTATTGGTTCACCTGATTTCATATCATAAACATCTTTTCAGGTCAATAAATTCAATTATGCAGCCTCCTTAAAATCTTATTGTGGTATTTAACTGTGTACATGTGTCTTCCTAGCAACCACAATGTTTGTATCAAAAGAATGAAAGGATTCTTTGAATTTGTATGTGTGTGAGACAGACAGACAGACAGGCAGAGACTATGAGTGCCATGTAGAAGAGGGTTAGATTCCTTGGAGCTGTAGCTCCAAGCTGTTGTGAGCTGTCTGATACGGGTACTAGGCACCAGACTCTGGTCCTCTGGAAGGGCAGCAAGCACACTTAACCAATAAGCTCTCTGTTCAGTCTTCGAAGAAAGATAATGGTGGATCAGTTCAGAACACAGTCCCAGTATCAGTAGAGTTATATATCTCTTCATATCGGTGCTTTTTATTCCTTCAGAAAGAGATCATTATGCAGTTCTGTCATTGTGTAAACATTATAGCATAGACATACACAAACCATGGTCAGTCTCTCATTGTGGCCTCCTCTTTGAAATTCAAAGATGCTGAAATCACATCTCTGAGGCTGCTAATGGCATGACACAACATAATATTTTAGAGCAAACATTTTTAAAAGTAAAGGTAGAGTCTAAAATAATGACAAAATCCAGTATATTAAAATATATAAACCAGTAACAAATGTTGTGGACTGTTCATAATTGTATGTGACCTGCTATTATTAAACTGGAAGTACAATAGCTTTGCTAACGCAGATGTCACCACAAACACATGAATAACATATTCCACTAGAATTACCATTTAGCTACAATGCCGTGGCAGCTATCGATCCATGCAATGTGAGTTTGTCAGCTCCATTCTAGTTCTGACGGGACCAGTGTTATATATATGGCCAGTCATTTCTCAGAATATTGATGCCTAGCTATGCTTTTCACAAAATAAACATTATAAATAAGATGATACACATATGCTCAAAATCATTTTGTCCAAGCTAATGGTCTCATACAGCACTTTATTTATTTTTTGTTCACAGCCTTACACACTATTGCCTA
Source organism: Meriones unguiculatus (assembly GCF_030254825.1). Lineage (NCBI taxonomy): Eukaryota > Metazoa > Chordata > Mammalia > Rodentia > Muridae > Meriones > Meriones unguiculatus. The sequence goes on from NC_083351.1 coordinate 160,453,578, forward strand.
ACTAGGGAAAAGGTTTCCATAATTCAGTACTAGAACAAATTTGTCACATGATATAGAATACTGATTTCCATGCAAAGGGAGGTCCCATTTACAGGAAATTTGTCATGATTGTTTTTCTGACATATGTATGTGTCACTCCGAAAGTTAAGAAAGTAACAACCCACAAAAGAAACAGGCACTCCGGCTATTAGAAGAAAAGGCGGCTTTTGAAAAACTTCTGTTTACGTGTTTTAACCTCATGTCTCTAGTCAATTATTTTTGGCTGGCTGTCAAAGAAAATGATGCATTACCAGATTAAGCTTAAAATTATCTATGGAAAATAAAGAATAATTTTTTTTTTTTTTTTTGGCCATAGCATTTCTGTTGTTAAGGATTCCCAATATGGCCTGGCATGGTTGGACACGCCTGTGATCCTAGCACTCTGAGTGGCAGAGGCAGCAGATCTCTGAGTTCTAGGTGAGCCTAGGCTAAAAAGTGAGTCCAGGGCAACCAAGGCTACACAGAGAAACCCTGGCTTGAAAAACAAACAAACAAACAAAAAAAGGATTCCCAATATGGTAAAAGAGGAAAAAATAAATAGTTCAGCTGTGTTTTAAGTTACATAGCATCATTAAAATACCTGTTGTACTGAAAAGAACATGATTGTATCATAAATACTGGAAATAAGTGTTCTAAGATGGATTCTACTTGCATCACTTCCTTACTGTTACTTTCGGTTTTCAGATATTTTATTTTATTTTATGTGTATGAGTATACTGTTTGTATGTGCATTTGTGAACCATGTGCATGTCTAGTGCCATGGAAGGATGAAAGAAGGCAACAGATCCCCAGGAATTAGCTTCATGGGTGGCTTTAAGAGACAATGTGGATACTGGAAACCAAACCAGGGTCCCTTGCAAGCACAAATGACTTAATTAAGCCATCCTTCTACCATCCATTATCACTTTTTAAGGTCAATATTTTGTCAGTATCATAAAACATGTATCAGTTTATGTTTCAGGATAAGACAAGTCAATTTTATATTCTGTTATCCCCTTTCTGATGGTGAGATAGTGCTGCTGAATGAGAAGGGTCCTTATCCAGATTACTTTATGAAAACAAAAGTCACATAAAATACAACCATAGCTAAGAGTATAATAGGTTATTGAATTAACTAACACGTAACTACCCAAAGACACATATGAATTCCAAAAATGCCTCCACCAATAATCATCCATGTATTACCAAAACACATCCCTCTTCTCCAAAGAAAAATTACATAAAGCCATATATTTTTTTTTCACAATGTCAGGAGCTCAATGGCCTTCAGTTCACATTTTGTGTGGGATTTGTAAGTCTCCTCAGTGCACAATCATTACATGTTAACGTGAAGCTCCACCATACCACAGTCTGATTACATGACCAGTTTCCGTGTACTTTTGGTCAAGGTCCCAAAAAGAAATGTAAGGAAAACAAAATAAGAAATTTTTCAAGGAGGATCTATCTGTAAATTTATTATTTACAAATGTGTCGATGTAACAACTAAAAAAAAAAAGTGTGTCTAGAAGCCAAGGTTCTAAGCAGCTGAGCTATTGCTCCTAGGCTAGAAATAACCAAGGAGAAAGTCTTTGTGCTCAAGATGAGCTATGACCCTCCGTTGAGGATCACAAGAAGCAATTTTTATAGGAACCAGCCTTAAAATAAACATCCTGCTGTTGTTGTCCTGCCTGGGTCTGGTTTACTATGAGGTCTTCACATTGGCTGATTGAAAGTCAGAGGGTGTACAAATCCACGGATAATGCTCCGCTTGTCAAACTCTAGGGAAAAAGCCAGAGGGTAGAGAATGGATTCAGAGGTGTAAATAATGAGATAGCAATGGCAGAATAACTGTAATAAAATACTGCAATAAAGTAATTCATTTAGAAGGGCAACAATCTTTACTAGAAGCTGGCACTATGGACAAAATGCTGCTGACTTATTTGCTGAGTTAATCTGTGCCTTGAGTCCTGCTCCCTAAAAATATTCTCTCTGTCTTTCTGGAGAAATGGGGAGGCAGGGGAGGTATTGGAAGGATTCTTCCTAGACAGCTGCATTACCTTTGCAAACCCAACTTGAATTAAACAATCTCAGTTCCCAGACCAGGTTTTCCCAAAATTCAATTAATTTAAAACTGCTGCAGTTTTTAAGTCAAAATGAATTCAAGACTTTCTTCCCCATTACTAAAATAAGAATATTATGGAATTGTGCCACCTGAATTCATTGGCTTGTTAATAATGGTGGCTTAGTTTGCCACCTTTGTGTCATTCCTGAGAAGTCTGCCTTACCTGTATCTCTCTTCTGAATGGTATTTGCATGCTGCTGCACAGAAAGAAATACCTGAACTACTGAGGCTGAAAAATATCACAGTCTTTTTCTACAGGTTGCCTTCCCTGTCCAATCTCAGGGAATTGTGATATCTTGTAGGATATAGTACTTCCTTAGTCCCACGGGGGAAGAAGTTCCTTGGTTCCACAGGTCAGGAAGTACTTCATTGGACCAGCTGCTCAGGAGCTGTCAGTGGTGCTTCAGAACAGTTAACTTCTCTAACTTCTTAAACTGTCTCACTGCAATGACAAGAATGCTGCTGTCTTCTCAATTGGCTCATTAACCTCAATATTTTTTCACACTGATGAAGCTTAATTTTTCCTGACCTCATCAGAGACTTTAAAAGCTGGTTATATTCTTAAATTAATTAAAATTTATATGCCCATATAATGTTTATGTATCTATTATAGTGGCTAGATTGATACAGAAGCTGTTATTGAGCAGTATTACATTTTTTAAAGAATTATATGGCCCGTGAATTACACCACTAAAAGCCCAGGTAAGTTCCTTACACACTTGAATACCTTAATATTTTTCTATTACGGCCATAATCCTTTGTTCTCTGCATGTTTCTTGTGTCGTCACCATGTCCCTGAGATTCTTATAGAAACTTTTTAAGCAAGAACCCTGTTCAGTGGAGCTTTTGCTATAGGCAGAGAGATAAACAGTGTGGTGGTTTGTTCCTATCTCTTTGCTGTGTGTCGAGGACGACTGCTCTCCAGCCAGAGGCAGAAGGATGTTCACTTTCCTCTTATCCCGGCTTAGCTCCTTCTACATGTTAGGTTCTGTAGTTTATATGTTCATTTAAAGTTTATAACTGGTGAAATTACGGCAGAGTTGCTTGTGTGAGCAATATGATTATTTTGATAAAGCAATTTAAGACACAAATAGAATGTTTTATTTTCCCCTAAGAATTTGGGACTTACCTCTCAAGAGTTGAGTGGGTTAATCCCCAAAGTGACCCTGATAGCCTAAAACTCTCCAGGATGAGACCTGAACATCTCAACACTCTCAAGCCCTTTGTCTGAGTCTATCGCCCTGCAGTGGCAATTTTAAGTACTTTTGGGTCACCACTATGTGCATACACACACCACTTATTTTTACACAGGATAAGACTTTCAATCCCTTCATGATTAGGGTCCCGAAACCTTATTTCCTCATTTTCTCTAAAAGTCACCTTAGTGAAAGTAGAACTCCATGCAAACCACCTGATGGCCCACACTCCCAAGGGAACTATTCAAAGATGTATTCTCATGATGAGACTGCTTTGAAAACAGAGGGTCTAGCAGTGACTGTGACCATGGGGGGGGGCTAAGATGTAGTACAAGCAAGAAGAAGGGTTTGCAATCAGCCAAACAGTGATTTCTCTTCCCAGCGGTGTTGCTATTTATGAAATGAATTTGCTTTTCTCTTTTCTCAGGCCAAAGGCATTTTCACTTGGATATGCTAATTTCAGTTAGAAATATACTGAGCCTGGAAGCCTGTTATTGTTTAGCATTAGTGTAGAGCCATTGTTCCTAAGGTGTACTTTCCTCAGACATAGCTATAGTAATGTATAAGAATTTAAAAACACAGCTTTTTTTTTTTTACTCAAAAATTTTTGTTCATAGTGGAGATTTTTATAAATAATATGAAAAAAAAATGTCTCAAAGCTACCCAGACTGACACAGATATTTACTTAATACACACACGTACATGTATTGTTAAGATATACTCTTAGGTGGCTGGAGAGATGGCTCAGTGGTTAAGAACACTGTCTGCTCTTCCAGAGTTCCTGAGTTCGATTCTCAGCAACCACATGGTGGCTCACAACCATATACAAGTATCTGATCCTTCTTCTGGGATGCAGGTGCACATGTAGATAGAGCACTTATATATGTAAAATAAATATATCTTAAAAAAAAGAATATGTTCTTCACATGTATTTGTGCATGTACACCCAATTCATTCCCTTCAAAACACAGGCAGAGAAATCTCTTTCAAAATGCTCTTATCTCTAGCTTTTAATTAACGTGATAATGCTCCTATTTGTGGGATACTGGGAGATGTTGCAACAAATTTTATAGCATTCAAATCAGAGCAAGCCTACAGGTTTCCTTAAACACAGAGTTCACACACAAACACCATGGGCTCAGAATATGCATAAACCATGCGCATATTGAACTGCTTCATTAGAGAGGGTGGAGAAGCTGTAAAGGCAGTAGTGTGGGTTCCTTTGTGAGGTAGTAGTAGCACCTTGGAGGAAGATGGAAAAAGAAAGCAGAATGAGGGCTAGTGTAAATTCATAAAGCACAGATGTGAAGATCGGGGGTAATTCTAGTTAATTTCGTGACGTTTATTTCAAATAATTTCGTGGATAAATATTTGACCACATTACTGAATAAAAAGCACACATCTTATGAAAAAAGATATAAGGCAGTCTTCCTTGTCAAACAGCAAATGTCTGATATTATCCTCTCCTATAATAAGGCTATAGAACTTGAGAAAAGCTAGATTAAAAAATAAATATGTAAATATAGCCACAGTTACAAAAAGTAAATGACAATAGTAAAAGTTACCTAACTAGAGAAATAATGTTGACACTTTACACCACAAGTGTTGATAAGAAGGAAGTCAGAATCCATAAATTCTCTTGGCAAAGCTCTAACTTGGGTGGCAAAGTAAGAGAACAGATGCTCTGGTAGAAGGGATGATCCAGGAGCAAAAAGGAACCCGAAAGCCAGGGGCAGCATGGTTAACAGATGACCACAAATGTAGGTGTCGGGTGTCTAGATCTCCTTTTTATTTTATTTTTTTTTTTAATTTTTTTTGTCTTTTGTTTTTGTTTTTGTTTTTTCTGAGACAGGCTTTCTCTGTGTAGCCCTGCCTGTCCTGGAACTCGCTTTGTAGGCCAGATTGTCTTCGAATTCATAGCGATCCTCCTCCCTCTGCCTCCCTGAGTGCTGGAATTAAAGGCCTGAGCCACCACACCCAGCTAGAGTCTTGTTCCAATCCCTCCTGCCTGGCCAGCACACAACCTGGAGACAGTGTGTCAGTCCCACACACACATTGGGCTGGAGACACTAAAGTTACTCCTGAGTCAAGTTTAACACTAAATACAAAACTGAATTTAGCTTTGTTTCGGATGGTATGCGGCTGTTCTTATGCCTGGGCCTCCTGCCAATTGCCCCCTAGACCTAACTATAATCATTATTTTCTCTTCCAATGAAGGTTCTTTGGAAGCTGCACTCAATGTTAATATGCAAACATTTTAGTCATTCTCTTCTCCTCTATTTCTTCTTCCTCACATGAAAGGTCTCTTAGGTTTTAAATTTAAATCTCTTTGTCTCTGGCGTGATCTGCATTGCAAAGCCCATCCTTTTACCAGCCTCACAGTTTTTTGGTTTTTTTGGCTGGGGGAGAGGCGGGGAGGGGTGGGGGGGGGGGGTGGGCTGAGTCATGGCCTCTCCCAATCTGGCTCATTCAAACACCACTTATATCTAGGGGAAGGCCAATTTAAAGCTTTAGCAGCATACCTGATTACACATTCTTGTAGAGTTTAAGGCTGCAATATCCCATAAGAAATCAGAGCATATACAAGTTACTTGGACTTGGAATTAAGTACTAACCCTAACCCTGCTGTTTATTCGTTATGCGGCTCAGGGCAAGTTTTACTAAACATGCCTAAACTTATTTCTATTTTTTTTTAAATATATCTTTTTCTCCAGGATTATTGTTCAAAACAGATGACAATATAATTAAGGAAGAAAATAACTAGATTATCACTAAGTATAGTTTTTTACTCCTCTGTACAAGACCTACTGGTTGAGAATGAGTAATTCATTTATCATTAAAAAAAAAAACAAGAAATACTCAGTGCTGGCTCTTTGATCACCTCCCCCTGATGGAGAAGCAGCCCTACCAGGCCACAGAAGATGACAATGCAGCCACTCCTGATGAGACCTGATAGGCTAGGGTCAAAGGGAAGGGGAGGAGGACCTCCCCTATCAGTGGAGTTGGGGAGGGGCATGAGAAGAGATGAGAGAGGGAGGGTGGGATTGGGAAGGGATGAGAAAGGGTGCTACAGCTGGAATACAAAATGAATAAACTATAATTAATAAAAAATATTAAGTTTTAAAAAAGAAAAATCCACATTTTCAGCCTATGAATGTTAAAATTTTGTTGCCTGCATAAAATAATATCTTAATATACCAATGTTGCCATGTATAAATGCCTATGTAAAGTCAAATTGCCAAATTATAGTTGAGTGTATACAATTTGTACAGGCCTCTCAATGCATTTATTTTTTTCAATGAATTTACTATACCATGCAAGTCCCTAACATGTTTTGTGAAACTAAAGCATAGAACCAGAAAACTAGCTCACCAGTTTCGAGTGATAAATATTGTTGATTTAGTAAAATGAACTATAATTTTCAGATTATCCAGTACATTTTTTCTTGGTTCAAAAAAGAAAGAAAGAAAGAAAGAAAAGATCTACTGGGAAAACCAAAATATCAGCATATGTCTTAGTAAGCATAAAACCAGACACAAATTATGCAGTTCTAATATGCTTGCTACACCTTCCTCCACAGCAGATATCTATATGCTAAATTACCCAGGGATTGCATGTGGCCTAAGTTGCTTTTTTCTCTTTTCCAGTACATATTTCTTCCTGGTGATGTCAATCATTTAATGTCAATCTGGTTGCTTCTGCCTTATGACTGGACAGTCACTTTTTTTTTTTTTTTTTTTTTGCTGAATTGTACATTCTTCAAATTTGTGTTACTTTCGAGATAACTTATTGTCTCATTTTGTTGATCTGAAAGTCAATTTAATATAGCTGTGCAGACAGTTTACCTAAACAAATTACCACTCTCTGATTATTTCCTTTTGCAATTAAATGTTCTACTTAATAAAGCAAACTTTAAATGTTTTAGGAGGAGAGGGTTCCAACCATAAGGTCCCATGTAGTTTTTCTGCATACTAGTGTGGAGATTGAGTGGATCCCTACCTACTAACTCACAAAAGCATTAATCCTCATAAACACCCCCAATATGCAAGATTAGTCACCACCTAAAGGCCTCATATTGGGCTAAAATGTTATGCTTATGGGGCTAGAGAGATGACTCTGCAGAGGAGCACCTGCTATTCTTTTTTTTTTTTTAATTTTTTTCTTTCACAATTTATTCATTATATATCCTGATTGACACCTACTTTTCTTATAGAGGACCCAGGTTCCAACCAACACCTGCACCATGACTCACAACTATCCTGAATTTCTGTTACAGGGATTCTGGCACCCTCTTCTGGCCTCCCAAGGTACTAGGCATGCTTATGCACGCAAAACACATACAATAAAAATTAAGCCAGTGGTGGGAGCACCTGCCTTTAATCCCAGAACCTGGGAGGGCAGAGGCAGGTGAGTCCCCAAATTCAAGGCCAGCCTGGACTACAGAGACAGTTCCAGGACAGCTAGGGCTATACAGAGAAACCCTGTCTCACGAATTAATAATAATAACTTAAAATTAAAAAACAAGATGTTCTGCTTAGTATCATAAACTTAGTTTATTAACAAGACAAACCTTCATCAACCTTAAGACAACTCTCTTTTTTGGGGGGAGGGAAGGTTGTTGTTATATTTTGTTTTGTTTTGTTTATCGTTTTTCAAGACAGGCTTTCTCTGTGTAGCCTTGACTGTCCTGGACTCACTTTGTAGACCAAGCAGGCCTCAGACTCACAGAGATCTGCCTACATCTGCCTCCCTGAGCGCTGGAATGGCAGACATGCACCACTGCACCGGCTTTCTCTCTGGTTTTGGGTTTGTTTGGGTCCCCCCCCCCATTTATTTATTTATTTATTTACTTACTTACTTACTTACTTACTTACTTACTTACTTACTTTACAGCCTGACACAGGCCTCTACCTTCTCTCCTCTCAGTCCCACCCTTATATATCACTCTCCCCATTCCCTCCCCTTCTCTCCATAGGAGATCCCCCCCACATGGGTACCACCCACCACAGCACATCAAGTCTCAGCAGGACTAAGCACACTTCCTCTCCCACTGAAGCCAGACAAGGCTGTCCAGCCATGGGGAAGGAATCCAAAGGCAGGCAACAGTCAGAGACAGTCCCATTCCAATTGTTAGGGACACATGAAGAACAAGATGCACATCTGCTACATATGTGTAGGGAGCATAGGTCCAGCCCGTGTGTGCTCTGTGAGCCTCCATGGGCCCAGGATAGTTGACCCTGAAGGTCTTTTATGTTGTCTTTGATCCCTCAATCATTCCTCTCACTTTTCCACAAGACTCCGAGTTCTGACTATTGTCTGGCTGTGGGTCTCTGCATCTGTTTCCATCAGCTGCCTCATGAAGCCTCTCAGAAAACAATTCTGCTAGGCTCCCAGACAGCTTCTCTTAAATGTGGATTCAGCCTACTCACTGCCTGAAAATTCTTAGTAGAATTTATCAATTTGAATTTATCAATTCAGCATGTATTAATTGCATATAAAATGCTTCAGTATGATTTTTCATACATGTATATAATCAACTTTGATCATATTCATTTCATTTACTTTATCTTGTCACTCTCCCACTATCACTGACCCCCTTCTTCTTTAAACATAGTCTTCTTTTGCAAAAGGAGCTTTTATTCACCTGCTTTAATTGTCATCTTAAAGGGTTACTGCTTCTGTCTGCTAACCTAGGCCTGGTCCTGGAAGCTTTGGCCTCCATACATTCTGACCTATGCCTCAAATGAATATTTTCTGCCCCTGAGATTTACTGCTGAATAAGCTCATGTTTTCTTGTTCTTACTGAGCTCTGGGCTGGCTAGTTCAACTCATCTGTTCTGGTGCAAACCCCTCTGCCAGATGACTCATTTTAATCTGGCTTTTCTCTCGGCCTCTAAATTGCCCTGCTTGGCCTCAAACTATTTTCAATAATCTTTTATAATCTTCTGGCTCCTTCTCATTCTCTGGCTCATCCAGTCTTCATCTGAGTTTCCTCTCTGCACCCTGTCTATTACTGTCCCTGTAAAACTGTCTCCTCCCTTTCACTCTGCATGGCTCACTAAGTAGCTTCCCTTTCCTCTCCTGGTGACAGCTGGGCATATCCTGTTCTGTTAATTTTTTCTCTAATTTGTCACCTTTTCTGACATTCCATTAGACATCACTTTCAAATATAAGTGCTTCCTTCTACAAACTAACTTTACCTTTATTGTTTGGGATTAAAGGAGTGTCCATGGACTTAAGCTTTTCTTTAGCTCATATTTGCTCTATATCACGATGGCCTTCTACTCAGAGATCTTGTCTCTGTCTCGTGGGATTAAATGCATGTCTATATTCCAGCCGGATCACACAGACCTAGAAGGTCTTCGGATGTGATCTCTTGCCAGAGCAGCCATGTTCTGAATTAAAATCCTTTTATACTCCTTGTACCTTCCTTTCCTCTGTTTTTATTTGTTTTCCGATGACCCCATGAGTTTCATTCTGGTTGGTTACAGGAACATGGATGACAGTTTACAGCAGCATAGGTACCTTCCCAAAGCCACACTGAATATGTTTCTCTCTCTCTCCCACCAACCATTAACTGAGAATAAATCCTCATGGAGGTGGGAGTCCTCAAGAACTTCTCCAACTCCATAACTCCAAGGTGTTACTACTTGCCTAGAGCTTGTGCAGGTAGTCACAGGTGCTATTGATTCAAGAACGACACTGTCAGATTAAACCTGACAGCATTTTACACCACTGCCCTCTTCCCCCTGTCCTGTCATTCTAGTGAACACATTTACTTCCAGGACAAGGTAGGAGTTCCATTCATGCAGTAACAACTTTCCTTTGACTAATCCTGAAAGCAAGATTGAAAGTGTGAAGGTAAAAATACAATTCTCACCTCAAAGAGGACAAGAGATAGGCTTATTCTGGTGCCACATATGAGAGATCATATCTGAGAAACAGAGATGTAAGTCACGCCAAACTCTACATTCCAACGTAAAAGTAGCTAAGTCATAAATCAAGACCCTTTCCAAACCCATCCGTTAAAATATCAAAGAGGCGGGTTGCAGCAGAATGGGAAACCTCTGTTTTAGGCCTCAGATGCTGTCTGATAACAAACTTAGCTTTTGAGTTGGTGGAATCAGTGGTCTACTCAAGTTAAATACATTCCAAAGGGAAACTGGTGGTCTGTTTGCACATTCCACGTGATTCATATAGTGGTCATGAGGTGTTAGGTCAGGTACAGAGCAGGGCAATAAATGGCCATTAAGAGGGCTAAAGATGGCCCAAAATAATCTGACTCTGCTTGGCAACATCCTAAATTTATCACAATCACTTTGAACAGTTCATCCGCCTTGCAAAAGGTTCTGTTTGAAGGTATAGCTTCTGTCTGGGAAGGTTTTGCTCACAAAAGCAAACTGTATTGGATTTGATGCAGCAGCATGGGGACCATACTATAATTTTCTCATCTACAGAAAATGTTTTTAAAGACTAACCAGAGTGAGCCAATGACACTCTTTGGAGTACTTTGTGAGCCATATACCAACAATGAGAAAATATGTGTTTTCCTCTGCTGTAAATATAATTTTCATTCACATGCACTCCAGGTATTTGTACATGTATATGTGTGTGAAGATACACATGTGTGTTTTGGCATATACTATACTGAAGTCTCCTAGGTGCCAAGCAGGAAATAAGAAATTCAGTTGATTAATGAGTTCTAAGAGTAGCAAGTAGTGCCCCTGGCAGTGGCTACTTGCCAGTGGCCAGAAGTCAGAGCCTTGTAGTTTCATGGAGGTCCATAAGAATATTTAGTTTATCTATAGCAGTACAAAGAGAAGAAAAGACAGGAGAGAATCACTTCCAGTGTTAAAAAAAAATAAAAATTTTCTTAAGAATTCTATTATTGATAGACTAAGATCAGAGGGAAGGGGAAGAGAACCTCCCCTATCAGTCGACTTGGGGAGAGGCATGGGAGGAGATAAGAGAGGGAGAGTAGGTTTGGGAGGGATGAGTGAGGGGTCTACAGCTGGGATACAAAGTGAATAAACTGTAATTTAAAAAAATAAATAAATTTAAAAAAAAGAATTCTCTTGTGGCTGAGCATGGTGGCACATGCAAGGCAGAGACCTACTATTAGAGGAACTATTGACTTCTGTATAAAAGAAGGAGAAAGACAGCACAAGGTGCAAAGTACTTAAAAAGAAGTGGACACTGAGTGGACAGTAGAGGGACTCCTAGACTCTGGCTCTGTCAGACAGTGCCAGGAACTTCACATCTCAGCCCTGAACTCTCAGACTCCATCAGTGCCAATGTGTTCTTGACTGCAGTTCATGATAGTGCTATCAGTGCTAAAAAGACTTTTTTCCTGTCCGTAATTTGTTTTACCCTGGCCATCTCCTTTGTGTTGGCAATTGTTTGGATTTCACTCTTCTTTTTGTGTAGTGTTTCCTGTTCTGTTACTGGTCAGTCACTCCTGGTTCTCATGTTTTAATGTTAAATTGTGACTTCTCAATGTTAGCTCATTTCATTAATGCAAGTATTGCCAGTTAATCTGCTTGTGTTAACTATTGTTCTCCTGCACTTTATCATCTGCTAGATATTACTGTACCTTCCTCATATTACTCACTTTAGGAAGGACCTTCTTCTGATACAATAAAAGGAGAGTGCAAAACCAAATGATGATTCAATGAGAGAACATAAGAATTACTGTACCGAGGAGATTAAAAATCTAATTTCAGAGCCAGTGAAATGGCTCAGTGGGAATGGAAAAATTGCTTGACAAGCCAGTTAAACGGTCACAAGGGCTGAAGGAAAGAACATACTTCCAGAAGTTATTCTCTGACTTCCACACTTGTGCTTGTAGCTTGAGCGCCCACCACAACAATAAAAAAAACATATAAATATAAAGAAATAAAAATATAGGTTGAGTTTGAGGAAAAAAAATCTGTAGTACTGGTTCAACATTAACTTGACCGGTCTTTAGAACTGTTTGTTCCAGAAGAGTAACTGCATTGTACAAGGATGTCTCTGCACAAAAGTCTATAAATCACAATGTATTAGTGATAACACAATGTAAATAGCAACACTGTCCCCACTCCCATCTTTGCTTTCTCTTTCCCATAATGAAGAATAACACCACTACTTTATTAGGATCTACTAGTCTTCAACTCTCTGAAAGATAAGGGCAATTCTTTTTCTAATTAGGTAATATTAATTTTTAATTTGGTACTTAAAATTTTTGAAGTATAATCAACAAAGAGCCAAACTTAACCGATACATAAATGTTAATTAGTAAAGCAGCAGCTTCTCAGCTTCTATACATGTCTGAAAATTCTAATCTGAGCAACAGCTTTAATTGGACATGCACACTTATTGAAGTATGAGCTCCATTACAAAGTTCCTTAAATAAATAATATTATAAAGTATCAGCAAACGAAATTGGAAGAAGTGAGCCAGGGTTGTTTCAATATACTACATACTATTAAAGTCAGAGGATGACTCAGTATTATTCAAATAAGCAACCCAAGCCTTTTTTAGATGAAAACTCTCATGCTTATCCTATTGCTTTTAACTGATGTTGTTTCTTGAATATTAAAATCATTTAGGATACTTTCTTATTGTCCCTGGAAAAAGATCAGCAGTAATAACTTTTATTTTGACATTTTTGTTTTGCCAAAAGCACTATAGAAATATTTCATAACAGATTGATTGCCAAATGGCTCTGACACATCCACTTGAATATGCAAGCTTTCATTAAGCGTGGCACATGCTGAGTGACATGAAGACACTAATGGCAAAACCCCTGACATGTGGCTGTACAGAAGCCTACTGTAGCACATATGCAACTAGAAAAATGTGGGAGGAAAAGTGCTTTGTGAATTGCCACTTTTTTATACCAACTGAAAACAGATCTCAGTCATTTAATTTGTATCACACAACAGAACCTTGTAGCCAAAGAGATATGTCGCAGTATGTTATGTATCGAAAATATTTGCTGAAAGAACAATTCATGATTTTTTTCCTCAGTTAGTATATGACCTGACACAGTTTTCTGCTGCTTCACAGACATGAAATACATGGTAAAGGAAAATACCTGCTTTCTACGATGCATATATGTACCTTTTCTGAAAGAAAGTATTGAAATATTTTAAGAGAAATCCTTCTCTAATGTCTTTAAAATAGGACTAAATAGAAGTAAATATAAAATATGGCCAATGGCCGTATTTTTTTTTCTTTAGCTTCCCAGTATAAGAATTAACTGTAGGGTTGTGGGTTTTTTGTTTTTTTGGTTTTTATGACAAACAATGTGTGAAAATGTTTTTTGCTAAAAGATTCCATGTTGACTAATGCCAATTGGAACGTTCACAAGATATAGGATCACTTATGAGACAAGAGTCTGGGTGTGTCTGTGACGGAGGGAGTGTCTGGGCTGGGCTCTAGGAGGTAGCAAGACCCAGTCAACCTTTGGGTGGACCATCCCTGTTGTCTAGGAATCCCAATTTAAAAAAACCTGGACACCAACACTCACTGATAGCTGCTTCTTGACTGAGGATGCAGTGTGACCAACTCCCTGGGGCTCCTGACACCATAATTCTCCATTATAATGAACTATAACCTTGAACTGTGAACTTCCCTTCATTCAGTTACATTTGTCTGGCATTTTGTTGCAGCAACAGGAGAAATAACTAATATATCTAATAACTAATACATAGAAGATTCAGGGGCAGGGTGTCAATTGGTTAGGAGTGGGAAATAATGTTCATGTCTCTCAGCAGTGAGACCCTCTCTGGCTTGAACTTGTGCAGGCCTTGTTTATGCTACCACAGGCTCTGTGAGTTCATTTGTGTCAGTACTGTTGAGTGTGTGTCACCACCAGAGAGGCAATAGGACCTGGGGAAGCGGAGCAGATAAATGAGGTAAACTCATTAGTTGGAGCAGCAGACAATTTATACTCTGAGAATTAAGACAGTTCATAAGAGGCTTGGTGCAGTGGCACATGCCTGTAATTCCAGCACTCAGGGAGGCAAAGGTAAGTGGATCTCTGTGTTTGAGGCCAGCCTGGTCTACAAAGAGAGTTCAGGACAGCTAAAGTTACACAGAGAAACCTTGCCTTGAAAAACAAAAAAAGTTCATGAGTGAAGTTCACATGAATTCAATCTGTATACAACGACAAAAACGGCTAAGTGTGACATGTTTTTCCGTAGAAGCACACAAAGGACCATTTACTTAGATAATTATCAACAACAATAACAAGTAACCTGAAATAAATCCACTACTTTCTGCTGCATCTGGGAGGAACATGAAAACACATTTCAAGAACATTTCCATGTTATAAAGAAACTGAGTCACAAGACTTTTGTCCAGTTTTCTTGGAGTGTCCCCACAAGCACTCAGAATTCTTCTCACATGACTACATGCCTGGCCAGGTTCTGACAAGTCTAGAAGTCACTTTTCTTGGTGTCATCCCTCTCTTCTTGCTCTTATAACCTTTCTACATTCTCATTACATAATCTAGACTGAGGGGAGGGGCTTCCTGTAGAAAACCCGCTGAAGACTGAGTGTTCCAAAGTCCCTCATTTTCTGCACATTTTCCAGTTGTGGGTCTCTATGTTGCTATCCATCCACCCTCCACAACCCTAACTATGTGTCTGTCTTATTTTTGATCATCTGCTAAATCTACTTTATGAATTGACCATGTGATCATGGGTATGGGGTCATCCAGTGTCAACCTACCAATGGCCACATCCTTATAGAAAATTGACTCTTTCTCCCCACAAAATCATCAACTTTCCATACCTTTTCAGCTAGGAGAGGGAGGGTCTCATATGCCCTTTGCCCTTCCACGCTAGAATGTTGATTGGCTGGATCTTGTTTAGGTCTTGTACAGGCAACCACACTTGCTGTGAGCTTATGAATGCAGCATCCTGTTATGTCCAGGTGACATTGTTTCACTCTGGATATCTCCAACCTCTGGCTTACAATTTCTACCCCTATTCCATGAGCCTTGGAGCAGGAGGTAATACATCCCTTCCCAAAGCACTCTATTGGTATTTATTCCCTGTACTTTGACTACTTTGAGTGTCTTCTTTAACCACTACCCAGTGCAAAACAATAATTTTCCTGATACCTGAAAATTTCATTATTCTACAACCATAGAGACACAAATTTAGAGAGGAATTTTATACTATGCCCAGTTAGCAAAACAATAGTAAAAGGTTCACACTTGGGACTGGCCTGCTCCTCTACCATGGTTCTTGGTCAGATTTATAGTACCAGGCATGTATCTCCAGCTGTGGCATGGGCTTTAAATCCAACCAGAAATGTTGATTACTCCCTGACATTCATGACACTATTGTATTCAAGGGTATACTTTGGCCATGCCCTTCCTTACAGTAGTTAATAGAGTTCACAGCTGGATAAAACTGTTCATGATTGCTCCCCTAGTTGCATACACAGCACCTTCTAGTACTATGTGAGCTAGCAACAGGAAGGAAACTTCCTCATTCATACCAACTTGATTTCCCATATAATGAAAGTTTAAAGTGTCTTTAGCAATAGGGTTAAATATTACATTTCCCATGGCTTTTCAAACATCCTTAGTGCTATTTATTATTCTCCTCACTCCCTTCTCTGCCCTACTCTCCCTTCCCTCTCCCTACTTAAACTGCCTTTGCATTTATTTCTATTTCCTTCTTTGTATTACCTGTGTTTTACTCATCCTCTCCCTTAAGATATTCCTTCCCTATCCCCACCAATGGTATTTTTCTAGTTTCAAAAATTCCATAGATACGCCAAGATAAACACAAATCAAAAGACTTGATGCTAAGATCAACATATGTGTAAAGACATGTGACTTTTGTCTTCTGGATCTTGGTTACCTCAGTCAGTATAATGTTTTCAAGCTCCATTTACCTGCAAATTTCACAATCTTATTTTTCTTTACAGCTTAATGAAATGTCGCAGTTAGGCTCTGAGTCCTTACTATGGCCCTGATCAATCAACTTGGAAAAGGCATTCCAATAAGCCATCAATGTCTGAGACCAGAGTCTGAGTGGTTTGTGCTGCTATTCTTACACTAGAACATGTTTGATAGTCACATATAGGTCTGTTTTGTTTTTAGTATGTTTTAGATATGTTCATATTTCCAATCTACATTAATCAGCTCATAGGTGGTGATTTATTTTGAGAGAGCCTGGCTAAGTAAGGCTGACCAACTCCATGATGAGCTTAATTTTCTTGCTAGATAGAACAGGCCTGAGTTTTCTGTTCCTCAGAAAAAGAAACTTTAGCTGCAGGAAAAACCATGGAAACTGGCTCAGCCAAGAGAATTGGCCTAGGGAGATAAGGTTGTTTAATTACTGGTCTGAGAAGCTCCTAAGTCCTGCCCAGAGTGTAGCCTCCATGGGCACCAGCCCATGCCAATCAAGTTTACATAGCCACTGTAGGAATTCCACTCTCTGGCTTTAAAAGGGGCCTTCAACTCCCCTTTGGGGCCATCGCCGTGTTGTGAAGATGGTAAACCCAGAATGATGGATCTCTGCAGAATAGATGCCTTTTGTTATTTGCATGCTACTCAAGTTTAGGGTCTTTCTTTCAGCATCTTTTGGACCCTAACAATTGCAATCAGGGGCAAATACTTCCCAGTCCGTGACTTATTGTCTATGAAATGCAAGTGGTGGTTGTTAACTTCACAAGCAAAAGTAAGCATCATTCTGCCTCAGTATTTGCACTCAAAACAAGAGAAGATACATTGGAAAAGCCACTGTTCCACTCAATATGTTATAACTTTGAGCAGAACAATAACTAAGAGTAAGGTAATATCCAACTTAAAAACATTCCAGGCACATTTTCATACTGTCTCAAAATCAAAACAAAAGGCAATGTACAAATTAGTAACTGGCCACCCACATGATTTGCTTAAACTAATTTCACTTACAGAAACAGTTGAGAAATCATTGACATGTTTTGTCATGTTTTGTTTGTTTTACTTTTTGAGAGAGGGTTTCTCTGTGTAGTCCCGGCTATCCTGAACTCACTCTGTAGACCAGGCTGGCCTCAAACTCATAGAGATCCACCTGCCTCTGCCTCCCCGAATGCTGGTGCGCCATCATCACCCAGTATCTGTGTAGCTATAAGTCCCAAGACAGAAAACAATTGCAGTGTACACATGAGCAGATGTGTATAATTTGGAATTTTAATTCAAACTTTCCTGTGTAAAAACTCACTGGTAAATAAACTGGCAGAGACGGGTTTATGCCTCCACAGCAGAGAAACAAATATCTAGAGGAGAAATGGTGTAGTCACCTAAAAAAATACAAAAGTCAATAACCAGCATATCCATCATCTTACACAGTTATTGTTTCTGTGCGTTGAGAACAATTCAAACCCCCTGTACTAACACTTGAAATAGCCAGTAGGTTTTATTAATTATAGCCATCCTACTTTGTAATAAATCACTAAAACATTTTGCTAACATTGCACAATGACATATGAATTGGAACATTATGTTTTACCCTAAAAATATACACAAATATATGTCCATCAAAATTAAACAAAACCAAAGGAGGGAAAAAAAAACCTGGGTGGCGGTCTTTTGCAAAGCCTCGGGGCCAATGTTGAAAACTGAATTCCTCCTTAGCTTTCCTCCATTTGTATTCTCTATCTCTCTCCCTCTCTCTCCCATGTAGTCTTGTCTCTTTCTATGTGTGTGTGTGTGCACATGCACACTTGCACACATTGGGTGTGAGGGTAGAGACTGGAGTTGACATTAGTTGTTTTCCTCGGTTGGTTCTCTAACTTGTTTTCAGACAGGCTCATCTCCCTGGACCTGGAGCTCACCAATTCAGCTGCACTGCTACACACAAAGCCCAGAATCACCTTTCTTCTCTCCTCTCCTCCCTCCAAGTATTGGGCACAGATATAAGCCACACACAAGCTTTTATGTGGACACTGTGGATGACAGCTCAGGTCCCCAAATTTGAGTGGCGAGCTCTTTACTAACTAAAACATCTTCTAGCCTTGTAGGTTTAAGTCTCTTAGTGCTAGGAAACACACCCGCGGTGAATTGTGAAAAGCCAAGTGTACTTGACATTAAAAAATGAGAAATTAGCATTTTCTCACCACAGAAAGCAAAGAACCTCATTGATGAAGGATCAAGGCCACCGTTGTTTGGATGGGTGGTTAAGCTTCTCTTGGTACTTGGTAGGACATTTTAGAAGGTGCTTGATCTTTTCTTACATTTTAGCTCAATTGTGAGTGTGATGTGTAGCACACACACTTTTTCTCCTGCTATTAGACAGGGTCACTGGCCCATTTAGAAGCATGTGCTATGAAACCTTCATTTGAGGATATATTCCTTTCAGCATCTTTAGTCAGTCACCTTACTGTGCTGGACTTATTAATTTGTTTTTTGATTGATATGCTATTTGCCTATATTTTAAAGCACAACTTAATGTGTGGATTTTGGCTTGTTTTATATTATTAATTACGTTATTTATTTACTTTACATTTCGATTGCAGCTTCCCCTCTCTCCTCTCCTCCCAGTCCCTCCCTCTCACCTCCCTTCCATCTCATCTACCCCTCCTGCCTTTCTCCTCCTAATAGGGGAGGCTTCCCATGGATATACTTTGCCATATCAAGTTGCAGGAAGACTATGTGCATCTTCTTCTACTGAGGCTAGACATGGCAGCCCAGTTAGGGGAAAGGGGTCCAAAGGTAGGCAATGTAGTCAGAGATAACCTCTTCTCCTGTTTCAGGAATCCCAAATCAAGACCCAGCTGCACAACTGTCATGTATGTGCTGGGGTCATAGGTCCATCCCAGTTATGCTCACTGGTTCACAGTTCTGTCTCTATGAACCCTTATGGGTATAGGTTAGTTGGTTCTGTAGGTTTTCTTGACCACAAGAAAACCTTTGATCTCTCTGGACTCTTCAGTCCTTTCTCCCCCTCTTCTACAGGACACCCTAAGCTCCACTCACTGTTTACCTGTGGGTCTCTGCATCAGTTCCCATCAGTGGCTGTGTGAAGCCTCTCTTATGACAGTTATACTATGCTCCTATCTGCAAATATAGCAGAATATCGTTACTAGTGTGAGGGTTAAGCTCTCTCTCATGGCATAGTTCCCAACCAGTCACTGGTAGGCTCTTCCCTCAAACTCTGCTCCATCTGTTACCTTGTATATTTTGTAGGCAACAAAACTGTGGGTTAAGGTTTTGTGGCTGGATTGGTGTCCCAATCCCTTCCCAATTGGAAGTCTTGCCTGGTTACAGGAGATGCCCCCCCAAATCCAGTTGTCTCTCCCAGTACTCCCTTTCTCTCTCTCTCTCTTCCCCCCATGTGACCTCTCCTGTCCCCTCCTGCACTCAGTGAGATTCAAGTTCCCCCTGCCTTGGGCTCTCTTTGTTACTTAGCTTCTTTGGTCTGTGGTTTGTTGCATAGTTATCCTGTAATTTATGACTAATATCCACTTATAAGTGAGTATACCTACCATGGTTTTCTTTCTGGATCTGGGTTACATGACACAGGATGAGCTTTTTTAGTTTCATCCATTTGCCTTCAAATTTCATGATGTCATTGTTCTTAATGGATGAGTAATACTCTACTGTGTAAATGTATTCTTCAGTTGAGGGACATCTAGATTGTTTCCAGTTTCTCACTATTACAAATAAAGCAGCTATGAACATAGTTGAGCAGGTATCCTTGTGGAATGATGCACCGTTTTGGGCTATATGCCCAGGTATTGGTACAGGTATATTGGTATAGATAGAGGAACAGGTATGTCTTTAGGTAGAACTATTCTCAATTTTCTGCAAACTGCCAAATTGATTTATAAAGTAGTATGCAAGTTAGTTTTGTTTTTATTTAATAAATGCCAAATCATGGGATACCCATTTTCTCAAATCTTTATTGTTTCTTTATGAAGGATTTCTTTCAAAATTCTTTTAAACTATTTTGTAATATATAATACAGTTAATTTATTAAGCTCTACTAAGAACTGTCATAGAACTACAGAATTTTTCCTCCTAATTATTGACCATTCCTTTCTTCATTCTACATTGCACCATTTCTAGTAACTGCTATTATTTGCTTGACTAGTATGAGATCGACATTTTTAGAGTCCTCGTAAGTGAGTTCATGCAGTGTTTGTTTTTCTCTGTCTAGATTGTTTTACCTCAGAGTTAATATTCAGCTAGTATACATGATTGTATCCATTAGTAAAATATAACCACAATAGCATATCTGTGACAAATGGAATCTACCTTGAACTCCCTTTTATATCCCTAGTACCCCTGCCTAACATAGATGTACCCATTTCCCTGAAACAAAGGGCACACCATTTAGGAATCAGTTTCAGCAGTCTTGAACTCACAGAGATCCACCTGCATCTGTCTTTGCTGGGTTTAAAGGTGAGTATCATGCCTAACTTAAAAATACAGTTTTTGAGATCTCAAAAGCTTTAAAGATAATCAATTTTTGCACCACCCTCTAATTAACTGAGCTAACCAGAGACCTAGGAGGATAATTTATAAAATTTCTAGAATAGTTCATTTACTGTCTAGCAAAGGAACTCTTTTTCTTTCAGTACTTAACATCATGGCAAATTACATCTATACCTTATTTTACATAGTTTATTTTATTATAGTTTAACAAAACAAAGTGGACATTTATCTGGTCTTACAATATTAGCTGATTTCCTTTTAAATATGTAGGGCCCCATACCTGAGATTATTTTTTAAGGGCTTGCTTTCAATTAGCCTCTCTTGCCACTAGGTGGAAAGAATTGAAAGGTTGCTAGCTTGTGAAACTAGCCTCTAAGTGTAATGCTCATGAGTAAGGTTTTGTCTTAACCTGTTGAATATTCTAGCTTCAAAAGTAAGTGCAGAACAAATTTATTTCCCCGTAAGTTACTAAATATAAGTAATGAACAAAACAGATCTTTTCCCCATGCTGCCTCTGAATCTCTTTATGGTAACATTAGAAGGCAAGAAGAGGTTTTTAGCACAAGAAATAATAACAGTGAACAATGAAGCTCCCATCATCCTTCTAGGAGAAACAGATCCAGGAAGTGTGTTCTTGGTAGCTTGAGGTTTCCATGGAGCCATAACTGGCTTCATTTCCTCAGAGAAGGGCAGTTATTCTGCTGGCAGATTCCATAGTGGAATGCCAGCTCTGGATATTTAGAACTGTTGTACTTTCCAGAGTGAGATGACCAGGAACAATGCCTCTCCTCCCATTGCTCTTGCCGTGAGCTAGACATTGTGTGGGCCCATGTTTAGGAAATCCCTAGATGCCACAAAATTATACTGCTACATAGTCATTTGCACCTTTGTCTAACTGTTGCATTCTGAGTAAGCACACACTCTTGCTTTTAGGTTAAAGCCTCTCATACTTAAGTTTAATTTGAAAAACATTACAGGGAAGAAAGTTTCCTTTGTATTTGTTTGAAAATCCTAAAAAGAAGCACTACCTATGAACATATACTAAGAGGTCTCTAGACCTCAGAGCTGTCCTGCTTCAAGTATAATGATACACATAAATGGCGTGCTGTTTTCTACCAAATGAGACAATCTATAAACACATTGTTAAGAAATACCAGAGAAATAATCAGAGGCTGAAAACATGGCTTAGCTGGTAGAGGAATGGCCTAGTGTACACAAAGCCCAGGGATCTTTCCTAGCACTACATAAATCAGGTGTGGTGACAGGACCCCCATAATTGCAGCATTTTAATGGTAAAGGCAGAAGGAGCAGGAGTTCAAGGGATATATAGCAAACTATACATCCTTGGTTGCAGAGCAAACTAGAAGACAGCCAGGGCTTCATTGTCTCCAAAACAAAATAATGAGCTAGGGTTAGGGAATGCTTTTAATCCCAGGAGACTCTGGAGGCAAAGGGCAGGAGAAGTTCAAGGCCAGCCTGGTATATATAGTGAGTTCCAGGACAGCCAGGGCTACATAGAGAGACCATGGGAAGAAAGAGGGGGGAAGGAGGCAGCAAGCAAGGGAGAGAGGAAGAGAAACAGGCAGGTTTAAGATTTAGTCATAGATCACTTGTGCTGAAAATGAAAATGTTCAACTCTGTAAATAAGTTAATTAAAAAAAAGTTCAACTGACTAGCAAATGGAGCTCAAAGTTTATTTTAATTTCTTTTCATAGATTTGTTTGTAGGGAAGGCGTGGCTGTTAACTACCATGCATGTAGAGGTCAGAGAGCAACTTGACCTCTCCCTGTAGGGTCTGGGGATCCATCTCAGGTGCTTGGCTTGGTGGCATGTGTCTTTACAGCCAGGCCATCTTGTAGGACTCTCAATGCTCTTTAAAGATGCTTTTTCCCTTCTGAAAATCCTAAGTGCATTGATCATGACTGACAGTATGCAAAAAGGGTGGCTGGATGAAGCATTAACTTAGAGATGTTTTCAAGAGGACAATCTTGCAATTCTTATATAAAAAACTTGAAAGGTTTCACTTGAGAATATATGGAGAATCCATTGTATTATGACAGGAAAAAAATGTGTAAAATCCTAGAACTCTAAACTTCAAAGAATGGCTAGATGACTCAATTGCTCTGTTTTGTTTTGTTTTCCTTCAATATAATCCACTTTTATTAGGTTTTAAGAATGATTGATCAGGATCAGATGAATGGGGAGGAGGTCCCCCCATCAGTGGACTTGGAAAGGGGCACGGTGGAGATGAGGGAGGGAAGGAGGGACTGGGAGGGAATGAGGGAGCGGGACACGGCTGGGATACAGAGTTAATAAAATGTAACTGATAAGAAAAAAATAAAATTAATAAAAATAAATAAAAAATAAAAAAAGAATGATTTATCAGTATCCAAGTGGGTTCCCTAGTAAGGGGAACAGAGACTGTCTCTGACATGAACTCAGTGGCTGGCTCTTTGATCACGTCCCCCTGAGGTGCGAGCAGCCTTACTAGGCCACAGAGGAAGACAATGCCAGTCCTGATGAGACCTGATAGGCTAGGGTCAGATGGAAGGGGAGGAGCACCTCCCCTATCAGTGTACTTGGAGCAGGGCATGGGAGGAGATGAGAGAGGAAGGGTGAGATTGGGAGGGAATGATGGAGGGGCCTACAGCTGGGATACAAAGTGAATAAACTGTAATTGATATAAAAAATAAAAATTTAATAAAAAAAAAAGAATGATCGATTGATTTGCGACAGAATATGATTTTGTAACTCAACGGCCTTGAATTTCCAGTAATTCTGCAGGTTGGGTCTCCTCAGAGCTGGAATTACAGGAAGGAGTTCAGAACTCATTTCTGTTTTCCGGGCCTTGGAAGGTGGAAAGTTAAAAACTACATTTCCCAGATGGACTTGCGGTTGGGGTTGCCTTCACCAATTAGATGCCAGAGGTCGCCACGCAGTTTGATGCTGTGAAGTTAGGTTCTGATTCTTTGTTATGTAGATTAATGTACATTAGCCTTTAATTTGAAGGTTTGCCTGCCGCAGTTTATGCTCTGCTTCTTAGACCGCCCACGTGATTGTGGGGAGTAGGGGTTCTTTCTAGATTACACAGTGGCTACTCTGACATTCCAAATAGTCCGACATACAATTACCCACAAATATATCTTTATTTCTGTACAAGGAATAGTCTACCACTGTACCATACCTGACAGACTACATGTACTGTACTCTATGACATGCCATTCAAAAGTTACACTGTAGAATGATTAGTGATATAGCGCACAGATTGTTTTGAGACAGAATTTCCCTTTGTAGCCCTAGCTGTCCTGAAACTCACTCTGCAGACCAGGCTAGCCTTGAACTCAGAGATGCACCTACCTGGGCCTCCTGAGTACTGGAATAAAGGTATGCACTACCACCACCTGGCTAACACTTTTTAATCGACTCACTTATTAATTTAATGATTTGTGACTTATCAAGCGCTATTTTTGCTGTTATTCTCTTCTCAAGGAGCCTATATCTTTTGGTGCAAAAACAGTAGCTCGGAACCCTTAAAAATAATTTTACCTTAGCTTAACTATGATTCTGTGTTTATATTCTCCAATTTCCCTCTAAAGCAATTGTTTTAATGTGCATTAAGTATCAAACCTGAGGCAAACGTCTGAAGTGCCTATTTAACACATCAAAGTGGATTTAGCCACCAGGTTCTCCCAGCATCCTATAGTCCTTACCTGTTACAGGGTCCTCCTGGCTTGTATACCCCATCCCTACCTTAAACATCTCCAGCTCAGGGGCTGAGCTGCCTTTTCCCCAAATGCCCCTCTCTATATAATCCAGCCATTTTGGTTACCTGTTCTTTTCTTCTACTTTTTACCCTCCTGGCTCCTTGCTCTGGCTCTCCTCTCTTCACTTCCCTTCCATGGCTCAAGGTCATTGTTATAATATATAAATTACATGCCATGCAAAAGGCCTGATACAAAGAGGTTTATTCAAGGGGGAGGGAAAGGACAGAACGAGGGGTAGGGGGTAGGTATACAGAGAAACAAACAGACATACAGAGCCATGTGGGCAAAGACAAACAGAGACAGAGACAGGCAGAAAGCACAAAAGAGACAGGGAGAGAGTGGGGTGACAGGCAGGTTATATCCTGAGCACCTGGTGCAGGTGATGACATAGGAGGCAACATAGGATGTTGTCAGGACCCTTAAGGCCCCTGAGGGCAGGCCAGTTGAATTTCCTGCACAACAACCTAAGAGTCCTGTCCACACTGGACTGTCCCAGATGTACCTGCCTCTGACTATGCTTTCCCTTTTATCTACAGTAAACCTTCTCCTCCACTGTACCTAGGAGCAGCCACGTCCTTTTATTTCTTTTTTTCATTCACTTTTAAAGTCAACCAAAAATGGTTCAGATCTTTCATATAAAATATTAAGTCCTGCATTCTTTATGGTTTCAGTTCTATCACCTATTTTGGGAAGGAAAATGGGAGGGTGCGTTAGATTATTTTTTCCTCTTGGAAGAACTACTTGAGTCATTCAGGTGGTAGGTAGAAGCTGTTTTTTGTTTTGTTCTGGTTCTTTCTTTCTTCTCTTCCTCTTCTTTTTCTTCTCCTTCTCCTCCTCCTGCTCTTCTTTCTCCTTTCTCCTCCTTCTCCATCTATTATACAAGGTTAAAGAATTAACCACAGCCTGTTATTTGTGAACATCATTATGAAAAAGAGCATGCAATGAACATCAAAGGAAAGTAACATTAGGGCTACCTGAAGAGGAGGCCCACGGCAGAGGAGGCCTGGGCCTTAGAGGAATCAAAAGCAGAGAGGCAAAATGACCTGAATCTGCCCAATGCCCAGGATTTCAAGGAAGCAAGCTCTGGTGGTGTCAACATCTCCAAGAAGGCCCAACTAACATTTCCCATTATCTTTGTTCTGTATGAAAGCTCAAGACTCTCAATGCAGTAATGTGCTGTTGGCTGTAGAAGAGATGGAATTCCAACATTTCATTACACTACTGAAAAAAGCTCTAAGAGTGTTTCTCAACCTTCCAAATGCCTTGGCCCTTTAAAACGGTTCCTCATGTTGTGGTGGCCACCAACCATAACATTATCTTCATTGCTACTTCCTAACTGTAATTTTGCTGTTATGGATTGTAAATATTTGATATGCAGTATAGCTGATATGTGACCCCCATGAAAGGGTCAACTCAACCTGCAGACACACAGGCTGAAAGCAGAAAGGCAAAAAGGAAGTGTCTGCGGAAAAGAACAGATTCAGAAGAGCAAGACAGGCTCAGGAACGATGATAAGGAAGGCTTGAGGAAGACTGACAGAACGAAGAAGTAGACAACTGAATCAAGAATGGGCTGACTGTGGCACAGTGGAAGTGGTCACCCTGAGCTGTGTTTATGTGAAGCCTTTCAGAGCCATCATCAGCACAGGTGCCTGAGATCAAAATAAAACCTGACCAGAATGATCAAAACCAGCTCTTCCCATACTCAGAGCATCTGAGTAAGAGAAACCTGTTTTGCTTCAGCAGTCTGGAAGTTATGCCTTTTTTTAATATAAGGGATTCTGAATGACTAATTTGTTTGATACCACTTAAGTATCTGTCTTTTGATCCCATTGCCAAACTGCCCCTCCACCAAAGCAGTTAAGCTCTCCAGTGCCTGCTGTGCTCCAGGTCACTAAAGGCCCAGGGGGAAATGAGGCTTTAATCTTGGTCACTCTATTTGACTGTATAGTATTTGGCAATGGGTATTAATGGTCAGAGTGGTTGTGCCTTAGGGAATGATTAAAAACCCATGGGGAAATAATGAAGTGTCTTCACCAGATGGTAGCATTATTTGTTCGGTTTTTTTTTGTTGTTGTTGTTTCTAGACTTTCTTAGCTTGTAGCCCTTCCTTATTGTCTACAGGCTGCATTCCTATGACATACACTCTAAGATTCTCAGTGTTGATTGTAGTCTGCCAAGAAATAAAAAAAAGAGTCCACTATCTTAAAAACAGGTGCCTTAATCTTAGAGGTAAACTCTGTGTCTGCCATGGTTGGATTTCATGCCACATCCAGTCCCACACTTTCTCTTCTTGTAGTCCATCTCTCAGACACTGGTGGCTACTGCTTCTCATTCTGTGACCTCATGAAGATCCTTTATTTCCTCTAAGCAAGGCTTTTTCCCTCTCCATTTTTCCCCTGCCTCTGCTTACAGGCCCCACCTTCTTGGCTTACTTAGTTTACCTTCCAGCCTAGGAATTTTGATCACCTACATAAGATCCAAAAGTCCAAGCTCCTCAGATTCCTTTGTCCTAATATCCTGTCTTTTAAAAAACAATCCCAAAGCCGGGCAAGGTAGCACATGCCTGTGATCCCAGCACTTGGGAGGCAGAGGAATGTGGATCGCTGTGATCATTTGAGGCCAGCCTGGTCTACAAAGCAAAACACTTCTGAAAACCATCATAACGTAATGGTGCTCAGAACTCTAGCAACACTGCCACCACCGATGTGCCTTCAGAAGTATCTGTTGGCCTTTTCTTTCTCTGCATTCAGTGCTCCAGGCTCTTTGTCTTGTTTTAACTGAGTGCTTGAAATTGTCGGTAATGTGATGTAGTTGGACCCAGTTAACTAGTCGAGGAAGTACAGTGAATTTTGTTGAAAGTGACTGGAGACTGTTGAGAAGATTTTAATGCTTTATACAAATAAAGAACATTCTTGCTTTAAAGAAGAAGTAAGGTCATTTATTTTGAGAAAGGATTGTTATCAGAAATTTGGCAGGTCACACTTGGCTGCCTCATGTGACAAGTGAAATTGTAGTCCCCTCATGGGGTTCTTGGTCTCATTAATAAAAGAATTTAAGAACCAACTGGAAAAGAAACCCGGGGGATAACTTTAATAAATTTTAAAAGGAAAACCCCAGGGTAGGCAAGCTATAAATCTCAACCACTGTCAGGGAAAGGGAGATGAAGATGTGAAGAAAAAAAAATAAAAACATAAAAACAACAACAAAAATGCCATACCTTCTATGTTAAACCAACATGGAGGTTGCCACAGGGCAGTCACTAGGTAGCTTTAGAGAAAGAGTGAAACAAAAATTGTTAGGGAAATCATGTTGAACAAAGAAAACAAATAATAAGCCAGGCACTGTCACACACACCTGTGATCCCAGCACCCAGGGAGGCAGAGGCAGACAGATCTCTGTGAGTTTAAGCACAGCCTGATCTACAAAGCGAGTCCAGCACAGCCAAGGCTACACAGAGAACCCCGGTCTCAAAAACAAAAACAAAAACAAAAACAAAAAAAAAGGAAAATCAGTACTTTTCTGAGTAATTAGAAAAAGCTTCTCAGGTACCAATCAACTATACACAGGAAGGAAATTGGAGATTCTGGAAAGGAAACATAGGGTGTCTTATTAATGGGGGAATTATTCATCTCTTCTCTTTAGCTTAGTTTAAAATGAACTTTCTTCTAGAAGCAGGTTCCCTTGGCCAGGAGGCTCATCGGCCCAACTGGATTAACTGTTAGAGGAGGAGAAAGTGTCCACTCAGAGGTAGATTACATTCTTTGTTGTAACAGGATTACAAAATACTTTCTGAAAATGTCCTTTTTCATAGTTTTTCTCAAGACTTTGAGAATTTCAGAAATATGAATACTTTGATTTACTGATTAAAAAAAACTAGCTATGTGACTCACTGTGATGGCTTAAAAAAAAGTGGCCCCCATAGGCCCAAAGGGAATAGCACTATTACAATGTGTGGCATTGCTGCAGTAGGTATGGCTTTGTTGAAGACGGTACCTCACCAGTGGGTGGATGTTGAGGTCTCAGAATGCTCAAGCTGGTTCTAGTGACTGTCTCTTCCTGCTGCCTGTGGATCCAGCTGTAGGACTTTCAGCTTCTTCTCTAGTACCATGTCTGTTTGCATACCACCATGTTTCCCACCATGACTATAAAGATAATGGACTAAACCTCTGAACTGTAAGCCAACCCCAGTTTTTTTCCCCCATTTATAAGAGTTGTGGTGGTCATGGTGTCTTTTCACAACCATAGAAACCCTAAGATCAGCATAATGGGGTATTGCTGTGATAGAACTGACCATGTTTTGGGGAGGATTGCAGAAGGACTTTGGAGCTTTGGGTTAGAAAAGCCGTTGAGTGCTGAGATCTCAGTGTGATGTTCTTTAGAACACTGGAAAATAAGAATGTTGAGAGCAGTGCAGAAATGGAGGCCTGGCTTGTAAAATTTCAGAGGAAAATTGAAAGACTCTATCAGGGCCATTTGCTATTTTGAATGAAGACTCTGTCATTCTGGTTAGCTATATAGCTAAAGAGGCAGCCAAAATTAACAAGAGACCAGCATCACTGGAACTTTGCATTACTGGGACAATTGATGATGGAGCTAAGAAATCAGCAGTGCTTAAAAAGAGGCCAGCAAGAGATTAAATAAATAAATGAAAAAAAAAAAAAACCTCTAAAAATGTTTTTTAAAAAAATTAAAAAGAAGAGACCAACATCACTGAGGTGAAATCTTCTGGGAAGTATTTCCTGGGAGTACAAAGCTATGTTCCAAAGGCAGCCTCAGTTGTACTTTATGTTGGCAACAAGAGTCACCCAAGTGGTACTGGTATTGAAAGCATAAAGGAGAAATGGATAGCAGCTGAGGCTTGGCACTCCGAGAAACCAGGAGAGGCCATTGGTAAAGGTGCAGCCTCAATGACAATTGAAGGCCCACAGATTGAAGGCTCATGCAGAGAAGGTGAGGCTTGGCATCATGAAGAGAGCCTCTGAGAGGCAGCTATTGGTGAAAGTGCAGCCCAGTTGCAGCAGAAGACCCTAACATTTTGGAGATGCCAGTACCATGGAATTATCACCAAGAACAGCAGCAGCAGTGAAGTGGAGTGAGCTAGAGCCTGGAAGGTGAGCTGTGTGTGCTACAGGGAATAAAGCTTAGTGACCTAAGACCTTCGGAGATGCCCAGAAGATCCTGAGTAAATAGTGAACAGCTGAGGTTGATTTTGCTTTGATTGACTGTGATTATGCCCTGTGCCTGTTTTCCCCTTGGGTATCCAGGCTCACTGTACACCGAGCTGGACTAGAGAGAAAGAAAGCTTAGCTAGGGTGGGTAGGTGTAATGCAGGATCTCAGTCAACGATGAGTGCTTGAGAAACAGCCTTCTTGGGAGATAGCTTCAGTGAGACAGCTCATTTAATTGTGAGCAACAAAGGCCATTTAAACCTTTGGGGAGTGGTAGAGGCTTTTGGGGTTGAATGTACATCATTGGCTGGAGCTAAGGTGCTGGGTTCAATTCCCAGCAACCACATGGTGGCTCACAACCATCTGTAATGGAATCTGTTTCCTTCTTCTGCATGAAAACAGAGCACTCATATACATAAAAAAATAAATCTTTTTTAAAAAGGATTATTTAAAGAAAGATTAGCTATATTATTTTAATTATTTTTTAAAATGAAACATGCAAACTTTAGCGAAAATAACAGTTAAGTAAAACAGGTACTTATATTAAGAAAAAACCTACAAGAAAATTTATCTTTAACAACTTAAAAACAACCTACTTGCAGTTACTGAGCCCCATTGCTGTGAAGAATACAGTTTATTCACAGGGATGGATGAAAGATTTGTACATTTTTCAAGTATTCACTGAATACTACCTTATATACACATATACATTAAATTTGAAA
This sequence comes from Meriones unguiculatus, assembly GCF_030254825.1. Lineage (NCBI taxonomy): Eukaryota > Metazoa > Chordata > Mammalia > Rodentia > Muridae > Meriones > Meriones unguiculatus. Next base: position 160,483,995 of record NC_083351.1, read on the forward strand.
AAAGATTAGATGATCCCAGCTGTACTTCATTTTTGTTGTTCATTTTGTCATGTGAAAAGAAGAAGATGTGGTTCTGGCTCATGAATCACATAATGAACCTATCATAGACTTGGATGGACACCCAGTCTTCTCCACTCCTTTTTGGACATCAGATAAGTTTTTGGTACTTGTTTAGAGAGTTCGTTGGGTAACATGGCAAGCTGGTAGTTGTAGTGCTCATTGAAGTAATTGTCCTAGTAGTAGATCTGCTTATGGGCCATCCTGCCAGCATGCAGGACATAACAGGCACAGAAAAGGAGGCTCAAGGACCTCCATGTCCACCAATAGCCAGAGCAAGTACTCAAATGAGATTGTCTATTTTAAATGGACTGAAACTTTAATGTGTTTGAATTTGTAAAGTTATGCCACATTTAAAGCTGTTTATATTTTTAATGTGAGATCTTGGGGATGAATTAATAAAAGAAAGGTTTATGGCTTAATAGTGATGTGCTTGTGTGTCAAGTTGACAAGGGGTCAGTTGTACTGGCTGGTTTTGTGTCAATTTGACACAAGCTAGAGTCATCTGAAAGGAGGGAGCCACAGTAGGGAAAATGTCCCTGTAAGATACCTCTTTAGGGCATTTTCTTAGTTGTTGATTGACATGGCAGAGCCCACCCCATTGTGATATGTGCCATCCTGGGATGGTGTTCCTGAGTTCTATAAGGAGGATTAACAAGTTCCAAGGAGCAAGCCAAAGTGCAGCAACCTTCCATGGCCTTTGCATTAACTCCTGCCTCCAGGATCCTACCTAATTTGAGTTCCTGTCCTGTTTCTGTTGTTGGTAATAAAAAGGTAGATGTTGGGCTATATGTTATTTATTATTTTCCCTATCACAGTGGTATTATTTAACCTGCTATCACAAATAATAAGATACAGACACCTGTTAGATTTTATAATTGCCTTATTACCTTGGACTAGGCAGATATTCCACCTATGCTCGCTCAATGACCTCACCATCCACTTCCCAGGCCTTAATGCCATCTGCATTATCCATTCCTAACTGAGCTATCTTTTATTCATAATCTTATAAATACGTGCTTGTATTTTTCATCTTGGTGTTCTCTCCATCCATGCCATCCTTGGAGTCCTTCTTCTTGGCCCATATGGTTCCTTCTCCATGCTAACCCATCACGGAGTCCTTCTTCCTCCTCTTCCTGTGGCTCTGTTTCCTGTGATTTTCTTGAACCTAAAGCCCAGGAACCTTAGCCACATCTACCCCATTCTACCATGCCCAGGTTTTAGGCCTTTAATTAACCAATTAGGTATAATACCTTAGGCAGGGTTACACAACAAGAATAGGTTTATCCAGGCAGTAACCAGATCTTGAGGGCCAGTAATTAGCATCAAAATACAAGCATCAAACCAACCTCAACAATTCCACTTTTCTGACTAAATAAAAAGGCCCCTTTTTATACAGTAAGAATTATGAAGCAATTATAAAAACAAACAGGTAAGACTAAGTCAGGTGTGGTGGTGCATGCCTTTAATCCCAATACTTGAGAGGCAGAGAGAGGTGGATCTCTGTGAGTTCAAGGCCAGCCTGGTCTACAAAGTGAGTCCAGGACAGCCAAGGCTCTATATTACACAGAGAAGCCCTGTCTTGAAAAATGAAAAAAAAAAAAAAAAGCTATCTATAGAATATCTAGTCTAAATGTATTTGGCAGTTTTAAAGAAAATATCTATCCTATCTATGAGGGGCTAAGGTTTAATATCTAAGTTATTTTTATATCTATCAACCTAAAAACATCTATTTAGACCTAAACAATGTTTTTAATTCCTAAGCAACTAAGGTAATTGTAAAACTATGACTATTTGGTCTTCAACCCCATCAGAGACCTGAGAAAAAAATAAAATTAATTACCTGAGTAAATAGGAAGGGCATGTTAGCAGCCTCCAAAAAATAAAAACTGACAGTTTGCTGTCTCAACAGCCACATAAAACTCTCTAAAACATTGAAGCATCATCTTCAGCTTTCTGGCCCAGTAGCTTTGACAAGCATAAAGTGAGGGCATTTTCTTTGCCCAAGTGCCTGGTTCACCACATTTCAGGCCATCTCCATTAGGAAGTTCTTTGAAGCCCAACATCTTCTTTGAGGTAGTCTGGGGATGCTGCAAGGAGATGACGTGTCTCATTGTCAAAAAATCCTTAAAATAATAAAAATATTTTAAATGCCATGTTCTGTAGGTCTCTGAGGTTTTTGAAGACATATATTTATTTTTATATATCCATCTATAGAATCGTATCTATGTGTTAAACCTAGGATGTATATTTTTGTGATATATTAGACTAGTGTCTGACATGACCATGAGTTGATTAACGATTAACTTGTATTACCTAAAATCCTAAAGTTTGTAAAAGCAGTTCTAAACATATAGGAAGTAAACATTAAATTTGTATCAATGTAGCAAAATTTATACCACTGTATCAAAAATACTTGTTTTTATACCAATATACAAAACCCTATACCAATGAGTTAAAATAACCTTATTTGAGAATAACAAATAAAGTCTAAATTGAGGACTAGATTCAATAATCTACCTTTTGTCTTATCATTCCTATAAATACGCCTATAACCTCAGCACATGAGAGAGGCAGGCAGATTTCTGAGAGTTTGAGGGCAGCCTGGTCTACAAATCAAGTCTCCGAAAGTCAGGGTTACACAGAGAAACCCTGTCTTGAAACAACCACAAAACTCAAAAAACAACAAACAAAAGATTAGCAATTATAATTACTGACTACCAGAGAGGACCACAAATTTGGAGAGAAGGTATCAGTATAAATAGCCATATATGTAAATAGCTATAGAACAGTCTCTGAAAGAAGAAAAGAATAAGGGTCTACAGAGCAGGCATTAATTTCTGGCAGCAGACTGTGTGTGTGTGTGTCTGTTTGTGTGTGTAAATAATAATTTAAACTCAAATTATTACAGTTATCACATTGAATTGCCAAAATTAAAATCAAACTAAAAGCAAGTACCATAATTAGGAGGCATGTTCTACTCTTTTATAAACAACAGTGAGCGATTTATCTGCATTAAGCCCTTAGCTAAGTACCACAAATGTTTTGCTGAGTTGCAATTCCAGAAATCATGTCTTAGAAGTGGTGTCTCCTCTCACCTTATAAAATTAATCTATCAGTCCCAATGGCTACAGCTACAAAACACTCCCACACTTAAGGCTAGGGAACATGGGGGAAGAAGGGGTGGGTGGAATGACTGAAGGAGCCAGAGGAGCAGGGAGTTTGCTGTGAGATTGTATCTCCTAGTAAGGTCAGAAGCTACACTTGGAAACTCTCACCAACTTGGTTGCCTAACCATGAGCAGAAACAGGACAACAATAATACACATGCCAAAGTGGACAGGGAAAGTCCATGAGGCTTCACCTCTACACAGAGAACTACAGGCAATCGAAGAATGCCTAGAGCCGGAAAAATAGTCTTCTCCAGGTAAGAGCACACCAATTGTTTGTTCAATACCAGTCTTGAAAATATGTACATGAGTAATAGTACATATAGAAGGAACATGAATTTAGGAACATACTTGTATATACATATACACAGATGTGTGTGTTTATTTATTTATTTTTTTTTTGGAGACAGGGTTTCTCTTTGTAGTCTTGGCTGTCCTGACCTCACTTTGTAGATGAAGCTGGCCTGGAACTCACAGAGATACGCCTGCCCCTCCCTCCACAAGTGCTGGGATCAAAGGCGTGTGCCACCACACCCAGCAGCATGTAGTAACTATTAATGAAAAAAAGAGGAAATAAATTCAAAAGAGTGAGGAGGGGTTTGGAGGAAGAAACAGAATGGAGAAATAATGTAATTATAATCTCTAAAATCAAAGAAAAATTGAAAAAATCAAACTAACACTGCAAAGATAGCCCTTTTCTTTTTGAAACGGTCTCATGATGAAGTCCTGACTGGTCTAGAACTTACTATGTAGATCATGCTGGTCTTGAACTCAGAGATGGGCCTGCCTGTCTCTCGAATACTAGCATTAAAGGAGTGTGCCATTATGCCTACTGTTAGCTTTTACTAACTCCTGTCATGCCTTTTCTTATTAACAGCTTCTTACTCTTCTGTTAACTGCATTTTTTCTATTCATGACTTCTGTTTTCTCATATCTGATTGTTGTATTGTTACTGAAACACACCTTAAAAGAAGAGATTGAATCATCTTGTACCAGATGTTCCTGCTGATAATTCTAGTCTTAGATGGGAGCTTTGCCTTAATCCAATCTACTATAGTCAGTGTATTTTATATTTTAAAAATCTGCCTGCTACTCTAATTATCTAGCAGATGTGTCCAGGCTGCATCACAAAACCCACATGGAACCCAGGGTAGCCATGAATTCAGAGCAACCTATTTTTAGACAGTATGTCAAAATTTAAAGATTTAATCACGGTAGCTATTACTCAAGGTAGCGGGTGTTGTATTAAGCTGAAACTACACTGTCTTTATGAGAGCTAGGTTTGACTTTTTGCAAAATTATAGATAGCATATTATGGCATTTTTACATCCCCTACACACGCCAAATTCCTAACAAAACAATGCATATGGAGGAACTGTTTGTGCCCGTCGGTTTTTGAATGTTTTAGCCATGATGCTAGAGAAGGTACAGCAGAGTTTATGTCAGAGTGAACAAGAAGCAGAGATAAAGGTGACACATGAACCCAGAACCTCTTTCTTTGTCCACCTTTTATTTCATCCAAGCTCCAGCCCAAGAAATACCCTCATAGCTGGTGGTGTATGCTTGTAATACCAGTACTCAGGGAGGCAGAAGCAGGCGGATATACAAAGTCCAGGACAGTCAAGGCTACACAGAGAAACCCTGTCTCGAAAAACCAAAAATAAAGAAGTAAAGAAATACCCTCATGTTATGTGATAAAACTTTTCTTGGGAATATGCAATATACAAATCTATTAACCTCCAGATAGGGAGCCCACAACAGCCCAAAGAAAATAATGATACAAGCAAAGTCCAACTTGGTGAACCAACGAATTTTATTGGGGCTACTTACAGGAATATGGGTGAAGGGTGACTTACAGGAGCAGAAAGACAGCTGTATGGGCAACAGCTCACATAAGCTGGAAACCTGGGACACAGCTCACAGCCTGTGGGCAGCTCAACAGACTGGATAAGAATGTCTCTTCCAAGTGACTCAGTTGGTCTAAATCTCTTGCAGGCAGGTTATCAAGAGTCTTCTTTGCAGGTTGGCTTGTCTAAGAGTGATTCGAAGCTTTTATTGCTTATTTTATTGCAGGGAGAGAGCCTAGTGAATCTAGTCAGTTTCATGACTTTCTGAAGCTAGTTTGAGTTGTTTGCTTCTGCTAACAGAGTGTCACTGCAGGATGGAAATGTTTTAATCTCAGAGAAAACTGTTACACAGAACCTCAAAGACACAAGGGAAGGGACACTAGCCCACTTTAGCACATAGTTCTGGCAGGCCTTGTCCTTCTCCAGCTTTCCCTCTGCCTTGCTAAAAAGCATCAGATTATATTCCTAAAGCTAGCCACTGATTAGGAACCACTCTTCCTTCATTTGGCCACTTCCTCCTCCTTAGGCTGACTACCTAGGTTCAGCTATCAAAGTATTTAAGTCCAGCAAAAGCTCCCTTTGTCTCGTCTCACCTAATTAACATGACCAATTAAAATTGAATGCCTCATCCTAACACAGGGTTTCCCCTTTTACCTTCATAAACAACCTTTTGCCTATGGACCATGTCTGTATTTTCTCTATCTAGAGGCAGTCCCTTGTCCCTTTAAGACAAATACCCTTGCCCCCTTCTCCCTAGTTTCCTTCCCCTTCTCCCTTATCCTCTATCTCCTATCTTTGTTACTTTATTACCTGGTCTTTGTCCCTCTAGGGCAAATAAATCTCCTTTGTGCTGAAAACTTGGTCCTGGGGGTCCTGAGCAGATACCATTCCTTGTAACACCCAAGTGTGCCTCACCAATCTAGATTAATTCTGTGTCTAGTCAAATTAACAATTAAATCAGTCACCACAGATAGATGTAGTTACACAGAGGCACCTAGTATCTGATTGTCTTACTGCACTTGGTTTTTAAGACAGGGTTTCCTTGTGTAGCCCTGGCTGCCCTGTAATGCACTATGTAGACCATAAAGCCTCAAAGATTTGCCTGCTACCACACCCAGTGTGTTATTTTAATTGATATATGTAATATATTACACATAGCTAGTTTCACTATATGTTTATTTCATTAATGATTGTAAAATGGTGATGTCTTAATTATATGGTTCTTTGACTACAGGGCATTTGCTTTACCAATTACTTGTTTGGTATCCCTGAGGTATAATCTGAATTGGAATGACAGGGTAAGTGATTATTTCTCTCGATCAAAGTGTTATGAATCCCTGCATGCTAGTACATGTTCAGCACTTTTGAGGTGGTGGCAGGATTATGGAGTTCAGAATAATCAAGCATACACTTTTTGAGAAAGTGGGGTACTTTCTCAAGAAACAGAACAAACAAAAAGTGGTCAAAATGACTGGCTGGTTTTCTATTATCCAAAGGGTTTTACTGAACTACAATGATTTCAGAGCTTGAAACATATCTTCTATCTTTCAACCAATGCCTTTTATCTTTGCAGCTGCTCAAAACAACAGAGCCACTTTAACTCATTCTTTATTAGCCAATGATTCTCAGCCTGTGGGTTGTGACAACCCCCCCCCCCGCCCTCCATCTCCAAGATATTCACATAATGATTCACAGTAGTAGCAAAGTTACAGCTATGAAATAGCAGCAGAAGTAATTTTATAGTTAGGGGGAGTCACCACAACAAAAGTTAACTGTACTGAGGGTTGCAGCACTAGGAAGGTTGAGAGCCACTATTTATTAGCTGTCTGGTATGACAAAGTCTTCTAAGCTATTATACATTTGCTTCTCCTTTAAATACTGATACTTTCTTAAGATTTAGACATAATCTCCTTAGGGCAATATAACCCAAGTATAATTTTTTTCCCTACAGATCCACGTATTTGCTCGGAATGTTGAGGTGAAACTGGCTAGGGCTAAGCCAAGTGAGAGGGAGCAGCAAAAGACAAATTTTAGATAAAGTGCACACTCTGGTATGATGGAAGACTTCCTGAAAGACCCAAACACACACACACACACACACACACACACACACACACGAGTGCTGGGACTGGGGAAAGCAAGCATCAGTATCATGACTGCTTCAAAAACATTCTGACTGTGGCTCTCCTTAAACTTGTGTAAGCTCGCTTTTACACTTTATGAGAGTTGCTATTTGGAATGCCCAAGGTGTTTTCACTTCCTACTTTCTAACAGGCTCACCCCAAATTATATCTCCTAAAGATTTTGTACTACTGTTACTTTTTTGTTGTTGTTTCTCTGTGTAGACCCAGCTGTCCTGGAACTTCCTTTGTAGACCAGAGGGGCCTAAAATTCAATAGACCTACCTGCGTCCCAGCACTGTTTTCCAAGTGCTGGGCTGGAGGACTTTTTTTTGGGGGGGGGGGAGGGAGCACTGAGTATTCAAATGTTGATTTCTTAACCAAGAGACCTGGTTAAAGTCTGAATTTTGCCATTTTTTTTTTTTATGAAGCCTCTCCTATCTCAAAGTTCACCAGCACTTTATGATTTATTAAGAGCTGAGCAGCCAATTACTGCACAGGAGAGAATAATGAAGGACTCCCAAACCCATACAAGGGTCACAGGTGAGGACCAGGAGAGAGAGGAGTCTTCAGAGCATGATGCACGAGGTGCCAGAGTGAAACAAAGATGGCAGGTAACTGGCCACCTGGCTGGGAAGTAAGTCAGGTCAGTGTGGTTTGGTTAGAGTAGCTCAGTATCTATCCAGCCAGAGGGCCTGAAGCTTTTAACAAAAACAATAGATCCCTGTGTCATTATTCAGGAGGGAGATAGGGTGGGCATAAAAACAAAACAAAACAAAAAACCCTTGCATTTTACACTGGGCTTAAAGGCATGTGCCACCACCAGCCGGCTGTGACTTATTTCTCAACATAGTCTCAATACTTGTCTTTTCCCATCTCTATTACTGGAGTGCTCCTCAGAACTTTGTATGTGAAAGCCTTTGTATGTGCTGTCTGGAAGAGCTTATCTACTGTCAGCTTCTTACCTACCTTCACTCTCAGTCTTCATTTCAACAGGAAGGCCTCAGTACTAGCTTTTCTCTATAAAAATGTGTCTTATCCCTATAGCAATCCTTTCTCTCTTTTATTAATTAATTCTCTGTATAGCCCTGGCTGTCCAGGGCTATTCTCTCTCTCTCTGCTTCTTCCTCCCCCCCCCCCCCCCATTTCTCTGCATATTCCTGGCTGTGCTGTCCTGGAACTTGCTTTGTAGACCAGGCTGGTGTGGAACTCGCAGAGATCCTCCGGCCTCCGCCTCCGGAGTGCTAGGATTGAAGGCGTGCGCCACTATTTTCCGGCTCTAAACAATTCCCAATCCCTGGTCCTAGAACAATATTTAAGGAGAAGCAGTCGAAACCACTCATGAAATAACTGAAAATTATACAGCACCCAGTGACCGTGTCTCACTCTAATCATTCAAAGCCCAGCAAACCTTCAGGTGGGAAATCTGCACCCCCGGGAGGCTGGAAGCTCAGCAGCGAAGCCCAGACAACATTTGCCCTTCCGAAGCTGGAGAGGGAGGTTCCCCTGGACGCCCAGACTGCGCGGGGCGGGACGACGTGCTGAAGCCACGCTCCCTTACGCCCGCTTCCTGCGTCCTTCCCCGCACTGTGACGTTCCAGGAGAGGCGCGGAGCGTAAACAGCGCAAGGCATTTCGGGAGCGGGATTGTTTCGCGCAGGAAGCAGGCTCCATTTTAGCGCCGCCCGCCGTCGCCATCTGTGTCTTTCTCCTCCCCCTTGTCCCTGTGGTGGCCGGAGCTCACCAGGAAGGCTGAAGCGAGGGGCCGTCGGAGGCCGGAGCGCCGAGCGGGAAGGGGAAGCCGAGGACGGGAGGAAGGGTGCGCGTGGGAGCTGAGCGGAGCAGGTCAGGTCGGAGCGCGCGGCCCGCCGGACGGACTGACGGACGGACTCGTGCGCCTGCGGCCGCGGCTGCGGCGCCCGCGCGACTCGCGTCCCGGCGGCGGCGGTGGCGGCGGCGGAAGCCGGAGGGCAGCCATGGCGGCCGACAGCCGGGAGGAGAAAGGTGAGTGCGGAGGGCGAGGGGACCCAGCAGTCGCGGCCTGCGGGCGGGGCCGGAGGTTAGGGCCTCGCGCCGGGAGGGCGGCCGCGCCGAGACCCGCTCCCCGAGCGGCCTGGCCTGTCGTCCTCACCTTGGGGCCTAATCCCTCCCCAGGCCAAGGCTTTGGTTCGTCTCGGACTTCACTCCCGGGAACGGTTGGGAGAGGGCCTGCTTTGGCTTCCCTGGCCCCCTGGCTTGTTTCCTGGTAGGATTATGCGGCTGTAATGCGTATTTTCTGAACTGTCTCTTTCTGCTTGACTTTTTTTTTTTTTCCCCCGAAAATAGTGTCACAGCATTGATAGATTAGTGGGTACGTTAGTTTAAATCATACAGGTGGATTATTAATCTCAAGAAATACTTATAAGTGTGTTCTAACTTCTTTTAGATGCGATAAGAATCGCCTCTTTTATTCCTCGAGTATTTCGGAAAGGTAGATGCTAGGACCCCACCCCCCAAAAAATAAAATACTGATCTCCCAGAATAGTTAATAGCTCTCAAAAGGTTCAACCAGGAATACATAGGTGCAGGTTATAGAGAATTGGATAAAATGCAAGAACTTAAATTGATAAAATTTCATTTCTTGTGAAATACTGACTTTCCAGAGGCCACAGATGCCAGTGAAGGCTCCAGATCAATACTTGCCTGGAGAAAGTGGTCTAGATTCTGTTGTTGCTTCAGCCTTGATGTTTCTCAAGTTTTAGGGCTACCATAGCCGTCTTGGAAGAGTTAGTGTGATGAAAATACAGCACAGTTGCTGCCCTGTGTTTTTCAAATCTCTGTCTGTGCCTCATTAAGAATCGGAGGGAGATTTGATAAGTGGGCTGTAGAGTCAAGTTAGATGACGCTTTTTCCGTGTTTTTTTTTTTTTTTTTTCTGATCTGTCCCTTGGTAAGGTATGCTTCGATGAATTGCTTAAGGATAAAGACAGGTTTTGGAAGTGGAATGAGTGGGGCTATGTTGAAGATAATGACTTTGTCATAAGCAATTTTTTTTTTGTGTGTGGTGACATGGTTTCTTTGTGTAGCCATGGCTGTTCTGGACCTTGATTTGTAGACCAGGCTGCCCCAAAACTCGAAAGATCTGCCTGCTTCATCTCCTGACTGCTGGGATTAAAGGCATGTGCTACCACTGCCCAGTTTGAGCAATTTTTGATGCTCTGATTGCAGTTTTGTTTTTTATCCTTAAACTAAATACCCAAAGTTGCTCCTGGGACATCCTAAAGGAATGTGAACAATGAATTCTGATAGTGAATAAAGGAAGCCTCTTAATTATTATTGTTATTGTTGTTGTTGTTGTTATTATTATTGTAAAGTCAGTTGTTAAAAAAAGAAATCTATAATTCTTTCTCTTGGGGAGGGCAGAGGCAGGCAGATCTCTGTGAGTTTGAGGCGAGCCTGGTCTAGAAAGCCAGTCCAGGACAGCCAAGCCTCCCCAGAGAAACCCTTTCTCAACCAAAAGAAAAGAAAATCTGAAGATCATTTATTAACAACTTAACATCCATTCAGACTTTGTCAGGATAAGATTTATGACTTAGGAGTTCAGTGGCTGCCTTGGTAGGCAGGGTGAACCAAACACAAAAAAGAATAAAATTTAGTTGTTCGTATATTGTCTTTTAAAGTAAACATGCTTAGGAATGTAATATACAATTATGCACAGTGAAGAAAAGTCATGATCTCCCAGTTTTAGAAATGGACTTAATAGTGAAGATGCAGTTTAAACACATAAACTTTATTACTGAGAAGTAGTGGTGTCATATGTCACAGTGCTTAGAATATTTGGAAATAAAGTTTTAAATTATGCTTTATTTAAATTTTCTGGTACAAGTGATTTTTATAGTTAAGATTATCTCTATACAAGCAGCTAGTAAATATCTACTGAAGTGTGTAGTGTCACTTAATCATTTTCACACACTTAGGAAAGATAGGCAAAATTAAAACTTAAACAAGGAAAAGTGAGCGTGTGAAGTAATTAAGATCATTTGTTATGTAATTAACAGGAAATTATAAAGCCATACACTGTAAGATAAGTGTATGGCTTTATAAGATTTAGTCATCCTGCTGCTGCTGGTGGTGGTGGTAGCGCAGGCCATTGGGAGAGGCAGGTGGATCTTTGTGAGTTTGAGGCCAGACTGTTCTACAAAATGAGTTCCAGGTCAGGTAGGGCTGCACAAGAGAAACCCTTTCTCAAAACACCTCCCTCCAAAATTAAAAAAAATGAAACTCTTAGTCCTTTTTTAAGGCGAAAACTTAGGCCTTTTTAAAGAGTTTCAGGAATTCTTAAATGGCTTTGTAATAAACACATTTATTTCTGTAATGCTTCGGTTAAGCCTTTGTACTTGGACATACTACCAGTTCCCTGCTCTTCCTGTGTTGATGATTTTTCCAGAAAGTAAGTTTGAAACTTCAGAGTTTGTGGGTTGTGTTTTTGTTTTGATAATACTGGGAATCAGTGCTTTATGTGTCTCAGGCAAGTAATCTACTACTGAACCACTTCCCCAGCTCTGCATTTTTCTGTAGGATGAAGAAATACATACCTTTTGTACTAAAGAAACATATTGCATGAATTTTATTTGAGCTATAGTATATTCTACAAAGAATAGTTAATTCAAAGTGTGTATGATTTTTCACTTTTGTAAGTAATTTTTATGCATTTCCAGACTGAGCTTCAGTAGGGCAAGAAGTATTAAGAGCAGGGAGCTGGTAATTTGTCATGGTATAGAGGATTAACTGAAGCATTACAGGGATTAATGTATTTATTAGAGCCCAGTAAATTAAGAGTTCCCGAGACTCTTTAAAATTCATTCTGTGATTAACAGTCAGTAATTGAAGTTTTCATGTTTTCTGAGACTTCTTTTTTAAGGGGTATGTTTATGGCTGTCTTTTAAGGTAATTGTGTCCTCTGTGCCTAAAATATTTACATGGTTGAACTTCATTCATGAGCATGAGCAGTGTAAAGTCTAGAGCTTAGTTTTAGTTATACACATACATGTACATAAACTGAAGTGTTATATCTTGTATACACTTGTATACATGTGGCCAGCACTATTTGTGAGCTAGTTACCTGAAGAAGGGATCTATAAAACGGTATGTATTTGGTATAATCCCCTTCCTCCATTTTGGTTCTTATTTTGGTTTACTTTACTGTAGTATAAGTGAATGGAAAGGTTGATGTGCCAGTTGGTTTTATGGAGGGTGGAAAATATTGATGGGAAGGTCTCCAAGTCTCTGGAAATCATTTAGAAGAATGATAGTTTGTAGCCTGGGAAGGATGGCTCAGCAGCAAAGTACACTTGATTCCTCCTGTGAGGACCCTAGTTTGGTTCCCAGAACTCTCATGTCAGCTTACAACTATCCTTAACTCCAGTTCTAGGATCTGATGTCTCATCTGCACCTGGTACACATACATGTAGGCAAAACACTCTTACACATTTAGAAGAATGGTGTCTTTTAATAAGTAAAATATATTTGAGGAATTACCCTAATGTAAATGTACTTTGCGTGATACCAAAAGGGGAGATTGCAAGACATCCTGTTGCCTTCTTTCACCTCACTGAAGCTGCCATAGGTGAATTGAAGAGAAATGAGTGGTTCCTTGCTTGGGTTTGAAATTTTGTATTTAACATCTCAAGTTTAAGAATTTTAGATGTGATGCTGAGTGCTGAAAAAGTATTTTGTGTTGTTTGAGTTCAGTCTTCTGTGGTCACATGTGTATCCTACATAGAGGTTACTCTGTTGCACCAATCTCTGTAGTTAAAGCTTATGACCTTTTTATGTAGAGTTGTGAGATTTTGGTTAAGTCTCTTAAATCCTTTGGATTTCATTTTAGAAATTACAAAACAACCATCTAAGGCTAACTTACTTTGAAAATCCTGCTTCTATTTCTATATAAAATACTACCTTATAATGTAGTTATCTTAGTCTGCAGGGGCAAGATGTTTACAAGATACCAAAACCATATAAGGTTTGCTGTACATTTCTGAGGGTGTATACACATGACTGTATAAACTCAACCAAAACTTTGATTCTCCTGTGCCCGCGTACCAGTTGAACTGAACCTCAAGTCTAGTTGAAGTTCTCTTGCATCAGTATTATAAGTTGCCAGTATCAATTCATATTAAAATAAGGCAGGTAAAGTACTGCCAAGCAAGGGGCAACAGTATTGTCTTTAGAGATACCAGCATGGCCTGTGTTTAGACAGTATAGTATTAGTTAATAGTTTCATTACCATAAACCCAGAACACCTCATGCAAACCCTTGACATTTTACCTTCTCTATTTTAACAGAAGATTTCCAAGACTGCTCCAGCTGGTTGTTTTCAGGTGAGAGAATCTGGGCCCTGAATTATAGTCCTTTAATAAAAAGAAAAAAAAAAGAAAGAAAATAGTGGGTTTTTATGTTAAATACCTGGCCCTTTTAAAAACAAAGCCTCCACTAATTCACTTCATTCTATTGATTTAATATATAGCCTTTGAATAGATTTGAACCTTAGTTCTATATAGATATACTATTGAATGAAATCATTGTTTTGTTTAGCTAATTTTGAAATAAAATACTTTGTGATAGTTTAATTTTGAAATAGATTTAGATTCTTTAAAACAATTTTTAGGTCTATAATTTTCTATGTATACATCAGAGGAAAAACAAAACAGTTTATGCTCTTTTCTTTTTCATATTTTGGTTTTTTGAGACAGGGTTGCTCCGTGTTTCCTGGCTATGTTGAACTCTGTACACTAGGCTGGCATCAAATTCAGAGATCATCTGCCTCTGCCCCCTGAGTGCTATTATCAGAGGAGTGTACCACCACTGCTCAGTAAAAAGGTTTTTTTTTGTTTTGTTTTTATTCCCACAGAAATTAGGATTATTTACAGTACATGAATTTTATGTCCGTAGAAATTTTAACTTTATGTTCCATCAACCTGTGTTCCTTTTGCTGTAAGTAATCTTAGGTGAGGGTGTTGCTGTCCACCTACAATGAAGTAACTGAATGTATACATATCATAAGGTCGTCTTAAACTTTTACTACTGGTAACTCGATTAAAAATTCTTACATGACTCTAGATATATAGACATACAAAAGCAGATACATGTCGAACTTTTATGGATAATAATTATCATGTAATTTTACTGTTAAAGACAAAAACAAATAGCCAGGCATGGTGACTCACACTTTTAATAATCCAGGACTCAGGAAAGCATAGGCAAGTGGATCTCTGTCAGTTCAAGGCCAGCTTGGTCCACAGAGAAGCCCTGTCTCAAAAAAACAAAACAAAATCAAGAAACCCTGCTCAAAAAACTAAAAAGAGACAAAAACAAATTTGCATACTAATGAGAAAAGATACGTTCTTTTTAGTTTTACATAAAGAATTAAACTTCGGGTTAGGGTTTGATACTAGAGGTGGTTGAATATCCATTCCATTTCCCATAAATCTACTGCAAAAGTATGTTTAAAGTCATTTCAGACATGGCTGCAAATCCTTTCTTTTCTCATCTTGCACCAGGTTGCTCATTGATTTTTTTTTTTTTTTAAGCGGTAACTTGGAAATGCTAGAAATAAAATTAAAGCTATTTAGTAGTTTTGTAAACATCTTCCACTTGGACATTTCTCCCAGCAGTAAAGAAGTTTATGTTCCCTCTCTACAAACCTGGATAGGTTTTTATTGGTTATCTCTAAAAATGGTAAGCATGGTGTTGCTGGGTTTGCCCTGTTTTCTTTGTTTTGGATTTAGTCAATTTTTTTGGCCGTTCTTAGATTTTTGGTTGTGAGCCTAGCCTTTAAAAGTTGAGCTGTCTCTCCAGCCCTTGAGTCATTCTTACGATATTTTCATCATCTTCTAAACCATTGAGAGACTCCATTTGATTCTCCAGAAACACGAACAATAATGAAAAATGATATGTCTTACAACATCATGTTTCAGGATAGTATCTTCAGATAATTGGGACATGTATGTACCTCTCAACCAGGCTTTATATATGATGGAGCCTGAGGTGTTAAATGAAAAGGCTGAGGTGCACAAGGTTTAAGACCCACACGGTTGTAAGAAAGGCTTATAGGTTGCAATACTTCATTAGTAGTTTATGTATATATTTTTTCTTTTCCTAATTATTTGTGTTATCTTCTCTACCTCACTGCCCCTCAAAGCTCTCTCCCTCCATCTCATCCTCTTTCATGTCACATGTTTGTTTTAAATTTTTATTTAAATAATGTGTTATTAATGTGTGGTTGGAAGTGAAGAAACTTAGAGCTCAGAAAGACTGGATTTCCCAGTTCCTATACCATAGGATAGATAACGTGAATTTCTTCATCTCCTAGTCTCTTTCCTATACATCTTATGTCAGTAAATATGTTAGTGGGTTCAATGATAGAGAAAATAAACTGTGGTCATTTACACCAGGGAATAGCAAAACATTTTATTAAGGGTTAGATAGGCTTTGTGGGGCACAAAAATTTTTGGTTACATATCTGCCAACTTCTTGATAAGACTATATACTTTATTACTATAATACAAATAAAACTACTCATCTAGAAGATTAGTTTTCTATATTAAGTGAATTTTAAATGTTACTGGGTATATACAGCCAAGACTTTGGGCACATTAATTTGAAATTCATACTACTGTTAAGTACTTAATGTTCTATTCTCTATCTAACTGTAGTCTTAGAAAAGCTTGAACTCCAATCTCATATCCATCTGCACTAAGTAAGTACTTTTGGTCAGATTTCCTTTTTCTTTGAAGATTTGTTTATTTTATGTATAGCAGTGTTTTTGCCTATGGGAAGTCTGTGCACCATGTGCCTGCCTGATGCCTATGGAGTTCAGAAAGGGCATCAGATAACTTGGGACTGGAGTTAAGGATAGTTATAAGTCTCCATGTGAGTTCTGGGAATTTAACCCTGGTCTTCCGCAAGAACAAGTGCTTTTAGCTCCTGAGCCACCCATGTAGCCCTGAGCTTCTAATTTTTTATCTATAAAGTACTGATGAGAAAACATGCTGGCTTTGTTTTGTGTTGTCATTTAAGTGAAAGTGTTAACATGTTTTGTTAAGTAGGCATTAGCTGATGTTTATCTTGGAAAAGTTTGTAACCATTTTCTAAAACAGCAGTTAATACCCAAACTTGAATTTCTCAAGAACTTGGCATTGTAAAATTGCTTTTTATAGGGAATTATGATGTAAATGTGCCATTGAATTTTAAATCAATCTGTGTATTTTTTAATTTTATATTAAATTTAGCACATGAGTTGTAATGCTGGGTTTTAGGCTATTTCTCATTGAAATGAGTTATTTCATACAAAGACTTGCTTATTTTCACAGACCTGCCTATTTTTTGATAGTTTTTACTGTTTTCTATAACTGATTTCATCTTTTTGTTTGCTTGTTTTTGTTTTGAGACAGGGTTTCACTGTTTAGCTCTGGCTGCCTGGAACTCGATCTGTAGACCAGGCTGTCCTCGAGCTCCTATAGAGATCCACCTGCCTCTGCCTAGCCTGATTTCATCCTTTCAAGACTACATAAAGAGCTTTGAGCAGTCATTATTAAACATCTGCCAATTTATTTTTGTTTTATATTTTATGTGTATGAGTGTTTTTTTTTTTATGTCAGCACCTCATGTATACTTGGTGCTCACAAAGGCCAGAAGGTGGTGTTGGACCCCCTGGAACTGGATGGAGTTAATGGATGATTGTGAACCATCATAATGTGTTCTAGGAGCTGAACCCAGATCTTTTACAAGTACAGTATATGCTCTTAACCACTAATCATCTCTCCAGCCCATAACCCATTTGTTTATTTAAAAAGAGTTATATAGAGTCTAAAATGGTACTTGCCATCAATTGGGTCTTCAGAGATCTTTATGTGAAAACACATTAGATGATACGATCCTTTTTATTCAACATACTTTGATTTTTCACTAATCTTCATTTTAGAAAAGTGAAGTACAATTAAATATTCATAGCACACAGAGAAGTCAAATAATCATGCTAATAACTAGTTTTCTGATTTTTCAAAAATAAAAAGACAACATTTTTGGTTTTTGTGTAATTTTGCTTCTCTATTTATTATGTTAGTAGTTGCAGGTGTCTTTATGGTGATTCTTTTCCTCTGGTGGGAAGAGTCGTACTTAATCTGTATATGGACTCGAAATTATTAACCTCACTGTGCTTTGAGTGGGCTTTGTTGTTTACTATAATTGTTTCATCAGGTTTTATGACGTTTTACAGTTCCTTACCAGTGTAAGTTTGCAAAGATATTTTTATACTGCAAGATTTATCATGTGCCTTGAGCTGTAGTATATATACTGCATACTTGATTTAAGTTGGTATTTCTATATATGTCTAAGATTTATCTTCCTGTTGGTTTGAGGATAGGAATACATAATTGAATTCTAAGTTTGGGGGATCATGGACTATGCCAATTTAGATAGCTGCTTTTCTGACCAAGTAAATCTCTTATTAGCGGGTTGCAAATATTTAGGCTACAGTACAGGATTTAATTTGCTACGTATCCCAGGCTGATGTCGAGTTTGAGAACCCCCTACTCAGTCTCAGTAGCTTTAATTCTTAAACTGTTTTAATGACAATTTCAGGTAAAGGAGTTATAGAAGTAGTATAAAGAAATTTTGTATACTCAACTGTATTCTATAAATTTTACCATTTGTCACATTTGTCTTTGTGTCAGTCTCATTTTCTCTATGGCAATTGTTTTACCTTCAAGTTAAATCTGCCTTCAGTGAATATGTGGGTACATTCATAGAGGCATGTATTTTTTTTTCTTCAATTATTTGTAAGTGTGATACGTCCTTGGTCCTGAGTAGTTTTTTCAAAGCATACTATCAAAACCACAAAATTAATACTCAAGTCTTACATGGATTTCACCAATTTTCCCAGTTAAGCCTCAGATACGGCTATATTAATCTGTCTCGTTTCCTATAGCATGAAGTAGTGGGGTTCTTTTTGTTTTTTGTGTTTGTTTGTTTGTTTTGGTGTTTCATACTAGACATTCAGATTTTGCATTTTTGGATGTGAAAATCAAAAATGCAAACCTAAGCGGTTCACATTTGGAGTTTTTGTGATGGTAATTTGTGTCCTGGTGATACTAACTTTGATTACTTGATTGAACTCTTCACACTCTTAGTTGGTTTGATCCTTAAGTAAAACCCCTTTGAGGGTTATGAACACTCTTAATTACTCAAAATAAATGCCTTTTAGTAAGTACTAAAAGTGGTGCATGCCTGTAAATCCCAGCACTCCAGGAGGCAGAGACAGGTGGATCTCGTGAGTTCAAGGCCAGCCTGGTCTACAAAGTGAGTCAAGGACAGCCAAGGCTACAACACAGAGAAACCCTGTCCCGAAGAAAACCATGAATGAATGAATGAATGAATGAATGAATGAATGAATGAATGATTAATGATACTGACCTTATTTCTAATTTTTATATTTGCTTGCAGATGGGGAACTTAATGTTTTAGATGATATTTTGACTGAAGTACCAGAGCAGGATGATGAACTGTATAATCCAGAAAGTGAACAAGATAAAAATGAGAAAAAGGGTAAGATTTCTATTAGTGTCTCTTAAAATTTACAGTTCAGTTTCCTAAGAAAAATGTTTTTGTATTTGTTCCTTGGCACTTCATACCAAAAGCCCATAATAGACTATTCTGCATAATAGACCCCAATTGGTGTGAATAAAAGTACTCTTAAGAGGCTGGGGGGATGATTTAGCATTTAAGAGCACTTGTTTTTGCAGAGAACCATGGTCAGACCTAGTGCTTCCATGGTAGCTTTCACTTAGAGGAGATCCTGCACCCGTTTCTGCAGGCACCAAACACATCATACACATCCATTGTGCAGGCAAAACACACATGAAATAATAAAAATAGTATTTAACACTTTTAAATATAGTCTTTTCTGCAGTTGGAAAGCTATTTTATTTAAATTTGTTCTGGAGTTTAAATATTATAGGAGATATTTTAAAGAAGTAAGATTGTTTGTTTCCTGTACCTGAAATACATTATTTATACATTTTGGTGAAATTAATGTAGTAATGCAAATACTTTTGCATATCTTTTTAAATTGTTTTAAAGGATCAAAAAGGAAAAGTGAAAGATTGGAATCTACGGATACCAAGAGACAAAAGCCTTCCATCCATTCAAGACAATTGATTTCTAAGCCATTAAGTTCATCTGTTAGCAATAATAAAAGAATAGTTAGTACAAAAGGAAAGTCAGTTCCAGAATATAAAAATGAAGACTATCAAAGATCTGAAAGGAACAAGCGTCTAGATGCTGATCGAAAAATTCGTCTGTCAAGCAGTTCCTCCAGAGAACCTTACAAGAGTCAACCGGAAAAAGCTTGTTTACGGAAAAGGGATTCTGAAAGAAGGGCCAAGTCTCCTACACCAGATGGTTCTGAGGTAGTAAATGTTATTGCAGATAATAAAGCAGTTCTTTTTGAGGCTTAGAACTCTTTATTCATCTTGACCTTGTCTGTTAATGACTGCTGATTCCCTTTTTCTTTAAACATCAGAGAATTGGGCTTGAAGTTGATAGACGTGCAAGCAGATCCAGCCAGTCTTCAAAGGAAGAGGTGAACTCTGAAGACTATGGCTCTGACCATGAGACTGGGAGCAGTGGTTCTTCTGATGAACAGGGCAACAACACTGAGAATGACGAGGAAGGAGTGGAAGATGATGTAGAGGAAGATGAAGAGGTAGATGAAGATGCAGAAGATGATGAGGAAGTGGATGAAGATGCAGAGGAAGATGAAGAAGAGGATGAGGAGGAAGATGAGGAGGAGGAGGAGGAGGAAGAAGAGGAAGAGTATGAACAGGATGAGAGAGATCAGAAGGAAGAGGGAAATGATTATGACACCCGAAGTGAGGCCAGTGATTCTGGTTCTGAATCTGTTTCCTTCACAGATGGATCTGTCAGATCTGGCTCAGGAACAGATGGATCAGGTACTGTGTTTTTATGGGACAGTTTGTCCTTTTCTTGGGGGGGGTGTTTGGAAGTGATAAGGGTTGTTTTGTCATCTTTTATAGTTAGTTGTAGGTCTCTGAATATCAAAATTTTAATAATTTTGAGTAACATTTACAAATTTTAGTTAGGGTGTTTCCTGGCTGTGAATTGATTTATTATATATGAAAGTATATTTAATTTTATAGGTTCATAGTATTTTCATCATTGACCGCAAGTTATTCAGAATACATATGCATGTGACGTATGTTCACATGGAACTTTTCCACTAGGACATTTCCATAGTAGGATGCCCCTTAGTTTTCAACATGTGGCAATTGAGCCATAAAAACATGTTCTTTTTCCTGAAACACAAGATTATTTTTTATTTTATGCATATGAGTTGAGTGAGGTAGCCCATAATCTTAGGTACTTGGGAAGAAGATTGTGTGGGTTTTAGGCCAGCCTCCTCCTATGTGTGAGTTTTTGTCTCAAAAGCAAAACCAAAAAGTTTTGTTAACGTGAAGACTCCAGTTATTTTGGAGGCCTGTACAACAACACATAGGAATAGAGGAAATTTTCTTATGGGAATTGTATGTTTTGGGTATTGATCAAATAATGGGGTTTATTGAAAAGATTAGGACCTGAAATATTTTTATTAAATTCTTATATTAATCAGCTACTGTAGTAGAATACTTCATACTACATTGCTTTTTTACAGAATACATTTTAAATTGAAAGGGTAGCATATCATTTTACAGCAAATCAATAATTTTTATTAATAGGTTGTTTTAAAAGAGATGCCTATAATTCTGAAAATTCCTTACGTGGAGCCTATTTAAGACACTATACATAGGTATTTTTTTCTTAGGTAATTTTTTGAATATTGCTTGAAAGAAAAATGGTGTCACTGGAATTTTTTGATTTGGATATGCTAGATTTTAAGTACTAGGGACCATATTAAATATCAGTATCACTCATTTTTTAGATTCCATTTTATCCAGTACTTTTTATCCAGTACTTTTCTCAGAATTTTTAGTAATTTTAAAATAACTCACTGTTTGGTAAAAAGCTTTATTTTGTTGGGAGAGTTTCATTATGCTTTTGATATCTGAGGCTCTGTGTACTTAGAATTAGTGGAAGTTGTTCCTATAATATGCTAAAAATTCCTTTCATTTTATTTATTAATGCTAGGCTTGCTATGCTATAAATTCAGTTGGGCAAAGATCTTCTGCACTGATTTTTTTTTTTTTCTCCCTTCCCCTTATATTATCTCTGTGAGGGATTTTAGCTACAAGAATTATATTATTCTTTCAGGCTAAGGAATTTGTACATTTTTACTCTTGAAAAGTTCAGGGAAGAAAATTTTTAAAAAATCACAGCTTTGAAAAAATGTGGTGATGATAAAAAACAAACAACAACAAAAAAAAAACAGCAGAAGTTTAGCCAGTCCTAGAGTGACCCACCTGGCTTTTAAGTTCTTGGTGTCATTACTAAAGAATTTCCAGAATGTCCTTGCTTCATATTAAAGGTACCATGGGCAGTCTCCAACACTTGTATTAGGGCATGTCATAGTAAGCGTAAGTGCTTTCAGAAAACAACAAAGATCTGTAAAATATTCATTTACTCAGGAAGAATAGAGAACACAAGTATTGTATTCTTTAGCTTAAAGGTCTTTTCTAATTGTGTCTTGCTACTAAGGAAATGTGAAACTTCAGCATTGCTTGGTTCAGTTTTTGGTCAAGGTTTCCTATTTGTAAATCTCAAGGAGTGTGTTCTAAGAATTAAGAGAGAAAAAGAATTTAGTTTTTAAGCAGTTAACTGTGTTATAGAGAAGAGTACTATATATGTAACCATTGATAATTTCTTTTCAGATTTCCATTGTTTTTACAAAAAAAATTATTCTTTTTATATTTCTTCTTTTTTTCTTTTTTTTGTTTTTTTTTTGTTGTTTGTTTGTTTCTTAGTTTTGTTTTTCAATACAGGGTTTCTCTGTATAGTCTTGACTCTTCTGAACTTGCTTTGTAGACCAGGCTGGCCTTGAACTCAGATCTTCCTCCCTCTGCCTCCCTGAGTGCTGGGACTAAAGGTGTGCGCCATTACACCTGGCTTGATATTCCTTCTTACCTCTCAATTAAAGGGGTTTATCATTATATAACTGCAATGACAAGGGGCATGAGAGCTCAGTTCAGTTTCATTCCTCATATATTTATAAAGTTCCAAATTAAACTTGATATAGATCTTATAAAATATATAACCTGAACCCTTTTCTCTGTACTGAAGATCCCCCATTCTCTTAAGTAATACATGGACCATTAAAACCTTAGTGGTAAATTTTAAGGTAAACAAAAAGAATGAGTGGAAATGGTAAAGTAGAATTGAAGACACAGAAGTGTGGAATCAGTTTTAGTTACGTTCATATGTGTGTGTTTTCCGGTTGGAATGCTACTTTGAGTATATCACAATAACACTTTTGATTAAGGTGGTTAATGTAGTTCAAACAAGCAGCACGACTTAGTACAGTACTCCATGATAGGTACAAAACACATACTAAGTATTATTGAAGAAAATTATATTTGCTTTATAAATTTTCCTCCCTTATGGAAAAGTTTTTATAAAGCAGCTAGGTAAGTATCTGATTTCTCTTTTTTATGTGTTTTTATTGTTTGAAATGTGTGACAGGGTGAAACATGCTTTTTAGCAGTATTTTTTTTTTTTAATGAGATGTGAGAAAGTTGAGCAGGGAAGACAAAGAAACATGTCTAATGTTGAAGAGCTGAATAACAAGACTAGATGCAGTACTAGTTCTCACTTGAAATATCTATGTTAGCTTCTTTTATAGTGTGCTATTTTAAAAACTTGTCTGGATTTTTGTTTTAGATGAAAAAAAGAAGGAAAGGAAGAGAGCTCGAGGCATATCACCCATTGTTTTTGATAGAAGTGGCAGTTCTGCGTCAGAGTCATATGCAGGTAACCCCACTTAATTTTAGGATCATAGACTACTGACTATAACTTGCTTTAGAAAGTGTGGAGGTTGTAGCTTAGTGTGAATTATTGATGTTCATTAGTACTGAATTTTGCATGTTCAGTGTAATAATTCTAGAGGAGACTAAGCTTTTTCTTATTTTAATCCTGTTCTGTTACTGCTTCAGTGGAATTTTCAATTTTTACATTTTTTTTTTCTCTTGGAAGATGATGATTCAGTGACTAGTTTTCTGAGTGGGAGACTGTTCAATAATCCCCCCCAAAAAAAATTCGAACAACTCAAAAAGCAAAACACTCGTACACATTGAGAAATATTTTTGTGTGTGTGGGTGCGTCAAGAAGAATTAATTTGTCTTGAATGAGAATTTTATGTGACAAGACTGTAGAAATTTTGTCTTCATCTATTAAAGCTCAATCTGAACAAATGTACTTTGGCTAAATACAGGTTCAGAAAAGAAGCATGAGAAATTATCATCTTCCGTTCGTGCTGTCCGAAAAGGTATCATTTAAATTTGAAATTGTTTTCATTGCATGCTCCATAAAGTCATTATTTTACCTTATTGGGTTACCATTAATAATTGGTTTTAATGTGGTCATGTTCCGATATATCATGTTAAAGGAGAAAGCAGTATAAGCTTAAACAAAAGTGTGCTTTGTGTCTGCTTTCTATTTTAGTTTCTGTACATAGTTATTGGTATATTCACATATTTGGACATGTTTAACAGCATGATAGTCCATGATTAATCTTTAACTGAATCTCATAAAAGTTTCTAGAAGTTAGAGCCATTGTCACATTTAAGCATGGGTCTGATATAACGGAACATTGCTGGGTGAGGCTGCTCTGTGCAGTGCTGCCTCTTTCTCCTTAGCTTTGCTTTATTCTGTTGTGCCTGAGCTTTCTAGGCTAACTGGGTGACTGGAGTTTTTACAGTTTAGCTGGGTTTGGAGGGCTAATTTCGTATAGTTGGAACACCTATATGTGGTAATGTCTATGATTAATGAAAATGGATTTCTTTTTCTTTTTTTTTTCAGATCAAACCAGTAAACTCAAGTATGTCCTTCAGGATGCAAGATTTTTCCTCATAAAGAGTAACAACCATGAGAACGTGTCTCTTGCCAAAGCTAAGGTATTAGCATCAGCCCCGTTGAAACAGTACTAATCTTGAAAGGATGAGGTGCAGTGATAAATGAAAACAACCTCCAGTAGCATATGATGCTTTGAATTTCCCAGTTGCCACTCCAGATCTGGTTTGTGGCAAGTAAGGAAACCTGGTAGTGGTATGAGTTTACCTTTTTATCTTATTCTAGAAATAACAGTACAGTGTTGACGATTGCATTTGTACTGTAGTATTTACTTATGTTGTATATATATTAATACATTTATACTGTGATAGATGTTTTGTTGATATTTCATTTTGTATTCAGCTGTTATATGTTAAAGTACTATCACTTAGATTTAGAAAGAAGGGAAAGCCATACCTTTAAAGATGCACTGTATATTTTTACCAGAAGATTTATTATTTGCTGGAGGATACTGAAGAAGAAAGTACATTTGTGTTTAGCATCAGTTAGTGTAATAGTTTCATATTCTTAGCTTAAATTCAGTAATATTTTCAACATTATCAGAGAATGTTCACATTTTTAACCATATTTCAGTTGGTATTGTTTCTAATTGGGTCAGTGATTATTCAAGCAATAAAAAAGAAAGTAACAATAAGCAAGTAGCCTTGCCAGTTATACTTTTGTTTATGTGAAGTTTGTTTAAGCCGATGTAGTGAAGCGCTGAAATGTAAACAAAAAAAACACAGATTGCTCTAAGAAAATGAGAGCTGCTTTGCCTAAACCTTACTTTATCTCTCTGTTTTTTGTTTTTTAAGATAAAAAGGTGGTTAGATTGCTTTAGGGGTCTAAATAACTAACAGATCTCTTCAACTTATTTAAGTTATGTGATTAAGGCACAGCCCTGTTTCAGGAAGACAGACGTTGTGATTCACTTCTCAGTAGTATAGAATAATTGTAGTGATTGATCTAGAATTCCGTAAGATCATAAGTTTTTCCTGACAATCCCCTTTAAGTTTTGTAAAGTTGATAATTTCTTCATGTTTTATCAGATAAGTAACTCCCAATTTTTTTAAATCTAGCAAATAAGACTTTTCTGTTACATCTTTTTTAAATTTCAAATACCAACATAGTAACTTTTACTTTTTTTAACACTATAGTTAACAAACTTGTATTAATTTAGTTTGTGATCTTTGCCTCCTATCTATAGGGTGTATGGTCTACATTGCCTGTAAATGAGAAGAAATTAAATCTTGCATTCAGATCTGCAAGGAGTGTTATCTTAATATTTTCTGTCAGAGAAAGTGGAAAATTTCAA
This sequence comes from Meriones unguiculatus, assembly GCF_030254825.1. Lineage (NCBI taxonomy): Eukaryota > Metazoa > Chordata > Mammalia > Rodentia > Muridae > Meriones > Meriones unguiculatus. The sequence continues at coordinate 160,509,535 of NC_083351.1, forward strand.
GGTAAGAATAAAAGTAATTTGTTATTGGGTATAAAACAATAGTCCCATTAACACTTAACAAAATTATTTTGTGACATTGTTGTTCCCTTAGGTTTTGCCAGATTGTCTTCAGAATCACATCATGGCGGCTCTCCTATACATTGGGTGCTTCCAGCAGGAATGAGTGCTAAAATGCTTGGAGGTGTCTTTAAAATTGACTGGATTTGCAGGTTAGTTACATCAGTACAAATAAAGTTGGCATGTTTTCAAGGGGCAACTGGTTGAGACTAAGGTAAAAGGTCTGTAGTGGTTTGATTAATTTCTGAATCTGTACTTTTGGGAGTAGGATGTGGTGGTGCGGTTCCTTATTCTTAGACTTACTTGTATTCAAGACGTTAGTGTGTTAAAAATAAAAACAAAGTACATTACCTGTTCACTGCCTTTGTAAGCTAATTCATTGTGCTGAGAGGAAACATACAGTTTTTCTAGCAGATTGCCAGAAAGATCTGGTATATTTTATCACAAAATAGTTTTCCAGTGACTTTGGGGCTATTCATTGCCACACAGTTTGGTTTTAGGACATTAGTACGTGTTTAATCTGTTTTGTGGTATTTTAAGTAAGAGTAAGACTTAAATATGTTTATTAGAAAACTTGATTAATTTTTATGACATTAGTTATGTTTAAGTATCTGAAATGGACTATGTGAATTCTATTTATAAGTTGATTTTGTTGGGATTCAAAGGAATTAGAAGTGTTTGTTACAGATAAGGAAACGAAGCATGGTGGCACAGGTCTGTAACACTAACATAGGGTGGGCCTGAGGCAGGAACATCACTGAGGTAAAGCCAGGCCAAACTTCATATTAAGTCAAGACTCAGGAAACTAAATGAGCAGAAAAAAGTTTCTTTTCATGAACGTAGACTGGCAAAAGTTTAGAAACTCAGAGAGATCCTTCTGCCTCTTATGAAGTGCTGGGGTTAAAGACATGCAGCGCTACTCCTGACTCTTATTTCTTAAAATTACTGTATATATGTGTGTGTACATGTGAGTGCAGGTGCCTGCAGAGTCCAGAAGAACATAAGTTTCGCTGTATCTTGATGGGAGTTAAGCTAGCTGTGAGCAGCCTACTGTGGGTGCCAGGAACTGAACTCAGAATGTGTCTTAACACTGGCCCATCTCTCCAGTCCACGATTTTATGGTTAACTTTCTATAGCAAAAATTAAAAGGCACCTAAATTTTGTTAAATGTAAAATTGCTTAAATAAAGTATCTTTTGTCTCATATACACTATTTTGCAAAAATAAGTGTCTATAACGTAAAAACATCATAATTACAGTGCATTGAAATGAGACTTGGTGATGTTGGTAACTCTTTCTTTACCCATCCTGGTTTTATATGTGTAGCTATTTAGAAAATAATTTACTTATGTTATAATACAAGCTTTAAATTAAATTTTGGTGAGATTGCTCATCAGGTAAAGTTTCATGGTCTGAAACCCAGAGACCTAGTTTGAACCCTAGGACCTTGATGGAGAGAGAGTACTGACCTCATACGCACACACGCACACACATACACACACTTGGTGCACAGAATTCTATGAAAGTTTGATAACCAGTTATTGGTTTAGTTGAAACAGGTTAAAAAAAAAGTTACTTTCATTATTGTTTCTTATTTGCAGGTGTATAATGGTAAAGGCCAGAGAAAATATTGTTAGTTGTATCATTGTGAACTATTTGGAGAGAATGCTTTTTTGGGAATAAGAGAAAAACATATTTTATAGCAGATTACGTGTAACTTGTATTGATTTTTATAGTTTCAGGTTGATAATTTCTTTTTTTTATTTTATTATTATTATTTTTTTATCAGTTACATTTTATTAACTCTGTATCCTAGCCGTGTCCCGATCCCTCATTCCCTCCCTCCCTCCCTCATCTCCACCGTGCCCCTTTCCAAGTCCACTGATGGGGGGACCTCCTCCCCATTCATCTGATCCTGTTTTATTAGGTATCTTCAGGACTGGCTGCAAAGCCCTCCTCTGTGGCCTAACAGGACTGCTCCTCCCTTCGGGGGTGGGGAGGCCAAAGAGCCAGTCATTGAGTTCCTGTTAGAAATAGTCCCTGTTCCCCTCACTTTGGGAAACCAATTGGTTACTGAGCTACCAAAGGCTACATCTGAGCGGAGGTTCTAGGTTATATCCATACATGGTCCTTGGTTGAATGTCAGTCTCAGAAAAGACCCTGTGCCCAGATATATTTGGTCCTTGTGGAGCTCCTATCCTTTCCCCATCAGACTTACTCCCCTTCTTTCTTATGATTCCCTGTACTCTGCCAAAGGTTTGGTCATGAGTCTTTGCTTTGAAAACACTGCTAGTTAGAGTCTTTCAGATGCGCTCAGTAGACTCCTGCCATACGTTCAATGCACATCCCATCTGTCTTTCTAAACGAGGATTGATCATCTTACCCCATGTCCGCTCTATTGATTATCTTTTTTAGGTGTATAGATTTCATTATGTTTATCATATCTTATAGGTCTATATAAGTGAGTATATCCCATGTTTGTCTTTCTCCTTCTGGGATATTTCACTCAGAATGATCTTTTCTAGATCCCACCATTTGCCTGCAAATTTCATGATTTCCTCCTTTTTGATTGCTGAGTAGTATTCCATTGTATAAAAATACCACAATTTCTGTACCCATTCCTCCGTTGATGGACATCTGGGTTGTTTCCAGGTTCTGGTGGCTATTACAAATAGAGCTGCTATAAACATGGTTGAGCAAGTATCCCTTTTGTGTACTTGAACAAACTTTGGGTATATACCTAGCAGTGGTATAGCTGGGTCTTGAGGAAGCACTATTCCTATTTGTCTTAGAAAGCGCCAGATAGCTTTCCAGAGTGGTTGTACCAGTTTACATTACCACCAGCAGTGGAGGAGGGTTCCCCTTTCTCCACAACCTCTCCAGCATGTGTTACCGCTTGAGTTTTTCATCTTGGCCATTCTGATGGGTGTAAGGTGATATCTCAGGGTCGTTTTGATTTGCATTGATAAATTTCTTAACTTACAAAATGAACTTTGTTAATATTTCTTTTAAATATATTTCTTTATATTGATTCTTTCTTACTAACTTGCTTGAACTGTGTTTAGCAAGGGAATTCATGAAGATACCCTAACATAGTCTAGCCTACCTAGACTAGATATAAAGCTTAAAGCTGAAAGGGTTTTTACTTTTTTAAATTATTAGATAGATGTACCTAGATAAAATATTTTCAGGTTAAGAAAATATGCTTATATATATAAAAACAGTAAAGTTTTATTAAAGTATAATTTCATAAAAGCTCTGGAGGACAATGGATACTTAACTATGTTGATATTTTTTTCTTGTAAGTCAATTTGAAGGATGAGTTTTGTTTTTATCTACAAATACTATTTACATTGGATTGTCAGAGCTAAAATATTATCTCGAGTCCTGAAACCTATTCTAAGGTTGTTGAATCCCCAATAATTAAGGCATTTTTGTAGGCACATTGAAAGTTGGAACTCAGTGAGTGCTTTTTACAGATAGGAAAGGAGGAATGCTTAAGTGACCATATTGCCATCTGGGATTAGTTCGGAATAACACTATACCCTATAGTGTTATGGTGAAGTACCATTTATCCAGAATTAAACTTACTGAATAATTTTACTTTCAGTTCTTTGTCATCTATTCCAAATAACCTACTTTTGTTTTTACTTCTTTTAATGTTAATATCCAAACTACTGTTTTGTCACATAAAAGGCTTCACTTTTATATTCTTCTGTTAAATTTGTCCCCTGTAGAGTAAGTCTTCGACCCTTGCATATTTTCTGGTGCACTGAATATTGACAGTGTCAGTATATACTCTTTTTCATTGCTTATCTATTCAAAAGGTGACTAGATCAATAATTCTGTAGTGTAGGTAGGGTGGTTTATGGATCAAGGATGATATTTTTAGTATAGGCTAAATATTCTATTTTTCTATGGCATCACATTTGTCTGTTAATATCCTGGCTGAGATAACTAGTATCGCCCAGCAGTGTGCATTCTCTTTAGTTATGGCTGATGGTACCAAAAAAATCATAGCTGTAAGTGATGAATCTGCTTTTGTAGAGAATTTTTTTATATTTGGTATTCTGCTGTTATACTTCTTGTGATTCTGTAAATAAATGTATTTTGTTAGCTGTAGGATTTCAGTTCTGTGAATGTTTTAAGCTTGTAAGAAAAAAAATGCATTGAACAAAACCAGTTACCAGTGGAGCTCTATCTACTTGTAAAAGAAATGTAGTAATGTGCCATTTATTTCACCAACTTTGGTTATCTTTTTTTCTTTTTTTTTTCTTCCCCCTTTTCCCTTTCTGTCTCTGTCTCTCTTTCTCTCAGTTTTTTCGAGTAAGGTTTTGTTTTGTAGACCAGGCTGTCCTTAAATTCTTAGAAATCCACCTGCCTCTGCCTCCCTGAGTACTGGGATTACAGGCCAGAGCCACTGTGCCCAGCTCAACCTTGGACATCTTTTAGCTATTTTAATTTGTATTATAGATTCATTAATTTGATATTCACTATAGACAGGTAATTGAAGTCTCATTAGTGCTTTTTATTGTTATTTTTTTCCTCTAGCTGACTTTGCTTGTTGCATTATATAAATAACCCATTCTCCACATTGTATCTGTTAATAAGCTGTGCTTGGTAGGTTGAAAGTACTAAATGTATTTTCAACTTGAGTTCACAAAAGTTTTAATTCTTGTTAAGATAAGGAGCTCCTGTATTAGACTTTTTGGGAGAAAAAGGTTTTAAAGGGGCTCTCTGTAGAGGCTTTTATTCCCCACCAGTGTAGTGTTTCTTTATATTTTGTCAAATTCACAGGTAATATATTAACCCCTGAAGTAGTACTACACCCTTAAAAGATTTTGCAAAAGAATAATAATTTATACTGTTTTATGTTTAGGCGTGAATTACCCTTCACTAAGTCAGCTCATCTCACCAATCCTTGGAATGAACATAAGCCAGTAAAGATTGGGCGTGATGGACAGGTTTGTTTAATTTTTAAGCTACATTAATCAGCTGTTTTATAGACCTTTATTAAAGGACACTTTTAAAACCTTGTCAGAAAGAGACAGATTGTGAAAAATTGAGAAAATTTTGGGTAATTTTTGATTCCTGTGATTGTGACTGACTAGTAAGATCCGTTAATATTGGTATTCATATAAATGGTATTTTCACTAATAAAACTGAAGGAAAAGTAATAAAAGAGAAGTGGTCCAGTTTTTGTAGTTTTTCAGTTTGAATGAATGCTTCATAAATCTGTATCTTCTTTCTCAAGGGCCATACTGTTCATGTCTATCATTCTGATTTTAGTATAAGTACTGATGAAGCATACACTTACAGAGTTTTGTAATTTATAGTATAGTTTTGAGATTTTGTCAGTCAGGCACAATGATGCATGCCTGTAATCCTAGCAGTCTGGGAGGCAGAGGCTTGTGGATCTCTGAGTTCAAGGCTAGCCTGGTCTAGAGAGTGAGTTCCAGGACAGCCAAGGATACACAGAGAAACCTTGTTCCAGAGAAATAAAAAAAAGTTTTTATTTAACATGTCTGACTCTTTTTTTTTTTTTTCTGAATAGAAATTTGCCCACTAATTAATTAATTTCTTTGATGGCATAGGGTGTTTATTTAGGTTTGATCCTTTGACACAGCCATGCGTACAGAAGTATAAATCAGGAAACGATAAATCATGCTGCCATGAAGTGCCTTCCTCTCCTTTGGCTTGGCTTTCTCTGTGTGACCCCTTCTCAGCCTCTTGCTTCAAAATCCAGTGTAAAAGGCTGGGGTCACTTCTTGGCAGCTTCTTCCTGGGCTGCCAAATATGCCTCTTTCTGAGCAGCCAAAAACAAAACTAGCTCCTTCTAGAAAGTTGCCAGTTCTGCAGTGAGGTCCTTGACCCCACAAATGCCCCGGGAGCGGCAGAGCCAACGATGGAACAGACAACAGAAGATGGATACATCTTATATGTCAAAAGCATCATTCTTAGCTTTGGCACAGGCAATCTCATAGATGTGCTTCAAAGTCACTAGGCCTGCTACCTTTCTCCCTGTTTGCCAGGCTCCGTTCTCAATCCCAGCAGCTGCCTTCAAAAAGTAGGAAATAGTGGGCTGCCCAATCTTGAGCTCAAATGTCCTGTCCGACTTTAAAAATCTTTATGGGCAGGGAAATGCTTTCTTTGGTGTCTTTTGTCTTCTCGTTGAACTCTTTGCAGAACTGGTTGATAGAGACACCACGCTGACCCAGGATAGGACCTAGTGGAGGCCCGGGTATAGCTTGGCCTACTCGCAAGATGGTCCGAATAACACCGCTGGATTCAGGCTTCTTGAGGCTCCGAGTGACCCGACTTAGCTTCGGCATGATATGGGATTTTCAATCTTAGTTCACCTCAGAGAGGGAAGAGCTATGCTCCGAGCACTGCCATTTTGGTCCTGCCCATTTCTTTTAATCTGAAAAGACAGATATATACACATACATTTGTTTTATAAAGTTTGCAGATTAAATTGAACATGCATAGTGATTTAAAGTAAATCTAAACTTTTTATGCTTATAATTCCTTTATGTGAAGTTTTTCATATTATTCCTATTGCTTGTGAGTGGAAATGTTGATAATTTAAAGTAACAATTTTGTGTAAGTTTGTAGGTTAGTCTGCCTCAGTAGATATTTCGGTTCTGATTCTTAGACATATTCTTTCTTCATTGTTTTAAGATGAATAACCTATTTTTGTATTTTACACAAATATTTTTTTGAATAGTATGAACTAGAGTAGAAGGCAATATGTGGTTTGGTAGCTGCACTTTGGATGAGTCTATACTTGTTTCTACTTTACAAATACATGAAACACTTTGCAAGAGTTTTTGTAAACCTGTAATTTGAATCTTGTGTTTAGCCCCCTTGGGAAAGAAAATCTTTGAAGTTGGTGTTGACTTTTGTGCACAAGCAAACTGTAAGTCTTTTGAGAACTGTATCTTGTCTGTTAATTGCTATTTCAATATTCCAGGAAATTGAACTTGAATGTGGAACCCAGCTTTGTCTTCTGTTTCCCCCTGATGAAAGTATTGACTTGTATCAGCTCATTCATAAAATGCGTCACAAGAGAAGAATGCATTCTCAGCCTCGATCAAGAGGACGTCCATCCCGTCGAGAACCAGTCCGGGATGTGGGAAGGTTAGAAACGTTCTTTGGACTGATAATAGGCACATGTATCGGGATAACATGATGGAGGAATGTGATTCGTCAAAAGTTTGTCCTGCGGTAAAGAAGAAAGAGAAAATCCTCAAATCAAGCTGCATGGACTAGTTTGTGGCTTCATTGAGGATTTCACATGGTCACCTTGGTCTCAGTCATTTTTCAAGAGGAAAATGGGGATCTTTCCTAATGCAGAAAAAAATTACTAACAAGTGATGACTAGTTTAGACTAGATAGTGCTCTGATAATACAGTACACAAGTGAAATGAGGTAGGCATTTTGTTGCTAAGAACAGGCTAGAGAGGAGGAAGAGGAGGAAGTCTGTATTTGCAAAAATTGTTAATATTTTATAAAAAGCCTTTTCTTTCAGGTGTGTCTCTGGATAAGCCTTATCACATATGGGACTTTTATAAAGGATCACTAATATTTTTTGAGAAGATGACGCCTCACTTAGAGGATAAAATGTTTTAAGTTATTTCATGTTCAAGAGGAGCATTATTGGGACTGTTTCCAATTTTGTCACCGTGATGTGTTAACCCCATTGCCACATATTCTGTAACATGTGCCCAGTGAATTCACACATCCTGCTGAGCTTCTGAAAACAATAGGTTCTTTCCAAAGGGGATCAAGTGGCCCTGGGAGACCCGGCAACAAACCAAAACGAAGGGCTGTTGCTGTGTCTGTTTACAACTTTTCCAGATGCTGGCAGTACCTGTGGACTTAAAGTGTTTTTTAGAGGATCGCCATGGTTATTGATCACTACCTTATGAACTAAACAGCATTTTCCAGGAAAAGGGGGTTTAACTTGTTACAGAATTGGAGAGAAGTCTTTGAAAAGAACTGATTTAAGCCCTTCTACCCAACACCTTCCCCTGTATAGATTTGCATACAGCTAAATCTAAAATATTCTACTAAAGACTATTGGATGTGTGGTTGATGGGATGAAACCTTTGGTTAAGTTTCCTTTGGTGGAAACAACCTGTGGTAGGTACAGATAATCCAACAAGAGTCCCATTTCTTTGAGCTTAAGAAGGACTTTGTCGAATAGGTAGGAGGAAACCTGGCAGAGCCCCTTACTTTTGGCCTAAAAGGACTGATCACCAAGATGTCTTTTGGAGTTTTAAGCTAAGAGGTTTCCAGTGCAATACAGTATATACAAATGAAGTTTTTCCTCAGTTTTGCAATGGACTGCAAACTATACTTATAACACCACTCCACCTTCTCTCAAGCCTGCCAGGGCCTCCATTTATGTATGTGGCTTACAGTCAGTAGTTGGACTACTATATGAACTGTTACTATCATGTTTTATACCGGTCGTAAATGCACTCCCCAAACTACAAGAAAGCGGTATGTTTATGAACCAGCTTTTAATTTTCTTAGTACTATTTATTGTAGATGCAATTGTTTTTATTCTGTTTGGGGGGGGCAGTACTTGTTTTTGTTGGATTTAATTTTGCAGTTTGAGTTATTTGTTGCAAAAGTTAATGCATTCAATATTTAGAGAAATAGCCGGAAAACTTATTGATGCCGGGTTATTATATGCTATATATTTGAAACTAATAGTAAAAGGATATTCTTATTCCTTTAAATGTTTTGGAACTTTTGTTTTCCATTTTGTTTAGTTCTTATTAAATGCTAAGTGTATCTTATGTTGTATTGTTATGCTAGCTATCAACGTTCATGAAAGACAGTGAAAAATATTCCTCTAAATTAACAGCACTTTCTAAAGTTAAACTTAGAGCTTAGTTTTGTGAACTGTTAACTACATGAGAAGTCATGAGAGCCATTTTATAAGGCATTGTCTGGAAAATTATTCCTTAGTTACTAATGTTATTAAAGAAGGTAAATGTTACTAAGATTTAATTTTTCAAATAACATTTTCAAAGCTTTCCTGTTAATGTAGCATCATTAAATTGAAAACTTTCTGTATAATCATATGAAAAGTATAGTTTTGTGTGAAGCACAGGTATCATTTAAGACATCTTGATTTTGTTTAGATTGAATCTAAATTTGCAGTAGTTATATAAATTTTAGACTTGAATATTGCATAATTGCTGGTATGGTTTTCCTTCTGTTTTCACCTGAATGGTGACATTTGGGAAACTTGGACTTGTTAAAAGAACTGCTCATATATGCTTAGACCACTAAAATGTGGTTTGCAGGTTTGAATTAGATAATCCTTGAGGTTGTCTCATAGTGTGAAATTACAGAGAGATCCACTTCAGCAGTATGTAAGGTTTGCCTTTGAGAAATTAAAATTTAAGAATTTTAAGTTGTTCACCAAAAAAAAAAAAAAAAGCAATTTTTTTTAAGGAAGCCGTGGGCTATTCTTTGTACTCAACTCTGTCAAACTCTTGCTTTGCTGTTTGTTTTATCAGCTGTTTTTGGTTTAATTTCTAATGTGTCTAATTTGTGTAGGCGTCGACCAGAAGATTATGATATTCATAACAGCAGAAAGAAACCAAGGATTGACTATCCCCCTGAGTTTCACCAGAGACCAGGTTAATATTTTATAATCCTGAAGATTATTTGATATAAAATTATTAAAACAACAAAAATACATTTAATAGGTTTAAAAGTAAAGAACATCTAGGGCATGACCAAATTAATTTAATCCTTAGGATATCATTACTAGTTTAAATTTGTATTCTTCTACTATTTTTAGCTTGTTCAGTCTATTTTAGTGAGTCATGATTTATTAGTTACCTGAAATTGCTGCCTTTGCATAACTAGAAAATTTTGAAAGTTTTGGAGAACTGGAAATTGATGGAGTGTACATATGCTCATTTTTGTAGTTTTTGCAATTTTTTGTCTTTTTGAATCTTCATGTGTAAGATGTAGAAAAACAATGACCTATTTTTTGTTGTACTTTCTGTTCCCCGTGAACACGCAGTGTTTCCTGTAGTATGCAGCATTAATTGGAAATCAAAGTAGAAATTAGGCCTTTTTAAAAAAATAATAAATTGGTGCCATTTTGGAGAGCAATGGTAAACACTTGACATGTCATCCAAGTGTAAATTTTCAGTTAGTGTTTTCATTGGGATTAAAGAAGGGATATATTTCATTTATAGTCACTAACACACCTATGAAACTCCATAGAATTTGGTTTTGGTTAGCAGTATAATCCTGCTGTTTTGTAAAAAGTAGCTTCATAGAAGCATCTTTTTCCCTTAAAGGAGGTAATTGTGTTACATTAAGACAGTTACTTTCCCCAGTAACAGGGCCAGTCAGGCATTTTTATATATCAGTTTCTTGGATCCTACCTAAAGGAAGCTGGGCATGGAGCAGATACTTGCTTTGTTATTTGATTCTTAGAGTATACATATGCTCAGTTTTTCAGCTTTTGCAATGTTGTGCCTTTCTGGGTCTTCATGTTTAAAAACTTAGCTGTGAGTTCTCAAGGTGAAAGGTCATCGTTCTTTAAAGGCCATTCTGCTGCAGTGTCCTCAAGCAAGTTCACATGTTACACTCATGTGCCATTAACGCACATGATACATTTGAAAACCTCTGTAGTAGTTAAAGGGTAACATCTTTTAAAGTAAAGTTTTCATGGGAAGAATTGAAACAAGGGTAAGAAAGGCTTAATGATAATGCCATAGTAAAAACATAAAATTTGATTTACTAAAATGCTTGATGTTTGAACAGGGTATTTAAAGGATCCCCGATACCAGGAAGTTGACAGGTAAGTTGGGTTCACTCTTGCTTAGCTTTGTAATTACATTCTTGGAACTAGTTTGTGAATTACCTGAATTTAGTTTCACAAATCTTATTCCCAACAGACGATTTTCAGGAGTTCGCCGAGATGTATTTTTAAATGGGGTAAGCATTAAATTTTACATATTTAAAGTTAGGGCCTGGTTTGTTTTGTATTCCCTCGATTTTAATTTATTATTGACAATATCATCTTCTATTTTAGTCCTACAATGATTATGTGAGGGAATTTCATAACATGGGACCACCACCTCCTTGGCAAGGAATGGTTTGTATTGCTCTATTTTTGCATTACTCTATTCCTAAAGAAACTGAATAATTGGTTAAAATGAAAGAATTTAGTTGTTTGTTTACGCTCGTTATTATGGGCTTAATATAGATAAATACAAGGCACACCATGGTAATGGTTAGTATAAGCTTCTTCCTGGGTGTTTAAATTTATATTCTCATCTTTCTCCCATTTTTCTCTAACTCTTGGACCAAGTTCCATAATAACATCTGTTACTTCGTTCATAAAATTCAGCAACCATTCATTTCTTCTTTGGCTTATCAGATAGATACTGAGTAGTTTGTGCAAGGAACTATGCTTGCTTTGCATATATGTTGATAAATGAACATTATGTCCATCTCATATAGTTTAACTTTCAAATAGTGTCAATGTAGGATCGTGCAGAAGATAAATTGACCAAATTCACATGTTTTTAATTGTACCTGATGTGATAATTAGTATAAATTTAAAATAAGACTGGGTTAAGTTTTGAGATCTAATTTTCTGTTTTCAAAGAAATTTGATGTTTTAGTATATTCTGAGATGGTAATAACACCTAGAAACATAGTTTCCAAGAAGTAAGACTTGGTAGCTGAAATACCTCTGCATTTCTTGTTGGTCATTTCATTTTTAAATGCTGTTAGGTGTCTTCTTTTTTTTTCTTTGGTTTTACTTCAAGCGTAGTTTCACACTATGTTACACATACAGATTAAGTTTGAAAATTCTTTGAGTCTGAAATACTAAGATGAACATGACACTGAAATAATCTATCATGTGTCCTTTATTTTACTTTATAACTGTACCTTAAAATTACATTAATTATTGGTATTGCTGTGGCCATGTGCATGCCACATATATAGACATATGAGTCCTAGGGATTGAACTTGGGCCATGATGCTTGGTAGCAGGTATTGTTTGTACATACTGAGCCATCTCTCCATATTGAAATAGTAAGTTTCATCAGGTCTTGGATTTTATTTTGGAAAGAGATTTGTGAGTAAATGATTCCAGAACCGGAGGTACTGCAATTGTATCCCAGCTATGTATACACTTTTCTGTTACAACCCTTTCTGTAGTGTGACTGTAGGCTGGTTGCTTAACCTCTTGGTGTCTGGCTTTCTTTTCTGTAAATTTTGCATTGAATGTCAAATAAATATAACATGCTTAGGGATGGTGCTTTGATTTTAGTAAGCACCATGTGTTTTTTATTTCCGAATTTAAATGATGCAAGTAACAAGGTAAAAACATGTTTTTGTTATACGTGTTTTGATTTTAACAAACGAAAAGACTTTGGGGAGACATTGTTTTTAATGTATGTGAATAGTAATGGTCAGACTGGGGTACGATTTGGGAATAGGCGTGCTGAGAATGGGTTGGTCTATAAGGATATTTGAGAGATTTTTATGCAGATCTTTGTTTTCTTAGCCTCCTTACCCAGGGATGGAACAGCCTCCTCACCATCCTTACTACCAGCACCATGCTCCACCTCCTCAAGCCCACCCCCCTTACTCAGGACACCATCCTGTACCACATGAAGCAAGATACAGAGACAAACGAGTAGTAAGTGCACAGAAGGCAGAGGTGTGAGGGCACTACTGAGAATTTTTGTAGGTGAATTATATATGGGTACATAGTAGATTTGATTTAAATTTTCTTGTAGTTTATAAGATTCCCAAAATTTTATTTAATTGAATTCCTTAAATTACTATTAACAATGAAGAAGTTGTAAGAAAATGTTAGAACCACAGTTCCTAGAGTTTCACAGTTTGCTATTTATTTTGTAGAATTAAAAGAAGATACAAAGCTTAATTGCTAGTATGTAGGCTTTAGGAATGGAGTGAGTGGTCAGTTGATGGTTATGACTGAGTGGGTTATTATTATGTCTTACTAAAAGAATCAGATGGAAAAGTCTTCAATTGAATGGGAAATTACAGGAAGAGATGTAAATTCTATTTAGTGCTGATAAGCGTCACATTTGCATTCCATGAATTCATGGTTACATTTTCTGGTTTTGCCAGACAACTGTAAGGACTTAAATTTCATGCAGAGTTTTGCTTTGCTGACCCATTTCCTCTTTTTTTCCAGCATGACTATGATATGAGGGTGGATGATTTTCTTCGCCGCACACAAGCTGTTGTCAGTGGTCGGCGAAGTAGACCCCGTGAAAGAGATCGGGAACGAGAGCGGGACCGACCTAGAGATAACAGAAGAGACAGAGAACGAGACAGAGGTCGTGATCGAGAAAGAGAGAGGGAAAGAATATGTGATCGGGACAGAGACCGAGGGGAGAGAGGTCGTTATCGAAGATAATGTGCTTTTGGAAGCACTGATTGAAGATAAAAAATATTGTATTTTTTTTGTGTGTGTTTACAAGTAGTAAATTTATTTTCAGCTGTCTACTTAAAGCTCATTGTGTAGAAGGATTTATTATCACCTTTGTTCCAAGCATGCTGTAGAATAAGAACTGGAAAACTCAGATCCGCCAAAAATGCACAGTTGACAGTTGAGTTACACTTTTATTGGGGCAGAGTGGAACAGTCCAAGATTGTAGATATTGATTCATTTTCCATAAATGTTCTTTTTACAGTGTATTCATCCTAGAGTTATTTTGTTTGTTTCTTTTCTTCCTTTTGGATCTTGATCAATAACTGCCATAGTATTTTGCTTTGTTTCTACATGTAGCTGCACATGGTTCAGTAAAAATAATGCTGCTATCAAGAAGTATGATGGTTTGACTATATGGCAGTGTTGTAGCAGCCTTTTGGTTTCTCCTCTTCCCTCTTTTTTTAAACCTATAAAGTCACTTTTTCTTTTCTTTTTTTTTTTAGTCTTCAATGATGAGAGCAATATTAAGAAGACATTGCTATCTAATTTTTAATCTTTTTAAATAAAAAGTTCCTATGTTCAGTAGCATGGTTGATGCTGTTGTTTAGCCTTCCTTCTAAACTGTACATTGGCTTGGAATGTTCACAATTTGCGTGTGTGGCAGCAGAAGAGAACTCCACATTCAACATTGCTACTGTTTTTTTGTATGAAATAAATTGATAAAGATTGACACTTGCTTTATTTCCTTGTCTGGTTGCCAGTTTTATAGTAGATAAGCATAATAATATGTTCTCTATAAAATCCCATGGAGTAGGATTGTGTTGGTGATTTAGTTCACTGTTTGTACATCTGACTTTTGGATCCATATTAGGCTTTTTTGTTATCTTCTGCAATTGGATTTTTTATATAGTTTTCTTAGTCTTTACTATTCTCACATTTTTGTCAGTCCTTCCTTGTAACAATTCTCTAACAAAGTAAACCACACAAAAAGGTTTTATTTTCTTTTACTTTTAATTTCTTGATTTGAACCTTACCCAACCTGGGAACATGAATTTTGGCAGGGTTTTTTGTTTGTTTGTTTGTTTGTTTTGACAGTTTCTTACTTAGAGTTCATGCAAAGTGAGCACATGGTTTTGTGTTTTGTGTCTCCTTGTAAGCCAGCAGAGAATACAAGATCGTCAGTATTTAAAAGTATCATTCTGTCACTTTTAACATACCTTCCTATACAGTCACAATTCTGTTTACTGGTGTCAGAATTAAAGCCTGTGGATTCATTAAATATGTGCAGGGATGATAGGCGTGAAAGAATATTTAACTCTTTAAGAACCTGGGCTTGTAGTTCTGGCATTGTGTGTAATTAAACAGCTAGTTGGTCATGTTAAATTAAGTCATGTTACTCATTTTCTAATTCTTTGATAATTTTATATGCATATATGATAAATTCTGTTCATTCCTGCACTTCCCTGTTGTCCACCTGTCTACTTTCCTCACAGGTCTTCATCTCACTTTCACATCTTTTCATTTTGGCTTAGGGACCCCACTCAGCTTTTCTATTTCTTGTGTAAGTTCCATTGTAGTAATGTTTATTCTTTTTCCAAGTCCTTAATCGCCAGATACTTTCTCTAAAAGCAATCACCAGAAAATGGCTTTTGATTTTTTGAGACAGGTTTTCTTTGTATAGCCTTGGCTGTCCTTGCTTTGTAGACCATCTGACCTCAAACTCAGATCCACCTGCCCCTGCCTCCTTGAGAGCTGGAATTAGAGGTATGCACCACTGCACCTGGCACCAGAAATGCTTTTTTAAAAAAGAAATCAATACTTTTAAAACATTAAATTTCCTGATGGTAAAATGGGATTATAAATAACATAGAACACATAGGTTCAGGGTAAAATTACTCAGTTTATATTCCCATTGAAATTACTTCATTGCTAGTGAAAAAAGTAAAATTTAAGTAAATCTCTGAAATGATGAAATATTCATACAGATAGTTTTAAGCATTTAACTGTTTTCTTCAGGCTTCATTAGTCATGACTTCCCTTAAATGCTTTGTTAGCGTCTCCTGATGGCTACCATTTCTAATCCCAACAGAAAGTATTCCTGAGGCAAAGGATTGCCAGCAGTTCAAAGGCAGCCTGGGTAGTTTGAGACCATGTCTCGGCCCATACCCTCAAAGTGTTGAATAGTCTAAAAGTTTTTTTTATTATTGAGACATGGTCTTACCAGGTAGCCCAGCTGTCTTGGAACTCAATTCTGTGAACCAGACTGGTTAAAAAACTTGACATCCACATGTCTCTGTTTCACATTTTGGGATTAAAGGTGAGTACTTACTTGCTTTAAAATCTTTCTCAATGGACAAAAATTTTGTTTACGTTTTATATGTATGCATTATTCAATGGTTCAATTGTAGTTAGTAATCATTACCTCTTAGTTGCTGTCTTTTGGAGGAGAACATTTAACATGTATTTAAAAGCTCAAACATATAGCATACCATCTTCACTGATGTGCATTGTATCCATCAGACTTGGTAAATGTGTACCCATTATCATCCTCTAGTCATGGAAGTCAGTTCTCTTTCAGATTTGACAAAGTCAGATTATGTGGTATTTGTCTTTTATATAGTCTAACAAGAGGCGTCAGTGTTTTAGTTTGCAAAAGGCTCTTAATGGTTCAGAATTGTGAGCTAAGTTTAATTATATCCTTGCTTTAGATTGAAATATTTACATTGGCAAGCAAGTAGTTTATGAATTAGCAGAAGTGCTTTATTTCTATTGAATGTGTAAGGAATTAGAAGTTGAAAGTTTGAGTCCAAAATTAAGTGTTTTTTATGGCATTGTGTTAAATTCTGTATTTCATTACAGTAGAAGTCTTTTCCTCCCCCATAATAACTTAAAGAAAGAATATAAGGACTTATAATATTTAAATTCTTTTTGTTGTTTCAGTAACAATTTTAATGTGTAAAGTAGTCATACAGACTTTCTTGTTTGTTTTAGCATAAGGTTAAGTTCCTGTTGGTATTTCTGACTTAACAGCAAAAGATCCTTTTGCTAAAATGTTCATTTAAGAACTGTGACTCTTATACTGAAGATACAGACATTCCTTTAGGAGGCTTCTAGATGCATTGTTGTAGCTAAATGCACACAATTTGAGGTGTTTTTAGAAGAGATTCCACTAACAGTAATAATAGTAAATTTACTGATTTCTTGTAATATAGCCACCTCATTTTTCTAAACTTGTTTGAGTATTCTTCATATACATTATGAAGTCAAGGAATATCCACCTTGACTTCTGGAATGACCAATACAATGATCCTGTTTTCTTGGGAACTCAGTCAGTTTTTTTTCTTAATCAGAGCTTGGTTGAGGACTAGACAGTGTATAGTCCTTAGGCAAGCGAGATGCTGGGTAAATCAAAATTGCTGGGAATGGTTTATTTGCTCTGAGGACATAGTAGGAGCTACATGAATGTAAAGCCTAAGAAACTGGATAAAGATAATTCCCAAAGAGAAAACGCTCAAAATTCATTGCAAAATGGAACAGAATAAAACCTTTTTGTTCTCTTGAGTCTTGCTAAATCATTGGACACAAAGGCTTTCTAAGTATGGGCAGAAACAGAATCAGGCAGAATTTGGGAAGAGGTCATATAAATAGATTAAACTGGAGCAGTGTCGGCAAGCATCTGGATGGTGCAGTGCTCTACCATGAATTGGGGATACCACGGGCATCGTTAGCTCATCTGGCCAACGAGAGTTAACTTGAACAGTAGCTCCCACAGAACCATCAGGGTTACAAAAACAAAATAAAAATCTGGCAGAAGGCTGTAGACAAGTTTAATGTGGTCAAATTTAATGTTCACATGTTGTATTGTTCTTCCAGACAGTTTCTCTGTGGGTCTGGCTGCCCTGGCTCTGTACATGAGGCTGGATTCAAACTCCAGATCTGCCTGCTTCTGCCTATTAAGGGCTGGGATTGAAGGTGTGTGCCACTACTGCCTGGTTCACATTTTTTTTTTAATGTGTTCAGTCAGTTTTATGGATGGATGTTAAGAATCTGCAATTCCCTGTGGTATTAAAACAGGATGCAAAGTACCATACAGATAAAGGGTAAGTAATTCATTATATGGCCACAAGTGACATGCATTAAGATGATTCCAACCTCCAAATGTGGCATCAGGACAACAGGAGCCCATATAATCAATTATTGACAAACACAAAGTATATGAAAACATATTCTCCCCACTTTTATGACTCAATGAACAGAACCATATTAAGTGCAGACAAATGCCTGGAAGAAATCGTTAAATTGGGACCAATGAGATGGCTCAGCGAGTAAAGGCATTTGCTGCTAAGCCTGATGACCTGAATTTGATTTCCCAGAAGCCACATGGTGGTAGGAGAGTGTCCTCTAATACTCATGAGGACTTGAGTTAAACATAGTGACAGCGTGTACACAAACACAGTTAATGCAAAAAAAAAAAATCACTGAATTAGCTACTATTTACTAACATAAGCATTTCCAATTTAAACTAGTTTTAGTTGGGTGTATGGATACACTGAGCTGGCCTACCATTTTCAAAGGAGGGAGGAAGGACTTTTATACTATATTTGAGACATTGCTGGTACAATATGGCAAAATACATACAGATGGAATATTAATAAGGAAGGAAGAAACTGTTAAAACTAGTTCTGCTGGAGCCACTTTAAACCTCCAGGGAAAGGGAAAGCATAACACTAACCAGTTGGAAAGAAGTAAAATACAGCAGATCAATGAATTTACGTGAATTAGGACCAGAAATTGGTTAAGTGCTTCCAGGGGGCCATCTGGAAAGTGTAATAGTTTTCTGTTGGTGTGATAGAGCAGTACCTTATTTTTTTTAACATTTTTAACATTTAAAGGCATAACTCACTGGTGCTTGCTTTTGTGATGGTATAACATTTGTATGTTATACCACTCTAGCCTCTAATAGAAAAATAGCTTGTAATGTTTTTTAAAAGTGACTTAGGAAGAGTTCACAGATCAGACATCATGATTGTGGTGGGATGGTAGCAAGCTGCAGGTATGGCAGCTGTCATAGGAATCCTCTTCACTAGCAGGAAGCAGAGTGAACTGGCAATAGGGGGAGGCTACAAACTCAGAGCCTTATACTCCACTGACCTACTGCAACAAGGTTACAACACTTTTCCAAAACAGTGTCACCAATTGGGGCCAAAGTGTTCATGTATCTGAATAGCCTGTGGAGGACATTTCTTTTTAAACCACCAGGAGTGTAAAAGAGGTTGACTCTTACAGGGAGGCAGGCATTCCAGGAGAATGAAAGCATGGCCAGGTGTTGAAGGATTGATAGGGAAATGGGTGAGACCTACAGATGATGTAGGTTAGCAACTACATTTAACTGTGTCAGATTTTTTAAAAGCTATATTAGCCCAAAATTGTCTGATTATTTGCTAGACCTTTTTATGCAAACTGCTAGTCTTGGAAAAAAAAATCAAGTACTGTAAGTACACATTGACGGTAACTTTTTTTTCAGCCACTGCAAAAGCAAAATGCCATTCCAATCTGATTTTTATAGGAAGCTAATTCTGTTCTTTTTTGTGTATGTGTTTAGTTGTGTTGTTTTTGTAAAATGTGTGAACTGTGACAGTGTGTGTGCCTCGGTCCTCATATGGGTATCAGAGGACAACCTGCAGGAGTCTGTTCTCTCCTGGCTTTTGGGAAATCAAACTTGGATCATCAGGGTTTATACTGAGCCATCTTATTGGCCCTAATTCACAGATTTCTTCCAGGCATTTGTCTGGACTTACGTAATGTTTTTTTTTCCATTATTTTTAAGTTATTAAAAGTGGGAAGAGTATGTTTTCACGCAGTTGGTAATGGTGTTTTTGTCAGCAATAGACAGTGCACCTGTTGTCTGTAATACATGCCACCTAATGAGGTTGGAATCATCTTAAGGTGTGTGAATTGTGGTTACACAAATTGACTACACATGATTCATTTATGTAAAACACTTCTTCCCACCTCCACTGGCTAAAATATATTGAACATACTTTGGAGTTTTTGTATCTTGACTGTTTTTGTAATAAATGCATCTTTCTAAACAAAAATGACTGATTCTTAAGCAACTAGAAAATTTTACTTAGAATTTTGAATTCTAAATTGACTATTCTTGTACATATTTTACCAAAGTTTGTAAGATAGGGAGAGATCTGGAAATGATATAATATGGTCATTTTATATTTTTATAGGTGTTGTCTGGTAAATTTAATTGTACTTGCAGAAGTCCATTAGGCTTGCTTATTTACTATGTAGTCATCTCAATCCTTAAAATTCTTGCCAGCCTGAGAGGAGAATAATGCTATTCAAATGTTAAAATTAATTTCCAGTTCCCTAATGTATAAAATTGAGTAGTTTTTAATAAGCTTATTTTATTTTTAAAAGAACTTAATTTTATGTATATGAATGTTTTGCCTTATATGTGTACTGTATACATGCTGCTGATGGTGGAGGCCAGAAGAGGGCATCAGATCCCCTAGATCTGGAGTTATGGATGGTCTGAATCACCGTGTGGGTGCTGGTGGAAATTAAACCCAGCTTGAACTGCTGACCAATCTCTCTAGCCTCCCCCTAAAATTATTAACCATATTTATTTTTAAGATGTTATATTTGATCACTTCATCATGTGTATATATGAATGACATACAAATATTACTTATTGGATTGTAATACATGCTGTCAGTATTCTACTCTGTGTAGGTTGTCTTTTGTTTTTGAGGTAAAGTCTCACTACATGCCCTTGGCTGGCCTGAAATTTTTTCTGTTTAGACCAGGCTACCTATCTTTACTCGCAGAGATCTACCTGCCCCTGCCTCTGCAGTGCTGGGGTTAAATGTATGCACCACCATGCCCATATTACCATGTCTTTTTTTTTTAATCTGTTTAAAAGTTTACATCTTTGCAGTTCAAATATAAATTATTTGTAATTTTGGTTTTGTATTTTTATATCAAGATTTTTGAGTACAATATATGTACAATATGCATACACAGTATATATGTATATATTGAATGTTATATGGACCTTATTTTTTAACATTTTTAACATTTAAAGGCATAACTCACTGGTGCTTGTTTTTGTGATGGTATAACATTGAATAATTGTCCCAGCATCATTGAAAGTTATGTGAGTGATTATTTTTAGATTTATTCTTATTTTATGTATATGCTTTGCTTTAATATGTATTTGTGCACATATATACTGTATCTAGTGTTCTCAGAGACCTGATGAGTTTGCCAAATCTTTAGGGTCTGAAGTTACAGATGCTTGTGTGACTGGCATTACCTGGCTTGGTGAGGGACAAAATGCCCACATCTCATCAGCACCCCCGGGGCTGTCTCCAATCCACTCTAGCCTCTAATAGGAGAAAAAATAGCTTGTAATGTTTTTTAAACAAATTTTTCATAAATGGTACAGTTTTTGATAGCTTGAAATCCATAACTTTCCCACTGTTTTTAAGATTCATTTTTATTTTATATGCATTAGTGTTTTGCAGGCATGTATGTCTATGTGATGGTGTCAGATCCCCTGGAACTGGAGCTAGAGATGGCCATGTGGGTGTTGGTAGAACAGCCATTACTCTTTACACTGAGCCATCTCTCCAGCATCTCCACTGGAGTATTTTTAAATTAAATTTTTATTTTTTATATTAATTACAGTTTATTCACTTTGTATTTCAGGTGTAGCCCCTCTCTCCTCTCCTCCCAATTCCACCCTCCCTCCCTCATCTCCTCCTATGCCCCTCTTCAAGTCCACGGGTAGGGAAGGTCCTCCTCCCCTTCCATCTGACCCTAGCATATCTGGTCTTAACCTGAACTGGCTGCATTGTCCTTCTCTGTGGCTTGGCAATGCTGCTTCCCCATCCAGGGAAAGAGGTCAAAGAGCCAGCCACTGAGTTCATGTCAGAGACAGTCCCTGTTCCCCTTACTAGGAAATCCCCTTGGATGCTGAGTTGCCATGGGCTACATCTGAGCAGGGCGTTCTAGGTTATATCCATGAATGGTCCTTGGTTGGAGTTTCAGTCTCAGAAAAGACCCTGTGCCCATATTTTTTGGTTCTGTTGCTCTGCTTGTGGAACTCCAGTCCCCTCCAGGTCTTACTATCTCCCCCTTCCTCCGTAAGATTCTCTGCACACTGCCCAAAGTTGTGTCTCATTGTCTGCTTTATATTATACAGTGCTGGGTAGAGTCTTTCAGAGGCTTTCCACGGGAGGCTCCTGTGCTGTTTACTGTTTTTCCCTTCTTCCAATGTTCATCCCATTTGTATTTCTGAATGAGGATTGATCATCTTATCCAGGGTCGTCCTTCTAGCTCACTTTCTTTAGGTGTTCAGATTTTTGTAGGTTTATCCTATATTATATGTCTAGTATCCACTTATAAGTGAGTATATCCACTGGAGTATTTTAAGGTAGATAAATATCTCTCAAGAGCCAGAAGACTAGGAAAGCTGCCATGATTTTGTCTCCTAGAAATCACATGGATGCTTCAGCCATGATACCTCAACAGTATTGCTGTCTAAGCAAGACCTAACCAAATCTGTTGGTGCTTACCAATAAAACTTGCTAATAAAACAGGCGAAACCTCACAGAGGTCTACCCATAGGCAAAGAATTGAAAGAGAGAGGAAAAAGTAGTTCTTCCTTAGTGATTATCCCCCCCATTGATTGTCTGATGCCTGAAGTCATATGCATACAAGTAGCACTAAACAGCCTGAACAGATTCTACATATATTTAAGTGTGTGTGTGTAACCATAACAAAAGATAAAAGAGGCCATGATTTTGAGAGGCAGTGGGATGAGGCTTGGAGGAAAAAGTTGGAAAAGGGAAAATGATGTCCCGTTTTAATTAAAAAAGAAAAAAAAGTTACCCAGTATCCAACTTTTGCCTGAAAACTACAAACACAGTTATGCAATATATTACAGCATATACAAGAGCTGAAATGGATTTCAAATAATTTCTTCATGTGAGATACACCAATGCTGTGTCTTGTCCTACTTGCCTCTCTTTGGGCTTGAATGGGAGGTTGGAAAGCATAGGCTACTAGTTTGATCACATTCTATCTCTAGTACCTTTGTCATAGGCAAGGAGAGAATGCTTTCATATTTTTTAAGTAGCATTAGCAAAATGAATATATCTCATATTTGGTCTGGAATCAGGTACAATGACAAATTTTAGGCCAAATGAGTTTCTTATTGATGCCTTCTGCATTTTTCTAAAACAGACATCTGTTGTTGACTCAGTTACTTGTTTTCTGAAGATACAAGAATGTACTGTATGCATTTAAACTACCATCTTCTATGTATTAACCTTGAAGAAAATAACATCAAGATTGTTCATTGGTCGTTTGAATAAGAATGACCCCTATGGGCTCATATATTTGAAGGTTTAGTCACCAGGGAGTGTGGCATATTTTGAAAGGACTGGAAGGGTCAGGAGAAGTGAACTTGTTACTTTGAATCCTGCTACTCTGGAGGAAAATGTAGCAGAATCTATGAGTTCAAGGCCATCCTAGGAAACTCCTCAAAGTTTATTATACTAAATTTCCACAGCATTGTTGGCTTCATTTACATGTTATACTTTAGATGTCTGTTGCAGGGTATTTGACTCCATTGTGGGCCCCCAAATTGTGAACTGTAAGGCCCTGTTTCTTCTTTGGTGTGGTTGAGCCCTATCACACACCTTTAATTCAAGAACTTTCTGTTTGTTGTATAAACAGGTGATTATGTTGTGATTCAGCCATCCCTAGCACACACCTTTAATCCAAGATCTTTCTGTACACAGGATTTAATAAAGTTAACTTACAGGTCAAGAGTTGGAGCAAGAAACCAGCTGACAGGGATTAAAGAGTAGGAGGGACTTTGAGTTAAAGGGTAATTAAAGACAGTGTGTAGAAGTTGAAGGGGCTTTAGCTCTCTGGCTTTTGGGCCCTTTTGGGCTTTGAGTTAGCAAGCCTTTGGCCTTGGGTTTATTGGGCTTTTCCTCCTGGCTGTTAGCTGAGCTAGTGAGCCTTTTGGATTTTTTTCCATTCAGACTTGAGCTGAGAGGGAAGGTCAGCTGAGTACTTTCTCTGCCTCTCTGAGCTAGCAGGTTTTGAACCCAGCTTCTAGTTTCTGAGTATTTATTGGTAAAACAGAATGGTTGGAATTTTCATATTTTGAAAACAACTGATGTCCATATTTATTTATGGTTTATAACTAAAATTTGATAGTAATCTGTCTCTCTGTTCCTTGTCAGCCCTTTCCCATCTTTAGAAACTGATTAAATTTTTTTCTTTTTATAAAACAAGGTTTTATTCACAATGTAGCCCAGATTGCTTAAAACTCAATATGCAAGAAGCTGATGCGTTGTGTCTGTGCCACTGAGCTATACCCCTCATTAAACACAAATCTGTTAAATAGGCTCTAACTGTATAATGAAGGTTGGCATGAACTCATGGTTCTTTTGCCTCAACCTTCCAAGTGCTAGGATTTTAGGTGTTTGCCATTATGCTTACATAAAATTATTTTTATTTTAAAAAAATGTATGTCTGTGCACCATATATCAGATACCAGAAGAAGGCATTGGATCCTCTGAAACTAGAGTAACAGTTGTGAGCTACCATGTGATTGCTGGGAAAACTGACCCTGGGTCCTTTGGAAGAGAAGTCACCATTTTACTCATTGAACTATCTCTCCATTGCCCCAAAGAATTTATTTAAAATAAAATTCTGCAGCTTGGTTTTATTTTCAGTGTTATGAAGTTCAAAGATATTCCTCATAATCTACCCATCATTTGTAATGGTTTTGGTAGATTATGGAATGGATGGCTCAATAAGCTTTTAAAAGAGAAGAAAATTAGATACTATCTCCTGAAATATGTATTATGCAGTACTAGACCATGTATCATAAACTTAATGAATTTCTCAGTAGATTAGCATGGTAACTAAATAGTACTGTGTCTTGTTCTGAACAAAGTGGATTTATAAGTGTAGTTGTACACTGAGAAAGACTGAAAGGTACTATGTGTCTCTTCAATTTAATGTTTTTGTTTTATCAAAAATAGATTTTTCATATATCATGCTTACAGTTTCTTTCCTTTTACTACTCTCAGTTCGTTTCTGCCTCCCCTTCTATCCAGATCAACCCCCTTTCTGTCTCTAATTAGAAAGCCAATAGGCTTTTAGAGATAATAAAATGAAATAAAATAAAAACTAGTAAGGTAAAACAAAACTGGAATTAAACAAACCAGATAAACAGAAGGAAAACAGTCTCCCTTCCTCAAAGGCAAAAGAAACAGATAAAGATGCAGAGTCCTGCTTGTTCATACATTCAGGAATACCACAGAATTGCAAAACAGGAAAACATTACACATACAAGGGACATGTAGAGTAAAATAAAAAAGACTAAAAAATGTAAAATTTAAATATATATATAAGGAAGAAAAAGCCCTGACATGAGATTATGAAACAAGGAATCTCCAAATGGCATCCATTGAGTTAATTTTCTATTGGCCATCTACTGTTGGTCATGCAACAGTATGTTTACCTACTGAGACTCATGTGGAGGTGTCACGGGCCAGCAGTGACACCTGAATACCACCTGAGAGAGGGCTGGGAGAAAGAGAAACAGGGCTACACAGAGAAGGACACCAAGTCTACATGTTGATCTAGGTGTCCATTTAATGGACATCAGGTTAACACTTAAGTAGGCAAAAAAAGTACAAGCAATTTCTCAAGTAGGAGCTTTGCTCGGTCAAAACATAGGAGAGCTCACTCAAGGTTACACAGAGCCTGCTATCTGGTTGCTATGGTTGTACAGAGTTTCTCGGGGTCAGAGCAGTCCGCTGTAGGACCACCAAGGTCAGTTTATGAGAAACTGGGCTTTGGAAAATAGCCAAGAGGCCGAATTCCACTGCTCAGATGCCATTAACTCCAAAAAGGCTGGCACATGGAGGGAACTAATTTTTCATTTGCAAATGGTTACCATTTAGTTATGGGGCTGTGTGTCTACATTTTTTCAAATTTATTATTATTGTATATTTTTGTATATTTACATATACATGTGCATGCCAGGATGTGAGCCACCATGCGATTACTGGGAAATGAACTCAGGACTTCTGGGAGAGCAGAGAGTGCTCTTAATGACTGAGCTATCTCTCCAGTCCTTGTGTCCATTTCTTACAGATCCTAGGAGCTTATCTGGCTTAGACCTGTGCAGGTTCTGTGCATGCTGCCTCAGTCTTTTTAAGTTAATATGTAGATCCTGTTGTGTTTAGAAAGCCTTGTTCTCTCAGGGTGCTCCAACTCCACTGGCTTTTGCATTCTTTCTGCCTCTTCTTCCACATGGTTCCTGAGTCCCAAGAGAAGGGATCTGTTGGAGACATTCCAATTCAGGGTTGAGTGTTCAAAGGTCTCCTACTATGCCTAATGCCTGGCAGTGGGTCTGTATTTGTTTTCATCTGCTGGAGGAAGAAGCTTCTTTAATGAAGACTACTTGGATGATATATAACTATAGTAGGCTGTAATTAAGAATCATTGTATTTCTATGTTCCTTTAGTGGAACAGTAGTATGTAAAAGTAACTTTATTCACCTGAGGTCATTGTTGTCTCAGAGGCTTACTGCCTCTAACTGCTAACCTGGGCCTAGTCCTGGAAACTTCTAAACAGTACAGTCTTACCTAGGCCTAGAATGTTTTCAGCCTCTGAGACTTACTGCTGAGTAAGCTCACCCTTTCTAGCTCTTTCTGAGTTCTGGCTCACTGGTTAAATTGAGCTGTTTTGGTTCAAACTCTTATCCAAGCTGACTGTTTCAAACTGGCTTCTCAGCTTTTACAGAATTGCTCTGTTTGCCTTCATACTAAACTTTGATAATACGTTCTAATCTTTTGGCTTCTTATTCTCTGACTTGTTATGTCTTCACCTGTGTCTAGCTTGTTCTCTCTTCAACCTCTCCCTGTAAAAGTTTCCCAGTAAAACTGACTAAATTCCATGAGCTGAACTACCATGAACTCAACTCCACTGCATTGTCTTTCAAGTCAGTGGCTCAACAGAACTATCTGAAAACAACTCAGAGATCTGCATACCTCTGTCTGCTAAGTGCTTGGATTAAAGGTGTGTGTCATACATCTGGACCTAACCTTTTCTTTACCTGAAACATGTTCTATAACAGGCTGTCCTTGAACTCAGGATCTGCTTGCCTCTGTTTCCTGGGATTAAGGCATGTATGTATTCCAGCCACAGTAGCCATGTTGCTGAATTAAAAATTACTCTACAGTACTATTTGGTTTTACCCTAGGTCTTTGAGATATCAATTAAAAATTCTTGGTCACACAAGCAGTATCCAATATAGGTTTCATGTTAAGGAATGGGCTAAGTCAAATTAGATATTGGTTGGTTACTCTCATAAGCTTTGTGCCACCATTGCATTAGCATATCCTGCTTAGGACACCATTGTAAACTGAATATTTTGTAGCTGGGTTGGTGTTTATGTTTTTGCTTTGGAAGTACCATCTGGTCCTTTGAACACTAGCCCATAGGAGTGAGGGTTCTGTGTAGGCACCAGCTCGACATCGCCATGTATAGTGAGTTGTGTAGGTGTTGTCTTTAGCAATAGGGCCTTGTCATCTGTGGAGAGCAACCTAGCCTTGGCAACAGCCTGGGTTGTTTGGGGACTTTCGTGAGACCCCTTTGGCCAACAACTCAACTAGATGTTACTCAGTTCTGGTACTGGAAGCTTCCTTTGAGAAGAGATGTCTGATTGAGGCTCCTCCCTCCCCCTCATTATTTTGCAGTTTCATTTAGATTGCTTTCATATATGTTTATACTTAGGAATTTCCTATTTTATTAGGCCATTTCCCCTCAAATGGTCCTTAGTTTTAGCCATCTCTCCCCACGTCTCCTGCCCCTACTCTTGATCCTCCTGTTACAGTCTCCATCCCCAGATGCTACTCTCATTTACCCATAACAATTTATTCTAGTTCCTTTTAACAGTTAATATCCACATGTAATGGAATACCTACCATATTTGTCTTGCTGGCTATAGGTTATCTCATTTAGCATTATTTTTTTCCTAGCTTCATCATTTGCCTTTTAAATTTCTGATTTATTTTTTAATGCCTGAATAATATTATTCTATTATATAATTGAACATTTTCTTTTTTCTTTTTTTTAATTTGTTTTATTTTATGTTAATCACAGATCACGTGTATCCTAGCCTAGTCCCGTCCCTCTTTCCCTCCTGATCCTACCCTCCCTTCCTCATCTTCCTGCCCTCTTTCAAATCCACTGATAGGAGAGATCCTCCTCCTCTTCTGTCTTGACTCTAGCCTATCAAGTATCTTTAGGACTGGCTGCAATGTCCTTAACTGTGGCCTAACAAGGTTGCTCCTCCCTCGGGGGAGGGGGGAGATAAAGATCAATGAACAAGTCACTGAGTTCACTGAGTTCATGTCAGAAAAAATCCTTGTTCCCTATACATCACTGAGTTCATGTCCCTTATACTAGGGAACCCACTTGGATACTGAGCTTCCATGGGCTACATCCAAGCTGGGGTTTTAGGTTACAGCCATGCATGGCCCTTTGTTGGAGAAACAGTCTCATAGATGACCTCTGTGCCCTGATATATTTGGTCCTTGTGGAGCTCCTGTCCTCTCCACATCATATTAACTCCCCATTCTTTAATATGATTCCCTGCACTCTGTCGAATGTTTGGTTATTAGTCTCAGCATCTGTTTTGATACACTGCTAAGTAGAGTCTTTCAGATGCCCTCTGCAGTAGGCTCCTGTCTTGTTACTTGTTTTCTCCTACTTCCAATGTTGATCCCTTTTGTCTTTCTAGGTAAAGACTAAACATCTTACTACTGGTCCTCTTTCTTGTTTATCTTCTTTAGGCGTACATATTTTAGTATGTTTTTCCTATCTTATAGGTCTAGTACCCACTTAGAAGTCAGTATATACTATGTGTGTCTTTCTGCTCTTTTCCCACCATTTGCCTGTGAAATTCATGATTTCCTTGTTTTTAATTGCTGAGTAGCATTCCATTGTGTAAAAGTGCCACCATTTCTGAATCCATTCCTCCATTGATGGACATCTGGGTTGTTGTCAGGTTCTGGCTATTACTAATGAAGCTGCTACAAACCTGGTTGAGCAAATGTCCTTGTTGTGTACTTGAGCATCTTTTGGATATAAGCCTAGGAATGGTATAGCTGGATCTTGAGGAAGCAGTATTCCTGATTTAGAAAGCGCCAGATTGATTTCCAAAGTGGTTGTAACAGTTGACATTCCAACCAGCAATGGAGGAGGGTTCCCCTTTCTCCACAACCTCTCCAGCATGTGTTGTCACTTGAGTTTTTGATCTTAGCCATTGTGATGGGTGTCAGGTGAAATCTAAAGGTCGTTTTGATTTGCATCTCCGTGATGACTAACGAAGTTTAGCATCTCTTTAAGTGTTTCTCTGCCATTCTATATTCTTCTACAGAGAATTCTCTGTTTAGCTCCGTACCCCATTTTTTAATTGGATTACTTGATTTTTTTTGCTGTTTAACTTCTTGAGTTCTTTATGTATTCTGGATATTAGCCCTCTGTAAGATACAGGGTTGCTGAAGATCTTTTCCCAACCTGTAGGCAATTGTTTTGTTCTGATGACCGTGGCCTTTGCTTTACAGAAGATTTTCAGCTTCATTAATTAGGTCCCATTTTTTGAATGTTGATCTCAGAGCCTGTGCTATTGGTGTTCAATTCAGGAAGTTGTCTCCTGTGCCAATGAGTTCAAGGCTTTTACCCAATTTTTCTCTTAAGAGGTTTAGTGTGTCTGGTTTTATGTTGAGGTCTTTGATCATTTGGACTTTAGATTTGTGCAGGGTGATAACTATGGATCTATTTGCATTTTTCTACATGTAGACATCCAGTTAGACCAGCACTGTTTTTTGAAGATGCTATCTTTTTTCACTGTATGATTTTGGCATCTTTGTCAAAACTCAGGTGACCATAGTGTGTGGGCTTATTTCAGGGTCTTCTATTTTATTCCATTGATCCACTGTTCAGTTTCTATGCCAGTATCATGCAGTTTTGATTACTGTTGCTCTATAGTACAGCTTGAGATCAGGGATGGAGATACCTCCAGACGATTTTATTGTAGAGGATTGTTTTAGCAATTCTGGGTTTATTGTCATTCCATATGAAGTTGAGATTTTTCTTTCAAGTTCTCTTAAGAATTGTGTTGGTAATTTGATGGGAATTGCATTAAATCTGTAGATTGCTTTTGGTAAGATGTTCATTTTTACTATGTTAATCCTGCCAAGCCATGAGCATCGTAGATCTTTCCATCTTCTGATATCTTCTATTTCTTTCTTCAGAGACTGAAATTTTTTCATACAAGTTTTTGACTTACTTGGTTAGTTTCACACCAAGGTACTTTATGTCCTTTGTGGCTATTGTGAAGGGTGTTGTTTTCCTAATTTCTTTTCTCAGCCCTTTTGTCTTTTGTATACAGGAGGGCTACTGATTTCTTTGAGTTAGTTTTGTATCCTAGCTAGATCTTGATATATATCCATTTCTATCTTTTTGAGGAACCTCCACACTGATTTTTATAGTGGCTGAACCAGTTTTCAGTTGCACTAATAATAGATAGAGTGTTCCCCTTACTCCATTCCCCCTGAGCATGAGCTGTCATTTGTTTTCTTGATCTTGGCCATTCTGACTGGTATAAGATGAAGTCTCAAAAAGAGGACAGATAATGAAGATCTTCAGATCTTGCTTGCTTATCTGCTTTGCTGACCTATTTGTTTGATTGGCAGGCTCGGCTGGCAGGTTCCAAGGGAATTATTGCTGTAGTTGTGAGCTGAGATAAAGAGATGGTGAGTTGGACATAGGAAGGTTAAAGAAGATCTGTGTGATTCACTAGAGATGGAGGCAGGGAAGGGGCTGGAATACAGCAGGTGGTCTGTTACAGAACTGGGTATTAGACTGGGTGATTGGATTTGGAAGAGAGGAGGGAGAGGTGAAGATTTTCAGTTAGGCTACCTTGTCCCTGGCCTACTTTGGGGGTTGTTCTAATGCTGGCCCTCAAGATCTGGTTACATCTATCCTTGTTTTGTAAACCTGCCTAAGACATACCTGATTGGTTGATTAAATGGCCTATATGTGGGCAGGGCAGAATGTGATAGGTGTGGCTAAGGTTCCCATGCTTTGGGATAAAGAGAGAGTAATGGGAAGAGCTGAGGAAGGAGGATGGTTTAGTGTAGAGAAAAAAGCCAAGATAAAGGACTCCAATAATGGCATGAAAAGGCCCACATAAAAAAACACAAGCAGGTACCATGGGATTATGGAAGGAAGGTGGACCAGATAAGGAGGATTAAGGTGGATGGCATTGCATGGGGATGGGGTGGATTGGGGAGATAGATAGTAAGGATATTGAGCCAGTATAGGTGAAATATCTTTCTGGTCCAAGATAAAAAAGGCAATTATAAAATCTAACAGGTGTCTGTGTCTTCTTATTTGTGATAGTGGGTTAAATAATACCACTGTGATAATCTTAGTGCTAATAATTACCCTTATATAGCCCAGCACTCATTTTTAATTTAAAACAACAGGCCTGCATGCCATAAGTATCTTCAGAGTATCATTTGTTTAGTATCACAATCTGTAATGGAGAACTTACTTCTGTCCCTAAAGACTGATAATGATAATGACTCTAACCAAGTGAATAGGTTTTCATTATTTTATTATTTTATGTTTTAGATAGGGTCCCTCTACATTCCTCTGGCTATCCTGGAACTCCTTAAATAGACCAGACTGGTCTCAAGCTCATAGGGATTTACCTGCTTTTGTATCCCCAGTGCCAGAATTAAAGGAGTGCACCACCATACTTGGCCAGGTGTATAGGTTTAAAGCAAAAGAGAATGTATTTGAAAACCAAAGAGACCTTCCCATATAGTTTGCTGTTCTAGCTGGAGGCAGGTAGGGTACCTATTTCTCATTGTAAATGAATTCTTTTTTTTTTTTTTTTTTTTTTTTTTTTTTTTTTTTACCCTTTAGTAATGCTTTTAATAAATGCTTCCAAGGATATGGACCACTTTGGATTCCATTTCCATCCTTCCATCCCAAGATAAAAATGCAAACAGTAATTTGACAGACACACACTGTCACACGCTGTAACCCCATCTAATCCCCCAGCTCCACACATCTCAATCCCAGATGAACTTTTCAGCTATATGGGTGACTAGGTTACAGAGTTCCTGCATGTGACACTTTTTTCCAAAGTCTCCCAATGACAGATGCAGTGACCTTATCATGCAGACAGCTCTATTCATGCTGACAGTCCAGCCATCTGGCTAGTATCGATCATAATTGATTTAAAGAAACTAGCCTTCCAAAAGTTGGTCATTTAAACCAGTGGGCTGACTTGTAATTTGTTGTCATGTAAACCTTTATTCTTATAACTAGTTTGGAATTTGTAAGATTCATCCCAATTTCTTATCTGTGTGGGCTTTGGGGTAAAAAAACAAAAACAAACACAAACTCATGGCTTGTCTTATAAAACATATTTCTTAGTGAGGAATATTCTAGTCTCTGAAGACATAATCCTTCAGAGATGAAGTGTCATAATGTACAAGTGTGTCATCACAGATTTGTGTCTCTTGGTATTTGAAAGCTTGAAACTGAGATGGGTTTGAGTTTCTGGGCTGTTTTATTTCTCCTATATTCCTCTAAAAGTCTCTCTCTCTCTCTGTCTCTCTGTCTCTCTGTCTCTGTCTCTCTCTTTCTCTGTGTGTATGTGATCATTCAGGCCTTTACAGCCATTGAAGCAGGACATTCTCCCCAAGCATGGTTGGATACCATAAAAAGCTAAAATGATACGCTCAGGATGCGAGGCTAAGCACTGCACTCAGGGTCAGCCGCTTCGGACCCAGAGAAGAGCATGTCTGATTGCATGCGGGTTGATGCCCCAGGTCCCGCCTCTGAGAAAAAGGTATCGGACGGTCTGATGCTCTTTGGGTGGATGACACCTAAATGAACATCTGTACAAAGTCCCAATTTATTTCTAATATCAGAGATCAGACCTCTACTCTTGCCTGATGCGTCTAAAACAAAAAGGGGGAACTGTAGAGAGCTGCGGAATGCTATGCCTTAAAGATGGAGCTGGTTTCCGCCTTCCACCTTCCCGATGGTGAGTGCTCTCTGTCACGAACAACTCCACATTTGGCTAAGGCCGAGGATCTGGCTTGCTTCCATGTATGTGGACCTATCTGCATTGCCCCCGTGGCACGCCTGGGTTGGCTACCCAGAGGCTATTTAAGCTGTGGGCTGGCTTTCCCCAGGGTCCGAGGATTGTTCAATGTTCCTGAATAAACTGCATTGAAAAAAAAAAAAAGATGAGAGACCACATCTCAAGAAAGCCAGCAAACAAAACAAAACAAAACAACAAAAGCAATTGTAGAGGCTGAGGAGATTGCTCAGTTATCAAAGCACTCATTGTGCAACCAAGAGGACTACAGTTAGATCCTTAAAACATTTGTAAAAAAGTTCAAGGACATTGCTGTGTGCTTGTAATCCCAGCACTGAGAATCAGAGACTGAGAAGGGAGGGAGGTGTTCCCTGTGGCTTCGTGGCTGGCTAGCCTAGCTGAGTCAGTGAGCTTTCGGCAAAGTAAAAGACCTTGTTCTCAAACATAGACCAAACCAAACCAAACAATGAAAGGGCAGGTAACATCCTGAGGTAAATGAATTCTAATGTGAGAAGACTTCAGCAGGAAAGAGGTCCACAACTTGAGGTCCCTTAGGAAACAGATGCTGAGGTTGAAGTGAAACAGAAGCAAAGTAGTACCACTGCTCTACAAAACCAAATGGAAGGGTGTCCCAGTGTCCCACTGCTGTGAAGGGTCACCAAGAGGCACGAATTTTGTTTGGTCTTTGCTTCTTTCTAGCTTTAGAAGTGGCAAAAAATATTTCTAACTTGTAATTAAGTATTAAAATTCTGGAAGTCATACTGTGGTGAGTCAAGGAGAGGAAAGTTGTCTCGTCACAGGATAAAGGAGGCTGCCATCTTGGCTTCCCTTGAAGCAATTCCCTGGAGAAGGCCCATGTGTCAGTCTGTGCCAGCGCAGCTACTGCTTTTTCTCCTTCTTTCCAGCTTTCACAAACTTCTGGCAACAGAAGAGGCAGCACCTTGTGACGACGAAGATCACAGTCACCACACAGGCCAGCAGGAATCCAATCACATCCAGAGAGTGGTACTGGACCCAGCTGAGGTCATGGACAGCCGGGCGAAGGTGCTTGGCTCCTTTGTGGCGCATGACATACTCAACCCAGAAGACAGCTCTGTCCAGGGGCTTCACTGGTTGGTCGTGGTGAATTCTTGATAAGCGCATGGCATTCTGCTTATAACTAAAAAAAAAAAAAGAAAGGAAAAAAAAAAAGAAAATCAAATGTAAAGAAGCACAAAACCATCAACATCATCAAATGGCAATTAACTTATCTAAGAGCATCAAGACTAACGAAAGCTCAAGAGAAAGCATTATGAGACTGAATCATGTCATAGAAGAGCAGTAGGAGGGGTATGGTTGTGGCTGCAAAAACGTTTGCCTGTAAATTGTTATTCTCTGAGATGTCCTTTCTAAAAGGGAAATGGAAAGCCATTTTGAGAAGTTAATCTTTTCAGCATATTAAATGTTATTAAGCTGTTCCAAGCACTGTAACGGTATTGCAATGCAGAATGATTAAACTGATGTTTTGAGGACAGATTGTTCCATAATTTTTTTTTAAATATCAATGAAAAAATCCTCATCACTGATTAAAAATTCACAAATGATGAGGAAGATATGTTTTCAGAAGATGGTACAAGTACTAGGGATGTAGCTCATTGATAGTTTGCCTAGAGTGTCCAAGTGCTAGAATTCAACCCCCAGCATTGTAGGAAAAAAACCAAACCCACAAAGAAACACAAAATCTCAAACATTGCCAGGCATACAGACAAAGTAGAGTTCTTATTTTTGAAATTCATTTGTAGGTGATGTCCCATGACCTGTGCAGTATTGACAAGAGCAAGTGAGCTTTCTGGAAGTGGCCCACCACTTTTTGCACAGATGGGTGTGTGTGGAAGGCAAGGCCACAGAGACTTGTTCATCTCTGGCTTGCTTCCTGCTGATTATATGCCTTTCCATGCCTGTCATTGCTGTGTCTCTCATGAACCTGGCATGGTATAGAGAAATCTTCACTGCCTATACTCCAATAGATTTGCTTCACTCTATTGGGCAGGTTTCCTGCCGATCAAATTGAAAATGCACTCACATGCAATAACGCTGTTTGGAGGAAGTAATGACTTTATAACTCCTGATAGTGATTTTGTAGAATTACTGACTTGATTCAGACAACTTC
The DNA here is from genome assembly GCF_030254825.1 of Meriones unguiculatus. Lineage (NCBI taxonomy): Eukaryota > Metazoa > Chordata > Mammalia > Rodentia > Muridae > Meriones > Meriones unguiculatus. Next base: position 160,544,448 of record NC_083351.1, read on the forward strand.
ATACCCTCCTTCAATACAGCAAAAACTGCTAGAGGTCTGTGAACCCTCACATGTCACTGACACATCAACTGCACTAGGGAGAAGAGTTTGAGGCAGATTTACGATCACAATACACCAAAGGAAACTTT